>NC_064254.1:3217500-4417500 GCF_003254725.2 Canis lupus dingo
ACTGGAACTTCTGGCCTCTCGGTTCTCATCTAATCACACCTTTTAACAGCCATTGGTCAGGGAGGTAGGTGGCCTGTCCCTTCTACTAGATCATAAGCACCCTGTGGACTGCAAGGGAAGCACAATGCCCTGCCCATAGGTGACCTCCCAGGTGGGGTTGGGGTTGGGCAGAGTATGGCCTAGCAGAGCCCTCATTCCCCTGCAGTGAGACCCTCAGGCTCGCCGTTGGCCAGGCTTGTCAGAGGACAGGAGGCACTAGGCCCCCTGATGGCATAAGCCAGGACCACAAATGGAGGGCAGGATGGAGGAGAAATGTCTACCAGCATCTCTGGTTTAAGACAGAGCTTCCCTACTTTATACCCTAGGGCTTTTCAAAAATGCAGACTTTGATTCATAGGTTTGGAATGGGTCCTCAGATTCTGGATTTCCAATAGGTTCTGGGGTGATCCTAATGCTGCTTGTCCCTGGACCACAACTGAGTTACTAAGGTCTGGAACACTCTCTTAAAGGGCCAGAATTTGGGCAGCCTGGGTGGCTCGGCGGTTTAGTGCCTGCCTTCAGCCCAGGGGGTGATCCTGGAGACCTGGGATCGAGGCCCACATCGGGCTCCCTGCACGGAGCCTGCTTCTCACTCTGCCTTGTGTCTCTGCCTCTCTCTCTCTCTCTGTGTGTGTCTCTCATGAATAAATAAATAAAATCTTGAAAAAAATAAAGGGCCAGAATTTATAGTCCAAGGACCCAGGCCATGCAGAAAGGCCCCTGGGGCCTGTGATGCTGTGAGCTCCCATGCCTACTGCTCCTCCTCCGAGCTCACAGATGCCTTCCTGACCGCCACTAGTCTCCTGCCAGTCAGGGGAAGGTGGTGGCAGAGCTATGGCCCATAAGACCTGCCCCAAGGGCTGAGGGCCCAGTACAAGCCCATCCAGCCTGGATTCCCTAGCAATGACTTTAGACAAGGGTTGGCCCCACAGGTAAGAGGCGCCTCTTGAACATTCCATAAGACTGAATAGTTCTGTCTGGTTCTGGTGCACCAAGCTTGGGGCACAAGCTCAGGTCACACTATGCCCTAAGCAAGTGATTCTGAGAGGTGTGGGGAGGTGATATATCTGGCCTCAAAGAATAATTTTCTAAATAAAATAGTAGGGAAGCCTTCTGGATGGATTACTTTTTAGAGGTACTTCATGGGGGTACTGAAAATGTCCTCCTCTAGAGTAAAACAATTTTCATTTGTTAAAAAAAAAAAAAAAAAAAAAAAGACCAAGGACCACTTGGCTAGAGAGGGAGACAGTTTCTGAGAGGTTAAGGGACTTATCCGAGGTCCTGCAGCTAGATGGGGAGATCAGGACCAGATGTGACACGGGGGCCCTGGCAAGCTGGGTGGACCTGAGTGTGACCAGCCCACCGGGCAGGCCCCTGCCACTTGCATAGGCCTCTCCTCCTGGCCTGACCGACCATCTGGTACAGGAGGCTCTCCAGGTCAGAAGATCCAGACTCTGAGGAGACCTGGGGCCTGGCTCCTGCGAGTGCAACATGAAAGCATCGAGTGGTGGGCATCCAGAGAAAACAGGCTTGTGCAGGGGCCAGGACCCCTGAGACCCTTAAAGGGGATATGAAAACCAACTATAGGCTTAAGAAAGCTGTGTCTAAGTGGAGAATTGGGGCAAGACTTGGTTTCTGAGTGTGTCTTCTGGGAGATCACCAGCAAGCATCTCGGCCTCCTGCCAGCCAGCCCCAGCCAGGCTGATGAGGGGAAGAGCCCACAGCCCCCACGAGGAATCTCAGGCCCAGAGATATCCACTCACCGGCTTGGACGGCCAGGAAGTTGTAGAGTTCATGCAGCAGCTCCAGCAAGGCCGCCTTCTGCTTGGCCTGACAGAACTGGAAGGGCACAGGACAAGCAGTCAGCAAGCAGTGGTGGGGGCAGGGGGCTCCGTCCAGCTGGTTTTACCTCCTTGGCTGCACTGCCAAGTGCTAGGCAGCAAGGCACAACTCCTAACCCAAATTCTGTAAAGTGGTGGGCCCAGGGACGGGGTCGATAAATACCGGGTTAACTGAGCACCATGAAAACAGAGGCAGAACTAAAAGCAGACATAGTAACTAAGGAATTGCCATCCTGAAGGCTCCCAGCCTCTGTCCTGCAGTTCCCACGGGAATAAAGGCCATTAAGTAGGGCGGTGGAGCAGAGGTGACTAGGCTGTGGGGAGATGCAGCAGCCCAGCTTCCCTGGTGGGCCAGGCAAATGCTACTACTGCAGCCTTGTCTTCCCTTGGGCCGCTCCTGTCTGTTTTTGGAGAGTCAGGTGCCTACATTCTGCCTATAAATTGTCTGCCCGGTGGATTAGCTGCAGCAACTGCTTCATCTTAGACTGGATTCCTGACTAGAAGTGGGAAATTTCTAGAAATCTTAAAACTATAGAGGACAAAAGTCATCTGTATGAGAAAACAGGAACACGAATACACCTAGATCTCCTCCACTTATAACAGAATTGAAACCATTTTGCTAGACTTGCTAGATTTAGAATATTTAAAAGAAAAACTGCTCTTCCTTGAGAGTGAATGACGGGCTGTCATGAGTCTGCACTGAATCCTCACCACAATCCTTACCACACCCCAATTTCTCAGATGAGGAGTCCGAGGTTTAGAGTCCATAGCTAGGCCACCAAGATCCCACAGCTAATAAGTGCTGAAGATGGTCAACTCCAAGCCTACCGCCCCCTTCAGACCTCCTCTGGGGTGTCACTGGGGTGTCCTGGGCTCCGGGCCTGGCTTGACAACTGTGGAAAGAACCACAGTCACTTTCCTTCTTGGGCTTGCTTGATGCCCTCATCTGCAACGTTGAGGGACTTGGTTTCTGAAAGTCTCAGAGGCCAAGATATGTTCCCTTGTGTTGCCTAAAGACCCAAAAGCCTTTCCAAGTACAAAATGGGGTTACCAAGATTTACACACATGACTGTTAACGTTCAGAAACAACGCACAAATCTGTAAGTAGAATCAGATACCCAAACTACCTTTTAAAGATGAATGTGATGGAAAATGTTGATAATAAGAAATATAACTGAATATACATGGAGATCCCAATTCTATAAACATACATACACAAACAAATGAGAAGGGAAGGAAATACCCCCAAATGTCACCAAAATTATTTCTTGGTGGCAGAATCATGGCTGATTTTGGCACATTTTTTTTTACACTAAACATCTATTACTGTCACAACCAGGAAAAAAAGAGAGGTGGTCACAATTAACTCCATTTCAAACTCACCGACGTTTAGGCAAAGCGGGGCTGATCCCACCTAAAGGGAACAGAAGGACGGAAGGCACTAGACCACGAGATGGCCTGAGACAGCACACCCACTCCCAGCCTATCCACGCGTTTTCAGCAGCACAAAGGCAGAGAGAAAAATGCTAAGTGTCATAGTTGGCTGAGAAGGGAAAGAACACATATCTCTCAAACTCCAATGCCCATCTGGATTCTGGGGGAGCCTGAGCCACACAAAGAATAAGACTTTTCAGCAAGAGCCTCACCAAAGCCAAGAGCATCTCCCAAACTGCCTATTCCTGTGTCCACCCTTCATGACGGCCAAGAACACCCCATGAGATCTCAGCTCATTGGGGCCTGTGATGAGGCCCAGACTCTGCCTTTTGATGCCCTGATGTTACGAGTACCCACGCTGCTCACCGAGCACATCTTTAGCAAGATCCCGGGATGGGCCCGTTGGGGCTCACTCAGCTGGGGAGATGAACCAAGAGATAGAAACCAGAGAAACAAACAAACAAAAAAAAGATACCAGAGAAATCTTACAGAAAAGTTCCTTGCTTTCGGGTTCAAAATTCTAGTTTTCCCTCTGGCCACTACCTATTTTTCTGGGCCACTTCCTGTAATCATCAACTGTGGTTTCCATGACAGAAGGCACTTTCAACTTAATATGAATCTGTTTTCACAAAACAACTGAGAGGCAAAGATACTTGGTGGATGAATGCAACAAGTGAATGTAATAAAACATCCCCAAAGATGACATAGCGGAAGCCAGAGAAGAAATAAAGGCTATTATTTACACCAGGCCACCCCTTCTGTTAACATGGATAAGAGAGTGAACTCTTGACTGTGTGCACTTTCCTAGGCCCCGGGGCTGCCAGACGTGGAGACTGAGGCCTTGGGAGAGGCCTGGCATTGCACACTTAATAATTAGACTACTAAGTCATGCCCTCTAGCAGGAAAAGGCTCCTGACCTGGTAGGATTTATGACCTGAAAATTTACTGCCTCCTATCTTCCCCAGACTATCACCTGTGCCAGCATCCCAGCTCCTAGTTAATGCCGCGTGCATGACTCATAAATGGATGGGGCTGCTCGCCTTCCCCAAATATTATTTGTAGGGAACATTAAAGCCTCATAAAACAAATCTATAGGCAAGAGGCCTAATTCCACTTCAGATATATTTAAAACAACCCCACCCGCTCCCTGATGTTTCAAATCCGAACAGCACTGTCAGCCACAGACACCGGAGCAGAGGGAACGTGGACCTGAGAACTCGGCCTCCAGAAGCTTAAAAACTGCCAGCCCTTCCTCTGGAAGCCAGGGAGCTTGAGAGGTCCTTTAGCCCAACCTACTGCATCCGCCTAGATTGACTTAGGCAGATCAAAGTCCCCGGCGCTGTGAGTGATGGGAGAGGTACCATAACAAGCCAGGGTTGGATCTTGGGAGTTCTATTCTTTCTATTTCAAGTACTCTGTCGCCTGCCACAATTGAGTCTGACACAAACATCACAGAACACGATGTGATTCTGGTACATTACAGGAAGCACTCCTGAAAATGATCCTATTATGATCCTTTTCTGGGGAAGTTTACCTCCTGATGGAGGCTAACATCCTTGGGGGGAATAACAAAAGCTAGAGAAACTCAGACTCACCTTATCTGTTTTGCTGTCACAGTCCACTGGCAATAATTTCACTGAGACCAAGAAAAGAAACACAGAGGAAATTAAAAGTGTGGGTTCAGGAAAAGATTACAAAAGAGAACCATTCCCAAAATTCAGGGTAAGTAAAACATTCCCATTAAGGGTGGGGACCAGAAAGATGTCCTCTAAATATGGCACTTGTAAAATGTCGATAGTAACATGTAAGGGTTTCCCAAGCCCGGATGAGGAATCAGGACTAGGACCACTGGTCCAAATGGTAGCTGGAAATGATTAGCCATGGGCTCTTGGGCAACTCAACCACTCTGAACCTCCACCTCCTCATTTGTAGAATGGGATCAATAAAGCTTCCGCTGCTTAACTCAAGGAGTAAACCTCAAACAAGTCAATATACATGATTGTTTTGTAAACTGCCAAGTGATATGTTGAATAGGGATTTGTACCACCACGGGAGGGGAGCTCCAGCTAAATCCCAAGATATACCCAAGAGCTGTTGTCTTAAAGTATCTCAGCAGGGACTATGAAAATTGTACTGTTTGACTGCTGTGGTATCATATAGTCCCACGACCCTCCCAGGTCTGCTTACTTTCTTTAGCAAGTGGATAGACTGCTCTCATAGCCAAGAAGTTATTTGGGTGTGTGAGTCTGGGATCCCCATGCCCACAGACTTGTTCATATACCCAAACACCCATCTGCTGCAACAGCTAAGGTACAATTTGGCCTCTCCCTGCATTTTGGCTGTTCCTGCTAGGCATGGAAAGAAAGATGTGGCAGCCTTGGCTTGAGGCTGGGAACAGTATTCATCACAATGCTTTGCAAAGAATATCAAAGGCTAGTGAACTCACTTTATACTTTAGATTTATACACTTTACCCTTTACATTTTCATGTTGAGACTAAAGCCCAGTTACCCAAGAAGCAGATTCCCCTTTTAAGAAACATACCAATCCTCAACTAGTCAGGATACCCACTGTATCCTGCAGACCTCTTATTGGCATGTCCAATCACTAACTAAAATGTGGACAGAAGCATGGCCGGGAATGTCCTTGACTCACAGAACTCTCTCTTAACACACTCCAGGAGGATAATGCTAGCAAGGATAAACACCTCCATGTATATCAGTTTAAACGCTTTTGGTGATGCAAAGCTGGGAACCCAACCAGATCCGATCTGTGGGCAGTCAAACCTGGGGTGTCTTCAAATGGGCACTAATGTGTGAATGAGCCAGAGATCCAAGTTAAGAAAGAACTAAAAAGGAATGGGGGTGGACCTGCCTGTTGGAGAGGGGTGTGGTTTTCTCTGGAGAGGGAAAACCAGAGGTTGGGGTGGAAATGACTAGGAATGAAGACTGCTTCCAGCACGTGGTTGAAAGGGAGACTGGTAGGGAGGGCGAGGGCAGAAATGGAGAACAGAACAGGAGAGTGAGGACAGAGATGGCTGCAGGAACTCCAGGCCTCTTCTCCCGCGGCGGCGGGGAGCAGAGGCAAGGTCTGGAGGGGAGAAGACGGCCAGAAGCAGCTGGCAAGGCCCGGGCGGGGCAGCCTGGCGCCGAGAGGAACCGGTGGCCTCAGGTGGGCGCTCACTCGCGCGCCCGGGGCCCTCCCCTGCGCCGGCCCGGCCCGGGACGTACTGTTGTCCTCCGCCTCCTGCGGCGCCGAGGGCTTGCCCATCTTCACCCAGAGGATGCCCAGGAAGACGAGCAGCAGCCCCAGGCTGGCCCAGAACAGGAGCCGGGACAGGCAGCGCTCCAGCCGCCGCCCCGCCTCGGGCCGGGCCCGCGCCGCACCCGCAGGGCCAGTGCGCGTGGCCCGCAGGCCCGGGCGCGGGGCGGCGCCGAGGAGGGCGGAGGGCGGCCGGGCCGGGGCCGGGGCCGGGGCCGGGGTCGCGGCCCACCAGCGACGGACACCGTGGCCCGGCGCGGCCCTGTCGAGCGGCCGGGCGTCCTCGTCCTCCTCGGAGCTGCCCCGGGCCGAGGCGCGGCGCCGGGGCGGCGCGGGGCGGGCGGGGTAGGCGAGGCCGCGGCTCCCGGCCCAGGACGCCGCGGAGGCCCCGCCGTCGCCGTAGGCCCCGGAGGTCGCGTAGGCCAAGCCCGAGGCCGGCGGGGAGAGCCAGGGCTCCGCTCGCAGGGGGGCCGCGGCGGGCCGGGCTCGCAGCGGCGCCTCCTCGCGCAGCCGGGCCTCCCCGCGCAGCCGCTCCTCGCCCCGCAGCCCGGCCTCCTCCGGCAGCCGCTCCTCGCCGCGCAGCCGGGCCTCGCCCCGCAGGCGGCGCAGCTTGTTGCGGTACACGTCCCGGGTGGTGTCGGTGATGGGTCCTGGCTGGAAGCCCAGGGCCTGTAGCTCCCGCCGCAGCTCCAGGTCCGACAGGCCGGCCATGGCCAGGACGCCGCCCCCCGCCCGCCCCCGGCGCGCACCGCACCCGGAACTGCTCCCGCCGGCGGCCGCGGCGGAGCGGGCGGGGCCCCGCGCCATGATGGGAAGGTCTGTCCGCGCCCTCCCGGGTGGCGGCCATGTTGGGGAGGTCAGACTCGGCCCTTGATGCCGCCATGTTGGGGAGGTCCGAGAATTTTAAAAATGTTTTTCTTCTTCCTTTTTCTCTCCTTCCCCTCCCCTCCTTGCCCAGTCCTTGTCTGTAAGACCGATCGGTGTTTCTTTACGAATACTCCTCCCCATGCGCGGTCCCGGGCACGCGGTAGACACCTAGCAAAGTGTGGATTTAGTGGTGAAGGACGAGCCCCTGCGGACCCTTTGCATCTTTCTTTTTTTTTTTTTTTTAATTTTTTAAAAATTTATTTATGATAGTCACAGAGAGAGAGAGAGAGAGGCAGAGACACAGGCAGAGGGAGAAGCAGGCTCCATGCACCGGGAGCCCGACGTGGGATTCGATCCCGGGTCCCCAGGATCGCGCCCTGGGCCAAAGGCAGGCGCCAAGCCGCTGCGCCACCCAGGGATCCCCCTTTGCATCTTTCTGTGCTTGGGGAGGGCTGTGGGTCATGGACTAGGCCCGGCCTGGACCCCAGGTGGAGGGCGGCGGGCCTGTGTCCAGGCGCTCAGCGCAGCTCCGGACCGTGGGCCCCGCCCCAGGCACCTGCCCCAGAGCCAATGCCCCGGGCGCGAGTGGGCGAGTGGGCGGCACCCGCCTTGGGAGGAGGCCCTGTGGTGGGGTCTTCCTGGAGGTGGGTGGCCGAGCTCCGAGACCGTCCGCTGTCACTTGCGGATTTAGGTGGGGCCTCTCAAACGCCAGGGGCGCCGCTGTTAGATGTGTGATCACATCCAGTGAACATTTCTGGCCTCCCGGCCAGTAAAGTCCGAAACGAGAATTAGAACAGGGCTTGGGCACAGGGCCCGGTACGTGCTCCCACGTGTTTATACTTATCCCCTCCCGGCGGGCATCGGCAGTGCAGGGACACCTGACTACAGGACCTACAGGATGGCTCTTAGCTGAGAGGCCCCTGAGGGAAGCCTGGGGGCCGAGGCAAGTGCGAGCAGAGCTGTGGCTCAGGGTCCTTCCACCTCCCTCCCCTGTTTGTAAGCCTTCCACGGCCTTCTTCATCCCCACCCCCATCCCAAACGTTTATGGCCACCCTTGGCGTCTTGGGTTCCGGTCCACTGCGACTCCTCTAATTCGGTTCTCCCCTTGCCTGCCCATCGCCCACCCCCCACCCTGCTTTCCCCTCTCCCTTCCCTGGGTCATGGGCAAGGCCCCTCTGCGGGTGGTTTGCATCCCTGCCACTTGCCGTACCACCACGGGGGTATTCCTACACTGGCCACGGTTGCTGGAAAAATTATAGCCTCTGCTCGGTCAGGCTTCCATTGTTAGCCTCCCCGTATCCCCCAACTTAGCTGTTCCCATGTGGTGCAATTTTTCTCACCAAGTGTTTTCCTCTTCTCTGCCTGTGTTTGCACGGAATGCCATGAATTTGATATAGTGATTGCCTAACACATATACCACATAATAGTATTTTATTTCTTTCTGAAGCGCTGTTTGCATGACAAATGAGTTGGTAACATTTGTGCAACTCCTTGCAGCTGTGCAGTTCAATATATAAGGAATGAGCCTTTCAGCATCAATACCGGCCCTGTGTATTCTAAGAGGGTTTGAATCTGACGCTTCAACAAAGTGAACGTTCTGACATTTCGCAGAGTTACGGTCTGTTTCATCACAATGGATCCCAGGATGATTTAAAAATATGTACTGAACTGGAGCCGCCCCCTGCAGTGGTCCCCAGTGTGGGCTTTGTCAGCCTGCCTTGTGTTTGGGGACGCTGCTGCTGCTACACATACCTAGGGCCAAATGACCCCCACCCGTCCAGCCTGCTGTCTTCCCTCCAGCCTGGAACCCATCATGTTGGCAGCCCTGGCTTTCTGCCCCCAGGTGGTCTACCCTCTGCCTCCATGGGACTCCTAACAGATGCTCAATTTGTCTCTCTGGGTCCAAGGAGCCTTTGGGGTAGTGCCGCCACCAGGCACAGCACGTTTGCCGATCAGGACTCCCAGCCCGCGTCCCTGCCACGCCCGCCCCCAGGCAGAAGCCTCACCATCTGATTGAGAAAAGTCAACCAGAAAACCCCTCACAAGTCAGTCGTCCTTCTCAAGTCTGCGGCATCTCTGTTTTCCTCCTGAGCATCCTGTCCCAGTCCTGTTCCTCCGTGGATTGACAGTCCCTCTGAGGCCTGCCATCAACATTCTGTGCCAAGACTACTTTACCTGCTTGTTGCTGCTCATGTTCCCCCTGCATGACCACCACATGCTTTCTTCACTGACCCTCATGTTTTCCAGGCCCCGGCTGAGCCGTGCTGCTTCTTTGGTACCCCTGCGTCGTTTTGGGAGCTGCCCAGGAGGCTCTTCCTGGCACGTGCCTTTGCCTTCTGTGTTGAGTATGGGAACGCATATTTTAAAGAAAAAGGCACCATTGCAAAGTCAGTGGCTGCCCTGCAGGCCCCCCTCTCTCCTCACTTTCTTGTGGGTTTTTTTTAAAGGTGAGCAGCCGGGCTGTGGGCAGTCTTCCTGATTTATTAAAGGCAGAAGTGGAAAAACAAGCTGCAATGTCCAAATATACTTAGTAACCACATCCACGCATTTAGCAGAAGCGAGGGGCCTCCAGGAGGAGGAGGCTCTGGATTCCCAGAGGGCTGCCACGCTGCCTGCCGTCCTGCTGACCTCCCTCTGTCTCAGCAGAGCCTTATAATAACAACAGCCATAAATCTTTTAGTGGGTTCCATTCTCCTTCTTCTCCTGCAAAAAGCCCTGCACACATTTATCAGGTCCTTAAATATGCAGGGGGACCATGGACTCATCCTCGATCTACCCTCTCACCAGCCTCAAGCGTCCCTCTGGGCTTCCTTGGAACCATATTGTGAGTGGTGTCATGCTGTGCGGTGGTGGGGGCACTGGGAGAGTGTGGTTGAAAAGTAGGGGACAAAGCAGGTGCCATCTAGGCTCAGGTTTTGACTGGGAATGTTCCCAGCACTGCCCAACTTCTGGCTGCCCCATCTCAGGGCTCTGGTGAAGAGGAGAGCCACCTTTCATCTCTCCAGGTAGACGAAGGGGCAAATAGAGTCACAGGGAAATGCCAGAACAGGTATAATGGGCAGTTATGTTGGCTGCTTTTCATAATCGGCTGAAAATATAACAAAACTCTCATTCTTTTGGCCACACTTTGATATCTGTGGGTAAGAGTTCTTTCAGAAGCCTAGAATACATTCCCTGATGTCAATAACGAATTGTGTATGAAGAAAAATGTAACGCTTTCAGAACATTTTCTTTTGGGCTTTGTCCATGATTAGATTATACTAAATTACAGAGTACAGATATCAGGCAATTACTCTTTGCTTTTAACTATTCAATTTCATGGCAAATCCTCATAGCTTGGTAATTATAAAATCATACCGATGCAGTTACTGAGAAAATACCTCATCATCTCCATCTTGTGAAGCTGGGTTCAGGTTGCCCTCTAATTACCCATAGTCCTGTTAAGTGTAAAGTACATCCCAGATGAAGAGGGGGTAATCTAACTCGCTGTAACGGCCCAGTTTTCTGGAGAGATTCTTGCAGATTTTGCTGGATAGACCTCAGTAAGATGTGAGGAAGGTGGGTGTCTTCACCTGACTGGTTCCTCTGGGCACTTGCCCCCTCTCCCCTCCTGGCTGGGTCCTGGTCCTGGCCTTGGATAGCTTTAGCCAAGAGTGGATCTCTCTTTACTTCTGTTTTTTTGAAAACATGGTCATTTTGGTCTTGGCTCAGCTCACAGTATCCTCCCAGCCTCCCCCAGTTTTAATTTCTTCCAGGGCTGTGCCCGTCCTGTAAGCAATCGAGTCTGCTGTCCTGGAAACTGGAGGAACTCGTCAGAGAAAAAGAATTATTTGAGCCGATTGTGAGAAATTGAACAACGGCAGGAGGAGGAAAAGGAGAGAAGAAAGGAGCCGACACATCTAACCGGGCAGCTGGGGCACTGTGCATACAGATGCAGGTGGCAGCTGGGTCCCTGTTGCAGCTCATTACTGAGCAGCACATCAGAGGCCACTGGGTGAGGGTCACGGACAACCTGGCTGCAAGCACTGAGCTTTGAACAGGGCTGTTCTGCAGGACGAACAGCACCCTCCTGCCACCTGGGTACTGTGGCTGCGGAACCAATTCCCATTTTCAGAAATGCAGACTGCCTGGGGTACAACCACCTAGGGGCCTCATTTCCTCCTTGGCACCTATTTCAATGCTGCTATCCAACCCCAGGATCTTAAGGAAAACCTCCCAGCGGGGTGAGGGGTATGGGGGGCGGGGAATCCGAGCAAGCTTGCAAGCAGAGAGGCAGGGGTGGAGGGAGAGAGGAGCACCCCTCCTCTGGTGGTGGGGGAAGGTAGTCTCAGTGTAGGGACAGACCCCAGCAGAGTGAGGTAAAGACACAAAAGCTGTGTTTTCCACCTAGACAGAGACCGGGAGCATTTTGTTGGCCTGCGTTTTGGAGTGGGTTCCAGATAATGGTGTGAATAGCATGCATGGTGGAACTCTGAAGGGCAAGGAGTCCTGGATCAGTTCTTCCCAACCATGTACTTTGTAGATTCTCCTGCATTTCTTCCTCCTTGCTCCTCCCCTGCCCTGTGCAGCCCTCTCTCCGTTTATTACAGGGTGCCTTGGCAGCATTTCCCAGGAACCTGCCCCTGCCCTTGAGCTGATCAGTACGTACACAGGAAATCGTGTGACTGTGCAGCACGAAGGGTCTGGGTCCCATGTAAGGTTTGGGTGTCCCTCAGGAGCATTCAGAGCCCCCAAAGGAGCATCCTTTCTAAGGGTCAGAGTTATCTTGTCCTGATAACTATGATCTGTGGCTAAGCTCTCAAAATGGCTGGGGTGGGTGGAAATGTGAAAGGGGCAGCATGTCTAGTTGCTGGTAACCTATGGATAGAGGGAGCTGTGGTTCCTCTAAGGCCCCAGTTTATAAATAAATGAACATTCATTAATGTAAAATTAAATTAGAATGAAATTTCTCATCCAGTTTTGTTTAGAAGGCAGAAATAAGTGGGTTGGCTGTGGAATTTTGCTGTGGGTGCTGGAGCGTCTAGTCACAAGATGATGATAATAATGATAGTGATGTGCTGGTGCCTGTCCCCCCCCCCCCCCAATCTCAGGGCACGCATTACCACCTTGCTTTTACAAAGGCTCATTGAGGTTAAAGGGCTAGCTGGAAGTTACTTGGCAAGGGGTTGAGTGCAGAAGACTGACAAGGTCTAGCCCATTAGACCTCGAGCTTGCCAATAAACAGAAAGTAGACCAGGATTCAGGAGACCTGGATTCCAGTCCTTGCTCTGCCACTGACTGGTGTGTGGGCAGAAACTGCTCTTTCCTCATTGGCACGAATCTTCCAGTTCTGTGGGTCTGACTTAATATTTGAACATAGAATTGATCGAAGGCAGATGTTTTGCTACTGTATGTACCGCCATTTATGGCCAACTCCCTCTGAGCTTTATTTCCGCCCCCCTTTATGGAGTGACTTAAAGCTGACCTTTAAAAATTAAAATATTAAATAAAAAGAGTCATTTCTGTATATTTCCTGCTTTATTTGCTGGAGGGGGGCTTGCTTGGGAGAGAATATTTTCCTTCGGAGCCTGGCTGTTGGGCATGCAGATTTTGGGGCCTGCCTCGGGTGGGAAGCAGGCTCCTGGTGTCATCCACCTTTTCTGCCGCTGGAGGAGCAGGTTGTCACTTGTCTGCTGGGGAAAAGAAGAGGAGGTTTGCAGCTCAGTGACAGCAGTTCCACTTATGAAACTGACTTCTAAACCTGCCTGCTGACCAAAGGGAGAAGGGGCCCGAGGTGGGAGGGGTGGGGGGAGTGGGGGGATTGGTCAGGCATCTGGAAGCTCTGCAACTAGGTTTCTCTGTAGCCTGGGGCAAGTCATTTAACCTCGTTCTTCCACCTTGAACACTTTCTCCCCGCCTCTCTCCTCCCCTCCTGGAGACTAGGAGAAGTAATCAGTGGCTGTTTGTGAGACAAGTCCTAGCTTGACCCAAGTTACTTGGGCAGACCTTGACCTGGGCGAGGGCCAAGTGGAGCTCAGGACTTGCATCTGTAAAACAGATCAAGAAAATGCAGACCTTTGTGGTTGGCCAGTTCCAGAGTTTCTTTTAGAAAATGCAGACCTTTGTGGTTGGCCAGTTCCAGAGTTTCTTTTAGAAAATGCAGACCTTTGTGGTTGGCCAGTTCCAGAGTTTCTTTTAGAGGAACGGCCCAGCCTTGGTAGTGTTTTGGGAAGGAGTGAACATTTCTGGAGCAGAGGGAGGGTTGGGTGTGTTGTGGTCTGCTCCGCCAGAGGGCATTTGGGAAAGGGGGCTGAGCCTTCAGGGCAGGACCTTGAAATGCCCCTGGCTGGGGAATTGCTCAATGATTAGGCTCTCCTCAGAGACGGGTGCCCTTTCCCCAGAAGACAGCTTCATATTCTCAAGTGCAAGGCACAAAAACAAATCGTCATCCGCACACCGTGCTCAGGTGCACTCCCAGAATATTGACACAGGATGGCTGAGGCCAGGTCCCAGGTGCAGGGCCCTGCCTTCCCGTACCGTTCTGGGGGGTCAGCAGCACCTCACTCAGCAGCTCTTCCAGGGCGGCCCAGTACTTTTCCAGCTGCCTGGAGTTCATCTTCATTCCAATTTCCACAGGAGCAGTCAACTGTGAAATAAGGTAGAGTTAACAAGGAGGAAGAGACGCGGAGAGCGCCATTAACCCCTGGGTGCCTTACAGGTGGCGGGAGGGACTGCTCAGCTGTGGCCCCGCTGTTCCTGATCCTCCTTGGACTTCCAGGCCGGCCAGGGAATTGTGGCACCTCCTCCCCTGCACTCGAGGTCGGGGGCTGGATCTGGAAGTCGCACAAGACTTGGCTGGGAGGAGGATCCACAAAGTTCCCTAGTGGGGAAGCTGGGATGGAGGGGAGCAGTGGGCAGGAAATGCCTTGGCTTTTCAGGTGGGAGGAAACTCTCCCTCCCCCTCCGCCTGAATAATGACAGCCAACGCCTGGAGCCTTAGAGCTGCGAGTCCTTCCGGAAGCTTTATGTAGAAGAAGCCTCTTAGTAACCCTATGAGGTAGGGACGATTAGGGTCTCCGTTTCGCAGATGAGGAAGCTGAGGAAAAAGACGTAGAGTAACTTGCTCAAAGCCACACAGGTGCTAAGTGGCAGAGGGAAAAGGTGTCAATCCCAGGGGGCCTGATTCTAGCCAGCAGGCGAGACTTTCTCTAGCCCTATGGGGACACAATAGAGACCCCAGAGGAGCCGTCAGGAGAGGCTCCCCACCAAGAGAGGTGGGTGTGGCCCAGCCGGGGTGTGGGGGGGTGGGGGTGGGGGTGGGGGGGTGGGGGGGAGGGGGTGGTGGTGGGGGGGGGAGGGGGTGTGTGCTGACCAATCTTGCCGTCACCCCAGAGCTTCCTGGCTCAGTGATCTTGGTTCCCACGCCAGCCGGCAGACGGGCAGAAGACCGGAGACTCCCTGCCTGTCTGGAGAGCTGTACGCAGGATTTCCCAGGGGCTCCCTGGCGGTGGAAAACAGGCTGGGGCCTCCCGAAGGGCCACACGGAGGGAAGGTCACTGTGGGTCCGGCTCCAGCCCGACCCACGCCATCCCCTTGCCGCGTGCTACGCCTTTCTCTCCGACATCAGTGTCCTTAAAGTCAGGAGGCTGGACAGAATGATCCAGAAAGGACCTCCTGACCCATGTGTCCTGGTCTAGGCAGCTGGGAACAGCCTCCCCAAGATGTCCCACAGGATGTAACTCGTGCCTTACACTGCCAGGGGTGCTGGCATTGGGCAGCTCCGACTGAGCTCCCCTTTGCCACCTGAACCAGTCACTCCCAGTTCCTCCTGAGAGCCCAAGGAGCATGTGGGAGAGGAAGGCACACTGCCCTAACCCCGTCGCCTGGTGTGGTGACAGCCCCGAGGTCCCTCTCTGGGCCGTGATTGGCCTCCCTGTTTGTGGTCACAGGCTGTGACAACCGGCCAGGGTGGAAGGATCCGTGGCCGGTGGCTGGCGGGAGGCGGAAGACCTGGAGTGCAGCAGCTCAGTTTCACCCTGACTACTGTGTGACCTTGGCGAGGCCCTCACTCACTCTACTTATCAGTCTCCCCACCTCCCAGGCCCCTGGGAGTGTCCCCCGCTCAGGTCCAGCAGCGCCTTCCTTCTCCATCCACACTCACCTCTTCTAGGATCTCACCCAGTCCTGGCTTGAAATTCCAGCAAATTGCTGATGCCTCCCACGTGGATGTGTCCAGCCCTAAGCTCTCCTATATCCACCTGCCCGTCCCATGCCTCCACCTGGAGGCATCTTACAGTTCACAGATCCTGTTCCACTCGACCTTCCTCCCGGCCTCCTGTGGCCAATCGTAGGGTTAACTGTCTCCATGAGTGGCAAATCCATCCTTCTAGGTCTTCTGGCCCATGAAGTCCATGTTTCTTTTCTTTTTCTCTATAGCCTAAATTCATAGCAAACCCTGAGGGCCTCTAACTCTAAAATATTTCCGGAACCTGACCACTCTGCTCTGCCTCCACCATGACCACCCTGGGCTGTTGGATGCTGCAGCAGCTCCTTAGGGGTCCCCCTAATCCTGCCTTTGCCCCTTCAGGCTGTTCTCAACACAGAAGCTAGCGAGACCTTTTTTTTTCTCCGTAAAGTAGGCTCCATGACCAGCATGGAGCCCAATGTGGGGCTTGAACTCACCACCCTGAGATCAAGACCTGAGCTGAGATCAAGAGTCAGATGCTTAACCGACTGAGCCACCCAGATCAGATGCCCCTGGGGAAACTCTTTTAAAATATAAATCTGATCATGTCCCTTCTCTGCTCCAAAGCCCTCAATGGCTCCCACGTCAGCAGAATGAACGCAAAGTCCAAACAATAGCCTACAGAGTCCACTGTCTGGTCTCACCTCCCACTTTTTCTGACTCCCTCTGCTCCAGCCACTCCAACCTCCTCACTGTTCCTTCCTCACTGTTCCTGGGATGCACCAGGTCTACCCCTGCCTCAGGGCCTTTGCCCTGGCTGTTCCTGCTGCCTGGAATGCTCTTCCCCCAGACATTTTTATGGTTCAGTGCCTCACTGTCTCCAGGCCTCTGTGCTAATGCCATGCACTCATGAAGCCTGCTCTGACCACCCTATTTAAATCACAACTCATCCATCTCCATTCTCTGCTTTACGTCTCTTCCATGGCACTACTGGCCACACCGTGAAGGTTGCTTATTTATCCTGTGTGTAGTCTGTTGCCGGTCCTTCTGGTATCTCGTTTCCGGTCCCCCACTCGAGTGTGAGCTCCACGAGCTTGGAGGATTTACCTGTTTTGTTCACCACTTTATTCCCAGGGCCCAGAACCATGCTTTGCACTTAGAGCTTGGGAACTATTTGTCGCCTGAATAAGTGAGTTTGTGAAATTAAAGAGGTGCCCTGGACAAACTCAAGGCTCACTCTGACCGCTGCAATCTGTGCTATCAGCACTCAGCACTGACCCGGGGGCTGGGGGCTGACCCTGTAGTTGTCTCCTAGGTTCCTTGCTAGGGGGAGGAACTGGCACCCTCGTCATCTGTCCCCTGAGGACGACAGCTGCATCCTGACTGATCTCCTGCCTCCACTTGTGCTGTCCAGGATCTTTCAAAGTCAGATCCGGTGACTTCCCTGCTTTGAGCCCCAGGTGACCTTCCAGACATCTAGCCTGGACACCAGGCCCTGCCAACCTCTTGTTCTCTCCCGGTGCACCCTCGCCTCGAGGACCTTGCACCTTCAGTGTGCTTCCTGAGCAGGGCCTTTGCACTCACCTTTCCTTCCTTCTGGAATGTTCTTGCTCTAGCTCTTTAGCTCTTTGTATGAGAGGCTCCTTCTCATCATTCTGGTTTCAAATCAAATAAGTGTCACCTCTTCTGAAAGGCCTTCCCCGACCCCTCCCCCAGCCAAAGGAATGGCCCTGAGGCCCATCCCATCATGCTCTATCCTACCTCCTATGTGGTGCCTGAAATGGTTCCTTGTCTCATTGTTGGTGTCTGTCTCCCTTTCTTCTAGGATGGAGCTTGTTGCCAGAATGTCTAGTTCGCTGCCGTATCCTAGCATAATCTGTGGCTGGCCGGGGGAGCCATTCCCCAGCGAGGTTTCTCTGCATCGCCCCCCTGCCTGCTCACCTTGATAACTTGGTTTTCTTCTTCCTCTGTGGGCTCCACAGAGTCCAGAGGCCCCACTTCCTCAGACTTCTTCTGTAAGATCAAGGACTTCTTTTGCCCTTTGTTGCGCTCCTTTTCCTAAGGGCAGAGCACAAAGTCGCACAAAACCAAGGTCTCTCCGCTGCCTGTCTGTGCCCAGGGTGCCAAGCAGCCTGGCTTCCCACAGGCCAAAAGAATCCCTCCTCCCCAGGTGCCTCTACACAAGAGGTCCCCCAAACCCAAAGGCTCACAGAACCATCCACCAACAGATCAACTCGCAGAAGATTCCATTCCTTTGTCGCTCAAACACTGCACCCAGATTGTTACTGTTAATTAAGTTAAAATATTGAAAATAATGGTTGCCCTTCATACATATTAAGTGTGGAAATATGTTTTTCTTAGCAGAGAGCCTATAAAAGCAGTGGCAAGACAGCCTAGCCTGCGAGGGCACCATGGGGTGGCCCAGAAACCGGAGTCTCTGGGAGGTGATTTATAAGAGGCGAGACAGGGAGATGAATTATGGTGGAAGGAGTTTGCAGCTTCTTCATAAAAATCCTGGTGCTTGGCAATTATGAGGCGCAAAACCAGAGGGCGGATTAATGCAAAGTGTCCTTTGGTTGCCATTTTGCTAGTTTATGTTCTATCGAGTTTGACGGTTTCTGCCCAGCCCCAAATCTTATGTGGCGTCCTGCTTGCCGGGTCCCAGGGCACTGAAATCAGAGGCACCTCAGTCCTTTGGTTTCTTTAATGGCACCCTTGGGATTCAGCTCCAGGCCTTGCCTGAGACATGGTGATTCTAGAGCAATCAGCTGTCTCTTCTGGGGAGGAAGCCAGTGGTGGAGAAAGTGTGTTTAGGGAGCCTGCCGCATCTCTTCTGGATTTCCATGGGTACCCCTGAAGAAGGGGGGCTGGGGCCAGCCTTGGCTCTGCTAAGGACCCGGGCCACTGGGCCTGTGGCAGCCTGCCCCAGACAGAGCATGTGGGTCCAGAGGCCACGTGACCAACCAGAGAACCGATTCATGTCTCTCTGTCCCTATTAGAGCCTTGATCTCAGACTGGAGGGATGTGGAAGACCCATTTCATCATCTCCTTGGGTTAGAGAGAAACGAATGACTGCACAAGATACTCAGAACCCCTTGACATCTAAAGTAAAGGGCACGAGGAGCCAGGTCTGGCGGCCCACTTTTCCGGAGGCCCCACCTGCCTGGGTTCTGTTAAGCCTGCCCTGTTTTCTTCTGGGTTCTTAAGTGACAGCAGCTCGGGTGAGCCTTCCACGAGCAGCATCTTCTTTCCCACTCTGGGCATTTGCTCCCACAGCATCCCCTCCTTCTCTCTGAAGACCCCCAGCTCGGCACACCCTTCCCCTGTAGGCTTCTGACCCATGCCAGCCCGTGAAGACCTCGCCCTCCATGGAGCTCAGCACTCACCATCAGTGGCGCTTGCTGGGCAATTAATCATGTCCTGTCTCGTGCCATCTCCCTTGTTTTCTATCTTAGCGAATTTTTCATATGTTTGTACCTTGGCTCCTAAGCCTCCTCCTTGAAGACAGAGGTTCCTCAGATCTCCTTGTATGCCTGGCCTCTCACCCAGGGTGGCCCTTTGTACTGCAGAGATGCTCAGCAAATGTTTATTGGTTTGTTAATTGAAAATCTCTCCCGAAGGCCAGGCAGGGGTGGGAAAAGGTGTCGCTTGTGGGAGCCGCTGTCACTTTTGAGTGGTGTTAGGGAGGAGTGAAGGTAGAGGAGCGGCAGCTGGAGTTTGGGGTGAGCTTGGGTCCAGGTCTTCCATGCTGTCCTCAACATGGCTGGCATAGCTGATTAAATGTGGGCTTATCGAAGGGACACTTGTCCCTTAGACTGAGGCCACCTCAGTGCTGAATAAGGTTCTGAGTCACCTGGGCTACACGGGGGAACCAGGCAGCCTGGGGGATTTCCTACCCGAATCTTCTGGAGCTCACTGTGGGTGAAGATGGGAACGAAGGCTTCTGTCTGGGAGGCCAGCATGGCAGCCACGTGCACCACCAGCAGAGCAGCCACGGCCTTTCGGGACACCATCCTAGGGCTGGACAGTGACAAGAAGCTCCGTCATTGGGTTCAGGTGCACACCCTGCCTGCAGCTGTGACCTGGAGCGAGCCGCCGAGCCTCTCCTGATGTGGATAGGCTGCAGGGCTTTACTGGAGTTCAGAGCCCCTTCTGTGCCAGAGCCAGGGGAGGTGAGCGAGCACCCGGGAGAGGCGGCCTGGGCCCTGCCACTGGCTGGGTGAGAAGTGTTCTACATGTTGGGCCCCCTCTTTGTTACAGGTCAGGTCTTCCAAGGCCAGCAGGGCTCCTGAAGTGGGAAGGACTCCATGTTTCAGAAGAAAGACTAGATTATCCACAGAATTGTGCCCCAATTGAGCCCTTCTGCTCCCTGGGCTGATCGGGATGACAAAAGAGATGGACGCAGGCTCAGATGACCCTGGCTGTCCCCGAGAGCACCAGATAAGGACACTGGGTCTGGAAAGAAAGGGGCTGGAAACTTCTCCCCAGATGGAGGCAGAGTCAAATGGAAAGTTCCAGGAGGAAACAGCACCCAAGAGCTGGAAGCAGGGTCTCTACCCCTATGGGGGCCAGCCCTGGGTCTGGAACAAGATTCTCCTGAGCTCCAGCTAGCTGCATGTTGGTCTAGAAAGAGGGAGTGCATCCTTTCCCTGCGCCCACTCCCTGCACAGCTGAGAATGCCACCAGTGCTGGGGGTGCCTGCGTGCATGCATGGGGCCTCCTGTGTCTCAGGAAGTGGGAATGTCTGGAATGTGGATAGAAAGGTGGGCTGTGGACCCCTGCCGGGGAACAGAAGGGGGTGGTGACCCCAGGAGTGCAAAAGCTTAAAAAATAGGCTCAGTTGGGCCGAATTTGGGCTGGTCAGGATGGTCCTGTGGTGGGGGTTGGGGGAGGAGGGTACTGCCCACTGGGTGCCTGTCTCAGTTGATTCCTTACCCTGGTGCATGGAGTCCTCTTCCAAGCCCTGTCCCACACCATCCTTGCCCTCACCTGGGAGCAGGTGCAATCTGGGGAGGGGAGGAGACCTAGACAGGCGAAGGGGACTCATTCAGAGGTGGTAGGGGCTGGAAGTCTGGCCTTCTGAGGCCTGCTGCTCGGCCCTGCACCCCACTCTGCATTGCCTCTGCACGCAGAAGGCGGGGAAGGGCATGGCGGGGGCAGCCTGTTGAATACTATTGGAGCACCCACATTCCTGTGGCGAGTGGGCTGCTGAGCGCAGGGCCAGGCACCAGAGCAAGGAGGGGAGGCCAGGGGCAGCCCTGCCGTGGCAGGAGTGGGGTGACTAAAAGGTTGCAGAGGAAGAGCTTCAGAGGAGTCAGCTCGGGGCTCCCACAGCCATGGGGCAGCCTGGATTCTGTTAATAGGAGAGGGTCCTGCCCTGGACTAGCCTCCAAGCTTCTCATAGGTCCAACCCCAGTTACCCCTGTGGAGAGAATCTTCCAAGGCTGTGGGCTTGCAATCGGCCTCTCCTCTGAGACCCTTCTCCTGGGTCATCTGAAGCCACCTCTACTAAGCACCTCCCTAAGTCCCCTCCCTTTGCCTTCTTTCGATCCTTCCATCCCCAGTCCTACTTTTTCTCTCCATCTGGCTAATACTCCATGAGAAAGCATATGAGAGCATGACAGCCAAAGCTTCTCATGCCAGCTACATACGATTTCCTAGTAAGGTCAGAAGACTGCCCTCCCTCTGAAGACCACCTCTCGGGAAGCCAAGACCCTGTCCAGGAGCCCAGGAGGATCTGGAACAGAACAGAGGATGGGCGGAGTGGAGGGCTCCCGATCATGATTCCCCCTCCTGTTCCTGTCTTTTCCTTGTGGAGTCTGTGGGGCCCCGATTTCCCTCCCAGTGGAGATGGATGTGTCACATTTATGGCATCCCATTTCCTTCATGGAGATGCTATAGAGCCCTTTTCATTCTGATGTTCAGATTTAATTCACTTCATAAGAATCAATAAAAACTTTAAATAAAAAAAAGGCAAAATCCAATTGCTGCTCATTTTCTTGATCCAACTGGCAGTTGGCATGTCACCTACATTCATTTGTGTGCCTGGGAGCTCGGAGTGGGAGAGCTTTTCACTGTACGATGAGATACTGACTTCCTTTTCTATCTCCAGGGATGGGGCTCCAGCCTTCAAGCCATCAGCTCTGGATGGGGGGGCGCCTGCCCCCTCCCTCCTCTCCCACAGTAGCACAGGCTCCCTAGGCACCAGCTTAACTGCTAACTTTCCAGAGAGAAGCCTCCGTGCCGAATAGGGTCCTGTGTCCATGCTGGGCTCTGGCTTGGGTTCCTGGCCTGTAGTCAATGGCACCATGCACCCCAGACAGCCTCTCCTTTGCCAGAATTGTACCC
Organism: Canis lupus dingo; assembly: GCF_003254725.2. NCBI lineage: Eukaryota > Metazoa > Chordata > Mammalia > Carnivora > Canidae > Canis > Canis lupus. The sequence goes on from NC_064254.1 coordinate 3,239,454, forward strand.
ACCGCTCCTCCATCCAGCTTCTGTGCCCAGGGAAGTCCTGCTTTTGCTCACACTCTGTGTGGCTTTAACCTGCTCCTCTGGAAATCAGCTCAGCACTTTCAGCCTTAGCCTAGCTAAGTATTTGAAGGTGGCTGAGGGGCATAGATGTGATCTCTGGACTGGGCTGGGCTGGCTCTGGTCACATCACTGTTCTGTCCTGGGTCTTATGCTAACCGCCCCCTCACCCCCTTCTGTGGCTACTCACAGCAGCACGTCGGAGCAGGGCTGGCGGAGGTGGTCTCTGCTGTCCTCTGCTCTCTGGCAGATCTGACCGGTCTTTATATCTGGTGACTGGCTGGTCTGATGGGCCCTCGGGCCCTCCCTTAGGAGCCCGTTAACCTTTGGCCACCCCTTGGGGGCTTTGGGTGGAGAGCCTGGATTCTTGAAGCTCATGGAAACAACGGGCAGGACCTGCCACGCCGTGGACTTCTGGGGCTTTCCTGGAAGGCCTCTGCCTCGGACAACAGTCCAGGTTTGGTGGAGGCCAACTCCCACCCAGATGGCACTTTGTGGGCCACTTAGAACTCAGCTGCCACTCAGAGGGTCATTTTAACAAAAGCCCTTTCTTTTTTGTTACTTAAATATATGATGTTGTTGAGCGGCTCTGGACCAGCTCTTTAGTGATCAGGTTCTCAGTTAGCATGTCAGGGAGAGTGCTGTATTAGAAAGATAGCTTGTCTTCACCCTCACCCCCACCCTAAAGCCCCTCACAAAAGAAAGAAAGGGCTCAGGGGTGTGTGGCAGTTTCAATCAACTACTGAAAAGAAAATGCAGTCCAGACTCAAGGCTGTGGAGCACCAGAGGCTCTGTGGGAGTCAAGGAACAGTGTAAGGTGTGTGAGACAGAAGGTTTATGGGTTTGTAGCCCAATGGGGAAGAGGAGCCGCCAATCTGGGAACATCTCATGGTATTGCGTAATTCAAATGACCAACTGAAAAATTTTAAGAGGGAAGGGGTGGGACGCCTGGGTTGCTCAGTGGTTGAGCATCTGCCTTTGGCTCAGGTCGAAATCCCAAGGTCCTGGGATCAAGTCCTGCATTGGGTTCCCTGCATGGAGCCTGCTTCTCCCTCTGCCTATGTCTCTGCCTCTCTTTCCGTGTCTCTCATGAATAAATAAGTAAAATATTAAAAAAAATAAAGAGGGAAGGGGTGAATGTAATCAGGAGTCAGGCAGGGCTTGCAGCTGCAGCCGGCCAGTGCTATTTCTGGAACATGGTTGTGTCTCTCGCACCACTCAGGGAATGCTTGACATGCATGTTCTAATTAAGCCTCAACAGTGCCATGACACTGGTGCTCCTGTATCTCCCATTTTACAGATAAGGAAACTGAGGCACAATTAAATAGCTCCTCTGTGACTCAACTGCAAGATCACTCTTTCTCTTTTTTTTAAAGTAAGTTCCAACCACTATGTGGGTCTCAAATTCACTACCCTGAGAGTTGCATGCTCTACCAACTGAGCCAACCAGGCACTCCCAAGGTCTCTTTACACAAGAGTCAAGGCTGGATATGGCCAAATGTGGCAGTGGGTGGGAGTGGGGGCTTCTGGGATGCAGGGCACATACAGATGTGCAAAGGATGGCACAGGGTGGGGCCATCCCTGGAAGTCCCCTGTGTGGGTTGGGAGAGGGTCGTTCCAGGGTCTGAATGTGGGGGGTTTAATGAGGGGAGAAATTGGGGCCCTCATGGTGCCTGGAAGGGGCTTTTCATGATAATTGTGTCATGCTGGAAGGTCACGCAGTGACTGTACTAGGGTACAGTCACGGGGGCAAGGTGAATGGAGGCTGGGAGGTGTCTCAGACAGACCGCGAGGTCCAGAGGGTCTGGGCTAGCAGAGGCTATTTCCCCAGGTGAACCTTGCTGGCCATTAGCACCTTTCACAGAGGCTGCTCCAGACATCCAGGTGGGGACTGCTTCTGGTCCAGGAACCCCTCCCCTGTCAGTCCTTTAGTCGGCTGTGGCTTTTCTTTCAGAAAAAAAACAAATGTTTGCAGTGCTTCAAACCCAACCCACATAACCTCTAAATACCCTGCTCATCAAGGCTTCTTGCCAGCAGGGTCTCTGCATTCCACTCCAACACCAGGTCAAAGCTCCCCCAGCACTCTGGACCGCCAACTGTTGTTGGGCATGTGCCCTGGGTCTCTGCAGTCTTTGAGATTTATCTCAGAGGAATTAGAGCCTGAAATGCCGGGACTTGGAACTGAGATGCCATCCCCACTCTGCCCCAGGTTGCAAGAGTGGCTTTTAAGATGTCGTCACAGACCTTGGTGGGGACAAGGTGGTGTGAGGGCTGTGAAGGAGCCCACTGCCTTCCCAGGCTCCAGGAGGCTCCATCTGCACCACGGATTTCTAGGGGCAGGCGTGGGAGGGAAAAGGGTCGATATCTGTACCTCTAACACATAGACCAGGGACCAAATCCAGCTTGTGAGCTAAGAGTTGTTTATACATTTTTTAATAATTTAAAAAATTAGAAAGAGAAGAATATTTGGTGACATGTGAATTTAGAAGACATTCAAATTCTTGTGGCCATAAACAAAGTTCATTGGAATATGGCCACTCTCATTCATTTGTTTGTTGTCTGCGGCTGCTTCTGGGCTACAAGCAAGGGAGTTGAATAGTTGGACCGAAACATTAAGACCCACAAAGCTGAAAATACTTATTATTTGGGACTTAAAAAAAAAATATATATATATATTCATTCATTCATTCATTCATGAGAGAGACAGAGACACAGGCAGAGGGAGAAGTAGGCTCCCTGCGGGGAGCCGGATGTGAGACTTGATCCCAAGACTTGGGATCCCAGCCTGAGCCAAAGGCAGATGCTCAACTGCTGAACCACCCACTGACCCCTTATTTGGGTCTTCTAGAGAAAATTTGCTTACCCCTGGCCTCAACAGTATCTGGAGTGTGGAAGGTGCTTGTTATGTAAAAAATAACAGCCAGACATCCTACGGATCAGCTTTTTAAAATCTCACAACAGGGATCCCTGGGTGGCGCAGCGGTTTAGCGCCTGCCTTTGGCCCAGGGCGCGATCCTGGAGATCCGGGATCGAATCCCACGTCAGGCTCCCGGTGCATGGAGCCTGCTTCTCCCTCTGCCTGTGTCTCTGCCTCTCTCTCTCTCTCACTGTGTGCCTATCATAAATAAATAAAAAAAATAAAATAAAATAAAATCTCACAACACCATTGAGGCTGGTGTGATATCATCCTATTCTACAGGTGGGAAGACTGAGGTGAAACAATGAGCCCAAGGTCACAGTGATTAAAATGGCAGGGCCAAGATTCAAAGAATCCAGATTCAGAGTCCCCTGTGCTTTTTTTTGCCACTTAGTGTTTGTTGCATGACTACATGGATGTCTATGGCAGGGGAAGGCCCTTTTAATAGTACCCCATGGAAATTCTGCAAACCTGCCACTTTCTCATAAGCCAGCCCCCCACAAGGCATCTGAGCATGACCCATTCGAGCTGACCGACTGGATGACAACACAGGTTGTTTTTGTTCTCAGAGGAGGACTGCTGATGGTGGACCAGGCCGCCTGCCAAGCACAAAGGGAAAGTCGAATCCTCTCCCTGTCACCCCTCTATCCCAGGTTCTGAGACCAGTACCCTGTCTGTTGGGCCAGTCCAGGCTCTAGTCCAGAGACACTCTGTCTGAGAAATGATAAGAATCTCGGTACCCGAGACAGGCCTGTGATGAGAGATGGGAAGAAGGGAGGGGCTGGGAACAGTAAATAATCCGGGATCAATTTTCTGGGCGAGAATAGCATTATCCTGGAGCTTTCCTGTGATTCAGTACTTTTGATCCAAGCAATGTGCCATATTTCAGTCTGATATCTGCAGTTTGGTCCAGAAGGAAGGCAAATCAGGGTTCACAGTGAGCTGCTCCTTGTAACTCAGAGGAAAACGTGGAGCAGAGGGGTGCTCTGCTGTGGCCTCTGCTCTGGAGTCACGAGCTGCAAGGATGAAGGGGCCTCTCCCTTGTGCCCCTCTTGGCTGTGGGTCTTGAGGCCCAGCCCTTTAGGAAACATCTCACCAGAAGAATATCCTGTCTCCTCTCTGTCAGGTGCCTTGATCCTCGAGGTACATTTTCTTCTGTCACAGATAGTGCTTCAGAAAAGGAGAGATGGGTGCATAACAAGCCTAATAACGGCTACTTTGCCTTTACCATGTACACCGTCTCGCCCTACAAATGCTCAATTAGTGGCTATTTCTCCTGCGAGGAATAAATAATTGGCCAAAAATAAAAGGAAGGCATAATCTGATGTTCTCCATTCTCCAAAAGGGAACCGCTATGGATGTGCAATGGCTTAAGCAGAGGGGAGGCAAAAAACCTAACCCAAGTCTGAGAAAGGAAGTTCACAAAACTCAGAGGAAATGACTCAAACCACATGTGGCCACTTGATTGCCTCTCTCCCCCATGTTGGGCAGAAGTATTAGCAGTTTAGCTCTCCTCTCTTCATGACCTTGAAAATATTGTTTGCTGGGCACTGCCATAACATCTTCATTAATGGCCTGGAACAGGGAGGCAACGGCATGTTAATTAAATTTGCAGATGATACTAAATTGGGAGATGTAGCAAACATCAGGGAGGACAGAGCCCTAATACAAGAAGACGTCGGGAGGTTAGAACTACAAGCTGGAAAAGTCCAGATGAACTGCTGGACATATGTCATCCAGGCCCCGAGGACACGAGATGAGGATGTGGGTCGTGGGGAGAGGCCAGCAAAGAAGGAAAGCGGCAACTGGGGTGACCTGGGGTGGGGTGGGGGACATGGTGGTGCACACATCACCCTGTTTACCAGATGATTCCCTCAAAGAGGCAGAGGACGGTGGCTAGAAGAAGGCAGAGCTCAGATGAGTCAAAATTGCCCCAAAGTTGCTGGGAATGCCAAAACTTGAGGTATAAAAATGAAAAATGAAAGGTTTCAAAAGACCGGCTTGTCCAGAATGCTGGTAAGGTTTAATTGTGCGATTGCTAATGTTGAGCAGAGGCCAAGGAGAAGCAAAGAACACCGCCCTGCCTGAGTGTCAAGTGCAGGAGCAGCGGAGGGAGAGGGGCGGGGTAGCCGTGGCTCCTCCTCCAGGCGGCCTTCCTGGAGCTAGAGGTGTGTGACCCCACCCCTTACCAGCAGAAATATTAGTTGATGGTGATGGCGTTTAAAACTAGAGCAAGCAAAGCACTGAGAGATGTATTTTAGGCAACAACATGCCCCGGCCCATCGGACACATGCTTTGGTGACCTGTGGGGTATTTTTATTCTTATCCTTCAATTGCTCAGGATTTTTTTCAAAAGCCACAAATGATTTGTGGAGAAATGATACACAGCAGATGCCATACACCAAGAGCCCCCTGGTATGGAAATAGTGTGAGTGGAAAGGAAAACACGAACTCTGAGAGAGTCTGTCCAGAATTAATTTCCAATTTGTTGAGCTTCCTGTGTGTTGCATCTGATACTCGAATTAACGCTCCCACATCTCTGACTTCCTGTTGAGTCCATTCAATGTGCACTGACAACCCTGGACCCCAAACAATCCAATAAAATGCTTTCCTGTTCAGCTCAGCATCGTGGACTATTGACAGTGTGCACAGAATTTGGGGACTCGGTTGAGTTTTACAATAGCATTCCTGCTGACTTCCCAGTCAATACCTCTCTGGGTGGTTAATATACTCCTAGAAATGTCCCAGTCACTAACTTGCTTCTGGGTTCCCTTTCTATTTATGGGGGTTTATCACAAAAGCTGCTGTTATAAAACTTCAAAAAGAGGTCACATAACTTTTTTTCCAGGGACAAGGATGCAGGTGCTAAGAGCTGAAACTATGGGCTGGACTCTCTGGTGGGATCTGTTTTTTCTATTCTTACTGTTAATTGAGCTGGTGACACCAAGTCTCCTTTTAGTTGAATTTTAAATATATGTATTTATAGTTTTATAGAGATGATGGATGTGTGTGAAGAGAAAGCAGATGGCTTTGGAAGTGACGAATTAATTATGAGGGAAGCCAAAGCCTCTCCTTTCTCCTCAACGCTTCAGGGCTGGTGGCTCCCAGCGCCCTGATCCGAGGGCATGAGGCATTAGAACAAGGAGGCAGAGACAGCTGACACATTTTCATAAATTATTAAGGGAGTCTGTGGTTGGGAAAAGTTTGTGCTTTCATGTTTAAGGAGGAAAGAAGTCTTGGTGGAGGTTTTACACCATGTGGATGGGAAGGCAAAATCATTTCGAATGTCAGCCCAATCCAGGGTAGATTCAGGTAAAAGGAGCTAGCTGTCCAAACTTTTTCTCTTCCATTGCATCAATGAACCGCATCTGTTGACTTCCCCATGCCCACTGGGCTGACAGGTTTTGGAACTGGGAGGCTGTCAGGCGCTGCTAATGGAACAGTGGGCCACACGCAGCTTCTGCCATTGACAACTGTGGCAGTCACACAGACCTCCTTCCCACCAGCCCACTCTGGAGGCAAGTGGCAGGGCAAAGACAAGATTCTGTTTCCTCTGTGGTCCATGGCTGGGGCTGGGTGGCCAGGGAGGGTCTGGGCAAGTGTGGAAGACAGTGGAGGAGGGCGAGTTTACCCAGGAATTGAGCAGAAATTGTTTGATGCTCAGGTCTGGTGCTCAGGAGCCATTCCCAGCTCCAGCCACCTTCGTAGATGTCTGGCTGAGCAGAGACCTGATCTGTCACCACAGCGAGCATGCTTCCGAGGTCCTGAACCCTTGTGATCTCTTGTGCGGCACCTCTAAGTGAGGTATGGGCCAAATGAGCAGGTCCTAAATTCTCGAATGGGTTGGTAGGGCAAGCCAGAGGCACCATGGGAGCCAGGCCAGGGCAACATGGGCTTGGAGAGAGTGATGTAGACAGTGCAAGTCTTGGCTACTCCGACCAGGGTCCTACACAATAACAGCCCTGGGCAGCTCTGAAGACAGGGATGATAGAGCTCATCTTCAACCCCTTGGCAGCACCTGGTCCTCCTTTTTTCATTTTCTGCTTCCTAGAATAATATTTCTCTTGGAAAAACAACCAAGTTACTGAGAAACTGCAGCCAAACAACACTGCGGGACTTTGAGAGAATGCCCCCAGGTCCCAGGCAAGACCCAATCATGGTGATAATTCATCTAATTATTATTCACCCAGGGCTCATCTCTTGAGTGTTTGACTGTCAGATCTGAATTCCACCCCAAAGAAAAGCTATGCTCAGAGAAGATTTGCAGTTGTTCTTTGTAAAAAGGACAGAAAAAAGGGAGAATTTATTTAAAATAGGCACGTGTAAACTCCCAAGGGACAGGAGGCATAAATTGCAAGAACAGCTCCAATCAAACTTGAATCCTCCTGGTTTAGAATTTTACTGAGGGGGATGGAATATGAAAGAGAACCGAGTATCCCCACTCACTTCCAAGTCACATCAAGGCAGTCAGCTTGTGACAGAAAGATTACCTGCAGGAGGGCTTTATTTGATGTGAAAAGGGTTAACGTCATTTTAGCAGATTAGAAATTCTCTGGGTCTTTTAGGAATGAAAAGCAAATTCAAAGCTTTTACATGAAGGAATGTGCCTAAACCCCTTTTTAGACACTAGAAACAAAAGGGGGGAGTGGCCGGGCTTGCTTTGTGCATGAAGATCATGAGTTTTTTGATTCTCATTTTAAGGATGGCCTTGTAGGGCTGTGAGTAAGTAATGGGGGGTGAGGGGTTGAGACTATGTTAAAAGCCTCAGCCTTTGAACCAATGAATGAATAACAGTAACTGATCACCCATGCAGGGTTCAGCTCTGTGCTAGGCACTGGGTGGGGTGGGGCAGTGGACACGGATGACACAAGCACAGCCTATCCCTGCAGGAGCATATATTCTGGTTGAAAAGGAAAGCTGACAGCAAGGAACCAATCAATGCTGAGCACCCTGAGATGGCAGTAAGCTCTGGAAGACTCCAGAGGGGAGAACTTCCTTAAGGCCAGAGTCATCAGAGAGCCCTTCCAATGCCATTGGGATGGGCGAGCGGCGTGGTGGGAAAGCATCCAAGCCTCAGAAACCTCCACTGCCGTGTCACCATCTCTCCCTTTCCCTTTTTTCTCTCCCCTTGTTGCTGCATCCTTCTGGCCTCAGCACCTCCCCACACCCCACCTCCACCCTCTCCAGAGACTGAAGACACATTTCAGGCCAGCCGTGTTATTGGATTTAAATGATGCTATGGCTTTTTAATTCTTGCTTTAATTGCCTTTCCATGCAGGGCACTGAGGATGGTTGATTACCAGGCAACTGGGCCTGGCGGTGACATTCTTTATCTGATGTTCCTTCAAGCTGCAGTGAAAGGGACATCCTCCAGGGCCTCAAGTGTGGACTTTTCTTTGGCCTCGCCCTCAGCATCCTCCAGCCTCCAGCCTGTGGCAGCTCGGGCCCAGGGCTCTGTCCGTGGTGCTAAGGATCCCAGGCTGCCCCACTTAATCAGGCTCCCCCGCCACCCCACGGCACTCTTTGCTCCAGCTTTGGAACTTGGAGGGCTGAATAATTTTTTTTTATTAAAAAAGTTTTTTTTTTTTTTTTTTTTTTTGAGAGAGAGAAAAGGAGGCAGGGGTTGGGGCAGAGGGACAGGGAGGGAGAGAATCCCAGGCAGGCTCCAAGCTCAGTGCCCAATCTGACATGGCAATGGATGCCACGACCCTGAGACCATTACCTGAACCAAAATAAAGAACTGGATGCTTAACCAACTGAGCCACCCAGACAGCCCTGGAGGACCTAATAATTTAAACAAATGGATATATTTCCCTTTCCCTTATGGGCAGCAAAACATTCCCTGCTGCATCTCTGGAACAATTACCCCTCATTCAGTGTACTCAGCAACCCTGCTGGGAGCTAGGAGAGCAAGAGAGGAGTGTGGGCAGCCTCTGCTGTGGTGTTCCCACTGTGGGTGGGGCCTGCCATTAGTACACAAGAGAGAGGAGCCCCGAGAAGAAGAGCCAGCTCTGGTGGTCATGCTCAGCCCTCTTTCCCCCAGCCTCTGGCTTTGTCAAGCTCTTTGGGAGACAGTAGGTCCAATTTGTCCCCTATCATTGATGACAGGCCCAGCACTGTGCCAAGAAGAAGATCTTACTTTGTCCTAAAACACAGCTGCTTAGCGAGGCCAGGCTGTCACAGAGAGCAGCACCACACAGACCCACGCAGGCAGATGCTGCGTGGGGATGAGAGGGCTCATTAAAGGATGAAACAATCTGGGTGTGGTGCTAACTATGCTGGTGGGCAGCAGACCTTTCCTTCACCCTCCAACTCACAAGCTGCTGTCTCCAAGGTCCTGTAGGACCCCTTCAGGCCTGAGTCCAGCTTGAAGCTGTAGTCCAACTTGTCAATTGAGATGAAAGAATGAACACTAGGGGTAATATCACTCCCAGTCAGGGCTGGACCAGCCAAAAAACCTGTAGAAGGGCAACCCCACTAGTTCACAAGTAGTTAATTAGCACACCCTAAAGGTAAAACCTTTATGTTCCTGATGAATCAGATGTACTCGATGAAATCTCTAACATAAAGAATAAAGATATGTTTCAGATTCCAAGTTTCTTGAGATGGAGAAGACCTCTGGGGAACAAGATGAAGCTCCACTAGAGCACCTGCTAGCATGGCCTCATGGGGCTCCAATCAATGGCATCTCCCTTCTCAGGAGACCCCAGGCCCCTATTTTTCCCTTAAAAACCCTCACTGACAAGCCCCTGGAGGAGTTTGGGACTTTTGAGCACTAGTTTCCCGTTCCTCTGAGTGGCACCACACCAATAAATAGCCTGTATTTCTTCACTGCAGTGGAGTATCAGTTTTATTGACTTACTGTGCACTGGGTGGACAAATTCTTACTTGATTCAGTTATAAGCTTAGGTTCCCGGAGGGGTGCCCATGCCCCACCTCCACTTGGCCCCTGTTCTATCCTGCTGGCTGACTCTCTGGGTTTCTGTCTTGTCTCCAAATGTTCTTCACTTCCTCTCTCTTCTGTTGTACAGCTTCTCATTGAGTAGCTACGTCTGATGAACCCCTGTCCACAGTTGTCAGCCACTTCTTTCTCCTCTTTTCAGCCCCCTCTCCCCACCAACTTAATCCACTTGAAATCCTTCTGTAGTCATTTGATCCATGGTCACAGTCAATGACGAAGGGACTGAGTGTCCATAAGGAACAGGAATGTAGTCCATCTCCTTGGGGGCTCAACTCTCTCTGGGACAGAGGTGGGCAGGAGGACCAGGTCCAGGCCGGGGGTGGGGGGCAGGAGAGGCTGTTTCTAGAGAGCCAAGGAGGCCACTATCTCTTCACCAAGCTTGTGGAGGCCATCTCTAATGTGTGTCTTCTCTAACTGCACCAAGAAATTCTGTGACACCAGCTGGTGTCCTTCAATTTAACTCAATTCTGACACTATCTACCTAGAGGGCTCAGTCCCACAAGACTGCCTTCATTTCAGATACTAATCAGAAGTCCAGGTTGTGACTTGTGCTTCTGACTGGCTGGCAATAAATTGTAGATTCCCCATGAGCCTCTCCTAAGGTTTGTTTACGTTGTTCATAGAAGTCAGCTTCTGTGACTGGTAAGCTTATGTTTACCAGTTTATTATGAAGGATACAGATAAACAGCCAAATAAAGAGATGTGCAGGATGGGATCTGGAAGGGTCCCAAGCACAGAACCTTCTCTTTCCAAGGACCTGGGGGTACATCACCCTTTTGGCATGTGGATGTGTTCCCAACTCAGAAGCTCTCTGAACCCCGTCCTTCTGCATTTTTTATAGGAGTTTCAGTGGCACCATTGATTAAATCATTGGCCAGTAGGGACTGAACTCAATCTCCAGCAACCTCTCCCTTTCCTTGGAGGTGGAGGAAGGGGGCTGAATATTCCAATCATCTTAGTCAAGTGATTGGTTCACTTTGGCAACAAGCCACCACCCTTAGGTGCTTTTCAAAAGTCACCTTATTAACGTAAACCCAGGTGCATTAGAAAGGGGCTTGTTGTCAATAACAAGACACTCCTTTTATTTTCATTGCTCAGGAGCTATTTCAGGAACCAGAAAACAAACATTAACAAAAGATGCCCCAGTTGCTCTCCTCACTTGGGAAATTCCAAGGATTTAGGAGCTCTAAGCCAGGAAAGAGGAAGACCAACTATGTATTTCTTATTATAAATTCCATTATCACTCCACCATTAGGGAGCACTCTCCTAAGGACAATTTGGTGGTGTGGAGGGGCAGAGACAAGAGCTCCCTCCAACCCAGACTATCTAAGCTGGAGAGGAAGATGAGGAGGCCTAGAGACTGGAGGGAAGCCACAGCAAGAGGGAACTCAGGAGCCAGCAGAATGGGAGTACTGACATTAAGCCTCACAACCTGACACTGCCTGTGTCCCCCCTACCATCACTACACTGTCATTGTCAGAGTGTGGGTGTGACAGGCTCCACCTGGCAGTCCCACTTTCATTGTCATCATTTTTTAAAAAGATTTTGTTTATTTATTCATGAGAGACACAGAGAGAGGCAGAGACACAGGCAGAGGGAGAAGCAGGCTCCCTGTGGGGAGTCCGTGTGGTACTGGATCCCTGGACTGGGATCACACCTTGAGCTGAAGGCAGATGCTCAACCACTGAGCCACCTAGGCATTCCATCATCCCCAGCATTTTAATTAGCTGATGTAACATTTCCCCCAGAACATAGGGTTGATTATTTCCCCCACTTGATTTCCTAGGGTTTGTCTCTTCATTGTTTTTCTTCTTAAAAGAATAAAGCCAAAGATAAGCACCTCTTTTATGCTTTTGCTGAAATATTGCTGCTGTTGGTGAAGGGGGTGGGTGGTGATAGAGAAGGTGCATTTGGGTGAAGGGATACAGAGGGACCAGATTCCTGTGCCCAGTGAGGGTGAGCCCTGCTTCTAGAAGAAGCACCCCCTGGAAGATGCTAAGTCTGGGTGGGGTATGACTGGCTTTGGAGGGTGCACCCTTGGGGAAAGCAGGCCTGTTCCATAAGCTACCTTGACAACACTGTAGCTCTGAGACTGTGCTGACCCTGAAGGCTGGATTTAGGGTCACCTATCTCAGTTGACTAGAGCATGACCTGGGCACCTACTAGACACAAGATTAACTCTCTTACCCCATCCTTCCCTCCAGCATCGAAAGTGAATTGAGTAAGGACTGTGGGTAGCAGGGATCATGAGACATCTCTCCTATGACAGGAAAGAGCTTGACCATGTTCTAATGTTCTAGAAACTGAGTAGGTCAGCATGTGTGGAGTGAACCCAGGAGGTAGCTGGTGGGAAGTGGATAAACTGGGGGTGAGGAGAAGGCAAGAGCTGGATCATGCAGTGCTTGAAGGCCACCTGGGGATATTTATCGTGATTTGGCTGTCCAGCATCCACCCCTTCCTCCCTGTTGGGGCAGTGAGAGGAATCTGGTCAGATTCTCTCTTGGCTGAATTTGCTTGGCCAATTTCTCCCTCCTGCCCTGGACTTTGAGTCTCAAGTAGCCAAAGATGGGAAGAAAGTCAGTCTCTCTCTGGGGTAGTGATGGGGAATGTGGGGCCTAGCAGCCTTGAGTGTGTTCTGTCCTGGCCATTGATGCCAAAAATGTTTCTTGCCTGTTTTCCACACCTAGAGTCTTCCGTCATCAATTCTGAGGCCTGATATTCCCCAGAAGAGCCTTCTTTTCTCATACTAGACAGAAAAGGTGGTATTACATATGGATGAGTACAACTTGACTGATCCTGGATGGGAGTCTGGATTCAAATGGCATGCCTTTGAGGGGTTTTAGGCAGGGATCTTTATTCTTTCTTTCTTTCTTTTTTAAGACAAAAAGAGAGTGTGTACGTGCACATGAGGGAGGGAGGGGCAGAGGGGGAGAGAGAGAGAGAGAACTTTAAGCAGGCCCTTTGCACAACATGGTGCCTGGCATGGGTCTTCTATCTCACAATCCTGAGACCATGACCTGAGCCGAAATCAAGAGTCAGATGCTCAACCAACTGGGCAACCCAGTCACTCCAAGTAGGGATTTTATTTATTTATTCATTTTTAAAAAGATTTTTAATTTATTTATTTGAGAGAGAGAGTGCACACTTGAGAGAGAGCATGAGCAGGGGGAGGGCAGAAGGAAAGAGAGAAGCAGATTCCCCCCTGAGCAGGGATACCTATGTGGGGCCTGATCCCAGGACCCCAGGATCATGAACCAAGACAAAGGCAGACACCCAACTGACTGAGCCACTGAGGCACCCCGACAGGGAACTTTTAAAAGATCCTTCTGGATGCTGCATGGAGAGTGGGTTATGGGGAGGCAGGAAAAGAAGCAGGGATACCATCTTGGAAGCTATAGGCCAGATGGGAGATGATGGCAGCAGGGAAACCAAGAACTCAAGATCTATATACTTGGAGATGGCTTCAATGATGATGGATAGATGCTAAAAGGAATCAAGGATGCTGCTTAGATGCCTGGGTGGCTCAGTAGGTTAAGTGTCTACCTTCGACTCCCATCATGGTCCTGGAGTCCTGGGATCATGCCTGGCTTCCTGCTCAGTGGGGCGTCTGCTTCTCCTTCTGCCCCTCCCCCACTCATTCTCTTTCTCAGATAAATAAAATCTTTTTTTAAATAAAAGGATTGTGCTGAGGTTTCTGACTTGGATACTGTGTGGGCAGTCCTGAAGAGGACTGAGGACAGAGGAGATTCGTGTTGGGGCAGGTGGAATCAACAGTTTCATGTTGCACATTTTAAGTGTGAGCAGCTATGGTCAGTGACAGTCTAAGCAGGAAAACAGAACTTTTGCCAGGTAGTTCAATGGAGGGAACACAATATGCAGAATGAGCTAAAACAGGAAGTGGGAAACGGGGATCTGCTCCTTCTCCCCCACTCCTCCCACAGCCCCGCCCCCAGGATAGAGGTCCTGGGGTATGAGCCCAGGACCTGAGGCTGCCTGGTGGGAGCTAGGATGTGGGCAAGAGGCTGCCCAAAGGGTCTCCCAGGCTGGGGAGGCTGAGGCCACGGCAGAGATGTGGCCACTGCCAAATAAGCAGCCTCTGGCAGAGACACCACAAATCAGAGAGAGGAAAGAAATACCCTGGCTTCTCCTCTTCTCCCTCCTACGGGTCTCTAACCATTGGCTGAATCTGATTGGAAGCCAGCTGGCCAGGAGCCTTGGAAATGTCGCTTTCTGGGGGCAGCTGCTGTGATCCAGAGAGGAGCAGGAGTGCAGGCGAAGCAGGCAGAGGTCAGACAGATGTCTGCCAGAAATCACAGTGACAGGTTAACTAGTCTTCTCCCAGAAATTATCTGTATTTCTAACGTGCCTTTCTCAAAGGAATAAATCACTGGGGAGGGGATTCAAGCCCACAGGACAGGTGAGCTGGGGGACCCAAGAATCTCTCCTAGTTTCCCCACAGAGAGACTGAATGTGACCTATCCCATCTGGGATGGATCCACCTTGGAAGTCAGAACCAGCCTTGCTCACATTCTAAGAAAGCGCTTCTGCTCGCCGGCTGCTCCCAGCCTCCGTGTCCAACATCCTTCTGCTTTTCTGCAGGGACAAGGAAACAGCCGACTTGTCAGAAACCTGCCTCCAGGATAAAGAGAAGGAGGAGAAATGTGACTAGGAAAGTCATCAAATGGTGATGACAGCTGCTGCTTAATATGGAAAGGGGATCCTAATTATTGCTTGGACAAGCAGGGAAGTAAGAAGTCCATCAGCCAAGGTGGAGGGCAAACAGGCGAGTCAGGGCAGGCTGCCTCCTGCTAAGAACACTGGATCCCTTCACAAAGGTGGACAAATGAGTTGCTGGTGACCGAAGGCACCTGAGCCACTCACTCTCGACCTCTGGTTCCACCGAGGAGCACGGGTGGCGTGGAGGTGGGGCGGAAGGCCTAGAGCAGCATTCTGGCTGCAGCAGGAGAGTGGGGCTTTGGGACAGCCTTGTGCAAGCTGCCACACCTCTCCCTTTGGGCCTTCAGTTTTCTCCGCCTTGTTAACCAGATGTCCCCTGCTTCTCTGGTCTACAGAGACTGGACTTCCTGCAACGCCCAGACCACAGGCTCGGAGCCCTCCCGTTGTGTGCAGGAAGCCCAGTCTTGCCCAGGTTCCCCTCCAAATGCTCCAGCATCTCACTCCAGATGACAGCTCTTCCTGGGGTCTGCTGTCTCTGCCTCATGTGGGCATTTTCAGGCCAATTCCTTCCTTCTCAAACTCCTTCCCTCCAGCTGGGATACAGTTCTAATTCTCATAATTCCCAAAGCCTGGCTATGAGTAGGCTCTGGGATCTAAACAAGCTTTACTTGGGGCTTAGCCAGCCCCTCTCCCTCTCCCTCAGGGTGATTCTCGTCTTAGCTTGGATCTGATGCTACAGACCTGCTCATACCCTCAATGAGAATGCCATCGGCCACAGCCTGTGACCCAGAGCCGAGGACCCCAACCTCTGCTGGGCTCAGAGAGAGAGGTCACCTTGCTTCTGAAACCATGCACTTCTCATCAAATCCATCTTGTCTAGTCAAGAATAAGAGTTTGGCTGCACTTTGATACAAAAAGACTCTACCGAATTATTTTGCCCAGAACAAACGAGCTCTTTCTACACTATGGATCAGAGAATTGCTGACGGCTTTGATTGTAGAAGCTTGTTCCCACTTCTGGCCATCGAGGCTGCAGAAATACTGGGGTTTGGCCTGGTTAGAGCCCCTTTTCATGTGAATAATGGGGATCATCAGGTCTGCCTGGCTGGGACATTCTGAGTATTAAATACATATTGGATACAAAGAGTCCGGGAAATATGGTAGGTGTTCAATACATGCTGAGGTGTTCTCTCCATCTTGGCTCAGGTACTTCAACAGCATTACAAGGAGCTGGGGAAAAGAAGGCTGTACTGGAGGGTTTGAGTTGTCCCTCTCAACTCTCTGAATACCAGAGACTGGGAGAGGGAGGATTTTTCTAGGTGATGGCTGGCCTTGGAAGGGGCCAGACCAAGCATGGTGGATGTGGGTTCAGGTCTCTACTTACTGTGGTCCCTGGCGGTCAGCTGTGTGGACCACTGAGAGGCACGTAAAGAGCCGGGTTCATGCCCAGCTTCTCTCTCTCCCTGCCTTGCTGTGTGTCCCTTGGGCAAGGCACAACGTCTCTGTGTCTCATATTAACTGCCATTGCTGCTGTAGATGGGCCTGTGTATCTTTTTTTTTTTTAAGATTTTATTTATTTATTTATAAATAAATGTCTCTCTGTGAGAGACACAGAGACACAGGCAGAGGGAGAAGCAGACCCCCTACAGGGAGCCTGATGTGGGACTCGATCCTAGGACACCGGGATCATGACCTGAGCCGAAGGCAGATGTCCAACCGCTGAGCTGCCCACATGTCCCTGGGCCTGCGTATCTGATTCAGGTTTGAGTTGCCAACCTCTGCTTGTGGGGCAGAGCCAGGCCTATGGGGTTGTGTGAACCGAGGGCCGTGGGCCCTGATCTGTGCATGGAGGGTTTGGAGAAGCTGCCCGTGGTTATGTGTACAGATGTGTAACATCATCTTGGGCACTGTGTCCCTGCTGACCTCCTCTTGGAAGGAGTGACCTCACTTTCTCCTCTCCCTACACACCATGTGGCTTAATTAGAGTTCGCTGAATAAATGGGTTTATGGGTGAGAAGTCATGGTTTAAAAAATGAGAAGATGAGGGGCACCTGGGTGGGTTAGTTGGTTAAGTGTCTGCCTTCAGCCCAGGTCATGATCCTGGGGTCCTGGGATGAGCTCCGACTTGGGCTCCCTACTTGCAGGCAGTCTGTTTCTCCCTCTGCCTCTGCCTCTCTCCCACTCATGCTCTCTTTCTTTCTCTCTCTCTCAAACA
Source organism: Canis lupus dingo (assembly GCF_003254725.2). NCBI lineage: Eukaryota > Metazoa > Chordata > Mammalia > Carnivora > Canidae > Canis > Canis lupus. The sequence continues at coordinate 3,256,277 of NC_064254.1, forward strand.
AATAAATAAAATCTTTAAAAAAGAAAATGATTAAAGGTTAGAGAAAATTAGTGAGGGGGAATAGGGAGAAAGAAACTCTCAGGTAGAAAGATGGTCTGCTAGTCCTTAGCTGTAAAGTTACCTACATGGGGGAGAGGGAGATGGACAAGGCACAGCCCCTGCCCTTCAGAAGCTCACAGCAAATGATCCACAGTGAAGGGTGGGCTGGGCAAAGTCTGGTGGACAGAGAGGACAAAGTTGGTGGGCCTCCTGTGGTAGGTGGACTCCCTGGAGGAGGCACATTTAGATGCAGGGTGGGAGCAGGGTGCTCAAGGACAGGTTCTCTCAGGGCCTGATGAGCTGAGAATGAGGCCTGTCAGCAAAGTGTCTGGGAATGGGGACCCTGTTTTGGGCACCTAGAGAGGAAGCTGACTGTGTCCCCTGCCCCCCCACCCTCTCCTAGTGGGTCTGCTCCTGCTGCAGGGTGGGGTGCCCACTGTTTGTTACTGTTGTTGGAGCTTTGAGGTCTTAGATTTACAGCTGTGTTCAGCATAAGAGTGCAGCTCAATGCAACTGAATGAATGTTTCTGGAGCATCCACCATGGACCCCACAATTGGTGGTCCTGACCCGTTTGTCCCCTGGAGATGAGAAGAAGATTTTGACCCAGTTTCTGGCCTGAGATTGCTCCAATCTGTTGTGTTGGAGGGTGACTTGGGGTGGGGACTAAGAGGAAGGTTGCGATTAAAGGAAAGGGAGACATGAAGGCTGAGACAAGCTAGGCTCCCCGACTTTTCAAGTATCAGGATCCCTGTTTGATATAAAAAAACTTTCAACAGCTTTGAACACCAACTGGATATGACCGAGTTACCATTAAGTATTAAGTGTGACAACGGTATTTTGACTCCACTTTAAAGCGAAGTGGAGATGCATAGTGTAGTATGGACAGATGGACCCATAGGACATAGGGCGCTAGGATGTGTGCTTCCCAAGAACAGGGAGGGGCGTAGCTGGGGTGTGGCCACAAGGAACTTGCTCTGCACTTTCGGGTAGTCTTGAAATTCTCCAGAATGAAGAGTTAAAACAAAACAAAATCCAGCAATCCTTTGAAAACAAAGACTTTCAACTGTACTTGTGGTAGAAGTGCATCACTGTGTGGGGAAATCACAGTGGCAAAAATCCACCCTGGTTCAAGGAGGCTTTGGATGAATTTGCATTCTATTAGTCACAATAGGATCTTTTGATAAATGAAAAATGGACAAAACAGGACACAGGAGGAGGGCAAGATTTAGCCCCCCCCCATAACCTCCAGGGTGGGGGAGGGACAGGGAGAGGAGGTGGAAGGGGGAGGTGGGGGATGGGGTGGGGAGGCAGGGCTGGTGTGAGACAGATGGTAGAGAGTGCCCCTGGGTGGAGAACAGCTTTTGGTGCACTGGGAGTACAGGGACAGAGTTGTTTGCTGTCAGCGGTGGCTAGGGAAATGAGGTGGGGTCACATGATGCAGATCATAGGACTACCACCACAGTCCTAGGGCCAAGCCAGTCCTAGGGTCAAGCCGGGAACTTCAGAGCAGATCTGCTCGTCCCTCTCCCTCTCGCTTCCTGAGGCCTGTTGTCACCATGGGGCATTCTCTGTGCTTACTTCCTGACTGCCCCCCAACCCGACTCCATCACCTGCCTGGTCTCCAGCTTCTCTTTGCTTCATCCCATTCAATCCACTCCCATGGCCACAAAGATGTCCTTCTGAAACTGCAGCAGGGTTGGGGGCTGGGGAACTCATCTTCCTGCTTCACAACTTGGAGGGCTCTCCATGGAGACACAGCTACTTAGCTCCATAGATAGAGGCCATCACCTGCAGGCCACCTGCTTTGCTCTGCCTTCCATTCCTCCATCCCCCATCCCAGAGTCCTCCCTGCACCCCAGGCTTGGTCAGGTTCCTTAAACACGCAGATACTGCACTCCTGCAGGTTGGGCACACTGTTCCCCTTGTCTGGGGTCCTTCAAGGCTGAGCGAAAATGTTCCCTTCTCTCTGGCCGCTTTCCCTGACTCCTCAGGTGGAATAGATGGCCACCTGTGCTCCCATCATACCTGTAAACACCTCTGGTGCAGTCCCGCCTTCTCTCTGTTACTTCCGCTTCACTCTCATCCCCCATTTGACTCTTCAGTGTCCGGACAATGGGGACTGTGTCTTATTCACTGAAAAATCTGCCCTGGACACAGTAGACACATAATAAATGCTTGTTACTTTGGAGAGATAATTGCCATTCACATCATACATGAATTGCTTGTTTTCTTTTAAAACTTTGAAAATCTATAAATAATAGTGAAAGGGAATATAAGGGAAGGGAGAAGAAATGTGTGGGAAATATCAGAAAGGGAGACAGAACGTAAAGACTCCTAACTCTGGGAAAGGAACTAGGGGTGGTGGAAGGGGAGGAGGGCGGGGGGTGGGGGTGAATGGGTGACGGGCACTGAGGGGGGCACTTGACGGGATGAGCACTGGGTGTTATTCTGTATGTTGGCAAATTGAACACCAATACAAAATAAATTTATTATAAAAAAATAAAATAAAACTTTGAAAATCATTACAAAAATCATCCCCAGGGCTTTTACACATTCATAACCCTGTGGAAGTAGATAAATAAAAAGCAAGAGTCCCTCATACTTGTCTCCCAGTTTAATTCCCCAGAGTGGGCCTGTCAATCACAGGGAGTAGTTTCTCTAGGCCAGTGGTCCTGAAAGCTGGCGCCCCACCCCCCAGCCCTGCAACAGCATCAACCTGCGTTAGAAATGCAGGCCTGCGGGAGCCACAGCCACTTGAGGACCAGGCCTAGCACTCTCTCCAGGTGAGAGCCACTGAGAACCAGCTTAGTTAGGGCTGAAGCTCCGGGAGCCAGAGCCACCCCGAACCCCTCTGGCCCAGACAGGAGGGAGGTACAGCAGGTGCAGCCCCTATCACAGACCCTTGCATTTTATTTTGGAGCAAAACCCCAAAGTCAGCTAATTTCCTTGCCTTTGGTCTCCTTTAGTCTCAGTGGGTGGCAAAAGAGAGCCAGTGTGGGCTGATGGCCGGTCCCCTTCCCTGGTGCGGAAGGGGTGGTGGAAGTGCATCACTGTGGCAGGGTGAGGCTCTGGCTCGGACACTAACGTGCTATGTGATATTTGGCAAGTTGCTGTACTGCTCTTGTCTCAAAAAGGCACTGGTTCTCTAGATATTCTCCCGTACATTAACAAACAAAAATCTGTGTTTTGAGCTCTCAGAGAGCTTGAAGTTCAGATAAGAGATTTTTTTTTAAGATTTATTATTTCTTTAAGATTTTATTTATTTATTTATTTATTTATTTATTTATTTATTTATTTATTTAGATTTTATTCATTTATTCATGAGAGACACACAGAGAGAGGCAGAGACACAGGCAGGGGGAGAGCAGGCTCCTCGCAGGAAGCCCGATGCGGGACTCGATCCCGGGACCCCAGGATCATGCCCTGAGCCAAAGACAGATGCTCAATCACTGAGCCCAGGTGTCCTAGATAAGGGAATTTTATGGGCATTTCCAAAGGGAAGAGGCAAGACGCCCAAATAGTATTAAAGGACTCATTTCTCTCCTGTGCTTTTCTGCTTTCCCAATGAAGTACAAACCACTGCCCACCAGTTGCCTGTGTGGCCTCTGTTTATGGATCAATTAGAAGAAAAGACCCATTGCATACATTCAATCTTCGTAAAGAACGGGATATAACAAACATCATCCCCTCCCATATGCCAGGCGCTATTCCAGATGCCAGGGATCCAGCAGTGAGGAAAACAGGCAAAACCAGCCTGCCGGGATGGAGTTTACATTCTAGTCCGGAGAATTAGGCAATCAAGAAAGAACTCAGAGACAGTGTGGGAGAAGGGCCATGGGCTACAGCAGGTGCCGTGAACTTAGCGGGATCCAGAGTGGCAGCAGCTCAGAGTGCAGAGCCAACAGGCCAGGGCATGATCGGGCCTCTTCTGCACAGCAGGAGAAAGGGAATTTCCAATCGTTCTTCACATGAGCCAGGGGCTGGTGTCAGGCTCTGTCTTTAAGGGGCTCTGGTGTGTTTACAGAGAGAGACAAGACTGGCCTCAGGGTCACATATGATTCTTCCTTGGACAGGATTCCATTTATGAGCTGGCTTGGCCCGTCAGGGAAGGCTGGTCAGGAGGTTGGAGGATTCAGAGTGGGCTGCTCCCAGGAGGCGGCACCCTGGCTGGGCCATGAAGGATGAGAAAACTCCCAGCTGCACGGGAGGGAGAGTTATCCCTGGGTTCATGGAAAAACTGTTTGGGAAACTCCTTAAAAAATAGAAAAATGGAGGGACACCTGGGTGGCTCAGTTGGTTAAGTGTCTCCTTCAGCTTAGATCATGATCCCGGAGTCCTGGGACCGAGCCCTGCATCAAGCTCCCCACTGAGTGGGGAGTCTGCTTCTCCTTCCCCTTTGCTTTTCCCCTTGCTTGTGCTCTTTCTCTCTCTCTCTCTCTAATAAATAAATAAAATCTTTAAAAAAAAATAGAGAATGGGTATCTGTGCCTTTCTGTAGCCCACCCCCCACACAAAAACTTTCTCTTTAGATTTTTGCCCAGAAACAGTTCTTGGTTAGGTAAGGCTGGTGTGGGAAAGGGAAGGGGAGTAAGAGGGCCAAGGTACAGTCAGAGCCAAGGGCTGCTCAGCCCTCCCCCTGCCCCCACCCTGTGCAGGAGGGGATGGGCTGCCCCAGACCCCCTCCTTCTACTCAAAGCCCAGCCCCTGCCTGAACTTGGCAGGTGCTGTCAGCACACAGTGCTCACTAATTATACCCTGGACAGATGCTGAGCCCTCATGGCCCTGGCACCTTTCAGGGACCTGCGATGTAAGCCTCCACCCTGGGCAGTGCATTGATGGGATTCTTTTGTTTTTTTCCAAGGCCTCCCCTTCCTTTCCCACACCAGCCTTACCTAACCAAGAACTGTTTCTGGGCAAAAATCTAAAGAGAAAATTTTTGTGTGGAGGGTGGGCTACAGAAAGGCACAGATATCCATTCTCTATTTTTTTTTAAAGATTTTATTTATTTATCAGAGAGAGAGAGAGAGAGAGAGAAAGAGCACAAGCAAGGGGAAAATCAAAGGGGAAGGAGAAGCAGACTCCCCACTCAGTGGGGAGCTTGATGCAGGGCTCGGTCCCAGGACTCCGGGATCATGATCTAAGCTGAAGGAGACACTTAACCAACTGAGCCACCCAGGTGTCCCTCCATTTTTCTATTTTTTAAGGAGTTTCCCAAACAGTTTTTCCATGAACCCAGGGATAACTCTAGTCCCATGCAGGCCCCACTGGGAAGGGGAAGCCAGTACAATGAGTAAGTCTGGTGGTCCAGAAAGGGGTCGGGAAGATCTGTGCCTCAGTTTCTGTACAGTTGTGTTATGGAACTGGGGTGGGACAGTCAAGGCCTAGCAAGTTCTGAATCTTGCACTAGAAGGGCCTGGCTTGCCAGCGAGCTGACCAATAGTGAGCATTTTACATCTGTCCTGTGGCTCATTACAGGATCGAAGGCAAGTCTGGGCTGCGGAGCCCTGGGGTGAAATATGGCTCAGGAAAGGGGAGTCTGTGGGTGGCGGAGCTTGATGAAGGCCACTAGGCCATTACTTAACCATCCTGATGGGCTTTACACTCCCAGTGGTGACATTTTTGCTTTGATTGCTTAAAAAAACAGAGTGGTACCTCTCCCGGTCATTTTTCTGCTTTTTCCTCATAAATGAAAAGGCAGATGTTTCCCAGAAGAGTTGTAGCTAGAATCTCATTTCTCCTTAGTGCCTTGCAGCTCAGGAGGAGATGAGAGACACTGCCACCCCTTGGGCCTGCCCTCCCTCCCAGTCCCGGCCCCTCATCTCCACCTCAGCATGCTTTCTTGGTGGTCTCCCTGCTGACTCCTGCTCAGGGCTTCTGGCCTGTGTCTCTTTCTCTCTGCCTTCCCCTCGCCCTCCCCTTCCATCCTTCCCCTTTGTCTCCTCTGGGAGTGCTTCCCCATTCCCTCCCCACCTCCTTCCTCAACCCTTCCTCCTCTCTCCCACTTTCCAGCTCCCTCCCCATTTTGCAGATGAGCAAATGGAGACTCAAAGCCAAGGAGCACCTAGCTTATCCCCTGGGTGGTCAGGGCACCAAGGCTGCTGGTCGTGTCATCTGTAGCATGGGGAGGCTGGATGATCGTCCCCCCAGCTGGGTTGTCTGTGCTGTAGTGTTCACCTGGGAAGCCGCAGGTCTGGCTAGCGCAGGCCCTTGCTCTGTGGCTGAGCAGCATCGCCAGCTGGGAGCTGGTGAGAGATGCAGAACCCCCCATGCAGATTCAGCACTTTAATGCTATTCCCCCTGAGATTCATAGGCACATCAGAGTTTGCACTGAGCATTTTCAGGGGAGGGTCTAGATCCCCCCAGTCCTTCCTCCAGGGGCACTGTATACCCCTCAGGGGCTGCAGGTGTGGCCACAGCCACTGCAGCAACCCCCGTCCACCCCTCTTCTGCACCAAGGAAGCACGTCAGGGTCCCCACCAGGCTGCCCAGCCCAGAGTGGGGCCGCAGTGGGCACGGCTTGGCCAACTGCCCTGGTTCTCTTGTTGCTTAGTTAGGTCTTGATAAATAATGGCTTGGAGACAGCTGGAAACCATAACCTGGCATTAGCGGCTGGGCCCTTCCACCTCTTTCCTTCCACTGAGGTAGGCCTCGGTGGGCAGCTGTGGCCTGGGCCAAGCCCACTGTGGTGGGGAGGGCCGTGGGAGCCTAGCAGAGGCAGGATGTGAAGGAGCTGGGATCCTGCTGTGTGGTGAGCCTCCCAAGTCAGCTGCTCTGGCCCGAGCCTCAGGCCTCCCCACGAGGTTCTGAGAGCTGCCCTGGGAAGAGAGGTCATTGGTTTCTGGGAAGCCCATGGGGCAGGGTGCTCCCAGCCCCCGTGGCTAGTGTCCGGGCTCGAAACATGGCTGTCTCTCCCAATCGAAGCCCCTCATTTGACAGGAAGAAACAGGTCCAGTGCAGGGAAGGGACTCGGTTAAGGTCACACAGCTTGTCCTTGGACATAAATAGCAACCCCAGTCAGGACAGAAGTGATTCAGCTCCCAAATCCTGGAGTCATCCTTTGACTCACCTCCTTCCCTCACACGCCCTGTAGCAGATTAGTGATGGCCAAAAATTCTCCACTTCTCCTCCCACTGAAAGGTGAAGGCGGTAGCTAATCACCTTCCTCTTGAGTCAGGGCCGGCACGGTGTCATGTGACCAATAGAAGGTGGTGGAATGAGATTCTAGGACTAGATGCTTGATCACAAGAGGCTTCCACCTTGGTTTGTCGGAACACTTGCTCTTGTCACCAGCTGCTCGTTATGAGAAAGAAGCCTGGAGCACCTGGGAGAGGCCTGTGGGAAGAGGAATAGACCTTGGGCCACCTGCCTGGGACAAGCTCCCAGCCGCTGTCACACACACTGGCTGTGCCTGAGCTGTCTTGGAGGTGGCTCTGGTAGCTCCTGTCAGGCTGCCCCGGCCGGTGTCACATGGAACACATGAGCCTTCCTCATTGAACCCTGCCAAATTGCAGACTCATGAGCAAAATAAATTAGTGTGGTTGTTTTAAGCCACCAAGTATTGGGGGTGGTTTGTTATGTGGAAATAGACAACTGGAATGCACCCTGAATCAATCTGTCAGCTTTGCCTTCTAAATATATCTAGAATCCAACCTCCATAATCTCTTACTTGGAAGATTACAATAGTCTCCTGATGGATGGGTCTTCCTGCCTCTGGTCCCTGGCCCCCTACAATCTGTTCTGCTAAAACAGAAGTCAGATCAGGCCCTTCTGCTTGAACCCTCCCCAGGCTCCACAGTCCACTCAGAGTGAGAGGTGAAGTACTTTCCACATCCAGCAATCCCTGCAGGATCAGATGCCACTTACGTCCCTGTCCTCGCCTCCTCCTGTCTCCTGGACTCCCTCTATTGCAGCCACTGGGCTTGTTAGTTTTTGACCATTCAAAGTTCACTCTGGCCCCAGGATCTTTGCATCTACTGCTTTTCTTGAGCCTGCATCCCATCGCTTGCAGATACCCTGCTAGCCCACTCCCTCATTTCATTTAGATCTCTAGTCAAATTTTCCAGAGGGACTTTCCTGATCACACTACATCAAGCAGCATCCCTATCCTTCCCCTGCTCCCTTATCCTTATCTTTCTCCATAGCACATAGCACTGGCGATCTACATGTTTATTTTATTACCCCTCTTTCCCGACTGGAACACAGTCTCCTTGTGGAGGGGAGGGGGTTGTCTGTCTGCGTCACTGCTGAATCCCCAGCACCCAGCTCAGCTTATGGCCTGCCGTGGGTGCTCAGAACATATTTGTGGGTGGAGGAATGCATGAGAGCTGACCTGGGGAGCCTGGGGGCCCTGAGGGTCCTGGGGTGCTGGCAGGGCTCCTGCCTTTCTCCTGCAAACTTCGCTTCCCAGGGGCCCTTGCTGTGGGCTTCTGGTTCTGGAGGAAGCACAGGGGGCTCCCAGGCCACACGCTGCACCCCTCCCCCTCAGGTCCTCCCACCTCCTCAGCACCCAGTGTCTCCCTTTGGGCCTCCCTCACACTTGCCCCTGCCCCTTGAATGGCTTCCTCCAGTCTCTGCTGCTTGTTGAAATCTCACCTGGCTCAGCTGGCCACCTGGGATTTCATGAAGGCTTCTGGAAAACAGAGCGAGTTAAGTGCCTGGCTGCAAAGTGAGGCTGTTTTGGGGGGAGCCCACCCCAGAACTCTCTGCGCTGTCTGTAGCCAGATCAGGCCCAGATGATTTTCCTCCCTGCTCAGCTCAGCATCCCTGGCTCCCCCAGCCTTGCCTCTCCTCCCATGCAGCATTTTCTTCCGCAAGTCCCAGGCTTGGTACAGCTGGCACCCGTGGGGCCGCTCCTCTCACCTGGAGACAGCGCCAGGCCCCGTGCCACGTTAAGAGGCCTCACTTGGCACTGCAGCTCCCAGCTCTCCCCCAGAATGTCTGCACCCACATTAACATGTCTGACATCCTTTCAGCCACATACGGCGGCTGGAGGACCTGCTTGCAGCTACTTCTATCTCAGAGATGAAGTCTGCAGGGCACAGGAAGAGAACCTTAGCCCTGAGTCTCAAAAAGTATTTTCTATTTGGCTCTGGAACCTGGTTCTGCTCTTCGTCTGCCTGCAGGAGGCCTTGGGAGAGCCTCGAGCCCGAAGCTGTGCTGTGAAAACCTGAGGGAGGGGGACAGAGTCCCACCTTTAGGTGCTGAGGAGGCGGCACCACTTGGTCACGTCAAATCCAAGATTCCATTCATTTAAAGAGTGGCGGCTGTCGTAGGTACCATGAAAGGGGGGAAATGCTGCTGATTAAACCAGGAGGCGCCATCAATAACTAGACGGACCTTAGTTTCAGCGATATTAAAATGTGAGAGCAAATGTGCATCTTTGATAAAATACGGTTGTGATGGAGGTGGAACGGCCCCTTCCTCTCTAAGCTAGGCGCTCTCTGGCTCACACCTTCCCTGGAAAGGAAGGAATGGAAGGGTTGCCTCTGATCCAAAGGCTTTGGCTCCCACCCTTGCCAGGGGTGTCTGTGAGAAGAACCAGAGATGGGGGTGATATCAACAGAGGGCTGGGGGGGGGTGTGGGAAGCTGAGAAGGGGATCCTGGCAGTAGAGAGTGGAAATGAATCTACCACCTACAGAGCCTGTTGAATAATAAAGTCACAAGCCCAGCCACCGTCTTGTCAGCCCAGAGCAAAACAGATGGCCTCAGCCCCTGTCCCCCCATCTGAGTCATGGAGGAGTAGCAGGCGCAGTGACTGTCCTAACCCCTCCCCCGGGTTACTCAGCTCCCTGCTGCTCAGAGATGCTCTCTGCCTGGGGGAAGGAAGGAGAAGGGGTGCTGGAGGGAGCCTCCTCCTTGGATTTCTGGGAGGGAAACCTAAGTCTGCAATGGGGAGTCATCATCACCAGTCCAGGGAGATGGGGTGATGTGGGAAGGACAGACGAGGGAGCAGGGCCCAGAAACACGAGGGGAACATCTGGCTGCAGTGGGAGGGACTGGAGTTTGACCTGCAGGAGGAAAGGGATCCTTTGCCGGCTGAAGGGACCCTCCTTCCCCAAGGTTACCCCATTTTCCCGAGGCAGCTTGCATCCAGTGACTGGTAAATGCACAGCATAAGGGAAGGTCCTCCAGGCCTCCTGGGCGGCTGCCTGCAGGACCATCCCCTACTGGCAGCTCCTGGGGATGGGGGTCGGGGTGGGGGAAGCCAAGGCTTTTGCTGTGCCTGCCTCAGGGCCCAGTTCTGTACCCTGCCCCATCTTACCTCCTTCGCTCCCCCATGGGTCCTGTCTCCAGGAAACCCACACATGACCCTCCAGCTCAGAGTCTGTTTCCCAGGAACCTGACCTGTCGCATTTGGAGTAAACAAGATGGAGCAGTGAGTGGTTGCAGGGAGTCCCACTCTGAAGCTGGCAGGTGCCCCAGACAACCCCTGGAGACTCCTCCCAAGCCTATGGGTCCTCTGGGTAGGAGGGAGCTCTCAGTGGCTCCCCTGGGAGTTCTCCACATCAGCCCATGGTCCCTGCCCACCCACAAGGCCAGAGGAGAGGCAACAGATCTGGGAACCATGTGTCTGGACCATGGCAGGGGCAGGGGATGCAGATAGAGCCCAAGAGGGGGTGCGGGGGTGAGGGGGTGGCTAGGGGATATTTGGCAGGTGATACAGGCTCTGAGGGCCCCAAGTGAGGCTGTGGGCAGTGGACCCCCCCTATCTGAGTACAGAGCAGAGCATATTTGAGCTGTATACAAAGCTGGGTTGGCCAGTACAAGACTACATATGATTGCATGTGTAGGAGAGTGGGCACAAAAATGTGTGTGTGCATGTGGAGGTATGAGAAAGTGTGTGTGTGCTTACACCTGGCATGTAAGCATGTGGTTATGAGTGCGCACGGCTGAGTATGTGCCCGTAGGCATGAGTGTATGCAAACAGGCCCGTGTGTTTATCGATGTGCCTATGTGTGGGTACAGACAACTCATGGAGGCGACTCATCCTCTGTTTCATCTCCCTTACCAGCTTCAGCCTTCCTGTCTTGCCTCAGATCCTCTGCCTAAGCTGTCTTAAGACCAGCTCTTCCTTCCTAAGTCTTCGCCTCCTCCAGGAAGACTACCTTGGTGAAGATGACACAATTGCCGAGCCATCCTTTCTTGTGTTTTTTCTCACCGGAACAATTTACCTGTGGATTCAGCTCCATGTATTTGTCTGTATCCCACCATCAGACTGGGAGGTTTCCAAGCCTGGGAACAGCCTTTCCCCAATGGCCAGGATCTCCCCAAAGATGGGAACTGGAATCCTAACTGCCTTCCAGACTGTGCTTCATAAGCCCCACTGCTAAGGCCCTGAGAGAAGTGGAGGGCTGGGGACCTCACTCCCTCGCACCAAGCCCAGTCTCCTTTCTGGATGACCTATGTGGGTAGTTCAGCAGAAGGAGCTACAGGCTAGGCATTGGGACAGTTGTGTTCTCATCTTGACTCAGTGTGACTTGGGAAAAACGTCTGTTTTCTGGGTCCTGAGTGCCTCATTTGTAACGTAGGTGGTTAGACAGGTGGTCCCAGGGCACCTCATGGCCCTGCCCTCTGCCAACACAGCTCTGGTGTCCTACAGACCCGTGCAGCCCCTTGTTCCTCCCCCTGACCCCAGTCCACCTCTCTGTCCTCACTTTAAGCTGGTCAATTGACCTGGCGGCCAGCAGTGCCAGCCCCCTCAGCCATGCAGAGGGTATGGAGAGGGTCACTGTGGGCCACACGTCCTGTGTTATTACATTGAGTAAGCTGACAAAAGCCATCAGAAGATAAATCATTTAATAGGAGATTAAAAACCAATGAGAGCAGCTGGGGTTCTGACCCAGAGTCTCTGCGTTTTTAATTTAATTTCTTTTGCTGCTCAAATCACAACATTCTAAAATGATAGAAGTAGCTGTGTTTGCTCATGGGTTTTATCATTAATTGATTTGGCTGAGGTTTTCCCATAAGCTTCATCTTTTGGAACATGCTTCTCATTTTAAGCCTCTGGACTGAGCAAGGAGGGGAAGTGCAAGATATGTGGGAACTGGAGTGGGCGCGAAGGGTCTGCCCTTGGCAAACACCTCCCCGGGGGCAGTGGGTCCTGGACCAGTGCAGAAGCCTGGTGGCAGCTTGGTGGCGTTGCTGCCTCAGCATCCAGAGCAGGCAACTCACAGCCTTCGGTCTAAGAGGCCAGAGGCTGGGCATCAGGTGACGCTGGGCAGGCCGGGCGGGGGAGGGGGGTGCCCCGGCGGGGCTGGTTTCCGGCCAGGCGGGCCTCACCCCCACGGCTGCGCAGGTCAGTGGCGGCCGGAGCCCACGCGCGTGTCCCCCCGCTGCCCGTCTCCATTGGGCCCTTCCCCTGGACAGGAGCCCAGGGCTGCCCGGGGCCAGGCCCCAGCTCTGACAGCCGCTGGTCAGGGCTTGGGCCGCGCGATCGGAGAAGCCCTCACGGAAGAGGGACAGTACGAGTCGGCAATACACGTGCTGTTTAATTTCTGTTTCTAGGTGGTAACCTACGGGCCTGAAGCACGAGGACGAGGGTTCCGTTATCAGAGCCCTTTTGGTGGCACGTGAGGGGCCGCCGCCTGGAGCCCAGGCAGGCGGGAGGGAAGCCGTTACTTGGCGACCCCAAGGGCGGGCCGGCGCGGGACCCGTCCCCGCCCTCAGCCCTGTCCCGGGTCGGGCGGCTCCATCCCCCCGAGGCTGCGGCAGGAAAGACCGCTCCAGGCCCGGGGACCTCGCGGGAGCTCTGATTGGCCCAGCTTGGGGCACATGCTCACCCCGGGCCAATCGCCGTGGCCTGTGGGCGGGATCAGCTCCCACTGCCCTCCTGCTTCCTCCAGCGGAGCAGGCTCCCGAGTTAGGCGTCCTGTTCCTGGGGGCGAGGGAGTCCAGCTTCCCTGTCAAACCACTGTCACATTTGGATGCGGTTCCTACCAAGTTTCCCTTCTCAAGGCAAACGCCCCGTAGAAGAGAAGGCGTGTAATGGAAGAGGAAACCGAGTAGGACCCACGTGTGGCAAGATGCCGGGCACCGCAACCAGGGCGTGCGCTCCAGAGCCCCTGGGACACGGCTCCTACCCACCGACTGACAAAATGAAATCTCTGGGGACACTGGGTGACTCAGCGGTTGAGCGTTCGCTTTTGGCTCAGGTCGTGATCCCGGGGTCCTGGGATCCAGTCCCACGTCGGGCTCCCTGCACGGAGCCTGCTGCTCCCTCTGCCTGTGTCTCTGCCTGTCTCTGTGTGTGTCTCTCATGAATAAATAAATAAGATCTTTTTTTTTTTTTAATGAAATGTCTCTACATCCAGGATATGGGAAACAGAAACACTCCACTCTTGGTATCACTGCTTGGGAGCACAAGGTAGCAGCGCCCTGGGAAGGGGAAGGTGGGCATGCCCTGCACCCCAACTGCACTTTGGGGTGTAAATCCCAGAGCCAGTCTCACTCGTGTGCACAAGGAAACCTAAGAGCTACAGTCTGTTCTGTGTGTGTGTGTGTGTGTGTGTGTGTGTGGTTTGGAGAGAGAGAGAGAGAGAGTGACTGTGGGGGAGGGCAGAGGGAGAGAGAGAATCTCCAACAGGTGAGATTCTACTCTCTGTAAACTCCTACCCAGGGCTCCATCTCACAACTGAGGATCACCACCTGAGCCAAAACCAAGACTCCGACACTTAATCCATTGAGCCACCCATGGACCCCAGAGCTGCAGCATTTTTTGGGGAAAAATGTTGTCCATAGTCTCAGCATTTATTAACCAGAGAAAGGATAAATAACGTGTGGGATACATAAATGGTGTTCTTGACAAGAATTAAAATTAATGTTTCATGTTACCAAGACGGATTAAGTGCATAAACATTGTTGATTGAAAAAAGCAACTCCCAGAAAGTCTTGTTCTATTTAAGAAGCTGTAAAACTGAACAAATATTATATATTACTTATAGATACACACGAGTGGTATGTATGTTTAAAATCATGCATGGGAATGACACCAACTTAGGGTGGCTACTTTTGGAGAGGGAAGAGGCTATGTAAGGAACTGGGAGAAATATACAAAGGATTTCAATTGTATGTGTAATGCTTTATTTCTTAAAAAATGATCTAAAACAAAATTTAAAAAGGGGCTCATTCTGTGTGTGTGTGTGTGTTTGTGTGCATATCTGTGATGTCCTGCTATTCACTGAACATTTTATAATGAACATGGAAACATGATTTTTTTAAAATTTTTATTTATTTATGATAGTCACACACAGAGAGAGAGAGAGAGAGAGGCAGAGACACAGGCAGAGGGAGAAGCAGGCTCATGCACCGGGAGCCCGACGTGGGATTCGATCCCTGGTCTCCAGGGTCGTGCCCTGAGCCAAAGGCAGGCGCTAAACCGCTGCACCACCCAGGGTTCCCTGGAAACATGATTATTAATGTCTGCATAGTATCCCTTAAAAGGGATGTGCCCATGTCCTATTGTTACATATACTGGTGTTTTTTTTTCTCCTATTTTTCCTCATCATAGTGCCTGTCCTTATACAAATTATTTTCTTAGGGCACAAAGCTGTGTCAAAGATTTAAGCTCTTTTTAAGGCTCTTGGTAATTATTGGGGGTCACAGGGTTTGTCAGAACTCCTTCAGTTGCAAGTGACAGAAAACCAATGCAAACTGGCTTAAGTAAGGAGGGAACACATGCTGGTTTATGTTGCTGAAAAGACCAGGGAAGAAGGTTGTCCTCAGGGGCTGATTTCTGAGGCCTCTGCCACCCACTAGTCCCTCTTTCTCCACCCTCACCTCTGCCTTCCTCAGAATCAGCTTCTTCACAGGTAGGCGCCTCCACAAGGCACAGGTGTTTCTGCCACTCTAGGTGCCCACTGGCTGTATTAGTTTCCTAGGGCTGCCGAAACAAATTACGACAAACCCAGTATTCCTTCTTAAAAACAAAAAACAAAACAAAACAAAACAAAAAAACCCAAACTTTATTTATTTGAGAGAGAGAGAGAGAGAAAATGAGCGGGTGCGGGGAGAGGGAGAGGGAGAAGCAGGCTTCTCGCTGAGCAGGGAGCTCAAAGCAGGGCTCGATTCCAAGACCCCAGGATCACAACGTGGGCCGAAGGCAGACACTTAACTGACTGAGCCACCCAGGCGCCCCAGTAGAAATCTATTTGTTCACAGTTCTGGAGGCCAGAAGTCTAAAATCAAAGTGCCAGCAAGGCTGTGCTCCCTCCCTCTGGAGGTTCCAGGGGAAAAATCTGTTCCTGCCTCCTCAGCTTCAGGTGACTGTCAGCATTTCTCGCCTTGTGGTCACCTCATCTGTTTGGCTTTCATGTCACCTTCTCCTCTGTGTGTGGCACTTAGGGCCTGCCTGGATGATCCAGGATAAGCCTCTCCTCTTAAGGTCTACAACTCAATCATATCGTTGGCATATGAGGTAACCTTCATAGGTTCTGAGTGTTAGAAGTGAATACATCTTGGGGAGGGAGGCATGTCCCTACCATCCTTACAGCTCAGAATCCCAGAGAAGGGGCTGAGGCAAAAATCCCAGGGGAGGGTTCTAATTGGCCAGCTCGAGTCACATGCCCATCCCTAAGCCAATCCCTGGGGCCAGAGCAGAGAAGGCCTCTGATTGGTTAGGCCCAGTACACCCCTAACCTCGCAGGTCCGAGAGTGGGGCCAGCCCCACCTAATTATGTGGACTAAGTGTATCCCTATGGGAGACACAAAGGAGGAGGCCGCAGACTGCTCACAGGCTTGTTTTACCCCAGGGGCTGCAGCACCTCTTGAAGGGGGGGAGAGGGAGGATGGAGAGAGGGTGTCCTGCCTGCCTGCAGCAGGTTACATTCCTAGGTGGCTTGTCCCTATCGTCCAGCTGTTAGTTTTTTCCCAAATGAACGGGGGAGGGGGGGAGGGAGAAATTAAAAAAAAAAAACAAAAACGGCAGTAGGTTCAAGAGTGCTTTAATGGGGAGTGCTCCCGGGCCTTGAGTCAGGGAAGTCTCGCCCAGGCAAACCGCAGGGGGGTCTATAAAGAGTTTTTGGTGGGAAGATGGGGGCAGGGCGGCATTCCAATTAGGGCAAGGGTTACAGGTCTTTTGCTATGGTAGGGTAGGGAGGTTAGATGGTGTTGGCTGGAAGATGGGGGTAGGGCGGCATTCCAGTTAAGGCAAGGGTCACGGGGCTTTTGCTATGGTAGGGTAGGGCGGCAAGACGGCCTTATTGGGAGGTTGCCGGCCTGGGGTCGGCCGTTTTGAGGTCCCAGCCCAACACCAGCAACCTGAGCTCAGCCTGCATGTGCCCTCCCTCCTCAGGAGTGGGAGGGAGGCGGGTTTCATCTTTCCAGCAAACAGTGCGGGTGGCAGGTGAACTATGGAATAAGTGCAGGGAAAGGAGGGGGTCCCAATGAAAGCTCCAGCAGAGGAGGCCCCAGCCTCAGGGCCACATGGCTCCTGGATCTGACATCTCTGGTCCTCTCAGTCCTGCCCCAGGCCAGTGACCCCCAGAGAGCTGTCCATTGTCATAGGTAGGGAACGGGGGAGTATGGGATGAGGTGTCCTTAGTGCCATGAACCTCACCCCAGCAAAATTTCCCTCAGGGATCTGCAGCCAGAGTGCTTGCTTCACAATTGTATTTTGAAGAGGGGTACCCTCGGGTAGTCTGGCTTTTTAATTCAAGATGCTGGGACCTCCAACAAATGTAGCTCCAGGCAAGACAAAGACTCTGGGCTTCTGAGATGACTGTAATGACTCAGGACTGGGGAGCCCCGCCCCCTACCTCGGACTTCCACACTGGATTTTAACTGCCTTGGCTGCTCCTGTCATCAGAACCCCAGTGAGAATATGGACAGAACTGGGGTGGATCAGCCCCTAAGATGCCCTCTGCTCCTCTTCCCCTGGCAGGCCTTTGCACACACTCACACTCACGAATGTGTACCTAGCTCTTCAGTCTCTGGCCATGACCATCAGCCAAACAAACCCTACTGTATTTACACATCTTCCCCACCGCAGGGCCTCCACCAAAAGCAGTCAGCCTACACTGGCTGTAAAAGCTGGGCCAAGTCAGCCCGTGGGGGTCTCTGGGCAATCTGGTATTGGGCTCTGAGATACGTGCTCGGAGTCAGCATCTATTCTATTCCTTCTGGGGCTGCAGGGGCTGCAAAGCTAAAGACGACATTTCCCAGACTCCCTTGCATGCAGGGTTTTAGTTCACATTAGGTTCCGCTGAATAGATGCACCTGTCTGGGATCGGGAAGGGCAGAAGCGAAACAGAGCCACTCCCTGCTCCTTTGGCTGTGTGCTGATGGCACTTGGGCTTTCTTTTAGCTGCATTCCCCCCTCTAGTCACCAGCCTTGTGGGAGCCCAGATACAGGTATGGTGGTGACAGTTGCTTGTGGCCCTGTGTCCCATTGGTGGCTCTGGATTCAGCACCTTCCGGATGGCGATAACACCTCCCCAGAGGGACCGTGTCAGCGTTGCTCTGAGACGTTTCTGGAGGCCTAGCCTAGAGCTGGTGCCTATAGCACTTCCCATGACTCGGTAAACACCTGATTCCCTGCACTAATTCCCTCTCTGCTTAAAATCCCTTGCTGCTTCTGTTTCCTGCACTGGACCCTGATTGAAACAGACACAAATGTACTTTGTGCCAACAGTTTGGACTTTTAGCATGAAGCCAATAGATCATGAGGGGCCCTAGGACCAGGGTAGCCTTGAAGGACCACACAGAAGTGAAATCAGGAGTACAGTGTCTGCAGAGAAGGGCCCATCCAACCGCCTGCCATGCACACACACACACACACACACACACACACTGGAAGGACGTGTGTACTTTCTCCCTCCCCGGTGCTCCAGTGTTTGGGGTCGTTAGCCACACATAGCCTTGTGTTATAGGATGTCTTGTTGACATGTTAGTTCATATATACTGTGGTATGCCCCCATCCCTGACCTTGGCTGTTCCTGTTCAGTAGCCAGCAGGACAGCTGTTGTCTCAGGGAAGGGATGAGTCAGCATAAAGAAAGAAATAAGTAGTCATGGCCTGGGTTTTGAGTTTACAAAAAATCACATCCCTCAAAGGGAAATGGAAATGACTTACGTGGGTGACGGGAGTAGGTGGGATGACACAGAACAAGCTTCCTGCACTTCTCCCCTCTATACACACAGAGTTTTCTGGAGGAAGACTTGCGGGGAGAGAGAGAGGGAAAGTAAGCAGGGCAGAGATAGCTTGGGCCTGAGAAACAGGAGGCCTGAGGTCATATGTGACCTTTGAGCTTGGCTCACACAGCTCCCTGATTGGATTGCTGAGTTCCAATTCCAAATTCTTCCAATTTCATTGGCTTACCTCATCATTTTTAGCCAGGCCCCAAGTCAAGGCCACTGAGCAGCCTGTGAGGAGATGGCCTGTGGCTCTGCTGACCAACCCTGGTCTAAGCAGCAGTGGTCAGGAAGTGGGCCACATGGATGGCAGTGTGGGGTGTCACGCATAGGAGGCTTAGAGGGAGCTGCCGGTGAGGGCACAGCTGACACACCTAGTACTGGAGATGGCCAGTCCTTCAAGGCCCGGCCTAGGGGTTCTAGGCTTTTGTAGTTCCTTTACCTCACTGGTTCATAATGGAGCCACAGAGTTGTCACCTCTGGGAACCAGGAGTTTTGCCAGATGGAGTGGAGTGTTCATCTGCTTCTGACTGGACCGGACTGCAGGGAACTGCTTTGTTAAGAATTTCAGGTATCCCAGCAGCAAAGTCCATGCACCTTTCCCTCTTGACAACCTGGGTCTGTCACCTGAGTGCACTGTGCCTCAGTTTCCTACTTTGTAAATATATACACTTCTTGGGAGGCTTCCAGGACATTCATCAGCATACATGCTATGGAGAAGCCCAAAGCAGACCCTGTAAATATAAACCCTGTGGGGAATGGTGAACTCAGGCCTCTGTTTCTCTGTCTCTCCCCATACTGGGCCCCCAGCCCAGGCTGCCCTCCATGGCCCCCTCAGAACCAAGGCAGAGAAAGGAGGAGCCTTCTTCACCCCTGGGCAGGCATGGGGAGGGGTGGGGCGCAGCCAGGCTAGGGGCAGTGAGGCGCCGACAGAGCCCTTCTCCCCATGATGGATGGCCCGCTGGCTGGAGCTGCACTTCCAATTTGCTCCCCATTTGGACAGCCGCTCTACCCACAATTCAACTTGTCATGGCCACAAATCACTCTGCGCCATCAGACCAAGGAGGCAGGGAGTGGGAGGTGCATTGGTTCCCAGAGGAGCCCAGGCTGGGGATAGGGGCCATGATGTGGGGGTGCTGAGGCTGTGAGGTTTGGCTGGGACCCCTGTCCTGGGACCTCTTGTCTTCCACACCTGCCCACTCCAGCCATCCCCATAGTTCCAGATGGCAGGCTCCATATCCACTCCTAAGCCCCACCCTCTTCCCAGTCCCCCGGAAAAAAGTCCCACATACCCTATGTTTATTGTCGTATTCCCCCAAACTGTCCAGCTCAACAGTCTTGCTCCATTTGTGCTCAGAAATCCCCAGGCCTTCTGCTGCCTTTCTGTGCCTCAGTGGGACTGATCCACTCCATCTCCAGGCCTTACCGGAATTAGGGCTATCGATCATTCATTCATTCATTCACTCTGAAAACATTGAGCATTCACTATGTCACAATGGTGAGCAAAAGGGGCACAGGAGTGGCTCAGTGGTTGAGTGTCTGCCTTCAGCTCAGGTTGTGATCCCGGGGTCCCAGGATCGAGTCCTGCATCGGGCTCCCTGGGGCGGGGAGCCTGCTTCTCCCTCTGCCCATGTCTCTGCCTTTCTCTCTGTGTTTCATGAGAAAATAAATAAAATCTTCAAAAAAAAAAAAAAAAAAAAAAAACGTGAGCAAAACTGTGAGCCCACAGTCCAGGTGGCAGACAGTTAGGGAAGTGTACAAACTTCAAACTGAGACCACAGCTGAGGGAGGAGGAAAGATCGTGGGACCGTTGAGGGCATGCTGCTGGGGAGCCCACCAGGTCTGCAGTCTCTCTCCACCTCATTACTTCAAAGCACTGCTTAGGCTCACCTCCTCTGGGAAGCCTTTCCTGATTGCCCGGCCATTAACGGGCACCTTGTGATGGGTCTCTGAATTAAGACTTCTGGTGGTGTTTTTTCTTTCTGTTAAGCCCCCAAGAGTTAACATAAGGGTCTGCCTCCCCAAGCATGGTTTGGATACCACCAGCACCTCCCTAGGGCTCAGCTCAGATGCTCAGATGCTTCCTCCATTCCTGCCATGTGTCTTGGGCCTGGAGCACCTCCTTTGGCTCCCAGCACATCCTGGGCTCAGAGGGCATTGAAGCTGCCCCCCACCCCCCACCCCGTACCTCCACCAGGTACCTCTGGGGCATCCAGCTTTACTTTAAGACCCAAACATCCCTCCTCCAGTTCCACTGCTACCCCCTGGCCTCCCCCTACCTCTGCCCTCAGCTAATGATGATGTAGAGGCAGACAGAGCAGGCTTTGATCTACAGCAGCTGCCTCCCTCCTTGATGGATTTCTGGGCCTCAGATATCACTTTCATCAGCCCCGTTACAGTGTTCCAGTGTTCCCAGATTCATCTCACGGAAGGAGCTGGTGCTGCTGTGCTCAGAATGCACTGGGAGGGCGACTCTCCCTATGTCCCTGCTGGGCCAGGATCTGGGAGCAGCTGGTGGTTGAGGAAGTGATGGCAGGGCCGGACAACTGGCAGGCCCCAGTGCCCATCCATCAGTTTGCCTCTCTGCAGAATGAGTAGAGACATACACACTTTCCCTCTTCAGACTGACTGGAGGCTGGAGAGGGGTGCAGGCTGGCAAGCGTCCTCTAAGACTGGGGTCTGGGAGGCAGGGGCTGCCCATCACCCATCACAGTCCTCCAGAACGTCCCCATGATGAAATCTTACAAAGAGGACCAGCCCACTTTCAGCCACCTCAGCGTGTGAACACCTGCTTTTAGGCAAAAACCAAATGGGGAGGACAACTGTCCTCTGCGGAGAGGAACTCACCGTGGGGTCCTCACTGATGTGTTTTCCTGGTGGATTTCAACGAGTATTCTTTTGCCTGGCATTGATTTATCCTCCCAACCTTTTGGGCACTCGTGGCTTGTATAGAGGGAGGACTCCGCACATCAGAGGCAGGTCTGCCGAGCTGATCTCAGCAGAGAGCCTTCAGCCCACTAGATATGTGGGAGCCGGCAGGAGAGGGGGGAGGCCGCGGTCACCCCTCGCAGGCCCTACTCACATGTCTGCCCCCCAGGGTGTGCTGTTCTGGTACCCAGAGATCTGGGGGTTTAAACTTGGCAACTATTGCATGCTTCCAGGAGGAGCAGAACAAAGCCGCTTCCACTCCTGAGGCTCCTCTCCCCCCTCCTCTCCCTTTTGGTGCGCCCTGGGCCCTGCGTTCCATCTCTCCTCTCTCCTCTTCCTCTTCCCACAGGCTTTTCCCACTTGCCTCTCACTCCCCGGCCCCTGCCTGGGGCCCCAGGGGCCCCAGTGTCATTTGCACAGGAGGCTCCCTGTCTTTGGGGTCCTCTGATTGGCCTGAAGGGAGGCTCCACACAGATGATCAAAGAATTGGAGGATAATAGGATGGGTGTTTATGGGTGGCTAGTACCAAAGCCCTGAAGCTCCCTGCTGGCTCCCTCAGAAGTGCCCAGCATAGGACCCTTATTCTGGGGAGTGGTGAGTTTGAGCCCTACCATGGGGGTAGAGATTACTCACATAAATAAAAATTTAAAAAATAATTTTTTTAATACCAAAGCTGTGGCAGTTCCTGTGTGGCAGCTCCTCCATGCCTGCCCTCTCCGGGCCCACTCCCTCCTTTGCCCCTGCAGGTTTCGGCGTGGTTGTGAGTCCCCACACTGTCTGCCCCTAGGCATGCACCACTCCCGCTGTTTTTCCAGAGTGCCCGTTTGAGGGGCCATCTGCTTTCTGCCTTGCCTTCCACTCCTCCTGGCCCGTTTTGTGTCCTGGTCCTTTTCTCTCTAATCTTTTTCCTTTTGTCCCTCCTGAGGCTCATTCCTGCTGGGAAGGGCTCCCCAGGGAAACCAGAGCCAGGCTCAACAGGGGTGATGGTGGCCTGGTAGGGCCTGGAGTCCTAGGCGTGGTGAGGCCCATCAACAACTTGGAAGGTTCTGAAGTTGAGTTCTAGTTGATTCATCCAGGGGTGCACAGGCCCAAGGGAGATGCTCCAGATTAGTCAAACCCAGAAAGCAGGTTTATAAAATAGATCCCTTTCTTCTGTGTATCTAACAAGGGGTCCCATACCCAATGGGAATGACACTTCCAGTTATTTGTTGAGGACGCCCCCTTCCAGGGCCACCACCTCAGGGTGGGGAGAAGAAATTTGGTTCCTTGAGGCATTTGCCATAAAACATAAATCTCATCAAATGCTCTTTACCAAAGGGGTTTTTGTGGCCAAATAAGTTAGAGAAATTCTGCATTTTGTAGACTCCCAATGTGTTCCCTCTATCGAAGACTCTGAAATGCTCTGTGGTAAAGAATATCCTGCTTACTATGTGTTTGGCTCAGTGTTCCCAAAGCTGGACCAAGGAACCAAAATACCCTTTTTCCCCCCAAAGACTCATTTGCTGAGCCCAAGTGTTCTAGAGGACACACTTTGGGAAACCTTGATCACAGGCTCAGAGTGTACAGCTCTGTGGAGTAGAGAAATGAGAGCAGGCTTTGGGCTAGGCAGATGAGGCTGGAGTCCCTCCCAGCTCTGGTTCTTAGGGGCAGCTAGGTTTGGGCGCGGGGGTAGGAGGGAAGTACTCACAATCTTTCAAGTCTAAATTTCTTCATTTTCTCTCAAAAGGGAAGAATCCACGGCTCTGAGGATTCAAGATGATAATCATATCTTAGTGAAGACTCTCTTGGTTGCAAGAACAGGATTCGTGTTAAACGAAAAAAAGGAATGTATTGGAAAGATGCTGGGTGTCTTCAGGGCAGAAGTGTAGCATGAAGGCCCCAAACCAGGAGTGTGGTAACCTTGGCAGTGTCCAGAACCCATCCTTCAGCTTTCCTCTCTACATATCTGCTTCCTCTGCAGACTATGTTTTTGGCTCCCAGGGGGGTGGGGCCAGCTGTGCTACCCCCAAGTCCCATGACAGCCTCAGCTCCTCAGCTCCGGGCACTTCTTCCTCCCTCAGTCTCCATCTGGACTGGCAGTAGTGCCCCTCAGGACAAATTGGAGTTTGTCCCCAGAAGAGAGTACCTGATTGGCTCAACATGGTAAATGTCTGCTCCTGTCCAACCACCTGCTGCCAGGGTGCTGGGGGCATGTGCCGACTGGGCCACTGTACCTTAGCTCATCTGGGTCAGGAGCGGTTCTCAGCATATGTGGTCCAAGGGACACAGACTGAGCAGATGCCCACAAGGCTGTCTGCTATAACACATAAAGTGCCTGAAAGCCGGGATAAGTACTTGGTAAGTGTAGCTCATACGAGTAAGCGAAGTCTGTCTCTGAGAAGGAAGTGGCATTTAGCAACAAGGACTGTTGTCTGTCTTGAGGGGCTCCACTCCCATCCCAGAAACTTCCATGTGCATAAAATCACTTGGACACATGTTACCCACAAAGGAAAAAAAAAAGGTAATTCAGACCACATTTGGATAAAAAATTCAGTCCATCAAAAGACATCAGTAAGAGCAAAAAGGCAAGACACTAAGTTGAAGAAGATATTTGCAATGCATGTGCCCAAGGAAGGACTGGAATCCAGAATATGTACAGAACTTCTATAAATCGATAGGAAAAAGACAGACAGTAGGATTCCAAATTGGCAAAAGACCGAACAGGCACTTCATAAAAGAGGAGGCCCAAATGGCCAATAAACATAGGAAGATGTGCTTAACATCAGTAGTCACCAGGGAAATGCACGTTGAAGCATAAAATGATACCACCCCACCGGAATGGCTCAAATGCAAGGAGAAATGTCCTCAATCTTTTGTGAGGATGAAGATCGAGTGGAACTCTGAGACAGCACTGGCGAAAGCCTGCATTGGTGTAGCCACTTTGGAAAATCACTCAGCAGTATCCCTTAAACCCTAGGACACAACAATTCTGCTTGTAGTAGATGGATACCCTTCGGAAATGCACACAAGTGTCCACAGAGGTATGCGTACCACAATGTTCATAGCAACCCTGTCCTAAAGCTGGAAACACCTCAATGCCCAGCCCCCCTCCACCCCGTAGGAGGCAGACAGGTTGTAGGTTGTAGGACAGGCAGGCTGGAGTGCTCCTCAGTGGTGAGCGTATATAAACCACAACGGGGCATAACGGTATGAGGGAGCCTCACATACAGTGTCAAGCAGAAAAGGCCAGACACAAACAGCTGTGTAATTCTATGCATGAGAAGTTCAAAAGCAAGCAAGAAGGAGCTAAGCTGTTAGAAGCCAAGATAGTGGAACCCTCTGGGGAAGTTAGTGACGGGAAGAAGGCATGGGGGGGGCAGTTTCCGAGGGCTTGTTTATGTTCTATGTTTTGATCTGGTGTAGATTAAACAGATGCAATTTGTGAGAATGCATTGAGCCATCCTCTTGCAGCTGGTCAGTCTTCTGTATTCATGTATCCACTAATAGCATTTAGGAAAAGCCCTGGAGAGTTGATTTTATTTTTTATTTTTTATTTTTTTTTAAAGATTTTATTTATTTATTCATAGACACAGAGAGAGAGGGGCAGAGACACAGACAGAGGGAGAAGCAGGCTCCATGCAGGGAAGCCCGATGTGGGACTTGATCCTGGGTCTCCAGGATCACATCCCAGGCTGCAGGCGGCACCAAACCGCTGCGCCACTGGGGATGCCCCTGGAGAGTTGATTTTAAGTGCAGGTTCCTATGACTCGCTGGCAGAAACTCTGGTTCCTTGGGTCTGGGGTGGGACCTGGGAGTCTGCATTTGAACCAGCTCCCCAGGTGATCCTGGTGAGGGTTTGTGTCTGAGCAGCAGGCTTTAACCTGGTCCTGGCCAGTGCTGGAGAGCGTCAAGTGGAGCTGGGCCGTTCTTGGTGGCCTGCCCAGTCGGCCCGAGGCGCTAGCAGAAGGGCTCAGGGTGCTGCGCAGGAGATGGGGAGGTGAGAGGAACTGACTGGTAGAGCCTGTGCACCCAAGGGAGCCCCGGCTTGCTGGAGAACTCTCAATGGAAAAGGAAGTGTGGACTCTTGGACAAGAGTTTCCAGAGCGTGAGATGTGTGAGGTGATGCTCAGAGGGCCAGTCATTCTCAGGTTAGGTGTGGACATCGGGAGGGCTCCATTCGATGTCACAATTAAGTGACTCTCTGGATCTCCGTTTGTTTTGTTCGACGTGAGGATGGACACCCTTGATAGCCTTAGAGGTGGGTTCTAGCCTGAGTTCCAGGTCTGGTCCTGCCCTGCAATAGCTGTGTGACCTTGGGTCAGTCACCTGCCCTCTCTGGGCCTTAGGTTTGTACCCATAAGACAGGATGGGACTCTCCGACCCCAACCTCTCTGTTCACGTGGCCAACCTTGGGACAGCTCTCCCTCAGCTGTGAGCTGGGACCATCCCTCAGACCTCTTTAGAGGGTGCTGCTGTTGACAGCACAGGCTATGGATGCTCTGATAGGTCCGAGGGTCCGTTACAGGTCTATTTCCTCCTCACTTCCTGCCCCGTCAGCAGGGCTGGGCTCTAATCCCTCTGTCCCTAGCAGTGTCAGGCAGTGTCAGGCATGGCAAATCTGGAAAGCTCTGAGGCCTCTCTGCTCTGACATTCTGGGGTTCTGGTTTCTTCCTTTCTAGGAATACTATAACCACACGCAAGTCCCAGGTGCAAGGGGGTCTGCAGTGCCAGCCCCCCTCCGGCTGGCCTGTGATAAGACTGGACTCTTGGGGGATAAGAGGAACCAGAGAGGCGCCCCCACCTCTCCCTCCGGCCCAGAGCCCAGGCAGGCGGGCAGGTGGGCAGGTGGGCAGTTGGGTGGTTCTGGCTGTCCCTCTGCTGAGTTCATTAAAGGGTGAATTATTAACTCCTGGCCGGGGCAGGGCAGCCTGGGGCCCCGGGCGCCCCTTGGAGCCGACAGGGGCAGGCCTGCGCTAATTGAAGGCTTAATGAATTTTCCCAGTGGAGGCTGCAGCCGGTGCCTTCTCTCTGCCATCTGGCCATTTGTCTTCTCCTGGTGGGATTACCCTCTGCCTGTCCAGGATGCCAACTGCTCCTCCGTCTGGGCTGCCGAGCACGGTGGGCTCCCAGCCTGGATCTCCACCCTAGGGGCTCCTTCCTTGGCTCCTCAGCCCCTCAGCCCTTTGGCTGGGTGCTATGTTCCAATCACTCCTCATTCTTCCACCTTCAGGCTTACTTCAAATTTTGGGCATTTCCACATAGGCCCTGGAGACTCGCCAGCTACACCTGAGTGGTCCGTCAGAATGTTCCAGAGGTGGGCAGGGCTGAATACTGTCAGCTGGCCTTCCAGTGGTTCCAGAGGAGTTGGGGTATGGGTCTTCACACCCCACCACTGTTTGTGTGAACAATGCACTCCCTTGGCAGGATTCAAGAACTGAGTGCCTGGTCCCGGGAGATTTGCTCGCTACAGAGGCAGGTGGGGGAGAGAAGGGATGCCCAGAGGACACTCCCCAGAGATGGGGGGGATACAGAGGGGGGATCTTAGGTCAGGGAGCTCCTACAACGAGCCAGGCATCCCTCATCGGATTCTAAGATTCAGCAACATCTTTTTTTTTTTTTTTTTTTAAGATTTATTTCTTTATTTGAGAAAAAGAGGGAGAATCCTCAGGCAGATGCCCCGCTGGTGTGGAGCCTGCCACAGTGCTTGATTCTAGGACCCAGAGATCATGACCTGAGCTGAAATCAAGAGTCAGACCCTTAACCAACTGAGCCATCCGGGCGCCCCACTTACATAGCTATAAGGTGCCACTGTACGCAAGGGAATTTGGGGGCACAGCGAGGTAGCTCATTTGATTCATATCCCGCTGGTGGTACAGGGCGTCTCCAGGGCTGGCTTCTCCATGGCCCCCAGAGCTTCTCACTTTGACTCCGTGAGATGAGAACCTGGCTCTCCCGCTTTGCTAGGACAAGTTACCTAATCTGTCAGAACCTCACACCCCAAGGCAGGAGTAGAGTGGGCCCCAGCCCCTGTCCCAGAGCCAGAGCTGGAACTGGCAAGGGCAAGGGAGGACTGGGGTAGGGTTGCTTGAGGAACTGAAACTTATTTGGAATTGGGGTAGAATCTGGATTCTTGTCACTTCCAGGTTAGGAACAAAGCCTCAGACCAGATTTGGGATTGGCGTTCTGAATGCTGCTTGGTTAAGGACTGGGGTCACGGTTGGGACTGGGTTGGGATCTGCCTCTGAGGCCAAGACTGGAGTTGTGGAAGCCTGGGGAGGGATGGGAAGTGGGAGTTGGGACTGGGAACTCTGGGCCTGCCTTTGTGCTGACCCACTGCTGGGCCCGGGGCTCATCATTTCCCTTTGCACCCTTTGGCCTCAGCCTCCTTCCTGGTCTGCAAACAAGGGATCGTCACTGTGTCGTGTGTCCTTGCAGCTGTCACAGAACAACACCAGCCACCACCCCATGAGTGGCTCCTGCGTTAGGCTCGCTGCTAGTGTTCTTTGTACATCTTCTTTAATTATGACAAGCAAAGGAGAGAAGAGATGGCAAATCGCCATGACAGGCTACAGGCCCCCGTGAGCTAGGAAATACGTGAGGGTTATGTTCATGCCAGGCTCTGGGTGTCTTGCTTTCTATAGACCAGCCCCCTCCAGCTATGCCCCAAATAACAGCTTGTCCTCACAGGATTCTGGCTACGCATCTCGCCTGTTCCCCTGAGCCCTGGGCCTGCCTCTGAGCCTCCGGAAGGGCCTCGGGGAGGACTCCCAACCATCACCACGACCTCCCTGTTCCCTGGTTTCTCCCGGGGTCTCGAGCCCAGGGCGTCTGGCTCCGGCCCGAGTTGGGACCCTCCACCACCTCCGTTGGAGCAGCTTCCCGCCCAGGGCCTGGGCCCCTGCAGTGAGGGAGGAGAGCTGGGTGCTCTCTCTCCCAGCACCCGGCCTGCTAAGAACACACACTTGTTGCTTGGAGACGTGCTGAGCTGTCAGAGCCTTAAAGTCACTCTCGGGGGCAGGAGACCCCGGGGCTCCATCGACAGAAACCGTGAGAGGGGCAGGGCCTCTCCTTCTTGAGTCCAAGACGGGCGGTCACCATGCTCATCCCTAGCCCCGCCCTGTACGAGGCTCTGGACCTCTCCCCTCTCCTGGCAGGGACAGGAACTGGTTCATGTGGGAGTGGTCTTCCTCTTCCCTTGTCTGGAAGCCCCTGAATCATTTCCATCGACGAGGTGTATTTTGACATTGTCAGAGTAGCAGCCCTAAGACACCACTCTCAGGGACCTAGCACACTCCCCCTGCTCCAGCCCAGAGGCCTCGCTGCGTCCCCAGAACGTGCCCTCACCCACCTGTTGCAGGGTCTTGGCACTCTCGGCTCCATCTGCTTGGAATGCTTCACTCCACGCATCTGTTCCTAGGTCGGCTCTCAGGGGACCCAGGGGCAGAAGCGGGCCTCCGTAAATGCAGGCAGCCCCAGCAGGGCCTGTAGCTTGGTGAAAGGATAGGTGGCCGGGGAGGTGGGGCTGGGGTCAGTATGGGGGTCAGTTGCAGAACTACTCCAACGGCAGCAGCATTGGGCCTCTGCAAAGCCGGCGCTGGCTCCTTGGCCTAATGAGCATTCACTGTGTGCCCAGGACGCAGACATTGGTGCCACATGCTCCCGTTGCCTTGGTTTTCATGTCTACAAACACATTGGGTCCCTGCGCCCCTCTGGCTCTGATTTTCTGAGTCAAGACCAGCTGGGATCCCACCTGAGAAACTGATGCACAGAATAGGAGGGTCTAACTGGGGGAGAGTGGTTCGGTGGAAGGTTTGGGGCCCAGAGGCAGTGGGGTTGTTAAGGGCAGCATGAGGTCCACGTGGTGGGCAGGTGGGGTCAGGAACCTATCCTGTCTTGCTCCACTCCTGTGTTTGGGACTCTTGGGGTGTCTCTCCTTATTCCTGGAAAGGAGTGGCCTCAGGCCTGGGGAGCCCAGGTTGTGCCGGGAGCAGAGGCTAGGGGGCCGTGGTCTCCTTGTGAACTTGGTGGAATTTACACTCTGGGAAGGGGTCAATGGGGAGGGGCATATTCGAGCCCTGCTTTCCAGGGTGGGTTGGGCCTGGGCTGACCAGCCAGGCTGCTAAGGAGGTGACCAGCAGCAGGGTCCTTTCACCAGGGCCTGTCCCCACGGGAAGGGCCTTGCCTCATCCCAGCTTCCTGGAGGCACCAGCCTCTGGCCATCCTTAGTGGGGGGAAGGATCCTGAGGCTCAAAGGGGTTCAGACAGGGGCAGGGGAGATATGGGGGACACCGCCGCCTCCCTGGCCAGCGGGTGTGTCTTGCCCCACCTTGCTGCTGGGGTTTGAACACTTTCATGTCACTTTTCTGTCCACCTCCCACCGTGAGGCCAAGCTGATGCCAGCACGACTTTGATACCTCCCCTCCCAAACTTGGAAGTTTTCAAATTGCCAGCTGGGAGTCGTAAATCAAAAAGGGATTTGGGGGAGCACTTGGGTGGCTCCGTTGTTAAGCATCCGGCTTCAGCTTAGGGCGTGATCTTGGGGTCTTGGGAATGAGCCCCACATTGGGCTTCCCATGGGCAGTGTGCTTTTCCCTCTGTTCCTGCCCCTGCTCGTGCCCTCTCTCCCTCAAATAAAGAAATAAAACGTTTAAAAAAGAGAGATTTTTTTTCTGTTCTTGGGGTGAAGTAGTGTGGGGACAAAGCCTGGGTGCCCCATGTTGGCATTTCTAAGACATTTCAAGACTCCTAGGGACAAGGGATGGGAGATTGAGGACATGATTCTACTTGAGGAGGTGGCAACTTGTCAGCAGGACTCTGGCTCCCAGCCTGGACGGGAGGCTTTCGTGGCTGGGGCCACAGCCTTTCCTCTTAGGGCACGGAAAAGAGGGAGGCTCAGGATGGCCCCTCAGCGCTGCCTATGGACATCAGGGAGCAGACACCTTCTTGAGGGTGCCCTCCTGGCTGGAGATGAGCCCAAGTCGTGGCCCTACTCCTCTCCTATAAAGCCGATACTGGTTAGGTGCCGGGAGCCCACTGAGGCCTGCTGCCAACAGCTCTGACATGGCGGGGGGTAACTGCCCCTGGAACCCCAGAGACCCCTTGAAGCCTTCTTTTTTTTTTTTTTTAGATTTTATTTATCGAGAGAGAAAAAAAAATGAGAGCATGAGCAGGAGTGGGGGTGGGCAGAGGCAGAGGGAGAAGCAGACTCCCTGCTGAGAGCCTGACATGGGGCTCCATCCCAAGCCTCTGGGATCATGACCTGAGCCGGAGGCAAACACTCAACCTATCGAGCACCCAGGTGCCCTTCCTTGAAGCCTTCTTGTTAAGTCTTCTGTCTGCAGCCCTAGCCTAGTGTTTGAGCACCTGGCTTGAGTCCCTCTTCATATAGAATCCTCTTCTCCCTCTAAGATAGGGTCTGATGGTCCAACTGCCTCACTCCAGGCTGAAAGGTACTGCCGTCCAGCCTCCTATTCGGAGCCTCCAAACACAGAAGACTATACTGTGTGGTGGGTACAGACCAGAGAGGCTCTGGGTTTGGACTGCCTGCACGTGAGCCCTTGCGCTGCTCCTCAGAGGGTTTATGAGCCTCAGTTTCTTCACCTGTAAAATGGGTAGGACAAGAGAACCAATCTCCCAGGACTGCTGTAAGGACTCCAGGGAATAAGGCAGGTAAAGCTCTTAGGGAAGTGCCAGGTAGAGCCAAGTGCCCAGCACAGTTTAGATTTTAGATTTTAGATTTTAGGTTTCATTTTTAGCAGACCTGAAAAGAACAGGATGCAAAGTCAGGCAAATCTGGGTTCAATTCCTGGCTCTCACACTTGCTGGCTGTGTAACATTGGCCCAGCCAGTTAAGCTCAGTTTGTTCATTTGTAAAATGAGGTTTAAATAATGACCTACTGGGGCACCTGGGTGGCTCAGTGATTGAGCGTTTACCTTCGGCTCCGTTCGGGATCCTGGGATCCTGGGATCGAGTCCCACATCGGGCTCCCTGCATGGAGCCTGCTTCTCCCTCTGCCTGTGTCTCTGCCTCTCTCCCTGTGTCTCTCATGAATGAGTAAATGAAATCTTTTAAAAAACTATGATCCACTTACCTCCCTAGGTTCCTGTGAGGGCTGAAGGGTCCATCTGCAGCTTGGCTCTGGGTTTAGCACATGGCTGAGGCTCATTATCAATTAACTTTTCCTACTCTTCTTCCCGCCTGGCCTGCATCCCCACCAGACTCTGTACACAGCCTCACCCAGTCCTCTTCTGCTGCCGTGCCTTGACTCGAGTAGCCATCTGGCCCCTGTGTCCCACCACACTTGTTATTCTTGGGCTGCCACAAGTCCAGGCTGCCCCTACCCCGGGGGACAGATGTCAGTCTCACGGGCTGTTTGAAATCAGTTGAGACAACAGGTGGCAGAGCTCTTTGCCAACCATAGAAGGTTCTGTACATGTGAAGGGTTAAAGCGCTGCCTGCAAGTGACACAGAGAGCTGAGAGTGGTCCCAACAGAACCCTCTAGAAGCAGGACGTCCTTGGCCCACCACCTCCTCCTGAGCCAGCCTGGAGTCTGCTTCCAGCCAGCGCTCTTGCTTCTCCATCCTAAATGCCATTTCCCCCCATCTAAATGCCATTTCCCCTCTCTGGGCCCGAGCCACTGCCTGCTGTCTGGGGCGGCTGGAAATTTCTCAAATGTCGCTTTGATTTATGGCTCTAGTTAATTCTTGAGGAGGCCCGTGAGATGCCCTGAGCTCTGGAGCCTCAATGGGATAAATCATTTAACAGGTAGTTAAATATTCTTTAAGGTCTGAGGAGCACAGGCAGGGTATAGACTGGGGACGGAGGCTGGGGGCAACTTGGCAAGTTTCTGAATGGAAGAAAGGAAAGCTCTGCAGCCGCCTCAGAGCCATGAGGACGATTTGTCCTAAGCCGTGGCTAGAGGTGGCACCTGGGGGCCCTTTGTACCCAGAGACCCAGGAGGCCGGGGGCACCTAGGGATTGGAGGGTGTGGAGACAGCAGGAGGTGGGCAGGAGGCAGAGGCAGCCTGCTGGGCCCCCTGCCAGCTGTGTGGTCCTCTGTTGGGAGGCACCCAGAGAACCCCAGAAGCCTTTGATTGGGAGTGAGGACTCTGATACCCCCGAGCTCAGCGCTGGACACAGGCAGTGCATGCCCTATCTAGTGGCCTTCCAATATGAAACTGCCCAGGGGAGCCAAAGGAAACAGAGCTGGGCTGTCACTCTCGGGACCCCAGAAGTATGTAATCCCTCTATTGCACATCTGCAGGCAGCTCTAGGGCTTCAAGGCACACTCCCATCCTTGGTAAAGTTTGATCCTCACACAGGTTCCAAGCCAGGCGAGGGATGCCACCCTGGTGTACGAAGGAGGGACAGGCTCAGAGAGGCTGGAATCCTGCCTGAGGCAGCACAGCTGGCCACAGGCCAAATGGAATCCAGGAGGATGCACCAGAGGGAAGAAGCCTCGGGTGTGGGACGGAGGATCAGGAGGGGACCCGGAAGTCACAGGTCCAAAGCATCCATTTTAAAGATGAGGAGACAGGGCCTAAGACGGGAAGAAGTGGACCCGAGGGAAGGATAGTGGCAGAGATGGGGATGAAGCCTCAGGGAGAAGGCCAGAGGGTGCATGTCTGCCCCTCAACAAGTGTCCTCCCAAGGGGACTGTTTCCTGTGAATGAAGGCTGTGTTAGAGTCTCAGGGGGCTATGAAAATTGAAGTGGCAGTGGTCCAGGTAGGAAGGCAGTGGGAGTGGGAGGCCCCTCTGAGAGCCTCCCCGCCCTCCCTGGTCCCCCATGCTGTACCCTGAGTTCACACCTCCTTCCTGGTCCCTGATCCTGCATCTGTCTGATGCAGCCCTGGGGTGCAGGGCCAGGCCAAGGTGAGGCATCACTCTGTCCCATGGGAGAACAGATTCCTCTAGGGCTGGGGTTCAGCTCCATGGGTGGGAAGGAGCAGGAGAGGCCTGGGCTGACACCCTGCCTGACCGTGGACCCACAGAGACACAGGTCTGCTTCAGGGCATCAGGGCTGTTTGGGTGGGGGTGGGGGGTGTCCCCAGGAGTGCCTCCTGCCCCTAGCTTTCTTTCTTTTTAATATTGCCATTTAAAAAAAATTTATTTATTTATTCATGAGACACAGAGAGAGAGAGAGAAAGAGAGAGAGAGAATGGCAGAGACACAAGCAGAAGGAGAAGCAGGCTCTACACAGAGAGTCCGACGCAGGACTCGATCCAGGGACTCCAGGATCATGCCCCAGGCTGAAGGCAGGCACTCAACTGCTGAGCCACCCAGGCATCCCAATATTGCCATTTTTAAAAAAAGATTTATTTAGGGGCAGGCTGGGTGGCTCAATGGTTTAGCGCTGCCCTCAGCCCAGGGCATGATCCTGGGGATCTGAGATTGAGTCCTGCATTGGGCTCCCTGCAGGGAGCCTACTTCTCCCTTTGCCTGTGTCTCTGCCTCTCTCTCTCTTAAAAAAAAAAAAAAAAAAAAAAAAAAAAAAAAAAAAAAAGATTTATTTATTTGAGAGAGAGGGCGCATGTGAGTAGGAGGAGAGGCAGAGAAGGGGAGAGAGTATCCTCAGCCGACTCCTCTCTGAGTGTGGAGTTGGATGTGGGGCCTGATCCCAGGATCCTGAGATCATGACCTGAGCTGAAACTGAGATCGGGTGCCTCACTGAGTGAGCCGCCCAGGTGCCCCTGCCCCCAGCTTCCCAAGCAGGTCAGAATGCACAGGAGCAGCTAGAGTGGGCACGGGGCCCCGGGCCAGTGTGCGGTGAGCTGCCCTCCCTGCCGGGCCCTACCTTGCTTCCTATCAGAAAGCTCCAGGAAGGTGATGCTTGCTGTGGTGCATGAACTGGCCCCATGGCTGACCAGGGAGTTCTGGAACCTTGGGAGGTTCTGCAGGCTCAGGAGGCAGTCCAAGAAGCTGATGTTGTAGGACTGACTTGTTTTAGGGACAAGGCCAGTCCCTTCTTTCCTGTGCTCCGACCAAGACCTCAGGGGACCCTGAAGCTGCCATGGACAAGTACTGGGTTAGGGTCGGGGGGATCCCTAGGGCATCTGCCACCCACCCCTGCAGCTGTGTGTGTGAGCGTATGTGTGTGTGTGTGATGGGGAAATGTCACCCCACAGTGCCCGTGCCCACGTCTCCAGCCCATTGTGGCTGATGCTCCCAGGTTGACTGCCTGTGGCCCGGCTGGGAGTTTCTTGTGCCTGTGGTTATTTTCTCTCCCAGGCGAGCGTCTCCTGTGGCAGAGGGAGGTCTCAACTGCAGCATTCCCCTCCAAGCCCCCGGGTTAACATGGCACAGGCCTGGGTCCTGGCAGATGCCACTCAGGTGAATATGCCCCATGTCAGAGCATGGCAGAGTATGCCATGTGGTCCGCAGCTGTTGCCAGGGCTATAGAGGGGAGGGGAGGAGCCCAGGGTCCCCCGATGAGCCTGGCTGAGTCACCTCTGGGTGTAGGCGAGGGGTGAGGGCGGGAGTGAGAGGAACAGGTCTTTCTGGGTGTGCAGTGACAGGTAGTCCTGGAGCATCTTGGCACCCTCATCTTCTGAGTCATCCCATCACTCTCTCTTACAACCATGGAGGATGAATGAACCAGTGGTTCCAACTTTATGAAGTATCCACCCTTCCCTGGCCTCCAGAGTAATTAACTCTCATGCAGGCAGAGGAGCATCATCAACAGCCCATTAGCACCCTGTCCCTAGTACCTCCATCAAACCGCTGTCTGGGTGGGGCTTCCTGGGAATGAGTGGTGGGTGGTTTGCCCAGGGAGCCCAGGGTGAGTGAGGTCTTGGCTCTAGCTCCTGGGTCCTCAGTCTGGAGCAAACTGTTGCTCATGGATTTTGCAGAGAGCTGGGGGTTGCAGGTAGGCTCTTAGAAGGACTTCCAGGGGAAGAGTAGAGCATCTTCAGCCTCTGTCTGGTGGGACTTTAGATATTTTTCTTTTTGCAGCTGGGGGCACAGAGACAGGGAAATTGCTGGCTCGTCATCTCATAGCTTGTGGGTGGTCAAAAGGGGAGCTCCGGTCCAGTGCTCTTTGTATTAATTAGGCTT
Source organism: Canis lupus dingo (assembly GCF_003254725.2). Lineage (NCBI taxonomy): Eukaryota > Metazoa > Chordata > Mammalia > Carnivora > Canidae > Canis > Canis lupus. The sequence goes on from NC_064254.1 coordinate 3,291,405, forward strand.
TCTGTCTACCCTCCGCCTCACCTTGAGCCCAGCAATGTCTCCAATGGGGGTGTGGAGAGATAGTAGAGACTCCCCTCCAGGAAGGGATGGGTACTAGAGGGAACCAGGTCATCCTTCCCTGGGCCACTCACCCCTTGGTGCTTGGGATGACCTGCAGAGAGGCAGAAAGCCCCTCCAGACATGGGTCCACTTGCTCAGTGAGTACCACTCACCTCCCAGGTGCTGCGTTGGTACCACCCTGTCCTCTGGTGCACGGAGGGGGCAGATGGGGGCTGGGTAGGCTGGGCAGCTCAGAGGCCCAGAGCAAGTGGAGGGAGCACAGGGGCCTGGGCTGAGGGTTCACACAGGCCTGAGGTCATTGGCTGTTTGGGGGGGATCCTCCTCCCCAGCTGGAGCCAAAGAGATGGGAGAGGGGGAGGAAGAAGGCAGAGCCTTGGAAGGATAGTATAGGGAGTATCCAGCCTCAGACGGACTGGCACCCTCTCCAGTCCCCTGACAGCACCTTGTACCCTCGTGCCCCTGCTTTTGTCTGAGCCACGCCCTCTGAAAGAGAGCACTCAGATGGCTCCTTCCTCTGTGAATAGATGTGCATCTAACCACGCAGGTCCCTCCTCCAGGAGTCCTTTCTTGATCCCCCCTTCCCCCTTCCCAGTTCCCACCTCCCACCTGGGGGTTAGGCCAGATGTCCCTCTCCTGGGCTCCTCATACGCCCCTCATGTTGAAATGGCTTCTGTGCCTTAGTCATCCAGGCAGCCCTGTCCCAGCACCTAGCACAGGCAGGCTGAGATCAGAAGCTCCAAAATCAGCTGCTGAGTCAGCGGGTGGGCTGCCAGCCAGGGGACCTCATCTCACTGCCTGGCCCTCACACCCATTTGCTGCGTGACCTTGCACAGGCCTCTTTGCCTCTCTGGGCTTGGGCTGCACTATTGTTTTCCATAGGTTTTTGAAATGCATTTCACATCCGGACACCATACAATCCCCATATGTTGATTTATAAAACCTAAATTGAGACCAAATTTTGCAAACTGATGTTTCCCTTACTACATGTGTCATACTCTTTATTTTGTGTTCTCTTCCCCCACTCCTGCCCCAAAGGCTGGTTGCAATCCATGAAGTGGTTCTCCCACTCACAGGTGCCGATGGCCAGTTGGAAAATACTGCCTAAGATGGTCCCCAGCTTCTCTGCTGCTCATTGCTCCTGCACTACCCCCTTCAAAGACTTTTCCGACGTCCCCAACAAAGACAGCATCAGGGATGAGGCTCGAGGAGGCCACAGCCAGGTCCTCAGCTCTCTGGGGGAGATGTTGGCTAGGCTGTGTCTGACGCCTCAGTAGGGAGTATGCCAACCTCTTCCAGGCTCTCTGAGCAGGGTGGGGAACAGAACCCCAGCTCCTAGCCCCTGCTCCAGGCTTCTGCCTGTTTGGGAACCTGCAGAAGAGGCCTCTGGAAAACCCCAGCAGAGATGCTTCCTGCCCTGGCCCAACCTAGAGATCTCCCCAGTGTCCTACGCTCTGTTCTTACAGGGACCCCAGCATTCACCTTCTGGACCCCTCCAACAGGGAAAGGAGGTGCGATTAGAAAGGGCACTAGGACGATGGGCATCAATCAGGTATCTGTACAAACCAGGATGAGTGGTGACCCTGTGGGGGCCCACCCAGCCCTCCTCCCCTTCCAAGGCTCAGAAGCAGGCACGTGGCTCTCTCTTCCTTACCTGGGCCTCAGGAGGCATGCAGACGCCTCTCTTCAATCTCTGCCTCGCTGTGGGGACCATGCTGCTCTCAGCAATGTAATCAACCCCCTGAGCAGACCCTGCTGACCACTGTCCTCCCGCAGGTAAACCACGACCGGTTGAGGGGAGGCCGTGTGACCCAGTCCTGACCAGTGAGATGTGAGGGGAGGGTTTCTCCTGACAGGCTGCCGGGGGCAGAGGACTTGTGGCCCCCAATCTGCCCTTGGCCGTCTGGGTGGTGCGGTGGGAGAGCTTCAGTAGTCGTGGCTGATCCTGAGGAGGACGGAGCGGGACAATGAAGGGAGCCTGGGTCTTGGTGACAGGACTCCTGAGTTGGCTGAGTGACACTGGGCCACTCCAAATAAATTTGTACCACAAAGATAAGTGTGGTGGAACCCTGCAGTGTTACTTGCGCGACGTCCATTACCCCTCCTTCCACTCCCAATGTGTGGGTTAGTGTAGGAGTCCTCACTACACACCACACACCCCATGGGTCCCGATCCAGGCTTGGCCCATCAGCATTTTCTTCCTCCTGATTATCAATTGGTTCAGGCTGAGCCTGTGACCCAGTAGAACCCGTGAAGCTTCGTTAAGGGCCTTCTGCTGGGACATGGGGGAAAAAGAAGTTCTCTCCTCCACTGGGACTTCTAAGGTCTAAAGCTGTTGGCCACCATTGTGCCACCTTGGGAAGAACCTGGGGACATAATGGGGAGAAAGTCTGAGTTGTGGTGAGGATGCATGGGTGTCCCACAATCAATCCTACCCCTGGATGGCCCAGGGCCACCTGCCTGAGGATGTGTAACAATGGGCTCAGGGGTGCGGGGTGGGGTAGAGAGAGTCCTGAGGTGGTGTGTTTGCCAATTCCCGGAGTGTACACACTCCTACCTTGGCTGACTCAAGCTACCGACTGCTTGTCATTGAACAGAGTTGGGAAGAAGTACACACGGTTGGCCCTTCCAAGTCTATGAGGACCAGCTCCAGCACACTGCTGGGGTTAAGCCCCTCTGGCTGGGCTTTGTGTCACTGATAACTAGAATGATCTGACCTCCATACCCAGTCCCACTATGCTGGGAGGGAACTCTTTCTCAGTTGGGTGTGGGCTCCTATCAAGACTGAGCAAGTATGTGGTGTTCCCCATTCACTACGCCATGGGGGTAGCTGTGGTTTCGTTGGGCTGTGCTCTGCTGCTTTGGGCTCTAGAGGAAGCTGTGGACACCTCGAAGCTCCTCTGTGGCCTGACCTGGGGCTCTGTCTCCCCTCCCCAACCCCCAGATACTAGCTCATTTTTGAGCCTGGGCTCTGACCCAAAGCAGGAAAAGCTGGGCCTTCAAGCCACTCTGCTCTCTGCCTCCACTACCTGGGACCTGGCTGCCTGGGTTTTGTTTTGGTTTTGCGGTGGGGAGGTGACAAGGTAGGAGGCAAGGACCGGCAGAAAGAATGCAGAGTAATATCTTAAGCAGTTGTCCTGCCGCAGGGAACAGAAACAGCACCTTCCTCCCTGGGCTGCCGGGAGGATTAAATTACATCAGACTGGGGGCTCCGTTTAAGCCTCTGCCTTCTGCCCAGGCCCTGGGGTCGAGCCCTGCTTCGGGCTCCCTGCTCAGCCGGGAGCCTGCTTCTCCCTCTGCTTGTCGCTCCACCTGCTTGTGTTCTGTCAAGTAAATAAAATCCTTTAAAAAATAATAAATCACATCAGGCCTCAGAGTCCTCAGGAACCAACTTCCCATGCGTGGTGCTGCCTTTCTGCCAGCTATTTTCATAACTGTGCTGCCGTCCTGTCCACACATCCCTGTCCATGCACCCACACACACCCCTGCCTGCCTCCCAGAAAAAAACCTACCCTGCTCTTCCCGAAGCTTCCTTATCTTGTTAAATGGCAGCTTCATCCTTGCAGCCAGACCCAGTCCTTGGAGCTATTCCCTCATCCCACCTAGTCCACCAGCTAGGCGGCCTGCTCCACCTCAAGATGTCAGCCAGGTCTGACCACTTCTCACCGCCTCACTGCTTCCGCTCTGGTTCGGCTGTTTCTTGTCTCTCCTGGAGGAGTACAGCAGCCTGGCGTCACTGCCACTGCCTGTGCCCCATCCTCAACCCAGCAGCCAGAGTGATCTTATTAAAACCTGGGCCAGACCATTCCACTCCTCTGCTCTGACCCCCACAGTGGCTCTTGTCCCCACTCCAAGTCAAAGCCACAGGGCCCTAAGGATCTGCCTCGCCTCACCCCTCAACCACACCAACACACTCTGCCCCTGGGCCTCTGAGGGTCTGCTCCTCAGAATGTCTGGAACATTCTTCTTCCCAGATTTCCCCATGGCTTGGTGCCATCAGGGCACCTTCTTGGGGAGGTGCCCCCTGCATTGCTGATCATGCCATCTCTGCCTCCACCTCACTCTACTTTGCCTCTCCCAGCACTGACTCTCAGTGTTTGACAAATTGTCTGCTCAGAGGCTTTTCTCCTCTACCCATCCAGGAGGGCAAGGCCACCAAGTCACTCACCTGGCTGAGACGACATGTTCTTGACTGGCCCAGAAAGGGCTGGCCTGGGGCCTTGTTGTCTTCCTTGCTCTATTCCCAGGGCCTGGATCAGAGCCTGGCATAAGCGAGGAGTACAGTACCTATACATTTGACTGGCCTCAGTAGTCTTAGAATACATTTCCTGCAGTTGCTCCAAAGTGAGTTGGAGCTGCTCAGAGGGGAGTGTGCTTTTCCCTCTCCCTCTGCCAGTTGCTCCCCCTGCTTGGGCTCTCTGTGTCAAATAAAATCTTTTTAAAAAAAAAGAAAAAGAAAAAGAGAAACCAGATGTTGGCCCTGTTGGGCCCAAATCTCTGCAAGCAACAGTGCCAAGAGGCCGGGTAGGGGAGGCTCCCATTTGAGTCTACACTCTCTAGCTGGCGGCAGGCCTCACCACCCCTATTGCTCCTCAGGACACTGGGCTCTCTGCTCCTCTTGTGCACATACCCTGCTTCCCTCAGTGAGGTCTCATATTTGGCTTCTTTTTGGCACTTGGGTTTGTGATCCTTGGTCCAATGAATGAAGTTCCAGCTCCTTCCAAGTGTATGATGTCTTCTGTCAGGCTCCTTCATACAACTCCAGCTTTATCCCTGGCTTCTCCTGGCTTGCTCCTTGGACTCCAATAATAAGGAACCACTTATAGCTTCCTACAACCACACTGATGTTATATTTCTCTGTGCCTTTGCCACCTCCCCTTTTTAGCTGAGTCCCATTCACCTTTTATTCTTCTACTCATCCCCCCCTCTTTTATTTTTTGTAAGATTTTTACTTATTTGAGAGAGCGGGAACAAGAAAGAAAACACAAGCGGGGGGTTGGAGGTGAGGAGTGGGGAAGAGGGAGAACCAGGCTCCCTGCTGAGTAGGGAGCCCAACCGGGGGCTTGATCCCAAGACCTGGGGATTGTGACCTGAGCTAAAGGCAGACACTTGACTCAGCTGCCCAGATGCCCCTCTACTCACCTTTTAAAGCTCAGCCATAGTGGTTGCCGGGGCAGGGGGTGAGGGGGAGGTAGGGAAATAGGGACTACAAAGGGACATGAAGGAACTTTCTAGGGGTGATGAAAGTGTTCCATATCTTGGTTGGGGTGATGGTTACACACATATGTACATTTACCAAAAAAAATTGTTTTGAAAGAATTTATTTATTTATTTATTTATTTATTTATTTATTTATTGCAGACAGAGAGAGGCAGAGACATAGGCAGAGGGAAAAGCAGGCTCCCTGTGGGGAGCCCAATGTGGAACTTGATCCCAGGACCCCAGGAGATCATGACCTGAACTGAAGGCAGACACTCAATTACTGAGCCACCAAGGTGCCCAATCCATCCTTTTATTATCCCCATTTTTATGTGTGAGGAAATTGAGGCACCGGTTAGATAAGCACCTTACCCAGGGCTGAGCAGGAGGTGGGTGCAGACTCCGGTACTCTGACTCCACCTGGAGCACGTGGCCTCTCTACTGGATCTGATCAATGGCACCTGCTATTTGTATTATGTAGCTCTTTCTCCCTCGCATGATGCCCTGGTGCCCCTTGTCTTTAACCATGTCCCAGAATCATCTCCAGTCTTTAAGGTCACGGTCACAGTTAACAGGACGCTTGCAAAAGCAAGATTTTCTCATTCCCCACAGAGTTTCTGGATGGAGAACAGGCTGGGCCTCATCACCAGGCAAACACCCGCGTTGTGTTGACAGGAGCCAGGCGGATTAACAACGCAGACGGTTCAGCTCAATTCACAAACATTTAGCCAACACCCATGATGTGCCAGGCAGTAGTCTGGCACCAAGGAGCAGGGCAGAGCTAGGAAGATGGAGAAAAAGGTGCCTCAGCTGGGAGATGCAGAGGAGGATCTGAAGGGGCCTGAGTGAGAGAGCTGTGGCAGGCCCTGCCCCACACCCTAGTGGCCCAGTTTCTTGGTTTAACTCCCATCTGGCCTAGGCTTTGGAGGTTTGGAGGTGACATTCGTCATTCTTTTGGGCCACCCAGACCCTAAGAAGTTGGGGGGAGTCCTACTCCAGACGTCCCTGTCTCCCACTAAGGAATCCCAATGCTTAGTTTCCCAGACTCCCTCACAGCCAGGGCATAGGCCTATGACCCACATCCTACCAAGCAGAAGCTATGACCCCAGAAAGCAAATGGTTATGGAGAGGGTGGCTGCCGACACCCCTGATCCCAGGGTCTGTGGTGGCAGAGGTTAGTGCTGTATCCTCAGCGATGGTGCGCGAGATGGGGTGCCTGTGTTGGCTGTTCTACGGTGAGATGTTGGACGATACTATATTCCTTATTGGACAGCTGCCAAACCTGCTCTTGGGCCCTCCCAGGGTCCCTGACTTACGGCACATCCTCTGGTAACTTGGTTTCTGCTTAAACTACTTGGAGCTGCTTGTGGTTGGTGACTAAGAGGCTGGGCTCATGTGTTCAGTCCTCACGGCCCTCATCACCCGACTGCCCCACACACAGCCTCTGCTCACAGCCCAGCAGGGAGCTGGAGATCTCACCACCTTGCTCCTCACTCCTGAGCCCTTGGGACTGAGGAAGAAGACAGTGGAAGAGGTGTGTGGACATGGTGGGTGGGTTCACTCACCCTCTATCCCCACACCCTGCTGTGCTTTCCCTTCTGCACTGGAAGGCTGGGAAGCTACAGGCTACACTTCCCAGGTGCCCTTGGGTCCTGCCATCCAGTGCACTCACAGGAGGCTTTGACTCAGGAGCTGTGTTTTGAGGAGAGGGAGGAAGGGCATGAGTGTCCACTTTACTAGAGTTGATGTCAGGGTCAGTCATTTGAGGGTGGTTTCCTGCTCTGGCACTTTCTGGAGGCAGCAGCTCACTTGGGTAGCCTCGTTCTGGGGTGTGGTGTTGACAGCTGTCCATTGCTAGGAGTTGTCTATTCGGATCTTCTGGTGCCTTTGTGAGCTATCTGTGCCCCCTTAATAAATTATTTTTGCTGGAATAAGAATCGTGGGAGTCTGCCATCTGCAGCTAAGAGCCCAGTCCACCCTACCCAATGGAGTCCAGCCCTTCCTTGGTCCTCCCTTTGCTCCTGGGGGTCCCCACAGCTGCCACAGCTCCATCAGCTCATCCCTCCAGTGGGAACTTCCTCATGGCTCCTGCCAGGGGTAAGCCGTCTCCCCAGCCATCTCCCCAACCTTCTAAAGACCAGAGCCATGGAAGCCTAGGGTCCTCACCTATGCCAGGGCCTGGGGCTCTTCCCACCACCTTGGCCTGGAGTCCAGAGCACTCGACCTGCACTCACCACTCCCCGTGTCGCCTGTCTGGAGAGAGCAGTCTCCTCCTTAGCTAGTTTAAGCAGAAAGGAATATATTACCAAGAGTTCATTTACAGAATTGTCAGAAGAACTTGTGGGAGGGTCCTACTTACCAAGGAAGAAAACAGGCCGGAAAAAAATTACTTGGGGCAGTGGGGCTGGTGGTCAATGTGCTCCTGGGAGTGGCCACATCCCCCTGCTTGCCCCCAGTACCAGCCCCGTCTCTGCCCTGACACCCCACAGTGTGGCTCAGGCTTACTCAAAAGCCCTCCAGGTGGCCCTCCAGCGCAGTGGAGGTCTGTCTGTGGAGCTCCTGCCTTAGCACATGCTGTCTATGGGAGTGACCAAATCTATTGTGGGTGCTTTACCTGTTTGTGAGCTTTTAATGAATACAAAATCAGGTTCCTAGATGGTTCTCTTGACTGATTTTTCCTGCAGGCGTTATGGAGGGCCAATATAGAGACCATGTAGAGAGCATAAGTTCTGAGTCTCTGCTAGTGTGTGTGTGTGTGTGTGTGTGTGTGTGTGTGTGAGAGAGAGAGAGAGAGAGAGAGAGAGAGAGAGAGTATGTGTGTGTGTGTGTGTGTTGTGGGGCAGTGTGTGTAGTGTAACCTGGTTACACCCCCTTCCCCAGCCCATCCGGGCCCAAAGGAACACATTCTGGAATCAACATAAAAAATAACAGGGATAATAGGGTTGAACAGACCCATTTCTCCCACACTTCAGAAACTGACATGGAAACACTAAAATCTGGACGAAACTCTGGAGCAATAAACAGATTTCAAAGCAGTTTGAAAAATAAATAGTACACAGGACTCTACTTGCTTTGTACTCTGATATATTCTGCTTGAATTTTTTCTTTTATTCTCTTCTTTTTTATTTTGGTAATACTGGTCATAGCCCATGAAATTGGTCTCACTGCTCGCCAGTGGGTCTCCATCTTACTGTTTGAAGTTCACCTGTCTTAGAGCATCTCCCTCCACCTCGGGTTTTATAAAGGCAAGCAGGAGAGACCAGCTGCCTTGTGTGCTTGGTGGGGAAAGGGGGTCAGAGAGAACAGACTCCAGCCTTTGGAGGATGAGGTGATGAGACAGGGCATGGGCTCCTGGGAGGACACAGGGGCTCTTACAAAGCCATCAACAAAGGAGGGCGGATGGCCCAGGGATGCCTCTGGGGAAAGAGGAGACTGGTATCCAGCTGCTAGCCCAGAGGCCACAGCTTTGTGGTCCTAGAAGTGTGGAGGATTTCCTAAGGCAGGGAGGAAGAACTTCCCTTCCTTCCTCCCTCCATACCTCCCTCCCTCCCCTTCATCCATCCTCTCTGCCTTCCTTACTCCCCTCCTTCCTCCTCCCATCTCTCCATCTCTAACCTCCTTTCTTCCTCCAAAGCCTGGCTGAGCTGGCTTCCTGTCTGGACCCTGCTCCTCCCTGGCTCCCAGTCTGTGGCTGAGCCCCCTTCTTGCTCCAGGTCTTGGGGTGCTGGTCCTCACTGTCCCTGTGAGCTCTGAGAGTTCCTGGGGTGGCTGATGGCTGGAGCCCTGGGCCAGGGGCCAGAAAGGGCCTCAGAGGCCTGTCCAACGGTGGCTGGGTGATGGGGGGATGGGGGTGGGGTGGGAATCTCTAGATGTTGGGGTTTAATGCTTTCTGCCGCACAGCCCATCCTAAGCATGGAATATTCATTATATGATACCAACATTTAGCTTCAGCAATGGAAATGTCAACTTTAATTATGTTCAAGGAGTCTTGATGGCTCTGGGAATAAATCAATATAAATAATGTTTTCATAAACTCTGAATCATGCTCCTAATAGCATTATATCTATAATTTTAATATTCAAAACAATTTTTCTTTGCATCTTCGCAATTAATTGATGCCAAGTGCTCATTTTTCTGTTTTCTATTGCTGTCACCTCAGAGCCAGAGGCTGGAGTGGGGGGGGGGTGACACAGGGGCACAGGGGCTGTGTCCCCGGAACCTGAGAACATTCCTAATTCTACTGCCCAAAGGGCCAGGCTCCGTACGACGTCTCTTCCCCAGAAAACCACCCCCATTTCTCCCCACCCATTAGTTTACTCACCCTTCTAGCCCAGTGTCTCCAAGAAGCCTGTTTTGGCCACCACGCCTGGCAGGGATGGGTCCCTCTTTTACACTAGCGCGACATTCCCATTCACGGCTCCCCAGGTAGACAGTGGGGACAGCAGGACAGCAGTGAGAGCTCAGGACTTGTCCACGGTGCGCCACCAGCTGTGTGACTCTGGACAGGTGACAGGTGACAGTGCCAAGGGGTCATCTACGAGGTAGGGTTCCTATTTGCAGGTCACAGAGAATGACGCTGGTGGATATGAGCAGAAATGGAATTTATTAAAGACACCAGGAAGCTCAAACTCTGCAAGGGCCAAACAGTTCTGCCTGGAGGCAATCCACCAGGAGCAGTGTGTGAAATTTGGATGCAGAGCTGGTCCAGAGGACACCACTGACACGCTGAGGTCCTGGCCCTTGCAGTTTGCACAGCAGATAGAAAGGCCTGGATGCTGGGCAGATGCTGAAAGCTCTTGGAAGAATAGCTGGCGTTGGAAACTGGCTGTGGCCGGGCCACCACTGTTGCCCGGATGGAGAACTTTCCCATCTGCAGCCTCCTGCTTAAACATGCTGGGGCCTGGGGCTCTGTGCAGCCAGGCTGCAGAGGAGTATGGAAAAATGAGTATCTACTGGTTGGCATTTCTGCTAAAGTGAGGCAACCTTTCTGCTTATCCTACGAGGGGACCCCAGGCATAAGGAGGAGGCTCAGATGATGGGCAGATTGGACAAACAATGCTACGCTGGCCACAGGCCTCCCTCTGCCTGGTGGTTGAAGCCCTTTTGCAGCAGCATTGGGGCCAGCATTTTCTCAGTAGGGAACCCCACAAATGCAGCTCCCACGGCCTCCTCTCCAATCTGATTTCTGCCCCAAGCCTCTGGTTCGGATTCGCTGTCCCAGGTTGTCAACTCATCTACAGGAAGAATGCACTGATGGGCAAATGGGAGACTGCATTCCTCATGATGGTTATTGTTCTCATGTAAGGAAAGAATTGGCCTTCGGGTTTTTAGAACCTGATTGCTCATGAGGTTACAGCCTATGAACCAGTATCCCAAACCTGTCCCTTCCAAGCCACCAGCCATTTAAGGTCCCTTTTTCTAAGGCTGGTGACCTAGCCCCAGGTCCTGGTGACAGCATGGGGAATATCTGGACCGTGGCTGGCCCTGTCCATGACCCTGACCTAGCAGCACCTTTCCATTCCCACAAGCATAGGACGGTGCCCTCCATCAGTCACCATGCATTTGAGAGCAGAAACGAAAACTACAGCCTCTGTGAAATCACTCACACCAAGGCTTTAAAAAGATCAAGCCCGTTTAAGGATATATTGGAATATCACCTTCACTTTCAAAAATGAAATTTGTCTGGGTGGGACTCTCTGGGAGTTTCCAGACCCTGTCCCTCTTCAGTGATAGTGGGCTGAACGCTGGGCACCTAGGGGTTCTGCACTGTGGGAGGGACAGACGAATGGCTGGAGAGCTACCCTCCAAGTCCAAGACAGCCAGGGAGGGAGGGTTAGGAGCAAAGGGGTCTGTGCTGTGGAGAATATGTGAGCACAAGATTATTCTTTGTCTGGGACTCCTGGGGGTCTAACCAGAGGTGAGTGGATGCGTGGGATAACTTTCTGGGGTCCCTTTCTGGACATTTTTTCTAAAGATGCCCAAAGAGTACAGATCAGGTAAAAAGCCACAGGAGAGCAGGTGACGGGACTGTCATCCCCATGTGCATCATTCTAAGGGATCTGCCAAAGACACCAAATTATATTCCCTTCATGCATGAAGACAAAGAAGGGACATCTGAGAGCTCTTCTTTTAAATCGTGCTCCTCCTAACAAAGAAAGAATGCAAGCATTTGTACTGGAGAGCCGTCCACTTGATTACTACACCCAGGACAACCAATTCATATTATCCCTGAGCAAGATCCTCGGAGATTAACTCGACGTCTCATAGGCCATTCATCTCCCTCGTCCAGGGGTTGGGCAAGCATGTTTGCTCCTGGAGAACGTGATCTCCCAACTTTACCTGAGAAGTTTCTTCCCAACAGCAGCATCGTTTAAGAGTCACCTCCTCTGCCTCTACCCATTCCTTCTCTTCTCCCTCCTACCTGTCCAGATTTTCCATTATAAGCAGCCGCAAAGGAGGAGGGAGGTCCCAAACAGACTTCCTGAGGGTGTGGGAGCCTCACCCCAGTGAGAAGGGGCAACGAGACAGCATGGCAGCCTGGCATGTACCCTGCAGCTTGAGCAGAGGGAAGGCAGACAGGGAGGAAGCAAGTGGTAACGGGTCACAGTGGGAGGGACAGAGAACCAGGGGATGGACTCCAGGCTGTGGCCAGCATCAGGTCTGCAGGGTTTGGGGACCCAAGGGGGTCGCAGAACTGCCAGTTTCTTTTTTTTCTGGTGTAGGCTTGAGAGAGAAGCCATGGGCATAGGGTAGGAGTGGGAGGAAGCCAGGAAGGGCTGGCCAGGTGGGTGGTACATAATTGAGATCCTGAAGGGAAGGTTCTGGCCCTCCCCCCTCCCTGGCCTACCCTAACTCCTGGGCAAAAGCAAAAGTGGGGGACTTCCGGGGGGGCCCTGTCAGGGATAGAACTCCTCACCCCATCAGGTCCGGCTTGTGAGACCTCAGAGACCGTCCAAAAGGAGAAGCCTGGGTAGGGGGTAGCTGAGGGCCTGATGCATGGCCCAGAGCAGTGGGCAGGTGCTCCAAAGAGACCAACGTCATGCCCTCCTGCCAGCATGAGTGCTGGCCCCGGGAAGAGGTGCCTGGCTGCCTGGAGCATCTGGGTGAGAGCCAGCTCTCTGAGAGGTGGCCCCATAGCTGCACCTGCGGGGTAGCTCAAAATGGGTTGTTGGCAGGCTGTCTGAGCCTCCTGGGGGGTGCCAGGGCCGGTCACAAGCCGACTGGAGAGAGGTTTCTGGGGGAACTGTGTGCAGAATGGGGGGATTGTGGGAGTGCTGGGCAGGCCAGTGGCAATTCTGTGCTGTTTGTCATCTCAAGCCCTTATCAGGCACTCCCTTCCTCTGCGGAGGGCATCAAAAACTGTCTGCAGGGGTGAGGTGGCAGGAGGAAGGAGGGTCCCAGAATGCCGCCCCTGCCCACCCCCCCCACCTCATTTTTCCTTTTCCTCTCCAACCACTCCACTGGCTTTAAAGCCTGCAAAGGAGTGCTCCTCTCCTCCACCCCTCCAGCCCAGAGATGCCAAGGTTCCGAGGCAAATGTGCTTTCCTAGGAGGGGCCTCTGGAGCCCTGTGGTCCTCCTGTGAAGACCTGGGGGCTTCGAGGCCCAGGATCTGCGCTAATTCTGTGCCAGCCCACAGCTGGGCAGACCCCGGAGAAGGAAGCTGTGCTGCAGAGTGTAGCCAGCTCAGAGCAGAGCGCAGGCCTGTGGGGCCTTCTCCTCGGTTCCTTTTTAAGGGCTGGGCCCGAAGGGGAGCCTCGCTTTTGGCTCTTCTCTCTGGTCTCCGCTTCCCACCTCCCACCTGACACCAAGCCCGGATTCCACCTTTTTTCTCCCTTTTCTCTCCCACATCCCAGCTGGTCAGAAACAGTATGTCCCAAGGGAGCTCTGGCCCTTAGCAATGTAAAAAAACGGGTCTGTTCTTAGAAATACAGTGGCCATTTGGCCAGCCCTGGGGATCAGTTCTGTCCTGGTAAGCCACCTTCCCAGGGATGGCCAGAAAGTGGTGCTTCCTCTCCTGCCAGCTCCCTCCCAGAGTCATGGCTCCACCTGCTTGGGCTCAAGGCATTGCTGGGGCTGAGGTCCTGAGGCAGGGAGTGACCTACCACAAGTCCCTCCTGCCCTGAAGGCCTGATTCTCCTCATCTGTAAAATGAGTGGGGAGTGGACCCCATCATCTCGGTGGTTCCTTCTAGCTAAGAAATCTCTCTGTGATGATGCTGGGGATTGGATAGCCTCAGTGGCCTGATTGATAAAAGGTGGAGACTAATAAAACCATTGAGATGTGAAGTGTTGAGTGTGAAGAGTACTCCCTCTGTCTTTTCTGGAACGAACATGGTTAGCATTAAAGGAAGGAGGGCCCTGGCCAGGGCATGGGGCAGAGTCCAGCCGGCACCCAGGGCTCCCCATGCCCCTCGCCCCCGGCTGCCCACCCTTTGGGGTTTTGGGAGGAAGCCATAGGAGGCTCTATGTCTGGGTGCTGGTCCACAGGAAAGGCTTACGCAGACACTCAGAGACTATCTTCTGTTGAATCATGAGGACCGGCAGCAGCTATGACAACCAGCCATGGCCCTGCTTGCCAGGGAGCAGACTCAGAGTCCTTCTTGTGTGACAGGAACAGGGGGCCTCCCAGGGGCTGCCTGTGCAGAAGGGTTAAGCCCTGGTGGAAGGGCCTGGTCAGGCTTGGGTGAGGGAGAGCAAGCCACCACGGAGCACACAGCAGTGGGATCTGCAGAAGAGGCAAGTCACTGGGGGACATAAGGAGCCCCAAAGCCAGGTAGCCACGTCTCCACAGTACAACAAGCGATTTCTTGGAATACTTGTGGAGAGAAAGAGGGCATTGATGAGTGCAATAGGTGCCCCCACCTTAGAGTCTAGAAGTGAACAGCTGGGGTCCCGGCCAAAGTCCAGGCAGAGGGCAGTTCTAGACTAGGAAGTCCATGGGGGGAAGGGGAACTTCCACACACATTAGTCACCATGCTTTGTACTATGTGACTCCACTGACAGGGCCAAGGCAGCCCCCTCTCCCCTGGGGTGGTGACCCAGTTTGAGGAGCAGCAGAGATGGAGATGCAGTCCGGGAGCCTGGTAGGGCCATGCCTGTGTCCACGTTCCCAGACCTGCTGTGTCCCCATTGACCCCCTTTCTCATTTCTGGAGGAAAGGGAGCCCCCTTTCCAACAGCTGTAAGATTCTTAGAACATGGGAGCAGAACTGAAAAGATTCTTAGAATGCAGGGAACAGAACTGGAAAGGCCCTTAGGATGAAGGGAACTGCAGGCACCACTGCCTGGGGTACCCGGGGCAGAGTCCCTCCCTCTGGGCTTGCCTGCTGTGAGCCCGGTTGCAGGACAAGGCTGGCCAAAAGCGGAGGTGTGAGTTCACAATGGAACAATAATAGTTCCATTCAGATGTTAACCTCCCAGTGTTGGGTATCATTTCTGCATCATCCTACCAGGTCTTTCATCAGCCCAGGGCAGCAGCCAAGATAGATTATTTATCTCCACTTTACAGCTGAGGAAGTGGGCTTGAACAGGTTACGGACCTTCAAGTCCCAGAAGCTCCAAAAGTGGGATGGCCACCAGGGGGCTGTTGGCCGACACACAGGGGACAGTCAACTCTCCCTCTGTCTTCACTCACTTTTCTCAAGACCTTCCACAGGTCTGACTCCCTGCACACGCAGAAGGGGAGCATTTCAGAGAGGAGCTGATCATAGCCCCTGGCTGTGCCACCCCTCTTCTGCGCTTCCTGTGTCCTGAAGGAACTGCCTCCCAGCAGCTAAGCCACCCAAGGGGTCCCCAGAACACTGCCGGCCCCGGGCCGCCCAGCAGCGGGGGCCTGGTGTGTGTGGCTGGGGCACCACCACCATCACAGATGGAGCCCCTCGGCTCGTTGTGGCGCTCTTTCATCTGTACTCAGTACTGTCAACCCGTTTTCTGCACAGAATGAAGATAAATGGCTTTGCTCTGGAAAACTGCATTTAGCATCTCATTCTTTTTGTGGGGCAGGGAAGTTTCCATTGACAAAGCATTCGTATTGCAGATGGCTTGCCATATGCCACATTCCCTCTCGCTATCACCTTATAAGCAGATTCTGGCAGGTTCCAGGAGTAAAAGCTTAATTAACGAGTGGTGTGTACAATTATGTACTTAATTATCTACTGCTTTCCCTTCTTTGTTGTTTCTTGGTTTGCAAAAGTTTGGTAACAATTAGAGGCAACTGTTCCCTAATGCAATTTCTCTCTGCTTCTCTCTCTCTCTCTCTCTCTCTCTCTCTCTCTCTCAATTTTGCCCTTTGGAGACTGCCAGTGGGATGAGAGGGGGGCTTCCTGCTTGGACAGGCAAGCTCAACGTGGCCGCGTCCCAGACTTACTGACCAAGCTTCCTGGGGGGCGGCCCAGGCACAGGAGTTTCTAAGAAGGGTCTCTAGGATGCTGATCTGCAGTCCAGGCTGGAAATCCAGACCTGGGCCTCCCTGCTGCTGGCTGGATGGGCAGTCAGGACCTGTCTTGGTCTTTCTTTGTCTCACCCTATTGGTCCATCCTGGGGAGAGTGAGTGAGACTGGATCAGGGTAGCAAGGAGAATGGGAGGTACTTACAGTGGGAGGGTGGATGGGGGGCAAGAGACACACACTTCTGTCTCAGGGTAAGGACAGGGGCAACTTTAAGGAGCAGAGCACAAAAAGTAAGAAGACTTGGAATGGAAGCCAAAAGGCAGCAATGTGGAGGGAATCTGCTAGGCTGAAGGCAGATTTGGGGGTTAGAAAGGAGTGATTGGACTCCCCTGGATGTGAACCTGCTTGCATCCCATGTGGCCCAAGGGCCAGGAAGCCCAGGCTCTCACACAGGTCATCTATGGTAGGCATCAGGGCAGCGGTGTCCTGTTTTAGCAAACTTCCCTTAGAGTTCAAACTCACTTATCAACACGTGGTGACAGAAGGCCACAGAGCCGACAGCAGAGGAGTCTGAAGCATTAGGGAGGTAGCCCATGTGGCTTTTCAGAGGGCCAAGGGCCGGCCCTGGGCTCCTCAGCCGTAAGATCTCCAGTGCATCCTCCTCCCCAAGCCCACAGATGTTGGTTGAAGCTGGGTGCAGTCTGAGGAGGCAGGAGGGGGTTGGTGTG
The DNA here is from genome assembly GCF_003254725.2 of Canis lupus dingo. Classification (NCBI taxonomy): domain Eukaryota; kingdom Metazoa; phylum Chordata; class Mammalia; order Carnivora; family Canidae; genus Canis; species Canis lupus. The sequence continues at coordinate 3,307,776 of NC_064254.1, forward strand.
GGAGAAAGGGAGAAGGTGCATGAGCAGAAGAATTGCAGAACCAGGGAATCAGGACTTCTCTTTCTCCGAGTCAAGGGAGAAACATGATGGACATTTCCCCAAAATGAAGATAGACAGAGGCCGTGCCGGCACCTCAACCAGGAATCATTGGATATGCCACTTCTCTGCACGTCCGTTTCCTGGTCTGCAATGAACAGCAGGGGCAGGAAGAGTTCTTGGGGCTCTGCTAGGTCCCTCACACGATTCTGAGTTCTACAGACACCCCCATCTCCTATTTCTTAGAGAAGAGTCTGCTGGGCTCCAGAGGGCGGTGTGCTGGCAGAAAAAATGGTAGTGGCCAGGCCGGGCCTCTGACCTCATGGTGTCCTGGAGGCCTAGAATAATTCCCTGCATGTGTTAGGTGCTCAGTTCATGAAATTTTGACAGACATGCCAGTTGCAGCTGCTCCAGGCTCATGATTCCTTCAAAAGATGACCGTCTTACCCCAGAGGGAGAGCCAGAGTTCTCTGTACCATGCCTGGTCCCAGCCTATGGGCAGCCGATCGAGGTCGGCCAGCTTGAGATAATAGCCTGAAGAGGAGAGATGACATAGGGTTTGATGGATTCGGCTTCTCAGAAGGTTGACCTGGAAGCCTGAGGGGTTGAGCAATGGGAGTCAAAACTGAAAAGGATCATTAGAAGGAAGAGGTAGAGGTGGGGTAATGGACAGCTGACACAAGGGGGAGATGATGAGGGAGCGGGAGCCGGGTGTCAGCAGTGGTCCTGCGGTGAGGGGAGACAGCGTGCCCTGGGCTGGCCGACTGGGGGTGACCAAAGAACTCTTCAAATGCATGGCTAGGGAGCCTGAGGAAAAATCACAGTGGGGTTGTGAACAGGAAGGAGGGCTCTTCCGCTGATCCCACCTCAGGGCCAGGGACCAGGCCCCAAGGCCTTCTCGGTGCCTTTCAGCCACAGATAAACCTGCATACATCACTGTATCCCACAAGTCCCATCTAGCCCTCTCCCTTACCCCATCACACTCCTCCCCAGGGTGGGGAAGCTGCCACATGGCTGCCGGCCACCTTCATGGATCAGCACTGGTGGTACAGGGCAGCTCTTCTCCCGAGCCTGCACCCCTGGCCGCAGCTCAGGGCCACATCAGGTCCCAGAGTACCCAGCCCTCCCGCATCTGTCCCAAGTCATTCCTCAGAAGAACTTCAAGAAGACCCTGACTATTTGCTGCCCATGTATGCCGTGGGCACCTCAGATGCGGTGGGGATGCGGCTAGGGAGGTCAGAATGATGTTCATCACCCCTGCTGAGAGGGATGGTCCATGACACTCTGGGGACTGCTGGAAAAGGTTTGGAACTCTGTCCTCCTTGCAGAGGCGGAGCTCAACTTGTGTCACTCATGGGGTCAGGCTGGGGCTTGGGGACTGTGTGCTCAGCTGGCCTTGGGGTGAGTGATCAGTGCTCTTAAACCTGGTGTCACTGAGGATGAAGAGCAGGGGAGGAAGCCCCATGTAACTACTCACTCTTGTGGGTGATTGTCATTTCTACCCCTCCACCAGAAGCTCACTCCTTTAGCCATCACCCCCACCCTCACCCCAGGCAGATTCACCTTGTCATGTGTAATCCCTCCCCAGGTGTGCACGTAGCACCTCCGGGTGGGGAATGGTTTCCACCTGAGCTCACCAGCCCCTCCCACCACCCTACCTTACAAGCTGGTCCCCAGCAGCCCCAGTCTGAGCTTTGTTGCCATGGCGACATCAGGGTCGCTGGGAAGAAAGAAGGGCCCACAGGGAGAGGGGGGCAGCCCTCTGAACATCAACGAAAGTGCGAAAGTGCGTGTTCTGGCCTCTCCGGCTTTGTGGCTGATACTCCATCCAGGCCACTCTTGGGCCAGAGGACAGCTCCACGAGGCATCGCGTGAAGCCCTGCCACCTCCCCAGGCAGGATCGGCTCTTGTCCAGCTGATCCACCACGTGACTTCCCACCTGGTCACTGCTTGTCTGCTACCCCGTGCTCAGTTCAAGGCCTGGGCCCGTCTCCCTGGCCAGAGTGGATGCACTCTTTCCAGCCTCTTCTGATGCTCCTGCCCCTGCTGGGGCTCTCTGCTGAGGCTTCTGGACAGACCCCACCTTTTGTGAAGCCCGTCCATGAGGCCCACACTTGGCATCCCACCGCTCCTCTCAGCTCAAGCATCATCTTCCCACGTGCTCTTCCCTGAACCCACCGGCCTCTGTGTGGCTACAGAACACTCTGCTCCCCACTGAGAAATCCTACCACATTCTCTCATTTTTAATTGTTTACAGGTTTGTCCTCCGCAGAAGTCTTAGTACTGGTCACCTCTGTGCTGACATTGTTCATGTCCAAAAAGGGCTTGTCTTACGGATGTGGGGTGGTGTTGGTGAGTCAGGGCTGGGGCACATGGGTCCAGGTGGGGCAGCCAGTGGGATGAAGAATGGGATGGCTGGCTTTCCTGCCGCCTTGCTGATGAGAGGCCCTTGGGCTCTTGAGCAGTTTTACCCACTAAGAACTTGAGTGTTCAGAGAAAATAAACACCTGGATCTTGTGGCTTCAACACGTGCCATGTTCCATGTGGTTGGATCAGGTTATCCTGAGGACGTTTCACATGGAGAAGGGACAAGGGGACCATGTGTTACAATGTGCCCAATGGACGCCAGTGTGTGGAGGAAGCCCGGCTCGTTCTACAAGGCCAGGGATGGAGACCACTAGGAAGCAGAGGGTGATCAGATGCGTCCGGCTTCAGACCTGGCTCTCAATCAGAGCTGCGTGCAGGTGATGGTGCAGGGCTCTAATGGAGAGGAAATGCAGGCTAGACAGACTCAGATTTCTTTCTGTCCCCTCCCCCCACTTGGGGGCCAGGTGGGGCCTCTGTGGGTGATTCTGACTACATGATTCTTCATGGAATTTACTCAAAACATGATGAATGTGTCCCCAGTGTTCTTAAAGCTTAGAATATCTGAGCCAAAGAGGACTCTGGGAAAGTTCTAGAACAGAACCCAGAGGAAACCAAAGCTTGGATGCAGCATGTAACTGCTCACCCACTCACAGCAGAGCTGGAACTGGGCCCTGGGCCTTGCCTTTTTCCCACTCCACTAAGACGAGAACATGCATTTCCTGACAAGCAATCTGCCAATATCTTGTCGGGTTGTGTGCATGAATGTTCCAGGATGCCAGAATTAATGTAATGTCTCATTACGTTACTCTTATCACCAAGGAGTGGCTCACAGCATCCCACTCAGGGCCAGCTGATTCCCCCTTGAGTGGAAAGACGATGGTGTTGAGGCAAGGACCATGTGGGCAGGTGGGAAAAAAAGGAGAGAGGAAACATTTCAGGGGACCAAAGACAAGTTAAAGATGAGGAAGTAGCTACCTTTTGCGCCCCCTCCTCCTCCCTACCCATCAGCTAGAATGTTGCCTTTGGTTAAATGCCTGTTTGGGGTATGTGCAAAAATCAAGAACTCTGCCAGGACGATTCCAAAGTCTGCCACATGGAGGCCAGGAGGGAATCCTGGCAGTTAGGAGGGAACTGTTATGGAGCTGCTTTGTGAACCATGAAGTGAGACAAGTGTCCCTTGTCTGGACACCCAAAGGGCCCACTTTGTGAGCCTGCAGCTACTTACTGGCCAGGTGCCAGCGAGAAGACTACCCTCTCAAGGCCATGCTTGGCTAGCTTCACTTCACAGGGCCTTGGGTGGTGGCAACAAGGAATCATAACTTACATTCAGTCCTTCATCATTTTTTTTTTAAACAGGTTTTAAAGGACTTTCTTATATTATTTTAAGCCTCCACTTAAGTATGGATAAAGAAGAGCAAGGAGCAAAAAAGTCTTCCCTAGGCAAATGCAGACATGTGTTCCTTCAGTTCTGGAATGGGGTAGAAAGACTCCTAGGTCAATCTGTATCTCAGTACCACATGGTGACTCCTTTCCCCTTGGGGGACCACAGATTTGCTCACTTTCATCCCTCCAAATAGCTGTTTCTCGCTTCCCATCAAGATCTCCATCCCAACTCCAGAGAGGCTCCTCTGTGCCCGGGCTCGCACTCCAACTCACTGTCACTCTCCCCAGCACCCCCATCAGGCCTGCCCCTGGAGTCCTGGCACTTGAGAAGCTTCAGTCAGCTATGCCCTCTGGCCCCCAGAATGAGCAGTGAGCATGTTCAGCAGAAATGCTCCTCGGCTAGCAGAGATCAATACGTCGATAGAAACGTCAAGCTGAACATAAACAGAGGGAGGCTGAGAGAAGCAGGGGCAGGGGGCTAAGTAGGTTCTGGAAGGAAAAGAGCCAGACAGCCTTGTCTAGGGAACAGTTCCATTCAGTTAAGCACCTCATCTGCATTGTCAATGAAAAGAAAAAGACTCATTTATTCAGGCCCCACTAATTAGGAACCCACCATGACACCCCTCCGGCCTAGACCAAAGCCCATTTGTATCCTAGGTCCAATGAGAAGGGTTTTCAGGAGGGACAACCTGCTGCTGAGCTCAATCCCTGCAGGCAGGCTTTGCAGCTGGGCCTTGCAGGGGCATCCTGCACCATTTCTAGCCAGGTCTTTCTTAGGGATGTCTTAGTGTCTCATGTCCCTCACCAGATTGTAAGCTCCATGAGGACAGCAATCGGGACCGGGGGGCCCCCTGAGCCAAGCATGCTCTGTGCCACAAGTACCCAGAAAACACCTGAGGACCTGCCTTGGCTAGAGCAACTGGGCCAGGCAGCAGTCTGGCACAGTCTGTCCTTTTCCTTGGGAGAGTTTGGAAAAATACACCCAAACCAATGAGAAATGGTTTAGGACAGGGCACCTCTGCGGAGGTGCGACTAAGTGGGTCTGGGTGGGTTCTCCATCATGAGTCCTTGATCATGTTTTTGAAAAGGAAGTAGGAAGAAGCTAGCAGGCTGGGTTAAACATGGCAGAGCTTAGCCAAAGAGACCACCAGGTTTTTTTTTTTTTAAATCCCTCTGGAGGTCCTTGCAGTGCTCAGATTCCTTGTGTAAATTAAAACTTGATTTCTTTGTACTGTTATGTAGCTCGTGTCAATGCACTCATGGAATGGAAGCCTTGTGGGAGACAGGGGTGTTATGGAGTGAGAGAGAAGAAAGAGGAGCACTTTTGGAGACTAGTAGGGTAGGGCTGGATGTTTAAGAGTGCAGCAGGAAGGGACTGGGGTGGCTGGAGAGCAAGGACAAGTTATTGCTCAAGACCCTGGCAGTGGCAGCCGTATCCCTGAAAAGTCACTTTTGAGATTCTGCACTCTGGGTGACAAAGAATTGTCCTCTTGAACATCAACAGATTCAAGGGTTCGCTGGGCTAAAGGGGACTAGTCATGTAGGAGAATCTGGAGTTCTTGAAGTGGTTCAGAAAAATTATCCCACTGGAGAGAGATTTGGGGCAGCTGCTGCCAAGCCTGGTAGTCAGACGGTCTTCAAGGATTCAGGGATGGGCTTCAGGCCAGCTGCTGGGCTGAGCAGCCTCAAGCAGAGACCCTTGTGGAGGATGCTGGGTGATGGTGCAGACACCAGTTCTCGAAAGTGAGTGATCAGGACAGTTTGAGCTCGAGGTGGATAAGCTGGGTGGAGTCCAGTGCTCTGAGTGGATGGCCCCCGCCTTCCCCTGTGGGATCATGGGAGGATGGATGAGTGAAAAGAAAAGATGCTGGTGGGGAATGGGGTCATTGTAGGGGGATATTCTGGATCAGTGACCCTCAGATTCTCCACCTTGGCCCGATATGGAGTTGCTTTGCTTTCCCTAATTTTAGGCTTGCCTTGGGTGGGAAGGTATATGAGAATGTTTTGGACCCTGGTGTGGTGGGGACATGGTGGCACCAATGGGCCTGGGGATAGGACCAGAAATGGCCTCGAGAGTGATGCCTGATGGCAACCTCTTTGCTCAGCCGGCAATAGTTACAGCCTGTCACAACTCAAGGATCTTGAGGATTTATAAAGTCCTGTGGTATCCAGGCTCTCACTGGAGCTTTCCACAGCCACTTTGAGGTAGGAAAGCAGAGGCAACTGAGTTTCAGAGAGGTGACCTGTCTGAGGGTATGTGGCGGCTTAGTGGTAGAACCAACACCAACACCAGTGGTAGAACCAACTCCAGCCCCAGAGTGCTCATCTCTGGCTCTTTGTATTCTTGCCCCCTTCCCATCTATCAAGATGGAAGGGGGTCCCCAAGTCACCCCAAGAAAATAATCCCTGGAATGTGAGCATGTGCGGTGCTCTCTCGGCTTCCAGGAACCTCCTCATATTCAGCTTTCCAAACCCCCTTGGAAGGATGTGATAGGGACATTCTCACTAATTGCTACCTGCCTTGTCTTTGAACTTTGCAGATTGGGAGTGGGAGGGGGCATAGGACAGGAGGTGTTCCCCACCCAGCAGACCACTAAGAATGATTCACACCTGGCAGTTCAGTGGGAAAGGGGCTGCCTTAGTCTCTTGGTGTACCTGACAAGTGCTGGTAGCGAGCCAACTGAGCCCCTCAGAGCAGGGGCAGCCCACGAGCTCCAGAAACCCAGGGACCAGCAGATGACCCCAATCAAGGGAGTGGGGTGAAGCCTGGTATATCTGACATTGGGAGATTTGTCAGCTTCCCTCTGGAGCTGCCTCCTTCCACCGTGCAGCTCAAAGGCCCAGTTAAAGTGAGTCTCCTCTGGCCTAGGCCTGGGTTCCAGCCTTTGGGGCCTTCTGTGGGGGAGGAGGCTGGTAGTGGCCTAGAGCCCTCACTTATTCCTGGAATTTCAGAATCTTCTGCTCCCTGCAGCGGAAATGGGTCTGGGTTTGAGAAAGACTTTGATCTTGAAATAGATAGTCCTGCATCCAAGTCTTGGATTTGCCACTGACTAGCTGTGTGACCTTGAGCCAGTCATATCTCTGGAGAAGACCCTCACAGAGTTTCTGTAAGGATCAAATGAGATAATGGGTGGGAAAGTGCTTTATCGTGTGTAAGAGGGTCTGTAGTGGAATCGGATTTTTATTGTCAGGGGTTTGGGGACTCTGGGCCCTGGAAGGGTAGATGCCTTTGGAGGGAAGCATTGGTGCAGTGAGGGCTCTAGGGGGCCCAAAAGACGGCTGCCACTGACTTTCCTACCTTGATGTGGCTCTCCAAAATGCAAGGGGGCTGCCTGGGTGGGTGGGGCACTGCTCAGCATGGTTGAAGAGCCACCAAGCAGAAGGAAATGAAATCTCACTGGCTGCTCAGCTTCCCCAGATCTTTTTACTGTACATCATAAATTATCATCCTGTTTTATTCTCTTTTTATAGCCTCTTCCAGGCCATTTCTGGCATTTACTCTTTGCTCTGGGCCAACTGTGTTAGAAACGGTTTCCTGGTCTTTATCTTTCTGTCGACATCTCAAGAGTCCTGGCAACTGACCCAGCAACTGGCGGGCTTCTGTGACCACTTGTTGGGTGACGAAGCATAAAAGCTGGTGGCTGAGGGGGTGACACCAAAGCTGGGATGCCTGGTGCCTGCCCTCAAGTAGCTTGATGAGCAGGAAGGAAGTTAACACATATTCCATGGGTGTGCATAGGCTTGTTGAGCCTGCTTCTGGGGAAGAGAGTCTCACGTCTGGGGACCTGGGCTTCTAATTCAGGCAGCTGTCAGGAGGTAATGACAAATGCTTCAGGGTAATTGGCTTTCTCTCCATGTGGGCAGTCCAACCCTTTTTGTATTTAGAAGTGTTAGGAAGACTTCCAAGATCCTTTCCATTGTCAACATCCCAGTTCTACCATCAGGACGTGTTGGGGGTGGGTTTGGGGAGGTGGGAGAGGGTCCCCACGGTGAGGCATGAGGCTTCCATTCTAATTCCAGTTTTTTTTTAATTTATTTTTATTTTTTATTTTTTATTGGAGTTCAGTTTGCCAACATTTAGCATAACACCCAGTGCTCATCCCGCCAAGTGCCCCCCCCCAGTGCCCGTCACCCAGTCACCTCAAACCCCCCGCCCACCTCCCCTTCCACCACCCCTTGTTCGTTTCCCAGAGTTAGGTGTCTCTCATGTTTTGTCACCCTCACTGATATTTTCACTCATTTTCTCTCCTTTCCCCTTTATTCCCTTTCACTATTTTTATATTCCCCAAATGAATGAGACCATATAATGTTTGTCCTTCTCTGATTGACTTTAGTACTAGTTAGGTGGCCCTTGGCAAGTCCTTTCCCCTTGCTGGGTGTCCGCTTCCTCATTTGTAAAGTTAAGCCCTGACCTCCTTCTAGACTGCCATGCTATAACCAGGGATTCAGGGAACATCCCAGGCATTGTTTGCAAAGTGACAGATTCACACGACAAATTAATGTACTGTCAAGTGTCACCCATAACAGTTCTGTTTTTAATGAAATGCTGGCTTTTCAAATGAAGGCGATGGATTAGGGAAGGTTTGAATGATGCTCATGCGCCTTTGATATATATTTTTCCTGAGTTTTTTTGTATCCTGATTAAGGGGCAAGCCAAACAGTGGCCAAGTTGTCTCGAATAGAAGAGGATCTTGCTCAATACAATTCTGTCGTAAATTGTCATTTATTTTCCCTGATCTATTTCTATAGCCTGACCCTGTTTCAGCCCATTTTGTGGATGCAAGATGATAAGAGATAGAGCTGACTATGCTGAGTTTGTGATGAATGGGAGGGCACAGACGGGGCCAGTGTAACATACTCATAGTGGGAGGGGGGCGGTGGGGGGGGTTGGGGGAGGGAAGAGATAAGTAATATGAGAGGGTGACAGGCCACCCACTCAAAAATATTCTGAAGAGTAATGTAGGGCGTGGGGCCAGGGAGAGGCAAGGTTGGTGTCATTCATGCCAGAAAGCATCAGAAATGAAGGCAGGAGGACAAGGTGTAGGGGTTATAGGACTGAGTGAGAGTGGTCCCTCTCTGGGCCTCAGTTTTCTCATCTGTAAAATAAGGGGGTTGTACCAGACAGGCTGCGTACTTGATCTGCCTGTCACCCAGCCCAGTGGAGGCGGAGAGGAAATGATGCATTGGAACGGGCTTTTCCTGGCTCAGCTGCATCCTGCTAACTCAGAAAGAGACCCCCACAAACGAAATTTTGGTACAGTCTGCACCCAGCATTGCTGATAAACTGATAAATGTTGAAACATTGCTGTCTGGGTTTGCTTATAAAAAGTAACTGCCAAAAAAATGTAGTTTCCAGGCTGAGTCACAAGACTAGAGGGAACCCTGCACTCCACATTCTGGGGTACTGGCCAGATGAATGCCAGAGCAATTTTTTGCTGCGCAGTGTTAAGAATGTTCAAATAAATATATAATCCCATTTCAAGTGCAGACCACAAAATCACATCTTGTGTGTGTGTGCGTGTGTGAGCACGCGTGTGCATGCGACATGTGTGCATGTGTGACATTAGGAAACATTGAGAAGCAACAGCTTTTCACTTTTGTTTTTGTTTTTGTTTTTTATTCTTTGAAAGACTTCTATGCCAGAGGTTACAATGGCAGAAAGAAGGAGGGCCCGTGGGGGACAAGGACATGCGGGGGAGACATTTTCCAGTTTACCAAGGTAAGCGCACAGGTCCCTCTGTTTTGAAACCTGCAAAGCACTCAGAGCTTCTTAAATTAGGAAGCATCGTTCTTAATGGACCCCCTGAGGCAAAGCTATTGCTAAAAGAACAATCTGAATCAGTGAAACCAGGCTGGGTGGCTCCAATGTTGGCTGAGTCCAGGGTCAGCACCCACTCAGGTGTTCAGCTTCGAGACAGCATGCCTTGGCTGAAGCATGGACTGGGAGCGAAATGGGTGCTCCTTGGCAAAGCCTGGTCCCGTCAGCCCCAACTCAGAAGGCGAGTTTCCTGTTGCCATGCTGAGCGCCCAGTACTAAACGCCTAGTTAAAACTCTGGGTCTGTTGTTCGGACTTCCTCCCCTTTCAGCAACCTGCCTTGCTTTAGGCCTTCTGAGTTTGGCAGAGAATAATCTATTCTAATCAAAGATGTACAGAAAATGATACCATCTTCCATTTGTAGAGCATTTCACCCACTCTGAGTTCATACACATATCTAATTAGACAACGTTAATTCTAAATAGAATGAACTAGCTCACTAAGCCAACAAGCTCCATTTCCTGAGAATTCTGGAAGGAAGCTTCAAGCACTGTGAGATCAGTTCCTTTAGCCTACAGAGGGTCTAAGAGAATCCCATTAGAATTAGAAAAAAAAAATAAACTGAGATTTGGAAGATTTGAGTTTGCAAATATATCATCTAAGACAAATGGTTTTAAATAAAATTCAACTTAGGGTGCCAGGCCCTGAGCGAAGTGCTATAAGGAACAGAAAGTAAGACAGAGCCCCAGCTCCTGAGGGGCAAACAGTCTAGCTGGCGTGGCCAGACAGTATATACGCAAATTCATGGGACAAATCAAAGAAAGGAGAGATTAAACTACGCTCCACCGTGATCCAGGTTCTCACTTGCCAGGCCCACTTTCTTTCCTTTGTCCCTCCTGGCACTGGCCAGATGTCTGTGCAAATTCTCTGTTCCTGGGTTTTTCTTATTGGGCCATGAGGTCTACCCCCAGGGATATCCCCAGGGACTTTCTGTACTTTAAAGCCCCCAGACTACCCCATTTCTGCCGACACCCCTCTAAGCCACTACTTCTTTCTACAGCAAGCCCCAAGGGTTCAATCTTTCTCATTTCTCTGAAAGGGATCTGGCTCTATTCAAGACTAATGCTTAAGAAGCACAGTTTTCTTGCTCCTCACTTTCTTGCTGTGTTTTAGGGGTTTAACTACAGAGAAAGAAAGTGGACCAAAATAGAAACATTCAGAAATGACGAGATACAGACTCTTCAAAAGATTCCATGAGGCCTGGCTCCTAGTTTATAGCTTCTGATTTCCTTCTGGAAGCACCATTGGAGTTTGGCTCTCTGCTTTTAATACCAAGGGTGTGCTAATAAAAAAACAAAAACAAAAAACAAAGCTGTCCCTGTGCAGATGCTGCTCCTCCAGGAGGTTGGGTAGAGGGCTTCAGAGGGGAATCACAGTCAACTGCAAATGCTTCTGGCATTCTGAAGTCCTCCCGGTATGACTGAGGCATTGCACATTCTACGGCCTCACCTCTGCACCATCCCAAGCTTGCTTACCCAGTGCTGATGCCTGGTTAGCCCTCCCACCAGGCTTCAGTCCCTTTCCGAGAATTACCAAGGTTTTCAAGGACACTCTCATTTGGGATTTAACATAACCGAGCCCAGAGCCCATCGGTAGGTGATCTGAAATTGGTTTTCTGAGAGAAGAATCTGAGTGTGTGAATATCCCCTTATCAAACCTCAGCCTCCCTCTCCAGCTCCCCATGAAGCTTGGTTCACACACACACACACACACACACACACACACACACACACAGCCAATGAAGGTGAAAGCACAGCACAGCTGGGAGCCCCTTCTAGATGCACTGCTATAACTACCACTTCCACCAGAGACAAGCTGCACTTCCCTCTAGTCTGAGACTCCTCTTTGCTGTGGGGCAGAGCAGCTCTGGCTTCCGCTGGGGATCACCTTAACCTAGTTGTCATGGGCCACAGGGAAGAATTCTCCACCTTGTCTTCCTTTATATCCATGGATTCGATTCTTCAGTATCTCCCCCCTTCAGACCATCACAACACACATCTGCATTTTTAAGTCCCTCTAAGCTTTTGCTACTTTATAAAGTCCAAGCTCTAATTAAAAACAGATTTCCCTCCCACTTTGGGGGCACAGTGACTTGCAATTTACCATGACTTTCTTTGAGAATAATAGTCATAGATGGATTGGGTGGGAGGGCCAGGAGGAGTTTACTGCAAAGTAGTTGGATTGGGGTCATCAATGACAATGAGAACAATTATAAACTTTTTATTTTAATGAACTTATATACTAACAAATGGTATAATTCTAGAGCCACCTTTTGTTTGCCTCAAGAAATAGCCAATTCACTTTACATTTTGTAAAAGTTCTTCAGGCATTTAAAAGCAATGATGGGGGGGGGGTGATGAGGTGGAAGCATGCAAGGGATTGGTGGCAACCACTTTCAGTTTATTAATTCTACTTCCTCCAGGTTTCTCTTAGGACCTGTTAGACTGAAAGGAAATGACTTTTCACCCCCTCTCTTTTCAGTCACTGCTTTATCTCCTCACTAGAGTTGGAATCTCAGTGGGGAGGAAAGACGGAGTGGGGAGGAAGGACCTGATTATCCAGGACTCTGTCTAAAATAGGGAGAGAGATGTAGTCTGCCTGCTCCTTCTGGCAAGAAGGTGCTTTGTAGAAACTGAGGCCTGAATTTTTCTTGAAGAAGCTAAAAAAGATCCTTTGATTTCAGGGTGGATGGGGAGGAAGTAGGACTTGACAGCACCCCAAACCTGTGGGCAGGGCCTCAGTCTCACTGGGTAAGATGAGCCCACCCTACCCCCACCTCCGTCCTGCTCTCTCCAGCTCCCTCAAAGTCCTTGGCCTCTGGCCTCGGCACTGCCCAGTCCTCCAAGCCCAAAGACTTGGGAAGGCGATGTCTGCTGCCCCCCGCCCCGCAAACAGACATTCCGGACCCCAGAGACAATGTGGTGGATCAAGCCTGAACATGGGAACCCTCCATCACTTCTATTCAGTTCAATCTGAGACCCTTTAGGAAGCGAACGCATGGGCTATTCTCCAAAGCGCACGGAAAGGGGCTCCGTCTGACAACCGGACAGGATATTTGAAATCAGGGATGTCTCGGGAAACCCTCTAAGTTGGTCCTCGCCCCCTCCCCACGGAGGTTGGAACAGAAAACCGGGCTGTCGAGCGTCTGAGTTCGGAGGGGCGCAGGGCCACAGGCGCGAACCGCCAGGAACCCCCGCGCCAGCGCCAGCGCCAGCGCCCCCGCCCGCGGGAGGAGCGCGCGGCGGGGCGGGGCGGGGCGGGGCGGGGCGGGGCGGGGCGGGGCGGGGCCCTGCCGGCTCCGCCCACCCCGGCGAGCTTCTCTCTCCGCCGCTGGCCGTTGGCTGGGCGAGGCCCCGCCCCGAGGCTCCGCCCCCCGCGAGCGCCGAGGCTCCCGGAAAACGGCAGTTCCCAACTGCTGCGCGCGTCCCGGCGGCGCGCAGAGCCTCGTGCGCTCTCGGGGCGGGATCGGGGCGGGACGCCAGAAGGGTCCGAGGCCGGGTGCGCGGGGGGGCGCCGTCCTGGAGGCTGGGGAGCTGCGGGAGAGGAGACGCGCTCCTGCGCCTTCAGCCCGCCTGAGCCTGGAGCCCCCCGTAGTGGGTCGCTGCGGGTCCCAGACCGGCGGAAGGCGGAGGCTGGGACAAAAGATGGGGCCGCCGCGCATCTGAGTGTAGGGGAGGCATTGCAGGGGCTTCAAGTGGGATAGAGGATGTTGGGCTGGAGGCCGCCCCGCCCAGGGGTGCAGGATTTGGGCCCCAAATGGAAGGCAAGCAACTGTTCCCCACCCCCGCCCCAGGTCATAATATTGTCTGGGTACTTTAGGATCTGCCAAATCTCCCTTTTCAAGTTGCACTTCCAAGTCTAGATAGCATGGCCTACAACTTGGTGCCTGTGAAGTGAGCTTCACATGAAGTGCCTCTTTGGGGGCCACTGTGGGCCCTTTGAAGAAATTCTGGCCTGGAGGGTCTGGGGGGCGGGTGCACAAAGGAGCAGGTGTGATTCGGGGAGTGGGCTGGAGCGTGCTCTTACGGAGCAGAAGTCAGTGACAGCTCGTTGTACATAGGCCCTGGGCTGGGACCTGTGGAAAAGAATTTTTTTTTAAAAGATTTATTTAGTCATGAAAGACACACACACACACAGACACAGGCAGAGGGAGAAGCAGGCTCCATGCAGAGAGCCCAAGGTGGGACTCGATCCCCCGGTCTCCAGGACCACGCCCTGGGCCGAAGGCGGCGCTAAACCGCTGCGCCACCCGGGCTGCCCCGGACCTGTGGAAAATTAATGGACTTCAGGCAGCGAACACGACTGGGAACTCCAGGGGTGGGCAGGTGCCAGCCAGGGTTATTAAATGAGGACTAGGGTGTCCTAAAAGGGCTCGGAGGGGAAGTAGGTGAGGTGCTCCCGGTTGCCCAGCATTAGCCTTTTGCTATCAGTCCTCAGCTACCTTTGGGAGACATCTCCTGATGGAATCTGTACCGTCAGTGCAGTAGGGATGGAGGAAGAGAAGTTTGGGACCTTAACTGGCTCCCCACTAAGATACTCAGAGAAATATCTTTCTTTCACAGACCTGGAGTCCAGGAAAATCTTTTGACTGATCCAAAGTTCCAAAGGTTCTGGGTATCCAGGCTTTGAATCCATCAGGCACGACTATTCATGACTTAGTTGTTAAAAACATTATGGGCCTCTGGAAAGGAGCTCTTTCCATCGCAATATTCTCTTCTCCAGCTAGAACCCAGGGGTGATAAACTCTCATGACAGCCTCCCGGGAGGGAGAGAAGGAGGTTTGGCAATGGCCTCGGAGTTGGCTTCCATCCTTGGGTCTTTGGGAGGATCACAAGGCGTCAGGTCAGGATTCAGGTTAGCCATGGTTCAAGACTTGCCCAGGTGGCATATGTGGATGAAGGCAAGTTCACCGGGGCACAATGCCCTTACATTCATCTGATTTTCCAACCTGAGGCAGACTCGTAGGCAGGGAGTGCCTCATTCACTCTGGGCCCCTATGGCCTGGGTTTTGAACTGGCACAGAGTTGGCATCAGTGGTGCACATACAGGATCTTGAAGGCCCAAACCATAGGCACATTTAGAAGATCCACATCAGCGGGATGGGGGAGGAGCTGGAGAATCAAGTAAAATCATGTAAAAGTATCTGAAGAAATAGATCAATTTAACTACCGGAGAATGGAACCTGAGCAGGCCCCACTTGCTCACACTCTGTAAGTTGGACGTGCCTTCTGGAAACAGAAAAGCCACTAGGAAGTTCCATTCTCACTGAAACATGAAGGATTTCTGGGTGCACACTGGGTTGTCTATGGGCCATGGCAGTAAATACTTCCCTACCTCCAAGGTACCTTCCCGCTCCCTAAAAAAAAGAAGTATGGAGACTACGTATCCTAGCCTGTCTGATCACCCTGGGCTAACTTCCTGAAGGAAAGGGGATCAAGGAAGCACTAGGCCTACCCACCTGCCTGGCCCAAAAAGGTTAGAGTTGAAAGGGAAACATCTTCGAGGTGGGTGGGACTCTGGTCCTGCCGGTGCATCGAGTCAGAGCTGGGAAGGAAGGAAAGGCCCATTACCCTGGCTGGTGATATGAGCTCTGACTTTGAGGAGCGACCACCACCGCATCAGTGCTCTCTGGAGCCCCTCTCTCCCCAGGGCTGGTGGGCCACGATTGGCCTCCCAGGTCACATCCTCTGCTGTACTGGTCTTGCTTGGTCTTGTTCTCACTGGCTGTGGCAGAGTGTTTGGTCCCTAAAGCCCAGGAAGCTGAGTCCCCCTGCCCCCACATGAACATCTCTGAGAGGACAGGAGTCAGCTAGCTGCTCCAGGACATGGGGACGCCTCTGTGTGTGAGGGCTTGAAAGGCCATGGAGTGTGAAATTCTCAGATGTGCATCATGGCTGCAGGCACTGATGTCACCATAAGTTACACCTAATGGCCCTGTGAACACAAGTGCTTTCCAGACCGTCTTCTGAGGCAAACTCCCTTGCCTGCTCTGCAAAGTTTACTGCGGAGACACAAGGACTCAGGAGGCTTTCTGGACTTAGGGTACCCCCAGCCTACAGGGCCCAGGCCTTGCACTGAGGCTCCCTGCTTTGCTCAGACAGAAATCCCCCAAAAGATGAGCTGGAGCTGTCTGGCAAGAAGAGCAGATAAGAACAGCAGGATTGGGCCTCAACACCCCCCACCCCCACACTCCAAAGAAAAACCACACACACACACACACTCACACACACACACACACACACACACACACACACACACACACACAAACCAGCTTGAGAGCTATCAGAATTCTGGACAGTGGTTCCTGTCAGGATCTGTGTTGGGAGCTGAGAGCAGGAGCTCATCTCACAGGGACGTCTGCAAATGGCAAGTGACCACTGTCAAATATTGAACAAGGCCAATGGGGACGGTCATGTCTGAGGTCCTATTCATGGTTACTTCAGCCAGAGGCAGAGCCCCCAGCCCAGCCTGGTTCCTGCCAAACTTTGCCTAGAGTGAAGCAGGGAAGCTTGGCTTCTCTCCTCTGCTCTGGGACCACCAACCCCCCTTTTGGGAGGCACAGTAAAGCATCGGATCAAATGGAACCTAGGCATCCGCTACTTGAAGTGGTTTACTCCTCTGTGTGGTCCTTGTATGTCCTCTGCTCCCAAGACACCAGTCCCTGCATGGAGCCCTTACTGGCTGCATCATATGGCTAGTACACCCACATCTCCAGTATTGCAAAGTTTCCCTCCCTCCCTGGACACATCTCTAATATTAATGGTGGGGCCCTCAGATGAGCTTTAGCCACAAATTCAAGACAGTGAGGAATCCACCCAAAAAGTCCTGAGAGAGTGATCCCCCTGGGAGTCCAGGCAGAAGCAAAAGCAAACCTTCTCTTGGGCTTCCCCCTCCCCCAGGCCTCCTAAGTAAAGATGGGCAGGAGGAGAGGCTCCCACCCTAAGCCGCTAGAACCTGAGGCTACAGAACCATCAGAGAAGTCTGGACCATGGCTCTGGATGGGAGTAAGGTTGGAGACTTGGAAAGATGAGTAGTGGGGCAGAGGCAGTTCACCAGCCATGACTTACCTGCCCTTGGGCCTGTGTCTGCCCTTTAGACCATCTCTCTTCGGGTGGCAGCCCCCCTGCACGCCCAGGGAGCAGCCGCTGGAGGACCAAACGGGGGGTGGGGGGTTATGGTAGCCGTGGGAATCCTCGTGAACTTCAGAAACACCTCAGTTTCTCCCTGCCAGGGGCAGTTCCAGAACCCAGAGTGGCTCTGAGCTGGGGGGCAGGTGCAAGGGAAGACAGAAGAGTCACTCGGGGCAGAGCTTGCTTTCCCCCCTTCACTCTGATGGGGCAGAAAAACAAGACCATAAATTCTCTCAGAGAGCAGGGCCTTTCTTTGCCTGTTGGGAGCCCCTCACCCCAATATTTTAAGTTACCCCCAGCATTTAGCAGGCCCGCCAAGGAGTTTGCTGTAAACTTCGGAGCTGAGAGGCAAGTCTGCCTTAACTTCCTCTGACTGCCCCAGTGAGAGGAGCCACGGGGCGGGGGCACAGATGGGGTCATTGAGTCCTGCAGCCCTTCTTCGTTAGAATTCCGGGCTGACTTCTTGATCCCGGGTATGTTGAATGGCATGACCTGGGAAAATTTGGCTTGATGCCTGGGGGAGGCATGCCCAGATCTCACTGAGTCACCATTCAGTCCAAAGCAAAAACTGATGCTTGTCTTTTCTGGTTGGAGGGAGAGTTGAGGGACGGATAACACTCTTTCTCCAGATCAAATCAAAATCCCAATAGGAGGAGATACCTTGGTCAGGATGGGGGTGGAGAGCAAAAGAGCAATCAGCAGGCTTGGGGCAGGCTAGAAATATTCATGACACAGAGCATAGGCTTCCCGTGGCCGAGAAATCTCCAATTTGGCTTGTAGTAAATATGTAAACCTGTTAAAATACATTGATTAGCAAAGGATCTCCACTCAACACTCTTTAAACACCAACATCTGTTCCCAATAAATAATTCACATAGTAGATATTAATTAGAAGGCACGGGAGGAGGGAATGGCAGCTTTAAAAGGACACTGAGATACCTCTTTGCCAAGAAAGGCAAAAACCCACAGCCAGATGTGGAGGAAAAAGCACCGCGAGAGGCCCGCTTCCCTCTTCCTGTTTTGGACCACGCACATCACTCTACCCCTGCCCCCAGAAGGCAGGCAGTGCCACAGCTGCTTCCCACCCCTAGGACAACAGTGCCCCTGGAGACAGCTGTCCAAGCACAGCTGGCTGCTGCCCACAGCCATGAGAGGGGTGGCCCTGGATTCCTAGAGCTACAAGCCGTGGAGGGCAGCTCTCCTGACCCACCCCTCCACACATCCCCTCTGGCACCAGCAGGCAGAGGACTGGTTGCTCAGACATCCACTGAGGATGGGAGAAAGCATCATGTCCTGAAGGCAGCCTGGAGGCTCTGCTGATTAATTAAACCAGGGCCGTCAGAGACCCCCATCTCTGATAAGGAGCAGAAGTCAGGGGCCAGTGATCTTAAACCATCCCAGAGGATGCAGCTCCTACCTGGGGTTTTGGTGGGGGGGTGGGGGTGCGGGGCTTCCAAGCCCCTTGCCTCCTTTTCTCAGCAGTTTCCTTGGGAGTTTTGGCTTCTTTAGCAGATCATCATTGCTTTCAGCTTTGGGAGGAGGAGGGCTTCTGGGACCCCACCAAGGGGCCTTGTATTTACACTCCTGGACAGAGTGGGTGGTGGGGCTGACTTCTCTAGGCAGGATAACCCAGTTCATTTCCACGGAGCAGGAGGGAAGCTGGCCCCACCAGCTCCTGGGAGGCACCGGGGTGAAGTATATTCATCCAGTCTTCTCTGAATGAATAGTTTGTGCCAATCATTGAGACCACCTGGGTGGGAATTGAGATGGTGCATGGGGGAAAAGTACTTTATGCCCTCGGACATCTACTCTCTATCAAGTATTTGAAGAGTCTGAGGCCTGAAGTTGAGAAGCTGCTAGAGGTGGCCTGGGCCCTACACCTGCCAGCAAGTGCTGCCCTTGTGGGGCTCTTCATTTGCACAGAAGAGGGTTCCCCAATTTGTGTTGGAGAGCCGAGGTCACTGAGTACTGTCTCTGCCAGCACTGTAGCCCACTGAGCCCCTAAGCTAGCATGTACCCTGGGCCAGGAAGCCATCACACCTGGCACAGGGACCAAACAGCAGGTGGGACAGCTCTGGTGGGAGCCACATATCTGCCCAGGTGAAAGGAGTCCCAAAGTCACCCACATGTCTTTTGCTCCAGGAATGAACTGTGTTTAATTCCTGAAAGCTTTGTTCTTCTAAAGGGCTTGGCTTCATTCATTCTTTGTTCCAGAATCCCCTGGTGTTATTATTGCAATGACCATTTTCCTTCTGATTGGAGGAGGTATTTGAGATGGAATGCAACTACACTGAGGTGTCTCAGGATGAGAAGGGAAAGAGCTGGGTTGAGAAGGGACAGAGCCACACTTTCAGAACCAAAATCCAGAAAGAAAGGGAGGTGTCACCCTATGGAGAACCCCTCCCCACTCCATTACAAGTCCAAAAAGTCAGAGACCCGGCCCTGGGCAGGTGCCATGGCAACTCCTGAGGGTGAGGCTCAGTGGTTGGTAATCAGTGTGGACAGGCACCAGGGTGAACTCAAGTGAGGTCACAGTGGGACTGCCTCATGTTTGTAGGGCTGTTGTAGAAAGGGGGTGGCAGCTGGCTGGCCAGTTTCTTGGAGAACTTTTAAGTCCTCACACCATCGGCTGCAGGCTGCAGAGAAGAGGCTGGGGTGGCCAGGAAAGTAAGCCAGACCTTAGCATTTCTTGTGTTAACCGAGGGGGTTTGAGGCATCAAGTACAGGATTGGCCAGGTGCTGTGAAAAGAACCACCACCTAACATTTCAAACTTCATTGGAGGTGGGGCAGCAGAGGGTAAATCTCCTGAGTGGTGGAAGCAGGGCATCCCTACTAGGGAGACAAATGGGAGTCCCTTTGGCTGGAGGTCAGTGTGGCCTCTCTGGGCAAAGAGTGGGTGGTTCTTGGCTGATAGGCTAAAGGGTGGAGCTCGAGACTCTGTCACCTTTCCTTTCATTTAGGATGGTGCCCGTGGAAGCCTCTGAGTAGTCAGATAGGGCAGCCAATGATCAGACCACCATCTGGAGGGATTTAAGTTAGATGGATGATGGGGCCACTGGCCAAGTTAAGTGGCTTTGTTTTATCCACAAGGATCAGCATTTCTTAGTCTTAACTCAGAGGTGCCCAGATTGCAAAAGCAGAAAATAAGAGTGAATGAAAAACTAGAACACCGCCCCCCCTTCCCACCCCGCCCCCAAGAGAAAGCATTGGCCGGCACAGATCCCCAGAGTTGCGAAAAGCATGCCTCTGGAAGCCAGAGGTGGTCTTCACAGAAGAGTAGATTGATCGGCCAAAGCCAACCTCCCATTCTTCCCCCACCCCACCCCCCCACCACCCTTGCTGTGGCTCAGATGCTAACATGCTTTTTCCAATGACTCGTAGGAAGCTTTTGAGTGTCCAGCCAAGGGGAAGGATTATATCAGCAAAGGCAGAGTATAGGGATAGAATAAAGACAATCAGTGAAAGACAGGGTGAAGATCTCTGCTTCCTGCTTCCTGCTTCTCTCCCATAAGTCCATCCTAAATCTGAGGTCCCGTGGTCTGGGAGGGGGCAAAGCAAGGGGAACAAGTGTTTTCTGCTACTTCCTTCTTTTCCTATTTCCTGAGAAATTCAGGCAAGGTCAAGAGCAGGAATCTCACAAAGCACACATCTTATTTACCCCACTGCCTGCTGCTCTGCCCTAAGTCTTCCCAAGCCCCCAGCCATATATCCAACTCCGTCCTCATTTCTTGAGGTCCCTGGAATGTGCCTTACTCCCCTCTGGCCAGGCCTTCTGTTCCAGTGTGGAGAGCTTTTCCCCGACCTGTTTCATCTGCTCAAAGCCTGCTCATCATTCAGATCGCAGGTCTAATGTCATTCCCTGGGGAGCACCTTCCCAGGCCCCTTGGACCTGGCAGCTGTCCTATGAATCACTCCCTTGTGGCGTTTAGCACAGTTTGAACTCATACATTTATTTGTGTGATTATTTGACTCACGTCCTTCCCCCATCCCACAAGGCTGACCTTGCCTGATTTAGCTCACCATTTCCCCCAGCTTCTCTTACAATGCCCCAGCATTTAATAGGTTCTCAATAAATATTTGTAGAATGCATGAATGAAAGGGGGTGATATGAGTTCTCCTTTTCCTCACACTCACCTGTGCAACCCTCATTCATTGGGCAGTTCACTTGAATCACTCGGCTTCCCAGCTCCTTGAGGCACAGGGAAAGAAGAGGTGTGGAGCTGCAGGGGCTGGTTAGAGACCCATGTGAGGCCCACTAGCATAAAGATGAGACAGGAGGCCATTCAAAAAGCAAACACAGGAAACTCAGGAGACAACATTCAAGAGGGATGGCGGGGAGGATGGCCAGTGTAGAGGGGTGGGGGAAGAAGGTATGAGGAAATGTCTCATAAGAAGAAATCCAACAGCAGAAGCATGGGGTAGAACCGTGCTACAGATGTCCTGAGGGAATGGTTATCAGGCACCAGCCAGGAAACAGGCAGGTGCACCCTCTGGTGTTGTGGGCAGGCAGGGGAGCTGGGACAGCCTCTTTGGAAGACCATTTTTTAACATAAAAAGCATTTTTATCTTTAGCAGTCTCTCCAACAGACATGCTTGAGTAACTCTGTGAGGATATGCATGCAAGGATAGTTGTGGTAACCTCGCCATGTTAAGCAAATTGGAAGCAAACCAAGCTGTCGTTAATTGGGGAGTGGCCAATACATCTGCTGGGATATGATGCAGCCTCACCGAAAATGCGATGGGGATGTGGGCACTGATATGGAAACATATTGATGCATTAATTGAAATAAAGCAAGCAACAGATCGATATGTGTACTATGATTCCATTTAAGTTTTTATGGCTATTTGTGTGCATAAAATTTTATATATGTTCATGCATAGAAAAATATCTGCCAAGGATACATACATATTCCACATTTAACACCAATTTCCTCTGGAGAATGGGACTCAGAGTAGGATATTTGGGGAGACCCACCCTATTTGACTTTCCCTGTGGTATGGTGCAGAAATGAACGTGTGTTTCTTCTGTGGAAAAAGATTGTAGGATGTGGCAATGAGGTGGGGATCCTGCCCCCTCAGAGCTCAGATTCATTAGACTGAGGGAAGCAGAGGCCAATCGCACTGGGTAGAGAAGTTTTCTGGGGAAGAGCCGTTTTGAAGGATGGTCGCTTAAGGAAGAGGCATGGTGGAGGGAAGGTTTCTATCTATTGGGAGGTGTTGACACACTGGTAGGCTAGGGGGAGGAAAGCCAAGAGTGGAAGTAATTTCACAGGATGCTAAGGAGAGAGGGATACTTGGCTGGAGAGCCAGCCTGGCGTGTGCAGAACGGTCAGTGGGATCCAAAGTCCGAGTGGAGGAATTATCCTTAAAGAGTGGGGAGCATGTTTGGGGGAGGGTATGGGAAGATAACAGGGGGTGAGAGGGCCAGGAAGAGAGTTCAGGTCGATGACCTGGTTTTGGCCTATGAACTGAGAGTGGATAAGTCACCGAAGGGAGAGGGCTAGGGATGGAGATGGCTGAAGGACATCTGTCAGTAACCGGAAACTCTGGGAAAGGGAAAAAGGGGCTATTAGTAAACTGACTGCTCGTTGGCGGCAGAGGAGGGCCAGCTGAACTTAGCCATACCTTTGTAATAGAACAAGTCGGCAGTTCTGCATTTCTCTGTTAGCAGGGCTCAAGCGTAAGACTAGAGAAAAAGGTCATATTGTTCCAAGGCTGGGGACAGGCAGGGCCAGCCCAGCATAAAGGCAGATGTAAAGAAGCAACATGAGGTAGAGGAACATGATGTGGAACTGGGGACCTGCAAGCTGGGTCAAGCGCCACAGAAGCATTTTGAGAGAAGGGGCTTGAGGAGAGCCAGGTGGGAGCCTCTTAGGTGATGTCCAGGTTCAAGGTTTGGCTGTGGGGATGGTCCTCATGGGTTGCAGAGGTAGACAAGGTTGTCTCCACGTGGGAGTTGTTAAAATCGTCTAGGTGGCAGCAGGATTGAGGAAAAGATGAAACCTGGGAGCCTGAGGCCAGAGCTCTCAATTCATTCATTCGACAAATATTTATTGAGCACCTACTATGTGCCAGGCACTCTTCCCAGCCCTGGCAGGGAGGGTGGATCCCCTGGGCTGCTGATAGATGAAGATGGGAAGAAGAGGCTCACATGGCGTGGGGCTGTGGGGGCTCCAAGAGGAGAAAGCGTCACTAAGGAAGGAGCTAGAATAGAATGGTCAGAAAGATGAGGCAGGAAGTCAGGAGGGCGCTGCTGGCCTGGGATGGATAGGAAGAGAAGCTGCTTCTCTAGAAGAGCCGGGAGAGGAGCCATCCGGGAAAGGCAGGCTTCAGATGGGCTGCAGGCAGGAAGCTAGCACATTTTACAGCTTCCTCCTGGCAGCCTGCCCTGCTTTCCTTGCACCTCACACCCCGGGTCTCAGAATGGCACAGGGCTGGTGGCAGAGGAGAGAGGCAAGTCCTCAGGCACCACGAAGCTCCACCCAGGGACTGTGACACACTTTTCTGTGACTTCAGCTCTGGATTCCGGCCCTCAGCCACTGTGCAATGGTGGAGAGAAACAAGAAGGGTGGGTGAGGCATGGTAAGGCCAGATGCAGTGGTAGGAGAGACAAGGGTGAAAATGGAGGAGGAGCCAGATGATCCTCCCACACAGAGGTGGTAGGAATGGCCTGGAGGGAGGCGGTCAAGCACAGAGCCAAATGGGACCAAAAGGAAGAGAGGGTGTTATGGGATGACCACCAGGCACATGTGGTTCTACCGCGTTCTCGGGAGCCAGCAAACGTCCTTCAGTGGCTTTTTTCTGTCCTTCAGGCCACCTTGAAGTCAGGAGAAGGAGAGGGCTGGGGGGCAGTGGTGAGGGCCAGGAGCGCAGGAAAAGGCCTGGAGAGAGGGGGACGGGGATGCCCCAAAGGCCTGGGTTCGCTCCCATCCTCAGGGAGGATGCCCTTCCTTCTATCTGCACCCTTCTACCTTCTACCTGGCCCTCTGCCATTACGCCACCTTCCAGATGGAGCCCCACTTCCTAGGGTTGCCTGCTTTTATTCTGTCCCATTCTCTACACTACTGACCTTGTCATTTGACTTGAGCATCCTGGTCTTTATTCCCACCTCTTGGGAAACGGGGCCTGCCCATTGGCAGGGCATGGACAATCGAGTTGGGCTCTCTCAGATTCCAGATAAAGCTGTGAGGTACGGTGATTTAGGGCTTTCGGCTTCCCCTAAAGGCCAAGGAGGCTTTGTGGAGGAGGAGGGCCATTCTGAGCCCGGAAGGGTCTGTCTGGAAGAGATGGAGGCAGAAGCCATTAGAGGGAGGGAGGGAGGAAAGGGGAGGGGAGGGGGAAAAAGGGGAGGGGGAGAGCTGAATTCCTGAGGTCTTTTTCCTCCTTTTGCCATTGAAATCTGAAGTCTCACCCACAGGGGGTCAGGCTGCTCTTTGGGCTCCTGGCTCCCATCTCAGCAACTGCTACTTCTAGAGAAAGAAAACAAAAAAGCATTTCGGGGAAGGGACAGCAGGAAGTGTGGTGGGGAATCCACCCTTGCAATCCGCAGGGGCCACCTGAGAGTAGCAGCAGATAATTCTAGGGAAGAATAATAGGAGAGGTTAAAAAACAACAACAACAACTTGAAACTGCTTAGAAGATGGGCCGAGGCAGAAGTGTGGCGAACAAAGTGCCACAAACAGAGCCCCTTCTGGGGCTGATGGGGTGGGAGGGGAAGAGGGTACACACTCACTTCCACCCACAGTGAAGCCCTGTTCCTAGGGGTGGGGGAGGACGGGGCATGTAAGGCAGGCTCCTTCCCACAGAGGCTCCCAGGAGCATACCAGGGTCCCTTTGCCCTTTCACTTCCCAGAATGGCCTGCCAGCCAGTGCCAACATTTCCTCTGCTTCTGCCCTGGGGTCCCTACCTCGCCACCCCCCACCCCACCCCCATCTCTGTGGAGACTGTCAGGCTGATGACTGCTTGGAAACCACTCTGGTCCTTATAGACCAAACTTTTTCCCCCCGCCTTTCTTTCACCATACACAGGAAGAGCTCACAGATGCCAATGCATGCAACTGCCACAATGGCAGGGAATGTTAAGAGATGCCGCCCTGGGCTCCCTGTCCAGAGCAGAGGCGCTTCAGGCTGACTTGTGGCAAGGAGCAGAACATGGGCCCCCTGGGACCTGGGGGCTGGGACCACTGTTAGGGCTCCCAGAGCGCTCCCCCCATAACTTTTGTGGGGCTCCCTCATGCTCTCCATGTGTTAGACTCTACTTTAAATGTATTTTCAGCTTAACAAACTCTCCTGGGAGCACCACGAAGCTACCTGCTTTGTTAAATGGGTCCTTACAGCTCCAAGGCGGGTCCTGCTCCGCGTAAGGCATGGTCTCATGAACTGATTCATGATCTCTGCCGACAAAATCCTTATGCACAGACCCTAAGGATTTGTAGACAGCCCTCTTCTTTATAGAACCCCTGGAGCTTCCTGGCTCCCTCCTTGGGACTAGAAGAAGCCTCGTATTGTCTTGCTTGAGGTAGAGTGAACAGGACTTCGAGTGGGTCCCAGGTGTGGAAGCCCCTTGTGTTAGGGTCAGATGAGCTTCTACTGTGCTTTCTGCTGGTGGTCTCACCCTTCCACTGGCTTCACATGAGCCTCGTCCTTATTGCAAGGCAGTCTTGGAAGCCACACTTCCCCCACAGGCACTGTCATGGTCTCCCCTGAAGTTCAAGTCTGCCATTCTCCGCCACCCCCCCCCCCAATGGAGGCTTCTGCCCTCCTCCACGCTGTGGCCCAAATTCTCTTTGGAGTGCCCTGTTTCCCCAGGAAACAAACTGTCCCAGCGATCGATCCCAGCTCGGCTCCTCAGACCACCCTGGTGCTGACGGTTCTCAATTCAGAAACCTATATGTTCAGTTCTGCTTTTGAGCTTTGCTTTTGGTGATCCGTTTCTCTTCTCTATACACATGTTTGATGATACATCCTGTGTCTCAGATTTCTTCGTCCTTAAAATCCAGTCCCTAGGGGCATGCCTGTTTCATCTTTAACCAACTGCCTGCCTCCACCAGCTTTCTAACTTGGGTAGCACTTTCCAAAGACCCAAATCCTAGAGGCAGGATCCTGCCTTCCTCCCCATCCTCCCACGCTGGTGAAGGGTTTGGTTGGTAACTGTTCCAGGCAATACAAAAGGAGGACTACAAGGTGGGGGGGCGAGGCTCTGGTGATGTCAATGCCTGCCCCCTCCCAGTTTTACTCCCACTCACATTCTTCTCTAGCGCACGCTCCAACCCCCCAACCCCTGCTGAGGCCCCTCTGTTCTACTCTGGACCACACGAGGCTCCCTGAATGGACTGCAGCGATGTCTCCCAGGGAGAGCTGAGAGGAGGAGAATGAGGCTGGAGAGAAGACTGGCGATGTCCCTGGCGGGAGGCCACAGCTCCAGCAGGCTGCCCTCTGCACACAGCTGCCCTCTCTGGGTCTCCTAATGGTGTGATTCCCCTGCTCTAGGGTCCTCTATGTCTTACCGAAGCATGTTCTAAATCCTGTCATTGTAGAGAGTTGGATCACTGAGCTTTACTTAAGCTACCCGGGGTGGCGGGGCCTTCGTCCCTGCTGGCTCCCTGGCTGAGACAGCCCTTCTCTCCAGTGGTTTCTCAGCTTCTGTTTCCTTTCGGCAGCACGCATCCGGCTCTCCACCAGGCATTCTGATGCACCTCTTGGGTGGGAAGCCCCCACCCCACACGATTAGGCACCATGGATGTTCAAGAGGGACAGACTGTTTGCTCGGCACCTCACATGCCAAGATTTTGCTGGGCTTCACGTGGTGTGGTTTGTGCTGCAAAAACACTAGATGGTTTGTTTTCCAATCTGAACGTGCTTTTATTTGAAAGGTATCTTTCTGAGGCTTCTGGGACCTTCAGATGGAATGGCTGGGTAGGAAGCCTGAACTCTGGGTGGGTAGTGGGGAGGGTGGGAGCAGGGGTGATGGGGGGAGAGTGTGGAGGGGTCCCCATAGTTGGTGTTGCTGAGAGGAGGAGGCTGAAAACTGAGATTGTCCCAGATCTCTGGGTCAAGTTGACACTTCAGGGGGAGTTGCAGGAAGAGACCCAGGCAAGGAGGACTCTGAAGGGGTGGGGAGGTGGAGAGAAAGAGATTAGGAAAAATTGCTGTCCCAGAACTTAAGAGAAGCGTTTCAACAGAGAGAGCTCCGCCTGTGACCTATGTCAAACGTGGCCTAGAGGTTCCATTTTGAAGGTGCCAGCTGTATCCTGTGGACTTAGTAAGGCTGGTAGTGAGCTTGGCTCCTGTGGTGGAGTGGAGGGGCTATGTGTCCCCCGCAGAGGAAGAAGGGACTGCCCTGTTAGCAGCTTGAAGGGGCAATGCCCTCTGAGTGGGGGAGGGAGAAGACTGAGGGCCAAGTCCTGGTGGGTTGGGGAGGGGCTCGGACCCGGAGGAGGGTGCCCGGATCTGAGAGACCCTGGGAGCCAGGCCAGAGCTGCCAGTGATCACACCGGAAGTTGAAAGCCTGCCAAGTGGGAGATGGTCAGGGTTCAAGGTCTCCAAGGAGGCTGAGGCAAACGGGCAAGAGCCCATGGGGCTGAGTATTGGTGAGACAGGGTCTAAGCAGTGTCTAAGCAGAAGGAAGAAAGTGAATCCTGGATGCTGAGAACCCCCCCCCCAACAATGGGACTCCGGGACCTGGAGTTCTCCATGAGATTGAAAAATAGAAACATGTTTTAAGATGAATCCTTGTTTATCTTTGTAATCAGCAAAAAAACAAAAAAAAAAAAAAAAAAGAGAAGTCAATTTAAAAAGCCATGTTGCCTGAATGCCCATTAACTGTATAATGGATAAATAAATTGTGGTGTATTTCTGCAGGGGAATACATTACAATTCCATGCGATAGCATAGATACACCCCAAAAACATATAACTGTTGAGCAAAAGAGGTGAGACATAAAAGACAGGTGCTATTTGCAATCCTTTCTGTAAAGTTCGACAAACAGCAAAAGTAAGCTGTGATGTTAGGTTTCAGGATAGTGATCACTCTTGGGGAAAGAGGTCCCTAGGAAGGGGTACCAGTCGCTCCCTGGGGGCTGCTACTGTTCTACTCACCAATCTCAAGGCCAGCTCCACGGGTCCATTCAGTCAGTGAAATGCGTTGCCTGTACATTGATGACCTGGGCATTTTTCTGTGTGTTTATTCTACTTCAATAAAAAGTTCACTTTAAAAAGAGACTATCTAATGTGAAGTATTTCCCTTGGGCTCCAAGGCCTGGCTGCTTCTGAGATGGTCTCCTGTAGAAGCTGGACATCTTCCTGGCCAGCTGAAACAAAAGTTATTAAAGTAGCAGTGATTCTTCCTCTCCAGTGCTCTGGGTGAAGAGCCCACCCTGTTCGTCTTCTCCCCCTGACCTCGTCAGTTATGGTGAGACACATTCCAGACGTCCAAACACATCATAAATACTAAAGGCCATTTTCCCTCTGGAATCCTCCCTGCCTTGCGTCCAGTGTCTCCTGCAGCAAGACCTACAACCATCGTATCACAGTTCCTTTGCCTGAAATTGAGGAGCTGTGAGGGCTGTGGTGGGGGGCCTCTCCCCCTGCTGGCATGTGCCAGCTTCCCCCAACAGGCTGGACAGGGTCCAGCTGCCCTGGATTCACCTGAGATGGGAGGTGGGAAGAGGGGATGCCTTTTTCTAATTTGTCCAAAAGGTGCCCAAGAGATCCTCAGTATCCCTGCTAGAAGTTGTTGGGCCAACATTGTCGAGGTCTTACAATGGCAGGGCCAGAAAGGAGGGAGTGTGAGGGTTGAACCGTGGCATTACACCAACAGTAGTGGTGGAGTATAGAACCTTTTATTCAGAGCGCTCAAAGGGGCGTTACCTGTGGCCAGGGCTTTGTTTGCCCAAGTCCTGGCAAGAAAGGTTGGAGCTTCTCTCCCGGCCACAGTTGCTCTGGCTCCCTGGGAGCTGGCTGGGTGGCCATGGACAGTGGGCACGGCAGGCTTTCTTAAACCTCTGTGTGTTGTGTGCAGACAGGGAGGACGCCTGGCCTTCATTTGTAAGACATGTGTCTGGGGTTCCCCGTGTCCTGCTGTCATTCTATCGCTGATGGAATCCTCCTGCAACCTGATCGATGGTTCTCTAGTTCTTACTTTTGATGTGTGCTGGGGTCGGGGGTACATGAAGAGCCCAGGGCTGCCCTTCCCAGCGCCCTCCCCCAGGGGGCCTTCTGCTCGTGGCAGCTTTGTAGTAGGCATTCAGTGGCATCTGGTCACAGCCCAAGACATTTTTGCTCTGCGAGACACCTTTTTTTTTCTTCTCCTGTTTTCAAGCATTCTCCAAGGCTTTCTACGGGGGTTTTTGCGCTTTAGATAGTTTTTTTGATGTTTTTTCCCCCCTTATTGATGGCCACATTTCATCCTAGGTCCTTTCCCGGAAATCGAGTACCTGTGGGGGCACAGCTAGGGCCGGCCCTCTGCCACCAGAGCGTGAAATATCACACGGGCATTAAGAGCCTCGCTGCCACCCTGAGGACGCCTCCCACTCCGGCTGTGTCCATTTGGAGAATGAACCCAGCCCTTTTCCTATCTTTATGGATGAGAAAACTCTGTATTTGAGGAAGCAGCCATTTATCTTCACTAAGAGCCTCACCTCCACGCCTCGTCCTGATGAGGCAGTCAGCAGCTGGAGCCAGGAGAAGGGAGTTTCATTCTGAGGAGTGAAATGACAACTGACTGATGGGAATCACATATGGAACTCATCATCCAGAAAAGTGGTGCAACTGGAAAAGATGAAAGTTCTAGAAAGCTTTGGGGACATCTCAGGGCAATTAGCAAAATGAGGTTTAGCTATGAAACCCAGTGCGATACAGCAACGTGACGATCGTTTGCTTATCTATGTACAGTGGAGTCGAGTGAGCAGCTCCTGCCACCTTCTTCCTCCCTGTAGAATTTCTCGTCAGTCAGAGCCGCTGCCATCCATCCAGCTGCCTTCCACCAATTAATTCTCTTTCGCTGGCTCCTGCACCAAGCACCCCATCTGATTCCTCCACTTGTGATACGTATGTAGATACAGTTACACGTTTGTCTTTGCTTTTCCGCCACTCCCTGGGCCCACCAGTGGTCGGATTCTGTGGGTAAATGTCCTTACTATTTTCTTCCAACCCTTGAGCATTTCTTCGTGCCTACTGACTGGCCCTGGGTAGGTACCAACTGGAATCCCAGTAGAGTCTGATGCCAGTTGTCCTTTTTCTTAGTTGGGAAACCACCCTGATTCCATTTGAACCCCACTCCCAGCAACTTAGAGCCCTCCATCCAGCCCATGCTTTTGGTCTCAGAGGCCCTGCCTGACTTGTTTCCTGCATTGGAACAAAACCCTCAGAGGAGAATTAGCGGAAGATGAATCCAGCAGACAGAGTGGGAGTGCTGGCACGAAATGGTGAACCAGCCTGCAATAGGCCGGGCCACAGAGGGTGGCGGCAAGGAATCGCTATGTGCAGACTGACCTGGAGATCAGAGGTTCCAGAATCCAGGGCCAGTTAAGCCATACATGGAGTATGAGGCCCGGGGAGATGAAGAGGATAAGGCAGAGAGGGTGGGTGAAGAAGACCCCCAAGGTATAAGGTGAAAGGGAGAGGTGCGAGGATTCATGCTGGGGCAGGATGCTCTGTGGAAATTGAGTGGCTGGGAGGACAGGCATTCTGGGCCTTGGGAGCAGGGAAGGGAGGAGGGGAAATAAATGATGGCCCTTTTGGACCACATCTAAGCAAATGATTGGCAATGTGATGGGAACCTCTCTTCTGCAGCCAGACTTGCGCTGCTTGGTGGGCCGCCTCACGCCTCCTTTGAAGGGCTTGTCTCTGGCAGTTGCCGCAGCGCCTGCCCCCTACCCCCAAACCCCTCGGACCCTCCACCTGTACCAACAACAGAGCCTGCTGTCAGTCCACTTTCAGCCAGGTTGAAAGGGCCTTTTTCCTGGGCATGGAGGTGGCCGCATCCTGCCTGTCTCCTCCTCCTGCATGCCCCCAAATCTAAAGTACTGAAGCACCCCCCACCCCCACCCCAAGGCCTTTCCCTCTTTGCTTCTTCATCCCCAGCAAACTCTCCAGAACTACCCAGCCCTCAGCCAATGTGTCCTCTGGGACCCATCAAAGAAAGACAAGACCAGCCGCTCAGGCCTCCCCGCTGGGCCCCACATGCCTTCATCGAAACAACAGGGAAGCAGCAGGAAGCAGGCCTCCAAGGGCTTCTCCTCCTTCCTATTCTGGGGATTCATTCTATAATGTCACTAAAGAGTATCTGACTTTTTGGAGGGGGGCTGGAGGGGAGCGTATCTAAATACCTGCAGCTTCCCACCCCCCTCCTCGCTTCTAGCACTCTCAGCCTGCTTTCCAAGGCCTGCCCGGGGCCCTTTCCCTCCACTCTAGACAACCACCATCGCCCCAGGCCTCTGATAACAGAGAGATTTTATTGTCTGCATCCCATATTTTATTTAGCATTTTATGATACTCCATGTATGGCTTAACTTGCTTTTAATCTCTAAGACTATAGCAAGGTCTAGCTAGATAATATTGAAGACAGGCCTGACCCTGCACTTTTTGTAAAGCTTCCCCCACCCACCACCACTCCCTGGGAATAAATGAGGAGCTTCAGGGAAGCTGGGTGGCCCCGAGTAATGGTGGCTGATGGTCTAGTATGAAAAGGTATTGAGTACGCCTGGGCACTGGCCATAGACAGCAATGACATTGGCTCTGACAACTGATGACATTTCAGTGAGGGTGGAAGAGAGGAGTTCAAGGACA
Organism: Canis lupus dingo; assembly: GCF_003254725.2. Classification (NCBI taxonomy): domain Eukaryota; kingdom Metazoa; phylum Chordata; class Mammalia; order Carnivora; family Canidae; genus Canis; species Canis lupus. Next base: position 3,339,295 of record NC_064254.1, read on the forward strand.
ATGAAGAATTAAACCTGGTGCTGGGGACATGCTCAGGAGCAAAGGAATGTAGGAAAAGCTCAGGTGGGTGCAGTAGAAGGGAGGTCATGGGGGTAAGGAGAGGGAGCAGGAAAGATCTGCTCAGGAAGGATGTGGACTCAGACGCTGGGCTGAGGGGACAGACCTTAGGAGCCAGCCCTTTGTCTAGTGGACAGGCTGGGCCCTGGGACCAGAGGGCTCCATAATCAGTCATGGCCCAGGCAGGGCAGCTCAGAGGGAGGGTAGTGGAGGGGACCTGCAGGGTTTGGGGCACAGGGGAGGGAAAGTAGGAGTTCCTTCCCAGGGCAGAGCTGGGGTCCCCAGCCAGGGTCCAGGATGGCTGCAGCAGGGCACAGCCCAGGTGGGCCACGAATGCAGGCCAACCTGAACTGAACAGTGGAAACGATAAACCACGCTTCAGATGTCCTTGCATTTTTGGGAGGGCCCAACAGAGTGGGGAGTGGGAGAGAGGGACTCTGATATGGTTTCATTCTTGGCTGTGGTTGCCCTTTCTCTTCAGTAACAGCTGGTTAGAAGTGAGGGGGCAGGGGAGGCTCCTGGTGGGGTGCCGGGAAAAGGGTTTACATCCCAGACAAGCACAGTAGACGCTAAGCAGAGGGGCCCCCAGGGGAGGCCTGGACAGCCAGTGGCTTTTCTCCAGGGAGCAGATCTTGCTTTCCTCCATCCCCTGACTGGTTCCTGGAATTGAAACCTCCTGACTTCTCCTGAAACACTTTCTATTCTTCTGTGCATAGCTGGCTCATCTTCCTCCCTCTAGCTCAGCTAATGTCCTCTCAGAAAAGCCTTCTCTGATACCTCTCAGCTCCAGTGCCCACCCCACCCCTAAGACTGTCCTGTCACCCTGTTGGTCCTGTTTTCTTGACATTCTCTGGATTGATCTTGTCCATCTCTGTTTCCTTGTTGGTTCCTCCCTAGAGGGTAAATTCCATGAAGGTGGGGTTCTGGTCATTCTTGGCTGCAGCTATACCTTCAGCTTCTAGAATGGGGCCTGCCACAGATGGGCACTCAATGAGTATTTGTTGAATGGATGAATGGGTGGATGACAACACATGGACGAACACCAGGTCTCTGGGGTGGGAGTCCTATCAAATCTCCTTGATGCTCATCCCGTGGAGGCAGGGAAACACCCCCCACCCCCAGATGCAGGAGTTCTAGATGGACACTGTAAACTGGGCTTCTTCTCAGCTTTAACATAGGCAGTTCCAGTCCTGTTCTCCTTCCTAGCCAATTGCACTGTCACCACTGCCTCTGAGACCCCAGCGTGGACAATGCAAGGAGAAGGAACAGAAGGCACCTTGAGATTTCCCCTTGCTCTGCAGGTTCTGACCACCTCAGAGTTCAGGGACTGTCTGACAGTGGGATAGGGAAGCTCAGAGAGAAACTTTGAACTTCACTGAAGGTGGGTTCTAGAATAGGTTGATGATGCCTTTTTCTCTCTTCTCAGGGGCTCCTTCCCTCTTTGTATACTTGTGAGGGAATTCAAATCTTTTATTTTTAAGAGATAAAATATCTGGGTTTGGAAAGAGGAACCCCAAACTGACACCAGTTTGGGTTGGGTATATTTGGGGCTGGACAAAACTATTCAAAGAGCAAGAATCAGGGGGAATATTGCCCTTAACCCCATCCATGTCCTCTTGGCCTGTTTGGCTTTGGCCAGGTCCCTCACCCCTATGGAAAGTCTGGAAGCATCCTATAGCCTCCCCAAAGAGTGTTCAAGCCTGAGCCTTGGAGACCCTCTAGGGCTCGGTGTCTGGGCCAAGGAGCCGTCGAGTGAGGCATGGCCTTGAACTCTCCACACTTGCCCATTGGGGACCAATCTGATGAGCCTCTGCAGCCTCCCCATGCTGCCGATCCCACAGAGCAACATGCCCCATTGGCATTTCCTCTGCAGGGACCCACCATCTCACACATCTGCTCCCCCCATGTCACCCTCACCTCCCAACCCTGCTCACTTCCCACTCCTTATCCCAATCCTCTGTTTGTAGTAGGGCTCTTGCTGTGAAAGCCCTGTCCTGCTCCCTGGTCTTGGGTCCGTCCCTGTGGGTCCCTCTGTTGCTTGAGCCACAGGGTCTCAGGGCAGTATCCTCTTTCCTTCACAGCTGCAACCACCTGCCCTATCTTTGCAGGCTCTTCTTCCTGGTCTCGGCAGTGGCCTTGGAGCGGTGCTCCAGCTGCCTGGCCAGTCACCTCCTGGTCAGGCACGGAGTCCTGTCCATTTTATATGCTTCTCTGCCAGGAATAGTGAGGTTAACAGCTTAAATAAAGATGTCCAAGAAATCTCAGAAATGACACGAAGCATTTGTCCCTAACCAAACAGAAGTGCTGGTGGCTGGCGGAGCGGGTGCTCATCCTCTGGTTGGTTCTTTGTGGTCCCCACTTCACTTTCATACCTCTTTGGATTTTCTTGAGTCTCCCAAAGGTCAGCTGTGACCCGGGCTTGTTCTGGATATTGTATGTGCATTCACAGGCTATAGGAAGTCAGGGGCAATGATGGGAGGCCAGAAACAGCCAGCTGGAGCAGCACAGGAAGATCCCATTGAAAGCAGGGCCACCATGCCAGATGGTGTAAGCTGAGACAGGCTGAGATCGATGGGGACCATGACAGATCCCTGCACCGGTCGCTAGGCCTTCCTGGCAGCACCTGGACTCCCGCTGGTCAGAGAAGACCAAGCAAAGGGTCTTATGCCACAGAAAGAAGGAATTTCTAGGCAGGACACCCACACTAAAGAACTTCAAAGAAAGTAGTCCTCTTTGGGACTGACCCTGCCTGATAGTCTGGTTCATAAGCCAAGGTAATGGAATCCAAGTTGGGACAGCTTGTTGCAAAGGTTTTTGGGAATGTCACTTTTGTAAGGATCAGGTATTAGAGTTTCTGGGGTTTGATCTCACTGCTGTTCTGATTTCAGGGGAAACACAGATTTAGGAGGTTAGAATAAATAAAGTTAAGGGGACAAAGGGCTAAGGGTTAGCCCCAAATAGCCACCAAAGCAGAAACCTGTGTGTAGCACTGGGGATCCTGCCAGTAGAGAAGGTGCAGGAGTGGCTGTGGAAGCTCTGAGGTGCCGTTACTAGCAGGAAGGGGCAGCCGAGAGAGTGGGAGGATTGCTTCCTAAGGGCCTGGGTGGGGACCAGGAAGTGCTTTAGTGCTTAAGCAAGGTCCCTGGTTGAAGGGCTTGGAAGTGCAGAGGTGCTGGTGGCAGGGCCCTGTGTCAGTACTATCCTTGGGGCCAGGCCTCTCTGGCTGGTGGCCTGGCCTTGAACTTGGTCTGGATAGCCAGAGACTCTTCCTCTACAGGGGACTTGCATTCTACCAGCCTCAACTTTTCAGGAAGAGAATATATACAAGAACAGGGATGGGGGTGGTTTGGAGATGGGGATGAAGCTTTGGGCTCGTGATGGACTAGGGTGACACCAAGTCTCATGATGGACTGGCCAGTTTCCATGCCCCAAAAAAACATCCAGGAGCAAGGGAGCCAGGAATAAAGCCCAGATAGAGAAGCGGCCAGCATTACAGTGAAAGCTGGCATATGGGAGCATTCCAATAGGTTCTAGGAAGAACAAAAGAGGCTGTGGAAATAACCACCAGTGTCTGGTTCTATAGCAATACATTAGCTACAATACTGGGAGTTAGCAAACTAGGGTTTAGTTCTGAAAGAAGAGTGTCTAACTCTCCAGTCCCCTTCAGTAGTATGTTGAGGGCCAGGCTGAGTGAGTGAGCCAGACTATGGAATTTTTACTTAAGTGAGGTTCAGCTAGAAAAGGAAGGGACAAAGCCAACCCTGCCTACCCAGGAGATTCTGGGAAGGAGAAGAGAGAAGAGAAAGCCTTCTCTGGGGTTCAGCCCCAGAGCATCTGGAAGAGAGCATTCTTAGCTGAGTACTGCCAAAACAAAGGGCGAGTGTCCCACGGACCTGGCCCTGGGCAGACTGAGGGGTCACAGAGTCTGAGCTTTCTTGAGCTGTCCTGGTTCCCATGTGCTTTAGGAAAGACCCAGAAGAGGCTGGCTATTCAGTCAGAGGTGCCTGGTATAGTGGCACCTCTAGTGCTGACACCACACTAGACCACATGGAGGCTGCAGCCGGTGCAGAGGGCCAGCAGGAGCACTGCTCAGACCACAGAAGGAGCCACGACGCTGCTCCTGGGGTGGGGTGGGGTTGGGGGAGAGGGGTGGGCAGAGAGCCTCACCCTGAAAACCAGAGCAGGCCACACATGGGGCCTCAGAGAGACTCTCCATTATTGAATGGGACTGAACTTTAAACCAGATTGAACATATGGGCAGGGTTTTTTGTTTTGTTTTGTTTTGTTTTTGTATTTTAATTTTTTTGTTTTTCTTAAGCTATAGACCAAATAAAGAGATTTCATTTTCTCTGCCCAATTGTCATGTTGGTTAAATGTCACAGCTGCGGGGAGGTGGGGGGGGAGTTGGGGTGACTGGATGATGGGCACTGAGGGAGGCACTTGGCAGGATGAGCATTGGGTGTTATGCTATATGTTGGCAAACTGAACTCCAATAAAAATATAAATTTAAAAAAATGTCACAGCTGCCCCATCAGCCCATTTTTGTCAGGGGATGTGGCCCTCCTGCCTTCAAGAGGACTCCTTGGCTGTCAGCATTCTCTGGTCTTTCCCAAGGTGTTTACTGGGTCATTAGTGTGGAGAGCCAGAGAACAAAGCGCTCATACTGACTGATCCCATGTGTGGCCTTGGGCTAAACATCCTGTGTCCCACAGATTATTCTGTGTCCAGAGTCTGTGCTTGGATCCCAGAGACATGGGCCTGGCTGCTTTGCCTGATGATCCGTGGAGGCTGGGTCAGGGGAGTGCCTCCTGAGTGTCCCCTAATAGACCCTCCAGGAAAAGGGGACAGGCCTGCAGGGCCAGGGGTTTCTGGCAGCCACAATTACGGTAGATGGGGGAGCCAGAGAGGCCAGAGTTAGAGACCAGGCTGTATGTTAGCCCTTCCTCCAGGGGCAAGGAGGACTAAGACCTCAGCTCAGATGGAGGATTAAAACATAGTATCATAAAAGCTTGTAAGCCTGGGAACATCCTCACTGGGCTCATGGGCCAGGAATATGCCTGGAGCAGGGTCTCTTGACCATGGGTGATGGTATGGTGGCAGGAAAAGAAGGTGCCTTCAGTCCCCAGTGGGCAGCCAGTACAACTGAGGAGGGCGGGAGGAGTCTCCCCAGGTCTTGGTCAGTGGCCCAGGCATAGCACCCACATAGCACCCACTATGCTATGAGACGAAATGTGGAAGTTGTCCAGCTGGGGCTGGGACCCAGGCCATCAGGACCTTGTCCATCTTTTTGCCATCCGCAGCATGTCCCCTCTACCCTCGTGCTCACAAGATGCTAGAGCTTCTCCGGATACCATGCCTAGAGGGAAGGGACAGAGGCCTGATGGGGCAGATGGGGCCCTTTTGGGCCTATCACCTTCACTTACATCTCATCAGCCGGAACCACCTCACGCATCATCCCTAGGTGCAGTCACTGATGATGGCCACGGAGGAGGAAGGACCTTGGGGTGCACACCAGCACCCCAGTCAACTGTGTTCTGGCATAGCTCCCTCCCTATCTCCTCCTCCATCCTGCCAAGGTCCCTCACATTGAGGGCAGAGTCCTGGCTTCACCAGCCTTCCTGCTGGCCCCTAAAGAATAGATTAGGATTTTATGGCAATTCGGCAAAAAACAAGAATGGATATGGCCTCTGCCACCACAGAATGGGCAGTGGTGCGAGAAGTGTAGGTTGGAGACAGCACAACAGGTTGGAAGGCATACAGAAGAAGTGTGACTCTCAGTCTAGAGGGAACAACGGGCACGGAGAGCGTCCAGGAGGTAGAGTTGTCCTGGCTAAAGCCTAAAGGATGGAAAGGAGCAAGCCAGGGGAAGGAAGGCGAGAGGGTGGCAAGATGACACAGCTAAGGAACAGGGAGGAATTCCGCTGGAGGCCCGGGAAGAGCTGCGGCAGGAGAAGCAGCAGGCCCAGGCCAGAGCACATGGGGCCACATCGAGAGGAGTGAGCAGAGATGGCACCCAGTGCAGGCTGGAGAGAGGTCTTAGCCAGCCAGCAGCACAGGCCAGGCTGGGGGGTGGGGGCCAGTTAGGAGACCATGGCAGTTAGGCAGGCAGGGCCAATGCTCAGGGAGGGACAGAGGTATGGAGAAAGAGTGCGGAGACAGACCATACAAGGCTTACAGACCGACAAAGGGGTAGACGTGGCTGTTTGGAGAGAGAGTGAGAAACCAGGTGTGTGGAGGCGGCCTTCAGTGAGGGGGAGGGGACACAAGGGAGGGGCCACTGTAGACAGAAGGGACCATGTCCGGTTGGAGAGGCTGGGTTCAAGCACATGGGGGAGGAGATGGAAGATGTGGGTATCTAGTCTAGGTGCTCAGCAGAGTTCTGGCCTGGGATCCAGTTATACTACCTGCCGGGGGCCAACACCAGGGATGAAACTTTCCTGCTACTGGCAACCAGGGAAACAAAGGCAAGGGATGTACAAATGGGTCTTTGCTTTCCTTTGGGCCACCATCCAACATAGGCAGCTGGCCTTGGGTGGGCACCTGGGAGAGTTCCCAGGGATCTCCCTCCCCTGCTCCCACTCATCCCACCCCATCCCATGCCATCTCATTGCATCCCCTAGACCCCAGCCTCTCTCCTGTCTCCTGGCACCCCAAGGGCTCCAGCTCCCCATGTAGGGAGACTCATATTGCAAGGTTTTGAGGGTAGCAGTGGGGCATACCTTTGGGCTTTCTGGACTGTTCCCAAGGGATGCCAAAGGGGCACAGCCCTGCCTCCATCAGAGTGGACTTTGGTGCACACCACACTTTCCCATGCGGGGACCTATCACAGACGCCTTCCCCTCTAGGATGAGAATGGGGTTATTTCCCTTGTTAGGAGTTCAGTGATCCCTATCATGAATCCAGAGACTTCTCATCATGGGCTCCTGGAGAGGTGGTGGAGGCAGTGACATAGGCTTTTGTCACCAGATGTGCTGCTGTGAGGCTGCTTGGGAAGTTCCATCTTCCAGAAAATGAGGAGCCTTTGAGCTTTTGGGAGACTGAGTAGGGCTTCTGGCATCCAGCTCTAGTGTCCCAGCTGCCAAGTGGGGAGAAGGGTGTGGTTAGCCAGCTCAGACGTAGGTATGGCTGAGCGCTGCTTCTGGCTCAGTAGTACCTCATGGCCTGTCCTGAGACACTCTGCTGGCCTGGCCTGAGAGCATGTGAGCTACTGGGCATCCATAGTAAATCCCCTCATCTCTTGAACCAACCCAAGGGGCTTTGGTGAAGAACCTCGCACAAGAACGGGAGTGGGGGGAGGAAGAACCCCAGCTGGCCCCACAGAGAAGGGGCTTGAGATGAGCCAGGCAGAGACAGAGGTAGGAAAGGATCCCAGGATGGAAAATGGGGTGCTGGGCCAAAGCTGGAAGACTTGGGAGGCCCCAGGAGGGGAGTAGCTGATTTAAGTTCCCCATTTGTAGAATTGGGATGAGAACAGTCACTCATTCATTCATTCATTGAACAAATATTTTCAGGCCACAATCACATGGCCAAGGCCTCAGGAATCCATCTATGAACAAGACAGACAAGTACCCCACCTTTCTGGAGCTAATGTTCCAGCTGAAAGGGTGGGAGGAACAAAAAGAATGCCAAACAAATGAAGTCTGAGGGCTGTGGTGGTGGGGCAGGAAACAAACCCAAGGGTGGTACAACCCCCCTGACCCAGCCTGGGAGCCACATGAGGAGCAGTCTCTTGGTGCCGGGGGTCCTCGAGAGGCTGGGTGAGATGACGGGCCTCGGCAGAGCACCTGCACTGAAGGCCTTAGGTGTTATGATGGCGAAGACAAGAAGGATGCTTAGCATTTCTTTAGTGCCTACTATATGCCCTCTCTTCCCTGGTTGGCAGCAACAGCCCCTTTCCACCCCCGCCCCCCACCCCCCCGGCCCACCAAGTTCCCTGCCACCCCGAGTGAGACAGCTTAGTGGGCTCAGGGGAGAGCCTCTGAACATGCTCTTTGCCCAAAGGAATATCCTGCCTGTGCTAGGGCCAGGAATGGAGGCACAGCCCTGGGGACCTCCCCCCTTCTGACAGCCTAGCCTCCCCCTTCTGACCACCTTCTGAGCCCTGAGTAGTGGGAGAAGGTAAAGTTTCATTTGCCAAGGAGGTAGGATGGCGGCGGGGGGAGGTCAGCGGGAGCCGGAGGGAGCCTGGGTGAAGCGATGCTAGAAGACAGAAGGGTGAGCACAGCCAGGAGAATTGAGGCTGAGTGGGGGGTAGGGCAGGGGGAGATAAGAAATAGCCCTTGGGGAGACGGTCCCAGGTTCTGCAGGGCTGTATGACACCCTACTTTCTGGGGTTACCCTCCATGGCACTTCCCCTTGGGTTTCACGGCAAGGTCCCTTAGCCCCTGAGCTGGACATGCCAGCAGGTGACTCGGCAGTGAATGAATAGCAGCCTCTTGAATGAATAGCTCACGGCCTCCCCAAATACCTAACCTCGCTGAGCCTTGGTAATCTCCCCAGGTAAAATGGGGCAGCATGTCTCTCATAGGATCTCTGGGAGGAAAAGAAAAACATGATAGAGCATTTCTGATTCTCAAAAGGATGTCTGACCCACAGCAAGTGCTTGGGAAAAAACTGAGCACTCACGGTAGGATTCAGGAGACCTGTGACACGGATGCGTGACCCTAAGCGCTCTCCAGCCCAGCCCCGTGCTCAGCCCCAGCTTCTGGCCCCACCAAACCGCCAACCTCTCTCCAAATGGCCTCTGGCCCCTTTGTGGCCCCTGCTTTTTGTTCAGGTTCGTGTGTTGTGACACCCCTCTGATCCTTTCCAGAGGGCTGTGGGGTGTGGCAGCTGGCAGCTCCGGTCCATCCAGGATCAGGGATCCCCCCACCCTCACAGACCTGACCGTGCTGACTGTCCCCATGCGACGGAGGACTGTCCCTCCACATCCAGCCCTGCCTTTCTGATAGAGCCCTGCCTGTGACGTGGAAGTGAGGTGGTTGCATGACCCCGTGGCCCTCCTTGGCAGCCCGGTGTGGCCCTGTGAACAGACACACCAACAATCGCCACATGTGGGTTTTGGGAAGCCCCTCAAGGGGACTTGCCTGCTGCCCCTGGCTGGAAGGCATACAAGCAACGACTGCCATACGGACCAGGAGACAGAGGCCATGTTGTGAGGATGGAAGAGGAATGGCTAACCCTGGCGCCCCTGAGAACCAGCCCTGGATGGCCTCTGCTAAAGTGAGGGAGAGACATCTGTCCTATTTGACACCCCTGTTTTGTGCAGGCAAGCCTGATCCCCATAGACAAAAGTGTAGCTCCTCCCACCTTTTCTCCCTGCCTTGCCCTTTCTCTCCATGGGCGCTGATGAAGCATCTACTGCGGGGAGAGCAGAGGAGGAATATGGAAGCAGCTAGAGGTGATTTAGAAAGGGTCGGATTCCAAGAAACAAGGCAACGGACGTAGCGCCAGAAGAGGAGGACAGAGCCTGGGGAGGATTCGTCACCGCAGGGGTGGTGAGACAAACCTTCCAGAAGAGCAGGGGAAGGCAACAGGGACTTCCTACCCATCCATGCCTACCCCAGTTCTCCCCTGGGGGGGCCGGTGCACTGCCTCACCTCCCCACTGGCCCATGAAGACCCAGTGCCCCTTCCTGATGAGGCAGTAGGTGGGGAGGTGGGGGTGCCAGTTGGGTGAGAGGGTGTTTAGTGAGGGCCTGGGGCCGGCAATAGAGGAGAAGGGTATCCCCAGACCTACACATTCTTCCCAAATCAAGACAATAGGTGTAGAGTTGACCACGGAGATCCCACCTCATGCCTGAGCCCCCCATGCTGTCCGTGTGGCTTGCCTCTCAGAGCGGGCTTCCTCTGGGTCCCTGCGGAGCTCCGCTCAGTAAACATATAGGAGTCCTACCGTGTGTACTACATGTACATGGGGCCAAGTGCTGAGGACATCCCCTCGCAGAGGTCCCTGCCCCGCAGCCTCCAGCACACGCTGCCCTGACAGGCCGGCCCAGGATGGAAGCGTGCTGCTACACGATTAACAGCCGCTCCTCTGACGAAATCACGTCCTGTTCTGTAGCCTTTGTAGACCTCTGTGGCCTGACTCCTCCAGCCTGGCAACTTCTGAGCTCTCAGCGTGAAGCACCAAAGGGCTGAGCGGGGTAACGGGGGACCAGCCCTCAGGAGTGGAGCTCACATGCCACAGCCAGGGGCTTCTCGTCCATCCCCTACTCCTGTGTCTGGGCCCCTGAGCCTCCCCACCGGTCTGTACCTTGTCCCCGGGGGACAGGGGGCTGCAGGGGGGGCCTCTGTCAATGGGTAGAGAAGAACAAGGAGACAGCCCCTGGAGCACCCTCTTGAGGTGCTCAACCTTCCTTGACATCTGCCCCCGCCCCCACCAGGCCTTTTCTTTCTCTTTCCTGGCTTTGCCTCACCTCCAAGCTCTCCTCCTCCTCCTCAGAAGGGACTATTCCCCAGCATTTGGAGACCGCGTCTCCCCCAGCGCCCCCACCAAGCCGGCTCCCTAACCCAGGCTTGCCCCGCCCCCACACAGTGCTCACGCAGCTGTCTCCCTCCCGGCCCATCCCCTCAGTCTGAGGCCCCGCTGCCAACCCCCTGCCTGTCCCAGAGAGGCCTCCACAGACACTTGCTGCGCCCGGAAGCCTGCGGTTCTATCAGCTCTCCAGTGGCTGCCACAAACTGCTGTCTTGGAGAAAGGGTGGCTCATCCCCCTCAGCCTCCCCGCCTGCACCCCCATCCCAGCCCCAAGCCTCCCGGCATCATCTGCTCCACCTCCAGGCAGCTCGGAGCCAGGCCCCCATCTGCCCTGGCAGCCTGGGGCACTGGGGCTTTAGGACCCCAGGGTAGGACAGAGATCCGGGCCCCCAGCCCCCAGGCCCCTGCAGGGGAGCTGCTTAATGACCTTGTGAGCAGTAATTACACCCCAGGACCCGCTCTTAATAACCACGTATTCTCCCTGTCAATGTGCCTTAATTGAAAATGAGTAGGCGATACAAGTTGCTGTGAAGTTGGCTGCCAAGCCCTTAACGTGATATTAATTGTAGTAATTAGTAGTCACTTTGTGTTGGAGTCATCTATAAATAGGGGGTCTATTAGTTTAGCAAAAGAGCGTGATTTAAAATGCAAATAAAAGCCCAATTAGACAGATAAATCATTCGTCTTTCCCAGCAAATTATCATCTTGGGGGAAGATGGGGGCAGCAGCCACTTTGAGGATGATTGGTCAGTTCCGGGGCTCTGGGTTATTACACCACGTGAGTGGCCCACTTGGGACACTGTTCTTTAAACAAGTCTGTTCAGGGTCCCTCAGGAGGCTGTCACTCCAGGGGCTTTGACCAGGCTCTTTGTAGGCAGGACTCTTGGCCAGGCTCCTCCCCCATCTGCTTGATTGGTTTCCTTTGGGGACACCGGAGCACTTTTTTTGTTTGTTTGTTTTTTTTGTTTTTGTTTTTGTTTGTTTTTTTTCGGAGCACTTTTTAAAGGCACAGTAGCAGAGCGTGCCTCTGGGTCCTGGGGAATGGGCTGGGGTGTGGGAGGAGTCCCATCTTTAAATGTAGCTCTTCACCTTCCTGAGGGAACCCACAGATGCCATATATTGTTCTGTGACCCTAAAGAGTTAAAAAACAAATAGACCCACAACATTGGTCCTGGGGTAGACAACTTACTCTCCATTTCCTACTCCCTTCCACAAAACCTATGGAGGTTATTGGAGTCGCGCACGTGCACGCGCGCATGCGCACACACACACACACACACCCGCAGTATTTCTCACAGGCTTTGGGGGAACATTGGAGGTAGAAATGACTGGATGAAGAAGAGGCCAGTTAGGGACGTGTTAAGGCCAGAGGGACGTTTGATCATCTAGTTCAGCCTTCTCAAAACCTTCTCCCAGGCCTGTGTTTCCCAATCTCACAACTAGGGAGGTGGTGAGAAGTGTCTGGGCACGTGGGTCCTTCCCTCTTGGTCAGTGCAGTTGCCAGAAACCTGATGTTCAGAGCCCAGATCGGAGTTCTTCCCACCCCCACATCTGCCTCCCACCATCCCCTCTGGGAGTCCATCACTCCCTTTTGGACAATCAAGCCTGACTTTTTCACCGAATCTGCATTTTAATGAGTCAAAGCTGTGAGATGAGGCAGCCAGGCCCAAGCCCAGGTAAGAACAGTCCATTCCAAGAGGACTTTCCCATCATTGTCCAAGAAACCAGGGGAGTGAAGGCAGTTTGAGAGCATTATCCTTTATTTGATCTATCATCCTTTCTTTTATTACACAGTGCTTGCAACAGGTGGTAGTACTTGTGATTTTTAATGTCCTATTTGACAAAATAAATTGTTGGCAATCCTATGTGGATCCCAAGAAATGTTTTAGAAAATTTTTCCAGGTATAAAATCCAAATGTCTGGTCACAAAGAAGTTGAGACTTGAGGCCAGATGAGTCAGCTGTTTTGGGGGCAGGGAGAGAGTGAAGGAAGGGGAATGTGTGTGTGTGTGTGTGTGTGTGTGTGTGTCTCGGGGTGGGGGGGATGAAATAGGCACGTGTATCAGCAAAGATTTCCCTCTCTCTGAAATAGCATAAGAAGACTGCTATATCCTAGATAAGGAACTGGAAGGAGAGCCAGGCACTGTCCATCCCATCTCCCTGCATGACAGATGAGGAAATCAAGCCTCAGGGAAGGAGTGACTGGGCCAAGCCACACGGTGAGTCAGTGGTTCAGACCCTGGCTAGTACACACCTTCCGTGCCTGCCCCTTGTCCTTGTGTTGGCCCCAAAAGCAAGCCTGAGAGTTGATGTCATAGGATACATGGGCTCTGCCTTGGTTGGCTGTTGACCCTCTAGTTCTGCATGGGGACTGCTTGTTGACTCCCAGAAAATAGAAAACAGCCCTGCTGACAGACCAAGAAGTTCCGCGAGGAATAAAGACCATGCTCAGAAGAGCACACAGATAAGGCCACTCCACCCCAGCCACTCTGAGTGAAGGTGCTTCTCCACCAGTGACAGCTCTGGCCCTACTTTAATCTTCATGCCTCTAAGATATAAACAGAGATCCCCATCACTGAGTTGCCCCCACTTCTTGTGGCACCCAATCCCAGCCTGCCTGTGCTTTGCCAATCTCTCCTCAAATCACTCAGCACAAACCTCAACCCTTTACGAGGACTTACTCTCAGAATCTTCCTTCTGAGATCCTCTGGAGATCCCGTAGGGTGTGTTCTCCTTTACCTGCAGCAAGCCAACTAAACTTAACTTTTTTGATTACAGATGTGTTCCTGGTGGCATTTGGTGGTTGGGCTCTGAACATCCAACAGATAATGTCAACAGGCAGTGTTTCAGGCAATGCGGTGGTGACAAAAAGCAACAGAATTCACAACAGTGTATGGTGGGGACGCCTGGGTGGCTCAGTGGTTGAGCGTGTGCCTTTGGCCCAGGGTGTGATCCTGGAGTCCCGGGATCGAGTCCTGTATCAGGCTCCCTGCATGGAGCCTACTTCTCCCTCTGCCTATGTCTCTGCCTCTCTCTGTGTGTCTCTCATGAATAAATAAAGTCTAAAAAAACAAACAAACAAACAAACAAAAAAACAGTGTGTGGTGATAGACTTACCGGTAACTAGACTTACCATGGAGATCATTTTATAATATATAACAATATTGAATCACTATGACTTATACCTAAAGCTAGGAGGATATTGTATGCCAGTTATTCTTCAATTAAAAAAAAGAATTCAGGACGCCTGGGTGGCTCAGTGGTTGGCCGTCTACCTTTGGCTCAGGTCCTGATCTCAGGGTCTTGGGATGGAGCCCCACATTGAGCTCCCTGCTCAGCGAGGAGTCTGCTCCCTCTCCCTCTGCTGCTCCCTCTGTTTGTGCTGTCTCTCAATCTCAAATAAAATCTTTAAAAAAAGAACAAAAATTATAAAATTCTTGAAAGAAAACATAGGGATAAATCTTTATACCCTCAGATTTGGCAATGCATTCTTAGATATGACACCAAAAGCATAAGCAACAAAAGGAAAAAGTAAATTGGACTTCTTGAAAGTGAAAAACTTGTGTGTTTCAGAGAACACTATCAAGGAAGCAAAAAGACAACCTAAAGAATGGAAAATATTTGCAAATCGGATATCTGATAAGGGACTTGTCCCTAGAAGAACCCTTACCACTCAATAGTAAAAAGACAACCTGATTTTTAAATGGGCAAAAGATCTGAATAGATATTTCCCTGAGGGAGATATACAAATGGTCAATAAGCACAGGAGAAGATGCTTGACAGCCTTAGTCATACGGGAATGGAAATAAAAACCATGAGATGGGGGCGCCTGGGTGGCACAGTTGGTTAAGCACCTGACTTTCGGTTGCGACATCAGGTCATGATTTCACAGTCATGAGATGGAGACTCATGTCAGGCTCTGCACTCAGCTCAGAGTCTGCTTGAGTTTCTCTCTCTCCCTCCGCCCCTCCCCGCCTTGGTGTGCCACACACACCTGTATGTGCTCTTTCTCTCAAATAAATCTTAAAAAAAACAAAAACAAAAACTGTGAGACAGCACTTGACAGTAGGACAGCCATGATCAAAGAATCAGATAAAAACTTTGGGGAGGGCATGGGGATAACTGACCCCTCAAACTCTTCTGGTGGCCATGTAAAATGGTACATCCACATTGAAAGTAGTCTGGCATAAAAAGTTAAACATAGAGTTGCCATATGACCTAGCTGTTCTACTCCTAGGTATATACCTAAGAGAAATGAAAACCTATATCCACACAAAAATGTGTGCATAAATATTTATAGCCGCATTATTCATAATGGCCAAAGGTGGAAACAACCCAACTGTCTTAACTGATGAATGAACGGATAAGCAAAATGTGATATAGCCATACAATGGAATATTATTCAGCCATAAAAAGGAATGAAATGCTATTATATACTGTTACAACATGGATGAACCTTGAAAATGTTATGCTAATAAGCAAAGGAATTCAACCACTAAAGACTGCATATTATGTCCAGAATTGGCAAATCTGTAAAGACAAAGAAGATTAGTGGTTGCTTAGGTAGAGGGATGGTGGGGTGGAAAGAGTGAGTGATAGCTAATGGGTATGGTTCTTTTCAAAATGATGAAAATGTTCTAAAATTGACTCTACAGTTGGGATGCCTGGGTGGCTCAGTGGTTGAGTGTCTGCCTTTGGCTCAGGGCGTGATCCCGCAGTCCCAGGATCAAGCCCCTCCTTGGGCTCCCTGCGAGGGGCTTGCTTCTCCCTCTATGTCTCTGCCTCTTTGTGTCTCTCATGAATAAATAAATAAAATCTTAAAAATAATAATATTGATTGACTCCACAGTCAATGGAGTCAATGATAATTGTCTTTTTTTTTTTTAAGATTTTATTTATTTACTAATGAGAAACATGGAGAGAGAGAGGCAGAGACACAGGCAGAGGGAGAAGCAGGCTCCACGCAGGGAGCCTAACGTGGGACTCGATCCCAGGTCTCCAGGATCACGCCCTGGGCTGCAGGCTGCGCTAAACCGTTGAACCACCCGGGCTGCCTGAGTCAATGATGATTGTACTTATCCCTGAATATATTAATTATACTACTGAATTGTATACTTTAACTGGGTGAACATTTGGTATGTAAATTCTAGCTGCTTAAGAGAAAATAGACCCA
The DNA here is from genome assembly GCF_003254725.2 of Canis lupus dingo. Lineage (NCBI taxonomy): Eukaryota > Metazoa > Chordata > Mammalia > Carnivora > Canidae > Canis > Canis lupus. The sequence continues at coordinate 3,355,001 of NC_064254.1, forward strand.
GGCCCTTCCCCATGGAGGCTCCATTCTAGAGGAGAAAGTCGGCATGAAACTAATCACCTCACAAAGGTATAGTTTCTCCCAACACAAGGGCTGTCATGGCAAAACAAAGGACTATGAGACATGGCGAGGACCACTGCATTTAGCAGGGAACAGGTATCCGGGAAAGCTACTCTGGGAAAGTAACTCTTTTTTTTTTTTTAATTTATTTATTTATTCATGAGAGACACAGACAGAGAGAGAGGCAGGGACATAGGCAGAGGGAGAAGCAGGCTCCTCACAGGGAGCCCGACGTAGGACTCGATCCTGAATCCCAGGATCAAGACCTGAGCTGAAGGCAGGCGCCCAACCGCTGAGCCACCCAGGTGTCCCAGAAAGTAACTCTTTAAAATATCTTTTTCTGTGCATGTCTTTTGCCCATTTCATGATTGGATTGTTTGTTTCTTTGGTGTTGAGTTTGATAAGTTCTTTATAGATCTTGGAAACTAGCCCTTTATCTGATATGTCATTTGCAAATACCTTCTCCCATTCTGTAGCTTGTCTTTGAGTTTTGTTGACTGTATCCTTTGCTGTGCAAAAGCTTCTTATCTTGATGAAGTCCCAATAGTTCATTTTTGCTTTTGTTTCTTTTGCCTTCGTGGATGTATCTTGCAAGAAGTTACTATGGCCGAGTTCAAAAAGGGTGTTGCCTGTGTTCTTCTCTAGGATTTTGATGGACTCTTGTCTCACATTTAGATCTTTCATCCATTTTGAGTTTATCTTTGTGTCTGGTGCAAGAGAGTGGTCTAGTTTCATTCTTCTGCATGTGGATGTCCAATTTTCCCAGCACCATTTATTGAAGAGACTGTCTTTCTTCCAATGGATAGTCTTTCCTCCTTTATCGAATATTAGTTGCCCATAAAGTTCAGGGTCCACTTCTGGATTCTCTATTCTGTTCCACTGATCTATGTGTCTGTTTTTGTGCCAGTACCACTCTAATGAGTTACATTTTATATATCCAAAATTCATTCATTTGAAAGGGACAATTCAATATTTAGTAAATTGTGTTGTGCATCCATCACCATAATCCAGTTTTAGATCATTTTCATCACCCAGTAAGATTCTTTAAATGCATATACAGTTAATCCAATCCCTGGCAACCACTAATCTACTCTCTGTTTCTGTAGATTTGCCTTTCATGGAAATTTCATATAAGTGGAATCATACGGTATGTGATGTCCCTCGTCTGGCTTCTTTCAACTAAGCATGTCTTGAAGATCCACATTCACAAAACTTTTTACTACTGAACGGTACTGGACTGTATGAGTAGATCACATTTTGTTCCTCCATTCACCAGGTGATGGACAAGTAATTTGCTTCCAATTTTTTGGCTTTTATGAACAAAGCTGCTCCGAACATTTCACAGCAAGCCTTGTGTGGATGGATGTCTTCGTGTCTCTTGGGTAGATTCCTAGGAGTGGAATTGCTGGGTCCTGTGGTAAATTTCACTTTTTAAAAAACTGCCACACTGTTTTCCAATGCCTCACCACCTTATATTCTGTGGGAAAGTGACATTTAAGCTGAGACCTAGCAGATGACAAGGAGCCAGCCATGCAGTGAGTAGAGGAGCGTCCTGGCATGGCAGATGGGACTGGTGTCCCCTGTGAAGGCCCTGGGGCCTGAGAAAGAGAAAGCCCACCTGGAGAGAGGAGCTGGATCCCTTGGGGGCGTTGGGGAAGATTTTGTATACTGACTCACCTGCAAAAGTACAGAAAGGAGTCTGTCGGAGAGAACGAGGTAAGAGCAGGCTGACTGAGGAGGGACAAATCCTGAGGTGGCTGCAGTGATCCTGGCAAGGTGACAAGAGCCCAGTGGCGGCAGAGGGAGGAGAGGTTAGGAGGGTGGAGGGGCCGCCCGGTAACTGGACTGGGAGGGGTGTGATGGAGTCCAGCATGTCTCCAGGCATCTGACTGGCTGAACACACAGCAGAAGACCAAAGACTGGAGACAGCAAGGGGGAGTGAGCTTTACTGGACACTTGGGTGTGAGGGGCCTGTGGAGAGCACCAACTGGCCTCCTGGCAGATTTCCAGAAGAGAGGATCCTGCTTCTGGGAGACGTGGACTCGGGTGTCCTCGGGAGTGCTCCCTCAGGTGCCTTGGCACCAACATGCCTGCTGCCACAGACCAAGAAGGGGCTGCTCTCCTTCCTCATCCATCTTGTTCCAAGCATGGGAAAAAGTTTTCCCTGATTCCCCACCTCTCTGGAGGGTCCCAGGTGTGGCTTTCAACAAGTCCCTGAAGATTTGGGGAATAATTCTATCGCATGATCACAGCAAAAGATCTCTTCCGAGGCCAGCTCCCCACGGTACTCCTGGCCTTGCCCTCTGTTTCCCTCCAAGTGGCCACAGGCCTCTCACCCCTACCTCTCCAAACCTGGGGTCTGGGACAAAGTGATTCTTGTACCCAGAAAGCAAGGATTCCTCTTACCACAGAGTCTGCTAGTGTCTCCAATATCCACTCTCCTCTATGAGCTTTTTTTTTTTTTTTTTTTAAGATTTTATTTGAGATAGCAAGAGCCAGGGAGAGGGAAAGAGACAAGCAGACCCCCTGGTGAGAGGAAGCCCAGATGATGCAGGGCTGGGTCCCAGGATCCCGGATCGTGACCTGAGCTGAAGGCAGACACTTAACCGACTGAGCCGACCGTTCCTCCTCCCTGAGCTCCTGATTGAGCTAGGCACATTGCCATCCAGCATAGCCTTACTTCCTGTTGCATATGGTCATGTGATTAAGCCTGGCTAATGGGGTATAAGGAAAAGTGTCATTTTCAAGCAGGGAGGAGACGTGGCCTTCATCATTCTTCTCAACAGCTGGAATACAGATGTAATATCTGGGGCTCCAGCCGTGACCTTGGATCACGAGGCGGGGTGACCCTGGGAATGGAAGCCGCACGCAATGGAACAGTCTGGCATACTCTGCATGGCTTAACTCCAGGTGGCGGCACCCTTTACATTGTGTTCTATGGCAAATAGATTACAGAATATAATGTGAAGGGCGTCCCTGGAGTTTGGAGCCTGGGCCCTTGATACCGGAGCACCACATCAGCCTCAACCGCTAAAGGATTCTGCACCCAATTTCAACATGGGGTGTGTGTTTTCCCCAACATTGCCAAGCAATTCTCCAACACCAGCGGGGTGGCCTACCCAGCTTAATTCTAGAACTGCCTACCTGGAGAGATCATCAGATTCCACAGGTGAGGGGCTCAGTCCCACAAAATTTCTCCCACTTCAGATGCCAATCACAAGTCCAGGCTATTACCTGTTCTTCCAACCAATTAAATCAGAGCTTCACATGACCCCCTCCTTGGGTTGTATTAAGTTGCTTCGGCAACTCGTGAAACTCGGAGAAACATTTACTTACTAGATCACCAGTTTACTCTAAAAGGATACAACTCAGGAACTGGCAGATGGAAGAGATACACATGTCGAAGTATGGGAAGGGGGCTTCAAGCTGCCATACCCTCCAAGTGCGCCGTTCTCCCAGAAGCTCCGCATAGCCAGCAATCTGGAAGCTCTCTGGACCCCATCCTTTTGTTTGTTTGTTTGTTTGTTTGTTTTAAGATTTATTTATTTATTCATTCAGAGAGAGAGAGAGAGGCAGGCAGAGACACAGGCAGAGGGAGAAGCAGGCCCCATGCAGGGAGCCCTATGCGGGACTGGATCCTGGGACTCCAGAATCACGCCCTGGGCTGCAGGCGGCGCTAAACCGCTGCGCCACGGGGGTTGCCCCCTTTTGGGGTTTTTATACAGAGGCTTCATGACCTAGCTGGGGTTGATTAAATCCTTGGCCATTTGGTGACTGAAATCCAGCTCCCTCCTCCCCAGGGTTCGGGGGTGGGGGATGGGACAGAAAGTTCAACCGTTCCATCACATGGTAGGTTCTCCAGGCAACCAGCGCCCAAGCTGGGGGGATCCAAAAGTCACCTCAATTACCTAACAAAAGACACTGTTTGGAGCTTCATGCCAGGAACAGTGGACAAAGACAATATATATTTCTTATTCTAAATTACAACTACCTACCTCCGGACATCACGTAAGAGAGAAACATACTTCCGTCATGACCACCTGCCATTTGAGAATTTTCTGTTATCTGCAGTTGGATCTACTCCTAATCCCATGTCCTCCTTTCCTCTGCCCAGATCCACTGTGCCTAGGACAAGTGACTGTCGGCTCCCCTCGGAGGAGAGCTCGCCCTACCCTAACAGTGGCCCTACAACATGACCCACAGAAATGCCAACAGCCAGGATTCCTCAAAGTCCAGGCTATTCTACCTTAGGTCTCATCCAAATTCATCTTGGGTTTGATTATCGATTGCCAATTATTCCAAACAGTAGCTTCCTACATGATTTCTGTCTCATGGGTTTTCTGGGCTCACCAGGCATTTCTAGCTTAGGGTCCCACATGAGGTTACAATCAGGGGATGGTTAGGGCAAGAGTCATCTGTAGGCTCGACTAGGCTGGAACGCTGGCAGGTGGCGCGGGCTGGGAGCTCAGCAAGGGCTGTGGGTTCCTCGTGGCGTGGAGGCTGGATTCCAAGGAGTGTCCTGGCACTGAGGCTTCCAATGCCCCAGCCTTCTAAGCCATGCAGAGTCACTTCTGCCACCAACCGAGGTTCAAGAATAGGGGACTAGACAGGATGTGAATACCAGGAGGTGGTGCACTGGAGTCCACTCTATCACACAGCTAAGGGTCTGGAGCTTGGAGAGACACCAGACCAGACACAAGACTTCGGCATCAGCAGCATTTACATGCTAATTCAAAGCCCAGGAATGGATGGGTGCTGTGTGCACTTGAGTGTGCCTGTGGCCTGTGTGGGTGTGTGTGTTGTGTGTTGTGTGTATATATGTGGGGGGGGTTAATGTGGCATGTGCTGTGTGGTAGGTGTAGTGAGGAGGTGGTGTATGTGCCTGCACATGGTTGGGAGTTGGAGGCTGGCAGAGAAAAGATGGAAGTCAGGGGAGGGGTGTGTCCTTAAATTAGAGTCTTTATGGACTGGATTCCCTTTTCTGCTGCCTCCCACTCTCCTCCTTCAAAGCTCCTGCCTCCTTCGGACCCACCCCGGCCACTGCCAGGCAGGGAAGAAGTTTCCAGAGATCACTTTGAGGGAGGAGCCTGGTCCAGGGCCCCTGGGGCAGCACATCTGGTCCCATCGTGCCCACGCTCCCACCCACCCCCCACTCCCTGAGTACAGCAGGTACAGGTGAAGGCCCCGTGGTGAGGTGGGCAGGACTTACTGATGTCCCTACCTTGCCAGCAGCTCCCAGAGGGCACCGTTATCATACCTCTGCCCCATGCCAGGAGGCCTCCAGGGAGGTGTGGGGTGCCACCCACCTGCCCAGGCCCTAAGGTCTGATACATGAAGGTAACGGAACTGAAATCAGGAGTCCTGGACTCCACCCCTACCATGTGACTGCAGGTAGGTCATTTGCATCCTTTGAGCCAAATAAAAAAGACTGAATTAAGATCCCTTTAGATTCCATCCGGAGTCCCAGGACTGAACACAGCCCCACGCAGCCTCTCCAGGCTCTCCCATTCATGCTCTCCCACTTTCACAGGTGAAACCTGGAAGGGCCGGGAGAGGCAGGAAAACACCCAGGCTCCAGAGGTCATCTCAGGCAGCCCCCTGCTGGGTTCCAGGTGTCATCTCTGCCTGAGCCAGAGGCCCTCATCTGTCAGGCAGGGCCCAGTGGCTGCAGAGGAGGGAACAGAGGGGGAGTTAATCTTCCCTGGAATATTAATGGCCCCGTCAGGAGTGCTGGGGACGAGCTGAGCAGCAATCTGCCTTTATTAACGAGGCGGGCGCCAGCTGGAGGGCAGGCGCCCCAGGAGACAGAGGAGGGGAAGAGTGGAGGCGGCTGGGAGGAGCCAGCATCCTAGCCCGTGGGGCAGCAGGTAGGTGGGGGGGGGGGGCCTCCCACCTCAGCCATACCACCACCACCACCACCACCACCACCACCACCACCACCACCGATGAGGTTCCCTAACCTCATCCCTCAGCTTTCCTGCCCCTCCCTCCAGAAAGCTTCCCTGCTCTGTGGGGACTCCCAGGAAGCCCCATTGGGCTATGCTATGCGTGCCACCCACACCTGCTGCCCTCCCAGTAATTGTCTGACACGGTGGCTCTCAGCCCTGCTGCACAGTACCATCACCCGGAGAGTCCCCTGGACAGTTTTTAGCGATCCTAATGTCCTACCCAGAAATCCTGACGCAAGGGGTTGGGAGAGGGCCTTGTCACCAATATCAATATGTCCTTGCCACCTCTCCCCAGTACCCAGCTGCTGCCATCAAGAATGCTAACCATGTGTGGGCTCACCGAGGCCAGGCACGGTTCTCTGTGCTTTATACACTCATTGGACCCTCATGACAACCCCAAGACCCAACTGCGATGCTCTAGTTAATAGATGGAGAAACTGAGGCACACAGGGGTTCACATAGATGCAGGCAGTGGGGCTCCAGAGCTGAGCTCTTTGCCACTCTCATAGGTGAGGAGAGAGGCTCAAGCTGCGAGTCTCTTGGGACAAGACAAGGCCATGTGCAGCCAGGCCATCAGCGACCAGGTCCTTGTCTGAGACCAGATGCAACTCAGGGCAGGGGCCAGAGAAGTCACCAGGAGACGGCAAGGGGTGCAAAAGAAATCCCAGGCAAGCCTTGATCAAAGGCCCGGGCAGTGACCAAGTTACCAGTTACCTCTTCCAGTGCCCACATTACCGATGGGGAAACTGAGGCTAGGAGTGGTGAGGGGCCAGGCCAACCTCTCAGGCCTAGGCACGTTGGGCTGGAGCTGCATGTGAGAATGTGCAGAGTGCTGGGGTAGGAGGTATTCCTTCCCGAATCATCCAGTGTGTGTGCTCACAGGTGTGTGAGAATGTATGCACCTGCGCGGGTGTGTGTGCAGGGTACACATGCCTCTGTGTGTGTATGTGTGTGTGTGTGCAGGGGTGTGCGCACGGGTCTGCAGGCATGAGGGATGCGCGCATGCCCTGAGCCCATCTCGGGGCCTGGCCCACACACCATCCCAGGTCCCCAAGGGCATCAGGGTACACTGGCCATTGGCTCCCCAGGAAAGCCATCGCTCAGAGGAGGGGTCATTTAGCCCGCCGGCACTCCGCTTGGTTATTTAAGCCACCACCGGGACGGGGTTAGGAAGCTGAGATTAACCACTGGCCCTGTGACTAGAAGCAATACATATTTCCCTCTCTTTTGCCTTTTTTGTTCACCAAATTGAATCAATTTATTGAAGTTGCTCACAATCAACTTATGCTGATTCCCCAACAGTAAAGAAGAGAAATGAGGCGTTGGGGCCCCAGGGCCAAATTTCACTCATTGAAGTGAACTCCGGCTGGCCCTAGGGGGCGCAGCCAGCCTGTCACATGCCATTCCCACCCCACCCACTGAGCTGCCCCATCTCCCAAGCTGGAGGCCACTTTGGCCACCCTGCTCCCAAGATGGGGCACACCCACACCCAGGTGCTCGGCTCTCCGGCCTCAGACATCTCAAATTGAAACCAAATCCTGACCCCACCTGCCTCTGCGGAGCATGTCACACCCCTTGTAGCTCAGTGAGCCGTGCTTTCTGGGGCAGAACCCCACAGGATGTGGGAGCACAGAGTGTAATAGATGCCTCACCCCCAACATGGTGCCACAGTGCTTCAGATGCCACCATCAGAGCTATTGATCATCAGGGTAATAATACTGGCTGACATTTGTTGAGAGGTTCCCACCTACCAGGTGCTATGAACTCACCTAATGGTTTGGGCATTACAGTTATCCCCATTTCACTGATGGAGACATTGAGGCTGGGACAGTTAAGTGACCTGCCCAAGGTTTCACCAGCAGCAAGTGGTTGCGGCCCACATAGTGAATGAGCCATCCAAAAGCTATCATCAAGCTCACTTTCTCCATTTCAGAGTCTGCCTCATGGGAACCCAGCCCATGACATGAGAGCTGGAAAGATCTGAGACGTGTGGGCCGGAGAGGCCCCATCATCCATGAACAGAGATGAGGAGCAAGAACTTGGAACAGTGAGAGGCAGATGTGAGACCACACAGCCCATGAGCAGTAAGATGAAGTCTGTGTCTGTGCTGATTCCTGACATTGCCCAACCCCTGAGGAAGCCCTCGGGTTCTGTGAGACACCCCCGGTTCTGCATAATACACCCTCCCTTTGTTGAGCTAGCTTGAGTGGATTTCTACTTCTTGCCATCAGAGTGTCCCGGAATAAGACATGCTGTTATTCCGTGTTTTATGAATAAGAAACCCAAGTCCAGAGCAAAGGGGCCTTCCCTGAGGTCACAGCTGGTTAGTGAAAGAGCTGGCTCTTCACCATTTATTTATGTAATGAATAGCTATTGAGGTCCTACTGTGTGCCATGAATTTTGTCGATTTGAGGGTTATAACTTGTTGGGGTTTTTTTAAAGATTTTATTTATTTATTTGAGAGAGAGAGGAGCAAGAGCTGGGGGGGGGGAAGCAGAGGGAGACACACACACACACACACACACACACACACACACACACACACCGCTGAGCTGGAAGCCTGACTAGGAGTTCCATCCCAGGACCCTGGGATCATGACTTAATCCAAAGGCAGACGCTTAACCAACTGAGCCACCCAGGCACCTCTCCGGTTATAATTTGTAAGCAAGGCAAACATAATCCCCTTTATTGTTGACTCACAATCCCGTGAGAGAAAAAGACAAGTAAAGAAACAATGACAATGCAGGATGACAAATGCTATGGAACCACTTAGGGGGTCACTTACCCTGGGTGTGGAACCTCACAGAAACTTCCTGGGGGTAGTGACATTTATGCCTAGGCCTGCAGAAGAGCGGAGCCCTATAAGAAGATGGGATAGAATGCCAAAGGCTCGGAACTGAAAGGGAGTTTTGGAATCAGTCTGGTTTTATCTGCTCAGCATCTTCTGGGTGGTCAGGGGAGGTGGAGGCACAGCTTCTCTGGCTCTGCGTCGCTTCTGGGAGATGCCCAATCACATCTCTGTGTCCCTCACCATAGGGCTAGGTCCATGACCCAGTCTAGTCCAATCAGCACCTCTCTCAAGAATCTGCATCTCTAATGGAGACACAAGGTTGGAAGGTGGTATGAGCTGAGGTACCTCGTGGCGGTACGCCAGAGAGAATACCTATGCTCCTCAGACCCCCAGAGCTGCCCCAGCTTCCATCCATCCCAAGACCCGTGGTCTAGCTTTTCCTTCTGCTCTGTGACCTGCTTTGCTGCCTCTTCAATAAATCACCTGCTCTTGTTTCTCATTTTCAGAATCAACTTTTGATGCTTGCAACCAAATAATCCTGATTCAGAAATTAGTACCAGGAGTGAGATTCATGAAAACCCCTGGAGGATGTATGAGCTACTTAGAATTGGTTTTCATAACTCACCAAGGCCCAAATCAGGAAGCCTCGGGTTCAAATTATTGGACAGAAAAGAGGTTAACCCAGGGGACACAGTGGTGAACAGCTAATCATGTTCTACCCTCCAGTCACCCGGGACCATGTACCAACTGAACGTGAGAGAACTGGCAGCTGCCATGGCCAGTGCATAAAGGATGAGGAATGCTGAACTCATACGCTGGGTGCTTGTCCCTAACACTGGATAATTTAAAGCAAGAAAATGACAGGTTCAAATCAAAACATTTGCCCCAAGGCACAGAATAAAATTTAGGGCCATTAAGATAACTGTGCTGAAGGAATCTTTTATTGAGGATAGCCATGGAGTTGAAATTGCAGAAGACTAACTTACCGATTGATTCTGAAGTCACTGAGTGACAGTTGAATTCCCAACCTTACCAGTCCCCCTCTGCAGGAGGGCGGGCATCGGTCAGGAAGCACTCAAATCCTATTGGAATGGTGATATCTGGAAGGATTATGAGGACTTGGAGGACCCTAAGCCCCCAGGTGGCTCACTGTCCAACCTGTGACTTCCCTCGTGACATCCTTCAGTTTTTCCCAGAATACTGGGGATCTGGGCTCCCTGTGGTCCAGATGAAACAAAGTAGAATCAGGGGGCTGGAAAAGTTATATCCAAAATGATCTGCAGGAAGTCACTAGTTTGTGTTTCTAAGGTATGAGGGATACATGTGGGAATGAACTTTGAGGGTGCCTCCATCAAGCGGAGCAGGATGGAAGCGTGGATTTGACTACATTTATGGAGATGGGTGTAGTCACCAGAAATTCCGCATTCACGACGCTCGGGCAATTGGCACAAGTTCTGACATTTTGCAGAAGTCACTAGTGCAAACCTGGGCCAAACGGTGATCCTCATGAATTGGGTAAAAAGATCTGAAAAATCCCCGGCATAATTAGAGGGATGGAGGCAAAACAAGACAAGAATGCTGTCTAGATCTATCAATCCCCATCACTGCCGGGATGCTCCCTTCCTGCTTCCCAGGAGGATACTGCCAGTGAGAGGGGATCATAACCTTTCTTTTTTAATCAAAATCAGTAACATATTTCAGACAAAAGGTATAAAGAATAATGTAACAAACATCCATAAACCTCTTTATCCAACCTAACACATGAAACATGTGAATTTGAGTCCTCCAGGAAAGTAGACATGAGGACGGGACCTGGAAACATCTGTGAAGGAGAATGGGGAGGGCAACGGAGGGGTGGGCAGGGCCGGCAGGGCCAGCAGGTCACAGCACAGCTGGACGCCTGGGAAGGGCAGTGCAGAGGGAGGGAGGCTCACTGGGAAGAATCCCAGACAGCAGCGCAGTTCTGATATAGTTCATCAAGGCCAGTGGGAGGTCCTGGAGCCAAAGTCACTCACAAGAGGCGCGAGCCCTGCATGTGGCACAGGACAGGGTGTCCCTGCCAGGCATAGTTGGGCTGGGTACAGCCTGGGGATGTGCGGCCTTAACACAAATCCAGTGGAGGACTCAGCGCAGTAGCAAGGGCCACGGGTCATTATGAATCATGCAGTAGGCCCTGTGCGGCGTTTTCATGGCCACACATGAAACGTGGCCGATACCAATCAAACTCCTTATCAACTGTTAACCTTCCAAGTCTAAAATGGGCTCAGCTACCTCCTCTCTGTAGTTGAGGAATTCTGGCAGAGGGGCTGCTTTTGCAAGGGGGTTTCTAATCTTAGAGTGGGTGGAAGGAAGGAGCTCTGGTGGCCCAGTCCAGTCAAATCATGGGAAGGTGGTAGGCATGGTCATCCCGAAGAGGCAGAGGGCCTCTGGGAGGCAGAGGTACTTGCTCGAGGGTCCCTTGGGAAGGGATGAGCAAGGAGACCACTGGGGCCTTCTTCACCTCTGGGTTTGCCAAGTAATGGGCTCCCTTGGGGGTAGGGTTCCCAATCCAGGAGTGGGCCAGACCCAGGACCTCTCAAATGTAGGGGTGGGCAGTGCCTCTGAGCAAGGACCTTATGAGAGCACGCAGAAAACATGATGAATCTTGCATCCAGCTTCCCCCCAAAGGAAATTACTGCCCTTTACCTGCACTGCTGAGCCCAGAATGAGGGGCAGTAAGATGAACATCTGGCTAAGTCTCACCTCTGGGGACAGGAATACCACATGGTCTGGAGATCAGAGCTGCCCTTTTGGAGTTCAGGGGGCACTGTGTTCCCTGCTGAATTCACCCTATGCTAGGTCATTGGGGCCTCAACCCCCTTCACGGGTTATGTCTCCAGTTCCCGAGAGGAAATAAAGGTCCTGTGGGTGACAGTAAACCCACACCAGTGTCCTGCACAGAAGACTGGGATCTCATAGGAAGAGGGCCCAGGAGGAAGCCACTGCACTCCCATTACCTACAGACACAGTGAACCCAAGCAACACCACGACCCTGAGGAGACAGCAGAGCTAAGTGCCACCCTCAAACACTGGAAAGACAGAGCTGTGATGATCCTGATCACGCCCTCACTAGAGTGAGGCCACCCACCACCAGCCAGTGCGGAAACAGCTAGATCACGGCAAACCGCAACGGCTCACGGTAGTTATTCGGGTGGTGACTCCATTTGCAGCTGCTGGTTCCAGATGTGGTCTCCTTGGTAGAGCAAATTAATGTGGCCCCAGCACTTGGTATTCAGCTGCTGATTTGGAAAATGGAACACACTCTGTCTCGGAAACAGAGACCCCCCCAAGAGCAGTCTGCTTGCCCCTGAGCGGGGCAGTAGGAGAATGTCACTGGCCTGCCCCAGGGATGCTGGCCTTCCAGCTCCTCCCTGGATGCCCTCCCCCTTCCGCGGGGCACCCTCTGCCCAAGGCCTTGTGCTCTGAATGGAGAGCAACACACTGATGGCATCCAACACGAAGGAAGTCACAGGTGCCCTAGACCTCTCGGTAAGATGCATGTGACAGAGACGGGGGCATAATTCAGGGCACGCCACCACAGTGAGGATCCTGCAGGTCCATGGTCTGGGATATGCTGGAATATGCTGGAATACTCTCTTCAAAGTGAAGGAGAATTTGCTGCAACTTGAACCCCGCTACCTCTGAAAAGGAGACACAATGCTTGGTGGACTTCTTTGGATCTTGGAAGCAGCCCTGAGGCCAAATCTGCTGACACAACTTGTAAGCAGGCTGGAAAGCATCCAGCTTTGAGTGGGGTCCCGAGCAAGTGGAGCAAGTGGGGTCTCGAGCAGCTTTGAGTGGGGTCCCAAGCAAGTGGGGTCCTCTGCAGGTGGCCTGGGCTGTGGCACAAGCCTCTGACCTCGGAGCTTGCCCAGCAGCGCTCAGAGTATCCGGGGCAGGGCACGGTGCCTCGTGGAGCCTGTGGCAGGCAAAACTTCTCCAGTGGAGTCCGTAGAGCTTCTGAATAAGAAACTATTCTTCTTTGAGGAAATGGGTTCTTGCCTCGGGCTCCAGAGAGATGAGAATACCTAACCCCGAGTCACTAAGCAGTTGACAGCCTGAACTCTCCATCTTGAAGCAGATAGCATTGATGCCTCCAGCCCTATGTGGGGTGTGCCCAGCAGAGCTCCATCTCCAGTAACCCCATGAGTAACCCTGTGTCAGGGCCTCTCCTTTTTGTCCCACATGGGAGTGACCCTCTATGCTCTCTTAAAAAGTAGGACTCACACAATTTTTAAAAATACAAAGTACTTAGCTGCTTCAGGTGAGGCTGGATCCAGCAGCCCAGTGATATCACTAAAGACCTTATTTCTGCCATGCCTCTTCTGCCTCCTGTGGTATTGACCTCATGCTAACATTACCCTCTCGGGCCCCCACAGAATGGCTGTCAGCATTTTGCACACTCCCTTCAAGTCTGCTGGCAGAGAGCACAGCCCTGCTGGCCACTCTTAGGAAAGCAGAGAGTCTCCTTTCCTGGAATCCCCCAGCATCCTTGTGTCACCTTGGCTTAAATTGGGTCATGTATCCCTTGTAGACCAATTGCTGTGGCTGGGGAGCTTCACTGATTTGTTGCAGACACCTAGGCCCACCCCCACTGCACCGCCCACCCAGGGGGAGGTGGTCTGAGGGGAGCCAATCCTATCCAAGCAGCATGACCAAAGGTAGGAGGGGGTGGTCCTCTAAAGGAAGTAAGAGGCCCTTATTGCCATCAAGTGGGGGGAATGGTTGCTGGGCCTCAACATGGGGGTGGGGTGAAGAGAGGAATCAGGTTTGCCCCTCTCCACATGATTATAGAATCACAGCCCGGTGTTTTGGCTGGAATCTTAGAAGCTCAGACTCCAGCCATGTTCATGAGGGGGGACCCGTGTTCATGTGTCCTCAGCTAGCTGCTTGGAGGGGATGGAGCTGTGGTTCCCCCCACCCCCACCCGGGCCGGGGAGGGCGGAAGGGAAAACCCACGTGCTTCAGACCTAGCTCTGTTTCTCCTGAATTCCCAGACGGACCCCCTCCACTACCCCGAGGGCTGGCTTCTCCTCTCAAATCCCCCCAGTCTGGTGGGTGCCTGGGGGGCGTAGGAGCCACCTACCAATAAGGCGGGGTCTCTGGGAGCCGAGTCCTGGGAAGATATAGCCCTTTGCCTCAGGTTCTACACTTGGAGACTGTGCCCTAATGGCTCTTAAACAGGGTACACAGCTTTTCAGACAACTCCTCCCTTTTGTCGTGATAAAAGCATTTCACCCCCAAACCCAATAATCAAATCAACTCTAAGAAAGTGATAGTTAGAAAAAAAAAAAGTGATAGTTCTGCATGCTGTTTTCAGACAAAGACACTGTCACCATCTGTTTAGTCATCCCTGCAGTCCCGAGGCAGAGGTCATCCTATGGAATAATACATCAGAGTCACCGGCCATGTCTACACAGACCGGACCCGTTCGTTTTGTGAGCGTGCACTGAGCAGAGCAGAGGTGGGAGGTGCCTTCCTCCGCTTCTCTGGCTGCTGCCCGCGCTGCCCTGTCCACTTGTTTGCAGGTGCTCTGGGGCAAGCCTTGACTTTGGCCTGAAGTTCACTTCCTCTAACTACTTCTCAGTGCAAGATAACCACGAGCCCCAAAAGGCACTGCCTGGAGGTGGGTCCCGCCCCTGCTGCCTTCCTTCCCTCCCAGCGGGAAAGAGAAGCCTTCGTCCCAGTACATTTTAGTTACAGACCAGTGTTTAATTTCAGGTCGCTGTTTATTCCTTCCATAAACATGTCTCCCCATGTACAATCGCTGTGTTTTTCTGTCTGTGAGAAATTGAGTGTCTTGGTATGGGATGGAACACAGGTAATTTTTTCATTAAAATTAATGAAAACATTTTTTCATCTTTATGGCTTTGCAGCCGGGGGCAGGGCTTTTAGAAATTAATTAAAGTCACCGAGTGAGAGATAGGTGTGTTTGCCCTGGAGCTTTGCCTCCTCCCTGCACCTCTCTCCTGACCAAAAAGAAAAACCTCCACTGATGCTTACGAGGCCTCTTGGAGAGGCAGGGGCTGTCCCCAGTGGGCCTCCAGGCCCCACATTTTCTCCTCCTGTCACCAGAGTGTTGGTCGTCCCCCACCTTCGTCTCCCCCTCACCCCTCCACCGCCACCCCAGACCCCGCACTCCCCGGCCTCAGGAGTAGGGAGGTAGGTGTGGGCCAACAAGGTTCAGCCAAATCTAGCCAGCACTGGGCAGAGTGGGATGTTCTGGACAGTTCCACCTTTCAGGGGATCCTTCCATCTCCCTCCACCAGAGGCTCTACCCACGGCCTTTCCTGTCTCCCAGGCACCGGGAACCAGGATCTTCCCAGAGTTTCCCCATCTCCCCCATCAGGGCCATTTGGAGCAGTCCTGCCCAGCCCCAGCACCCCACCTGGACATTAGAGACCAAAGAGTCTGTCCCAAACACACCTGTGCTCAGAACGAGGCGCTGGCAGGTACCAGGAATGGGTGGGAAGAGGGCAGACCTAGGTTGGGAGAGAGAACAAGCGGGTGCTAGCTCGGGAGCAGGTGGCAGCGGGAAGTGGAGGAAGCCAGAGCACAAGGGCGGGCCTTCCTGGGCGGGGGTGCTGGGCTGGGAGGGGCTGGGGGGTGCCCAGAGTGGCCAAGGAGACAGAGGGCTACAGGGGAGGCAGGCGCGGATGTACTGAATTTGGGATGTGTAGCAGGTGGGGTGGGTATGAGGCTGTTTAAGCAGGCTCGTCCGGCGGGAAGCTAGGGGGAGCGTGCAGCTCTGGAGCCCCGAGGGAGGTCCAGGCAGAGGTAGAGTGGATCTGGGGTTCAGCAGTGAATCGGATGGAGGATGGAGCCAGCTGCCCAGGCTCACTGGAGAGGCCAGGCCCATTCTAAATACTCTAATATATTCCTTTCCTTAGCTTATTCCTTTAGGGCTTAAATACATCTCCACCTCCAGAGCTCTTTCTATTTAAATCCAAAGACCCATGGAGAGGTGACATCCTAAACCCTTGTAGTAATCAAGCTGTAAGTCATAGAAACTGTATTCATTTTGTTTAAAAGATTTTATTTTATTTATTTATTCATGAGAGACACAGAAATAGAGAGGCAGAGACACAGACAGAGGGAGACCGGGAGCCCGATGCAGGACTGGATTCCAGGACTCTGGGATCACGACCTGAGCCGAAGGCAGACGCTAAACCACCGAACCACCCAGGTGTGTCCCAAAAACTTTTAGCTCAAGCAAAATAAAAAGGGAGGAGGTGGATTTATTTCCTTAAACCAATATAAAGTCTGGAATTTCAGGTACAGCTGGATCCAGATGCTCAAGCAATGTCATCAGGATTGTCTTGACTCCTGTGAGCTGGCTTCACTCGCGGGCAGGCAGGGAAGGCTGGCAGCCCAGCTTTTCCTTCTACTAGAGGGAAAACCCCCACGGGAAGGGAAAATGTCTTCAAAGCCCTGGTATCGATGGGTTTGGTGAGGCTGGGGTCATGTGGCCGCCTGAGCCAGGAGTGGGGTCCATTCAATCCACACAGACTAAAAGGAGGGAGATCCCCAAGTAAAAGGTAGAAATTGGCAGCTGGAGCTGAGGCTGGAAGCAAGGCCCTTACCCTAGCACATAAGTTCTCAGAGGGCAGGAACTTTGTGTCTGCTGTGTCTTCCTGGCCTAGAACACATTGTTGGATGGATGAATGAATGAATGAATGAATCAATCAATCAATCAATCAGTCAGTCAATCAATCAACCAAGCTAAGCTATCAGACAAGGTCTGGAAACCTGGTCTGGAAACCTGGGAAAAAACAGATTTTCCTTGAGGCCAGCCTCTGTGGGGCACTTAGTGTGAAGAATAAAGAAGGCAAAGATGTGGCCTGTTGGGGGGTTGAGGAGCCACTGAAGATAAGCTTAGCTTTGAGGTCAGCCAGGTCGTGAGAGGAGAAGGTGGGATGTGGGGCCTCTGTGGGCAAGGTAGGAGGGGGGTGACTAGCCCAGGGCCTTCAGGCCCAGGATCAGAGTCCCATTGAGTCCTCTATGTTCCCTGCAGTGACATGTAGACTCCTTCTCTAACTCGCCAAGAGGCTCCTTAAGCTCCTTTGCACCCCCAGCACCTGCCGGGTGCCGAGTACTTTGGAAATACTGACCACTCAAAAGAAAGACAGGTGGTGGCCCTGTCCTCACCAGAAGTTGCCCCCCTGGAGCTGAACACAGAGATATGGAGACAGAGCCCATGAAGCCTGGAGGCTTCCCTCTGGCCGGTTGGCTCTTGGGCTCAGCAGGCCTTCCTGGCTCAGGCTGTCCCATCCCCACTCCCCGCTGCCCTGGACCAGGGGATGCCATGGCAGACAGACTAGCACTGCCTCTCTCTCGGGTTATGTCCACAGAGAGGCTAGACAAGGACACACTCCCAGCCTGTGTCCCCCTGGGGACTCAGGAACAGTGGAAAGAGAGAATGCACTGAATGCAGGAGCTGACCCCTGGGGAAAAATCTGCTACTGATGCCCCAATATCTCTTTACCCCGTCTTCTAGTTGGCCATATGGAGTGTCAGGATGTTTTCCTTGCAGCTAGGAGGGGTCATCTGACTAAGTTCTGGCCAATGGGACATATGTGGAGCTTCCAGGAATTTTGCTTAAAGACAGTTGGCATATACACACTTTGCCTCTTCTTCTTCATCCCTTCTTTTCTGATGATGGAATGAAGATGAGATGGCTAGAGCTGTGGCAACTATGTTGGGTCATGAGGTGACCCTAGAGCGGAGACCATAGATAGCAAAGCAATAAGAAAGAGCTCAGGTCTCCAAGGACTGTAGAGCAGAACTGCCATGTCATCCTTAGACTTTTCCATGAGAGAGAAATGCACATTTATATTATATAATTTATTGATATTCTGTCCCTATTACTCCCTGTCAAACCTAATCCTATTGAATTCATGCTTCAGTCCTATGACTCTCCTAGTGGGCCCAGTATGAAAGCCTGGGGGGCAGTGGGTGCTGGGGCTACACTGAGCTCCAGGACCTGAGGTCATTCCTCAAAGACACAGCTTCCCCACCTCACCATCCCCTAACTACTGATTCTCACCTCCTCCCACATATACATGCCCACATCAGGATCCCATAGCCAGAGCAGACCTCAGGGAGCACCTTGTGCCACCTCACCCCCTTGGCAAATAGGTACTGTGCACGACTCCATGTAGGTCTTGGGGGTAGATAGCCAACATGGCATGGCTCCTCTGGAAGTTCTGTATCGGGGGGGTGATGGCAGGCACAGAGTGCCAAGATGGGGCGGATGCACGGTTTCTAAAGAGAGGTTTCTAAAGAGAGGGCTGTCTAACTATGGACAGCCCTGAAGTTCGGTCACGTGTTTATCAGAGGTTCCCAGGACACATGAGCCCTAGATGTGCAGAGCTGCCCCCCACCATCGGCCAGCCCACCCTGCTTTCAGGCAGAGAGGCGCATCGGAGGAATACAGCTCGCTTCATCCTTTGTCCTTACTCCCAGTTGCCTGCCCGGCCCGGCCCAGGGACAGGTACACAGTGCTGCCCCTGCCTTGCTGGGCCACAGCAGGTTACCTGAGGAGCTGGAGCCAGCGAGGAAGACCACTGGGCCTCGTGGAAGCCGTGCCATTCGGGAGAAGGGCCTGTCCAGGCCCCTAGGCCCAAGGGTCAGGGTTGACTCCTGCTCTGATCAGGTACCAGAGTATCAGGCATGAGCTGTAGAACTGTCCCTGTCAGCTCCTCCGTGGTGCCAGATCCTGGCCAGGGACATGGGGATAAGTAAAGCCCTGTCCCTGTCCTCAGGAGCTCACAGCCCAGAGGAGAAACTGGACCTGTAGACAACTGCAGATGGAGGCACTTCCTAGTACAAGAATGGTCACATCGACTGTTAGGCCTCTGCTTGTTGCCGGCCCCCCATCAGCTCAGTGAGTCTCTCAGCGTCTCACGGAGGCCCCATCCCCAGGGAGACCCCAGGGCTGGCCCATATAGGCTGCAGGCAGCATCTTCTCAAGTCCTGGCAACTTGGGACCGTGTTTTCTATGTGCACACTGTAGTGGCATCAACAAGACACACGTGTCCCCTGGGTAAAGGTGCAGAACGGTCCCTCTCTGACCTGGCTTCTTCCACATGCAGATACTCTCATGTCCCTCACTGAAGCAGCTCCTTCACTATCTGGCACGACGGCTGAACAAGGGCAGGCCCTGTCCTGTTTCCACTGTGGTCCCTACTGCCCCCTTGCCTCCCTCCCCCATGAAAAGAGACTAAACAGAGCCTCGAGGGGTGTATGGGAGGCGTTTGGGCAGAGGGGAGCAGCACAGAGCAGTTGATCTGTAAGCAAGGCCCCGGGGTACTGAGGGTCCTGTGCCTGGAGCACAGGGTACGTTAGAGGAGGCTGCGGGAGGAGCCGGGCCCTGGGGGGGCGGGGTGGCAGGCAGAGAGCAGACCCTGCTCAGATATCGCCAGGGCTTAAATGTGAGCCCAAGACCCTGGTAATGCGGAACCACTGCCTGCTATTCAGAACAGTGTGTGTGGGCCTCACACTGGCCCAGAGCCTCCCACTGCAGCCCCTCCCACCCAGGCAGCACCCCCTGCTCCAGCCCCCACCTGTTACAAAGCTGTCCTTGCTGCCCTAGCCCAGTGGTAGAGACCTGGTAACCACAGGAGTGTGGGTGTAACAGAGCTTCCCCTAAGGACAAAGATAGGAGCTCCAGAGGCTCTAGCAGGTGGAGCAGAGCACACATGTGCACTTGTGTATGCGCCTGCAGGAGGGTGTGAGGCCATATGAACTATCGGCCCTTGTGCCCCAAGAACAGAGTCCCTGGCCCTCTGGCCTCCCACAGCACCCCACAGCGACCTCTGTCCTTGTCCTAACGTTACTTTTTGGTCTGATCTCATCTGGTCTGCAATTTCCACCAGGGCAATGACAGAATACTATGGTATCTCAGGGAGTGCAGCACCTGGCATATAGTAGGTGCTCAAGAAATGCCCAGTGACTGAATGCATGTGCTCTGGGACAGCACAGGAGGTGTCTGTGGGTCTGTGTACACCTGTGGGGGGGCACGTGGGGGGGCACGTGGGTGTGCACGCGGGTGTGCAGTGCCCAATGTGGCCAGGTCTGCATCTCACCTCACCCACAGAACTTTCTGGCAGGGCCAGGAGGAGGGGCTGGTTTTCTTTCCCACTCCATTTGTGTGACAGGTGTTGGCAGTTTATCTAACTGTGATAATAAAGAGGATGGGGGGGGTGCTAATTCCTTCTCACTTTATTGAATCCACCAATCCTTCACAGCCTCAGGGCCCTGAGAGGGGGTGATTAAAAGACACTTCAGCGCACTGCTTATTGCCAATTAACAGACTTCAATATAAACAATTAATAAAGCCACCATGGGAGGCGAGAGGAAGGGATTCAATGCCCCAGCCTGGGCAAGCTCCACCTATTCCCGAATACCCTCTCTCCCCGCAGGCTCTACCACTCAGAGGGCTCTGCCCTGGGAGTAGGTGGTTAGGGGTAAACACCTGGGAAGGGTAGGGGGATGCGAGGGCGGGTGCTGCTGGCAGGGTCTCCCCAGTCTCAAAACTGGAGGGGGGGAGGCTGCAAGTTCACCCCAGTGATACCAATAGACCCCAGTCCCAGAAAGGACAGGGGCTCACCCAAAATCCCAGCCACCCCTCAGTGCTCTTTAAACCACACCCTTCTTCCCCTGCCTGCCCCCTTGGCCAGGTGGTGGCCCACCCTGATGGGTCTCCTTTCCTATCCAAGGCCAGTTATTGAACCTCTGAGGAGAAGCCAGTTGACTGCCCCTGCTTATCAGGCTGGCACCGCCATGGTCCCACCATGGCCTCTGGTAGCCACTCTCTAGTATAAAATGGGCCCCCCCTAGCTCTATTTTTTTAAAGATTTTATTTATTTATTTGAAGGAGAGAAGGAGGGGAGGGGTAGAAGGAGAAGCAAGACTCCCCAGGGAACCTGATGTGGGGCTCCATCCCAGAACCCTAGGATCATGACCTGAGCCGTAGGCAGACACCTAATCCACTGAGCCACCTGGGCGTCCTGCACACTTAGCCTCTTCAGGACAACTTTCAGGGGTTGCTTTGTGAGCTTCTGCTCTGTGCCCCCTTAGTGCCAGATGACACCCAAACCCATCTCATGAAATCCTCAAACAGACCTTAGCTGGAGGTATGGATTACATGGGAAAACACATGCCTCCAAGGGTGAGGGAGCTTGGTTACGTGACCCAAGCACTCTGTCAGCCAGCAGGTGGGGGGCAGGGGCAGGGGCCTGGACGTGACCCCAGGTTCAGGCTCCACAGGCCACAGGCTCTAGGCCAGGGGTCTGCAGACTTGCTCTGTAGAGGGCCAGATATAAATATTTCAGGTTCACAGACCACATACCGTCTGTCACAGCCACCCAGCTCTGCAGACGTGGTACAAAAGCTGCCATAAACAATATGTAAACAAAGGAACATGGCTGTGTGCCAACAAAACTTTATTTATGGACAGTGAAATTTTAATTCCATGTAATTTTCACACCACAATATATTTTCTTTATTTTGATTCTTTTTCACATATTTAAATATGTAAAAACCATTCTTAGCTCACAGACCGTCCAAAAACAGGTGGTGAGCCAGACTGGGCCTACAGGCCATGTTGGCCAACCCCTGATCTAGGCTTTAGGAACCTTCCAGATTCCCTGAGTATCCCAAAGGGCATGTTCCTGGGATATGATCCCTCCTGGGGCAGGGAGTTTGAAGTCCCACGATACGGTCTTATTGGCGGAGAGCTGGGAGGGCAAAAAATGAGGTGCCAGACCCTGTTTCACCAGAGAACCACATGCATGGTCACAAGCATGGCCACAATGAGGGACAGAGACGGGCTGATAGGCAGGATGTGATGCAGAGGCAGACAGAGGAAGGGGTGTAAGTGTAGAGAGACAGACAAGGAGTGGTACCACCAGTTCTTCTGCCATCCAGCTGACTTCAGGGCAAGGCATGGACAATCCACAATGGTGGTCAAGCTTCAGCACTGATGTTCTGGGACTTCAAGGTAAACGAGAGAGAACAGACTCAGAAGGGGCTGAGAAGGTGGCTTTCTCTCCTCATCATTCACCTCATTCATTCCATCAACAAGCATGTTCTGAGCATCTACTAAGAGTGCCTTGTTTTTCAGTTTGGGACAAAGCCTTGCAGCTGTCTTTGGAAATGACCCTGGCGGGTGTGTGTGTGTGTGTGTGTGTGTGTGTGTGTGTGTGTGTGTGTTTGAGGACGTTTCTGAGCTGCCTGGAAAATAAGAGTAAATAGAGGACATCCGTGTCAACAGAGCAGATAAGTAATCTCTTGAAGAAATCCCTGGGTGTTGGCAAAGCAAGTAATTTAGCAAAGCCAGTACTAGGTAGAGGAAGCAGGAAGGTGTCCTCAAAGACTTCTGTAAAAGGCAATACTGATTGATGGGAGAGGGAGAACATTAGCTTTGGAACAGCGAAGTGAGTTTGCAATCTGGCCCCTGGCAGGGGCTCCCCCCTTGTCCCTGCCTCCTGCCTCAGCTTCCACAGGAGGCTTTGAGGGGCAGGGGGACAGGTGGTGGGACCGGAGCTCCAACACCGCATCTTTGCAGCTGGGTGAAACAACCCAAGCCTCGGCTGTCCCGCCAGCCCTCCGGGTGGGGTCAGGGAGTAAGACCCAAGTGCCTCTCCTCTCACTCTGATCTGCAATCCTCAGAACTGCCAGCTCTGCCTGAAAAGTGTGCCCCCAAATCCAACCACTCCTCCCACCCTATGGCTGCCACACAGGACTGGAGGCTGGAGGAATGCAATAGGTTGCATGCAGCCAGAGCGCCCCTGTGAGAGCATTGGTCAGACTGCCTGCCTCCATGGTCTCACAGCCCTGCCATTCCTAGGGTGAATCCACATTTTTAGCATGGCTCAAAATACCACAACCTCATGTCCGCTGCTCTCTACACACTCAGGCACCCCCAACCTCACTGGCCTCCTCCCTGTTCCCTCTGATCCCTCTTCCCCCAGATGCCCCCAGGCACCCCCCCTCACTTCCAGCAGGGGTCCCCCTGGCTCCCTCCCTGACCTCTTCCTCACTGATTTTCCCTGCTTTTCACCCCCTGGCTAGTCTCCCTTTGCCCCCAGCAACTCGAGAGGGCCTCAGGTCTAGGGATTAACATGGCTCCCTGAGGATTCAGGGGGTCAGTGAAGGTGAATGGGAAAAAAAAATCACGTCTTTATTTTACTCATTTTGGGCTGAAATTTAACACTTGCTTCCATTGTGTCTGTTAGCAACAGACCATAGCAGTTGTCACGAAACCCTGTGGCTCTGTCACACATAGAAAGCACAGATAATTTCAAATCGTATTATAATTGCAGAACCAGTTTTGAAATACCATTTATGCTCAACCCTACTTCAAAGTGATGGTAGTTTTATTAGGCCCACTGCTCAATTGTATTATTTAGTGCATTAATAAAGAAGCTCATGTATTACTCCATCCCAATTTCTTAATATTTTGATAACTGCATTTTATATAATCAGTGTCCTCTGAATCCTATAACTTTTATTGTGTGGACGTATAAATGTTATTCTGAAAAGAGGTCCTTAGGCTTCTTCAGATGCCAGAGAGTCCACAGCGTAGTGACAGTGAAGGGCCACCGTTCTAGAAGGTAAACTCTGTGCAGAGAGGGCCCAACGCAAAGCAAGATATATGGATGGAAGGAAGAAAGTGCGGAGGAAGAAGGGAGGGAAGGAGGAAGGGTGAGAGGGAAGGAGGGAGTGAATACAGCACGAAAGTGAATATAGCTTAGGGGCAGGAGCAGGGCCTGAGTCAAAGTGCCCTGGGTGAGCCCTGCTCACTAGCATGCTCAGCACAGAGACTTGGTTTGTCATGAACCGGCCAGAGCCTCGATTTCTTCATCTGTAAGATGCACAGTCATACCTGCTTCATAGGGTCATTGTGGAGATAAAATAGTGTGCTTGGTACATGGCCTGGCACATGGTAAATGCTCAGTAAATTATAACATATTTTAGTCAATGTTGTGGCTTCCCTAGTTCTAGGCTTTTGCCTGAGGGTCTGGCTCCTCAGCCAGGAAGGCAAAGGCATTCCACAGAGCTCTCCCCTCCACCCTGCAGATGTCTGAGAGCGGGCCAGGGCTGGGCCATGGGCAGGGTGTCCATTGAGGGTGGGCTGGGGGTCGTGCCTACACGGGTACTCTTGTCTGGGGGAGTGGGGTGGAATTCTAATCATGCCCCTAGAAGGGGAAATCCTCCAAAACCCCAACTGGTGAGTCTGGAGGCAATTATGAGAGCAGCCAAGCCAGGAAGGCATCTGGGGCAAACCAGTAGGACAGGGGCTCCTGAGCTCCCTCCTTGCTGCCCTGCAGCCTGGGTTTCCATTTTACACTACAACTGCTGTCTGAGAGGACAAAATCCTTGCCCTTCCTGCTCAGGGAAGCCTGGATTGGTCTCTCAGCTCCCTTGCCCGAGGCCCTGCTTCCTGACCTTCTGCCCATTATAACACACACAGGAAACGATGACCATGGGCAGAGGCTCCAACGTGGAGCCACATGTTTGACTCTGGACTTGTTAATCCTCACACATCTAGGAATAGGCGCAGCTGTCCCATGCAGAGAGGAGGAAGCCAGCGCCGGGAGGAGTGAAGGCTGGTGTTCGTGATGTGGAAGTCTGTGCTCCCTCCCGAAGCACGAAGCACGCCTGGCAGAGAAGGGGAGGCGAGGACAGAGAGGAGGGCGTGAAGAGGAAAGAGAGTGCCGTCTTGAAGAAACTTGAAGTCTGGAGAGTCGGGCACACCGGAGGGGAGGCAGACTGGGGTGCCGATTCGGGAGACAGAGCTCTAGCCAGGAAAAGCAAGCTGGCAGCCACTCCGGAGCAACCCAGGAAGCCTCAGCTGGGCCGAGGAAGAAGGTAACTGCCAGCACATGCACATCTGCACTCTGGAGAGCCCAAGAGGCACTCAAAGCCGGAGTGAGGAGGAGGCTCCTAGGGACACCGGGGAGATGCAGAGTCATGAACCCCACTACTCACCATCCTTGCTCCGCCAGGGATCTCAGCCCATCCTGACTCACACCATTCTCCCCTGAGTCCAGAGTTAAGACCCAGGGATAATCGGATGCATTAGAGTAGGTGTGAGGGTAGACAGGTAGGTGTAAGTCTCTGAGGGTTGGTTCCCTGATGTTGGGTAGCTGGAGAGCACAAGGCAAGAGGGTGCCTTGTCACTTTTGGTGGCTGGGTGTGCGTGTGTATGTGTGCACCAAGTGTGTGGTTCTGTGCATGTCTTCGTGCACGGGCCCCCTCCTGTGTTTGCATGTACATGTGCATGTGCTATGCGCATGAGCAAGTATTGAGTGTGGACAGTCGTGCAAGTGTGCATGTACACGCGGTGGCAGGAGGGGTGTGGGCGTGTGTGCTGTGTCAATGCACGCGTACGCACGCATGTGTGCCCGTGCTAAAGAGCTCCGCAGAGAGTACTCACGGAATGGGGAGAGGATCCCCGCTTTCCCATCATCCCCCACTGAAGCTGGCTGAGGAGGCTGAGCGGGGAAGGGAGGCCTGGGAAGCCATCTCCCAAAGGTGCCACCATCAGCAGGGGAGGGAGGGAGAGAGGGAGGAAGCAGCACCTTATTTAAATGCAAATGACTGAAATACAACTTTCTGTATTAACATGCAAATTGCACTTCAGTCTCACACCTCCCAGTGCCAAAGCCACGGAACACTTTCAGGAATCAAAGCTGCAGGACCCCCAATCACCTGGGATGGTGAGAGGCCCCACTTGGTGGATCTAGGAAGAAACAGGGGACAGAAGATGGGCCCTGGGTGGGCTTGAGATGCTGAGCCAGATGTTCATCCTGCCTCCAGGGCTTCAGGGCGAGGCCAGAAGTGGGGGGCCGGAGGTCTGGATTGCTGCCCCCATAGTAGACCAGGCTGGAGCTTGCTGTGGGTCGTCCACTGGCTCTCTGCCTGGCTGGGGCAACATGCTTTGTGGTTTCCTAATGAGCCGGGCTCCGGTGAGCCTGGAGCCCTCCTTTGGGAGATGGTAAGAATCGTTTGTCTACTTGCCAACCCGGTTCAACAGATCATGTCTTGGATGGTTGAATCCGGCTGCAGGGAGCAGAGCGTCGCGGCCCACCCAGAGCCGCCTCCAGCCCTGAGCTCAGGCCCCAAGGCGGGCTTGACTCTCTCTTTGGCCCTGGAGCAGGCTGCCGGCACAGCTGTCCGGGTCACCAGGGGGGCTGCGATAGGGCCCGCTCCCCGAGCTGGGTCACCTGGCACCAGATCCTCTGGGAAGAAGGGCGTCTTCCTCTTCACACGCAGACGCGCTGGACTTACACCCTCTCCTAATCCAATCCTCCCACAGAGGGCGCCTTTTCCTAATTTGCACACAGTCGCGGTACAGGTGTGGGTTGGGGGGTGCCCCGAGACCTCGGCCTTCTCTCCAGCCCTTCTACACCTGCCTCTCTGGTCTTCCCTTCCCTCCCTGCTCCTTGGTTTCCCACCACCCCCATGTCTCCACTCGGTTCCCTGCACCCCCTCCTTGCTCTGCGTCTTCCAGACATTACCCACCACCTCTCGTACCCTCTCTCCATACCCTCTCTCCGTGGGTCTCTTTTGTTTGTCCCCTGCCCTCCCTCATCCCCGCCCCCCTCCCCGGGAATCAGCGTGACCTGGAGTCCTTACCTGCTGGGGCCTGGGCAGGTGCAGGCAGCCGAGGGAGGGCGGGCCAGGCCCTGGCTGGCTCAGGGCCCTCCTGGCACGTGCAGGGAGCCCAGGGCGTGGGGGAGGGTCCCGGCTGCTTCCATCTGCCAAGCTCCGCATTTAGGCAGTGGCAGCCGGGGCGCTGCGGGGGAAGCAG
This sequence comes from Canis lupus dingo, assembly GCF_003254725.2. NCBI lineage: Eukaryota > Metazoa > Chordata > Mammalia > Carnivora > Canidae > Canis > Canis lupus. Next base: position 3,381,657 of record NC_064254.1, read on the forward strand.
AAGACATCTTGGAGCTGCAGGGGGAGAGGGCTGCATTTCATCCACATAAATAGGCCCGTCTGTCTCCCTGGGGGCGGGCGACTTTCTGGGACACTTCTGATGTCCTGGGCTTCCCAGGAGAGCTCCACCGGTGGAGCAGGGGGCCTGTGATGAAACCCTCCACCCCAACCCCCCACCCCCACCCCACCCCACCCCACCCCAGGCCACGTGCCTCGGGGCCAATGCCTTGGGCAGTCCTGGCCTCTTTCAAGCATCCCCTTGGTTGTCAGAGACCCAGCACCACAGGCCCCGTGGGTCACGGCGTGAGCCCCTCTTCCTTGATGTCACCCCCAAATTACTCCCCCCTGATCTCACCAAGCCCAGGGCTCAGGAAGGCTGCTCTTGGGGGACTTTGAGGACACTTGCTGCCTCATGGAGATCCCCACCTCTCTGTGAGCTGGGGCCAGGCACAAGAAATGACAAAAAATTTTAGCGAGAGACACAGATGGCTCCTGGCTCTTGCCATGCTGGCCTCACCCTCCTCGGCATGGCTCTGCCTGGACCCGGCTCTGTCCACTCGGGGGGCGGGGGGAAGACCCTCATGCATACCACGCCACGCCACCCCCCTTTTGCCAAGCTGCTGTCTACTATTTCTTTTTTTTTTTTTTCCTGTCTACTATTTCTGAGTGTCAGTGCGGGCTTCGTCAGACCCTGCTACCCTGTCAACACGGCAGAGGAAGGAGACCACCTGGGAGCTCCCAGAGAACAGGGACTGCTCCTCCCATCAAGCTCGTGGAGGTTCCCTGCCTCTGTCCTGAGAGTGGAGTTGCCTTCATAGAAGGTGGTCCTGCTGGCCCGCTGATGGTGTCCCTTGGGATTCTGTCTCAAGAGCCTGATCTGTCCTTGAGAGTCCGGGGCTTGGAGGGGACAGGACGCCTGGATGGCTCAGTGGTTGAGTGTCTGCCTTCAGCTCAGGGAGTGATCCTGGGGTCCTGGGATCGAGTTCACATCGGGCTCCCAGCAGAGAGCCTGCTTCTCCCTCTGCCTGTGTCTCTGCCTCTCTCTCGTTCTCTCTCGGTGCCTCTCGTGAATAAATAAATAAAAAAGAAAGAAAGAAAGAAAGAAAGAAAGAAAGAAAGAAAGAAAGAAAGAAAGAAAGAAAGAAGAAAGAAAGAAAGAAAGAAAGAAAGAAAGAAGAAAGAAAGAAAGAAAGAAGAAGAAAGAAAGAAGAAAGAAAGAAAAAAGAAAGAAAGAAAAGAAGAAGAAGAGAAAAAAGAAGAGAAAAAGAAGAAAGAAAGAAGAAGAAGAGAAAAGAAGAAGAAAGAAAGAGAGAAAGAAAGAAAGAAAGAAAGAAAGAAAGAAAGAAAGAAAGAAAGAAAGAAAAAAAGAAAAAGAAGAGAAAGGCTCTGGGGGGCCCTTGAGGGCTCTGGGGGCTGGTGGTGTTCACCCAGACCCTGAGACCTCAGGCCTAGAATGTTCTTAGGAGGGTTTTGCTTAGGAGAGAGGCACTGGGAGGCCAGAGCCTGTTCCCCACCCCCACTTCCAGCCACTGGCGTCAGTCGGGTGTGAAGGGAAGACCAGCCAGGCAGTGACCGGGGGCCCTCCCTCACCCTGGGGAAATAGGTTCAAACATCCACAGAGGAGGAGGCGGGAAGTCTTGGGACAAGCTGACAAGAGGCTGAGGATCCCTCTGTGCCCGGTGGGTGTGGAACAGTGTGGATCATGTAGGACAGAGAGCTTGGGCTCTGGAGCCACTGGACTTTGCACTCACTAGCTCTGTGATGATGGAAAAGGCACTTAACCCCTCTGAGCCTCTCTTCCTCTGAGGGGACTCATAAGAGGACCTGCATCATGCGGATGACATCATACAGCAAGGACTGTCCCTAGGCAGAAGCCCCTGGGGCTCCTCTTTGGATGATTCTTGGGCTGGAAGAGGCCCCGCTGGCCTCGTAGGGTGCTCCTGCTAAGCAGCGAGAAGGTGCTTTGCTATGGGTTGACCGTACCCCCCAGGCCCTTTCCACTCTGCACCTGCCCACTCCGTGTCAAGCCAGGGACCTCTGAGCACTATTGACAGGGCAGCGCCATCCTCCTACTTGGCCGCCCTGCTCAGCCCGGCCAGCCAGGACTAGAAGCCCCCGGTGGGGCAACTGCGGGCTTGCTCAGCACCTCTCCCAGAGGCCCCTAGAGGGCTCAAGCCCTGACGGCCCACGGCACCACCTGCCAGCCTCCCAGCCTCCCAGCCTCTCCTGGGATCCCCTCTCAACTAAAATTGAGCGTAATTGGATTTGAATTCTTATCTCAGGGTCTGCCTCTGGGGGAGCCCAAACTAAGAGTTTCACATGGTTGTGAGCCAGCTCTCCCTACAACCAAGTGACTCAGAGGCTGGAACTGGGACAGAGAGCTCCTCCTTCAGGGGCTCTGAGGGGCCCGAGGGGGGGGGGCTTTAAGGAGATGCTTTGTGACCAGGCTCTGCAGATTCCTGCTGCCTTTGGTGCTGCGTCAAGAGCTATCTTCTCTCATGTTCTCGCTTCACATGTCAACATTCTTTTATCAGCCCTTGTAAAGGAGGCTGCCAGCAGCATGCGGTAGCAGCGAAGTCATGCTCAGTTCTTGAGGAGGTAGAGTCAGAAAACTGGAGGATTACTAACATACATTAGGTGTGATGTCTTATTACTCTCATGACAACCCCGGAAGCAAGGCTGCCACATACAGTTGGGCAGGTTGTTCACTGCACAAGAGCATCTGGCCAAGAGGAGAGCAGATGCTCTTCCTATCAAGCAGCATACCTGGCCCATATCTGTGACCCTTCGGGTGGTGAGGGGAAGAAGAGGAAAGCTTTTCATAATTTGGAAACTGAGGCACAGAGCCCTTAAGTAATTTGCCCAAGATTCTCAGCATGTAAGAGGCCTAGTTAACTAAAACTCTAATTCCAGGAATTCTGACTTCAGAGCCTTCACTCCTTACTATACTACTTCACACAGCCTTGGCAGGCTGAGCCAGTAGGACAGCTGGAAAGTTGGGGGGAGGGGTTTGACTCTTGGGGGCCAAGTCAGTCCTGAGACATGGGGTCTCCAAAGAACCAAGGAAAGACAGTCCTCTCCCCTCAGCTGACCAGGGCTCTGGGGGCCGAGCCTGAGCTCCCTGCCACGAGGGATGAGGCCATAGCGAAAAGCAAGGAGACTGGACTTCTGTGGCTTTGTGATCCTGAGCAAGTCACCTCACCTCACACAGCCTCAATTTTCTCACTGTAAAATGGAGTCTAGATGTTCCATCCTGCCTGTCTTGCTGGCTAGGATTAAGCCAGATGTTTGAAGGATTTCAGAGGGAAGGAGGTATCCTCCATGCCTAAAATCACACCGAGAATTGCCTAAGTTAAAGCTCAATACATATTTGCCATCTGCTTAATACAACCATTTTTCCCGGGTCTGTCTGTGGGGACCCCCCCAGTCCCTGCACGCACTGCCTGAGAGCCCGTCGTTCCACGGCTGCCTTCTCCGACACGGAGTAGCAGAGCCTGAATGCCAGGGTGCTCCTGGCTAATGACTCAGCCTCCGTAACGAGTCCAAACATCTGGCTGACAAAGGGCACGGCTGGCTCCCAAAGCGACTGCTTCTGCACAAATATGTTCTTAATATTCAATTAGTATTTATCCACCACGAACAACAATTATGCCACTGACTCTCAATGAAGTGCCTGGTTAATTAATTAACGGCGTCTTTAACGTGCTGGCAGTATTTCTCTGTGAGTGCAACAGTTAATAGCGCAGTGACGCCAGGAGGACCTGGGGGGCTGGCGGGGGGCGCCCTGGGTTCCCCGGGCCCCAGATGTGAATCTGGAGTTGAGCATGTGTCACACAAGCCATCTTCTGGTGTTAACACACACACACACACACACACATACACACACACACACTGGGATGTGCAGCAAGCCACTTAAGCCCTTCCCACCCAGCCTGTCTCTTCAGTAGCAGGTGGGCCAGGGGGTCACCAAGGCTCCCTGGAGTCCTGAACGCATGGGTCCCGTCTGTGCTGCTCAGATCTGCATTGATCCGCATATCTCCATCTCCACACACAAGGACCGCCTCAGTCCACTCGGCCCCACCTCAGAGGCCGGGGGGGGGGGGGGGGGGGGCTGCTAACCACACCCCTTGCACCTCTTTCCCCTCCACCCATCCCCTGCCCATGCTCCCTCCGTGCGTGTTCCCCAGAGCTATGTCCCCCTTCTGCTTCTGTTTCTGTCCTCTGGTTTCTCCCAGCCTCCTGGTCCAGCCCCTCCGCTAGCCGTCTCCAGGTCCCTACTGCCTCCTCTCTGGCCCCACCTTCCTCAGAGTCTACTGAGGGCACAGAGTGTGCAGACCGAGCTGCCTGAATTCATCCTGGCACTCCACTTACTAGCTGTGTGACCCCAAGCCTCCGTGCCTCAGTTTCCCTACTTCCAGAAAGCAGATACTCACGTGGGAATGACCATAGCCTCCACTGCATTAGTCGGGGGTGGGACTAAACTGCCATAATCGACCCAAAATGTAATGGGTCAAACTCCACAGCTGCTCCAGCATGCGGGATGTGTTCTTAAACTAACAGCTCTCATGTTGGCCTTGGGATCCCCCACCTGCCCCGTCATGCAGAGGCGCCGCTCTCCTGGGCCAGTTCTGCGGTGAGTGTGGGTGTCATTCCCACCAGCTCTTCCAAAGACAGGGTCAGCACCTGAAGGCCCGAGATAGGGGAGCCAGCAGGGGGGCTTCGGGAGTGGTCTAGGCAAGAGATAGCTAACAGCTTGAACCAGGGCTGTGGCACAGGCTGCAGATTTGACAATAGATTTGGAAGACAATTCTGAAGAGTCCACTTGGCTCACTGATCTCCTGGTGGTAGATGAGGCGATTAAAAATGACCCTAAATATCCTAGTCTGCATGGCTGGGAGAAGACGGAGCAAGCCACTGGTCAAGATAGGGAAGAAGGAAGGAAGAGCAGGAATAGGGAGGAAGGTAAAGATTTTGAGTTGGCCCACTGGCTTGAGGACCTGGGGGGGCATTCAGATGGAGGTGTCACCAGTAGGCAGGTGCAGACTGGAGTCTGGAGTGTAGGGGGGAAGACTGGGAGGTGCTGGCCCAGAGGTGGGGATTCCAGCCTTGGGGTGGGGAGTGGGAGATGGATGGGAGGCTGTAGGCTGAGGGAAGAAGGAGGTCCCAGGATAAACTCTGACAAACCCTGACATTTAAGGGGCAGATGGTGGGAAAGCAACTCAAGGAGAGGTCTGAGAAGACAGGAAGGGAATGGGATGTCACCTCACAGTGATAGCAGCAGGGTCATGGAAAGCCACCAGCAGTGTTAGACTGGGTCAGATGGTGTTAGACGCCTCTAGGAAGTCAAGGAAGTCACAGGCACCGGGACAAACCTTCCCATCCTATTAAGAGGCTACTTGTAGCCAGCAGCCTCCTGCATACAAGGCTTCAGGGGAAGCGAAATGTTACCATTATCTCAGTTTCCTCAAGGGTTTACTTACAAATTTGGCTCTTCGGTGGGCTTCTTGAGAAAATTGTCAATATAAGATAGAGAGCAGAGGCCATTGTGAGGGACGGAGGAGCGGGTGGGAGTCCTGGATTGGAGAGAAAGCTGCTCTTTCCCCAAGTGTGCAGGGTATGGGGAAGGGGAGAGAGTAGGAACGGGAGGCAGGGCCAAAAGCCAGGCACCGCTTTCTCCTGGTGGGGAGGAGGATGAGAGAAGAACTAGAGACCAGGAGGAGGGGGAGACTGAGGAGGTACTCCCTCCCCTCCACTCCTACCATCACCCAGACTGGGGACAACCACGCTGGCCAGTCTCCCTCTCCCAGTGCACCCTGGAGGCAAATCAGAGTGAGCTCAAGCCCACCACACCACACCTCTCCCTGACTCCGAATCACTCACTGGCTCTCCATGGCCCAAAACAAGGCCCCTGGCTCCTTGCACTCCCCCACTCAGAGCCCACCCCAATCTCCCCACTGCCTAACTTCCCAACCATTTGCCCTGCTCCTTCCTAACTGAAAAGCACACTGCTGCAGCCAAACCACTCTGGCTTGATTTCCTCCAGAAAGGCCAGTCCCTCATGCCTGTGAAGAAGCTATTTTTGACTCCTGAACACTTGTTTGAGTTCCCCTGATAGTTTTAGAAATGTGGGGAAGCAAAAAGGTTTGACCCTTTGAGAAGCCAAACAGTTACACCCACCCAACAACTATAGGGCACCCACCTTCTGCTGAGGGGGCTCAGGGAAGGAACCCTCTTCTCCTGAAGCCAAAACCAATCACAGCTAGCCCATTGCTTCCCTTCGATTAAAAGGTGAGCATGTGACCCAGTTTAGGCCAATAAGTCATGAAAAGAAGTTTGTGGAGGGATTCTGGGAAAGGTTTGGCTCCCTGATGAAAAGAAAGCCCTGTGCTAGAAGAGGAACTCTGCTTTTCTGCTTTTGGATAGAGAGTTGTGAGCATGTGATGTGGCAGCCACTTTGTGACCGTGAGGGGAAACATAGCTGACACACAGAGAGTAGCTGAATGGAACAATGAGCAGAAATGAGGGCCAAGATAATGTGCTGAGCCACTGTACTACCCTGGATCTGCTCAACCTCCTGATATCTTGTTAAGCAAGCTACTTTGGCCTCCTTTGTCAAATTCAGAAGAAAGAGAAGGAGAAGACCCATCTCATAGGGTTGCTATGCAGAGAAAAGCAAACCCTTAGCTATACATGCCTGCAAATACACCTGGAAATATCGGTGTTAAATAAATAAAAATAGTAAAAAAAATGAGCCCCTTTGAATTGGCTTTTCTGACACTTGGATGGTGAAGAATGAGCTCCTTCAACAGAAGGCAGGAGCTAAAAAGCTGACACAGAGGAACCTATATGGGGTGGAGGGTAAATGTGCAGACTTGGAAGGATCTGGAGCCTCAGAGCCTCTGGCTTATCTAGGGGAATGGCTGGCATCTGTGTGGTCTGGTGGGGGGCACACCCCCTCATCTCTAGCAGTGCCATCACCCCACACACACTATCTTGGCTCAAAGGGCCAAATGTAAGTCCGTTACAGAGGGAATCAAGTGTGAACAGGGAGCAGAGCAGGATGTCCTGTCGCCGAAGAGCACCTGGAGGTGAGGCTCTGTGCACCGCAACTCCCCTTGGGGACTATCTAAGGGCCAGTTCTATAACTAGACATGCCCTCCCCAATCGTGCTGTGAAGATCCACACCTATCCCCTGGTAAAACTGTAGTGTTGGTGGTTGAAGTGTTGAGCACTTCAGTGTCTTGATACCAGCTGTCTGAAGGCCAGGTGGCATCCCTGACTCTCCTAGACTTTGAGTCTCCTGCCCTGATTCTGTGAGCCAAAGCTTACCCTTCCCAGGCTGGCTTCACAGCCCTGTGACCTGGGCAGTGTCCCAGGCCCCACACCCAGCCTAATGTCCTGCTGTTGCTGCCTTGAAATTACTGATTTTCCAACAAGGGACCCCATCAGGTCCTATAAATAATGGAGCCAGCCCTGCCCTTCATCCAGGCTGCCTGCACTGGGGTTTCTGTTCTTGCCACCACGGACCCAGTGCACAGACGTCCTTCCCCTGGTTCCAGCAGGTGCTGCCCTCAGTCGTGGCCACCTGAACACCTCCCCTCCCCCGCCCTGGCACAGCCTCGCAAGCACCCCTCCCCACCGCCACCTCCTGGGTTCAGATTCCCGTCCTGGCCTGGAGCACTGGCTGTAATCGTCCCTAACCAGTCTCCTGGCTTCAGGCCTCTTCCCCTTCTGCGCAGCAGCCACCAAGATCTTTCTAAATTACAAATCGGATCATGTCCCTCACCTGCTTATAGCATCTCAGGGGCTCCCAGCAGCTTAAGCTATAAATTCCAAGCCCCTGTGGCCTAAGGCACAAAGCATTTCCTGGTCCAGCCCCTGACTCTGTATCGAGAAATCATCCCAAGCCATGCGCTCCCGGCTCCCGCAAGCCTCCCTCCACCCGTACTCGCAGCATCTCTTTTGATGCCCAGAAGGGGCCCTTCGTGCCTGTGTCTCTGCACACGCTGTTTCTGCTGCTGAGCGCTCTGTCTCCAGTTCTGCATCCAGCTAACTCCTGACACCTTCAGAACTCAAGTGCCACCTCCTCCAGAAAGCCTCCCCCTGTGCCCACAGCCCGGAGGGCCTCTCCGCATGGTGGCCTTAATGATCCACTTGTCTCCTCCCCGTGTCCTTGGCATCCAGCACAAAACCTCTGGGTGCAGCGGTGGGGGGTGTGGCGCGAGGGAGGGCTAACCCCCGGGGCACCAAAAGCCACTCCTCCTCTCTGGGCCTCAGTCCTCCTGTTCCTTCCTTCAGCAACATGCCCTGAGCACTCTCTGTGCCAGGCGCTGAGCAGGCACCTGCCCTGCAGCCAACATCCAACCAGACCCAAACCCCAGCCTCAGGGAGGGAGATGGGCAGGAGGGGTGACAAGCATGAATGATGCACAGTGAATGAACACCCATGACAACATCCCCTGGAAGCATGCAGAGAAGACAGTCCATGGCAGGTCAGAGAGGGATGGGGGTGCTGCCTCATAGCGGTGCCCAGGAAGGCCTCTCTAGCAAGGAGACTCTCCTGAAGCAAGTGAGGGGCGTAGGGGGGGTTCCAAATAGAAGGCCAGGGAGGGCAAAGGGTGAGTCCCAGCAGTGTGGCCAGGGCAGCACGAGTGAGGGGGAGGATGGAAGATGGATGAGGTCAAGGAGGAACATGGGGGTGGGTCAGGGGTCGGATAGGCTGTAGCGGAAACCCCGCCCAAGTCCCCCCACCCTCGCTTTGCCCTGAAGCCCACCTCCCACTCCCATCCACCTACTCTGGCTTCTCTCTCTCTCCTTCAATGAACAGCTTCATCCTTCCAGGCCTCCTGCCCCTTACCCCTTGGCTTTTCCATCACCCCCAGACCCCCTCAACACAGCATCTCCTTCCTTCCCCCTGGGGCAACCCCCAGTGATCCCCTCACCTCCCTGCCTGTTGACTGACCCCCTCCATCCCTGTAATGATGGTTTGAGCACCCTGCTCCATCCCCCACCGGCCCTCCTGGGATTCTAGCTGCAGCCAGCTCCACACTGAAGCATCCCACTGGAGCCCATCCGCTCTCTGGGCCAGGGGGCAGGGGTGGGACTCAGGCAGCCCACAGACATAGCGTCCGAAGGGGTGGAGGTCAATACCCCAGAGGCAACCTTGTTCATGGGAGATGGGGGTAGAGGGATAACTGTCCCTGCGAGAGACAGTACTGAGATACATTCTACGTGTTCCTCTGGGGTTCCCGAAGGAGCTACCTCCCATTGCCCACAGCCAGTGACCAGCTCAATAATCCTGTCCCACCTTAGCTCTCACTCCTTCCACTCCCTCATTCTTATTTATTTCCTGGGATCGCCTCACAGACAAACTAGTCTCCAAGCTAAACTTGGAGTTTAACTTGTACCAAGTCTTGTCTCGGGCTCTGCTTTCATGGAACACAAATGAAGCCAGTTTTTGTGGTTACGTAATGGAGAAGGGGTCCTTCCTCCCGGCCAAGGGCACACGTGCCACCAGCCACCCATGCAGTATAATTTCTCCCCTTTTCTGGAGACTCTCCACAATCCAGCTGCCAGTCGCTCCCCTACGTTCACTTATTCTCTCTCTCCCATCATTTATGTTTAAATACAGCCGAGTTTCCTGTCCAAAGGAAAAATGAAACATTCTTCAACCCCATTTCCCTCTGGCTTCTAAGGACTCATCTTGCTCCACCTCTCAGGTGGGTTTGGCACCACTGCTCACTCCCTACACCTTGAGACACACTCTCTGCTGGCTTCCCTCCTTCAGATACCTCTTCTCAGCCTCCTCTGCCAGGTCCTGCTCCTAGAGGAGAGGTCCTGGTCCTCCTATCCTCACACTGTGCTGTCTGGAGGACCCCGCAAACATCTGCACCTGTGTGTGTCCAGCCCAGACTGCTCTCTCAGGCACACACCCAGAGATAGCCAAGCACCTGCCTTTTGCCCCCACTATCATGTCTCAAAGGTACAAAAAATCAGTACATCCCAAACTGCCCACTGTATCTCAACCCACTCCTTCTAGGTTCCCCATCTTAGCGAGGGTGCTAGTCTCCATCCAATGATGCACAGATCACATGCTGCCCTGGAGCCATCGTGACTCCATTCTCTCTCTCAATCAGGTCCCATTCATTACCACATCCTCTAGATTTCACCTCCTAAATCTTTATGGATCAGTCTACTTGCATGTGTTTCATCACTACCACCCTTCATCCTGAGCACCTTCACTAAAAATAACATCCTAACCAAGGTTACCAGATAAAAATGCAGGATGCCCAATAAAATTTGAATTTCATATTTTTTAAAAAATATTTTTAAAGTATAAATATTTCCCAATATTGCATGGGACATACTTACAATGAACAATTTTTCATTGCTTATTTGAAATTCAAATGTATTTTTAAATGTTCTTTTTTAGTTAACATTCTATGAAATTCTCATAGTATTTCAAGGATCATCTTGTATTTTTATTTGCTAAATCTGGCAATCCTAATCTTCACTGATCTCCCTGTAACCCCACACTGTGGCCAGATGACCTTGTTCAAACAAAATTTGCTGAGTAGTCAAAATGTTAAGTATATGTATGTAATTGCTAGATCCACCACTTTAAAAATATATATATGTGGTATGCCTGGGTGGCTCCGTGGTTGAGGTCTGCCTTTGGCTTGGGTCATTATCCTGGGGTCCTGGGATCAAGTCCCACAGTGGACTCCTTACAGGGAGCCTGCTTCTCCCTCTGCCTACATTTCTGCCTGTCTCTCTGTGTCTCTCATGAGTAAATAAATAAAGTCTAAAAATATATATATGTAATGTACAGCATAGTGACTATAGTTAATAATACTGGATTGTATATTTGAAGGTTACTAGAGAGTACATTTTAAAAATTCTCATCACAAGAAAAAATTTGTAGGGATCCCTGGGTGGCTCAGGCACTGGTTTAGTGCCTGCCTTCAGCCCAGCGTGTGATCCTGGAGTCCAGGGATCAAGTCCCACATCAGGCTCCCTGAATGGAGCCTGCTTCTCCCTCTTCCTGTGTCTCTGCCTCTCTCTCTTTCTCTCTCTGTCTGTCATGAATAAATAAATACAATCTTTAAAAAAAAAAAACAAGAAAAAATTCGTGAGTATGCATGGTGACTATGCATGGTGACGGATGTTAACTAGATTTATTGTGGTGATCACTTCCCAATATATACAAATATTGAATCAATATGTTGTACACCTGATACTAATATTACATATAAATCATATTTCCATTTTTAAAAATAATAATTAAAATAAAATTTTCTTTTTGAGAAAAAAATCTAAGTACAGGAAATTCTGTTAAAGAAGAAAATGTTATTAATGGCAACAACTTAAATTAGTTAATATTATATTGAGTGGGGGATCCCTGGGTGGCTCAGCAGTTTAGCGCCTGCCTTTGGCCCAGGGTGTGATCCTGGAGTCCCAGGATCGAGTCCCATATGAGGCTCCCTGCATGGAGCCTACTTCTCCCTCTGTCTTTGCCTCTGCCTCTCTCTCTCTGTGTCTCTCATGAATAAATAAATAAAATCAATATAATATATATTATATTGAGTGCCCATTGTGTGCCAGAAATGCCTGGAAAATGTTCTGTTTAACCAAATAGTCTGATTAGTCAAATTATCATATATAATATATATCTACTTGACATCACTATTTGCAAGGATATAACAATATAAGCAGCACTAAGATTGAATTCAGCACATGAGACCATATGATGTTTCAGAGTTACCACCATAAAATATTTTAGGAGCACATAAACATTAGCATAGAATCTGGAAAGTACATATGACTGAATGCCAAGGACACAAGAGTCAGGTCCTGGTCTCATTCTTACCTTGTTGTTGGATTTGAGCAAATCATTTTACTTCTCTCTGTTGCAGTTTCCTCCTCTATGAAATGAGGGGCTACACTAAATGAACTCTAAAAGCTCTTCTGGCTCTGATTCAATCACCTTATAGTGTGATAGATTGAAGAAGTGCTGCCTCATGGTGTTTCTGTTGAGAAAATGCTGAATATACTAGTTTCTACTATAGTTCTATAAAAATGAAAAACCTGTAACTTCGTATCTTTGAGGGAAAAAGATTTATCATCATTGGACCTGAGAAAATACAGTCAATTTATTTTGATTCTGGAAGAATGGAAATGAATTAAGAGATTTTTATAGGGCCCAAGAAATCCAAGTATAGAGCAGATATTAGATGTCATTAATTCCAAGGGCATAGGTCCCTAAAGAAAAATCTTCAGGATCTACTGAAGCCAACATCTATGAGATGGGATGCCAGAGTCTGAAGAAGAAGTTTTAAGCAGAGCACCTTCTTCCTAGTTCAGAGAAACTCAGGTGGATCCAGTTCCTTGAAGGCATGCACATAGTAAAATATTACAATGTGTTTTCAAGTGGTAACTTCTGTTTCTCTCAAAAGTCTAAAAAAATGAGACTCTTGACAGATTATTTATTAGATTTAGCTTGAATTATCTCAAGGAGTTTGTGAAAACTTGGGAAAATAATTTAGAATCTACTCAGTCTTCCTAAGGTAAAAGGGGGAAAAAAGTATACCAGGAGATAACAGTAAAAAAATAAACATAACAAATCCTCAATAAATAAAATAGAATACAGAAAAATAGTCAAATGATCCACTGAAAGCATAAAAGGGGAAATAGAGGAACTAATAACATAGGGAACAAATGGAAAGCAAATTATAAAATGGAAGTTCTAGGGGTGGTGCAGTTGGTTGAATGGCTGACTCTTGGTTTCAACTCAGGTTGTGATCTCAGGGCCATTGGACCAAGCTCCTTGTTGGGCTCTGCACTCAGCAAGTAGTCTGCTTAAGATTTTCTCTCCCTCTCCCTTTGCCCCTCCCCATTGTGCTCACACTCTCTCTCTTCTCTCTAAAATAAATAAATAAATAAATAAATCTTCTTTTAAAAAGGAAGTTCTAATCCAATTATATCAATAATTACATTAAATGCATACGATCTAAATATATCAATTAAAAATCAGAGATTATCAGAATGAATAAAAAACTAGCAAGAGTCAACAATATGTTGTCTCTAAAAAACCCACTTTATAATAGATATTTAATAGTAAAAGGGTGTAAAAAGATATATCTTGTAAACAGTAAGCAAAAGAAAACTACAGTGGTTATTTTAATAACAGGCAAGATGGATTTCAGAGTAAGGAAAATTATCAGCAATAAAGAGAGGCATTTTATACTGATAAAATGGTCAATTCATCAAGAAGACATAACACTCCTAAATGTGTATGCACCTAACAACAAAGCTTTAAAATACACGAAGCAGGGAGATCCCTGGGTGGCTCAGTGGTTTAGCACCTGCCTTTGGCCCAGAGCGTGATCCTGGAGTCCCAGGATCGAGTCCCACATTGGGCTCCCTGCATGGAGCCTGCTTCTCCCTCTGTCTATGTCTCTGCCTCTCTCTCTGTGTGTCTCTCATGAATAAATAAATAAAATATATTTAAAAAAATACATGAAGCAAAAACTAACAGAATGGAACAAAAAAATAGAAAAATTTGGGTGGAGATTTCAACAATTCTCACAGCATTTGATAGAAAAAGTATACAGATTAATAAGGATGTAGAACTGAACAACACCATCAACAAACTGGATCTAATTAACATTTTTAGGACCCAACCATCAACAACCAAATATGCATTCTTTTCAAGTGCACATAGAACATTCACCAGTATAGACCATACCCTGGGTCACAAAACAAATGTTAACAAATTTTAAAAGTTGAAGTTATACAAAGTATATTTATTCTCCAGCCATAATGAAATTAAATTAAAGTCAATAACAAAAAGACAACTGGTAAATTTCCAAACACTGGAAATAAAACAACACACTTATAAATAATCTACAAGTCAAAGAGAATGTCTCAAGAACATTCGAACTGAACAAAAATTAAATTACAAGTCAAAATTTGTGACATGTGGCTAAAGCAGGGCATAGAGGGAAAGTCATAGCTTTAAAACTGTTTACATTAGAAGGGTCTCAAAACATCAATCCAGTTCCATCTTGAGAAACTACAAGACTGGGGGTGAGGGCAGCAGAGGGCAAAATATACCCAAAGCAAGCAGAAGGAAGGAATTAAGAACAGAAAGCCATGAAACTAAAAATAGAAAAAGCAATGGAAAAAATCAGTAAAACAAAAAGTTGATTATTTGAAAACATCAATAGAATTAATAAATAACTAGCCGAACTGACAAGGAACAAAGGAGAGGGCACAAATTATCAATATCAGTAATGAAAGATAAATGTCACTACAGACTCTGACATTAGAAGGATAATGAAAAAAAAAAGAAGGATAATGAGATAATACTATTACCAACTCTACACACATTATTACATTCAACAGGGCAGATGAAATGACTGACTTCTCAAAAGACACAACTAGCAAAACTCACTCAAGAAGAAACAGATCAGAGGAAGAAGAGAAGGAAGAGGGGGAGGAAAAAGGAGAAGAAGGAACAGATTATCCAAAGAGTATCTATTTAAAAAATTGAATTTGTAATTTAAAATCTTCCAAAAAAGTAAATCTCCCAGCCCAGATAGCTCCATTAGCAAATTTAACCAAGCATTTAAAGAAGACATACCTATCTCTTCCAGAATATAGAACAGGGAACACTTCCCAACCTATTTCATGAAGCCAGCATTACCTTTACTATAGATAGTAAAGGAAAAGGAAACTACAGACCAATATCCCTCATGAACACAGATTTTTAAAAATCCTCAGAAAAATATTTGCAAATAGAATCAGCAATAAATCAATTGAATAATGTACCATAACTAAGTGAGGTATCCCAGGAATGCAAGGCTGGTTCAGTATTTGAAAAATCAATGAATATAGTCCACCATATTAATAGACTAAAGAAGAAAAATCACATGATCATATTAATTGAAACAGAAAAAAATCATTTGACCAACTTCATCAATCTATAGTAAAAAGCTCTTGGCAAATTAGGAATAGAAAGGAATTTTCTTAATCTGATAAGGGACATCTACAAAAAAACTTATAATTAACATCATACCTAATAATGAAGAACAGAATGCTTTTTTCAAAATCAAGAGCAAGGCAAGGGTGTCTACTCCCATCACTCTTATTCAACATCATGCTGGAAGTCCTAGCCCATGCAGTGAAGCAAGCAAAAGAGATAAGAGGTTGGAAAGGAGGAAATAAAATGGTCCTCACTTCCCTCCTCAACAGGATTGTCTTTGCAGAAAATATGGAATCTACCCCAAAACTCCTAGAACTAACAAATGAGTTGAGCAAGTTTGCAGAATATAAGATCAATTTACAAAAATCAATTATTTTTCCATATACTAGCAATGAACACTTGGAGACCAAAATTTTAGAAAAAAAATATCATTTATAATAGTTCCCTAAAACAAAATACTCACGTGTTAATATAGCAAAACATAAGCAGCATCTGTAGGCTGAAAACTACAAACACAGATGAAAGAAAGCAAAGAAGACCTAAATAAATGGAGTGACATACCATGTTCATGAATTGGAAGACTCAAGGCAGTTTATTTTTTTTTATACAATCATCTGATTTATAGAAAGATGCAACAATACTTAAAATGATACAAAATACTGATTTCAAAACATAAAAAAATGAATATATTTAACCATACTCAGCTCATAACTGAGCAAATGGGTAAGAAGAATAATTCATACTATAGCATATTGCTAATATGAACTGGCAACAGAAAAAGTTGGTATAAGTAGACAGAAAAACGATCTTTTAAGAATTAGAACCGAGGGGCTCCATAATCATCTGGCATCCGCTCAATGTTGTACCTATGGTTAGAAATGTACATGATGGGAACTCCAGGGATCTTCCGGATCCTTTGTTTAAGGTCCCGGTCAACTGTGGCCACAATGTAACACTTGTGCCGAGTTACTCTCTGTACTAAGCAGTCATCTGCATAGGTTCCTTTGTGTGTGCATGGCAGTCGTTCAAATCTTGGATCCTTGGCAATCCTTAGAGCCACTCGATACTTTTGTCCCAGTTTCTCAATTTCAGCCATTACACAGTCAGTTATACAAGGGATACACTTGGCATACAGACAGTCCATCATTGACTGTACTAAGTCAAGTTTGGCTTTAATGGAAAAGTTGATAAAGTTGGTATCAACCAGGATGTGGTAAGGTGGGCCCAGCTGTGTGTTATATTGGAAGAATAAGCAGGAAGGATGTTGGGGGACTTCTCTTTCCTTGAGTGCACTGGGATCTTTCTTTTCTTTCTTTTTAGGTTTTAATCTATCCTTTTCTTTAAGCCTCTGATCTCGGAGACTAAGCATTCGCTTCATGGTCGCATACTTTCTTGCTTTCTTTTGCTTCCCCATGTTCACGCCGCACTCTTATTTCTTCACTCAAGACAGTTTAATGTCAATTCTCTCCTATCATAATCCTGGAAAGATTTTTTGGCAGATACATGCAAGCTGATTCTAAAATTCATATGGAAAGACAATGAAACTAGAATAGCCAAAACAATTTTGATAAAAGAAAGTCAGATGAATCACACCACCCAATTTTAAGACCTAATAAAGCTGCAATAATAAAGGTAAGGTAGTAAGCAAGGGATAAACAACAAGGGAAATGGAACAGAATAGAAAGCGCAGAAGTAGACCCACATAAATGCGGCCAATTGATTTTTGCAAATGTACAAAGGCAATTCAAGGAGAAAGGGTAGCCTTTTTTTTTTTTAAGATTTTATTTATTTATTCATGAGAGACAGAGAGAGAGAGGCAGAGACATAGGCAGAGGGAGAAGCAGGGCCCCCACAAGGAGCCCGATGCAGGACTTGATCCCAGACCCCAGGATCATGCCCTGAGCCAAAGGCAGATGCTCAACCACTGAGCCACCCAGGCTTCGGTGGGTCTGCAGCCCCAGTCGGAGCCCGCAGAGTTACCATCCAGTCTATTAAATAATTCTGTCGGGGAAGAAGCCGGCATACGAGGGGCTGTGCTGACGGGCCTCTAAAATGTAATTGCTGTACTAAAGGGGATCAGAAAGTGATCCTTCCCACCCCACACGCTCCTCCAGGCCAGTCAGACCAGTCTAGACACCTTTCCAGAAGGTGCTCTGCTCTTCCTAGTCTGTGCTCAACTTTAACTAAGGGGCTGTTCTCCCTTCACCAAGCAAACTCCCCCCACCTCTCAAAAGCCCTCCCAGATCCCCCCAGGCAGAGCCAGTGGCCCTTCCTCTGAGGGGTGGGACCCCTGAGGGAAAGATACGGCTCCACTATGGTTCTGAGAAATGCAAAGCTGCCATGTCTGCTGCATCCGCTGGATAATGATGTGACTGGATATTATTTTGGTGTCTTAAAAGCTCTTTTTTCCGATGATCTGCCTCCTTGCATTTCTCCTTCCACTTTTCTCTCAGCTAAGTAGTCAGCTCTGGGCCTCACTCCCCTAGGAAGTAGGGTCTAATGAGGGCCAGAAACAGGGCCCCTCCGTTGTGCCGCCTTGCCCCGGTGTCTTCCTCTCACATCATTTAGAGCCAGAACCTCCTGCCTTCCGGCTGGCTTTCCCCCCTAAGCAAGATTTAGCTCTTGCCACCCTCCAGAACTCCTGCTGCCCCTCCGTACCAAGGCTTCCCTGTCTACGCAGCCACTCTCTTCCCTCCACTCTCCTGCTGCAAGCCCCTCTCTCCATTTCCCCCATTGAAAGATCCAAGTTTCTGTGCTGAAAAATGAAGTCCCCCATTTCTCAGGACATCATCTCTGAAAAGCAAGCACAGCTCCAAAGCTCTGAGCTCCTTGATGATACACACATCTGTCGAGTACCTACTATGCGCCAGGCACAGTGCTGGGAGCAAGAGATGCAGCAGCGAATCAGGCAGACGGGGTCCCCCTGCCCTGTGGAGCAGTTGACATTCTAGTGTGGAGAAACAAAATGCTCAATGAAACAAGAAAGTAGGGATGCCTGGGTGGCTCAGTGGTTGAGCGTCTGCCTTTGGCTCAGGTCATGATCCCAGGGACCTGGGATTGAGTCCTGTATTGGGCTTGCTGTGGGAGCTTGCTACTCCCTCTGCCTGTCTCTGCCTCTCTCATGAATAAGCAAAGAATTTTTTTTTTAAGGGAAAAAAAAGAAACAGGTAAGAAACAAGACAATTGTAGAAAACATGGCATGTGCTATGAAGAAAAGAGAACCCAAGTGATGAAATGGGTGGTGATGGGGCAGGGGAGGCTACATTGGATGTGGTGGTTAGGGGAAGCTACCTGGAGAGGTGACACCTGAGCTGAGACCCAGACTGGGAAGCAGCCCACTGCATAAAGCTTTGCAGGAAAGAACTTCCAGGGAAAGGACAAAGTGAGTGCAAAGGTCCTGAGGTGGGAGCATGCCTAGAGGGGGTTGGAGAGGCAGACCAAAGACTGGAGTTGCTGAAAGGTAGGGAGAGAAGGAGTGAGTGATTAGAGGTGAGCTTGATATTTTGATTCCTAAACCTTCATTGAATCAAGGCCATATCTCGGGGGTGTTTGGAGAGGGGGACCTTGAGTCTTATTGGTCAGGCCAGATGGACTCTTTCTTCTCTTCCAGAATTCCCTTCTGGGGCCTACCAGGCTTTAAGGCTATTTATGGGATCACAAAGATGCCTATTGGCTTCATTTCTATGTTGTGTATCTATCTGTCTTACTTATTCTCTGACCTTGACACACAAAGTGTCAAGGGTGGAGACCGGCTCCCATCTACCCACCCTTCTTTTCCCAAAGCAAGTCATCACCATCTTTGTGTAATCTCCTGTCCGTGGCCTCTTCTCCCACATTATTTCTCCTCAACCACGGACCCTGCTTTGAAGCCTGCATACAACCTTCTCTGAAGGGCCAGAGCTTCCCCTTTTATCACCACTGACTCTCCTCCAGACACCCCCCCACCCCCACCCCCCACCCCCACCCCCACCCCCGTCCCAGGGAAGAACCAGCCAGAATGCTCCAGCTGCCCTAGTTTTATCCCTGCAGCTGCAGCGAACACGTGGAGCTCTTCCTCAGCCTCTGGCCAAACTCACCGAGCCTGTGGCCTGCGTATCAGAAGAGGCAGGGGCTGTAAATCCGAATCCCAACTCCCTCACCCCACCTCACTGGGAAAGAGCCTGGGGGTGGCAGCCTAGGTCACTTTGCTATGGTGACATTCCAGCATTTTCAACAGCAGAGCTCTTTTCTGGAATGAAATCAAGGTAGAAGTAGGATGGGAAAAACAGATCAAAGTATTTTGCTGGTATAAGTGCACTTGATATGCTCACACGTTTGCCATATTCTTATTGTAATAAGAGAGAACAATTATAACAAGATCAGATAAGATGAGAACAAGGTTGTTTTGTTGAATATAAAATAAAAGTAAGGGCTTATGGATGATGTTTTCTGTCCTTGCTTCCAACTTGTTTCACATTTAGTGTTGTACGCAATTTATTCACGCAGAGAAGTAATTGCAAGTTAAAAGAGGCTTTTCTGTTTCTTCTATCATCCCTTCTTGCAATAATCTTCAATTAAACACAGGTGCAGGGGAATCTATAGCCCCACTCAAAGCAAACTTTCTGGTGATTTCTTTTTTTTTTATAAAGATTTTATTTATTCATTCATTCATTCATTCATGAGAGACAGAGAGAGAGGGAGAAGCAGGCTCCATGCATGAATCTCAATGTGGGACTTGATCCTGGGTCTCCAGGATCAGGCCCTGGGCTGAAGGTGGCACTAAACCGCTGAGCCACCCGGGCTGCCCCTCTTTCTTGTGATTTCAAATGGGCTAAAAGTCATGTAATCTAATTGCCAGCTTCTATCTGTTTTTAAATACTGGTTTACCATAAAATGGTATCAGAAATGAACTTGAGTCAAACATTTCTAGACTCTTCAGTGCCTCCAGAGTACCCAAGGCTCCATGTGCACATGCTTTGGAAGCTGTAGCTTCACAACCACATCTCACTCAGCAATCCCTCCACCTGGGGCTCTGGGCCCTGCCCCCAAAATCCAGCTGATTCTGTTTTCCAAAGTCTAACACAGAAGGCTTTGAAGCAGGGGGCCCCAGTAGAGCCCATCTTCTGCAGGAATTCCTCCAGAGTCCCCCAAACAGCTACTCTTCCAGTCTCTGCCTGAATACCTGAAGTGATGGAGAGCTCGCCTCCTTCTGAAGCTGCCTGGCCTGGTCCATGATGGGGCCGCTCTACTTGTTAAACATTGCTTCCTCTCTGAGCCTGTTTCCTTATCTACAGGATGGACATAATATTTATCAAGCCGGGCTGCTGTGAAGACCAAATAAGATGACATGGAGCTGACATACCAAATGTGCAACAATGCTTGTGTCCTTCTCTGCCCCC
This sequence comes from Canis lupus dingo, assembly GCF_003254725.2. Lineage (NCBI taxonomy): Eukaryota > Metazoa > Chordata > Mammalia > Carnivora > Canidae > Canis > Canis lupus. The sequence goes on from NC_064254.1 coordinate 3,402,019, forward strand.
AGAGCACCCCCATTTTAGAGGGACAGACAGTCTTATGCCTGCAGGGATAAGTGGGCAGGGGTGGGGTGGGGTGGGGTGGGGTGGGGAGTGTGCATCCCCCTGGGAGGTCACTAAAGGAGGACTGCCTGGAGAGTCTGCCCACAAAGAAGACTGTAGCAAAGAAGACTGTGCACCCCCCCTCCCCACCATCCGGTGAGCTTCGCCAACTCCTCCCTGCCCCTGCCCCCTCCCCCCACCGACCTCAGAGTCTCATCTGTCTTCCCTCCTGTCACCAGAGCTGGAGGCTTGTCAGGGAGGCAAGGGGATTAAATCCCAGGGCCAGCCTCGCCCCCACCAAGGAGCTGGCCCTACATTACCCACCTGCCCAGCTGTCTGCGGCCATCGATCGGCCCTGGCCTGAGTGACCTCTGATTGATGGGCAGCATGTTATTTACTAGATTCTGTCCCAAGGCAGCTGGGAAGAGGGGAGAGGGACCTAGTCAGAGCCCCTGTGTTCCTGAGGCAGAAAGAATCCTGGGGTGGGAGGGTATAGAGAGCAGGTGGCTGGGAGTGCTCCCCTGGGAGTGAGGGGTCCTGGCCCAGCACAGCAGCGTGATCTTAGCTGAGGTCTCTGGCCTTCCCTGTCTCTGGGCCTCAGTGTCCTCTATAAAAGGATCAGGTGCTGCTGGCAAGGTTCACAAACTTAGCAGCCCTCAGGGCAGCAGGTAATGACAAAGTAAGGAAGCGAGTTGGGGCTGCCAAGCTGCCAAAGGGGGCACCTTGCTCCCTCCATCTTGCCCCATACCTGTCTCCCCCCACTGTCTCTGACCTAACTATAGCTGGGGAAGCTTCTTTGCCCTCCGTAGGTAAGCTGGCCCACCCCTTCTCTCCTCCTTCCTGCCATGGGCCTTCTTTCCAAGCCAGCCCCTGTACCTGCAGCAGGAAACCACAAAAAAGTTCACCTTCTTGGAGAGATTTATATTTGAGAAGGGCTTTGACAGAGTGGAGGACCTGGGGTCATGGGGACAGGATTGCTGAGGGTCACCCCCCCTGCCCCCACGGCTCCGCCCCAGCCCCTTTGGAAGGTGAGCCTGGTGAGGACCACATGATCGCATTCTAGGGCAGTTAATCACTTGTGATGGAGGCTGCCTTGACCTATGGCTTATGCTGTTATCTGCTCAGGATCTTGACCAAAATGCAGGAGACAGGGCAGTTCTCAGTGCAGGATGGGCAGAGGAAGTACGAGGAGAGGCCACGATGGGCCCCATGGACTCAAAACCAGAGGACAGCACATTCTATGAGTAATGGGTGAGCAGAAAACCTCCCGGGGCCACAAAGGGAGTGGACCGGGCACAGACAGGGGGCCCCAGCCAGGACTGGAGACACTCGATGAGTAGGCTCTGGCCCCCGGCCACATATATCCTTCAACAAACCTTTGATTAAGGTAACTTGAGTTTCTCTTTTCTTTGAAGCCAAAATACCTGAACTAGGACTTGAGCGGGAAGGTCATTCCCAGCCCTGAGCACAGTGTAGGCAAAGATACAAAGGCAAGACAGTTAAAAGAGGTGTTCCCAGCATAAGGATGGTGGGTGGTCCACCCAAGCTAGAAGAGAGTGAGGTACGGGGGCCACACGTATGTTGTCCATGTGTGCACAAATGTGCACCTGTCCCTACAAGGCTCAGAGATGCAGAAGATCAGAATGTCAAATGGGGTCAGAGGCCAGAAGAGTGGGCTGGGGCCAGATAACGGGGCGGGGGGTGGGGAGAGGCATCAGAGCATCAGGAAGTACTGTGAGCACGTGGATGTGTGTCCTAGACAGAGCTGGCCCGGTGGAGAGAGGCTGGACACAGCTATGGCATGGGGAGCTGGGGGGCGGGGGCAGTGGGAGAGTCAGGATGAGAGCTGGCCATGCTGGGAGGACATTGCCAGAAGCCTGGCATTGGATTCCTATTTCCAACTTGGACAACCAAGGCAACTATAGGGCTATTAACCCAGGAAGAGAGCTCATCTTGGGTGGTTGGATTTGGGACCTGTGTTTTTAAGGCAAAACCAGACCAGGCAACTGGAGTTACTGATCAAGAGCCCAGGAGAGAAGTCAGTGGTTTAAAGATTTTATTTTTTATTTATTCATGATAGACATAGAAAGAGAGAGAGAGAGAGGCAGAGACACAGGCAGAGGGAGAAGCAGGCTCCATGCAGGGGGCCCGACGCGGGACTCGATCCCAGGACTCCAGGATCGCACCCTGGGCCAAAGGCAGGCACCAAACAGTTGAGCCACCCAGGGATCCCCGAAGTCAGTGGTTTAAAACAATTTCAGAGGCATTGGCACGCAGGGGCCCATGGGAGAAGAGTTCTCCAAGAGTAGACATTTGTGCCCATTAGGGCTCGTTACCCTATCACCGTCCAGTCTGAACCTAATTCCAATGTTTAGGATATTCTGCACACCAAGCATTCTGTGACATCAGCTGGGTGTCCTACGAGTCATCGCAATTGGGGTACTGTCTTCCTGGAAGCTCTCTGAACCCACATCCCTTTGGGGTTTTGTGGAGGCTTCATTACACGGATAGGATTGATGAAATCATGAGCCATTTGGCCATTGGCTCAATCTCCCGGCTCCCCACCCTGGAGGTCTAGGGGTGGGACTGGAAATTCTAACCTTCTAATCCCAGGGTTGGTGCTCCTGGCAACCAGCCTAACGGGTTTAGGTGTGGTCTCCAAATTGCCTCATTAACATAACAAAAGTCACTCTGTTGCTTTCCAAAGGGAAACTCCAGAGTTTTAGGAGCCCTGTGCCAGTAATGGGAAGAACACCAGTAAAACAAACCTTCCCAACCAACCTCCCTTGCAGCTGGTGCTGGCCACGTGACATCTGCAGGCAGCTGGGCCAGCCCTCCAGACTTCTTGTTATGTGAGAAAAAACGAAAGGTGGCCGGCAGTCCAATCTTCCTTGCTTGCTGCTGCGGCTGCACACATTCCCGACAGATTCAGGGATGCAGGGAGCCCCCTGGGACACTAGGCGGCGGCGGGGGGGGGGGGGGGGGGGGGGGGGGGGGTTGGGGGTTAGCAAAAGCCCTGAAGCTGTGGGGAGGCCAGCAGAGTGGATGGGTGCGGACCCCCGTTTGGAGGCCTGGCGGTGGGCGGGGTGTGGACAGGGTGTGGGCTTGCTGAATGGCCCAATCCTGGTCAGGGTGTCCAGGAGCCCCTCTGCCTGGGGTCAGAGGGAGGGAACCGCGCGGAGACGGGAGGGGGAGGTGGGGGGGTGGGGGGTGTTCAGCTGCATCTGACCATGCAGTGTGCATGTGCACACAGCACCCTAGGAGGGAGGAGTCCCTAAAGGCTTGAGTGCGGTCTGGGGAAAACAGCTCAAATTGCTGGTCAGATGCTTTGATCTCGGTTAACCTCTCACGTGGTTTTCTGGGGCTCTTTTTGCTGTTTTGGAGATTCCTCAGGTCTGCAAGCCTTCTTGCTCCACTATAGATCCCAACAGTTAAAACCAGACATAGACGGGACTCCCTAACTCATGCTCTAGCCCATTGTGTTTATGTCTGATGGTGCTTTCTTGAAGCGTTGATAAAGATGGTTTGTAATGCCTGGAGCTTCCCAACAGCCAGATCAGGGAAGGCCAACAGAAAGCCTAGAAGAGCACATCCCACACGTCCCCTCCCCTGCCCAGGATCACATACTGAACACACACCCTCTGCCTGCTGCTCTCTTGCACATACTCCCCTGAACCTCTCCTTTTAAACTCTAGGCATCCACCTGGGAGGTAGAGGGCTCAGTTGTTAAGGCTTGGGCCTGCTACCACCCCCTGCTGTCAACACCCAAAATAAATTTCTCCCTTTCTGTCTTCCAAAGCCCCTTCTCTTGAGTTACTGGCTTCATTTACAACAAGTGAGTTTATCCAAGTTTGTTTGGCAATGGGGTTGGCAAACCCAGCCAGGAGCTTGCTTTCGATTTTTCCAGACCCCTCTGGATTCCCCAGGCCAGAGCAGTTGTCTGCAGCAGCACACAGGGGCTTACCTGTTTCTTTCCTGAGTCAGTGGCTATTATATATGGATCGGGAACATTCGTATCAGCCTCTGTTCTAGCAACCTGGACAGACTCCTGTCAGCCACAGGTAGCTGATTTTTAGGGTCACCTCCTTCCGGAAGCCCTCCTGGCTTGCCCTTTTACCTTACAGCAGTCAGTCCATCTGCCTCCCACATTAGCCCTGGGTATAACTTGCTTCTTCCCACCCCACATGTACTGGACCACTAGTTCTCAGACCTTTTGTCGTCAGGGCCCCTTTACACTCTTAAAAATTATTTAAGGCCCCCAAAGAGTTTTTGTTTATGTAGGTTTATCAATATTTTACTACATTTGAAAATAAAACTGAGAAAATTATAAATATTCATTTATTAACTCATTTAAAGATAAAAATTATAAACTCAGTACATGTTAATATAAGTAATATATTTTTGTGAAAGATGACTATTTGGGGGAAAGAGAGAACAAAATTGTTCACATTTTCACAAATCTCTTTAAATGTCTGGCTTAATAGGGGTGCCTATTAATAGTGGTTCAGTCCATTAAGCGTCTGCCTTTGGCTTGGGTCATGATCGCAGGGTCCTGGGATGGAGCCCTGCATGGGGCTTTCTGCTCAGCAGGGAGCCTCTTCTCCCTCTGCCTTTGCCACTCCCCCTGCTAGTGCTCACTCACTCTCCTCAGATAAATAAATAAAATCTTTTTTAAAAAATAAAAATAAATGGCTAAATAGAAGACAGCTAAATCCTTGTATGTGCTTCTACATTCCATCTCCTGCCACATGCCGTTTTGGTTGAAGTAGATAAAGAAAATCTGGTCTCACCCAGATAAGGAGCTGAGAAAGGGAGAATTCTAGTAGCTTCTCCCATTACTATGGATGGACATTCTTCTTTGATATTACACCAAACCTCAACATATTGTAGATTCTGGTTTTGGAGTGTGTGTGTGTGTTGGGGGGTGCGGGGTGTGTGTGTGTTTAATTTAGTAGAATCCATGTCTAACATGGAACTTGAACTCATGACCTTAAGATCAAGAATTGCATGCTCTGGGAGCCTGGGTGGTTCAGTGTTGAGCATCTTTCTGCCTTTGGCTCAGGTCATGATCCCAGGGTCCTGGGATCGGGTCCCTCATCAGCCTCACCTCACTATGGGGACCTGCTTCTCCCTCTGCCTATGTCTCTGCCTCTCTCTGTGTGTCTCATGAATGAATAAATAAAATCTTAAAAAAAAAAAGAAGAAAAGAAAAGAAAAGAGTTGCATGCTCTACTGACTGAGCCAGCCAGGTGCCCCCACATGTTGTATATTCTTTAGGGTGAGTTGAAGTCTGGAATCTGAAACCTTACCAACAAACTTTTCATACTCTGTTACATTAAAATCCATTGGTCTATCTCATACTTTGAGTGGATCTTTTACTCATATAAGATTTTGTAACACCACGTATTGGCCATTCAGAAGTAAGGTATTAGGAAGGTGTCCAGCTCCTGGTTGCAGACAAAAGTGGTCCAAAATTCAAACTTTTGCTTGAAAGCTCTGATTTTATCATTGGCAACAAATACTAACAGTTGTTTTCCTTGGGGCGGTATGCTCACTTCATTCATTTTCAAGAAAATGTATGTCAAAATCCAAGAAAAATGATGAGTTTGTCCATAGTTGGGGTGTTCTGTTTTGTTTTGGTTTGGTTCCAAGTAAAAATGGTGCTTTGTGAGAAATGGCAGCTCTAGCTTACAACTCAAATGATCACAGAAGTGCGATTCTTTGAAACGATGTCTGTGCTTCAGGATGCTGTGGAAATGCTTTATATGTATTTCCCACGTTATTACCAGAAAATGAAAAGGATGTGTACTCAAGAATAGAGTTTTAATAAAGTTAATGATTTTTATTGGCAAATCAAGGACTCTTCGTGAAACTGGTGATGGAGTTCAGGGCGTGCCACCCCCAAATATGCCGTTTTGACATATCGATTGTTTTGAATTACAGTTACTTGGGAAACAGCCAGAACAAGAAGGACACTCTGACCCTCCTTTGTCCCCTTGAAAGCAGGATATGAATGCCCTGTGTGAAAGGTGTCCTCCCTGTAGTAGGAGGTAGAGAAACATCCTTATCACCATCAGTAGGGAATTTGGGACCAAGAAGACTATATAAACAAAACCTATTACTTCATTGTTAATTTACTATTGCAAGCCCTAACTTCTTTGTCTTATCAATTCTTCACAAATTTGTTGTTTCTTGGCCTAAAAGGAATGAAAGCTGCATGTTTTGGGCACTTCTCTGAGTCTCATTTTCTATTTTTTAGAGAAAGAGAGAGAGCATGGTGGCAGAGGGGGGCATGCAGAGGGAGAGGGAGAGAGAGAATCTCAAGCAGACTCCTCGCTGACGGTGGAGCCCAATGCAGGGCCCCATCTCAGGATCCTGAGATCACAACCTGAGCCAAAATCAAGAGCTGGACACTTAACTGATTGAGCCACCCAGGCGCCCCTGGGTCTCATATTTGTAAGAACTCCCATATGTGAAATTAAATGTGTTTTTCTCCTCTTCATCTGTCTTTTGTGAATTTAATTTTTAGACCAGCAGAACAACCTAGAAGAGAAGGGAAAAGTTTTCCTGCCAGAAAAGACAACCATGGCCACTGTTTGTTCAGTACAGTTTCGTGTCACCACCTAGACATTTACAGAGGCACCAGCATTTTTAAGCACCAAGGCTTGGGCACCATCCATTGCAAATATCAGCACCATAACAATGGCAAACAGTGCCTTAGTATTATTATGAAAATAGTCTTGACCTTGAGGTCTTCCCACCCTCTTTCCTGCAAAGAATCTCAGGACCACATCTTGAGAACTGAGTCCCTGAAGGCAGGAGCTGTATCATCTTTTTGTTTGTTTTTTTGTTTTGTTTTGTTTTGTTTTTTAAGATTTTTACTTTTAACTAATCTCTGCACCCAGTGTGGGGGCTTAAACTCACAACCCCAAGATGGAGGTTATGCACTACCAACTGAGCCAGCAACTCTTGTCCCTGTGTCCTTGGCACAAAGACAGTGACCAATAAACATACAGAGTAGTAGTCGACACTGCTGAGCACTCCCTGTGAGCTTTCAAGGGATGGATTCATTCCCTATGTGACAGCCCTTGAAGGGGGTACTTTTACTATCATGCCCATTCTACAGGTGGGGGCAACAAGGCACAGAACAGTACTTCTCTCTGTTAAAAAGAGAATCAGCCAACCTCCAGAAATGAGGCTGGGAAATGATTACACTCTGTGTTTCTAGTTCAGTTCTTCAAAGTCTACAAAGTGCTATCAATACAAGGGAAACTCCCAGGCAGTCCTCAAGATGGCCAGCAGGCTTCTTCATCCCAGAGAAACAGAGACCCCAAATGGTGAAGGGGCTGCCCGGGTCTCAAGCGCAGGTCTGCTATGGTCCTGGACACCAGGGCTGCTACATCAGCTGGAGGACAGCCCCTGGTCTCCGAATGCCCAGTGGTGACACAGTCCCAGTCCTTCACCCCAAAATGCTTCCCCTGCGGTTGGGCTGTGACCTCTCCTCTCTGGACAGTGGGGTGGTGGCACAGCCTCACTGATCTCCACAATTCCCTCTGGCTTGCCAGCGCCGAGGCGGCTGGGCTGTCACCAAGGCTGCCCAGACCCGGCATGTATGCCAAGAGCCCCCGGGAGGTACATCGTCCGCTGACAGAATCAGTTAACACACAGCCGCCTCTCCACTGTTTGCTGAGGCCCCTGGAGGCCCCTGCTCATTTTCTCCCCCTCCCAGAATCCCAGAAAAGTAAATACCTACCCAGAGACGCTTCAGTGGGTAAACAAGCTAGAGTTTGCTCTCCAAATTGCACCTGCCCCCACCTCCAAAGGCTACCCTGAGGGCTGACAGGTTTCTCTGTAATTCATTGCCCTGGTTTCTGTGTCACCCACTGCCCCCCCCCCCACCCGTGTGGCCTGCTTTCAGGGCAGGAGCAGGGCGGGGGTGCTCTGGGGTGGTGGGAAAGGCCTCCCTGAGGGGCCGGTTGCTGCACAAGCTCCTCAGGGCACTCAAGTCTGAATGTGGACATTCATAAACTCAAAAGGAGTGGGCAGGCCTGACGGAGAGTGCAGGGGACAGATGTGACCTGCAGCCATCCACGACCAGGGACTCTCTGACAAAGAGTGCTTCACCCAGGAGCCAACCCCCAAGGTCCTGGCCCCCTGGATCTCTGCTGGTTCTCTCACGGTGTGCACCAGGGGTCATCTTCCCGAGGCTGCCCACATCCCTCTGCCCTGCTCTAAAATGCTCTTCGCTCCGTCCCCAACTTTTTGTCATCCTGGCTTCTTCAGATCTCTGTCCCTTGCCATGCTCATGTCCACATCACTCCCTGCTCTTCCCTCCTCATCCCCACCCCACTCTAAGGAGCCCCCGTGGCTCCCCCTTTCCCCACCCCTGGGTCCCTCTGTGTCAGTCAACAGAAGCGCTGATTACTTGGGTCAGCATGGCAGCACTGAGTAAAGTCCTGGAGGGCCAGACCCGAGGGGTCCCTGCCCTGGAGAGCCTCAGAGCCACACAAGAGGTCACACATAACATGTCTCTGTGCCCCATACACACTTTACAGGTTCAGAACCCATGTGGGTGAGGCTAAGTTTCGCCCATGGTGATGCTCCTTGGCAAGTGGCTGAGCTGGATGGACTCTAGGCCTGTCCCCTGACTTTGGAAAGGACATAATCACAGAGACACAGAACACCTTGGCCTGGAATCCAACCCTTGAAAGTGTCTGTTAACATCTCTGAGGCTCAGTTTCTTCATCTGTAAAAGGGAAGTAAACAATCCCTGCCTCAGGAGATGATAAGGATATCTGTCACCTACTAGGCATTGAGAAAGCACTAGATCTAGGGGTGCCTGGGTGGCTCAGTTGGTTAACATCCAACTCTTGATGTTGGTTCAGGTCATGATCTCAGGCTCTTGAGATCAAGCCCCATGTCAGGCTCCAGGCTGGGTGTACAGTCTGCTTAAAATTCTCTCTCTCTCTCTGCACCCCTCACCCCCCTATCCACATGCAGCGATGCACACTCTTTCTCTCAAAAAAAGCAGTAGCTGTAATTAGTACTACTACTGAGTTATTATTGCTGTCAGGCTAGCAATAGTCTCAAATCCAAGAGTGACTTTTAAGGGATAGTTGTGTCAGATAAACAGCCCCTGAGATGGCCACCTGCTATGACTTGGTTGCGGGAGTGGGCGGGGGTGTGGAACGGTGACAGCCAGGATCAGAAGCTGAAGGCCGAGAGGGCAGCAGGCACAGAATCCAACAGCTGCGAGTGAGGATGGCCTAAGAAGATTAAAATTTGGTGTGTGAACATCTCCTGGACCTCAGCAAGAGGGCAGGAGTCTGGCTGATAACTTGCTGCAGTGCCGGATAAGGAGAGCTCGCCTCCAAATCCCCAGGCCCAAAGAGGAGGGCCCTGGAGGCTGAGAGGCTGTCTGGGGACAGAAATGGTGACTCGGAGCCAGCCCATGAGCACAGGCTGGGAGCTGGTCCAGCCCAAAGATGTGGTGCTGGGAGGCCCCCTACATTGGGAAGGCTTTGCTGCAGGCCGGAGGGGCCCCTGCCCAGCGTATAGGCAGGTGTCAGAGGGTTCACCACAGCATGGGCCAGAGCGGTACCTACATCTCCTGAAAGGCACAATGTCCTGTGGTTACCACAAATGTGAGGCTCAATGGCCAGGCTTTGTGTTCAGAAACGGCGCTAACACAGGATGTTGGGAGGATGGGAGCTGGCTCACAGATCTGTGATATTGGCTGGCTCCAGTTTTTACGTGCAGAGAAATACATTTCTATCTTGTTTTAAGCCCCTGGTAGTTCGGGTCTCTGCTGTGTGACACCAATCCGCAGTTGTCACTAATAGAACCAGCTGCAGCGCCACCATGGCTCTGCTGGGACGGGAAGGGCAGAGGACAGTCTCTACAGCAGAGTCTCTTTTTATTTGTTTTCTGTTTACTCTTATGTTACAATTTGCTTTTTTGGATGGGTAATATGGGCACATAATACCACATTTAAAAAGCACAAAGGTTTGTCATTAAGAATAGATTTGGGTGTAAAAGAGACTGTCGGTTGGTAGTGGCTGAAACTAGGTGGATATTTCTCTCTCACCTGTAAGTCTGGAGCAAGCAATCCAGAGCATTTCTGCTTCCTGAAGAGCAAAGGGATCCAGGCTCCTTCCAGCCTACTGATCCTCCACCCCTGGGTGGGTCCCCTTCTCTGTGGTCCAACATGGTGGTCATGAGAGTGGTGTCCCATGCAACAGGAAAGAGGCCAGAGCCAAGGACACACTAGCTGTCTTTTAAGGATGATTCTTACAAGCAGCTGCATGATGCCTCTACTTACACTCCAGAGATAAGAACTTAATCACATAACCACACCAAGCTGCTGGAAAGACCAGGCAATGTAGTCTTCTCCGGGCACCCACGTGTGCAAGGGGAGAACGGATGCTGGTGAACATCAGTCATACAGAAGAGGTGCAGTGAAGAGTCTCTGGCAGAGATTCTCTGGGAAGGGACATCAGGGAACTTTCTGGGGTGATGTCATGTTCTGTATCTTGATGGAAGTTGGATTACACAGGTGTATACATTCTTCAGAGCTCTAGAAATGCTTCACTCAAGATTTGTGCATTTTGTTTTATATAAATATCTCCAAACATTAAAAAAACAAACAAACTTGTAAACAAATACTGAACTCTAGTTAATGATGCACACCCGGCAGTGCTTAGGGGTGGAGTATACTGGTGCTTGCAACTACTTTGAAATGTACCAAAAAAATAAGATGGCTGGAGACATGTGGGATAAAGTAAATCTAGCAGAATGTTAATTGTAGAACACAGGTGGTAGATAGAGGGGTGTTCTCTATTTGATTCTTTCAATCTTTCTGTATGCTTGAAAATTATGATAAAATATTGGGGGGAAAGTCCCCCTTACACCCCTCTATCCTCAAGCCACCAAATCTTCCTACCACCTTCTCTTGGATCCCACTGGCAACAGCCTAGACAGGTGCTAACATACCATCTACACAGCAGTCTGTCTTATCCAATTCCAGCCTGGTGTGTGGGCTGTTTGCGCCTGGGTGAAGAGAAACCCCTTGATCAAAACCCTCCTGGGAGCTGCTGACCACTGAGCTGGCCCAGGCAATCCAAAAAGGTGGCCCCTCTAGAGACTCCCCCTCATCCCCTCAAATCCCCGTGGCTTTCTGGCTGCCCTCCAGCCTCTGTCCCACCCCCCACCTGTTCCCAGGAGTCCTATCAGCTCTGGTCCTCTCCCTCTCTCAGCCCCCTCTCTGGTTATCACCACCTCTTCAAGAGCCTTCCTGCCACCACAAAGCCTTGTAAAATCTAGGTAATTCCTTCCCAGTACCGCCAATAACCCCTCCTGCACCCTCCCCGCCCCCAACTTCCCCAACAAAAGAGGATGAATCCTCTTTTGCTTCCTGGGTCTCTTGGTCCAGATCTCTCCTTCAGCCTCTTGGCCCCTGGGGTTTCCTGCCCCGCTTTCTAGCTGGTCATCCCAGGGACCCACCGCACAGAGGAGAGCCTCTGCTTGGGGCTCTGGAAGGGTGCCTCAGTGATGAGGGAACAGAGGACTGGCTGAGGACAAAACACAGCCCGGGGCAGCACATTGACAAGTTCTTGAAACAGGCAGAGGGACCTTCCTCTACAGACTCAACTGCCTGGATATTCATACTTTGCTAAGGACTAAAGGCAATCTCAGCCCGACCCCCAGGATCCTGTAAGCCTACTTTAACATATAAAAATTCCTTTATCTCTAAACCCCCATATACATGTTGGCAACCATCCCCCATATCCATCTGAAGGTCTCATGACTCAAGTTTTATTAGACGGTAATAAGTGACCTTTTCCCAACAACAGCTGGCCCCCTCAAGGTTCTGGAAACCTTGCTTCCAAAATCCCTTAGGCACTTACCCTATCCTTAACCACCTCCCAACTCCCAAGAATATAATCAGCCACCTCTCATGGGCTCGGGGCAGCAGCTCTTCCTGCCCATTTCTGTCCCCCTGCTTTAATAAAACCATCATTTTGCACCAAAGACGTCTCAAGAATTCTTTCTTGGTCGTCAGCTCCAGACCTTACCTATATTGCAAAACTTCATCACTCAGGGAGGTGCCATTCAGGTGAGATCTTGAAAGAAGACCAGGCTGAGTGGATGGCACCAGTAAAGGCTGGAAGTGCAGGAAAGGGCAGGTTCAATCAGGGAACAGAGATGAGGCCAGCCCTGCCATGGTGATGCCTATAAGCCGAGGAGGGAGAAACAGAGGGACCCAAGGCCCCAGAGTGTGGGAGGCCAGGGCCTTGAGGCCATGCAAAGGAATGGAAAGCTTGCTCAGGCAGGGAGGGCAGTTATGGGGTGGCATCTACCTCCTCAGAAGCTGAAGAGGACAGAGCCACCCCAGGGCCCCAGAGCCCCAGGCCTTCAGGGAGTGGTGGGACGTGGGGATAGGGGGGCGCAGAGGAAAAGGCACTTTGACTTCTGAAGAAAGGGCTTTGCCGACTTCCCCTCCATGGGGGGCGTGGCAACCTCAGGCTGCCTCCCTGTGAGGCTGGAAAGACGTGTTCTTCATGGACTTTCCTAACAAGACCCTCAAGCCCTGGGCCTAGAGACCCAACCAGGTATTGATCCTCCCCCAGGGTTTGAAGAAAAGCCTCACTCCAGCTTGGGGTGGCTGAGGGCACTGCTCTGAAATCCCAGCCCCCTACCTCCCTTTCCCTCCTCCTCCCACCCCACCAGCTCCCCCTACCCTTATCCAGCTCCCAGCTCCAGCCTCTGCTCTTCACCCCAGAACCCCTACCCCAGGAAGCCCTACCTGACCCTCCTCCCACACACCACCACCGGGGAGTGGGAGTGGGAGCCCTTTCTCCATGTGCTCTTCTGTGTGAGCTTTGCTCCACCTCCACACCCACCTCTGTGTGTTGCAGCTCCTAGTTTAAGACAGGGCCCTGGGATCCCTGGGGGGTTCAGCGGGTTGGCATCTACCTTCTGCCCAGGGCGTGATCCTGGAGTCCCAGGATTGAATCCCTGCGGGGAGCCTGCTTCTCCCTCTGCCTGTGTCTCTGCCTCTCTCTCTCTCTCTCTCTCCTGTGTGTGTGTCTCTCATGAATAAATAAATAAAATCTTAAAAAAAAAAAAAAAGACAGGGCCCCATTAGCTGTAAGCAAGTTGGTGTGTGCGTGGCAGGTGTGGGGGGAGCGGTTTTTCCAGCTTCTGGGTGGCCATCTTTCCTACTGTGCCCTAAATTCACTGGTAGCTATTCAGCCATCACTTCAGGTTTGCACCCTGCTGGTAAAATGGTCTATCTCTATGCTTCCTTTAAAAGAGGACACAGCTGGGGTGCCTGGGTGGCTCAGTCGGTTAAGTGCCTGCCTTAGGCTCAGGTCATGATCCTGGGTCCTGGGGTGGAGAGTCCACATTGGGCTCCCTGGTCGGTGGGGAGTCTGCTTCTCCATCTCCCTCTGCTCCTCCCCCTGCTTGTGCTCTCTCTCTCAAATAAATAAAATCTTTTAAAAAATAAAATAAAAGAGGGCACAGCTGTCACAAGTAGGATGTAAAGATATGGATGGGACAAGTGGTTGGAGTTCAGTTTCTCGGTGCTAGATTGGAGTGGGGGGCAAATCCTGGAACTCACAACCTGCAGATATGACTGATCTAGAGAGACAATGGCAGCGTGTTACTACTCCACGTTTCCTTATAAGGAGAGGGGGAAAAACACAGCGGAATATTATGAGTGAGAGATAAGATAGTGGCAAGACTCAGGGAAGTTAGGGCTCAGCACCAAGGTTATGGGCGTGTTTGTTACTACAGCATAACTGCACCTATCCTGACAATTGTGGGATCAGATAGGAGAGCAGCCTCTGTCTCCCCTTTATACAAAGAGAGGTGGTCACAGAGACACAGGGCAGCATCTTCAGCCTCACAGCACTCCCCAGTCAATCATTCAATGAGTATTTACTGAGCATATACTGTGTCAGGCATGTTCTAGGCACTGAGAATGCTAAGTAACAAACAAGAGTTGAAAGTCCCTGCCCTCATGGAACTTACAAGTCCAATAGGGAAGACATGAACAATAAAAAAAAAAAAACAGATACATATCATGTTTTTATAGCACTAATGAAGGAAGAAAAAGCAACACCAGAAGATGGAGGCCTAGGGAGTGTGTGCTATTTTAGATGGAGTAGTCAGGGGTGCCTTTCTGAGGAGACAACATGTGAGCAGAGGCTAGAAGGAAGTGGAAGAGTGTACTACATGGTTATCTGGGGAAAGATGGGTCCAGGCAGCCATGATAGCAGGTACAAAGGTCCTGAGGTCTGCTCAGCACTTGGTATGCATCCTGGAAGCTGAAGCTGGGACCAAGACCTAGCTCACTCGCTCTCACGCTCACTCTCCAGCAGCTAGGAAGGACAATATTGGACCAGGTTCAAGAGAAGCAAGTCAGGCAGGCTGCCCTGGGACCTCCTTCCTTTGAATCCCCCCAAACCCCAGCTCTGGATGCCCCCTGCCAGCCCTGGCTGCCCTCCCTACGTAACAGGTAGCCACATAAGCTGCTTCATGCCAGGAATCCAGAGCATGCCTTATTTGCAAATGCCATAACGTCTGACTACCTATCATGACTCTCCCCAACCTGGATGCGATGAGCCGGGAACCAGACAGGGGCAAGTCCTGTCCTTGCCCACCCTTACTTAGGCAGCCTCTTTATTGTACAGGTGTGGGAGGAAGGAGGAAACCTTGTTGGTATATGTCCCACCCCCAACCCCTGAGAGCAACTAGCAAATGAGGGCCCTGCAGAGAGCTTGGAGCTTGTGGCTATAGGCCCAGTGGAAGGTTACAAGGTTACCTGGAATGCCCCAGGTGCTTCTAAATGATGCTGCTTTGAGGCCAGTGAAGCTGTATTCCAAGCAGGCCATCAGGGCTGAGCCATGAGGTCATAGGGCCAGGCTGTCTGGGCTTGAGTCCCACCTCTGTCCCTCACTAGCTGTCCACCTTGGGTGGGTTAATTACCCTATAGGTACCTCTCCCCTATAAACTGGGGATGGTAACAACAAGGTTAGTGCAGAGCTAAATGAGATAATATGTAGCCCATGACAAGTGCTATGAAAATGTTTTTTAAATAAAAAGGAAAGTGCTTAGTAAAGTGTATTTTAAAATCAGTCTCTTCCATGTAATTGTATTTAAAATGTTCAGTAAGAAAAGAGTTTGCCCCCTTTAAGAATAATCTGGGGAGAAACTGCTTCTGTCAGCACAAAGTCAGTGATTAGGAACCAAAGCAAGAGTTGCCAATGGTTTAATTAGTTCAGCATTAAAGCCAAACCCTCAGGTCTGCACAGGTGGGTCTGCTGGAGTGGTGGCAGCTTGGGGAGAGCCAGCACTCCCCGGTTTGAAGGCACCTGCTGGCAGTGACCTGCCACCCGAGCCTCAGCCAGCGGGCAGAACTGAGCTGTTTGAGCCCAGGACCTGTGGTCCAGAAGCTCAGCCTATAGGCATCTGACCCTCAACAGCCAAGGAGGACAAATGTGAGGGGGACTGTAGGTGCCCGGGCTTGGAAGCTGGGTGATAGAATAAAATATAAGTGTATCAAGAGAATGGAAAGTCTAGTGATAACAAGAGGAGTATGTCAACAAGCCACCAGGGCCTGGCCTGCATTATCTGTTCAAACTTTCTGGACAGATGTTATCTTTCTTTTTCCAGCTCTTTGATTACAAAGGCACTTTCAGTTTGCGCTTAATCGGGAAAAAAGCATGACTGGAGGGAGGTGGGCCTGAGCCTGGTCCTTTCTAGTTCTATGCCCACACTGGTGGCATCAGTCTTCCCTTGAGGCCAAAACAAGCACCAATATTATTTATTCAGCATCTACTGAGTGCCCTGCAATGTATATTTTTCACTCTTCACAACTGCTGCTCCACACTCAGGCACACTCCCATTGCCATCTCACAGATAGAAAGACACTGTAAATGGCTGCTCTGCAATATTGCCCACAGAGCAGGTTTTCCTCAAGAGTGGTGTTCAGAGGGGATCCCTGGGTGGCTCAGCAGTTTAGCGTCTGCCTTCGGCCCAGGGCGTGATCCTGGGGTCCCGGGATCGAGTCCCACATCGGGCTCCCTGCATGGAGCCTGCTTCTTCCTCTGCCTGTGTCTCTGCCCACCCCCCCACCTTTCTCTGTGTCTCTCATGAATAAATAAATAAAATCTTTTTAGAAAAAAAAAAAGAGTGGTGTTAGTGATCAGGACGGTAGCCAGGGTCCCGGCTGCCCATTTATCTCCTTAGATCTCTCCATATATCCCTTTCCTTCTCTCAGGGCCTCATCCCTGGGTGTCCCTCAGAGGCACTGCAGTCAGGCACTGAACTTCCTTTGAGCAACAGCAGTCACAGGGATGGAAGTTAATTCCCACCAAGTGCCAGGATGCAGTGGAATTTAAGAGAAGTCAGGATGCTAGAAGAAATAAAGGAAGATATTCATAAATGGAGAGATACACCATGTTCCTGGACTGGAAGTCTCCATATGGGTACTGTCAATTCTTCCCAAAATGATCTGTAGATTCAGCACAAGCCGAGTCAAAGGCCCAGGTGGTTTCTATGGAAATCGACAAGCCTATTGTAAAATGTATATGAAAATGCAAAAGACCTAAGATAACCAAGAGAATCATGAAGAAGAGCAAAGATGAACAGCTTACACAACCCGGTTTTAAAGTTTTCTATAAAGCTATGGCTATTAAGACACTGTGATATTCGTTTAAGGGTAGACAAATAGACTAATATAATAGAGAGAATCCCAAAATAGATCCACTGATTTATAACAAGGGCACTGAGACATGACCCCAAAGTATGCCACTTTGGCATGAAGATTTTATATATATATATATGAATTTATTTATTTATTTGAGAGAGAATGAGCAAGAAAGAGAGCATGAGCAAGGGGAGAGGCAGAGGGAGAAACAGACTCCCCACTGAGCAGGGAGCCTGATATGGGACTCTGGGATCATGACCTGAGCCAAAGGCAGACGCCTAACCAACTGAGCCACCCAGGCATCCCTGGCATGTAGATTATATTGAATTGAAGGCAATTAAGACACAGCGGACTCAAGAAAAACTTTTACTTCTCCCTTAACTACTGGAAAGGATTTGATAGGGAGCGTGAGTCACAGAGCTATTACCAGAGATAACTTTTATCTGAAGGACCTACTTCTATGTCAGGGTAAACATCTAATCACCAAATATCTGCCTTCCTTATTGCCCTGTGAATTAACCTTCTCCCCTTCAAAGCCCTGGGTTCCTAAACCATTCCTAAGCACAGGACAGAATCTTAGCCTCAACTGCCCAACTGGCCCTTGGGTCTCATATTTTTATAGGCCTCCCACATGTGCACATTTTTTAAAGATTTTATTTGTGTATTTATTTATTTGAGAGAGAGAGAGAGTGAAAGCATGAGTGGGGGTGGGAGCGGCAGAAGGAGAAGCAGACTCCCCACTGAGCAGGGAGCCAGATGCGGGGCTCAAACCCAGGACCCCAGGATCATGACCTGAGCTGAAGACAGGTGGTTAATTGACTAAGCCACCCAGACCTCCCAATTTGTTTTTCTCTTGTTAATCTGTCTTCCATCAATTTAATTACTAGACCAGCCAAAGAACTTACAAGGATAGAAGGAAAATTTTTCCTCCTCAATGACAATTCAGTGGAGAAAGGATTGTTTTCAATAAGTGGTGCTGGACCAGTTGGCTTATTTGGATCATATAGGGGGATAAAAGCTTGACTCCCTCATACTATAAACAATAATTAATCTGAAATGGATCAGAGATCTAAATGTGCATGGTGAAATAATAAAGCTTCTAGGTAAAAATATGAGAATATTTGCATGACCTTGGGATAGGCAAACATTTCTTACACATAACACAAAAAACAACTAATCAAAAAAGAAACAATGGGGTTCATTGAAATTTGAAACATCTGTTCATCAAAAGACAACCATTAGGGGGCCCCTGGGTGGCTCGGTTGGTTAAGCAATGAACTCTTGGTTTCAACTCAGGTCATAATCTCATGGGTCTGCATGCAGTGGGGAATCTTCTTGAGATTCTCTCCTTCTGCCCCTCCCCCACTTGCTCCCTCTCACCTCTCTCTTTCTCTCTAAAATAAGTAAATAAATCTCTCCACTTTACTGGCAGAAAAACTGAGACCCAGAGAAGGCAACTAGCTTACTCAAGAGTGAAGCCAGGACCTCAACTTCATCAGGACCTCAACTTCATCAATTAAATATCTATTTCACTCAGGCCAGCAACTCCCCAGTCCTCTACTGGAAACCGCTGAGAGCTTGAGGCCCTTCTGCCCATCTCAACATCTTTGTCCCTCCAAATAGCCTCGTCCCATGATAGGCACCAGAGGGAAGAAAAGGGCTAGAGAGGGGGCAACTGGGGACAGAGGGGGGACTCACCTAGTTTTTGATGAGAGGGGCTGGGTGTGTATGTGCCACTTGTGTGTGTGTTGGGGCTGATCTTCCTGTTGAGGCAAGGCCTGGAGGGCTCGCTTGCTGAGTGGAAAGCCTGAGGGTGCTCTGGCCAGCCTGGGGAGATCCTGAGACCTGAAAACCCTCCTAAAGCCTTCAAAGGCATTTTTTTTTTCCAAAAGGGAAACTGGGCTGTTGCCACGTCAGGCTGAGCCACACAAAATCAATGGTGCTTGCTAATGAGGAGCCACTGTCAGTACGAGTGTTGATCTGAGCACCCCAGATCCCTCCAGTTCCATATGTGTTTTGTCCAAAACCCAGGCCAGCCCCATTATCCTGCTTCCCAGTCCCACTCGTCCACTAAGGGTCCCTCTGGAGATCAGAGCAGAGGCAAGAGACGTCAGAGGCAGCAAGAGGGCTTGTAGGTGGAAATGAGGGAACACAGGAGCTGAGGGCTGGGGAGGCCATGGCGAGTGGCCATGGACTGGTAACAAGAGGTGACCTCCGTGCCCACACAGGTGTTCTAATCCCCAAAGACTAAACACAGAAGGAAATCATGAGAGACTTTCTTGCAGGAGGCTGG
Organism: Canis lupus dingo; assembly: GCF_003254725.2. Classification (NCBI taxonomy): domain Eukaryota; kingdom Metazoa; phylum Chordata; class Mammalia; order Carnivora; family Canidae; genus Canis; species Canis lupus. The sequence goes on from NC_064254.1 coordinate 3,421,065, forward strand.
GCGGTGTGGGGCTGGGGCTGTTCTCAGAGGACAGAGGGAACAGGAGAGACAGGGCTGGGGTCAGGGCCTTCCTCTCACATAAAACATGGCCTAAGGTTTGAAGAACAAAAGCTGACACTTCTTGAAGACTCAGTGGCACACTCTTCTAAGACTTCCTATATCTAGATCAGTGAATCCCTACAGCAGCGCTATGAGATCAATACAATTATTCTCTTCGTTTCCCAGATGAGCTAACACTGGCACAGAGATGCTAACTAGCATTCCCAAGACCACACAGCAGTAAGTGGGGAAGACAGGAGTCAGACCCAAGCAGCCAGGCTAGCCTGTTCTCCAATATCCACCATGGTAGGATGTGGGGGTCCCTCTCTCAACACTGAGCAGCCCATGCATATTAAAGTGCACACCACTGCCACTGCCCGGCAGGCATCCAGCCACAGTGCGCAGCACACAGAGCTCCTGCCATTACATAGATCCCAGTCTAGGGGGCTCCCCAATGCTGCTGTGGGGGGTCTCCCATCGGCATGTAAATATGCCTAGGGTGTCTCACCAGAGCAGCTCAGGGTTGAAGATATATTTATCTGCCGTCACAAGCACGATTCCTTCTCATCCTCAGCCTCACCCCAATCTTGCAGGAAGGAAGGAGGAAATGAATGCGGACCAGAGGGGGAAGAGATTTGCCCAAAGTCTCGAAGCCAAAGGGGCAAGCAGAAATGTGAACCCCACACACAATGGATGCGGTCTCTCAGAGGCAAGGCTGTCGGCTTCCTCGGGCTAGGCTGTGATCACAGCTGGCTGAACAGGTGGTGGTGGGTTGAAAGCAAGTTTTGGGGTGCGGTTCAATCGGTGAACCAGCCGCCTCTCTCAGACCGCCCCCCCATGGAAGAGGCTGCGTGGTGGGTGCAGGTGAGCTAGCCCAGGCGGGTGCGGGCGAAGGCCAGACAGCGGGGGTGGGGCTGGGGCGCTGGAAGGCTTTGGGGGAGCAGAGGTGCAGCTGGAGCCGAGCTGGGTGCGGCGGCTTCTGCGGTCTCCATGGCGATGCGGGGGCGGGGTGAGGGGAGAAGGAGGGAGGAGGGAGGCCTCTGCGCATTGATCTTGCTCCAGTCAGATTCAATCCCGAGTGAAAATGGATTTTTTAATGCGTCTATTAGCTGCTTTGAAAACGCAATTTGAGTTCAGGAGAGACGGAGGCCGCCAGCAGAAACAATTTGGCGTCTGAGGCCCTCAGTGACAAGGAACACCCCAGCATGGGTACCCGCAAGGCTGAGCTCAGCCTCGATCCGGGGGGGGGGGGGGGGGGGGGGGGGGGGGGGGTGATACACTGGGGCTTTTCCTCCTCCTCTCCGGTCTCCAGGATTTAGTGGGAGCTGTGACTACCCAGCGCTTCTACAGAAACTACCAAACTGTGGTCCTGGAGGAAAGCCAGTTCCAGGGAAGAGCACGATCCAGGGAGGCTTCCTGGATGAGGCAGGATTCTAAGAGGCCTTTGAAGACACACACTCCACCCATCCTGGGGTCAGGTAAAAAAATAATGCCCAGCAACCTTTGGCCCAGCACTCTACAACTTATAAAACGCTCCCTCACTTGCTCTTAGCATTGTCGTCTTAAGGACTGCAGAGGGCGGGTGTGCAAACTCATTTTGAAGTAAGGAAATCTGGGTTGGGGAAGAATGTCGTTGCCAAGATCACTCAGGTAGAGCCAAAATTAGACTTCCCCGTGGCTGCTTTGTGAGCCTGGCCTCTCTGCGTGCCAAAGGAGCTGCAGGAGCTGGTGTGGGGCAACGGGCATGGAGAGCAGGGGTCCTGATTGGCGGCGCTGCTGGCTGGCAGCAGGGCTGGCATCTCAATCCGCTTTCTAGAGAGGTTTAGGAGGGGGCTGGAGGAAGCAGGATGTTGTGGGGAGAGATGGAGGTGCCGGTCAGATACACAATTACTTCTCTCCATTGTCATTTGCTGTGTAGGGAGACTTCTTTGCATATGCAAATGAGTTCATCCTCCTACAATTACACAGTAATCAGAAGCAAATTACCTTCTTGCTGTTTACTTTTAGCGTCCTTAATTAATCTGGTTATTAGACGATTAATGAAGCTTGTTTGGTGAGAAATTCATAGCAAAAAGTGTGTGTGTGTGTGTGTGTGTGTGTGTGAAGGGGTGGGTGACACTGCATTTATCCAGAAATAGAGGCGGTCCCTGGGCTTCCCCTCAACCTTCTGAGCCTCTCTACTGTCCTCTCTCCTTTCCTGCACACACCCTAGGCCCACCTCTCCCCAGTCCTGCCACGCTCGTGTTCCTTCACCACACCTATGTGGATTGGAGAGATGACCCCAGGATCCTCCAGAGTCCCTTGAGGGCATGGGTCCCAAATAGGCCTGGAGGCAAGGCAGTGAATTCCCAGAGCCACTCCAGATCCCCTTAATTCACACTCCTTGTATTCACTGCCACCCCTGGGCTGTGCCCAGGCAGTGTTCCCAAGGTGGCCCTCTCTCCTCTCAAGGTACAAGCAACCTCCTGCAGCCTGTGGGCCAGGCTCTGCCCAGGTATTACTTAGTGTGCCCCAAACACCCACATACTAGGCTGTGCAACCACCAGGCCCTGGCTAAGGGGATACTAGGATTATATTTCTTTTTTTTTTTTTTAAGATTTTATTTATTTATTCATGAGAGACACAGAGAGAGGGGGCGGGGGCAGAGGGAGAAGCAGGCTCCATGCAGGGAGCCTGACGTGGGACTCCATCCCAGGACTCCAGGATCAGGCCCTGGACTGAAGGCAGAAGCTTAACCACTGAGCCACCCGGGCTGCCCCTATTTCTTTTAATATTTGAACCATAAGGCCCTACCCACTCATGTTGGCGGCAGTTGGACATTCCTCTCAAGGTACCCTTCCCTTGGTAGTCTTTGGGCATCCCAAGGCCAAATGTCCATGTCCCATAATTCTATCCTGGACCCTTTGTGATCTGACTGTTCCTATCTGGCTACTTTTAAGGTCTTCTCTTCCCTTTGGAGTTCTGCACTTTTTTTTTTAAGATTTTTATTTATTTTTTCATGAGAGACAGAGAGAGAAAGAGAGAGAGGCAGAGACACAGGCAGAGGGAGAAGCAGGCTTCGTGCAGGGATCCCGAGGTGGGACTCGATCCCGGGTCTCCAGGATCATGCCCCGGACCAAAGGTGGTGCTAAACCGCTGAGCCACCAGGGCTGGCCTAGTTCTGCACTTTCACATGATGTTTCTAGGTCTGGGTTTCTCCTTATCGATCTGCTTGAATTCATGCTTCATTCCCAGCTTTCGTCTTTTTTTTTCATTTTTGGAAAATTCCTAATCAATATATTGTTAAATATCACTTCCCCAGTTCTCCCAGTTGTTGCTGCAAGAATGCCTAGATGACATTTGTTAAATTTCCCATTCTATATCCCATGTCTTTTTCCCACTTGTTCATATTGTTCTTTGTGTGCCCCATAATAGCTAACAAATTCTTTATATCTATTTTCCAGTTCACTAACTATATCTTCAACAGTATCTAATCTGTTGTTTAACCTGTCCATTGAGTTTTAACTTTCAACATTATCACTTTCATTTCTGAGTCTTTGTTCATTTTCATGTTTGCCTGATTTTCCTGGAGGCATCTTTATTTCTCTAAACATTTTAAACAATTTTTTAAAATATTTAAAAAAAATTTTTTTAATATTCACCCTAATCACCCCAATCACCCCAGTATCTTAAGCCTTGAAGGCTAATTCTATCATTTGTTGTTTTCCACTGACTCACGTATGATTATTTCCTCATGTGCTTTGTAATTCTGTATTGTAAGGTCAAGTTTGGTTGAGTACTATCCATGGGAATCCTGTACAGCAGGAGTCAAGGGTATGTCCTTCTCAGGAGAATTTGCTTTTGCTTCTGCCAAATGCCCCAGGTACTACCAGCATACTTCGGCTTAAATTCATCATTTGGAGTTTCCTGGAACACATGGGTAATGCAAATGCTTACCCTAAACATTTGTGTGGGTAGGCATGTAGTTACAAATGGAAAAGCTTTTTTTAATTCCTGAAGCATGTGCTGAAATAGACAATTATCATTTCTCTTTGCCACTGGATGGGTATTTTCCCTCTCTATCCTTTCACCCAAGCGCAGCCCTGGCTTTTGGCAGAGGTCTCAATTACAACTTCCCACCATGAGTGCCCACAGACTGTTTCTTTCTTCCTCTAGACCTTTATTTCTGGACCTGGAAAACTTTGTTCCACATGAGACATATCTGGTTGTCACAGCTGGAGGAGGGAGTTGCTATTGGTATCTCCCGGGTAGAGGCCAAGATTGCTGCCAAACATCTACAATGCACAGGACAGGCCTCACCCCAACAAAAAACAATCCAGCCCAAAATATCAACAGTGCTACTACTGAGAAACTCTGATATAGGTCATGGAGATGTATGTGCAAATAACCTGAGGTCTCCTTGCAGCTTTGGAGCTCCCTAACACCCAGGCTTCCAGCATCCTCTTTATGTTTGACATTCTAAAGGTTTTCCTTTCATTCATTCATTTGAAAGAATAGTTGTCATTTTAGGGAGCACTTCTGGGTGTTCTGTAAACTACTTGTCACTCCTGCCTCATTCCATCTATCCACCTCTCTAACATTTGCTGCTCTGGCTCACCTCTCATTGTCTGGTAACCACCTTCTCTATTTCTCCCCCTCTCCCTGTACCTGTGTGCACCTGGAAGCCCCAAGAATGTTACTGAAGGCTTGGGAGACCATCAAGACCATCCTGAGAGGGTGTGACATGCCCACCAGCCCCAGTGACTCTTGGGGCTCAAGCCCCTAAATCCTACCCTCATGGCCCCTGCCTGATTCCATAATGCTGAGGCCTGATCCCCCAGACTTCCAGGTCTCTTCACCCACCCTGACCCACAGAGAGTGCCCTTTCCTCCTCCCAGGCCAAGGCCCAAGCAGTTCCCATAGCAGGAATATTCATCTTGTCCTTGGAGTCTGTGTTGGTCTTGTCCACTCTGGTGCCTGGTGCCTGGCCCACAGAAGGCACTCAGTATGGACCTGTCAAATGGATGAATGAATGAATGAATGAATGAGTGAATGAATGAATGAATGAAAGGGGCCTAGTTTCTGGCCCAGGCAAGGTAGTCATAGTAACTGAGCATAGATTTCCCCTAGTCTGGATTATTCAATATCTACATGACACTGTTGGGAAAGCCACAGTTTAGCTGAGTTCCCCAAACACACATTTAGGGAAAATGGTTCTCTAATGCTTTAAGGGCACAACCAGGCTAGAAATGCTCCCAATTTACACAACTTAGCACACTTAACCTGATAAACTGCCACATCTGCACTCCAATTTGTGGTGACTTTATAGTTTCCTTCGAGAACAAATAGAGGTGGGCTCTGGCTTGTTTGTAACCACAGGGCCCAGCCTGGGATGAGGAGAAAGTAAACGAAGCCAGTTCCAAAGCCATTAGTTCACCACCTCCGAAAACCCAAACTGCACACAATGGCCTCTTCCTGGATGAAACAAAACAAGGTCTCTGTTGCCCTAGCAGTCCTTGGAATTCCAAGGTCATTCACGCCATTCGTTCATTCAACAAATGAATAGAACATCTTCCATGTGGGGGGCACTCTTTCTGGCATTCAAAGTTTCATAGAAAACAGTGTAGAGTCCCTGCCCACTCAGTGCTTTTGTCCGCCTCCCTGCCCCCAAGGGGAGAGACACAATCAGTGTATTGTGTGATGCCAGAGAGTGATGGTGTCCCTGAGGGAAAATGAAGTGGGGTGGCGAGGAGCGATGGGTGTGCTGTTGAGGGGCAATCTGGAAACACTTCTCTGTGAAGACAACTTAGTTGAGGGGAGCTCACCAGCATTAGGGAGAAGAAGGTTCCATGGTGAAAGAGCAGTACTTAAAGCTGGATACTGAGACATCCTCAGCTAGCCAACAGGATTTGCTGACACACCGGATGAAGGGTAGGGGTTAGGGGTCAAGGTTGAAGCCAAGGCTTCTTCTGACCACGAGGATGGTGGGGTCCTCTATTGAGAGGGCAGAGGAGGAAGGTGCAGGTTGACAGATGCTCAAAGGTCTGGATCTGCACACGCCGAGGTGGAGGTACTTGGTAATGGGGTTCAGGACATACTACCCCAAAATATGGCATATTGAATATTTTAAACTGAATCCCTTTGAGAAAACCGCTTTCTTCCCTGAAAGAGATCATAAAACTCTCATGTGAGAGGCACTTTCCCACCTGGAGGAAAGGAGCTTCCTTATCCCTGAAGACAAAGCAATGACCAGAAGAACCTTGTTACGTTCCCACGGTTTGCTATACTTCCCTCGCACTTTCTAACCCATCACATTTCTGTAGGACTGCCCACTCTTCATCAAACCTAGCATAAAAATACTCCGGTCTAACTGTCTCTCTGGGTCTTCATTTTTTATGAAGCCTCCTGTATCATGTAAGACCTACAGTAAATAAACGTGTATGCTTTTCTCCTGTTAGTATGTCTTTGTTTTTATTTTCAGGCCCAGACAGAGATCCTAAGAGGGCAGAGGGAAACTCTTCCCTTCTCTACACTGGCAGAGCTGAGGAGTGCCACAGGGGGCTACATGGGTCAAGCTCAGGTGCAAGAACAGGGATAAAGATGCACATCTGGGAGTCAAAGCCGCAGGACTGGGGGATGGGGGTGGACATTGGAGAAGCAAAGGAGGATGTGGTGGCCTGAGAGCACTGAAACATTTCAGAAGTCATTAAATGTACACATCAGGCTCATCCTGCTTCAAGCTTTCCAGAGGCCTTCTGGATGCAATCTACCAGGTCCTGGGCCTCTCTGTCCTCACTTCCTTCATCACTGCCCCCAAATCACTCTGCACCAGACTCAGCCTCCTTGCCAGACCCCTTCCCACCCCAGTGCCTTTGCACACGTTGTTCCTTTTGCCTAAAAATTTCTTCCCCTGCACTCGTTCCCTGACTTCCTTTTTCTTGGAGTCTCCTCTCAAAGGCAGCCTCCTCAGAGAGGACTTCCCTGACTCTCCATGCTAATATAGACAGACAGACACACACACACACACACACACACGCACACACACATGCACCATTATTCTCTTTCATAGGACCCTGTTCTTTGCTTTCAGAGTACTTATTACAAACTGTAATTATTTCTATATGAGTGTGATGATTTGAACAATGTCTGCTCCTCTTCCTCTTCTTGATCATAAACTCCATGAGACAAGGAACATTACCTGTCTTTCACCATTGTGTACAGTGAAATACACATTGAATGATAAATGGCTAAGGAGCAAAAACAAGCCCTGGTTGATCATTGCACTACATTCTCAATATCATACCAGACCTCTTACATAACTGACTGTGGCAGACGTCATCGCTGCTAACCAACTCATCTAGTCCTCTTCTCCTTCTGGGCAAACAGGATTACAAATCCTCATCTCCTTGGAGTTACATGGGGTTATGGAACCTGCTCTGGCCAATGCAGTATGAGCAGAAAGGAATGTGTCACTCTCAGGTGGAAGCATTTAAGAGCTATTATGCAAGTTCTGCATGTGCTCTTCTCCTGCCAAGAAACCCTTGTGGGGAGATGATAAGGGAGCCTCCATCATCTGTGGTCCCTGAGTAACTATGACAGGAGCACGGTCCTCTCCCCCCTTCCTGCAAGCAAGGTACAAAATCTTTGTGGTTTTAAGCCCCTGAGAATTTGGGGCCATTTGTTACACAGCATAACCTAGCCCACCTGACTAATACTCACTGAATTCTCCTGACAGCCCTGTGATGTGCTTCCCACACCCACTTCTCAGAATCACTCAACCACCACATATTGATGGAGTCCCCACTAAAAGCGGGCATTGACCACACAAAAAGAAATAAGGTATGGCCAGCCCCTGAGAAGCTTTGTGGTCTTGGTTACAGAAGTGGTCAAGAAAACTCAAGAAAGAGGAATGGAATGGAGGCACAGTAGGACTTGTCCCAGAGGAAGAAATACTAAGGTAGAATCTTGACCTGATGGTGCCCTGGTCCAAGCGAGTACAGGTGGAGGTGGTAGAAGGAATGGCATCCCTGGTACAGGGACCAACATAGGCAAAGGTGAAGACAAGGGTAAAAAAGTTAAACCAGCATGATGGAGAATCAGTGGAATATAGGTGCCTTAGTTCAAGGACATGCCAAGCTGCTGTTAGAGAGACTGCAAAATATAATGGCTTGAAGACAGAAGCTGAGTTCTTCCACACAAACAGTCCAGAGCTGGGTGCTCCTAGGCTTAAACTTGGCTCCAATCTCTGAGTTCAAGGCAGCTGCTCCAGCTCCTGCCATCACATCTATATCCCAGCCAGAGGGAAGGGGAAAGCATTAAGTGGGGTGCATACCCACTCCTCATAGAGATATAACCAAGAAACACAAGTTACCACTCTTCCCTTCTAGCAACTCCACCACCCAGTTATCCAAGCCAACCTCAGCCCCACTTTTTCCCCTAAGCTACCCTCTGCAACCAACCAAGTCTCTCCTCTCCAGCTCCTCACTTTTCTCCAGGTCCTCGCCTCTCCAGAGGTACAAAGCAGTGGCTGCCTCATAGGTCTCCCAGTCTCCAGGCCAGGCCCTTCCAAACCATCATCCATATCATGTCCATCCCACTTTGTAGTTCTGGCCAAATCACTCCCTGCAGGCCACTTGGCAGATCCTCCGAGGCCCTCCTCCCCTCACCCTTGCCCACCTCTCCAGATTCACTTCTCTCCTCTGGACTGCTCATCTCCATCTTCCTGATGCCCCTACTTGGCTCCTCCTCTCAAATATCATGTTATTTATCACCTCTGTCTCTTTGCTCATCCCTGAAATAATCTTTCCTGCTTCCAGCTTACAGACCTCTCATCCTCCTGGGACTGGCTCAGGTGCTACTCCTTTAGGAAATAGACTCAAAGATCCTGAACTTTGGATGCATGGACCTACTTTCCCCCTTAGTTCATAATTATTTCTTCAAGCTAGTTGCTCCCCATCTCTGGTAACTAGCAGCGAACCTGGGCGCATGGCAGCACTCAGGAAACAACTGAAGGGAGAAATGGATGGTGGGCAGAAGCCAGTGCAGATTGGAGGCTAAGAGCAAGCCCCGGAGCTGCACCATCTAGGTTCAAATCCCAGCTCCACCATCCCCTGGCTGTGTGCACCTGAGCAAGTTATTTTAACCTCTCTTAGCCTCAGTGCCTCCACCTGTAGAGTGACAACAAAACCAGTACTCCCTTTATACAGTCTTTGCAAAGATGAAACAATGGGCGTTGTACTTAGAGTAGTGCCTGGCACTGAGTTAGCCCTTCTTGTTATTATTAGGCCAACATCACTGAGGAACCTCTGATAAAAATGAATATGGAATAGCATGAGCATATCTGCATCTTAGAAAGATAGGAGGACACTTCCACTTCCAACCAAAATGAAGTAGCAGGGACCAGATTTACTTTACTGTCTGAAATAGCAACATAATGCATGAACTACATGGAACCCTGGTTCTCAAATATTGGATATTAAACAACAAATGACAGTGGTCCTTGAGACATGAGAACAACTGAGGTGAGCTCTGCAATTGTCCCCCATATGCCCAGAGATAGCTTCCAGGCGCTGGCATGAGGAGAGGGGACCCAGGCAGACCCTGGAGTCTCCTATGTTTGGGCAGACAGAGAGGCCAAGGTGAGTAGAGTTCACAGGTCAGAGGCCAGGGAGGAAACAGCTACGCAGAGAGAATCCCAAAGAGTCCTCCCTCAAGAGTTCAGCTGAATAGCAATCATGTTCCAGCAGGAAGCACTGCAGCTGTTTAGAGGGAACGATCACTAGGATTATAAATGCCCCACCAGCCAGAGCAGGAAGCTTAGAGGTTTTGCTTCATAGTGGGACAAAACGAGCCCTGACTAAATGCTGTTCTGGCCCTCCCTAACAAAGCTGGAAAGCAAGACCTGAAAGGACTGAATCATTTCCAAGTAACTTAACCACACTCTGTACAAAGCTCAAGCATATTTATATGTATACAAAAATAACCCGCACCCTATGAGATAAAATTCACAATATCTGACATCCAATATGGAGTGCCTGGGTGACTCAGTCGATTAAGCAGCCGACTCTTGATTTTGGCTCAGGTCATCATCTCAGAGTCCTGGGATTGAGCTCTGCATTTGGTAGGAAATCTGCTTAAGGATTCTCTCTTCCTCTCCCTCTGCCCCTCCCCATGCTCATTCTTTCTCTCTCTCTCTCTCAAATAAATAAGTAAATCTTAAAAAAAATTATCCGTTACACAAAGAAGGATGAATATGCAGCCCATAATGAGAAAATCAACCAATCAATTGAAAACAACCCAGAGGGATCCCTGGGTGGCGCAGTGGTTTGGCGCCTGCCTTTGGCCCAGGGCGTGATCCTGGAGACCCGGGATCGAATCCCACATCGGGCTCCCAGGTGCATGGAGCCTGCTTCTCCCTCTGCCTGTGTCTCTGCCTCTCTCTCTCTTTCTCTCTGTGACTATCATAAATAAATAAATAAATAAATAAATAAATAAATAAATAAATAAATAAATAAATAGAAAACAACCCAGAAATGCCATGACATTGGTAGACAAGGATATTCAGTATTGTAACTGTATTCCACATGCTCAAGAAGCCAGAGGAAAACGAACACTTAACTGGAAGACATGGAAGATATGAAAAAAACCCACTCAAACCTCTGGAGATGAAAACTACGTACTGAGATGAAAAGTGCACTGAAAACAATTAACAGCAGCTGGACACCCCAAGACAAAAAGGTTAGTGAACTTGAAGACATAGTAATAAAAATATAGAAAATGAAACACAAAGAGAAAAAAGGCCCAAAATGAAAGAATAGAGCATCACTGCATTATTGGACAACTTTGAGGCCTACTGCATGTGTACAGAAGTCCCTGAAGGAGAGACGATAGACGGGAGGACACAAACAGTATTGAAGAAATAATGGCCAAAATCTTCCCAAATATGAAAGCCGCAAAGCCATAGATCCCAGAAGCTCCACGAAACCCAAACACGAGAAACATGAGGAGATGCCACACCGAGGCACATCGTAACCAAATTGCTTAAAACCAGTGATAAAGAAGAAACCTTAAAAGCAGCCAGAGGAAAGAGACATTATATACAAAAGGACAAAGATCAGGATTTTGGGCAGATTTCTCCCGGGAAGCACAGACGCCAGAAGGCAGGGAGCAACGTGTTTAAGGAACAGAAAGAAAGGCTGGAACCCCGGGGGCGGGGAGTGCGCGTGCGGAGGCTTGAAGTCCAGGGCGGCAGGGACCGCGGAGACTTGGGGTGCGAGGCCGCCGCAGGCAAGGGGCGGGGCTGCTGGCCCGGGAGGCTGGAGGCTGCGGATCACCAAGCGGACCGTGGGGCAGGGCCACATTTCGGAGAGGCTATGGCTTGCACCCTGGAGGATTCTGAGTGACTAGCACGGTGCACAGAAGGTGTGGTGGCTGGGAGAGCGAGATAAATTTGGCAGGTGCCCGATGATACATTAGTCAGAACAGGAAGAGCTAGAACTTAGAAACAAATCCTGAAATCTCAGCATCCTAACAGAAAAGCTTATTTTTTATTCATGCGAAGTTCACAGGGGGCTGGCAGAGGATAAGCTCCGACCAGTGAGTCGGAGACCCCGGCGCCCTCCACCTCAGATCCGCCGTCTGCACCCACGAGGACCGCCGCGGCCCCCGCGAGAGGCCGGGCCCGGGACACCCGCGCCTGCGCCCCAGCCCGGAGGTGATGGGCGTGGTCGCGCCTCGCCGCTAGCTCATTGGCCAGAAGTGTCACGTGGCCTCAGCCCACCTGCAAGGGACGCTGGGAAATGTGGGGGACGAATGTGGAATGTCGGGCACGTGCTGAGGCTGCGCGGCCAGACGCGAGGGACCCCGGACTTTTGAGGAGAGGGGAAGAGGGCGTGGAGGTGGCCTGGAGCCCCAGAGGGAGCCCCGGCGTTTGAGGACCGAGGGGAAGGAAGCCCTAACCCACCGGGGAGGGCGAGCGGGGCCCTGGAGGGTGAGGCAGCCAAGGCTCCAGCGCAGGCGCCGGGCCCCTCCGGACCTGCTGTGTGTCCACTCGGAGGCCTGAGAGCGTCTCGCGTGGGACTGTTAACTGCGTTCCACGGGGTCGGGCGGCCGGGTGGCCGAGTCACGGTGACCTGGCGGGGACCAGAGCCAGGGTCTTCCGTCGAGCTCCGCTCCCTGCTTTCCCAAGGGCCCCCCCAGAAGGGACAGTGTTTACCAGGAGAGGTCTGCCGGCGCCCCCGCCCGCCCCCGAGAACCGTGCCTCCCTGATTTCCCGGGCTGACCAGGGCGGTGGTGAGGAGGGTCTTTCCCGGGTCTCCCAGATCCTGACGAACTTCTTGACCCCTGGGCCTCGGTTTCCTCCACTGCTGCTGTTTGATCTGTAGGCCCGGACACCACACTGTGGCAGAGTGCGGGGCTGGCAGGCTCCCCCGGACTCGTCCTGCTCCCTGAGAACCCCACCACTCTCCATCCTCTTCCCCTGCCCCACCATCTTAACGGAGCCCCCTCTGGTCAGAGACGACCCAGACTGGGAATGCCAAAGGCCCTGATTTGCATACACAAGCTCCTCCCCCACCTCTTGGTGTGTGCACAGTCGCCATAGCAACATGCCCCCAAGACTCTCTTTTGCAGTCACCTCCCCTTACTGTACTGCTGGAATGCTGGCTCCCTACCCAGGCTCCCAGGGCTCAGAGCTCAATCCCTCACTTTACGGATAAAGAAACTGAGGCCCAGAGAGGGAAAGCAAGTTGTCCGAGATTGCACTGTGAGTTAGCAGCAGAGCCTTATGCAGATTCCAGGTCTCCCCATTCCAACTCTAGGATGCCTGTCACCCTGAGCGGGTGGTGGGGGTCACCTCCCCACCCAGTCACCAGTATGATACATTCAGGCTTACCTCAGGCCTCTGGAGAAGACCTTGGGCAGCTGCAATGAAGAAATGATCACTGGACTTTGGGCAGAGACTCAGAGATAGAGCCAAGCACTGGGGATTGTGGAGGGGGGGGTGCAGCTAAGTAGGTCCCTCTGGGTCTCCAGCCCCTCTCTTCACCCCCTAACTCATTCATTCCACAAATATTATATGCCTGTTATGTGTCAGGTACTGCGCTAGGCCCTGGGGTTCAACTGTGATCACGCTGACCAAAACTCCCTGCCCTGGTGGGCTGACACTCCTGTGGGAGGTTGAAGATGATGAACAAAGTACGTGAACATAATACAATGTTGGGTTGATGTGGGTTCAGAAAGTGGTGAAGGGATCACTTGCTGCTTGAGTTAAGGTAACCTGCATGTTCTTTCACGGCTTACCTGTCCCTTATTCTATGCCTCAGGGCAGCCGGTGTCCTGACACTTGACTCCAAGATGATTGCCGACCAACTGATGTGTTTTGGGCAAACACACCTTGGCCCATGAGTCTGAGGCTTTACCAATAGAATTTTCAGTGGCATAGGGGGCAGTTGGGAAGATGTTTGGGGTGAGTGGGCTCCCCGATGTGGGCAACTGCCTTTCCTGTTCCTAGCATGGCCTGTAGATTCACAGTCAGATTTCAGAGGCCCCCAAAAGATTGCTGGCCTGCCACCACTCGCCAGCATCAAAATACTGACTTTAGCGGAGTTCCTGGTGTGGAAAAACAGCCCTTCACCTCATAGTGAGAAAGAACAGCAAGTCACAAGTGCCCCTGAGAGCAGATTCCAGATACCAGGCTCTGTTAGCAGACCCTTTCCTGGGAGGGAGTTTTATCTCACTTTCTGCAGAAATTTTCAAACATGTAACAGGAGAGTAGTACAAAGCACTCCCAGGTGCCTATGTGCAGCTCAGGAAACATCAACTCCTGGCCACTATGGTTTTAGCCTGATCCCCTTCCTGCCCACTGGAATGCTCTGAAGCAAACTGGGGCTGCTATTATAAGGAAAGGAGGGGGAGAACAGGAAGGCCCTCCCAACCAAACTGGGAAGAGGAGGACCCCAGAAGTGCAATCCAGGCAAGCCAACAAGGCTCAGGGCGTGATCCTGGAGTCACGGGATCGGGCTCCCTGCACGGAGCCTGTTTCTTCCTCTGCCTATGTCTGTCTCTCTTGAATAAATAAATTAAATATTAAAAAAAAAAAAAAAAAAGGAGGCAGTCTTGGGCAGGGAGTACCAGGGTGGACCTTGAAGCTGAGGAAACCCAGGGGTAGCTGCATCCAAAACAGGGGCTCCTGGTTCTGCCAATGGGGTAAAGGAGCCTGGCTGTGAGCACCAAGCCCCATTTCCTGCCCCAGTTTCACCTCTTTGTTTTCTTTCCCTCTTCTTCCCCCTCCCTCGCCCCCCCCCCCCCGCAATAAAAACATAATTACGGGCTTTATAAAAAAAAAAAAAAAAAGGCAAATTATGGTGACATGCTTTAATTATCTGCCGAGCAATGGTGGGCTGAATTACACAGGCAGGGCCTTGGAGGTTACCTAAAAATAAAGCAAGAAGCCTCATTAAATGCTAATTGCCACTTTTGCCAACTGAAGTGAGATTTGGGCACCATGTGCCATTCAGTGCCAGGCTGTCTGCAGCGAGGTCCAAGGCCTGGGAAGCTCAGAGTGCCAGGGCCAAGCCTGGCTGGGCACCCAGGGCAGTGCAGGGCAGGTACTAGGGGCAGAGAGAAGTTCTCGATGCCAGGGAGAGTGCCCCAATCTCCCCAGGATGTTGAGTGGGGAGATGGAAATCCAGGCTGGGAGGAGGAAGCCTCAGGCCTCAGAGCATCCAAGAGAAAGGGCCCACGGCCTGTCCTCTGCCTAGAGAGGAGCCACAGAGCCTCCTGGAAGTTGAGCATCTTCCTGTGGGCTCCTGACGACTGCTCCTCGGACCTGGAGGCCGAGATGGTGTGGGGGCCTCCAAATGTTCTTGGTATAAAAACAATCATGCGCTACATGGTGCTAACAGGCCACTTTCTGGTCCCCTTTGCCTCTGCCTCTGGGGCTTGAGAAAGCAGGATAGAAAAGCAGGTTTTGAGACATTGGAAACCACCCTCCCCCCATGAGCTGGAAGAGACCCAAGCTGGTATATCACCCCTCAAGCTAATACCCCAGGGAACTAGGAGTTCCATGAAGGTGTGTCCTGTGTGCCCCACTGACCCGGTAGCTTGGTGGCCTCCTGCCCGGGGCTGGTAGCAGCCCAGTCTTGGCTTTGGGCCCCAAAAACTCTTTAGTGGGCATTGTTCCCTCTTGGCTGCAGAAACCCCAAAGTCTGGTACCACATCTGTCCCATTCAGTACTGCGTACCTGGGGCCTGGCCTGCAGTAGGTACTTAATACCTGTTGAATGGATGGCTAAACATGAGGTCTGACAGGGTGGCCAATTTGTCTAGTTTTTCCAGGACTTTCCTGGTTTTAGCACTGAAGGTCTGGCATCCCAGGAACTCTGCTACCCATCCCCAAACCCTAGTCCCTTGATGACCCTAGGCCTGAATGCCACCTCCTCCCACCCCCCAAACACACTTCCACCATACACGTTGGCCTTCTTACACTCAGTTTGAAGTAGTGGTCCTCAACCTTGGGCTTGCATCGCAGGGACATGGAAGGCCTACAAGACAGAGTGCAGACAGCACCCCCAAAGCTTCCAATTCAGCAGGTCTGGGGCAGGGCCCATAATTTGCTTTTCTAACAAGTTCCCAGAGATGCTGATTCTGATTTAAAGAAAGAGGTCTGGTGTTAGAACAGCTTGAAAGCCACTGATTTACCTGGCCTGCTGCATGGCCCACACCTAGGGAGCTTGTAAAAGGTGTTGTCCCCAGCCCACCCCCAAAGGAGACTGCAGCCCTGGGTAGCCACCACAACTACCTCTGGGTCTCTCCCGGGGAGCCTGAGGAGACCGGATCATCCCTCATACAGAACAAAGGTCTCTGGGGGGCACCAGCCCTCTCTCCAAGGAGCCTGGAGCCCTGCAACCCCACCTCCCCACCCCCAGCTATCTTACTGAAGTATAAAATTCTGAAGACCCTACTCATCTGTCCACCTCTCCTAGGTGTCCCGCATGAGCCCGGGGGACTAATAGCAGGGCATAGGGAGTAAAGGGGAGCAGCCGTGGGTCTTTCCCACCCATGCATCAGAATAGGTCCCACCCAGGCCTCCCTGTGGGATCCCAGCCCTGGCTTCACTGGCCAGGCCTTCTGGGTGATGGGTGGCACCCACCCTCCCACACTGCTATAGCACGTCTGACTCCCAGAAGTCCTGGGGAGACTGGTCCTTCCCCTCTCCCTACCTCAGACCCATGGAGCCTGCACACCTCTCTCTAGCCCCCTGACATAGCCACTTAGGGTTCACACCCCACCCTTGGCTCCCCGCTTAACCCACACTATTCTCATAATTATGTTACTTTGGGATAGTCAGCATTTCTGGGTGGTGGGAATATGCTGGGGGCCGTTGTCTCTCCCATCAGACTGGAAGCTCCGTGAGGGAGAGGCTGTGTTTCTCCCCTTAGGGCAGTCCTTGAAGGTGGGGCTGTGTCTGCTCCATCTGACTGGCACCCCCTTGAGGGCAGGGCCTGTGTGCTTCCTCCCCTTTCTTCCTACCCCTTTCTTAGAGTCCCAGGCAGGCTGGATGAGGCCAAGGCTCAGGAATGCCTCTCCCAGCTCTAGGTGCTGAGGGGAGCAGAGGAAGCAGCACCCTCCCTGGAAAGAGGGTGATTCTCCCCGCCGGAGCCTAGAATAGGGGCTCCACGGATGTGGGGAGGGCCCCTAGGAAAGTCCTGGGCTGAACAGCAAACCCTGCGCCTAGCTTTGGGCCTCAGCAGGGCAATCACCTTGAGGGGAAACAGACCAGAGGGGGGACAAGGTGCCCAGGCTGAGGATGCCACACTCCCCTTCTCCATCCGAGCCACCCTCCAGGGTGCACACGCGCTGCCCGGGGAGCTCCTGGCAAACACCCCTGGTCTGACAACCTAGTTTTGCCTGACTGGGCTGGAGCACCGGCTACAATCTATTCTGGGGTGTAGTCTTAGGAACCGTCCTGCGAAAGCAAGACCAACAGTGAGAAACAGGCTCTTCCCCCCTCCTTCCCTTACAAATACTGACTGAGCGGAACGCAGCTGCTCTACACACACGCAGTCTCACAGACCCTCCAGGGGAACAGATTTCCTGAGCAGAGGTGCGTGTGACACCCATCCTCCCCCAGGAGTACGATGGGCTCAGCCAGGGGCACTACCAGAGGCACAATCCAGTGCACCAGCCTCACCTCTACACACTCCCCCACACCCAGTCCCAGCCTGGCTCCCACCCGGAGGGGGGGTGGTCCCCACACACACTCCTCCGCACTTCAGTCAGCTGGCCTAGGAGGTGGGCAGGGGTGCGGGGCTGGGGGTGGGGGCGCCAGGAAGGGGCGGGCCAGGAAGCCTGGGCTTCAGCTGCTGCCTGTGGCCTCATTGTGTCACCGGCTCTGTAATTTACCCCTGGCAGGGCCCAGCCCCTCCACTGCTTCCCCTTCCCCACCTCCCAACCTGCCAAGGACGCCAGCTGCTGTGAATGCACACTGGCACACTTGCCGCCGGCCAGTGACAGCCATCCTCACGATGTGGGTGCAGTGTGGACAAGCACCCCTCCATTGGGCCTAAACAGACATTCACGCTACACAGACAAGCACACCTATGGAGGTGCCAGGAGCAGACATGCAGCCAAAATAGACACCCACACCTGTGTCACACCCCTGGCTCACATGGACACACGCTACACTCCAGGCTCCAGGACAGACACACATTGTCTCAGCACCTGTAACCTGGGGACAGGACAGGCAGCAGGGGAGCCCTGGAAGCCAATTTCTCAAGAGGAGAGGCTCAGGTTAGAGGCTGCGGGTCCAAGTCCCGTTGTGAGGAGTGAGAGTCAGGGGAGAGGCAGGGCAGAAATGGTACCTTCCTCAAGGGCTGCAGGGCAGGGGACAGGAATAGAACACCCCCCCTTACTTAGGGAACCTCCAGGGGCAGATTTCTGGAATCTGTTGCAATGAGGGCCCTGGTCCCTCCCTGCCTGGGGCCTCTCCATGCTCCCACTCCCTGCCAGCCCCGGAGGCAGCCTCTACCACCCCAAAGCCCTAGGTCTCCATCACCCACTTTCTCCTTGCCTCCAATTCCAGGCTCTCCTGCTGAAGGTTGAGACAGGGGTCCCCCTGCAGCACCCCCAGTGGATGTGGAGCCAGGGTGCAAAACCATGTGTTTATTTTTATTAGAAATGTTCTTGGTATAAAAACAATCATGCGCTACACATTGTCATCAATAACCATCACCAGACACCCAGGCACTGAACTCCATGTCATCAGCAGGAGGGGCAGGCGGGCAGGCGGGCAGGACTCACGGCAGACAGGCGAGGGCAGGCGGGCAGGCTGCGGGCCACAGGGACATACACAAAGGCCACCGGGAGGACGCGGCACTTCGCAACACACTCGAGATTTGTTTTTGTTTTGGCTTTTTTGTGTTTTGAATTTTTTTCCTTTTTTTTTTCTCTTTCGCCACAAGTAAGAGTTTGTGAATTGGAAGACAGTGGCAGGGAAGAGAGCAAAGGCTGGATGTAATGAAGGCGAGGAGGGGGCCGAGGACAGGAAAGAAAAATGCACGAGAGACCTCGGGTAGAGCACAAGAGAAAAAACTGGAGAGGCCTGGAGACGGAGGATGCACAAGGGAGACGGGGCAGAGGCAGAAAGGAAAGAAGATAGGGAAAAGCAGAGCACACAAACAGGTGGAGACACAGTGAGGAAAGGCAGTGATAAAGACAGGGATGGAGACAGACTGGGACGGTCACCAGTGGAACAGGCAGAGACAAAGGGAGGGTGAGAAAACCAGCATTGGGGCCCACTCGGTCGGAGCCCCTGTGATCTGGGGCTGGGAGGGGCCGTGGTCCAAGATGCAGGCTCTTGGGGTGGCCTGAAGCTGCCCTGGCCCCTTGTCCTCCTCCTGTCACCTGACCAGCTTGCCCAGGCTGCCCAGCAGTGACCGCTGGGGGCTCTGCTGTCCTCAGCACCAAGCCACGTCCGTGGGCGCTCACGGGCAGGCAAGACATCAGCTGGGCCCCTGGGAGTGGCCCTGGCCCGACGTGTCAGCCACAAGGGTCTCGGGTCCTCCTCCTCTTGTTCGGCTCTGGCGGCCTAGCTAGATTGCATGGTTGGTGTAGGTGACGTAGGTCTGTTTGGTGGCCAGTGCTGGAAGGAGAGAGACCGGGGGTACCCAGGTATCAGGGGCTGGCTTCTTCAAACACCCCCTTCCACACGGGCACTGCCCTGCCCATGGCATCAAGTCCAGATTCCAAAAGCAAGCAGTTCACAGCCCCTCAAACTGCATGGTGGCCCCCCACCCATCCCATTGCTTCCCCCTGCTGCCCTCCTCCCACCCTGGGTCCCCACCCCCAGCACCAAGTTCCCCTATCCCTGGACTCGCCCAGTCTCTGAACATCCTTCCCACCTCCACACCTTTGCTGGGGCTTTAGTTGGAACATCCCCCCTTTGAGGACTCCCTCTCAACCCTGCTGCAATGGTAGGGTCCCCAAAACCCAACCCCCAGTGAAGCCCCTGCCACCTCCCGACTCCACCACACTCGAGGAGAATCATTTTTATTTGATATATATAGCCTTAAGGTATTATCAACAGAAGTTTTTCAGGTCAACAGCACACATTCTGGAAGAGCACATGCGAAGAACAGACATGATACGTGGCCTGGCAGCCTAGGGGAAGGGAGTAGCCAGCTGGGACAGAGGGAATGAATGATGGAACCAGAGTGGCGGGCTTGCGAGGCTAGACACCAACTAGTTGACCAGCCGGGCCCTCTGACTAACTCAGCCTCCACCCCTCACTCAAGGAAGGCGGAAGGCCTCCAGGTTCCATCAGGCCTCAGTGTGGCCAACTTCCCATTTCTGAGTGCCCCTGTCTCCCCCCAGCCTTGAGTCTCCCCTCTCTGCAGCCGTCGGCTCTGGCCCTCACTCAGCCACCACTGGGACCAGGGCTGCATGTCTGGGTACCCCTTGTTTCCCGGCCTCGGCCCCCTGGGGCCCTCCTCCTCCCACCCCCACAGCTGGGTGACAATGTCAACTCTTCTGGGAAGCACGAGTCTCCTCTACCTCCATATGGCTGGGGCTCAGGCCTCACAGCAGCTTACTGACAAGGCCAGGTAAGTGCCACCCTCCTGTGACAAATGAGGCACTGAGAGGCCAGAGGGGTGAGGACCCTGGCCAGGTCCTTGGTTTTGTCCTGTCCACACCCAGAGTTTCCCTGCATGGCCCAGGACAGCTCAGTGGAGACAGGATTGCTGCCTGGGGTGGAAGCTGGGGGCTGAGTGCCGGTGTGCAGAGGAAGCTGGGTGGGAGACAGTCCTGGCGCAAAACTGCCCTGACGCTCCATCAAGGGCCTGTCTACTCAGAAAAGGAGTGCATCCACCAGGCTTGGCCAGGGACACCAAGGGGAACAGTATGGCAGGCTCCGGTCCCCTTTACCCCATTTTTGCTGGACGCAGGACAGCAGTTAAGGCTGCATTTCCCACACTCCCCACTTGATGACATTCCTGCTAATGGCATGTGAGTGAAAGGGCTGTGTGCAACCAGCATGTCATTTGATAAAAACAACCTGTTTCTCCTATACTTCCTCTCTTCTGCCTTCTGTGAGCAGAACAGACACAGAGTGACCAGCCTCAGCACAACCCCCTGGGAGCTGACGGAGCAAGATGAAGAAACCCGGTTCCTGATCCTGCTCACCCACTGCACCCGTGTAGCTGGAAGCCCACCAACATAGGCAGGGTGCTGGGCCCAACTCCCAGAGGGCCCATCAAGTGTGGCCAGAAGCAAACTTGTCGGGGTGGGGTGAGCAGAGGGGTACAACGTAGGGCCAATGGGGCAGCACAGGGGTGGCATGGAGTCCAGGTGCACTAAAGGAAGAACTTTCTCCTGCGTGGAGAGGGTGGCCCTGTGTGGTGGCTCAGTTCCCTACTTGAAATATTCAAGCAGAACATGAACAATCACTTGGCTGGGCAGCAGCCAGGAAGTTGCGAGTCTGCGGTGCCACCCGGATAGGTACAATGGGAGGAGACGGGCGCTGCGACTTCAGAAGAGGGTAAGAGCCCGGCACCTCACAGTGTGCCAAGACGTGCCCCCTTCGTTTCTAAAATGACCCATGTGCCTCCAGGGTGCCAGCTGACCGGGAGGGAAGAAGGACCATGGACGGGGCTGTTTTTGAGAGGGGAGCACCCAGAAGGGGACTGGGCTGGCACACTTGGGCACAGGAGCCAGGCCACGAGGGTAGAGGTGCTGAAAGGGAGGCGGGAGAGTGCACAGATCAGCACTCTGGGGACAGAAGCCTCTAGCTCCCTCCCTCTGTGACCTCTGGCAGCTCCTGCCCTGCCAGGCCTCAGTTTCCCCACCCACAACATGAGAGCACCCTTTTTTGCCCAGACTTCTTTCCCCAAGGGGCTCCCCACAGCCCCACATCTCCACCCTGCTCTCTCCAGCGCGGTCAGAAAAAGAGCCGGCTCTGTGAATCACGAGCTGCAGGCCAGGCCGGTGAGAATCAGTTCCCCAGGGCTCCATCACCCCCTGGGTGAACTGATAAAATGGAGTTTCCAAACCTGTAAAGCCGTCAGCAGCTGTGGCTCAGAGGTGAAGGAACACTGCAGCAGAAGCAGCAAAACCTCCACCAGCTGCAGGGCAACGGGCACCCGAGGGCAGGGGCAACGAGGCAGGCAGGCAGGAGGAGACAAAGTGGTGAGGAGGTGTGGGACACTTGGGCCCTGCTGTCCCTCTAAGACCAGAGCTGTCTCCAACAGAAAATCCAGTCCTTGGGTTCCAGAACCTGGAAGCGCATTCGGCCCTCAGCTACAAGCCAGGGGCCCCAGAGTCCTTCAGCGGAGCTTCGGTCTCACCATCTGGAAAATGGGAGCAGTGAGTCTGCCCAGGCCCCCCGGGAGCTAACTGTGAGGCTCCAAAGGAAGCACTCTGGCCGGGAGTCAGGAGACTTCGGGTCCAGGCCTGCCTTCCCCAGTATGGGGGATCTCAGCACCTGCCAGGTGGCCCTTCCAACGAATTGAACCTCTCACAGCCTCGATTCCCTCATCTGTAAAATGGGGTCATAAACCTGGCTGGCTCTCAGCCACAGGGTGGACAGAGTTACTCTTCAAAGCTTGTGAAGTGGTGGGCAGAGGGGCAGGGCTGAAGTCACAGCAATAAGGACAGGGTGGGGAGAGCCACACTTCAGGGGCTTCCCCAGCCTGGAGGGAGGGACGGGGTGTACGAGCCAAGAGCCCCGACCCACCCCTTGCCGGTGACAGGCCCCTGCTGGTCTGCAGTCCCTGCCGCCTCAGATAACAATTAGCCGGGCGGCAGCAAGCACAAGCGGACAGCCCCCATTTGTTGCCTGTGTCTTTGCGCCCCATCAGCCCACAATCGGGCCCCTGAATTATTTATTCTGTTGTTTGTTTAAAGATACATGGCCTGCCAGTGACAGAGTGAAAAATGTCCCTGCTCCACAGGAGTGACATCTCCCCACTCTTCCTGCTTACACCCCCCCAGTCTGGCATCCCCAGAATTAATCACCTGGCTCCCACCCAGCACCTCCACAGCCCCTGTTGTCGCCAAGCTAAGGGACAGGGGATGAACGAACCTGGCCTCTGGTTCCCACTGCAGGGTGGAAGGAGCAAACAGCTCTCATCCTTCCCTTGCAGAAAGTGGGGCCCGGAAGACTGCATCTCCCTTCACTGTGCCTCCACTGCCCTCCTTGTCTGGTTAGGGGCGGGTGGAGTGGGAAGGGGCATAATCCTACCCTGTACCCATGTGACCAGTGAGGTGCCATCAGAGCTGCCAGGGAAGGACCTGCCCTCTGGTTTCCCCTGGCCAGTGACAGCACCATAAGTGTCACCCTTTGGGGTTAGGGCATTATGTCCAGTGAGACTCCCCTCTCCCCATAGCCCCCAGAGGGCTAATGCTCCACTCTGATGGGCCCTGGAGCAGAGCTCATTTGACAGACCCACTCCCACACCAGCAGAATAAGGCATGACAGATGAATCCAGGAAGGATAAAGCTCCGTGGGAAAGAGGAAAACGGCAGTCAGGAGTGTGGGGTGGGGAGCAGTGAGGGATCCCTGCTTAGAACAGAAGGGTCTGCTTAGGGGCTGCATTTGGGGTCTCTGCAGATCTAGACACAAAAGGCCAGAAGAGGGGAGTCCTGGGAGGACCATGCCCCTTCCCATCTCAGAGTGGAAGGCCCAGGGGGCACCTGAAGGGAGTCCCAGGGCTGTAGGTTCCCAAGAAGCTGGTGGTCCGGGAGGAGGAGCAGGATTGAAGAGAACCAGAGGTCCTCTGGTAGAAGACGGGGCAGGGAAAAACACCTTGTCATCAGGATGTCAAAGAAGGGGGCATGTCAAAGCCATGTATCCTACTCCACACAGAGCATGGGACTCCAGAGATAGGGACGCCATGTGAAGTCGGGGTCAAAGGAGAGACAGTGTGGGGCCAGCCAGCCAGCCACCGCCTTGCTGTGTGACCTCAGGAGAGTCACTCATCCTCTCTGGGCCTCTGCCAGGGATCAAACCTCTAGCCCTATCCTGACCTCACAGGACAGCTGTGAAGATCACTCAACAAGGAGAGGCTTTGGGAGTGAAAAATTGTGTGTGGATGTAGGAAGTGACTTTCCTTCTTTCCACAGATGGCAGTCTCTCAACACGTGGGGGCCGTGCTAAGAAAGGAAGAGAAGATGCTTCCCTGGAGCCACAAGGCGGGGAGCCCATGAGAGGTGCTGCCTCAGCCAACACACACCAGGGAGGCCAGGTCTCCTGTTCTCCTGACCTCCTGGCAGGTGACCGTGGGCCTCCTCTCTGGAGCCTGTGTTCCAGACCCTCCTGTAGTCTAGCCCATGTCCTCCTGCTGCCATCAACAATGTCCATTTCTGGCCTTCTCCCCAGGACAAGACGGAAGAGCTGAGTGCTAACTCCCAGGTCCCGCTGATGGAAAGTCTGGGGCGAGGGGGTCTTCTCCTCCCTCCCCACCAATAAGAGCCCCCCAGGACTTTCAGAGAGCCGAGGAGGCAGGAGAAGCTGCCACTCAAACTATTTGGACACTTGGAGGATGTCCAGGGAGGGAGCCATGGTCTCAGTGGGGCGGGGATGACCACAGCCACCCCCACCAGAGCAGCTGGAAGTGAGGCCCATGGAGGTCCACCCCACAGGCAGGAGATCCCATGGCTCACCCCAGGGCAGAGGACTCCAACTCTTTGGAGGCGGTAGGGATACCACTGTGGCAGTCAAGTCCAGCCCCGCCACCTGCTGGCTGTACAACCCAGGTGAGTCCCTAACTTTGCTGAGCCTCCCTTTCCTCATCTGTGTTACACAGAGGATAAAAAATAACCTGCCTTCCAAGGTCGCTGTGAAGATGAACACTGGTACATGGTAGTGTGGGACACAGTCAGGGTTCAAGAGACAGTCGCCATTATTACTGGTGCCCCCGAGGTCTGATCTGTCCTTCACATGCCCTGCCCCTCTCTCTTTCTATCTCTTCTCCTCACACAGGGGAGGCTTCAGGGGGACCAGAGACGCTGGCAAAGATGGTAGTCTTGGTCCCTCCCATGCACATCCCTGCCCAGGCCTGGACCTTAGGCCTGCCCCTCAGATGCCGAGGACCCCCTCAAAGCATGACTCTCTACTACAGAGGTGTCCTTGGACAATCCCTTCAAACACCCTGCCACCTGAGAACTGAGGTGCCTGAAAGCCCTCCATCCAATCTACTCTTTCCCAGACCCATCCTGGGGACTGGCCTCCTGAGTCCCCATATCTCAGGGCCCTGATCAGGGATGGCCAGGCTGGCACCGGGCCTCCATGCCCAGGAAGCAGAGACCCTCCAGACAACCCCTTTTCCCAGAGGGACTGAAAAGGCACAGGCCCAGATGTGGGTACCAGGGCAGAGAAATCCCAGAGTCCCCTTTTACCCTTCATGAACCAGGTTCCCTTCATGGCCTTGCCCTTGGCGGGCAGAGGTCCCTGGAGGGGTGCAGGGAGGGCTACGTGGGGTGGGACCCTGAGGTTCTCTCCAGGTTACCACGATGGGCGGGGCAGAGGGGCACTAACTTGGTG
This sequence comes from Canis lupus dingo, assembly GCF_003254725.2. Lineage (NCBI taxonomy): Eukaryota > Metazoa > Chordata > Mammalia > Carnivora > Canidae > Canis > Canis lupus. The sequence continues at coordinate 3,446,121 of NC_064254.1, forward strand.
CCTCAAGGTTCTCCTGTAACTCCCACTCACCTGTGGCCTTAGGGCTCTCCCGAGACCCTGGAGGACTAGGCTCAGGAGGGGCATGGCCAGGTTCAGGTTGGAGGGGGAGGCTGGCCTTCTCCCAGAAGGAGGCGGGCCTGGGTGAGCCCTGAGGGGAAGGGGGCAGGGCCGGGCGCTCACCTGGCGTCTCGAGGTTCTCGCAGAGCTCAGACTTGGCCTCACCATTGGGCCGGAAGCTGCCCTTCTGCGTGAACTTGTTGGACATGGTGGCGGCGGTGACAACAGCTTTGAGGCTGCGCTTGCGCTTGGGCACATTCTGCTCCGGGTGGAAGAGGATGATGTAGACCTTGGGCATGTAGAGCATCCCCAGGGACACCGAGGCGCTCAGACTCACCGAGACCGTCAGCGTCGTGGTCTGGATGTACAGCTGGAGGCGGGCGGGGGTTGGTGTCAGAGAGGGCTCCGTCCAGGCCTCACCGCCCCCAGAGACAGGCACGGGGGGATGGACCCAGGAGCCCCGCGCTGGGTCCCACGGACTTGGGCAGAAGGGAGTCTGAAGGGAGTCGTGGTGGAGCTGGGACTTCAGACCAGAATCTCTGGATTCAAAGCCTGGCCCCACCACTTCCAGCCGTGTGATCCTGGGTGAGTCCCACCCTGTGCCTCCGTCTCCTCACCTGTCACCTGGGTGTGATGTTACAGTACTTACCTCATGACAGGACTTGGTAAATGGCGACCGTATGTACAAGGGCCGGCACATGGTAGGTGCCTGGGAATGCTGCTCGCTGCTACATGCAGATACTGGGGGTAGCGCCCCTGGAAGGGCCCTCGGGGGATCACAGGGCCAGGAGTGAGATGAGCGTCTGCTGGTGCCCTGGAGTAACTCCCAGTGGCCGTGCCACAGCCCCTCCACCAGGTCCCCATTCAGTGACTGCGCCTCCCACCGCCACCCTGTGCAGAGCCGGCCACTGGCACAGGAGCCACAGCGCCCAGCCAGATATGGCGATGGCAGCACAGTCAAAGCTCATTTCACGCTCGCGAGCCAGCACTAACGGTGACAGATGTTTAGCAAAATGAAAGTCCATTAATCTGGGTGTCGGATAATCCATTCTTCAATAGTGGGGCCTTCCAGGCAGGGCCTGACAATTCCCACTGCCCCCCCCCCCGCCCCTCCCCGCCTCCTCCCTCCTTCCTAGTTCTCCAAGCCTCTGCTGTCCCTCCAGCACTCCTCCCCACCAGCCTGTGGGAGGTCAGAGGTGGCCAGGCTGTGGCCCCCAGGTCCAGGCATGGAGAGGGCAGGAAATGCTCAGCTTCCTAAATCTGCTGTTTCTAGGCCTGGGCCCCCTCCTGTGGGGCCTGGCTGAGGTGCCACCTCCTGTAGGACGCTCTCCCTGACCCGCAGCTCTATCCAACCCTCTATGACCCCCATTCTCATATTCCACCCATCTCCTGCCCTTCTCCAGAAATGCTTCGTGACCTGGATCTGAAGGCTATCATTCTGGCTACCCTTTGGGAGAGAGGCTGGAGAAGCTCTAGGGTCTGAAAGGAGGGAGGGGTGTGATCCTGAGCAAGTCTCAAGCCCTCTCTGGCCCTCAGTTTTCTCATCAATACAATGGGATGATAACTGCTACCTCTCCCAACCCACAAGGTCACCCAAACCCAGACTGTGAAGCTCTGTGAACTTGCACAGCACCATGGGGAAGGAGGCTGGGACTGTGGAGAGGCTATTTCATTTGTCACCATTCAGAAAATGTCATGGGCCCAGGGAAATGACAGCCTGGTCCCCAGGCTGGAGGAGTAGGCAGGGGGACAGGTTCCACACCACTGGGGAAAATAATGAAGGTCTGGGCTAATCAAGATGAGGCTTGTTTTCTGGATCTTCACCATTGGATGGGGAGCTCCCTGGGTGAGGGTATATGTCTCCCTCATTAGATTGGGTGTTCCCTAAGGGCAAGGGCAATCTCTCCTGTTACACATGGGTTCTTGGGTACAGGAGTTGCATTTCCAAGTCAGATATCCAGTTTAGGCTCTCTGTCCCCACCTTGTTGATTGGGGGGTGGGGCGTGCAGTTGGGCCCATATGGAGTTGATAGAACCAGGGATAGAGGCCCCCTCTCTGGACAGAGTGAGTCCTGCAGTGGACACAGCCCTGTGCTGGGCGCCAGATTCTACTCTTCCCTGACCCACTGTGGGACGCTAGGCCCCTCCACTAACACAGGCAGAGTCAGCACCATGGGTACACACACTTGGTTTCATGAAACCTGAATCTTGAATCCTGAATCAATCATTTTTGAGCAAGGGGCCTTTACTCGCTTTTTGCACAGCGCCCTAAGAACTATGGAGCCAGCCCTGAGCATGGAAAAGAGGACAATCTTTGGTGTTCTTTTTTGCTTTTTCAGCCTAGGACCCTTTCTGCAAATAAAATAAAAGATGGGGTATCAACAGATCAAACCCAAGCAAAGCTGCCCCCATCTTCTGGGGCCCTGCCCTTCCAGCATGAGCCTCGGGGGCTCTTCTAGCCATCACACATGCATATACATGGATGTGGGGGTCTCTCCTTGCTCTGAGCACTGGAAGTCCCACCACACCACCGGCTCAGGCATTAGAGCCCCTGTGTGAAGGTGCATGTTGTCACCAGGAGGTAGTAGCGTGCCGATTCTATCAAAGAAGCAGTGGTCCTCTAGAGCCACTAGAACCCGGCAGGTACCTCCTCCCCCCTAGGAATGGGGCCCAGGCACACATGCAGCTCTGCAAGGCAGGTGGGGTGAGAGGCGACCTCCAGGATGTGATTTCATCTTGTTTCCCAACCACCCATCTTCCAGACAGAGGTGTCTGAACTCCTGCTCCCATCTCTGATTAGGCCAGGCCTGCCTGCTACACTCTGTCCTCTGCAAGAAATCCTGTCTTAGCCTCACCAGTGAGTGCTCCTCAAGGTGAAAGAGGTTGTCAGAGCTAGGTCTGATGGGTGTGGATAGAGGTCACCGTAGGTGGGGCAAAGGGCAGAGTCCGAGGGGCCCTGTTGGGGGCACAGAGGAGTCCTGACGGCTCCATGCTTCTGTCCAGGTGGACCCAAGTGGCTACTAAGATCCCCAGAATCTCCGCAAACCGGATGAATGAACTTCCCCACAAGCTGGTCAGCCTGTGGCCAGGTCCCGCTCAAGTCCAGCTGAGCCGTAACCCCACGCGGTAGAGAAAGGACGCTCCAGACGGCTCAGAGTAATGCCTCGCGGCAGCAGCGACAACCCCTGAAAATCCGGACTAAGGCAGGGAAATCCATCCTCCTGCTCACCAGAGCAGGCTTCACTCTGCGCCACCATCTGCACGCTTGGGGAAATGGGTGCAGCTGAGCCCCTGAAAGTGCAGGTGCGCACACACCTGGGCATACCCACATGCCCACAAACACACACACCCATCTACGCATGCATCTCTGCATTCACACACACACCTGAACTCACAGCTATACACTCATACCTAACTCAGAATCATACTTGGGCATGCGCGTGCACACACACACAACACATTCTCCTTCACACACACTCAGGTGCATACACACAGATACATTCACCCACATCTCCACACATTACTGAATATGCATATACAAGCGCATACACACATCTGCAGACACCGCTGGGCACACACAACTCGTCTGCACACCCACACCAGCAGCCATGAACCTCTCAGCATACACACCTGCCCATCCCCACTCAATGTGCACACATGCGCCCACCTGCACACAGATCCACATACCACCCAGCCACCCCTGAACATAAACAAAAAGGCACACACACCTCTCTAAGCCTACCACAACTCCCCACAGCAACCGCACCCACTCTATCTACACACACACACACACACCAGCCAGGCCTACAGCTTCCAATGCCCACAACATTTTATAGTGCTACAGAACATGCACAGATACACCCCCAGGGCTGCCTTTGCCTCCTCACTCAGAAGCCCGGGAGGCAGGTCCACGTCCCCCCACCCCAGTGGGGGGCAGAGCAGGGCCTTATGGCCACATGTTGCTGTGAGGCTGGCCTGCTGTGTGACCCCAGGCAAGTAAGCCTCTGCCCCTTTCTGAGCTTCAGAGGAGATCATTTCAGAGGCTTCCTTTCAGAATCAATACTGAGCGGAGCCTCCTAAAAAGGGAGAAGTCAGAGGCAGGCCTGGGCGCCAGGAGAGATGTGGGGGCTGGGAGGGAGGGAGGGCCCGGCAGCTGGAGTAGGTGGGTGTGACACCCTGGGGGGGGGGGGGGGCCAGGGCAGCAGGATGCTGGCGGTAGCCCGAGGAAACTACCAGAAGCAGTATAAGGGGCTGCTACCAAGCTGTGGGCCTTCCAGCCAGGTACCTTTCCTCCCTGAGGAACCAAGGGAAGGGGCGTCCTGTCATTGCTGAGGCTCGTTTCTCAAGCTGGAGTAGGGATGGCTTCTCTGGTGGGCTCTATGGGCCCCCCCACCCCCACACTGCAGGCCAAGGGGCTTCTGCCTGCATCTGTCCTCACCAGGGCGGGCCCCCCACAGGCCCTGGGTGCAGGAGCCCTGGCTCATAGTGTGAGCTGGGCCTGGTGGCTGCTTTGGCTCAGGGCACTCACTGCCAACCCCAACGTCCGCTTCTCCGAAGCCCTCAGCCCACAGGCCTCCCTGAGCCAGGCCAAGAGTTTCAGAACAAGAGCACAGCTCCTGCCTCGAGTTGCTGCGGCAGAAGAGGTAGCACCTCCAAAGGAAGCCCCAGGGCAGGAAGGTGTCCCAGGGCTGCAGGGACAGTGTGCACTAGGCTTGGGGTGGGGGGCTCCTGAGGTAGGCCAGCAGGGTCAAGTTCAGCCGTGCCCCTACCGGCAGGAGTGATCTCAAACAAGTCACTTGGCCTCTCTGTGCCTGTGTCCTCCCCTAAATGGGGACAGTGATCCCTACCCCTACCCTGCTACAGCGGAGCCTGCTGGCCAGTAGGTAGTGCATCAGGCACATGACAAGCACCCCACCCATCGTGGCTTTGGCAGCAGCCTCACTGAAGGCCATGCATCCCCGGTAGTTCACACCTGGGCGGGCTCTGCTTCGGATGCTGTCCATGGGCTGAAGACCCCCCAGCAACATATCCAGCCCGGGCTGCTTGCCCTCGGCCCCCAAACAGGCTCCTCTAGTGTCTTCCCCACCTTAGGACGCAGACATTCCTTCCTTCCGATCCTCACACCAAAAACCATGGAATATCATTCTTGATCCTCTGTACTTCTTACCCCACATGCAATCCATCCAGAATCCAGCCAGCCCACCTGCAGACACATCCAGGAGCCCCCACTTCTCATCACCCCTGCCGCCAGCAGCCCCTTGGTGGGGTCCCTACAGGCACCACCACATTGGCCGTCCAGCTCCCAGCTCGCCTTCCTCAGGGCCCCACCCAGCAGCCAGAGGGATCCTTCTAGACCTGAGCTATGTCACATTCCTCACTGTTCAGAACCCCGTGGTGGCTCCCTTCTCACCGACAGTAGGAGCCAGGATCCTTCCCACAGCCTCTGTCTTCCAGCATCTGCCCTGTCATCCTTCTGACCCTGCCTCTGTCACCCTCTGGGTTCCTCAGCCCTGGGCCTCCCTGCATTGGGCAAACTGTTTTCATGCCCATCATGCCATGTGACTGTTACAACACCTTAAGGATTGCTAGAGAAGAATCATGGCCCTAATACACTAATGAGGAAACTGAGGCAGAGAGGCCAGCTGGCTTGCTCAGGATCATGTGGAGCTCAGACCAGGCGCTGGGGTCCTTTGTCCCCACAATTCTCCCCTGTTTCTAGCCTCTGGCTTCAGTGACTCCCAGTCCTTCAAGATAAAACCACACGGGGGCACCCGGGGCACCACTCAGGGGCTGAGTGTCTGCCTTCGGCTCAGCGGGTGATCCCAGGTCCTGGGATTGAGTCCCACATCAGGCTCCCCTGCACGGAGCCTGCTTCTCCCTCTGCCTGTGTCTCTGCCTCTCTCTATGTGTCTCTCATGAATAAATGAATTTTAAAATCTTTAAAAAAAAAGAAAAAAATAGGTAAGACCCCCCCCCCGCCCCCGCCAGAAGCCAGGCAGTGCTGGGGCTGGGATATGGGCAGAGTGCACAGGGCCCCAGGGTGCATCCAGGCCCATGGGATGGCCTGACAGAGCCAGCAGGAGGCAGCCCCTCTGCAGCTCTGGGCCAGTGGAAGGAAGGAGCCTCAGCTGACACCCCAGGCTCCCGGGCTTCGGAGGCTTGGGGACGAGGAGAGAAGGAGACAGTGTCGGATCCATCCCCCACCAGGGACCCATGGGGATCCTATCCTGTGAGGACAGAGAGAGGGGCAGACAGAAGATGAGGAAGAGAGGAGTGGATGGCAAGGCTGATGGGGCTGAGTAGGGAGAGAGGTGAGGGAGAGTCTAGAAGAGAGGGAAGGCTGACAGGAGAGAGGAAGAGGATGGGAGGCAGAGGCAGGGAGGGAAAGAGAGAGGAGGACAGAAGGAGAGGGGGAAGGGAGGAGGAAGGAAAGAGATGAGATGGTGGGGAAGGTAAGCTGGAAAAGAGGAGGGGCGACTCAGAGATTGGAGAACAGACTGGAGGCAGAGGAGGCAGTGAGGCGTGGGAGAAGGCATCTCCAGAGCAGGTGCGAGGCCAGGGAGCCCCAGAGGCTGCCCCCAGCTCAGGGCCCTCACTCACCCACCCCCACCCTGGCGCCATCACTCACCTTGTCTGCCGACTGCGAGGTGCCAAAGAAGATGGGGATGAAGGCGAGCCAGACGATGCAGGTGGTGTACATGGTGAAGCCAATGGGCTTGGCCTCGTTGAAGGTCTCGGGCACACCGCGCGTCTTAATGGCGTACACGGTGCACGTGACCATGAGCAGCATGCTGTAGCCCAGCAGGCAGATGAGCGACAGGTCTGAGATGTCGCACTTGAGCACGCCCCTGGCAAAGCGGGGGTCGAGCGTCCGCTGGTCCTGGAAGTCTACCACCGAGTGGGAGGGGTCCACCACAAACCACACACAGATGCCGAGCAGCTGCAGGGAGATGAGGCTGAAGGTGATGGCCAGCTGTGAGGCAGGGCTGATGAAGCGCGGAGCACTGACCGACCGCTTGCCCTGCTCGAAGATTCGGTAGATGCGGTTGGTCTTGGTGAGCAGGGCCGCATAGCTGATGCTCATGCCCAGCCCCAGGAAGATCCGGCGCAGAGAGCAGGTCCCCAGGTCAGGCTCAGCGATCATGAGGAAGGTGGTGGCGTAGCACAGGAAGATGCCGGCCAGCAGCACGTAGCTCAGCTCACGGCCTGAGGCCTTGACGATGGGTGTGTCATTGTAGCGCACGAAGGTGACCACCACGAAAAGTGTGGCAGCGATGCCCACCACCGCCAGGAAGAGGGGCAGCACAGCCCAAGGCGAGTCCCACTCAAGCTTGATGATGGGGATGGGCCGGCAGCCCGTGCGGTTCTCCGTGGGCCGCATGTCATACGGACAGGTCTTACAGGTGTAGCGATCCACCTGATACTGGTACCCCGTGCAGGGCTCACAGTGCCAGCAGCAGGGCATGCCCTTCACTGTCTTCTTCCGCTCACCCGGCTGGCAGGGCAGGCTGCAGATGGAGCGGGGCAGCTGCTGCCCACTCCCTGGCCAGTGCATCCGCTCTATCTGGCAACGACAGCACAGGGGAGCTAGCCTTAGGATACGCCGTCCAGTGCCTTGGGCTACCCTCCTGGCTGGCACCCTGGGGCCCCACACCTCCATCACCTGGTTAGGTGGTTAAAATCCAGCTGTCCTTCCCAACCATGAGCTGCTGCATCCAACAGCTGGATTTAAATAAGCCCACCCACATGACTTAGACACGGCATCTGGACCAAACCCGAAACCCTCAAGGACCATATGGAGACAGCAAGCCCAGAGAGCAGCAGTGACAACCCAGAGTCACATGGGGAAGCAGAGGGGACTCAGGAGCTCTGACCCCAGATCAGCATCAGCATCACCCAGGGGCTTGAGGGAAATGCCACATTTTGGCCGACCCCAGACCTTCTGTTTCAGGATCTGAGTTATAAGTAGGCCCTGCAGGTGACCATGCTGGAGATGCGCTGCCCCACAATTCAGACCATGGGGTCTCCTCTGGGCAGCCCAGGAATCTGAGCTCAGCAGGGAGCAATGAACAGAAGTTTATGCCGAGGATACATAATCTGTGCCCAGGGGTTAGGGTTTCTTTATATTGTGCTCTAAATTAGTGCTAGTCACCGTTACATGTCTCCAAAGACACAATCGCTGTGAGCAAAGGAGCCACAGGCATGTTGGCACACCCTACTGAATTCAATGTTAGAGAAGCCTGGAAAGTAAGAAAAGTTCAGGGAAGTAGCTTATCCTGTGGCTCTGGGCACGACAAGGCCATGTGGTCCCCTAGAAGCCAAAGAGCACAGCAACAACCAGGGCCACCATCCTGTAGGAACAGTGAGGCTGGACAACCCCCATGCACGGGAGCTATGAGACCACAAGGGACACAGCGCAATGGTAGCTGTTCTGGAAAACTCTGGCTCCCGGGAGAAGAGCCGCGAATGCAGGCAGACCCTGCGATCACAGATGTGTTGCTAGCTGGCTGCAAGCCCTGCAGCAAACATCTCAACCCTTCCAAGCTTTTGTGTTCTCACCTGACCAAAGGGCAGCAGATATGAGGCCACTTTGCCCTTTGCTGCTTATTGTACCACTGCTATTGTGGCTTCCTCTGGCAAGTCAAAGCAGAAACTCTGAATATTTCCCCAGAATGGCTCTGTGCGTGTTCCCTGCCGCGTGTCTGGCGCCCAGCACAGGGCTGGCACACAGAGGGCCCAGGGAATCTCTGCGGAATCTGTGATAGAGGTAGTGAGTCCCAAGCACCAGCCACGAGAGGCCACCTTGCTCTCAGACCCTGGAGGAAGATAGCAGCAGGCGGGGCGAAGTCTCCTCCTCAGCGCCCCCTATCCCAGCCTGGCCTACTCAGTGGACCCCAAACTGAGCCCTCAGGAGAAAGTGGGGAGGGTATGAGGGCTGAAGCCCAGTTCTCCCTAACCCTCCCCACCCTCACTGCCCCAATCCATGCTGGCAGAGGGGCCTCGTATCATCAGGGAGGAGTCCGCTGTGCACCCCACACCGAGGCCCTGCTTTCACTTACCACATCTGTAGAATGAGACAAGAATAGTACCTGCCTCGCAGGGCTGCCGTCCACACAGTAAGGTCACATGCTTACAAGGGTCCCTGTACACAGCAGGTACTCAGTAAGCATTAACTGCCGATGCCGCTAGTCAACTGAATCACAGGCCCCCACCGCTCCTCCCACTGCACCCAAAAGAGACACGCCTCCACCTGGGGTATCGCCTCACTTGGCAAAGTGAGTCTCCGTTCAGCAGCCCAGGGAGCATCACGACAAGAACAGGTTCGGCCCCTGCCCTGCTACTTGGCCTTCAGAACATCCCTCAGGCTGGGCTTGCAGAGATAGTTCCTTTGACTTAGAAGATCATCGGAGCTAAATGGGATCATGGGCAGAAAGGGCTTTGAGGAGTTCAAGAGGTTCGCCGCTGGAACAGATTCTTACAAGAGGGGAGAGCAGGGACACGATGCAACTCTCCCAGGATCTGGCTCTAGGGTAGCTGTGGCCAGACATGGGCCTGGGCCTCCTGAGTCTTCTGGTCCATCCCTCTGACTGTCACACTGTGCCCACCCCAAGCTTGGCTCGCCCTGCCACCAAGGCAGGGGCCAAGTCCACTGGCATTTCCTCGGGGAATGAACCACAGGTCCTCGCTCTCCAAACACCTGGCTCTGTTCACCGCTGGGTACACTGAAGGAGAGGGAGAACCACCTTGTCCCTGGGACGATCACGGGCTGGGAAGATGTCGCTAAGAGGACCCAGGAGAAGACCCCCCACACCCACCCAGCTGCCCCAAAACCCAGAAAAATGATGACCTTCTGGGTGCACTTTGACAGCTTTAAGAAACGCTCTCGAACAATACTGTGCCCTTTGCCTTAGGCCACTGTCCTCCTTCGCCCCATGGCAGCCCCTCCCCACCCCTACTCACCTAGCTTCCCGACCCCTGCTGAGCCGCCAAGGCCCTGTTCCTCCATTTCAGGCAGGAGTGGTGCCCAGGGCCCTCAGAAGCCAGAGTACGGCACGGAAGGAAGCCCCAACCTGGCAGCAGCGCACCTGGGCTCAGGGCTGACCCAGACTGATCGGGGGCTGCCTCCCAGGGGCTGGGTGGCACGAGTGACTCTCTCCATCCCTCCAGGGGCCCCTCCCTGCCCTCCTGCTGGGCACTTACTCTGAGGTGCAGGTGGTCAGTCCAGGAGCCGATGACCTTATACTCAGCAGAGCCATTGCGCAACTGGTACTGGTAGATGTCATAGCGCCCAGGGGCGTCTCCGTTCTCATTGAAGGTCACAGGGTTCCCTGCGATGCCTGGAGGGGCCGGTGAGGGTCACACACTCAGTATATTGGCTGAGCTTTTACTGAGAAGCAGGGAGTACCACGAGGCCAGTGCAGAGACCCCTCGGGGGAGGCTCCTGCATGGAACATGCCCTGGAAACATCTGAGGAGACCGCCCCCCACACACTCCTACCCTACGGAGCCCCAGGACCCCTTCCCCTGGGCTTCAAGGCCCGGGACGCTCACCTGAGAAGTTGACACTGCGGATGTACTTGAGCAGTTGGGTGCCATCCACGGGGTCCATGCGGGGGCAGAGACCCACGCGGCCGGGACACAGGTCACGGTGCATGGCGTGCAGCGCATGGCCCATGGCATACACAGCATCGATCACAAACTGCACCTTCCCCTCCTGCTCATATGCTGAGTCCTGCCCAATGCGTTCTCGGTCTGCAATGAAACGCGCAAGGCGGGGGCAACCATGAGGCTCACCGTCCTCACAGACCATGTGGCAGGGACCAGAGACGAGAGAGGTGACACAGCCCGTGTCTGCACACCTGGGCCTCCTGGCTCCTAGCCCAGGGCTTGCTCTGCCACACAGGAGATGGTCTTATGGAGGCACACGGGGGCACAATTCCAAAAGGTGAAGGGGAGGGTCCACTACCCTCACCACGGTACTGCCAGACCCTATCCTCTGAGGCCCCAGAACAGCCAGGGCAGGTCCCCGTGTCACAATCGCCTTCAGAAGGCAATCGGCCAGGGGGTTTCCCTGTGGCTGTGGCCTCCCTGCTATCCCCCAGCCTGGCCTAGACTAATCTGGGAGCAGCTGGCCCCCGCACAGGCTGGGAAATCGCCAGGACAAAAGCTATGTCTTGCAGTGGTACCCTATGGCAGCCCACTGATGGGCAGCCGCTCCAGCCATGGGACAGATGGGGAAATTAAGGCCCAGAGAGGGTGAGAGCCTGGCTGCAGATCCCAGGACACCTGGCGCCCTCAATGGCTTCCAGTCACCCTGGACACCAGAAGTCACCAGCATCCCCACCCACTCCATCTCCATTAGCCAGGCTGAGTGAGATTTGCCAAGTGGGGAACCACTCCCACCTCTACCCTCACCTTGCTGCAAATGGCAGTAGCTCCCCAGGGCAGCATGGTCTTGGGGCTCTGGTCTCCTACCCTTACTCCCTGGGCCCAAGCTCCTTGGCTGCCTAAAGCTTCAGTGTCCTCTAGTAAAAAGGGGATCATAATCCTGCTCCACAGAGGCTTACATGAGAAGAGGTACAGAAAACACTTGGCACTGAGGTGACTAATCCATGTTATTGTGCAAAGTGGTCAGAGTGGGGGGTTTCTGAGGTCCCTGAGCCAGAGCAGGCCAGGAAGGCTTTCTGGAGGAGGAGGCACTACCTGAGCCTGGGCCAGGGTAGCAATCATAAGGAAGAATAAGGGTTGCTAACTTCTAGCGAGTACCTGCCCTATGCTCAGCATCATTCTAAGCTCTTTATGCATATCAACTCATTGAAGTCTCACCAGGGTGCTAGGAGGTGAGCAGTTATCCCCATACCAGAGAGGAAACTGAGGCACAGAAAAGCCCAGTGACATTCCAGAACCACGAAATGCCGATTCTGAACCCAGGCACGCTGGCTCCCAGCCTGGGCACCACTCTATGCCTGAGGGATTCTAAGAGCGGGATTGGGCGGCGGACAGGAAAGCAGGGAGGTTGAGAGGAGGAGGGGACAGGAGGTGGCTGCAAAGTGGAGGGAGGCAGAGGATGGCCAGAATGCCAGAGAAGCCTGGCTTCGCTCCTGAGGCCACAGACCCTGCCCACATCACAACCTGGAACCTCCTCCCTGGAGACCAGGACAGAGAAGCCCGGCCACAACAACCACCGCCTCTGTGCCAGAGGGCCAGTGCCACACCTTGCAGAGGTGATTCCCCAGCGGGCAGCAGGATAAGTGGCTGCACCCCAGCCTAGCCCCATGGGCCACAGTCTGAGCCTCTCATGTCTACTGTGTGGGGGCCAGGCCGGGCTGGGTCAGCCCCAGGCCCTGCTCCCCTGGGAACTCCAAAGGTCACTCTGTCCCTCCCTCTCCCTTGGATACCTCGGAAGCAAACACCGGGTAAAGGGAAACACACTGCTGTCCCCAGGCTCTCTCTACCATCTAATCCTCTCACCCCGGAAGGACAGATGCCACCCCACCCAGATGTGGGGATGGCTGGGCTATGCATCAGTCACCCCTCAACTGGCCAGGTCAGGTGGCCAGGACCCCACCCCATTCTCAGCTTTGCTCAGGGTTGAGATTCAACACTTGCTGAATGGACAGCAGAAATCATGGGATCATAGTGCTAGGAACAACAGGACCAAGGCAGGTCATCTGTTCCAATTCTGCTATTTTACAGATGACAAAACTGCCTGCCCAGGGCTCCTGCAGAGCTGGGGGCACATTTCGTATCCCTGCCTTGGCCACCAAGACTGACCAAGGGCAGAACTTGACCCCAGTCACCCCAACCTCGGGGATCAGAGATCAACAAGAGTCACTAGTACTCAGATTGCACAGCTGGGGGGCAGATGCCCACTTAGCTCGAGGCGGGGGGGGGGGGCACCGTTCAGTCCAGACAGGGCCCCAGCTCCTCCAGGGTGGCCTTGGGGCTGGAAGCAGGCCAGGCTTCGGAGCTGCCTCACCGGCTCTCTCCTGATCACCAAAGGCCCTCGCTACCTGCTGTCACTGTCCTCTGTGTGCAGGAGCCTGGACTTGAGTCCAGACTGTCTGGGCTGGAACCCCAGCTCTACCACCCACTCTAGCTGTGTGTGACCTTGGACCTGTCACTCCATCTCTCAGACTTCAGTCCTCTCAACTGCAAAATGGGGACAGTGATGGTACTGATCCCAGAGGGTCAGGATTAATAGGTTAGTATGTACAAGACCTGAAGAGAGGCGTGGTGCTTCCCAAGTGCTACAGAGGTTGGTTAAATCTTTGCACCTGAGGGCACAGAGAGGTGTGAGTCCTGCCTTGCCTCAGAGCTCCTGGGCCAGCAGAGCCTTGCTAACAGGCAGCATTATTTCTAGGCCAAGGAGCAAACAAGAATGAACATGAAAGGCAAGTACTCCAGCTTTCCAGCCTGCCCTTGTGTCTGAGCTTCTGATGACAAGGTTCTGAGAACCAGAAGAGAAGCACAGGGATGATCCTGTCCCCAAAGGGAGGGCAGTTGGCGGGGGAGGGTCCTAGAGCAGGATTGCCTGGAAAGCTCCAGCCCTGGACCCTAAGGGGACCTGCTCCACTGAGCCTGAAGAATGGAAGACATAAAATCCCACTCAACAACCCACATTCCCATCACACCTTCATTTCATCTGGGTGAGAGACTAAATTATTAACCAGGACGGAGGGAAGGTTGTGGCCACTAAAGCAAGCTGGCAGCTCTCTCCCAAAGCCAAGGACACATGGGGCTAAGGGGATCTGGCTGCACCACCCCAGCTAAACTGCCCTCACCTCTCCTCTCTCCTCCTCCAAGGGTCCCTCCTCAGGGGGACCAGCTGAAGCATCCATTCCTGGGCCACTTTGGTCCAGGACAAGTGCCCTCGCTGGGGTCACGAGCCGCCTGCACCAACACCAGATTGAGGACCACCCTCACTGGGAGAAGCCAGCTCTGGCTGGGGAAGCTCCCACTAAAGGGGCTCTGGGCTCCTGTGGAGCTGTCATTGCCCCCTCAGCGCAGCCCCTCCAGAATCTCTACCCCAGAGCTGTCACAGTGCCAGCCACAGACTCCTAGAGACTTCTCGACACACCCGCACATCCTTGACTTTTGTCTCACGTCCAGCCCCAATGACAGATGAGAAAATGTGCAGCAAGGCGGCTTGCAAAGGACCTTTATTTTCAAGGGTACCCCAGGCCTCAAGCATGTCCTCTACACACAGGCACCCCTCAAACCCCAAGGGCCCTTCCCCTGCACCCCTTGGAAGGCAATAATGAGAGGGCCTAAGTGGCTCACATGGTGGGGGGCGGGGAGCAGGAATCATAAATACAAGTTAAAAAGGACAAGATGCTCCATCCTGAATGTCTGAAGCTGTGCCAGTAACCAGCGCAGCTCTCCACGTTCCTCCTGATTCCTCAGCAAATAACCTTTTGGCGTAGCTGCTGCTCACCGAGAACCTTCACATGCCTGGCATTTTCTGTTCTGGGAGGCTCTGGGAGGTAGGCAGGCTAAACTGGCCCCTCTCACAGAGGAGGTAACTGAGGTGTGCGAGTGGCCGAGTGATGTACCAGAATCTTACGGAATCCTGGCACCTGGCATGTGCTCCTACGTCCCTGGGGATTGGCCTGGCTGGGAAGTGGCTGAGCAGGGATTTGAACCCGGATCTCTCTAGTTCCATAAGAGTTTTCCACCACCTGTACCATCCCTCTCCTACTTCTTCCACCCAGCCTCTAACCTGCCTCCTTCCCCTTTTCTGGGGTCCAGGCTCAACCAGGAGTTAAGGATCCCTGTCTGTGGGGCTAAAGCAGGTGGTAGCCGTGGAGAAAAGTGGGGATCAGAAAAATCCCCTCATGGGTGGGCAAGACCTTCAGAAGGTCCAGGTGGCTCTGGAAGGAAGCATGACACACACCCCTGAGAGCCACTGTAGGAGATAAATCCCAGACATACGGTGGCAATGACCGCAGCAACAGTTTGAAGATGTCCTAATTGTGTCCCGGGGTACAGTGAGCCAGGGATGCGTTTGGCTCTGCCACAGGTGACAGCCAGCGGGGGAAACTATTGGGAGAGGATTTTCTTCGTCAAAACCCTGCAGCTATGGTTACTACAGTGACTGCAGCCTTTGTAAGCAGGTTGTAAATTGTAATTGAAATGAGTTTTCAAGGTTGAAATAATCAGAGTGCCTCCTTGTCTCTCTCCCATCACCCGCCACGACTCACCCCGCCCAACTCACCCTGCCCAACCGCAACCCTCCGGAGTTCTACGCTCCCTACCCACGCACGCACCCAGTTCTCGAAGCGGTTCCCTCACATAAAGGAATATGAAATCCATTACGTACGCACGCACGTATATTCACATCCACCCATCCAGGGTGGCTGCACGCAAACCTGCAGGCGTTGATACACATGTCTAAACACACACCCATGTTCAAACACAGATAATCACAAGTATATGTATAAACACGGGTAACACATACATCGCTACACAACTAGCATGGCACTCATCCAAACACAGGGTCATCCAGAGTCACCCACTGTTGGGCTGAGATGCTCACAAGTGTTTTCTTTGGGAAGTGATACCTGGAAGGACCAGTAGGGGTAGGAACCTGGGATGGGGAAGGGCGGCCACTGATGCCAGGTGTGCGGCTCCATCCCTCTGGGGCCCTCCAGGAGACCATGTAGAGGACGCCTCAGGGCTGCCCATCTGAGGAGACAACCACTCCCGCTCCCACCAATCTTAGGCCAAGGCCTGCTTCCAAGGGCACTAACTGCACTGGCAAAGACGGGGCTGGTGAGCACTGCAGGGACCAGGGAGTGGCAGCGTGTCTGTATTCACAGGTAGAGGCCCACATGTGCAATCCAGCATAGGTGCACGTACACACATCTGCACACAGAAGCTTGCATTTACATACAATATACAAACGTACACACCAGCTTTCATCTCTTGGGCAACTTCCGGGGAGTAGGATAAGAGGGTCCCAGGGTCCCCCCAGGAACAGCAGCCTAGCAAATAGCTGTGCCTGTCTCCCAGCCTGCCACGGACCAGCTAGTGATATGACCTAGGTCAAGCAAAATGCACATTCCTCAGATGTAAATGGGGGGTAATAATACTGGCCTGCAGGGCCCCTCAGAGGATTAGGGAGGTACAGGTACAACACACAGCATCATACCTTCTATACAGAAGCACTTTATAAACTTGTTTCCTCTCCTCCCAGGCACTCCTCCACGGGATAAGATCCCACATCCCGGGCCTCCCTGCTCCATCCTGCGTGGTGCATACAGGCCCTCCTACCCTCAGGATGACGTGAGCACAGGGTACCCGACCCCATGCAGACCGGGGCCCAGCTGAGGTCCGCCCGCCGAGATCTAGATTCGAGGACAAAGCTGCCACACTGTCCTTCCTGGCCATTCCCCTTCTTTCCCGACTCACCGGTGGTTGATCCATCCTCCCCAATATCTCCCTGAAACACCCAAGTCTTGGCAAGCGATAAATGCCATATAACTATTAGCTGTTATTATCATTGGTGGTGGTGGTGTGGATGCTGGCACAGGCTGGGCGACAGGAATCCCCCACACATCCTCAGCTGCCATGCACCCACCCTCCCTCTCAGAGCTCCCAGCCCCTGTGAACAGAAGGCAGTAAATTTTTCCTATTTCCTCATAAACCGGGCCTTCCTCCGCTCAGCCATCACCTGGCTGGCAGTGCTGTCAAAAAGATGGATGCCACATCTGCCTTGTTTACAGCTTTAATTCCCAAACCCTCTCTGCATGCTCCCAGGGAGGGGGCCAGGAGACAGAGAGGGAGGCAGGTGCTGCCCCTCCCTGGGCCTTGACAGCTGCAAGCCTCCCCCTCAGTGACTCCTTCCTGGCTCAGGTGTGGGGGGAGTCCCTGGGCAATCTGCAGGTGCTTCCCACAGATCACCTCCATCCCTTCTCCGGGAAAAGGTGAGCAAGGTGGCTCTGCAGGGATGGGGCTCTGTGGGGATGGGCGTGGGTAATAGGATTCCCATTTTACAGATGAGGAGACTGAGGCCTCAAGAGGTATAAGGCCCTGCCGAGGTCACACAGCTAGGAGGCAGCAACAGGGGGATTCACACCCAGCTCTGCAGGACCCTGACAGCAGAATGTGTGTACCCTCTCCCTCTTACCACTTTGAGACACACCGGCCCAATCTCCAGCTGCCAGCATCTACTGCTCTTTGGAGACTTTCTGTGGTCACAGCAGCTCTCTGCCCAGCCATCCGGCAGGCAGGCTGGAGGCGCTGAGGAATTAGCACCCTCCAGGAGCAGCCTGTGGAAGCAACAGGCAGAGGCCAACTGTGCAATCTGCTGGCCTCAAGGGGACCAGAGTGGGCCAGTACAAGGCCACCAGTGCAGATGGGCAGGCCTCCTGGAAGAAGTGAGTGGGAAGCCAGGCTGGGAGATAGAGCAGGGGTAGGTGGAGAACACAGAGCACACCTGGGCTGGCTGGAGGCAAGAGGGGGTGCCTGGGAGAGCAGGAGGGCAGGAAATCGGAGATTGGGCAGAGCACCAGCCCTAGAGCCAGGCTGCCTGGGGATAAAGCCAGTTCTGCCAATTCTGGTGCCGTGATGTTCTCAAATGGCCTCTGCAGCCTCTTCTGCAAAATGGGTGCTGCACCTGCAACAGCCTCTACCAACTGCCCTCCCTCATCCTGGATCCTACAGCTGACATGCAACACCAGTACCAACAGATCTGGCAATCCCATCACTCCCACTCCCTATCCACATCAACAACCATTTTACCAGCACCGATCATGCACATCATCTTTCAGCCAGCCTCTTCCTACCCTTCACCTCCAATCCTCACGGCAGCCCACTGAGATGGGCAGTGACTCCCATCTTCTCTGAGACGCAGAGAGGTTAAATGACTTGTCCAAGGTCACACAGCAGGGAGGACACGGAGTCAGATCCAGGCCCGGGGCTGCATCCTTCTCCTGCCCCCCACCAGGTGCCCAGTGCAGAGCCAGCCCCCCACCACTTCCCGTGGGTGTCACCCTGGCCCTCCTGCCTAAGACACTCTCCCAAGGGAGTGGCTCAGCTCAAACCTGGACGGGGCCACGGGATGCTTGAGCCGCCTCCCCCTCACCCGGAGTGGGTCTCAGGTCCCGCACACATTCCCAGCGGCAGCCCTGCTCCTCCCGATACCCTGAGGTGGACCCGATACCCTGAGGTGGACCCACTCACCGCGCCTGACGTGGGGCCACACGGGGACTCTTAGCAGCCTCTGCTGCCAGAAGAGCAAGACGCAGCAGGAAGGATCGGGGTCAGCTGTGAGGTGCCGTCCTCCGCTCCTCCTCCCCACCCTGTGTTCATTCCAGCCTCTGCTCCTTGGTTCGCACCTTCCCCCTGCCCGGGGTGCGTGCCATCACTGCCTCTCCTTCTGAGCCAGGGGCTCCCACACTTTGCTGCACAGGAGAACCACCTAGGCCACTTTAAAAAAAAATCCCAATGCCCAGGTTGTACTCAGTACCAATACACTTAGAACGTCTGGGGGTCAGGCATCAGTAGCTTTAAACAATCTCCAGGTGACTCACTGTGAACAAGGCTTGGGGACGACAGCTCCTACTATGGTCTTCAGCCCTGAACACACACAAAATCACCCAAGGAGCTTTCATGAAGTCCACAGCCCAGACCCCACCCCTGAGATTCTGACTGAACAGGTCTGGGGGTGGAGTGCTGGCATAGTTTTAACAGCCACCTGGTGATTCTAATGCACAGCCAGGCCTGAGAGCCACCATTTTACAGTTCACGAAGTACCTCCATCCATGCTTTCTCATTTCCAACCCAAGACACTCTCTGGGCTGGCTCACCATCAATCCCATTCCTCCAATAAGAAAGCAAAGGCCCGAAGAGGTTAAAGAGCTTGCCTCAGGCTCCCAGCGAAGCTCTACACTCCTGAACTGTGCTCCAGCCCTCCCTCCTCCACCTGCTCTGACAGCCCAAACACCTCCCTCAGGGCTGCGGAGAGATGCCCCTGTCCCCAGTTCACCAGCCAGGCCGAAGACATTTGTGAATCCAGACCCCAGGACTGGGAATCTAGGTAAATAGAGTCTACAGGAGCTGATCAAGGTCCTCTCCTCTCCTGCCCCTCCCAAACCAAGAAGTGACTCCAGAAAGCCCTTTGCCCTTGGCAGGCTGGACACTGGAGGCCCTGTTACCCATCCTGCCCCCATTTCCAGTCTCACCATTCCCCATCCTCCAGCCAGGTCTGGGGATTTATAATCAGGGTGAACATACAATTTTCCATCCCCACTTAGGCACTTTTAAGAATAAAAGGGATGTGGGACGCCTGGGTGGCTCAGCAGTTGAGTGTCTGCCTTTGGCCCAGGGCATGATCCCAGACTCCTAGGATCAAGTCCCACATCAGGCTCCCTGCATGGAGCCTGCTTCTCTCTCTGCCTCTGTCTCTGCCTCTCTCTTTCTCTCTCTGTGTCTCTCATGAATAAATAAATGAAATCTTAAAAATAAAAGAAGAAGAAGAGGAGGAGGAGGAGGAGGAGGGATGTTTTTAGGGGCACCTGGGTAGCACAGTTGGTTAGGCATCCAACTCTTGGTTTGGGCTCAGGTCATGATCTCAGGGTCATGAGCTCGAACCCTGCATCAGGCTCTGTGTTCAGCTTAGAATCTGCTTGAGATACTCTCTCTCTCTCCCTCTGCCACTCCAGCTCATACTCTAAAACAAATAAATCTTAAAAAATAATAAAAGAGATGTTTTCCAAAATTATGTAAGATGCATAGTCACCCTACCCATGAAAGCTCAGTCTCCTGTGCTGTCATTTTTGCATTTCTTAAATCTTCAATTACTGCCTGACAAAGGCATTTGCTGTACAGCCTTTGGCAAGTTGCTTGGCCTCTCTGACTCTCCAGACCCTCCTCTATAATATGGAGATCAGAAAAGCCCTTAGAGCTGTTATAAAAGTGAAAAAAGTGAAATGGGGTAATGTGTATAAAGTGTCTGGAACACAGAAGATACACAACAGTGAGTGATATTTATGGTTATTAGCTTGCCTAGGAACATAAGCCCCCACATCAGACAAACACACACACCCCTTCTCCCATAGACGTACTGACTCATGTACATACACAGTCACACACACCACCATGTACACCCACACATGAGCTTGCCTGCTGGGCCCCTGGGGAATACCCATGATCCTAACTAGCCAATATTCCTGACTCCCAGAGGACCCAGGCCACCAGAGGGCAGCACCCTTCCCACCTGCCTGCCAACCTCCTCAAGCTTCCTCCTCCTGAGTTCTGTGACTCAGGAACCTAAGATCCCGCAAGCCAGGCCAATGGCCCCTTGCTCACCTGGCCCTCTGCCCAAGCCACTTTAATCCGTCCAGGAGGATATGAGAGGGAGATCACCATCCCCTCTCGTGACCACTCAGGTTGAAGGCACCCAGAGCTCCCTCAGTGTCACTAAGGGAAGGTCCTGCTGCAGGCTACCCAGATCAAGAATATACAGGGACCCACATCTGAATGTATCCAAATGTGGACATACCACGATGACTACCCTAGGGGACTTAGGGCCTGGACCTGGGTCCAAATGCTGCTCAACCACCTTCCATCCATGGGAACTCAGATCCTTTTACTTTCTTGCACCTACAAATTGTTTTCCAATCTGTAGAATGGACCCACTGTCCCATTCTCAGGTGGCCCATTCCTCACCCTTTTCAGGACTCTACTCAAATGTTACCTTTATAGGAAAGCCATCTCTTTGTTCTAGTTGTTTCTAGTGTACATTTCCTTTCTGATATATTGTACAGTTCACTATTTATCTCGTTTAAACGTTTTCCTATTAGGATAAACATTCAAGAGATTTTTGACTCACTCATTCAGCGCCATATCCACAGTGCTTAGAACAGGGACGAGTATACCCTAGGAGTCAAATTGGTGTTTGTTGAATGACCAAGGGAACCGCAAGGGATTAGAGATGGTTTCTGCAAAATGCTCTGATGGGTGAATGTCTGGACTCCCACACGGGGCAGCTGGGGTCAATTTCGTGGGCTCATCCCCCAAGGTGGCTACAGGCAGGAGGAACCTCTTGCAGAGACCCAGGAGCCTCCTCCTGCCACACCCCACACCCCAGCAGCATCCCTGATGGCTGAGAGCAAGGCGGCTTCTACTGTTCTAAGCCCTCCTGCCCCAGGCCTCGGAGCCAAAGGGACCCTCCTAGCCCCGCCCCTCAGGCCCCACCCTGCACCCGCAGTCGGCCCGCCCCCAGCCCCTCCTGGCCCCGCCCCTCAGGCCCCGCCCCGCACCCGCAGTCGGCCCGCCCCCAGCCCCCTCCTAGCCCCGCCCCTCAGGCCCCGCCCCACCCCGCAGTCGGCCCGCCCCCAGCCCCCTCCTGGCCCCACCCCTCAGGCCCCGCCCCACCCCGCAGTCGGCCCGCCCCCAGCCCCTCCTGGCCCCGCCCCTCAGGCCCCGCCTCACCCCGCAGTCGGCCCGCCCCCAGCCCCCTCCTAGCCCCGCCCCTCAGGCCCCGCCCCCAGCCCCCTCCTGGCCCCGCCCCTCAGGCCCCGCCCCACCCCGCAGTCGGCCCGCCCCCAGCCCCTCAGGCCCCGCCCCCAGCCCCTCCTAGCCCCGCCCCTCAGGCCCCGCCCCACCCCGCAGTCGGCCCGCCCCCAGCCCCCTCCTGGCCCCACCCCTCAGGCCCCGCCCCACCCCGCAGTCGGCCCGCCCCCAGCCCCTCCTGGCCCCGCCCCTCAGGCCCCGCCTCACCCCGCAGTCGGCCCGCCCCCAGCCCCCTCCTAGCCCCGCCCCTCAGGCCCCGCCCCCAGCCCCCTCCTGGCCCCGCCCCTCAGGCCCCGCCCCACCCCGCAGTCGGCCCGCCCCCAGCCCCTCAGGCCCCGCCCCCAGCCCCTCCTAGCCCCGCCCCTCAGGCCCCGCCCCACCCCGCAGTCGGCCCGCCCCCAGCCCCCTCCTGGCCCCACCCCTCAGGCCCCGCCCCACCCCGCAGTCGGCCCGCCCCCAGCCCCTCCTGGCCCCGCCCCTCAGGCCCCGCCTCACCCCGCAGTCGGCCCGCCCCCAGCCCCTCCTAGCCCCGCCCCTCAGGCCCCGCCCCCAGCCCCCTCCTGGCCCCGCCCCTCAGGCCCCGCCCCACCCCGCAGTCGGCCCGCCCCCAGCCCCTCAGGCCCCGCCCCCAGCCCCTCCTAGCCCCGCCCCTCAGGCCCCGCCCCACCCCGCAGTCGGCCCGCCCCCAGCCCCTCCTGGCCCCGCCCCTCAGGCCCCGCCCCACCCCGCAGTCGGCCCGCCCCCAGGCCTCGGCCCGCCCCCTACCCCTCCTGACCCCGCCCGCGCGTGCTCACTGGTGCACTTCTTGACGTGGCTGCCCTTCTTGAGCGCGTGGCGGCTCAGCTTGCAGTGGAAATTGTCCTCCCAGAACTCGGCAAACCAGATGTTGCGCCGGTTGTTGTCCAGCGTGCGGCTGGAGAAGTAGCGGTCGAAGCCTGGCGGGGAACCTGGGCATCAGGGCCTCGTGCCCCCTTCCCTACCTGCCCCCAGCCCTTCCAGCTCCCGCATCCCCCAAGGGTTAGAGATGCCCAGGCAGAGGGAGGGAGGAAGGCAAGAGCAAGCCTCTGATCCAGGGCCCAGCTGGCAAAAACAAAATGTGGAGCATTTCATTTCATTCAAAATGAAAAGAGCTGTATTAAGTCCCAGGGGTAGCATGTGTAATCTTACAACTGCTGCCTTTATGGAAGAGAGGTGCGTGGGGAGGATGCTTCACGCTTGGCCTTTTAACCACCAAAATGCTAATATCCGGGCTCTTTGAGAAGAAGCCACCTGGGGGTCCTGAGATTAGAGTAGAGAGGCTGTTGGGGGCTGACCAAAGCTGGGGGCACCTGAGCTCTCTGGTTCTGAAGAGGAGGCCAGACAAGAGAGGGAAAAGGGTGACCCAGGTCACATAGCAAGACCAGGGCCAGGATCTTCTGCCTCTGCATCCAGAACTTCCCCATTTCTGACAGAGGCGGCTTCCTCCTCCAGATGTTCCAAAGGAGACTCCCACCTCTGCTCTAAGTGCAGAAAACCCCACCCCAGGGTGGGCAGCCTGGCCAATGAAGAGTGCCTACTCTCTCCCCACAGTGCTCCTTCTGCATTGATGACTGTTCCCAGCAACATGCAGAGTTGACTGAGCTGCTTGGGGTGGGCCCAAACACCTGAGAGTTCAGTAGGGTCCATGCCATGCAGTGAGTGTCCTGCCTGGGGCAGCGTTCAGGTGGAGATTCAGTGGCTGTCGGAGCTGTAGGAGAATGCTGACATTGATAAGGGATTAGGGTTAGGGCAGGGTTTCCCAAGCCGTGGCACCATTGACAGTCTGGGCCCTATCATTCCTTGTTGTGGGGGGCTGTCCTGTGCATTGTGGGATATCGAGCAGCACCCCTGGCCTCTACCCACTAGATGCCAGTAGTATCACTCCCGAGTTGTGACAACCAAAAATGTCTCCAGACTCCCTTGTCTCCCTTGGGGGGTCAAATCGCTCCTCTCCCCTATGAGAACCAATGCTCAAAGTCTTCTCTAGTATCATAGGGAGAAGGGACTTGCCAGACAAGTTCTGGGTTCCAATCCCAGCTATGCCACTTAATAACCATCATATGTCACTTCATCTCTCTGAGCCTTAATATATTCACTTACTAAATGTGTATAAAAGTGTCCTGTGGGGTTGCTGGTAAGAGTAAATGAGATGTCTCTCAACAGCCATAGTCACTACTGTTTTGTGTTTACCATAGCTCGAGGCTGAGAGGGATAATGTGGAAACTTCTGTGGCCTGTGTCCCCTCTAGCTCAGGGTAAAGAACACGCTGCCCTGTGACCTTGAGCAAATGCCTCCCGTGCTCAGGCCTCCATCTCTTGGAAAGCTCAGTAGAGACGGATGTCTGCAGGCCTTCCCCACAATATCAATGCTGGCTTCTATTTACCGAAGCAAGAGCAGGGGAGAAGGCCCTGGGAGCCTGCCTCCCCCCATGGTGAGAACAGTGAGGTCCCTGCCAGACTGGGCCACTAATGGGAACCTCACGCCTCACTCACAGAGAGGTTCTAGTCAGAGCAGGTTGTTCCTACCCAGGGTGATTGTGGGTTCTGCCCCGAGAGGAAGGGATGCCGGACAGGACAGGCCCAAGCTCAACAGCACCCAGGGCCTGGATCTGGCAGGCCCTGCACGGAGAACCTGCCTCCACCCCCACCCCAGCACAGCATCTTCCTCTTGTCTCCTGCTCCCAGGCCCTTTTGACAGAGGACTGGCCCCAGGCAGGGAGAGGGCCTTGGCTCTCCGTCTCAGATGGGAGAAGGGATGGAGGTACGTGGGGATGAAGGGAAGTCCCTGATAAATAACCTTCCTGTATGTGCCACGCATCTCCACACCCAGAAATATCTGAGAAGGAGGAAGAAAACTTCTGAATCTGGATTTGAATCCTGCTGGGTTGAGTGTAGCCAGAAAGGCCACCCAGCCTAGACGGTCAGCACCAAGGGGATGTGGACCAAGGAAGAGGAAGGACAGGATGTGGGAAAATGAGGAATGGAGTAGGGGGACAATAAAAAGGGACAGCTGGGGAGGATGGTGGCAGCAGTCAAGAGCGGTGGGCGTGCCTTGCCCAGTCCTACCTCGCACAGACATCCTCTTGGGGAGGATAGTGACTGCACCCTCAGCCACCTCCTCCAGGTGCAGCACCGGTGTGCTCTTAGAGCCCCAGCTGTCCGAGCCCATCCAGAAGAAGTGGCCTGTCTGGTTGGCCTTCCGTGCCGCCTCTAGCACACGCCTGTGGGAACACACACCAGCCCAGCCCAGCCGTGTCTGCCCATGCCACGACCCCACCCCAGCCACACCTGCTCAGGGGCCGTTAGCTGACCCTCCCCACCCCAGGCACACACACATCCCCCTCATAGCCCATGCCTGTTCCACCAGGCCCATGCTTCCACCTGCATCTGGCCCACACCCTCCTCTGGCCCAGGGTGCTCCCCCAGACCCACTTCTGCCCCTAGGGCCACATCTGTCCTACAAAGACAAACCCATTTCCCTAGGTCCGTGCACGCCCCATATCTGACTTGCACCCCCGGCACCACATCTGCCCAGTCTGTGTCCTCTCAGGCTCATGCCACCCTGGTCCTGTGTCACAGCCACATCTCTTGGTTCATTTTCACATCTATATGCCTGCAAATGCGTACATACACACGCACGTGTGCAAACATACACACACTCCTCTACATGGTTACCCCTCTGCACCTGCTGCTCCCCTGCCAGCAGAGCCCTCTCCAGCCCACCCCCTTCTGTGCCAAAAGCCTGGGCCTCCAAAGAGCTGCTTCCCAGACCCTCCTGGGTAGATGAAAGGGTGAGAGGCAACCAGGTGCTCACCTCACCCCGTCCACAGTCCTACTGTGACAGTGGTTGTAATCAAATCAAATTGGGGACCCTAGAGCCCAGCACAGGGCGGTACCCACAGGAGGCACTCTGGAGGAGAAAACCAGCCAGAACTCCCCCAACCCAGCTCTGGGGAATGCCTCCTCAGAGGAGGGGAGGCAGAGGGGGGCAGGGAGGCCGGAACTCCAGGAGGCAAGCACCGAGCTCAGAAGCTCACAGTGAGGGAGAGGCTGTGATACTAGGAACTGGGACACGGCCCCCAGGGCTTGGGGGTGCTGCGGATCCTGGGAGCCTGTGCAGGAGGCAGCCGCTGGGGCCAGACAGCCCAGGGCTGGGGGAGAAACTCGCTAGCAGGCCCCAGAGCCCACGCCTTCCCTCCTCCAGCAGCTCTCGACTCTCCAAGTCCCCAAACCCACCCTCCCCAGGGCACATTAATGAGGGGGTGAGGGGGAGCTGTTCCCAGAAGCCATGCCCACAGCCTATTAGTACCCGCTAGCATCAGGCCAGCCAGAGATGACCAGAGCTCCCAGACCTTCCTCCCTGCAAAGTCACCTGGGTTTATTTTTACTTCTGTTTGCTTCTGAAAATGCATGTGGATTTCCCGAAATGCCTCTGCCCCCCCTCCCTGCGGCATTCCCTCTGGAGTCAGCCCCTCCCCTAGGTACCTCTGCTCTGGGAGGCATGGCCCAGCGCCCTCATCTTCCCTTCCCAGCACATGGGTCCATCTGAGCTAAGCAGGAGGCCTGGAGCAGGGTGCACTTCTGGATGGGGTATGGGTTCTGAGTCCTGGGCTTTGAGGTGGGGATAAAGATAGGAGTGCAGGGACCAGTAACTGAAGGAGAAGGACTTCTGAAGGGAACCTCCTCCTCCAGGAGCTGGTGACCTGTGGATAACAGGAATGTCCCGATGGCAGAATTTAGGGGGCCTGTAGGCCTTGAGGGGGTCAGGAGCAGCCCTAGGCTCCACAGCCTCTGACTCCTCCCTCCCAGCCTTGGGCTGCCTGAGACGCTGCCCTTAGAGCTGGTCTCTTAGCCGTTTGTGGCCTTAATGATCTTCCAGAACTTCCCCCTCCATCCCTGCAGGGACCTGGCAATGTCTCCTGGGGGAAATCTGTCCAGGATGGGGTCGTCACCAAGTGGGGAAAGGGCTGGAAAGAAGAGGACCCAGATGGACACTGGTTAGCAACAGGGAGGGAAGCACAGGGGGGCAAGGGCAGACAGGCAGCCCTGGCAGAGCAGGAGGGCAGGGGAGGCTGAGGGCACAGCAGGCTATAACACGTCAGGCCAGCCAACTGAGGGGGGAGGCCTGGGGAGGATCACATCTACTGACTCATCCTCCCCCGCAAATGTGGGGGCCTGCCTCCCCCATTGGACTCTAGCAGGGGCTGTGTGTCCCCTGAGCCTGGGGCTTCCTGAGCTCAGAGCTTGCATCTCTCCCCTTGGCCAGGACAATCACAGAGGCCTGGCACATCTTGGCCCTGACATCAGTCTGAGAGGTAGTAGCAGGGAAAAGGCAAGGCAGGAAGAAGGGAAGTAGGTTAAGATGGGTGCTTTGATGTGCACCAGACTCGGGACCAGAAGAGATGGGCTGGCCCAGCACTGCATCACATGGTCCTGGCACCCTAAAGTCCACCTGTTTCCTCAGCAGATGCAGAGACTGAGGCCAGGGAGGGGACGACACCGCCCACAGAGAGTGTGCACCAGAGCCAGGACTAAACCCACAGCCCAGGCCTCTTCCCACTACTCCAAGCTTTGCCAAAGAGAAGAGGCAGGGGCTAACAGAGGTGGGGGTGGTGGGGACTCCACACGCCCCAGGCACTTGCTTGGAGCCTGACTTTAAGCCCTTTAAGCACATTCCTGCATTCAGTTCTCAAATAACACTACCAGGCTTGCATCCTTAGCACCTCCCTCCTTTTTTTAAAGCAGAAAAGAGGCACAGAGAGGTTGAGAAACTTGCCTCAGGTCACACAGCTAGGAGGAGGGAGAGTAGGATTAGACCTAGTTCTTTGGCTGAAAGTCCAGGGCCTTAGCTCCTTTGTTAAAGTACATGCTTACCATCCCCAGCTGATAGAATGGATGCGGGGGAAATAGTGAGGGGGGATAAGAGTGCCCATTAGCAGTAGCCTGTGCCCCAGCTGTCTCCCACCCCACCCCTCCAGATCCTACAGTGCAGTCAGGCTTGTCTAGGAAGGTCTCCAGCGGGACCCAGGGCTCTCCCCGTGACTGGCTCCCAACCCTCACCCCGCTGCCGCCTGCTCTCACCTGATGTCATCCTCATTGGCAAAGATGATGACCGCCCTGGCGTTTGAGGTCTCCAGGAGGCGACGGATGATCTTGTCAAACTCCCCAGGCTTGGGTTCCCGCGGTATCTTCACTGACTGCGCGATGCACACGCCCCCTGTGGGAAGGGCGCCAGTCAGCCTGGGGCAGGGGGCAGCACCAGTCTCTCCCCGCTTCACCCTACACCCTCCAATACATACTCCCTCCAGGAGACAGAGGCCAGGGCTGCCCATGGCCCCCCCAGCCAGACTTCTAGCTCACAGGTCCTGATCTGTGCACAGGCACAGGCTGTGCAGTCAGAACTGCCACGGTACAAATTTTGGTTCCACCACTCACCAGCTGGATGGCCCTGGGCATGTCACTTCAGTTCTCTGTGCCTCAGTTCCCCAGCCTGTAAAGCAGGCTGGTAGCGAGAGGCAATACAGCATCATGTTTAGGAGCTAGACTGCCTGGGTTTCAATCTCAGCTCTGCTGCTTACTGCAGTGTGACCTCAGGGTGGTGACTAAACCTCTCTGTGCCTCAAATACATCATCTATAAAGTGATGACACTACTACTTACTTCACAGGGTTGTTACCAAGCTAAGTGAGTTAGTGCACACAAATACAATAATACCTGGCACATAGGGAGTACTTAGTAATGGTGGTTATTTTCGTTGAAACCATCTCATAAGGTTTTTTTGGAGGAGTAAATCTGAGAAGAGAGCAAGTTGCCCACCCTGGGCTATCAGATCACCACGCATCCACATCCGTGTCATGTGCACCTCCCAGGGCTCTTGTCCCCAGGTCATGTGCTCATCAAAAGGTCCCTTGATGAGACCACTGTGCATGGCTGCTGACTCATACCTGTGCATCTGAGGCCTATCCCTCCAGGTCTTCCCACCCTTTCCAGGCTCTTCAGCAGGTAGGCTCCCCAGCTCCCCCTCTATGCCCTGACCCCCACAGGGTGCCTTGATGCCTGCCTCTCCCCCCATTCCCAGTTCAAGAACTCACAGGAAAGCCATTCTAATGTGTGTGCTTCCGGTGGAGTGACCAGAGGAGCTCTGAATGGGTCAGGGGGTTTGGGAGCCCCCCTGTCTCTCCTCCTTTGGCCCACTGCCTGCCTGGCTGGGTCCTGGAGGAGGGGCCAAGGGCCGGAGCCTGACTATCTCTTGAGCTGTCTGCCTACAAGAAGCCCAACCCCCATGTCTGCAGAAGCATCCAGGAGGCAGAGTCAATACATCCAAGGCCAGATTCACATCCAGGCTGCAAGGCTCACAGAAACCCTGGGAGCACTTCAGACTTCACCCAGCCAGTTCCTAGCCTTAGACACGTCTCCAGTGTTGGCAGGGGACAGATGTCATTCGTGCATTGAAATCCCACCTGACCTCCTGGTACAAAAGCACCTATGGATCACTGTTGCTGTTATCAACAGCATTTGACAGATGAGGACGCTAGACAGGAGGAGAAATCACACAGTCCCCTGCCCCTACTGAGATACAGAGCAAGGGAGCCTCCAGGGGCTGAGAACACCAGGGTCCCTGGTGGCAGAGTCAGGGCTCAACTGATGGAAGAGCATGGGGGATTATTCTTAAGGAAACAGATCTTTTATCTAAGACTGTCAGCCCCTCTGGGTCCTACTCAAGGGTCACAGCCCAGCTCCACCCCAAACAGGATCCCCTGGGGACCCAGCAATGCCTCAAACCATCTACCTTGGCTGGGCACCTGGCTGCTGCCCACGCTGGGGCCACTTGACACTTCTGCACAGACTCCATGTGCCTCTGTGTGGGGCCCACCCACCAGCCCCACCAGAAGTGCCAACAGTACCCAGCTCCACTCCAGAAGGAGCCTCTAGGGGCGCCTGGGTGACTCAGTTGGTTAAGCCTCTGCCTTCAGCTCAAGTCATGATCCCAGAGTCCTGGGATGGAGCCCTGCATCAGGCTTCCTGCTCAGTGAGGAGTCTGCTTCTCCCTCTCCAGCTCCCCCTGCTTGTGAGCTCGCGCGCGCGCTCTCTCTCTCTCTCTCTCTCTCTCTCTCTCTCTCTCTCGTAAATAAATAAAAATCTTTAAAAAAAAAAAAAAGAGCCTCTACCCTTGGAACAGAGGTGGCAATCAGGGAAGGCTGTCCAAAGGCGATGACCCTGAGCTGAGTCTGAAGGAGGAGGCATAAGCAGCCAGATATGAGGCATTCTGGAGAGGAACAAGGTACACTCACTAGAAGGGGGGTAGTTCTGTGCCAGGCACCTGCCAGGCCTGAGGCCACACGACACATGCACACTCTCACATCCCTGTCCCCAGGAAGTAGACCCCACCCTGGTTCTCCACAGCAGGCAAAGCAGCCATGGTGCTCTGCCCTCGCCCCTGACTAGAACCCACCTCCCTTACTTTCTGCCTCTTTCAAGCAGGCCAAGCTCCTCAGGTCTCTCCTAAGGCACCAAAGAAATCCAAAGCACCAGAGAAGACCATGGTCACCAGGAGCTCATGGGGAAGGAGGGAGGGTCCTTGGGCAGGACTGGTCCCTCCAGACCCAGGTCCCACAGAGAGAGCCAAAGGGAGCCAGTCTGCTGCCCACAGCACGGGCCATGTGCTAATGGCAGCTGGGCAGGCGCTCAGCTCCCAACTAAACCTCCATATGGTTCCTTTCCAGTTAGAAAGTGGGCCAATTGTGACATTTCCCTCCCATCTGGAGAGACAGATGGACAAGGGGAGGCGGCTGGACAGGGGGTAAGGGTGAGCCACCTGGCTCCAGGAGGGAGGAGGGGGGCCAGGGGCATAAGGAAATGGGAGTTAATTGTCTTCAAATGGGGAGAAACTCTCAGAAAAGGGGTATTTCTGGGCCACGCCCCTCCCCCCCCCCCAGGAGGATCCACGGGATGGTCCCACCTGACAGCCCAGGGCCTATCTTGCATGTTTCATTTCTCTGGTGAAAGAATTAAATGACCACCACTCCATCAGCTAGAATGAGAGTGAGCCACGAGGTACCTGAGATGGGAGGATAGTCCAAGCAGGATACTCTTACAACCACAAGAGAGGGAGGCAGTTGGAGGCGGGCGGGGGGGGGGGGGGGGGGGGCGGGGAGGATGTTCTACAAAGCTCAAAAATACCAGTGAACATTTATGAAGCATCTAGTGTGCATTGACTATTACTCTGCAAATTTTACATGGATTCATTCATATGGGGTGTCATCAGCACATCTCTAATTTCTAGATGAAGAAACTGAGGCACAGAGAAGTTAAAGGGGCTTCCCAAGGTCACATAGATAGTCAGGGGGAGGGGGAGGGTTTAAACACAGGCCATCTGGCTCCCCCATTGTGTCATGGCTCAGGCCATGTGGGGAAGGGGCTGGTGTACAAGGTCAAGGGAACACCTGCAGCCCGTAGACATGGGCATGTCTGGGCACACTGCCCGTTCTGGAGTAAGAGCCCACTGGCGTCCGGGGTAAAAAGCGAAGTACCCACAGGGTCCCTTTGCATTGCTGCCCAAATGTCAGCATGGCTGCTCCAGGGACCCCAGGATGGGGATTAAGCAACTGGCTCACCGGGGGCTGTGCCAGTGTGACACAAGCTCCCAGCAGTGAGGGGCATCTATCTCAGCTGCCCTCCTGGCCCCTTGCTGCAGCCAGAGAGGACCGGAGTAGCCCCAGAGGGACCAGCATTTACTGAAGCATCCACTCCAAGCCTGGCACGCAGTGAGGCCTCACACCCCCCAGGGCAGGTGCTAGTAGTCCCATCTTACAGATGAGGGCTGAGGCTCAGAGGTGCTAGGCAGCCTGACAGAGGTCACACAGCCCGGAAGTAGGAATGCAATCTGGGTCTGTGTCCAGACCCTCTCTCAGGCAGAGAAAGAAAAGGCCTGGGTCACTGGGTCTCTGTTGAGCTCTGCTTCCCGCAGCCCCTCCCCACCCCTGGAAAGACCCCAATCACATGCCAAACCCGCCAGCCCTCTTGCCTGCTATCCTGTAGCTGTAGCTCCATCACCATCGCTGTGGGGATCATGGCTAACACACCCCTGGGACCCCCTCTTCAACCCTCTCTACCAGGGAGGGAGTTCTCCTCACCCTACTCCTTTCCCCCATGGCCTCCCTCATTGGATAAAATACAAACCCATGAGTCCATATGGACAGTAAACAGAATTGAATTAAACCTAAGTAGCAAGAAACAAGCCCACTCCCTATCTCTGCTCAGAGGTTGAAACCTTCTACGTCTCCCAGACTCCAGGCATAGGATCATAAGAAAGCAGGGAGCATGGAGGAGTCCCTCCTAAGCGCCCCCTTGGCCAGCCCCTCACTCTACACCCCAGCCTCCCAGGCCCTGGGTGAGCACCCAGCTGCCAGCTACAAGCTCTGCTGCCCACCAAGTCAGTGCATCCACTCACAGGGCCACGGGCACGAAGCCATGACCGCTTGCCAAGCACATCTGAGCACTTGGGAGCGCAGGGACCTCACAGACCTCCTGGCCCAGGTTGGACAGGGAGCAAGGAGGACGAGGCCCGAGAGGAGGAGTGCTTTCCCCAGGGGCACACGGCAGTTGGGGCAGAGCCCACCTCCAGATGAGGCTCTCGCCACTGCACCAGGGGGTTTAAAATCCAGGCCAGCCCTCTGTGGCTTCTTCCCACCTGCTTTGTCACAGAATAAGCAGAGCCCCCCCAACTAAACCCAGTGAATGTTGGGACATCCCCTTACCTCTCTGGGACCCCTCCCACCCCCGCCCTCCCTCAGCTGTGCAGTGAGTGCCCCACGTACCCCCAGCTGTGGCAGCCCAGAGCCTGCCCTCTCTCCACGCCTTCCCCTCCCACTGGTCAAAACTGACCCATCCTTGGTCCCCTCAAGGCCCTGCCTCTGCTCCCAGAAAGCTGGGAGAGTGGCCACTGAACACTTTGGAGACTACATAGAGACATTCAGTAAAGTGGGGTGCGCTGATCGCCTATAAGCTGGCACGCCCCTTTCTACATTCCTCCCACAGGAACGCACACATGGGCACAGGAGCCCCACGCAGCCATGCACTGCAGCACCGTTTGCAAAAGCAGACTATCGGAAATGACCTAAATACTTTACAACAGAATGGATAAACTGTGGTGTTTGTACAGTGGAAAGAAAATAGCTCTCACAACAGTACCAGCACAACCGAATCCTGAGAACAGGAAGTTGATCAAAAAGGCAAATTGCAACATGATGTGTCCCGTCTATGAGGAGCTTAAAGATCACATATAATAAGACTTAATGTATAGGGAGACACACATCCATATGAACAAAAGCTGCAGGAAGGCAGGAGCTTCTGTCTGTTGCACTCATCGCAACCTCCCCGGAGCCTAGAACAGTGCCCAGCACATAGTAGGTGCTCAATAAAAGTATGCTGAATGACTTCCTTCTACCACCTTCAGAGTTGTGGTTACCTCAAGAGAGGAAAGCAAAAGAACAAGACTGAGAAGGGCTCCATGGGGTGGGAGGGGGGCAGGGGGATTGGCTTCTAGACAATCCATGTTCCATGTTTTACTTCTTTAAGCAATAATCAGAAGCAAATATGGCAAAATGTAAATGCTTAGTAAATGTGGACCACAGAATCCAAATCAGACAAAACTTTCAGACACAAGGCACAATGATGGTATGCTCGTCCTCATGTGGTTTGTGCTGCCCGATGGAGGACACAACGGGACACACCCCAGCCTTTCCTTTCCATCTGTGGAATGGAGCCCCTTAGCCGCTCCCAGCCCAGTGGCATCCACAGGGCACTGGAGGGCGGGGAGTGGGGAGCCTGCCAGAGACCGCCCTTCTCCCACCAGCCTTCTGGCTCCTGAAATCCTATCTGCCCCTGAGGACAGGCTATTAGCCCTCCCCTGTGCCTCCCCCAGGGTCCAGACACCTGCCCTGACTTGAATGTGACATAGAGACTCCACTAGCAAAACTTGATACTGGCTTCCTGTTGTATTTTGTGGTCTCTGAGCCCCTTCTATTTGCGGTCTGATGACCTTTCCCAGTGTTCTCCAGGTCCAGCCAATGTATCTGTGTCAGTGTCTGCCTCCAACTGCACTCCCCAAGGGCAAGGCCGGGTCCGTGCGTTCGTGTGTTCCTTCATTCATGCATGCTTTCATCCAAGAAGCGCCCTGCTCAGTTCCCAGCACAATCGGATGCTGAGAAATGATAACAAGCGAGGTCCCTACCTTGGAGCTCATGGTCTAGTTGGGAAAAGCAAGACCAGGAAAGAGAGCAATCAGCCGGAGGAGAAGTGCAAGGGGACACCCTCTGGGCTGGCAGGAGTAGACAGTGGCAGGGGATGGCCCCTGGGTGCCAGGCCCACCGCATGCTTCTCTGCACTTCACGCATCCACCAACACACCCTGCCCGCATGCTGCTACTTTCCCTTCATGGAGTCAACAAATGTTTACCGAGCTTGTCTGGTGCCTGGCAAGTTTTAGATGCTAGGGCGCAGCCGTGAGGATGGGGCCCCTACCCTCACACAACCTGCTCATGGTGGCAGAAAACCTCTTGGAGGCGGGGCAGAGGAGGAAACCAGCAGGGTGATGGGGGGCAGGGGTGGGGGCTGCATCCCCTCATTCCACCCCGTTGGGTCCTAAAGGACAAGGAGGGTCAGGCCAGGCTGTGTAGCTTAAGAGGCAGAGGCAAATTTGAGTCTGCTCTGACTTTTCCCTTGGAGCTGCTGCCTTGCCCGAGAGCCAGGAACTGAAAACACTTTAGACTTGTAAATCCCACCCTCAAGTGAGAGCTCGCTGCTAAAATGACCTGGTTTCTCTGTCCCCCAGTGCCTGGGATTGTCAGCACCTGGCTCCCTCCATCAGCACCGGTGACCCAGGGAGTTTGTTTGAGCACAGGGACACAGAAACCGCCAGGCAAGAAGGGACACCCCGGGGGAGCCAGTCAGCCAGCCTTCCTACCTGGAGGGCTCTCCCTCGTGCCCCAGGGGACTCAGGTTTACACACACTGCACCTGTGCCCAGCTTCCTCGTCCTCCCCACACCTCCCTGCCCCCCACTAGATGGCTCTTCCCATTCTACCAGTCTAAAGAAGCCCTCCCCACCATCCTGCCACCCGCCCCCAGGGAACCTCCAGGTCCCCTGCCTTTGCAACACCCCACTTGAGGTGGCCTTCCACCAGAGCAGCCTGCTTTCACCTAAGTCCACCCCACCATGTTGGGGGCAGTCAGGGGACCCGGGCTCTCTCCTTTCTCCTTCCTCCTTCCTTCCAGAGGTCTCACCCTCCAGGCTTGGGCATCTGTCTCTCCGTCCTAGTCTCATTCTCTCACTCACCAGGAGACCTACCCTTGCCAGGCCCTGAGTAAGGAGCTAAGTGGCCAGCATGCAGGCAGCGGGATGGGCCCCGTTGGGCAGAGAGGCCAGGACAGGGCGCCGCATCCATGGCTCCCCAGGGGACTCCACGTCCACCCCGTCTTTCCCCAGCTCCCAGGGCCCTAGGGTCACACTCTTCTACCCAGGCTGTTCAACTGGCCTGAATAGCACCCTGAGTGCTAGGCTCTAGACTAGGGAGGAGAAATTTCCCTACGGTGGAAGCATGCAGGTGGCCCAGGAAGGCCTGTTCCCTCACAGCACAGTGAGCAGCTGCAGACCAGCACAGACACGGGCTCCTCTCCTCTTTTTCTTTTCTTGCTTTTTTCTTTTTTTGGTCCTTTTAAATTTAAAAAGGGAGAAAAACAATAAAAAGACAAATCCTGGGAAATCAAGTGGAAAAATCTACATTACAGCAAAATGTGAAGACAGCAAATTGCAACATAGAAAGAAAGGTGGGGGGAGTTACACAACCCAAGGGGGGTCCCAGGTTCCTATAGGTTCCCAGCAGAGGGGGAGGTGGGAGGAAGGCATGAGGCAGGCTAGGAGTTACCCTGGACCATATGGCACCACACACATACACATACGCACACGCACGGGCACACACACACATGCACAAGCACGCACACTCAGCCCTGCCTCCCACTCCAAAAGCCAGGTCCTCTTCCCAAATCCGCTTTCAGGAGAGGGACCCACTCAGGGGGTCAGTGACTAATCCAGTGCTACTTTTGTTTTCAGGCAGCAGAGCTGTGGCTGGAGGGTGTTTTGAGGTCAGGAAGATGCCAGGCCCTGAGAGACTGCCCCTGATGCCTGGCTGTTCCAGGGTGAGGAGGGCTGTGGGAGCAAGTGAGAGGTAGGCCTGGACTCTAACCAACCCTGGCTCCTGCTGGGTCTGGGGCTCCCCAGGGGGCTTAAGGCCTCTAGTTGGGGGGAGGGTGGCCATTCAGGACTGGTTCACGGCCACTGTCCCTTTCTGCTCCTGCTCCCAGACCTACTCCCCACTACTCTCCACTTGACACAGCTCCCTGCCTACAACCCCCAGTGACTCTGTGCGTGCATGCACGTGAATGTGAGACAGAGATGGAGACAGGGACAGGGATTCGAGGTCCACCCCTCCTCCTCAGGTCTCTAACATCCAGCCTTACCCGGGCCCCTACAAGATCTGCTATCCAACCACATCTGCTGCCTCCACAGGCCTTCGCAGAGGATGCTCCCTCTGCCAGGCCCCCACCTGGTGCTGCAGGGACCCTCTGCAGCCTTCCCTCCCTGCACCTTGGATATATCCTTAGTGTCTGTAGCTCTGCTCAGAGCCTCAAAGGGCCCAGGCCTCGTGCTGTACCTGCTCGAGAGATAGGCACTGATTCATGCTTGCTGCATGAATGAGCCACTGCATAGCTAACTGAGGGGGATGGGAGGGACAGAGGGACAGAGGGACAGGGGCAGCTAGCAGGGAGTAGGGGCAGAGGCTCTGCAGGAATCCAGAGTGGGGACCCATACCTGCTCAAATCCTTCTGCCTCCTCTGGGAGCCCCTGACCCCTGCACCTGTGACCTCCCCTTTGAGTTGCCGCCCAGTCATGCTGAGTGCCCAGACATTTGTATGCCAGGCACTGGGCACCCACTTTGTGCCTGGCACCTCGTCCATGCCAGACTCTGGGCTCCAGAGATAATCCATTCACAGCATCTGCCCTTGCAGGATGCACTTGTGAGCTCTGCGCACATGCATGGGCCGGGCATCACACACACTTGGACATCTTCCTCAGTCTTGCCTTGCTTGGAGATTTTATTTCTCCAACTA
Source organism: Canis lupus dingo (assembly GCF_003254725.2). Lineage (NCBI taxonomy): Eukaryota > Metazoa > Chordata > Mammalia > Carnivora > Canidae > Canis > Canis lupus. The sequence goes on from NC_064254.1 coordinate 3,482,877, forward strand.
GATGAAAATTCCTTGCTGTGAACACTTAGGAAAAACAAGAACAAGTGAGGGGGCACCTGGCTGGCTCAGTCAGTGGAACATGCAGTTCTTGATCTTGAAGTTGTGAGTTCAAGTCCCACGTTGGGGATAGAATTTACTTAAAAAAAAAAAAAAACAGGAAGTGAAGAAAAGTGTAAGAGAACCATACAAACTGGCAGGTCCTCAGAGTCTGAAGATAGCAGGGCCGGTAGAAAAGCATGAAGTAGAATATTCACCCTCCCTGTATGACCAGGGTGACTCTACCCCTAGGGAAGAAGTGGGCCAACTGTGAGAGATTTGGCTGGAGCCAAGAAGACTCAGGTACCAAGGGACAATGAAGAGAAGACAGTCCCCCAGTTTCCTGTCCAGGTGCCTCCCTAACACATGCCACCAAAGGTCTGTGCCAAGCATGAACACTGCACCTGCATTCGGCTTCCCCCCACCCCCGCCCCGCCCCTCCAGCTCAAGAAAGAGCATGCTAGCTGCACAGCTTACTGGCTGTGTGGCTTTGAACAAGTCACCTAGCCTCTCTGAGCAAAAGACCTTCCAACTACAAAATGGGAAAGGACTGGGACACCTGGGTGGCTCATTGGTTGCGCATCTGCCTTTGGCCCAGGGCATGATCCTGGAATCCCGGGATCTTGTCCCCACATCGGGCTCCCTGCATGGAGCCTGCTTCTCCCTCTGCCTCTATCTCTGCGCCTCTCTCTGTGTCTCTCATGAATAAATAAGTAAACTCTTTTTTAAAATGGGAAAGGACTTAAAGAAACTGCACCTGATGGAGTTGCAGTGAGGGTCAAAGGCAGTGGCGCCTGTGAAGACCTGGGTCTGCCTCCTGGGGCCAATGCCTTTGGGGACAGTTGAGGACAGTGGGGGTAGGAGCTGCTCACACAGGAGGGCGGGAGCTGGGAAGACAGAGAACTCATTCCCCAGGCCAAATCAGGACCCAGGGCTGCTGAGGTGTGCTCTGGGGGACCAGGGACACCATGATAAACCAGGACCTGACCCCGGAAACAAATGCTGGGCAAAACATACACGTTTCCCTTCCTGAATAATCTCAGCACCTAGCATCACTCCCAGCCACACCCCAACACACACATACACACACACGTGCACACAGGCAACACACCCCTTCACAAGTCACATACCCCAACCTCACACTACCTTAGGGCCATGGACCCGCATGAGGCCAAACCCAGCCCCACCCCATCACCAGCACGAACCTGATGACAGCCTGTGCAGAGGACAGGCACATGGCCACACTCAGGCACCAACGCACAGTCCCACTCACACAACCAACAGCCACACAAGCTCACGTGGTGACTGCAAGGCCTCACATGACCACTCGCCGCACCCGGCCTCCCTCAGTCACTCAGCCACAGAGCTGGGTACACCAGCACACTCGTGTGTCCACTCCTCCTTGAAGCTGCCACACCAGCAGGACCACACCTGGGCACCATTCATACCTCCCCTGCACTGCTGCCTCTGAGGCGGGCCTGGCTTGGGAGTGCCAGGGGGGTGGGTTAGTGACCTAACGGCGGGGTATGGCACCCCTGTCTTCCAACAACTATTTACCAAGCAGCTTCGGTGGCTTCTCTGTCAAGGCAAACCCTGTCTTCCTGCTGAAATCCTGTCCCTCTGCCTCCACTCCAGCCCAGCCTTGCCCCTGTGGAGAAGCAGGCTGGCTCTGGGGATGCAGGGGACACAGATCCAGAGCCCTGGCCTAGTGTGACATAGGAGGCTGAGTATGGGCACAGAAGGGCCCATGTCGCACTTCAACCACCGGGTTGCTTTGTGGTAAAAGCTACTTTGCCCAAGCTCTCCGAACATCCATTTCTGCATCTGTGATGGAATGACATTACCCCCACCCCCAGAAATACAAGGTTGTCGTGAAGATGGACGGGATCCCCCGTGGACATATCTGGCCTCCAGGGCAATACTTAGGGGAGGGGGAGAGGGCAGGTTAGGGGAGACTTATCAGGGCAGCTGTGGGGCTCACTGCCTTGGAGCTGAGAGCTGCTATCTCCTCCCCAGGAGGCTGCTGGGCAGTGGCAGCCTTGTTCAGAGCTGCATTATTCATGGTGCTCAGCTCTGAGCAGAGGGAAATTTGCTGAGTGATCGACCTAATATCTTAACACAAACCCATTTAGGCAAAACACCTTTGAAGCAAGAAAGGCAGGAAAAAAAAATAGAAAAGAAAGCAAAGAGGTTCGGAGGCAGGTAGTGACAAAAGGCTGGTTCCTATCTGCCCGCACCCCCAGCACCCCCCCCATCCACAGGATACCCCTGCCCCGACTCAGCCCCCCCAACCTCCACTTTCCCTGACTCTCAGGCATCCTTTGGTTGAAGGAATCCCACCCATTTCTCAGATTTGGCTCAGAGAGGAAGGAGTCTGCCTAAGGTTCACACAGCACGTCAGGGGTCAGCCGGACCCAGGTCTGCTGAGTGCTAGCTCAGAATTCTCTGCTAAGGAGCCCTTCACAGAGCAAGACCCCAGAGCTCCAGTGACACCCCTGCTTCCTCAGCCTCTAGCTCCATACCCTCATACAGCAGGACCTCTTTCTCCAGATCAACTCTGATTTTCCCGCCCTCAGCCTCTGCTGGTCCCTCTGCCAGAAATACCCTTCCTGCTCCTCTACCCATCCAATACCCTGGAGGGGCTCATTTTCTCCTCCACTTCCCCCTGGAAACATGCCAGCTCTCTGGCCCAGCTGGAGCTCACCATGCCCATGTGGGCTCTCCCCACACCCTCTCCACTGGCACACGGCATCCTCCTGCTTGTGCCGTGGCCCATCTGCTAACTCTCCTGCTTCAGGGTGCCAGGGCTCCCAGCTCGGCCACCTCTAGGCTGGGTGACTTTGGACAAGTTACTTACCTCTCTGAGCCTTATTTCCCTGTACTACAGTGTGAAGAATACACATAAGAGGTTAATACACATAAGGTGCTCCGAACACAGCCAAGCGCACACGCACTCAGTAAGTGTTTGCTCTTGTAATATTGTCGGGTTTCTCCCATCACCCCATAAGCCCCTTTCAGGGGAGACCATGTCTTTCTCCTCCCTAACTCCCCAGTTTCCAGCAGAGTGCCAGGCACACAGGAGGGACTCATCAACATTGGCTGAACTGAGCCTCATTTCCAGCAGCATCCTCCACCTGGCCTCTCCACACCAGACTCCTTGAGAGGAGGAGTCAGTGATGGGCTGGTTGCGGGGGTGGGGGGTGGGGAGGGGTGTCCCCTGGGGGGGGCAGGGGTGTGAAGATGACCTCTGGCTCGCTCCACCCCCACAGCAGGAACGTATGCTCGGATGGGCAGAGAGAAGCCAGGGCGAGGGGCCGGCTGCCTGGCCTGCGGTTTGGCCAGGGAGGAACAGGCAGCTGCAGGCCGGGATAAAATATTTAGGAGCCCACATCCCCAGGAAGTGGAGACTGACAAGCAAAATGAAATGTTGAGATGTAATTACCCGGGCAGGCCAAGCATGTCTCCCCGCCGGCGGCGGGCTCAGCACCGCCCCAACTGCCACAAGCAGGCACTGGGTAATGAAGTCCTCCTGGGCCCTCTCCCATGCCAGCCCTTGCCCCCTCCTCTTCCGGCCAGGCCAGCAGGAGGGGCAGCAGAACAGCAGGACATGCAGCAAACAGGGCGGGCGGGGAGGGCATGGTCCAGCCCTGGCATAGATCCACCCAAGCAATCCCTTCACCTCCACTGGGCCTCAGCTTCCTCAGCCAGAAAATGGGGCTGCTGAGCCATGCCCAGGAGGGAGGACCAGACGGCGAATGTGCGCGTGCTTCATTAACTGGCATGGGCAGAGGACAATGAAAGGACAGCAGTGAGGACAGCAGCAGACACCAGCCTGACCCAGCATGCCACGAGAGGCATTCTTGAGGCGCTGGGCTGCCCAGGACTCAGCTTAGCAGAAGCTGGTAGAAAAAGGTCTGGGGCTGAGGCCCAGATGTGGGTGGGCCAGTCTGCTGTGCTCACCTCACCCCCAGAAACCTTCCCCAGGCCCTCCTAACATGGTTAGGCCACATCCAGGAGCAGAGAGACAGGCACCTGGACAGGGGCTCCAGGCCTAGATCCTGCTTTGCTCAGACTCTTATTTCTGCCTTAGTGCCCAATCACCCTGCCCAGACTCCTCCTTCCTCAAGTCAGCACCTGTCCATTCTTGAGGATTCAGGGCATGGCCTACTCCTCCAGGCAGCCTTCGTGGGTATCCCCAGGCTCCTTCTCCCTTGGGAGCCTGTAACAATTCCAACATCTCCATCACTGCACTTAGCACAGTGAATGAAAATTATGGGAGATGGCCGCTGTGGGGCCCAGAGCATTCACTGATTCAGCAACCACTTGCTAAGCAGCCCTCCTCCCAGTACCAGGCACTGTCCTCGACACCTTGGCTACAGTTACTAATAGGACAACCAAGAATCCTGCCCTTGTGGAGCTGATAGCCATCTATGGAGTAGACAACAGATGCTGAGGAATGAACGAACTAATTAATTAAGAGTCAGTCTACCGTCCAGAAGGTCTTGGCCTCAGCTCTGCTCCTGTCTTTCTACTTTCCTCTTCCTGTCCTCTCCCACCCCATCTTCTGTCTCTTATCTCTCTCTCTCTCTCTCTCTCTCTCACACACACATACACACACACACACACACACACACTACCCCATTATTCCACAGACCCTCATGTTCATACAGTGCTCACATGTTCTCTCATTAATTCCTCCCAATCAGCCCACAGCTTAGGTGACCATTTTACAGATAAAGAAACCAAATCTCACAAGCCAGAGCCTCATCCTGGCTGCCTCCCTGTTCCCTTTTGCCAGCTTCTCTTCCCACCCCCTCCACCTTTCTAACTCTTTCTCCCACCTTCTGGGGTGACTGGCAAGTTGCCTCCTCTCTCTGAGCCCATTTCCCTCTCTGTAAAATGAGGCAGGCAAGGCAGGCTCTGGGAGATGGTAAATGGGACCCATGCTTCTTTCCCCCATTCTCCACTCAGCAGCCCAAGCTGTGTCCCTCTCCATCTTCATTCTCATCCCTCCCTCCCCTCTCCTCTTGCTTGTCACCTTGTCCTGCTTCCTCCTCCCATCCCAAGGCCTCCCTTGGGTCCCAAGATGTCTGTAAAATGGTCGTTAGCTTTCCTTCCGGCTCATTAAAAATGCGAATTTGCATAGAATACCCATATGATCATTCTGTCTACAGCAAAATGGGACATGAATATAAGGCACCATGCAAGTCAGGGAGAAAAGGGAGGACGGTCACAATGGGAAGGGCAGGAAGAGGCCAAATGCTCACCACTAGAGTCTCAGGCCTCAGAGTCAGCCCCCCTCGGGCCCTTCAGCCCTTCCTTGCCCTTTCTGATGGCTAATTCACCTGTTTTTTCATTCTTAACAGTAACCAGCAAAATAGGGACTGCAATTATCCCCATTTTACAGATGGTAAAACTGATAGCCAAAGAGGAACAGTGGCCTGTCCAAAGACACCTACAGCAGGTCTGTGGCATTCCTGGGGGGCAGCACTCTCTGCCATGGACTAGACTCCCCCAACCCACGTAGGCCTGCTGCTCTCACCAGAATGCTGCCCCTCCTCCCTCTCAGAAGGAAGAGGTCATGAAGAGCCACACCAGTCATGCAGTTCTTCTACCCAGAACAGCCCCTGCTCCTCTGGGACAGGCCCACCTTTTTTAAATTCTCCTCCCATTGCCCTCTCCTCAAGGAAGCTTCCCCTCTCCAAAACAACCATTTAGCCAGGTGCAGAAATTTTTGGAGACAAATGTTTCCAAACCTCTTCTCCCAGCTATAGACAGTTGACCCTTGAGCAACACGGGTTTGAACTGTGCAGGTCCACTTGTACGTGGATTTTTCTTGGCCCAGTAGAGTACTGTAAACATCTTCTCTCTTTCTTGTGATTTTCTGAGTGATATTTTCTTTTTTCTAGCTTGCTTTATTATAATATCACATACAAAATATGTGTTAACCAACTGTTTATGTTATCAGTAAAGTTTCTGGTCGACAGAAGGCAATTAGTAGTTAAGTTTTGAAAGAGTCAAAACTTATATACAGATTTTCAACAGCACAGGGGCCAGTATTCCTAACCCCTATGCTGTTCAAGGATCAACTGTAATTACATTTAGACCTGCCTCATCCCAAAAAGAATTTGCAGCAGTGCCCAAAAAGAAATATACTTGGCTAAAAAGAATTTGATAACAGAATTGAGGAGATAGAACCTCTACTCTATAGATGAGGCTTTGCTCAGCAGCCACAGACTGGCAGAGAACTGGCAGTTTGTTGGGACCAGAGCCAACCAGGGCTTCCCCCAGATGGCCCACCTTGGGGCAATTGTCACTATCCGTGGTGCTGAACCCAGGTGTGCACGCGTGACCTCCAGTCCACATGCAATTTAGGAGCAAGTCCTTCGGGCTGGAGCTTCAAAATACACCCTAAATCTGTCCCTTATTATCAGCCCCACCCCCAGCCTAAGCCAAATCACTTCTCACTTGGATGATGGCAATGGCCTCCTCACTTGCATTCCTGCCTCAGTGCCTCCCTCTGCCCAGTCTGTTCCCCACACAAAGCCAGAAAGATTCTATTAATCTCAAGTCTGTTAACATCCCTCCTCTTCCCACAAACCTCCAATAGTTCCCATCTCATTCAGAACAAAATCTAAAGTTCTCCCAGTGGCCTACAAGGCCCCATGTGACCTGTCCCTCTTCTTCTACTTCCCTCTACCTCACTCACTCTGCTGCTTCCTCTTGGCTATTCCCCAAACGCCAGGAAGCTTCCCACCTCAGGCCCTTTGCACTTGCTGGTACCTCTGCCTGGGGCACTCTTCCCAGAGATCACAAGCCTCACTCTCTCACTGCATTTGGGGCTCTTCTCAAATGTCCATCTCTGCAGAAAGGCATTCCCTGACCACCTTATATGAGATAATCTCCCCTATCTGGCCCTCTCTGTCACTTACACTGATTTATTCTTCTCCATAGAATGTCATCAGCTCCTATCTAAAATTGTATTACACAGTGATGCATTTACTTGTTTGTTATAAGCTCCTTTGGCCCTCTCCCCAAATGGGAGCTCACAAGGCCAAGGATCTTTGTCTGTTTGGTCCACTGCCATAGGCCCAGTGTCCTGGTTGAATGCCTGGCACACAGTAGGTGCTCAATAAATATTTATCCAGCAAATGAATGAATTACCACCCAAAGGCAAAAGATGAAGGAGGAAATCCCTCACTCCTCCTCACCAGCTACATCCCATGGAGCTGGCTCTGTGTAATTTAGAGGCCTAGACTCCATCTTTCTGAGTCCCTAAGAACTCTAGGAACGAACACGAGGGGAGCTAGCATTGAAGAAGTGACTAGCAAGGGATGTGTCCCTCTCTATCTTTGGGGACTGTTAGACAGGGCCTCTCATAGGCTCATACACAGCCATCATGATGGTGACACCTGACCCACCTCCCACCACCACCCCACACACACACACTCTCCATCAGAGGAACCCCTCTACCCTCTCCTCCTACTCTGGCTCTGAGCAGAACCTCTGGCCTTTCTTGGGGACAGTCCCTGTAGGTCCCTCCCTCTGGCTGACCCACCAGCATTTCCCTGGAGAAGGCCAGGTAAAAGGCAGGCTCAACTGCCTCAAAGAAGGCTCTACCTTCCTTCCCTCAAGTTCCAGAGTCACACAGACCTAAGTGTCAACCCCAGCTCTGCCACTGCCAAAGCAGTGAGGGCCCAGGCAAGCCTGTGGGTAACCTGAGCCATACTCGCCTCTACTAAAAAAAAAAAAAAAAAAAAAAAAGGGACAAGTCTCAGAGTGGCTGTGTAGGGGCTCATACTGGGGCCAGAGCCTAGCAGCTTCCGTGAGGACAGTTAATGAGATATCCCCAAGAACTATGTATATTAAAACAAAAGGAGATTCAGGGGTTTTCCCCAGGCCAGGCCAGCAGAGGAGCCAATGCAGGAGTCAGAGCCTGTTGGGGCTCAAAGACCCTGGGAAGGGGCTGGTGGACATAGAATAGCAAGGCAAAAATGGCTATGAGCATCCCTCTGTGTGTCCATGTGTGTGACCCCATTGAAGAATGGCACCCAGCACCTTTGTGGTCTTACTGATAAAGAACTGGAAGCTCAGGAAGGGAAAGGGACTAGCTTAAGGTCACACACGGTAGAGGATAAGGCTGAGAGTCCCCCCTGCCCCAGGACACTCAGAAGCCCCATAGAGGCCTGAAGCAGGAAGTCTTAGGGTGGAGAAGAAAGAAAACGGTGAGCTCACAGGGTCTTTCTAGAGCTGCAGGGAAAAAGCAGTCTGGAGCTTGCTTCAGCTGCATCTCCAAGGAGCTCAGAGTGAGGTGGACCCCACCTCAGATGGGAAACAGGACTGGGGACCCCACCTCAGATGGGAAAACAGGATGAAATCCAATAGTCAGCCACTAGGTGCAGAGGGTTCGTGTAAGTCAAGTCCCAAACCCCAGCAGGGAAAGGTCACTGGTCTTCACTGCTTGCTTTTTAACAAAAGGGAAGAGGTCAGAAGGGATCAGGTTGCCATGCACAGGGCTCCTCTGTGGGCTCAGGTCCAGACCCAAGAACCAGACACACTGGCAGCTGAAGGCCAAGCCTATGGTATCCAGATTTTCATGTGATGAGGATGGACAGAAAAGCTAAGAGAGGTGAGTGAGGCATGCAGAGATGCATGCTGGGGGAACTCGCAGGTCCCCTAACCTATCACCTTCACATTGGCCATCAAGCTGACACTCCAAGAGGGAAAGTGACTGGTTACACAGCCACCCAGAGACAGAGTCAGAACCAGACTGGGCCCCAGTGCCCCTACTCTGATTCGTCATGGTGACAATGGATGCACCTTTGGTAGCCTGGTGTTTCACTTAGGGACCAGACTGTGCTAAATGCCTTACACCAATTCATTCACTAAATGCTCACAGCAACCTAATGGGGGTACTATCTATATCCCCCTTTCATGAAGTAGAAACTGAAGCCCAAAGACCATAAGGGACTGCTCAAGGCGGTGCAGAGTCTGGCGGCAGAGACAGCATCTGGGCTCTTAACCACTCCACTCTACTACAGCATCCAGAGGACAGGGTTCAGAAGGTCAAAGCCACAAAGGGGCTGCAATCCACAAAGGGAAGTTTTTTAAACCCCAAAGAAATCTTCAAACATGTTCCACAAAGGAGGCTGGTGAAAAAAAAAAAATGTTGCTTCCTGTCCAAGAGGGCAGGGATGCAAATTCAGAGCAACAAGGGCTTGGTGTCTAATATTTTCTTCCTCCTGTAACTCCCATCAAGCTTAGAGGCAAACCCAGAATGGAGCACATCCCTGCTATGATAGGCCAGGGTGAACACATCAAAGACGGAATGGAGAGAGAAGGAAAAGTGACCCAATGCCACCCATACCAGGGGACTCACAAAATAAAGAGGTGTCAGCACCTTGCCAAAGGCCAGAGTGGCAGAGAAATCAGAGTGGACAGGCAAAGTCCCCAAGGCAGGTCAGGCAAGCTTGGGGTTATCTTCACAGCAATACAAAGATTGACCTGGAATCACCGAGCAGTCACATTGATGCCAGCACCTTGCCAATCTCCAAGCACTGGCCAGGAGACTCAACTGGCTCGTGGTAGGCCTCATGGGTTGGCAGGGGGTACCCATGCCAGGTCCACTTAATTTCCATCTATAGTAGAGTGACAGGCAGCAGACCAAGGCAGGGGAAGTCATGATGGGTATCAAGTTCAATGAGGACTGACTACTAAGCTAGAATGGTGGGTACTGGCTGCAAGGTGGGGCCCACTTCCCTTCCGCATCCTTGGAAAATACATGGCTAGTGGGCAGGGCATACTGGGCCCCAGCTGCTGGGTCCCTGTACTGTGACTCCCAGAAGCAGCTGGGGGGAGAGTCCAGAGGTCTCCCCCTCAGAAGATGCTACAAGCTCATATATACCAAGCTAAAGCCAGCAGCAGGACCCCTCCCTGCTTCCAGCTCCCCAGCCCTTTGGCTAATGTCAACCACATTTCATCTGATTACATGCTCCAGGCTCTGTCCCTGTACAATTGGCCCAAATCATCCCTGAACCAAAAGACCAAACTCTGAAGTGCTACCATTTGATACTCATTCCTCTGGGTCTTCAGGGATGTCTTCTTTTCCAGCACTCCTCTGAGAGCCTTTGCTTATGGAGAAAAATGCCTGGAGCCCAGGGCCATAGACTGTGAGGACACAGCCTGTAGGGGGCAGAGTTAGACACTGGAGATGAACTGATTACAGATGAGGGAAGGAGGGCCCAGAAGGACAGTGATGGGCCCAAGGACACAGGGCTGGTCATCTGCTGGCCCACATGTTCATTCCATAAACATCTATTAAGCTCCTGCTGTGTGCAAGAGAGGGCAAGGAGGACAGAGCCAAGGAGCCCTTCCTTTCCCAGCCTCAAGAAGCCTAGAGTCAAATGGAAGAGGCCCAGGGAAAGTTCAGTAAGCACTGGGGTGGGTGTGCTTGAGGCTTCCCAGGTGGTGAGCCCTGGGGACAATCATCCTCCCTCCTGGTGAGCATCTCTGCCTCCCAGGGAGGAAAGCAGATGACAGAAGCCCTCAGGGAGGCAGGGCCTTGGCCTGAGCCTTAAGGGCAGAGAGGACCCGCCAGGGCCCTGAGCAAATGAGACACAGAAGGTGGAGACGGTGTGTGCTAATACCATCCCTTGGGTAAGCACACATGACCCCAACTGCCAAAAAATTTTTAAATAGGATTGGCTTGAAAAAAACTCTGTTCAGTTCCATGTCACACTACTCCCTGTCCCATGGCCATGAGGACCAGGCCAAGCCCCTCAGCGGGGTCCCACCTGCCTGACTCACTCCTACCTCCAGCCTCTTACTCATGCTTTCCCCCAGCTGGCATGCCCTTCCCCTCCTCTTCACTTGTCTAAGCTATGTCTTTGGGCCGATCCCCTGCAACCCTGGAGTATATCCCTTACTTTACCAGATGCATGGTAAACTCTACTGAGCCCCTACTGCATGAAGGGCAGGGCGTGAGGTCAGGTGGTACACTGCTCCCCTCACCCTACCCAGAGCCAGCAGGGCCCCTGGGACCTCTCCTCGCCTCACACAGGAGCTGCATACCTGGAGGGTGTGAAGCCCAGGCCAGCTGGGAAACTCAAGCAGGTCTGGAAAGCTCAGTGTCCTCCCCTTGCTGCACTCCAGGAAGAAAAAAAAAAAAAAAAACACCCCCAAGCCAGGCACTGCAGCAAGAAATGAGAGGAAGCAGGGCCCTTCATGGCAGCCTGATGCAGCTGCAGAGCAGCTCCGAGCTCTCATATCCCTGCTTCTGCCTCCGGGAAAGGATTCTGTCCTTAGGGAGTCAGGAGAGGGTCACTGGCCAGGGAGCTTAGTGGGAAGGGAGCTGGGGTCTCAGGGCCCCCGGACCTAAGCCCAGGTGCCTCTGCTCTGTCGACCTCAGTCTGCCCTTCTGCAGGTTGGGAGAACAACCTCAGGCCCCCTAGGAGAAGAGCTAAAGAAGAAAGCAGCTGGGGGTGGAGTCTGTGATCGATCAGCCACTCGTTCCCCAGATATTTACTAGGCAGCTGCTATATGCTGGGGACTTGCTGGGGATTCAGCAGAGAGCAAAACGGGCAAAAAAAAAAATCTCTGCCCTCGTAGACCATAAACAAATATAAATTGATTTGTCAAGTGCTATAAGAAAAACAGAGCCAGGAACGGAATGGAGAGCAATGGGCCAGGGGAGGGGCTATAATACTGTGGTCAGAAAGGCCTCTCTGAGGAGGGGACAGCTGGGAAGACACCTGAATGTGGTGAGGATGTGGGCATACGGACATTCACAGAAAGATGGCTCCAGGCAGAGGGGCCACCAGCGCAAGGCTCCTGAGGTGAGCTACTACCCAGTGTCAGAGGAGCAGGGAGGAGGCTGGTGTGGCTGCAGCAGAGATGGAAGGGAGGAGAAAAGGCCAGGGGCAACGGGAAGGGAAGCAGGCATTCGGTCCACTCTCAGGGCTCTCTGGATCCTGGAGGCACCTCTCTGCTTTCCCAGATACATAAGCAGAGCTAGCATCCCCCAACCCCGGTGGCACAAACCTTTCCGGCTGGCCAACCTCTTCCCCATCCCCTTGGAGCCTCCAGGAGGTGAGTGTTCCCTTTACAGCCAGAGAAGCTGAGTCCAGAGATGTCACATACACAACCGGACGAGGAGGCGCCCCAGCCTTGAGCCTGGGCTGCCGCCCCGCCAGTCACTGCCCAAGCTGCTGCGCTGCTGACAGGGACCATCTAAATGCAAGCCTGAAGCTCAGCAGTGGGAGCTGGAGCTGGAGGTCAGACCAGTAACAGCTTGACTCACCAGTGTCTCCGGAATATCAATAGGGGACACAGGGACACAGCAGGGAGATGAGGCTTTGGAACTCCTCACTGTGCAAGGGACAGGGTGTCCTCCAAGGAGCTGGCCTGATCCATCCACCCCCGCCCTCTCCTGCTGCATCGAGTGGCCACCTTGTTCCCACCTTAGAAGCCCATGCCTGGAGGCACCCAGGAGGCTGGAATCGCTCCCCAGAAAAGACCAGAACCAAACTCCCCAGGTAATTCCATGGAGACGCCCTTGTCAGGAGCTGACCTGTGTCCTTCCTGCCACATGCACTTGAGGTGGGGGGACCATCAGCTGGATTCAAATTCCACTCCTGCTATTCTTCCAGCTGTGTGACCTCAGGGAACTTACAACTTCTCTGATCCTCAGTTTTGCCATCCGTGTAATGGGGTTGTCTTGAGGGCTAAATGAGTTAACATGTATGAAGTACACAAAAGGAGATCTGGTCCACAGAAGGGCTCCATCAATATTACCTACTACTACCATCCACTCTCCCGTCACCCACATAGGAGGCCCTAGGATGCTACTCCTGTTTGACCTTAAGCAGACCTTAACTGACCTTAACTTCTCTGAGCCTCCATTTTCCTCATTCGTGAAATGGAGCCCTACAGGAAATAAACCGAGGCTCACATAGGGCCCCATGGACAAAGAAAGGTTGTGGGGGTATAAGAATTTATACCCCAGGCCCCACCCCTGAGAGGGCCCAGGATGGTGGAGGGAAGCACCCAGGGCAGGGCCATGTCTCAAGGGTACCACCCCCTCATGCCTGGGTGACTCAGTCACATTATCTCCAGAGCCCAGGCGGAGTCTGCTCTGCATGCCTAATCCCAACATCGGTTTCACTCCTGCCTCTCTGCCTTCCCCTCAGCACAGGCTCCCCCTGGCAAGGAGGAGGGAGTCCCGGCATCCAAAGACGACGGGAAGAGCACCAGACACCGCACGTGAGCACGCACACAGGCCCACCAGTCACATGTCCAGAAAATCACAAATGTGCACCCCCACCACCACGTGTGTCCTGCCCTCACGGCTTCTGGAGCTCACCTGGCTGCCCTGTGGCTGCCAGACCAGCTGTCCTATAAGTACCAGCAGGCCTGGGCTCCTATGGCTTTGTCCCTAGCCTTGTCCCTGAACATGAACTACAGCTTCAGTTAGCGCCCAGCATGGTCCCCTCGGGCGTTCCAGCTCACCCGGGGCCTCCCCAGGAGTTGCCGGGCAATGGGGAGGCCGGTAGCCACCAGATCCCCCAATAATAACCCTCCGATATGTGTTCCTGGGCTCCCACGGCTGTGGGCCAGAAGCATGTTCCACTCTGGTAGCAACCAGGTTTATCCTCATTTCACAGGTGAGAAACCCAAAACTGAGCAGCTGAGTGACTTTCCCGGGTTCTCACAGCCAATAGGTGGACAAGCCAGAGCCCAGATCTGCCTGCCAGAAGCTGCCCGCTAGCCACACGCTGCCGCCTCTGCTACGGGGGCCGCGGGGAGACGGGCAGCATAGTGTTGAAAGGCCTGGGTGGGGGATCCCTGGGTGGCTTAGCGGTTGAGCGCTTTCCTTCAGCCCAGGGCGTGATCCTAGAGTCCTGGGATTAAATCCCGTATCGGGCTCCCTGCATGGAGCCTGCTTCTCCCTCTGCCTGTGTCTCTGCCTCTCTCTCTCTCTCTGTCTGTGTGTGTGTGTGTGTGTGTGTGTCTCATGAATAAATAAATAAAATCTTAAAAAAAAAAAAAGAAAAAGAAAAGAAAAGAAAGAAAGGCCTGGGTGTGACAGCCACACTCCAAGGCCTGCTCCAACACCTCACTGTGTGAGCCTGGGCAAGCCCCTCTGAGCCTCAGTTCCCCTATCTGTAAAATGGGAACAAAAAGACCAGCCCCCACAGGGTTGTCACCAGGATTCATGATGGTGCAGGGAGGGTGCCTGGCACAGGACAGGGCTCAGTCAAGGGCCACAGGAAGGTCTGGGGGCTGAGCCACAAGACTGAATGTTCAAAGTAGGAGCACACAGCGCTGATGCGGGCTGGGAAATGCAGGACCAGGGCTTCCTTTAAGCCCCAAGCCAATGGCCCAATCCGTGCTGGGTGCAATGCAAGAGCTCCCCACACAGAGGACAGAGCTGGGTTTCAGTTCCTGGTCCTCCATATCCTGGTTACGTGGTTGGGGAAATGACCTACTCTCTCTGGCCTTAGTTTCTTCTCTTATAAAATGGACACAACTGTGCTCCCCTACAAGACCCCAAGCCCACACAACAGGCACCCAGGACTTGCTGGCCAAGCTCTCCCCTCAGCTCTGATGTGTGTCCTCAGCCTAGCAAGTGCACCCTCCCCTCTACTCTGCTCCCTGGCACTCTTCTGAGCAACTCACAGATGATTTATATTTCAGAGAGTGAATCAATACAATATACGGCCAAAGACATCTTTAATCTTTCACAGGGATTAGGCTACAAGGTACAGTGGCCTCTTTCTACAGGCCGCTCAATTCTGATTTCAATTTGGCCAGCTGGAGCGCAGCTTTCTCTCTCCTTTTTCTTTTCACCACCTAAAGACGTTCCTCCAAATCAAGTTTCATTTTAGCAGGTGGGGTGGGGAGACCTAGCTGCCCATACCCGAGGGGAAGCCTAGCCAGGGCCCTGGGGCTGCAGGGGGACAGAAGGAGCTTTTAAGGACATGGAAGTTCAGGCCGGGTGGGAGGCCAGGCCCTCGGTGATGGGAGAGCACACAGAGGGCAGGGGTGCGGTGACGGACACCTGTACCAGGCCAGGAGAGCCCCTGAGCTGCAGGCGCTGGCAGCACAGCTAGTTTTCTTATTTTTCTAGAATTCTTTGTTTTTAAACCTTTTGTAACAAGATATTTTGTGTGTGTGATTTTCTTTATTTATTAGAGAGAGAGAGACAGAGATAGTGACAGAGAACATTAGCAAGGAGGAGAGGGAGAAGCAGCTCCCCGCTGGGCAGGTAGCCAGATGCGGGCTCGATCCCAGGACCCTGGGACAAAGGCAGACGCCCAACTGTTCCAGCCACCCAGGCACCCCTTTTTAAAAATCTTGAGTAGGCTTTATATTTTCTAGCCACCAAATGAGATGCTTGTGGAAAATTCAAACAGTAGTCTAAGTTTCAGCCAAAACACAAATACCTAGAGCTCATCCCAATCCCATGCTTCTCCCACTCTTAACACACCAGCAAGTGTCCCTCCAGGCTCTGTGTGTGTGTGTGTGTGTGTGTGTGTGTGTGTGTGTGTGTGACTGTCATCCCCCCATCCGTGGGAAAGGGGGGCAGAAGATGGAGCGATGAATACAAAAGCAGTTCCGACGTCTCATCCTGGAGCCAGACAGCCTGGGTTCAAATCCCTTCTTCAACTCATACGTGGATGGCCTGATGTCGGTTTTCTTTCTCTCTATGCCTCACTTCCTCCCCTGTAAAATGGGGATATCCACCTCACAGGGTAGGGAGGATTCCCCAGGACCACAGGTGTGAAACAGGTGTTCAGCAGGGGCCAGGCATGTAGGGAGAGCTATGTAAGTGCTGGGAGTGGCTCCCAGGGCCCTATGGCTGTGTCTGAACACAACTGAAAACTAAAGCTCTAGACCTTCTGTCCGTCCCTCTAGCACCTTTGTTCCCAAAGCCTGTAGAGGTTACACCATAAACAGGGAGGTGGTGGGCTTGTTTGGGAAAGGATTCCAGCCAACGGGCAGAGCAGGGGATGGGGCTACCCCAGAGAGAGGCACCCACCTCCGAGCAAAGCAGCAAAGGACCTGTAGGCAGCCAGAGGGAGGGGGCTGTGGCACCAGGGTCTGACACTACGGGCGGGGGGGGGGGGGGGGGGGGCGGCAGGGAGCTGCAGCCCGCCTGCTTTAGGTGGGAGTGGGACCCCTCCAGCCCGTGCTGCCCTCTGCCTGGCCAGCTGCCCGAGCGGGGAGTGGCCTGGAGCTGCGGCCATCGGTCAGCGCCGCCCCACTTCCGTCCTCTCCACCAGGTTGCAGGCACCCGAGCTGCTCTGGCTGTACAATTAAAGGGGCTTATCTGAGATTTATAGCAGGATTATGTCCGCAGGGTGTTACCAACACCAGCCTCTGGATACTCTGTGGTCCTTAGGAAAAGCAATTAGAGTCCTGAGGTTATTCGGGTATAAATATACAGATGCCATCCTCCAAGGTCGAGGGCGCCACAATGAGCTATTTAGAGATAGAGCCTTGGGAGAGGCCAGGGGCCCCTCTGCGAGGAGCTGCCAAGAGGGGAAGAGCCTGTCTGCCTCCCCCGCACACCCCACCCATGTGCAATGAACCATCCCGCTTGGCAAGGCTCACCCAGACCCGGGTGGAGCCCCCAACCCGGGGCCTGACCACAGCGGCTGGATGCACACCACCACCACCACCACCACCACGGCCCCAGGCAGCCTGCCCTCCTCAGCACCATCAGAACTGAGCCTTGCAGTGCTGGGGGCTTCAGGCTTGCCTAGGTATTAACCCTTGTTATACCAGTCTCTTACCGCTGGCTGGTATCTAAAAGCGTTACCCCTGGAGCTTCTGAGGACAAGTAAGGGAATGGGGGGAGTTTAAAGGGGGAAAGCTGGCTTGTGGTAAGGGTAGGGGGAGGCCTCCAGGAGAGCACATCACTTTCCCAGGTCCTCACATTCCCCCCAGGGGCACCAACTTCCCTGAAGACACCAGGAACCAACACAGCCCTGCTGGCCCTGCCTCTCACTCCCACCACACAGCACAATCCTTCCAAGAACCTGCTGGTGGAGCCCCTGTCTCCCGGGTCCCTGAGACACCCCCCCCCACCGCCCCAGACAAAGCCACCTCCATCCCCACCCCTTCCCCTTCTCCATCTGCCTGAAAACAGCAGCTGTTCCACTGGATCCCATGCCAGGAAAACTGACACTCCCTCTGTCTGCCTGGCCACGCTGGCAAAAGTCATTCACATCCCCTCCTACCCCTGGGGGGTTACCCAGCCAGCTGGGGAGGCCACGGACTGCTCCCCAGGGCTCAGGGGGCTGAGGTCCCTGAGGGGAATGGCCCAGGGCGGGCAGGGCCCACGGCAGGACCCAGAGAGCGGCTCTTGGGCAGTGCTTGGCCACCAGGCCCTGACACCCGCCCCCCTTCCCCCCCTGGGCCCAAGCACGACTCACCATCCTCCCGGGACTTCTGGATGAAGGCCTCCACACCACTCTCACCATAGCTGCCTTCCGAGGCCAGCGTGGACACGTAGTTCCACTTGAGGGCACGGACGATGTCCACCATGGCCTGGGCCTGGTACGTGTCCGACGGGACCACACGGGAGAAGAAGTCGTAGCGGCTGTTGTCACTCAGGTCGGGGGCTGTGGAGGCGTAGCTGATCTGGGGGATCTGGGGGCGAGACGGGCCGCTGATGGGGCGGCTGGCACCCCCTCCACGCCAGCCAACACCACACCACCACTCCACACCGACCTCCTTCCCATCCCCAGAGCCACAGGAAGTTGGGGGGAGACCCCTGATGCGGGCTGGATGGGTCCTAGCCCACCTGACAGAGGAGGAAACTGAGGCCCAGAGAGTGTGAGCACCTGGTTGGGTGGCTGTCCCCTGGCTCCAGACCAGGGTCCCAATGCCTCCCACCTCCTCCTGGTCCCCGCCAGTCCTCCCCATGTCCTCCCCATGTCCTCTGCATCCCCGACAGGAATCAGACTGGCATCAGAGTGAGAAGTAACTGGTGCACCAGCACAAACCCTCCTCTTCCAGAAAAGTGTTCCAACCAGCCTCACTGGGTCCTGTGAAGTCCTCACCACATACCCCATATACATATGTGCACACACAGACACACACACACACCAGAATCATAGAGGATTACACGTGTAAACACACACCAGAGCCTCTGGGTGCCTCCATTTACACAAAGAACTGGAAGATCCCAGGAGCAGATGTCCCCAGATGGACACCACAGCGCAGCCCAAGGATGGGGTGGGGCTGAGGGTGTCAAGATAGACCCCTAGAGGTCATTTGGCCCATGACCTTCCCCCAGGCAGCCCCTCCTGTCACCACCCAGTGGACCCTGTCCCCACAGCTCCTTCGTGCTGCCCAGCTCAGAGGAGACAGAACCCAGGTCCCTGCTCTCCCACAACCCTGCCCACCCCGTGGATGGACTCGCAGGAAGACAGAGTGTGTGGGGACCCCGGGAGGTCCCTCCCTCTGCAGCCTGCAACACAGGCCCCAGACAGGCCTCCATGGCAGACTCCAGCCCCCTGCCTCCCGCCCCAGCTCTCCCAGCCACAGAGCACCTTTCTGCCCCCGCAGACCTCACCGAGGCCCTCTTGACACAAAGGTGAGCTGCAGAGCCCTTAAGCCCTTAAGCTGACCCTCTTCCTGTGGTTGATATCCAACCATTCCCGAAGGACAAACACCTCTCAGCCAGTCTATGGCACCCTCAGTTGAGGGTGGGAAATGTTGCAGGGGGCGAGAGGATTTGGGGTGCACCCTGGACAAGTGGCTGCCCACCTGGCCTATGCCTATGATGTCCCTACCCCCAGGGACAGCAGGGTCCGCCTTCCACTAAGGACACCCATTGGGACAAGGACACGGCTCAGCCCCCCATGAAGTTCCCCAGATGGGTCCTCATTGAACTCACTCACGAGAAAGGTAAGGATGGGGTAGGAAGGACTGGTTTTCCAGATCTGGGGAGCCAACTAAAGGTAACCCCAGGCCGTCTCACGTAGTTCTTGTGGTCCTTCTAGGATGCCATGAAACCATTGTGATGCTGTTTGTAATAGCAAACCTTTGGAAATAATCCGGTAAAAGAAGCCAGGGCCCCACAAGAAGTACATCGGCCGTGAAAAAGAACCCGGCAGCTTTCCATGCGCTGCTCTGGATAGCTCTCCAAGACCCGCAGCAGGAACCGAGCACCCAGACACAGCTCTGTGTGTGAGCGGCACCTTGCTTGTCGTGTGCGGGGGGCGGCACAGATTCTCACTCTCTGACGCAACAGGGAACCAGGTGGCTGGGGGGCAGGGTTGATGGGAGACCTTTCCCCTGATACCCTTTGTATATTTTGCATGTAGAATAATGCAAACATACCACCTGCTTGGAAAACAAATCACGCTAAAATCTTCCCTCTCCTACCTGTGTCGACAGCCTCCAAAAACTAGCCAGTCCTCTCTGCCTCGGAGAGCACTGAGCATGAACACAGCACCCTCTAGAAGTGGCCTCTGGTTGGAGAGTTGATGGTTAATTTTAGGAGTGTCGTTACTTTTAGGGTTGTAGGGGTTGGTTGGTGTTTAAGGGGCTATTATCCAGAGCAGCATCTCAGCCTTGGCATTGTTAACATTTTGGGGTGTAATTCTTTCTTGGGAGGCTGTTCTGGGCACTGAAGGATGTTTAGCAGCATCCCCATCCCCTACCCACTAGATGCCAGTGGCATACCCCTCCCCAAATTGTGACAACCAAAAATGTCTCTAGACATTGCCAAGGGTCCCCCAGGGTACAGAACCAGTGCAGAACCCCCCCCCAAGTGGGGACCTACTATTTTAGAGATCTGTACAGAAACATTGAGGGATGCGGTGATACAATGAGGTCGCGGGTTTGCTTCAAAAGAACCACAGTGGGAGCACATGGAAGAAAGAATAATAGCCAAGAGCAGACAACTCAGTCCCACGTACACGGGGGCTCACCGTGCCATTTGCTTTGTATGTGTCTGAAGTATCCATATTTAACAAATTTTTTTAATGTTCTATTTATTTATTTGACAAAGAGCGCGAGAACGTGCACAAGCAAGGGGAGGGGCAGAGGGAGAGGGAGAAGCAGGCTCCCACCCAGCAGGGAGCCCGAGGCAGGGCTCGACCCCAGGACCCTGGGATCATGACCTGAACTGAAGGCAGACGCTTAACCAACTAAGCCACCCAGGTGCCCCTGTACTTAACAAGTTTTTAAGAATAAGACAAAATAAAACAGACGGCACTCCAGGGTCATCCCTCTGAACAGGAGAGCCCCGAATTTGGAGCCGGAGCAGGTGGTGGAGATCGTGAGGCCAGGGCCTGCCCTACCAGCCTGCCTTCCCAGCAGGTCCCTGAGAGAAGATGGATGTTTGTCAGCTTCCCTCTGCGCCTGGCCCTCAGCAAGGAGCGCTAATCAAACACCCAGGAACCCACTCTTCCTAATTAGAAAAAGCTGGTCTCCTACTTCTGATGTTTTCTCCCAACCCGGCGCTGAAGTCAAAAGGGACTGCGGGGATCCCTGGGTGGCGCAGCGGCTTAGCGCCTGCCTTTGGCCCAGAGCGCGATCCTGGAGACCCGGGATCGAATCCCACATCGGGCTCCCGGTGCATGGAGCCTGCTTCTCCCTCTGCCTGTGTCTCTGCCTCTCTCTCTCTCTCACTGTGTGCCTATCATAAAAATAAATAAATAGATAGATAGATAGATAGATAGATAGATAGATAGATAGATAGATAGATAGATAGATAGACTGCGTACAGCAGAGGGGTGGGAAGCCCAGGGAGGTCTCGGGGCCTCTCACACAGGGGCCTTCTCACTCTTCATCCCTCACTCCTCCCTCCAAGCCACCTCCCACCACTGCAGTGCAGGACTCAGCATAGGCTGGGACGACAGATGGACAGATGGATGTCCGGACATCAGGACCCAGGCCCTCCCCGCACTGCAGGCCTTCATTCCCACAAAGTGGGGAGCCCCAAGCCTGGGGTTCCTGCAGGGGAAGTCTGTCAGCCTGCAGGGGTGCCCCGGCCTCAGATTTCAGGAGCCCAGGAGGGGCCCCTGCTCTGCTGCCAACAATTCCTGAGACCCGGGAAAGTGACCCAGCCCCTGCTGGTTAAGAGGGAGGAGCAAGCCTCCAGAGCAGAGTCAGGGAAACAAGCCAGCATCCCTGCCTCCTCTCCCCCACACCCCCCTCACAGGCTCCTCCCCAGCTCCAGGCCCTCCCAAGCTTCCTAGCACGCTGGTTTTGAGTAGAGCTTTGGGAGCTCAACGGCTCAGATTCAAACCCCAGCTTAGCCCCCCACCAGCTGGGAAGCCTCCAGCAAGTTACTTCACCCCTCCAGACCTGTTTTCTCAGCTGCAAAATGGGAATAATTATAATCCCTGCCTGGTATGGTTGTAAGGGTCATATGAGGGAATTTCCATGAACTGCTGACCAGCAGTAAGCACTCGAAAGGTTAGCTCTGAGGCGAGCTACAGTCCCTCCTGCTACACCCTCCTCAGCCTCTGGTCCCTGTGCCAGCTCTCTCCCAGCTACAGCTGTGCTCCTAGGGGTGAGGCACCTCCTCCTGGAATGCTGATGAACTGGCCGGCCCTCCAAGGGCCTCCCTCCTGGGCCCACCCAGGCCTGCAGGGGGCCCCCCCCGGGATGCCCTGGACGGGGTGCCTGGGACAGCCTGGCCTCACGGGGCTCTGAGGTCTCCTCAGCTGTGTCTTTGCAGCCCTGCTGGAGCAGGAGGGGCGCCTGATTAACATTCTTCTCAGAGAAGTCTTCTCCTCTGACAACAGCAGCATGGCAGAGGAGGGGGCAGCCACAGCCATGCCAGTGCCAGCACAAGTGTCAGCTGGAACCCAGATTCCAACGGCGCCTAACCAACCACAGCTGGCCCACTCACAGTCCACCTGCCTGGCTTCCTCTGCCTACAGAGCCCGTATCACCTCCTCCAGGCAGCCCTCCCTGCGTTCCAGAGAGCCTGCTCAGACCTCCCACAGCACCAAGTGGAGGTCCTCTAGGGGCACCAGGCCTGTCCCCCTGGTGTGAGGCCGCCTGGACTACTTGCCAACTCAGCAGGCATTCTAAGGTGCCCTCGACATGCTGGGCAAGGCCACTTGTGGAGATTCAGAAAAAAGTGGACTATTCCCAACACCCACTGCATCCCCCGAAAGGGGCAGGTGGGCCACCCCAGAGTGACACACAGTGTGTCTGGAGCTGGCACCCTGCAGAACTTCCCACCCAAGGATGAGTGACTGAGGGGAGAGATGGAGGAAGTGAAGAAATCCCCCTTTCTCTCCACCCCCCCACATGCTCACGTTTGTGCTCGCGCAGTCTCTCTCTCTCTCTCTCTCTCTCTCTCTCTGAGGTTTCTGGAGTGACAAGGAGGTCCATGCCACGTGGGGAAAGACAAAAGCTGCTTCCGGGCTTGAGCAACAATGAAGATGAATGCCAAGCGCATCAGACGGGGGCGGGGGGCAGGGCGTGTGCGCACACGCGCATGTGCATACACGTGCTGGAGCGTGTGCCCTAAACACATGAGCGCAGGGCACGTTCATTCATTTATTCCTCCTACCAATAGTCGCTGAGTATGGACAGCCTGCCAGGCATAGTTCTGAGTGCTGGCGACAGACGGGTGGACACTCTGACCTCGTGCAGCTCCCAGTCTACACGGAGGCAGGCCATGGAGGGGTGATCCCAAGCTGTCATATGGGATGAAGGATCCAGGAGAGAAAGGAAGAGCAGAGCAGCGGACGTTAGAGGGGTTGGGGGAAGTCTCTCTGACCAGGCAACATCTGAGTCAAGACTTAAGGAGGTGAAGGAGGGAGCCACGTGGGTATTTGAAGGAGGGCATCTCAGGCAGAGGGAACAGCCTATGTGTGCATGTGTAAGTATGTTACATGCATGTGTGTCCAGGCACACACACACATGTGTTTAGAGCCTGAATTTATTTTCAGGCTGTCCCAGGCCTGGCCAGCATCAAGAAACTTCTGAGAGTGGCTGCTCCATGTCCCATACCATCCAGAGGAGTTTGGCCACCTGCCCAGCACCTCAGAGCCCCCCAGAGCATGGTCCCCTGAAAGCTGATACTTCATTCAAGTCTGTTTAAAGCACTCAGGGATGAAATTCTACCCTGACCTCCACGAAGCCTGCAGCACCCCGAGCCAAGAAGCTGGGTGTCCATGACCATCACACGGACACCTCAGGGCCACCCCGCAGTAACACCAACCCTCTTCCTGTGAGCTTTAGTGTTTAAAAGCACCTCCCCTTCCTGCCTCTTCCCTAATGCTTTGCACAGCACATAAGCTTCCAGCACACCCTGGAGCCATCCTCCCTGGACTGTGCAGTGACCCAGCCTTGTCATCCAGCTTTGTGACCTTAGGCAAACGAGCAACCTCTCTGGGCCTCAATTTCCTCCCCTTTAAAGAAGCCACAGTAACAACAGAGAGGACTGCACTAGCCTGGTACATGCAAAGTGCTCAAAACACACAGGCCCTCAGCAAATGCTAGCTATTTGCATGAGAGGAGGAGGTGAGGCAAGGACCATTGTGCCCATTTTGCAGATGAGAAAACAGAGGCTCAAAGAGATGAAAGTATCCTCTGAGTATCACAGCCAGAAACAAGGCACAGACGGAGCTCTTCTGCCTCCCTGCTCACCATCCCCAAATCCCCAGCACAGGGCCCTGCCCAGCCCCTTCCAGCTGACTCTGCTCCTTCCACTCCACCCTGAGGCCAGGCTGGGCAGCCACAAATGAAAGCTGGACCCTGCCCCCACCTGTGGCCACCAGCCCCAGCCAGGGCCCTCGTGGACCTCGGGACCCCACCTGGCCGGCTGCAGCCCCTCTCACCTGAGCAGCAGGGAGGCCCTGCATTGGGCTGGGCAGACCCTGGGCCAGCTGCCTGCTCCTTGCCTTTCTGATCCTGGCTGCTCAAGGCCTCAACTGCCCGGCCCTCAGCATCAGCCATTTCCCCGCCGGATGAAAGGCAGCCAGGCTTTTAGGTACATGAAAGCGGCACAGGCAGGGACGTGTAGTTCAGAGAACCGGTCAGAGGAAAGAAGGCCTGGCCTGCACTAGGTCAGGGCTGAGAGACACCATCCCCCACCTCAGCACCCCCCACCCGCCTGAGCCACACACAGTCTCCCAAGGGGCATCTGCTGCAGACGCACAGCACCCAGAGGAGCAAGAGGTGTTGCCAGCCACCTCTCCTCCCTCTACGGGGCCTCAGGAGGGAGTGTGTCTCCCTCCGAGCTGGGCACACGGTAGGCACTTCACACGCTCTAGTGGGGCACCAAGCACCTCCTCTTAGCCGGGTGCTGAGGACCAGCCTGGTGGGGGCGGGTAAAGGTGGTCCTCAGAGGGACATGCTGTCTCCAGGCTGACACGCCAGGTTTGGGGCAACGAGGGGTTCACTGGGGGCCTCGCAGAGGAGCTGTGTGAGAGAAAAGGTGGACAGTATGGGACATGGGCTTGGACGGGCCGAGGAGGTGCACAGAGGGGAACACAAGGTCAAGGAGGTTCAAAGCAGCTAGGCAGGGCCGTCACAGTGAAAGACCAGAGGTATGGGTGAGGGGTTCAGGAAGACATAAGAGGAGCAGGGGCAAGGGGGGAGGACCAGCACATGGAGGGGGTATGGATGGCCCCCCCGGCCTCAGCCCTGAGGTGGCCTACTTCTAACAAGGACCCCAGAGTATAAGAGCAAAAGAGTGACCCTATATCTTAGGGCCCCCCTCAAAAAAAACAGAGGAGCAGACTTCCAAGGCCTGGGAAGTGGGCAGGGGCAGGACGGGGCACCCTGGGCATGAGACTGAGGTGGCATCTGGGTCATCTTTGGAAGGATTAGGATAGACCCAGGTAGGCCTGTCCCATAAGCCAAAGGCCTTCCCCTGTACTCAGTAGGTCACTTGGGGGCTGCTGGCCACTTCCCCTCAGATCCTCTGGGAATTTGGGTCAAGCTGGCCTGCACCACCCACTTCAGGATGGCCTCATCAATCAGACCTCATTACCCTGCTCTGCAGACACAGACCCGCCACCAACTCCCAGCCCCAGGTGTCCAGCCACTCGGGGGCCTGGCCATGCACCCCACCGGGCCCTGAGCCAGCCTGTGCCTCAGTGCTGCCAGTCACTCAGCGCTGGGGGCTGCGCCCACAGTCTCCAATCTCGGTGTCCATCTCTGCTCCCCGGGGCACTCGGCCTCCCTGGCCCTGCCACCCCCCCAGGCCTGGAGACTGGGTGGCCCTGGCCCTACTCTACCTTTACACGGACCCCCTTCCTCTCACACCGTGCCCCATAGCGTCTCCTCACTGCCACTAAGCAGTGGACATGACTCTCCCAGAAGACGAACGCTATCTTAAAAGACAATCAAATTTGCCCATGGGACCCCCGTGTTTCCTCTGCCACGGCCGCTCTCGGGGCCACCAGCCTCCCCTCCCCCACTCTCCAGGCCTCCCCGCACTCCTCAGAAACTGTTCATTCACCCACCCAATAAAGGTTTACCCAGCACTCACTGTGTGTCTCGCCCACTCTTCGGCACAGGGGTGAGCACCCAGAGACACATCCCTGCTTTCATGGAACAGACATTCTAGTGAGAGGTAACAAACGAACACGCACACAGTTAACGTTGTCCTCAGAGCTGCTGGAGGCATCTCCAGCTCTCGGCCTTCCCGCCGCGTGGTCAAATTCGACTCCCTGACCCTTATGGTTGGCTGGGGCCGTGGGCCACGTTCTGGCTAATGAGGCGCAAGCAGAAAATGCCATTCCTTCGGAGCCAGAGCATTTCACTGCAGTTGTGAGACCCTACAGGGTCCACGTTCCCTCTGCTACCAAGACCAGCCTGGGTCCCTGGGGAGACGGGGCGGAGCACTCAGCCAACCCACACAGAGCTAGTAAGCAGCTTGTTCATGCATTTTAAGCCACAGAGCCTGAAGGGTGGTTTGTTCTTTCAGCACAGCCTCACTGATGCTGACGACAGTGGCAGGAGCTTCGGGACAGCCAGGCATGAGTCTTCTTTATCACCACCTCACGAGCCTGGGCATGTCAAGTTCCCATTCGGTACATGCTGGCTTGGGCTGAACTGAATTACATTCACATTCACACACACACACACACACACACTCACACACACTCGCAATCATCATCACCGTGTAAACTAGCACTTAGGAGCACCTGGGGGGATCAGTCAGTTTAGCATCTGCCTTTAGCTCAGGTCATGATCCTGGGGTCCTGGGATTGAGCCTCAGATTGGGATCCCTGCTCAGCGGGGAGCCTGCTTCTCCCTCTCCCTCTGCCCCTCACCTCGCTCATGCTCTCTCTCAAATAAATAAATAAAATCTTAAAAAAAAAAAAAAGAAAAGAAACTAGCATTTATTGAGTTTACTATGTGCCAGGACCTGTCCTCAGTGGTTACAAATGCCTTCACATCTTTGATCTTATGAAAAGCATATGAAGTAGACCCTTTTATTGTTCCCATTTTCCCAAAACTGAGGTACAAAGGGATTAAAAACTTGTCTAAGGTCACACAGTTAGCAAGTGGCTGAGGCAGGATTTGGACCCAGAGGGACAAGTTCCAGAGCCCAGTCCACTGTCATGTAAAACCCCAGCCTCCCCCTTGTACCGGTTGGCCCAGACATACGTGTGCGTGCACACACGCGCACACAGAGTCTGAGGGTGTGGCTGACAGCCTCCAGGGACCCGGAGGGCTGCCCACACCCTCTGCGGGGCAGGGTCCTCAGGGCAGCAACCGAGGAAGCCACCCCTGCTCGCCCTCCATGCCCAGTCCCTGCCTCTCCTCCTGGCTGTCACACTCTCGGCTGAAGTGGCCCATCTGTCTCCAGCATAAAGGATCAAGCAGAGGTGAGGCTGGGGCCCTAGAGGGTTGTATAAATGGCTCTGCTTTGAGCAACAGCTAATTTCTAAACACAATTATTAATTTCATGCTTATCATATGCAAACCTCTGTCTCCCAGACGAGATGAAATTGATTTAATTAGAAATTCCATCATCAAGCCTTTCGGATCCAAGCTTTTAATTAGGATCACCAACCCCACCCAAGGCTGCCAGAAAGTGTGCCCTGGCCCCTGCTTCTCTTCCTGAGGCCCCAGGCACAGCCAGGATGTGTGGGCCACTCCGCTGTCAGCAGGGCCCCACCGGCCAGGTCAGCGCCCATGACCTATGTCCCACCCCAAATGGGGGACATGGCTCCACAGTCACCAGCAGCCTCTTTCCAAATGGCATCATAATGGGGGAAACAGCTTGGAGAGAACTCGTATCATCTTGCAGCAAGAAGGACTGGGGTGTTAAAGGTGAGCAGGAGACAGGAGATGAACAGACCTCCACTCTTCATGCAAAATTCACATACGGCCTCCCTTTGGAGCACCTGCCAGGTGCTAATAAAATGCCTTTCACAGCTTAGCTCAGGGCAGTCAGTCAAAATTATCAATAGCACTTGGCGTTTTATCAAAGCATTTCCAGCACATGACCTCTGACCTCATCCCACCTTGGCCTAGCTTGTGTTCTCGGGGCCCCAGTCACACAGGTCTCCTTGCTGAACCCTGAACATACTGGGCACGCTCTGCCTCAGGGCCTCTGTGCTGGCTGTTCCTCTGCCTCAGTGCTCTTCTCCCAGGCACAAATGTGGCTCACTCCTTCCTTCACATCCTTCCCTTGGAGAGACTGCTCACATGTCACCTTCCTGGGAAAGCCTTTCCCAACCTCCCAACTTAGTACCCATGCTGCTTCCAGACGCTGCACCCTGCTGTCACTGCCCTTGCTTGGATTTTCCCCCATAATAACGACCACTTTCCAGCACGCTCAACCTTTACTTACTTTTCACTTAACATCCACCTCCTCCTGCCACGTGAGCTCCACAGATCTGGGGACCTTCCTTTGATTCCCCACGGGGTGCCTGGCGCAGCACTTGGCACAGGGCAGGTGCCCCATACTCAAAGGGGCTCCTTCATTCCTGCCACGTAAGTGGCCCGAGGACAAGCTCACGATCTCACAGACGCCTTAGACAGGTGAGGAGACCCAACCTCACAGCCCAGGTCACAGAGCCGGCCAGGGGCTGAGTTCCAATTCTCCCGTGCTCCGATGCTTGACCTGGACAAGCAGGCCACTCTGCACCAGTGCCTGGCACACACAGATGCTGCTCTGAGGTCTCCATTCTCCCTCCCCAGGGCTCAGCAGGGGCATCCCTCACTTCCTAGGGCCTGCCGTGCCCAATTCCTACCCCCCTCGGCCCCCTGATTTCCCAGCAACACCCTAGAAGGCAATCATTGTGGGGCCATCCCACACCCACCCCTGTCTCCCCCTCCCTGGAGCCCACCTGGACTCTTATCAGGACAGCAAGCAGACACTTGGATTAATTTCCAGAATGGTTCTGAATTATGCTTTCCAGGAGAGAACCCGACAGATGCAGGCAACAGGCCTTTGAACAAATATTTCCCCAGAAAGTGCTTTATTCAGTCCCTTGTCTCACCCCTTTAAACATTATGTGTTTTCTTGGGAGCCCAGGAAAAAGGGGGCTCAATAAGGCAAGGAGGCTGGAGAAGAAGAGGGCATAGGGGTAGGGCGGTGGGGGGCCTGGGAGGGACGCTGACAAAGAAACTGTTCAGATGCAGGGGTGGAGGGCCTGCATAGATAAGAGCACAGGCGGGGAAGCAGGCGGTGCAAGGGCAAGAGCAAACAAGATCCTCAAATCAGCACTTGTCCTATTTCATAAGCAAAATGTAGATCAATAAATTACACTCACTTTTACAGGTTTTACATGCTGACTCCGTAACCTTGTCAAGAGTGATACTTACGGGGGGAGACTAGGGGGTGGAGGAGCCCAGAGACCTAGACAGGAAGGGCCAGGGACCTGGTGGAGCCCCTGGGGCCACAGGGCCTGCACCCCTTTTTCCAAGAAGGGCTCAAATCCCAAGTTCGCAGAGGTAAGGAAACAGGCTGCCACACCCTCAGCCCACTGCCTCGCTTGGTAACCGTGGGCAAGTCACCACCCCTGTGAGCCTCTAACTTCTCATCTGTCAAATAGCCCCAGCAGTGAGAGCCTGGGCTCTGTAAGCCTTACTGTGAGGCTCCTATGGAAGGAGGGACGTTAAGTCTTAGAAAACAGACTAAGACGCTAGAATCATGATACCTCTTGCACACACGCACGCTGGGTACAGTCAGCCTATACAGACTCTCCTTTTGTTGATTCTCACCACAGCCCCGAGACAGGGAGCCGTAGCCACATTTATATGAGGCTCAGAGGGCTGAGGGGCATGCCCAGGATCACCCAGACCCATCTGGGTTTCTCTGTGCCACAGCACTGCCCAGAAGCCGGGGAGCTGGGCAGCACTGGGCCATACCCACGTGTCCAAGGGGGCTCCTCAGACAAGCCCAGGGTGGCCGCAGCTGGCACCCGTAATGGGCTCAGCAGGGACTGGGCATGGGGGGGTGGCAGGCAGCAGGCAAGAGGCTGCTCAGTGTTGGTGGTGGTCATAACAGGCCTGGTAGCTGTGCCTTCATGAGCACCTACTCCACGCAGAGCAGGTCACGGGGATTATCTCATTTAATCCTCACACAATAACCCCATGAAGCGAATGCTATTTATTACCTTCGCTGTTCAGAAGAGTAAACAGAGGCCCAGGAAAACACAGAAATAAAACTAGAGCACATGGCAAATCAGGACCTGAACCCAAGGTCTGACTCCAGCCCCTGAGAGCTCACAAGTGGCCACACCGGGCAGGCCCGCCACGTTCATTGCCAGGTCCTGCCCTTTATCCACACCATCCCCACATGGGGGCAGGGGGCGGCAGCCGGGATGGGGAGTCCAGGGTCATGCTCCAGGTCTCTCCCCAGCACATCCTGTGAGCACAATGCTTTGCATCTCTGAGCCTCAGTTTCCACATCTGTTCAAGGGGACAGTTAATGACCCCTACCCACTGGACTTATAAGGTTGGGACAGAGGGAGGGGCCTCCACAACATAAGAGTGACATCTGCCCACAGCCACCAGCCCTGGGAGGTGGAGGCGAGGCCGGGACAGCGTCAGCCACTGCGGCGTGCCTGAGGCTCCAGGAATTAGCCCTGCGCCCCACCACCCCGCTCCTGCGCACTGAGCACCAGCCGTGGGGCACAGCCCAGCTAAGGGAAAATTACCCACGGCGTCTGCCCCAGTGTTCTCCCAAGTTAATGCGCTGTGCCGTGGGTAATATACGGCTCTGTATTAATATAATATGATATAATGGGATGTATTAACATTATTGAATACATGAGCCGATAAAAGTCACATCACCATCACTCCGTGTAATTTATATCACAGCCTGGGCCAGAGCCAGGCTGGCGGGGCCGGGGAGGCCCCACTGAAGCTCTGGGGCTCCTGCTGGGGGAAGGGCCTGAGCCCTGGGTGGGGGAGTGGAGCCAAGACCAGAGAGAAAGGGATGTGCCACCAAGCAGGCAAGGCCAGGTGATCCCCGGGCCAGGGTGCCAGGCTATGGTCTGGGAGCTCTTGACCTGAGCCCTCTGGCCAGTCCTCAAGCACTTGACCCCACAGCGACATCTGACCCAGCAGTCCCTCCACTTGGCTGCCTGGCTCCTTGCTCCCCTGGGGCCCTCCTTCCTCTAAGACAGCACCTCCTCAGCCTCCTTGGCTGGTCCTGAAGGCCAGCAACCCCAGGACTCAGTCCTCCATTTCCTCTCTCTCCACTCATTCCCAGGCCACCTATAGCCTGATGACCCACCCCCAAACTCCAGGCTCCCACCCACTGCTTGCTCCTCTTGGCTGTCTACTGGGACCCCCAGATCCCCCCAAAGGCCTTCCTAGCCAGGATCAGACACATCCTTGATTCCTCTCTCTCATGACCCAAACCTGATTTATCAGGAAATACTTTTGGCTCTATGAGGAAAATAAATCCAGAATCCAACCACAGCTCAACCATGCTGCCACTACCACCCTGAGCCATGGCTCCAGCATCTCTGGCCTGGACTAACCCAGCAGCCCCCTTCCCTGGTCCCCCAGGTCCCATACTTACCACCCATCTCATCACCCATTCAAAATTCAAGCTAGCACCCATTTAAAATTCAAGTTAGGGGGCACCTGGGTGGCTCAGTCGGTTGAACATCTTTCTTTGGCTCAGGTTATGATCCCGGGGTCCTGGGATCAAGTCCTGCATCAGGCTCCTCTGCTCAATGGGGACCTCCTTCTCCCTCTCCCTCTGCCTGCCACTCTGCTGGCTTGTGCTCTCTTGCTCTCTCTCTCAAATAAATAAATAAATACATAAAATCTTTAAAAACAAAACTCAAGTTAGATCATGTCCCTCCTCTCTTCAAGAGTCTCCCATCTTGGGCAGCCCGGGTGGCTTAGCGGTTTAGCGCCACCTTCGGTCCAGGATGTGATCCTGGAGGCCCGGGATCTAATCCCACATCAGGCTCCCTGCATGAAGCCTACTTCTCCCTCTGCCTGTGTCTCTGCCTCTCTCTCTGTCTCTCATGAATAAATAAATAAAATCTTTAAAAAAAAAAAAAGAGTCTCCCATCTTAGCCAGAGTTTACCAGGCCCAAGGAAATCTGCCCCCTTAGCCTCCTGACCTCACCACCCACCCCTCTGTCCCTCACTTGCTCTGCTCCAGCCACTCGGGCTTCATGCTGTTCTTCCCAACACACCAGGCAGGAGCTTGCCTCAGGACCTTGGCACTGGCTATGCACTCATCACTGCCTGTTGATACTATACATTCCATTCATGTGTCCTCTTGACCATCTGCCTCACCAGCACTGCCCCCAGTGGGGCCCAGGGTGAGCAGGCTGCTGAGCACCCAGCCTGCAGGTGGTGCTACCACCCTCCTAGGGCTTCTCCGATCCCTGGCTCCCCTCACTGCTGTCCTCAGGCACCAGCAGCCCCTTACTCTGAACCATCATCTTCAGCACCATCTAGAAGGGGACCCACATGTGGCATACTCCAGGTGGTATCCCACCCCAGGGGTCCTTCTTGGGGGACATTTGTTGTGGAAGTCCCATCTCAGCCTACAAAATGAAGGCTTCTGGTCCCTGGCAAAGGTAGAGGTGGTATGGGCTTCCCACCACATCATGCACTCATTCAAAATATGTTTACCAAGCACTCACTAGTGTCCAGCACTATGATAAGCACCAGGGATGCCAGAGTGGGCAAAAGCAGACAAATATCTGTTCTCATGGAGCTGAGTCTAGTGGAAGAAATGGCCCATAACCAGATATGCACACCTATACATACATAATCACAACCTCTGAGATGTGCTGGGAGGAAGAGGCAAGGTGCCTGTGAGAGCCTGGAATCAGGGCCTGGATCTGGTCAGGGGAGCCAAGGAGGCTTCCTGAGGAGAGGTAGGAATCTGACATCCAAAGGATGGACAGGCAATACCCAGGTGAAGAGGGAAGGAAAGAGCATTCTGTGCAAAGGCCCTGTGGCCAAGAGCCCATGGCAGTTTCAAGGAAAAGCAAGACCACAAAGAAAATGGGAGAATAGAGCATGAGATGCACCTGTAGAGAAAACAGATGTGGGGACAAGATGGGGACCAAGAACAGCAGTGGGAAGGCCACCACACTGGTCCAGGTGCGAGGTGAGAGCAGCTGGGCCAGGGGGTATCCGTGGAGACAGAGAGAAGTATGCCCTCCCACAAGCTCTCCAGCTCCCGAATATCTCCCTCCTTGTGACACTTCGTGAGCTCTTCACTAAACTCCAAGCTCACCAAAAACCAGAGGAAGGGCCTGGAGCTGAAAGACTGGCAAACGGGGTCTCGGGTGCCTGCCTCTCCTCAGAGCCAAGCCCATTCCTCCAAGATAAGCAGGCTTCCCAGGGGTTCTACAGCTGCCCCAGTGACACAGGCAGGGTGAGGAGGCGGCCAGGGTGTAGACACAAAGCAGGAAAGGGCCACCCTTTGCCTCTCACTTCCACTGCCATCACCCCCTACCTACAGCTCTGTGAGCTTGCCACGATGGAAAGAACCTGAATTCATCAGCCACCAACTCACTGCATGGCCTCGAGCTAGATGCTCCTCCATCTGTGCTCCAGGTTTCTCATCTAAGAATCGTAACAACTACAGTAATAACTTACATGTATTGAGCGCTTACTATATGCCAGACTCTGTTCTCAGGGTTAATTTCTTTACTCCTCCCTAGAATTCTGTCACAGAGATACTAGCATTCAGCCCATTTCACAGGTGAGGGAACTGAGGTACAGAGAAGTTAAATTACTTGCCCAAAGACATGCATCTGGTAGGTGGCCAAGCAGGGACTTGCGCTCTTGCAGCCAGGCTGTCCTGCCTCCCCACCGAGATAAGGACTGGATGGAATCCCCTCTAGGACCCTCCAAACTCTGCTGTGGCTGCCTCCTGGGATCTCAGCCCAGAGATCCAGCCTCCAGCCGGCAACTCCGGAAGGCTGGCAGCTTGGACTTGGGGTGGATCTCACCCCAGACCCTTCTACTTCTCTCTACCTTCTGCAAAAACCTCCAGATGTTGCATTCTATTCAGCAAGCACGTTCCACTGGCCCACAGTGTGCCAGATATTAGGACATGGTGGGGGCCAGCACGGTCCCTGCCCAGTACCATGGACCTGCTCTGTGCCATGTCCCAACAGTCCCCAGGGGCATGGGCCCTGGCCACCACTGAGCAAACCTGCTCTTTAACACACCTGCCTGGCTCCTCCCCTTGTTCTCACTTCTCCTCTATCACTGGTACATCCTGAGGTCACCTCGAGGGGACTGACCCCAGATAGAACTTTCTACCATTCCCTCACTTAATTTACTCCTAACAAAACCCTTCCAGGTTCCATTATTATCTGCATTTTTAGGCAAAACTTAGAGACTGGGAGAGAAGTCGTTCTCCCTCTGTCACTCAGCTACTGATTGAAACCCAGGCCCACCAATGCCAGAGACAGAGCCCACGGCAGGAACCACCAGCACGTCTGGGTCCTGTCCAGATAATGAAGGGACAGGCTAGAGATGCCCACAGGCTCTCCCTGTCCCAGCCCGACGTGTTCAGTTTCCAGAAACTGGTAATCCGAGCTGACACGGCTCTCTGAAAGGGAAGCTCTGTGTGGATCTTGGGCCCTTCCACCCTGTCTCACTCACTCAGGCCCCTGCCTCAGGATCTCTGGGGTGAACGAAGCTCTGCCCATTAACCCAGGCCTCAGCAGGTCCCACTGGGGGCAGCCTCGGGTAGCAGAGCCTGGAGAAAGGTCCTGCCACCGTCATAGCTGGGAACCCCAGGCCCTCTCTCAGTGCCACCAGGCAGCAGGGTAAATTCAGAGGAGCACGAAGCTCACCTCAAGTTCCCAAGCATCTCCCAACTCCTGCCCCACAGGCCAGAATCCCCATCACTGGGATCAAAGTGGCCTTGCCAGGGACCTGTGCTTACCATCTCCTAGAGGGAGCCCATCCCAACTCCCAGGCTTGCCAGGCTTTTCGGGACTCTGAATTGAAATCTACCTCTTTGTCACTTTCATGTGCTTCTATGTAGTTCTCTGGAGCAGCAAACACCCAGCCTGTGCCCCCAGCTGGAAGGCCCCCCAGGGCTCCTTGACTCTACTATATTTACACCCCTACTTGCAGCCCTGCTTGGGCTTCTGGCCTGTTCTTTGTCTGGTGGTCTAGGTCTGCACGTGTACCCACATGGACATGCAGGGGCACAGTGGAGCACACCCGGGCAAGACCACCACTCTCTCCCCAACATCCCCCCCAGCCCCCAGCCTCCCCCTTGGAAGGAAAGCCCAAGCCCTGTGTGAGCCCTGCTGCCTTGCTGACCTCAGCTCTTACCAACTGCCCCACTTTACTCCTCAAACAGCCCCTGAGCATCGAGCACTGTCTAGCCTCAGCCTCTGCACCTGCCATGCCCTCTGCCTAGGTGGCTTTTCCCCCCACACAGCCACAGAGCATACTCTTTCACTCTATCCTCATCTCTGATCAAATGTCACCCTCTGGGATGCCTGGGTGGCTCAGTGGTTGAGCATCTGCCTTTGGCTCAGGGTCCTGGGATCAAGTTCTGCATTAGGCTCCCCACAGGGAATCTGCTTCTCCTTCTGCCTGTGTCTCTGCCTCTCTCTCTCTCTCTGCATCTCTCATAAATAAATAAAATCTTAAAAAAAAAAAGTCACCCTCTCAAAGATGCTGTCACTCATCTAAAGCAGCCCCACCTCACACCCTGTCCCCTTACCCATGGCCCTTCTCACCCCAACTATATATAACATGTCTCTCTTCGAGTAAGTGTCTAGCTGTCTTTTGGCTGTGCCTCACAGGATTGGCAGCCCCAACAGCCTGAGAGCCACAGGGGCCAAGGCCCCCAGGCGCTGGAGATCACGACTGCACCCCTCCCCTGGCCCTGGCTGCAGGCCCTGTCCTTCACTGGACTCATTCCTCCAACTTTTTTTTTTTTTCTTTTTTTCATTCCTCCAACTTCCATCTGAAGATAAGGAAGGCCCTCCAGGGCAGGCTGTGGGTGTGGAGAGTCAGGAGCCCACAGGAAATGGCCCCTCTCCAAGGGGACCCTGTGACCACAGGAGCCAAGTGGAGACAGTCTTCTCCACGGTCACCCTTGGGGCTGCCGTGGCCAGGCGGACAGCTCCAGACAGTCCAATCGCACGGTCCATAGTACCTGCTGATGGTGGCAGGGGCCAGGAAGGAGGAAACACACATACAGATGGACGTACACCCTATAACTCAGCCCTGCCAGGCCCAGCAGACTCAGAGTCAGTCCACCCAAATCGAAGGACCTGCACACACATGTGTGCCACAGGAATATCCCAGAAAGGCTCACTCACTCATGTGAGTGCGCACATAGACACACACACATACACACCCCACTCTGGTACAGTCTGGTGGAATCATGATTTACAGCACATTTGGGGAGCACAAAAGAATGTTCATCCCCCACCCCGGAAAAGTCACTGCCCTGCCCAACTGCCCATTAAGCAGCTGGAATTCTTAACTGCCCACATGTGAGCAGGAAAAGTGCTGACCTGCTATCACCCATTAACACCCAGCAGGTGGCAGTTTTTCTGCAGGGCTGGAGGGAGCCAGTGGGAGATCCAGCCTGGCAGCCGCAGAGCCCAAGGTGAGCGAGAGCTGATGGGCCGGGAAAGGGTCAGACCAGGCAGTGGGGGGGCCCTGGCAGCAGAGGAGGATTGAGGAACTGGGCACCAGCGTGGGGCAGCCCAGAAGTTGTGTACCCACCTACTATGCTCACCTGCCCATCTTGCTCCCACAGATACCAGGGTGGGGGCTGGGGTTGGCAGGCCTACCTCCTGCCCCAGGCCCCAACCTGCCCAGGTCATTGGCATTGCCGGGAGTAGGCTGTGCTGGCAAGCACCCTGTGCTCATCTTTCTGGTTGTCCAGATCGCCCATGAGGCTGTGAGGACATGAAAACTCCAACAAGAAACAAAGGGACCTTGTGTAGAGATCCTACGGTGAGGAGGCCCTTCCCTCAACCCAGGTTGCACCTAAATACCCATAGTGGAAAAGCAGGGGGGTGGGGGGCAGAATCACTCCCTGTAAGCCAAGGCCTGCTCCAGCCTACGGAGGAGAGGGCAGTATCTGTAATTTGTTTTAATAATCCTGCTGAACAGGGAGAAAATTAACAAACGAGAAACCAGCTGGAAATTAATCAAACTTCTCCCTGTCCATCCCCCCACCTTCCATCTTAATGAAGGTTATTTATCCAACGAGCAATAAAACATGGAATTAAATTAAACAGGCCTTTTCTTTTGGTGCTCTCCCCCGCCCCAGGGAGGCGGTGTCTCCTGCTTACAGCTCTATAAGCCGGGCCACGGGGAGGAACACGGCGGAGCCATGATTCCCAGATGCCTATCACAGGGGTTTCCCCAGAAGGAGCCCCTCAATTAGCACGCTCCCAGTTTAGGTCTCCCTGCCAGCTCTCTGCCAAAAATATGAACGGCAGTTAACTCAACCACCCTTCAGAGATGGGACAGAGGGAGGTTCCTGTGGTTAGATGGGGGACTCACCAGCTTCCCTGTGGGGAAGAGAAGGGCCTGGATGTGGAAGATGGGGAGCATGAGCATCCCCCCAAATGAGGATACTCTGATGCCCACGATTCTGGCTGGAAACACCATCCTGGCCCCAACCTCTTGGTAGGAAGGGGCTGGAGGGAGTGCAGGGCACAGAGGATGCTGAGGAAGGACCTCCCTTGAGGACAGGACTCAGTCTCCCCAGCTCAGGGCACAAGCATCACAGGTCAGTGTACCTGCCCTCGGGCCGAGACTGCGCCCTGTACCCTCAATTTCCTCTGGCAGTTTCTTGGGCAGCTGAGTCCCCAAATTTCTCCTCACAGCCTTTAAATCCACTTATGCTTCTGTCAGGCCATGTCTTGGAGTCACAGGTTCCTAAATAACTACTCTCAGGGTCCCTCCTCAACCACCCTCTTTGGTCTTCCCTCTGGCTTTGAAAATGTATAATAATTGCCTTCCATTTACAGCTTTCACATACATTCTCCCTTTGAAACCTCACATCAGCCAGGTGAGGGTTTTTCACTGATGCCCACTTAACAGGGGAGAAACCCTGAGGCTCAGAGAGGACCATGGGCAAGGTGCATGTCGCTGTGGCTGGGGGTCCTAGCCTTGGTGGGCTGGGGCTTGGGGACCAGGGGTGTGGGGCAGGCAGCAGGGCAGGGGTCTTCAGAATTGCCAGGTCCCTGGGAAGCCTCTTCAGGCACTTTTGGTGGAGGACGACTGGGAGGTCGATTGCTGGCCTGGAAGGAGGGGAGGCGAGGGAAGAGGGGAGGCAAGAATGGAAGAGAGAGGGATGGATGGAGGATGGAGGGTGACTGCAAATAAACTGCTCTAAACTGGCCCCCCCGACAATGCTGCAAATCCAGTCTACACGGGGCAGCCAGAGAGCACCCTGGAAACCATGCAAAAGATCCCATCATTCTCTGCTTAAAACCCTCCAAAAGGGAACCCTGGGTGGCGCAGCGGTTTGGCGCCTGCCTTTGGCCCAGGGCGCGATCCTGGAGACCCGGGATCGAATCCCACATCGGGCTCCCGGTGCATGGAGCCTGCTTCTCCCTCTGCCTGTGTTTCTGCCTCTCTCTCTCTCTCTCTGTCTATCATAAATAAATAAAAATAAATTTAAAAAAAAAACCTCCAAAAGCTGCCCAGAACAACTGGAGGGAACAGTCCAACTCTGTCCCAGGACCCAGGAGTCCCTGCTGGTCCAGCTGCGCCACCCCTTCCCCACCTCTCTGAACAGCATGCTTATTGTTCCTCAAATGAGCCATGAGTATTTCTGCTTCCAAACCTTTGCACCGCCTGTGCCCTTAACCCAAACACCATCCAGCCACTGGCTCCCTTCCTTACTTGCCTGCATCTATATTCAAACACCCTCTCCCCGACCACCTTGTGTAAAATAGCCTTCTCTCTCCTCATCTGTCTCAAAACCCCTGACCTGTACGCTGTTCATCCACAGTGCCTGTCACCATTTGAACTATTGCTCACCTCATTTACTATCTTCTCCCCCTCTAGAGGGTCAGCTCCATGTGGGCAAGGAGTGTATGTGTGTGTTTCTTCACTGATGTATTCCTAACCTAGCCCAACATCTGACTATTTGGTGAATGAATGAAGGAATGAATGCTCAAGGCCATTATTTGGGCCATCATCACCTCTCGTCTGAATTGTTCCACTGGATCCCAATCACTCTCAAGACTCAGGCCTCAGCCTACAACCAACCTTCCACTCTACACTCAAAGGAATATTTCTAACCCCCAAATCCAACCAGGGCACTGTTCTACAGGATCAAGTCCACACTCTTGGCCTAAGCCCCCAACCCACCCCAGCACCCCCCTCCACTTATCCACCACCCAACCCTCTCCC
This sequence comes from Canis lupus dingo, assembly GCF_003254725.2. Lineage (NCBI taxonomy): Eukaryota > Metazoa > Chordata > Mammalia > Carnivora > Canidae > Canis > Canis lupus. The sequence continues at coordinate 3,521,715 of NC_064254.1, forward strand.
CCCAATGCCACAAGCCTTACTGATCCAACCAGACATATCTGAAGTTTTAGCCCTTTCCACTTAGAGCACTCTCATGGCTCCCTCTCTGCCTACAGGATACTGACCACCTCCTCTAGGCAGCCACCCTATGCATGCCCTGTCAGAAGTGACTTCTCCCTCCTCTGAAACCCCATAGACCCTCACTTGCACCTCCACCACAGCCGTCCCATACCCCAACTTAAGCTATGACAAATCACACATATGCCACACCTCCCATTCCAGGAAGGACACAGATTTATTCACTCTGGCAATCTCTGCCATCCCTACCACCTGCTCCAGTAGCTTGCACAAACTCGGAGCTCCATAAACATTTGCTGAATCAAACTGAACCAGTTCAAACACAGTCCAGGGAGAGTGCCCATTAAGAGGGGTCTTTCCTCCAGTTTGCTGGCATTTCAGGCTGGTCTGAGGACAAACGGACTTTTAAGTACCTCTTAATTGCAGCACATGGGAGCAGCTGGCCCCACATTCCACTAACCTCTCCTTGAGGGATGCCTGAGAAGAAATCAATTCCCCAGGGTTGAGAGGTGGCCAGGGCCCTGTTAAAACGGCAATGCACGGAATGAGCACTGGGTGTTACACTATATGTTGGCAAATCGAACTCCAATAAAAAAATATACCAAAAAAAAAAAAAAAAAAACGGCAATGCCCTGCCTCCAGTCCAGCCCATAATAGCAGCTCCTGGTCCACCCAGCAGCCTGCATATATGAGCACAAGCATGGCCACCCCCATGGGTGAGGACAGCAGGCACAACACAGCCACTGCTGAATTATTTATTCCTTACATTGTTAGCACAGTAGAGAGAGCAACCGTGTCTCCAGGCTTCAATTAAAATATCAAGGCACTCGCACCGTCTGCCGGGCCACATGCCCAGCTCCCACCAAAACTGGCAGGATGGGACCGCCTGGGAAGCCAGAAGCTCCCCAAGGCCAACCCTGCTGCCCTGCTTTGCCTGCCCTCAGCCAAGTCCTGTGTCTGGACCACAGACAGGGACCCCTCCTCTAGGGGTCTGCAGTGAACTTTAACCCAGAGGCTGCCCCTGAGGCCCCTGGCAAAACCGTCAGGGCTCTAAAAGACCACTTAGTACTTCAGTGACCTAAAGGAGACTCTCTGGCTTCCCAAGGCGGCCCTGGGACAAGCCTGGCTGGGTTTGAACCTTACTCCAATTCTCTATCAGCTCCCAGCACCCCCCGAAACACTTCACAGCCTGTGGCTGGGAGGCAGGAGTTCAAGGCTCACCCCAGCTCTTCTCCAGCCTCCACGATGAACTCTGGCCACATCACACCACCTCCCTGGACTCTGCTTTCCTTTTTTTTTTTTTTTTTTTTGGCTCTGCTTTCCTCACTCAGAAAATGCAAATGACGATGCCCAGGCTGTGACCCCATGGGAGCGTCACAATCACTGGAGAGGGGCTTGGGAAAAGTAAAATGAGGTATAAATGTTGGCCTTGCTAGGAGAGGGCTTTCATTTCAGAAGAGTGGGTTCTACAGCCTTGCCACCCGTACCCCAACCTGAAAACCCCTGATTCTGAGGCTCAGACTCAGGAGGAAAAAAGGGCTGGCAAAGCCAGGAGCTGGCTGGGTCACAAGCTAACTAGGTCACCCACAAGATTCACTTCAACAACCCCCGGACTGGAATATGAGGCCGAGTGAAATCAAAGTGGGCGAGCTGAAAAAGAACAAGAAATTGCAAACACATGCCGCCAAGAACAGTGGAATGAGCACAGGTTTCGGGGACAGGCGGTGCTGCAGGCCTCCGCTACGCCCTGGACAAGCCCGCTTCCTCACCTGTAGGATTTCCCAGCTGGTCACTTACATTAGATAACCGTTATGAAGCTCTGACTCAGTGCCAGGCACATAAATTCAACCATGGGTGTTATTAAGCACCTACTATGTTCTGGGCCAGGAGGTAGAGCAGTGAGGAAGAGAGGCAGAACCGTGACTTGCAGAGCTTGACATCCGAACCATCACTGTTATCCATCAAGATGATGACAGAGGTAGCATTTGAGATGGGCCTTGAAGCACAGGAGAAATTTCCACAGCAAAAAAAAAAAAAAAAAAGGGATCCCTGGGTGGCGCAGCGGTTTGGCGCCTGCCTTTGGCCCAGGGCGCGATCCTGGAGACCCGGGATCGAATCCCACATCGGGCTCCCGGTGCATGGAGCCTGCTTCTACCTCTGCCTGTGTCTCTGCCTCTCTCTCTCTCTCTATCATAAATAAATTTTTAAAAAAAATTTTTTTTAAAAAGTGGCAAGAAGGTATAATCCTTTCGGAGAATTGTTTGGCAGTACCTTTTTGTTTTTTGAGATCTTATTTATTTGACAGAGAGTGAGAGAGCACAACAGGGGGAGCGGCAGGCAAAAGGTGAGGGAAAAGCAGACTCTGCTGAGCAGGGAGCCTGCTACAGGGCTCGATCCCAGGACCCCAGGATCACGACCTGAACTAAAGGCAGAGGCTTAACAGACTGAGACACCCACCCTGTGGCACTGTCTTTTTAAGCTAATCATTCATTTAGCTGATGAGCCAGCAATTGTGTGTGTGTGCATGTTTGTGTGTGTGTTCATATACATATATATGTACGTGTTTGTATATGAAATGAGTGCTCGTGTCCACTAAAAGACATGTCTACAAATACTCAGAGTACCTTTATTCATAATAGCCAATCACTGGATTCACCCCAGATGTCCAGCAGAAGCAGAATGGGTAAACAGTTATGAACCAGGCAAACAACCACACAATGGAATAGTATGGAGCCATGAAAAAGAAAAATGCCAATTATTCTTTCATCTAACTACATGGATGAACCTCCCAGACAATGTGGGTGAAAGCAGCCAGATACAAAAGACTTACTGTTTGTGTGATTCTGTTTATAAGAAGCTCAAAGCCAGATGCAAGTAATCTATACTGTTAGAAGTCGGGCTCGATTAGCCTTGGGGAAGGAAGGATATGGACTAGGAGAGGCTCAAGGGAACACTCTAGGGTACTGGAAATGTTCTCCGTCTTAATGTTCATACAGGTACATGCATTTTTGAAAGCGCATCAAGTAGTACACCTGAAATTTGTGTACTTTACTATATATAAGTTATACTTCAATTTTTTGTAATGTAGAAGAAAGAAGAGGTGGACAGAGTATTCTTCAGGGACTGAGGGAACACTAGAAGCAGAAGCCAGCAGATTGGACTTTAGGAGGCATAAGGAGTGGCACAGGGGACCTGGAGCAGGAGTGACAGCGGCCAGAGGGAAGGACTAGGGTGAAGGTCGGCCGGATGGGCTGCTGAGGCAAAGCCACTCTGGGAGCCCAGGGGCTTCCACCTCCTTCTCTGGGCACCCCCTGCCACACTACCCCACCTGTGCACAGCAAGTGGTACAGGTGAGGTCATTCCCCCTCCCTGCCAGCCTGTCCCCCCACCCCCACCCCCACCCCTCCCTCAGCCACCACCCTGAATCGGAATCCCTGAGTTTAATTTCTGGGGCTTTTGGGAGGCTTTCATCCTGAGCAGAAATAAAGTGATAGCCACAATCTCTCACCCCCATGCCTGTAGTTCAGCCAAGCAGGTTTCTCCAGGCCCCCGTGTCCCACGCCCACAGCATCACTGAGGACACCTGGCTCTGCCTCCTACGCTCCACCTGCCATGTCCACCTTCCCATCTGCCCTCTCAGGGAGCTCACCTGAGCACCTGTCTCTCCCAGGATAACTGGTCCAATTAGGTAGGACCCTCCCACCTTCTGCTTCCTACCACCCAGCACCCAAGCCTTCGCTATCACATCACCCCTTGGAGAGAGAGAGAGCACTAGAAATGCACGGCTGAGGGAGCAGCCAAGAAACCTCACACCCCACCCAGCCACCAGTGAGACATAGCACATAAAAGGGCCCCCTGATGGGGGATTACGGAGCCATTACACACCATGTTTCAAAGACTATTTAAGGATAGTGGAAAATGCTCCCAACTGTAGTCTGGTGGGCAAAAGCTGGCTACAGAACCACAGAGGTGTTATTGTCTCAACCTCGTAAATTATATATAAGAGAGGCTAGAAGGAAATACACAAATGTTTCAAGTTTGTCACTCTGGATGGTGGAATGAGTGGGCAATTTTCATTCGCTTCTTTATGCGCTTCTGCTTTCTTCCAAATCTGCAATGAGCACATTGGCTTTTAGAAGGAGTCGGACCATCAGGCCACACTCACACATAAGGACCCCGGGGCTGATGGTCCTACGCTCCACAGGGCAGAGGAAGACCTACACGATGCCAGACTGCAAACCACCTTCAGCACCACCCACAGACTCCCACACTAAGACAGGTGGCCTCAAAGGACCTGCATGTCACATCCAGCTATGTGGAGGGGACGGGCACAGGTCTGGGGATCTAGGACCGGGTTTTTTGTTTTTTTTTTTAAGATTTTATTTATTTATTCATGAGAGACACAGAGAGAGAGGCAGAGACACAGGCAGAGGGAGAAGCAGGCTCCACGCAGGGAGCCTGACATGGGACTTGATCCCATGTCTTCAGGATCACGCCCTGGGCTGAAGGTGGCACTAAACCGCTGAGCCCCCCGGGCTGCCCCTAGGACCGGGGTTTAAAGCCCATCTCTGATTCTGACTAACCAGGTGGTCTCCACACATTAACTTCTACGGGCCTCAGTTTCTTCCTGGAAAGTAGGGCATCTGTTCTGAGCACTCTGTAGTACCATCGGCCTGTGGAATAACCAAGAAGGGACTGTGAAAGGTTGTAAACTGTCACTGGTTGTAAGAGACCCTGGTGTCCCATTCTTGTTTTTCTGTTTTTCACCAGGCCCTAAGGCCCTACCACGGTTTCTTTTTTTTTAGATTTTATTTATTTATTTATTTTGTTTATTTATTTAAGAGAGAGAGCATGAGCAGAGGCAGAGGGAGAAGCAGACTCCCTGCAGAACGGGGAGCCCAATGCAGGGCTTCATCCCAGGACCTTGGGATCATGACCTGAGCCGAAGGCACACTCAACCACTGAGCCACGCAGGTGCCCCCCTCCCATGGTTTCCAAGAAATGCTCAGAAGCTGCCTACAGCAGGTGCCTGAAAGTTCCCCAAATCATGGACCGTACCCCTATGCTGAATCCGAAGCTGTACAGAAAACATACGTATTTTTAATTAAACTGGAAACCCAACAAAAGCTAAGGAAAAAGCCACTTCCTCCTTCAACACTGCCAAAGACCACTGTGCACACTAGAACAAAACCCACTCACTTCATCTCTATGAAATAGGGAAAAGTTCAGTGTCGAAGCATTCTTACTGCCTAAGTTCTAGCCAACTCTGTGCTGGATTTCCTTTTGGAAAAGAGGTTCGGTGGTTTGTTTTTTTGTTGTTTTTTTTTTTTTTCACGTTGACATCTTTCTGTTAAAAATATTTTTCAGCTCATCTCTCTAGATTCTATGGGGACTCCCCAGAAGAAATAGGTGATATAGTCCCTGACTTCAGGGTCCCTCTCTTGGTGGGGAGGCTAGAGGGAATGAAAGCTTTAGGGGCCAGCACAGACCCAGGTGAGGACTGGTGTGGGAAGGGTCTCAGGGGAGGAGGTTTGTAGCTGGATATGAAGAGCGGGGAAGAATAAAGAGGGTTTTCAGTAGGGGAAGCCACGTCTCATTCAAAGGGAGTTCGGTGAATTATGTAGAATTAATATAATAAATATGTACAATGGCTGCAGGTGACAGCATCTCCCTGAATAATTTGGAGGGGGGAGAAAGGAGGCAGCAGAGCCCTTGATTCTTCAGAGGAAGTATTACATGGAAAATCCACATGGAAAACAAGAACAGCTTCAAGCCCCCCAAAAGAAGAATTCTGAGGCCCCTCCAGGAAGAAGTAAGAAAGCTCCTGCCTCACTACCCTCAGAAAGTATTCAGTAAAACTGGGTCTTGATGCATCGCGCAGATGGGGAAATGGAAAGGCAGACAGTCTAAGTGATCTTGTCAAGGGCCCAAGGCTGGTTAGAACAGAAGGGGGGCCCTCCAGCAGACAGCAGTGTCTAAACCAAGGTGCAGACGGAGGATAAACATAATGTGCGGGCCTGGGCCAGAAGCACTCCTTGGGGAGCCAGAGAGGCAAAGGACCAGCCAAACTCCAGCCCTGAGCCGCTGCGGGACCCAAGGAGTCACCACCCCTCCGAGCCGCGTCTGTTACAGGGATACACAAGGCAGCCGCAGCGTCCAAAGACAGCAGAGTATGGGCACTGAGGGTTTTACTAGGGGTAATCACACCTGAATGATGGGGGGTGGAGGGAATGGGTGGACAGATGGCCAGCCGAGCCAGGCCAGCAATGGTCACCCCCGCTGCTAGTTCTCAGCACCTTCCGGGACCTGCAGAGAGGCCTAGGGCTGCCTCCACCCCACCCTACACAGACTCACAGTGAAGAGGGCGCACTCACTCCTCTGAGCCTCTCCTTAGCTAAGGACTGAGGTCCCTGCTCCCCATGATCTGCTACACAAGGCTGCACAGAGGCCAGGTCAGCAGCACCAGCCACGGGGCCTCCTCCCAGCCCCACCCAGCTGGCAGCAGAGGTGGAGACCAGGCCCCAGGGAGTCCAGGCCCCACCCAGGGCTGGCAGGAGGCCATGAGATTACAAATACACTGGCCCTCTGACCCGGCACTCCCACTCCACTCCCACTCCGTAGGAATTCACCCCACAGAGATGTGCAAAGCAGTCAATGACAAAGGCAGCCATCATGACTCTGTTCACAAACGCACAGGGTGGGGAACCACCTAGTGTCCATCACCAGGAGACCGGAAGCAGGGAGTACTGGTGGCCATGCAAAGGACAAGGTCCTTACTCGCTGATCAGTCCCCAAGGTCACCCCTGCTGCAGTCATGTGAAGACAGTGGAGGAGAACACAGGTGTACACACCTTGCCCTGATACACTAGGTGAATGGTGCCCCCAGCGTGTGCCATACGGCAGCCCCAAGTCCAGACTCATGCCCTCTTTGAAAGGAAGCAGTGGCTGCCTCCATGGTGGGGCTGGGGTATGTCCCTCAGTACCTTTGAATACCCATGGGAAAGTATTTCACACTTAAAAAATACTACTACAGGCCTAGGGGGTCTGGGGCCCCTGGATAAAGGGCACGTTCAGGAGAGAGAAGCATCTCCATGGGAGATCCTCTCAGGCACCTTCACCTACAATCTCTCTCTCTGCCTACCCCCCTACCCCTCCACTCATCCTGTCCTCTCCCCCTACCTCCCAAACTGCTTGAGAGAGAAGCCAGGACTCAAGGCCAGGGGGGCCAGCACAGAAGTTGGGGACTCCCCAGCCTGATGCTAGAGGGGAATGGACGGGGTCCTGGTCCAGGCTGACAGGCCAGGGCCGAAGCCAGGCCCAGGTGAGCGTGGGGGAGGACAAGCAGGGGAGGGGGCTACTCTCCATCGGTTGGGTTTGTTGCACTTTCCTAATTGATTTTATGTCTGTGTCCCCAGGATACTTAGGACCATCTTAGAAACCACTTAAGCAATTTAAAATAATCAAAGTACTTAGAAGGCACTTAACATTTCCTCACACTTCAGGCTTCCCATAAACCCCCTTTCAGCTGCAACCTGAGGCCTCAGTCAGGAGAAACCACTGCCAGGAGGTAGGTGCCTATGTCAGGCCCCTACCTCCTGCCATGTCACCCCAAGCCTCAGCAGTACCCGAAGCAAGACAGCTGACCCCGACACCAGCACCAGGCTCTCTCTCTCACCACCAGGCCTTCGGACTCCTGGGTCCCTCCGCCTGCAATGCCCTCCCCTGCTGCCCAGCACAGACCTCCACCTACCTAATTGTATCCTGGCTATTGAGCTAGTTGTCCTCCTACAGGAAGCCCTCCCTGACACCTCCCACCAAGCTGAATAAGGCCATCTCATCTACCCCAATTAAAGCACTCATCTGTCACACCTGGGTGGCTCAGTGGTTGAGTGTCTGCCTTGGGCTCAGGGTGTGATCCTGGGGTCCTGGGATCAAGTCCCACACTGGGCTCCCTACAGGGACCCTGCTTCTCCCTCTGCCTGTGTCTCTGCCTCTCTCTTTGTGTGTCTCTCATGAATAAATAAATAAAATTTTTTAAAAACACTCATCTTGGGCAGCCCAATGGCCCAGCGGTTTAGCACCACCTTCAGCCCTGGGTGTGATCCTGGAGACCGGGGATTGAGTCCCATGTCGGGCTCCCTGCATGGAGCCTACTTCTCCTTCTGCATGTGTCTCTGTGTGTCTCTCATGAATAAATAAATACAATCTTTTTAAAAAATGTTTCTTTAAAAAAAAAAAACTCCTCTTACTGTCATGAAATTACTGACCATTTGACTCTGGAGTCAGGTGTCTTCACCCCAACCCCAAGTTTCAGAAGCATGGGGCATGGTCTGCATAAAGCAGAGATCTGTCACGTTTGTTGTGTAAAACAATGAATCAAGCCTGACATCACAGATGGAGTCGAGGAGACACAACCTTCCGGTGGACAACACTAGAGCCTGAGTCCTCAGTTATCCTCATCCCCATTTTATAGAGGAGGACATCCAGGCTCAGAGAGATCCAGCAACACTCCCAAAGTTGCACAGCAAGTGAGCAGCAGACCCAGAGGAAGCACCTCCAAATGCAAGTCCACAAGGCACCCGGGAGCTTGATGAAACAAGACTTCACACCCTGAGAATCCTCTTAGCAAGGCTGCGTAGGTCCAGGCACCTGGTGAAAACGTGTGTTCTAACCAGCACCAGAAGGGTCCAATGTGGAGGCAGGTTTGGAAACCAGCATTCCTGCATAAAACGTAGAGAGCAACCTGCCAGGCTCTGGGAAAGTTCAGGAGGCTTATTCCCCACGAGTCTGCAATTCCACTCCTGGGTGTGACCTACAAGAAACTCTCCCAAGAACACAAAGACACAGTGGCCAGCTTTGTCGTGCAGCACCCTTGGTAAAAAAACTAGGAAGATCATCAGGAACCTTGCTAGGTGTCCACAGTCAACAAACAAGAAAATGAACAGGGTGCTGTTCCAAGGGGGGGGAGTATGTGGCCAAGGAAAAGTTGAAGAGCAACATGATACCCAGATCCCAATTTTAGCAAGCTTAAAACACGCAAAACAAAACTATTTTTAAGTGCACAGTAACTGAAAGAATTACAAACAATCCCTACAGGACAGGGCAGTGGCTGCCTCTGAGGAGGAAGCGGAGGAGGGTGCAAGACGCACACATGGAGCCTCTGATGACATCTGCAACGTTTTCGTTCTTAAAATGAAAACAAATGTTGATATTATTAGGGCAAAACATCAGTATTTGACCAAGCCAGGTGTTGGGTACAGAGCAGTTTATTAGGCTCTCTAATTCTCCATATGCTTGGAATTTGGGGGTAATAAAATTCATGATGCCTTGTGAGAGAGAGAGAGAACCCCTTTCCTGCCAGGCTCCTGTGGATGATGCCACTCACCTTTGATAAAAGGCTCCTTTGTGAATGCTGTGTGCTCCCCACTTCCCTCACCTCCCCTCAGAACAGACCTGATTCTGGAAGCCATGTCCCTCACACACCTGGGGGCAGGGCCCCCAAATGTCCTAACCCTCAAGGTCTCCCCTGAGGGGAGGAGTGTCCTTTGCCCACATTCCTTCCTAAGGATCTAGCTTTGCTTTCTATCTGCCGCTATGGTGCAGGGGCGGGGATGGGGAGAGGGGGAGACATGGGACTGGATTCCCTGACAGCTCTCAGGCCCCAATTCCAAGGGAGGGAGGCAGCTGCACTGAACACAGACACCCACTGCCCTGACCGAGGTTAATGCTGCTGGGCCTCCCCTGAAACCACAGACCACAGGGGATGAAGAATGAGCTAAGTGCTGTCTCTCTACTCTGCAGCCCTAGCCAGAGACACCAGAGGACCATCAGGGCCCCTGGCTGCTCCTGCTCAGCATGGGGGTGCTGCTCAGCGGGCTCCCTCCCTCCCTCCAGCATATTTCAGTCTTAACAATTTTAAATTCCTCCTAGGCCCCTGGGGATGGCTAGAGAACAGGCTGCCAGGCCTGCTTCTACCTTCCTGCACCTGCACTTCACACCTCCTGTGTCATCCAAGGGGCCCCTCTCAGTGGACCCCAGGAAAAAACTAAAGCCTGGGTGGGGAGGACTCAGGCCTGAGAGGGGATAAAATAGGGGGACAGGGGGAAGAATCCAGCCTCCCTCTCATGCATGAACAAACTTCACAACAGTTACTGCTTCTTGAGGGCCTACCACACGCTAGGCACCAGGCCAGTCAATTTACCTTGTCCCATTCATGCTCACAACCGTCCTACCCATTTTACAGATCCAGAAACAGGCTCAAAGACGTTCTGTGACCTTCCCTGCCCGAGGTCACACAGCCAGGAGTGGCAGAGCCAGGATTTGCCCTGTCTGAAGTAGCTTCACATCCCTGCAACTGACCAAGTGTCCCCACCACCCTGGGATGCCTGCAGAGCCAGCCCACGGTCATCCCACCGGCAAGGGGGGGGACGACAACGACGACGACGACGATCTGAGTCGGGAAAGGGGGCCTCGAGGGGTTTGGTGCCCACCAGGAGGCTCTCAGTACTGAGATATGGATGGCCATCATCAAGGCGGGCAGGTGGTCAGAGTGGCTGGGAGGCTAGGGCACACCTGTCCAGCCTCAGGTGAGCTGCTGGCCAGTCCTACCTCTTGGCCTTAACTGTGGATGAGGCCACCACATGATCCAGGGAGAGGCCCAGGCAGAGCCAGAAAAGGTGGAAGGAAAGGGAGAGATGTGGGTAGAATATGAGGGAAGCAGAGAAAGCCACAGGGTCCCACAGAATGAGGCAGGGACTGGAGACTAAGGGTGGCCCTGCTTCCCTCCCCCCATCACAGCTCGGGGGTACCGCTCTCCATGGCAGCCCCAAGGCAGAAGGCTGGGGCCCGCATCTCATCCCCTCACCCAGGCCAGGCCCCTGAGCAAGTGGCAAGCGTAAAGGTCAACTGGAATATAAAGCAGAATGTGCCTTATTTTCATTTCCAATATGTCTGGGTCATAAAAATGCTAGTTTAATAAATTGGGAGGAAACCGAAAAGCACACAGCTCATTCAGGGCTGGGCAGGGGAGGTACCATGAGCTTAACAGGTCTGACAATGTGGGTCCCACCCCTCCACAGGGCCCACTCCCTCACCAGGTTCCACACCTGGTCCCAAGGCTGACGGACTCCCTGGCACTGACAGGGCCTGGCACTGGGGTGGAGGGGAAGGGGCCTAAAGGTGGGGGTGTCCAGCCCGATTCTGCCCTCAATAAGCCCCTGGACCTCAGGGAGCCCTACAAGAGCCATGCAAAGGAAAAGGACCTCACGTACCAGGATGGCTGCAGCCCACGAAGGCTCAGGGAAGTCTTGGATTTTGAGTCAGGGTTTGAAGGAGTCTGACTCTGTCCATCAGACATCAAGAGGGGCACTCGAGGGGCACCTAGATGCCTCAGTGGTTGAGCATCTGCCTTTGGCTCAGGGCGTGACCCCGGGGTCCTGGGATCAAGTCCCGCATCGGGCTCCCTTCAGGGAGCCCGCTTCTCCCTCTGCCTGTGTCTCTGCCAATCCCTGTGTCTCTTATGAATAAATAAGTAAAATCTTAAAAAAAAAAAAAAGGAGGGGCACTTGAGGAGGAGCACTTGACCAGGAAAATCCCTAAGGTAGGTTTGGAAAGCAGGGCCCAAGTTCAGAGAACATGCAGGGTTGAGGCAGGCTGGACTCCACTGGAGAGACGACCAGAAAGGCCACGGGGGCCATGGCAATCCCATGGTGACCTGACCCCTAGGAGGTAAAACTCAATGCTCCTTCTGCAGGAGAGGCCACGGGGGAGAGGAGTGGGGTCAGCCCACCTGATCCAATGTCCTCCTTCCACCCAAGGTCACACAGTGAGTTGGCAGCAGAGCCAGACCCAGAATGCAGATTCCTGAGCTATGGGAAGCCTCAGTAGTAAAAGGACCCACAGCTCTCCCCTGAGTGGGGAGCCAGTGATCACCCCAGCATCCCCAGACCTCATAGTGAGGTTCAGGAGAGCCCCAGGACCATCCCACTGGGGACACTCAGGTACACTCACCAGTCATCCCTCTGCCAAAAGCCACAGACCTGCCCAGCTCCCCAGCTTGCATGGCTCAGACCAAATCCTCTCACCTGAACCCCCCTTGGATGCTCTGTCAGCGGGAGATGAGGACCAACATTATGGAGCCCGGCTGTGCACCCACCCACCCCACCGCCAGCTCCTCGCTACATTATTCCACATCCTTGGCCTGAAAGGTACATTTGAGTCTGCCCATTTCACAGATGAGATGAGCAAGGTCCAGAGAGGTGGAGTGACCTGGGGCCAAGCTCTGGGCTACCTACCATGTGGCTACCTGCAAGGGCAGGGAGTGCTCTGGGCTTCGCTACAACCAGGCATTCAGCCGCCATCCACAGTCTACACGCTAGACGCTACCCTAGCACTCTCCATGCATTTGTGCAGTCTTCACGGCGCCCTATGAGGTGGGTTTCTGGCATTTCACGGACAAGGAAACTGAGGCACAGAGAGGTGCCCCCCAGGTAGTAAATGGCAGAGCAGGGGTTTGAAACCAGGCCCTGGAGCCAATACCTTAACCACTACATGCTACTGCCTCTTGGGGCTCCCTGTCTGGCTGGCCCTACCTGGCTCCTGTCTCCAGCTCTCCTTCCTCAGATTGGGGGAGAGTGGAAAGGGACAGCGTGGGGGGGGGGGGCATGGGTAGGAGGAGGCCAGCAGGATAGGATCCTCCCTCAGGCTCCGCCCTTATGGCTCCTCCCCCATCACCTGTGTGGCTCCAGGAGAATTGTGCAGGGACCACTTGCCTATTGTACAGGTGACAAAATTGAGGTCCTGAGAGGCCCAGTGATTGCCCAAGGTCATCAGACTCCTGCCCGCCCCCCTTCCACAACACCCTGTGCAGCAATAAGGAGCAGGATGTGGGTTTTGGAATCCCTGTAGTCCCCCTCTCCCTGCCCCCAGGGCTCAGTACTTCCTCTTGGGTTCCCAGGTCAATAACCAGGAAAAGCCATGCCCCAGGGCCTTTGTACTTGCTATTCCCTCTACCTAAACACTCCACCTCCAGATATCCATAGGGCAACCCCCCTTACTCTACCAAGCCTATGCACAAATGTCCCCTTTTCAGTAAAGCCACCCCCAACCATCCCATTGAAATTGGCCCCCCACTCCTTCACCTCTCTAGTTACTTCCCTGCTTTGTTCTCCATTAAGTATTTATATGCTTTACCTATCCACTGCCTGCCTTCCCCCTCAAACGTGGAAGCCCAGCAAGGCAAGGCCTTCCTCCGTTTTGTCTCCTGCCTTATAAGGTTCCTTAAAGCAGTAGTCCTCCACCTAGGGTGCACGTGGGTTTCACCGGGGAACCTGAGTTCCATCTCAGACCAATTAATCTGAATTCCTGGGGTGGGGCTCAGGTACTAGGATTTTTTCAAATTCCCCAGGTGATTTCATCGTGCAGCCAGATGGAGACTGCTGCTGGCAGGGCTGGGCACAGGAGATGCTCAGTATGGAGTTAGTAAACAAAAGAGTGAGTGAATGAATGAATGAGTGAGTAAATGAGTCAGTGGAGAATTAATTGATTTTTATAGGTGGACAAGCCGAGGTCCAGTCAGGAGAGAGAGCCAGATGCTGGCAGTAGTGAACTTGAGCCTCCCAGGCTCTGTCCCACCTCAACCGCAAAGTCACACCCCTTGCCCACCCAGGGGCCGTCAGCTCCCACCTGGACTCCAGGAGCCCACCAGGCTTCCCTCAAGGGCATTTCTGGGAAGTCCCCCCAGAGGCCCCACTCCCTCCTTCTACTTTCACAATAACAGACTTGTTTGCCAGTCCAGTCGCCAGGGCTGAATCCCGGCTTCCACTCCCAAACCTCCTGCATTCCGAGCGGCTCTGCAGGCACAGGGGGCACCTGGGAAGTAGCAGGCTTGCCAGGGCTGCAGGGTGGGTGGGGTGCCCCCTGGGGAAGCCAGGTGGAAGGGGAATGCCGGGCCCACTCAGAGCACCTGGTCTGGTGGCCAACCCAGCCCCCTCGCAGGTATCCAAACACAGGTCAGGCCTCCACGTCTCATCAGCCCCCTGGAGGCTGAGGAATCAAATGGCTCTAGTAAATTCCCCTGGTGGTTGCAATGAGCAGCCAGGCTTGAGAACCACTGAAGCCACACAACCTCTACCCCGGCAGCCCTACCCACCCGTCCTCCCGCTACCCCTGGATCCCCAGCATCTGACTGTATTGCGGGGGCTACCCCTCCACCATGGACAACATCCAGCTGGTTTGGACAGAGCTCAGAGGGCATGGAGAGAACTAGCAAAGGAGTAGTCAGGGGGGCTCTGAGCCTGGGCCTGCAGCTGCTTCCTGGGGCCACGTGTCCCCCCACCCCCCTCGGTGCAGGCTTCAGCCTGACCCTTATGTCTTGAGGCCCCCCTTCCCGGACTCTCACCACAGACGGACAGCTGATGATTGTGGGAAAGAGGGGCACAGTCAAGCAAGGCCTATGTGCTACCCCTGATAGTCACCCTCAGCAAGACCCCCTTCCCACACCTCCTCCACACATTCCCCACCCCTCATGCGGCCTAGCACTTCACAAACACTAACCTCTGGCAAAACTATTCTGGTGACACCAGTGTCCCCTGAGCACCTCCTCAGGGCTTTGCACACATTATCACCTCTGCCAGGCAAATACCATCATGCCTGTGAGCAAACAGACTCAGAAAGGCCACACAGAGTATCAGGCCAGGTCTCAAACCCAAGTCTTTCTGATGGCCAAGAGATAGGAGAGCAGAGTGGCGAGCTGGGTAGCTTCTGGGCCAAACAGCCTGCATTTGTATTCCAGCTCCACCACACATGCTGTGTGACCTTGGGCAAATTGCTCAGCTTCTCTGTGCCTCAGTTCTCTATTTGTACAAAGGGAATAACAATTACACACCAGGGCTTGCTGTGAAGATTAAGAAAAACCCTGGCACAGGATGTGTGTTTTGTTGTAAATGTGGGATTTTTCCACCTCAGACACCTCTCCTGGAGGGTCCCTCACTCACCCTCAAATATTTATTGAGGAAGCTTTGTTAGAACAAATCTCTAACAACAGCCTCAAATGGTACAGGATTAGATATGCACTAACAGGGAACAGAGATTTGGGTGAAAGGAATTCCATAAGTCAGGGAGGAACCGGAGGTGTTTTGGGGTTGGAGATACATCCAGGTTGGTCCTAGGATGACCAAAGTGGTGGGCACTGGTGGGCACTGGTTTAACCCAATGGTAAGATGGGCCTGGCTACAATCATGCCCACAGCCAAGAGCTGATACAGAACTCTGTAGACCATGGCGACCCTGCTGATAGCACAGAGTCTGGGGGGACATGGGGACAGCAGATGCCTCACTCTCCATGAGTTCATTCAGCCAAGATTCCTGAGAGCCTATGGGCCTGGCACCAACTGGGGGTCCTGCAGGTGCTGCTGAGAGGCTGGCGGGGTCAGCTGATGTCCTCTGACTCATCTCACTTCCCAGGTGGGAGCTCAAGTGTAGCCCTACACCCGGCTGCCTCAGTTGGTAGAATGTGTGACTCTCGATCTCAGGGTTGTGAGTTCCAGCCCCATGTTGAGATTACTTAAAAATAGAGATTACTTTAAAAAAAAAAAAAAAGAGTAGCCCTAGATTATACATAAATGTGGGCCTGGTATATACCCACAAAACTTTATTTATGGGCACCAAAATTTGAATCCCACATGCGTTTCCTGTGTCGTGACATTATTCTTTTGATTTTTTTCCTTCAACCACTTAAAAGACCAAGACTATTCTTAGCTCATGGGTCATACAAAAACAGATAGCAGGCCAGATTTGGCTCTTGGGCTAACCCCTGGTCTACAGGGGAAAGGCAACAGCCAAGAGGAAAACAAGGAAATGTGCACATGAGTACAAACCATGATGAGTACCATAAAGGGAAAGACGGGGAAACAAGACCGAATAATTGAGGGGTAGGAGGGCTTCTCTGAAGGGAGTCCATTTAAGCTTCAGGTTGAATGAGAAGTACCTATCCCCACAGAGTGAAGGGAGAACATTCCATATACAGGGGACAGCAAATGCAAAGGCCCTATGGTGGGGAAAACAGTGTCATCAAGGACCATAAGGAAAACTTATGAGTTTAAGGAGTGCACCCAGGAGAGACAAAAGATGTGGTCGGAGTGCCTGGTAGCACAGAGCCTCTCAGACAGGCAGGAGTTTGGAAATTTGCATTTTAATCTAAAAGCAATGACAGGTTTAATAGGAGTGAGATCTGGCTTTTAGAAAGCTCACTATGGCCACTGAGCAAAGGTTTGGCTGTGGAGAGGCCCATTTGGAAGGAGAGAGAAGAGAAAGTTTCTGCAGTGGTCTGGGGAGAGGCCCCAGGGGTGGGAAGGGTGAGGGGTGTCATGTCTAGGGCACATTCTAAGAGGAAAGCCTGTAGGGTTTGCTGACAGTAGAAAAAGGATGTACAAAACTGTCACCAGATTTTTTGGCCTGGTGCTGGAAGGATGAAGCTGTCTTCAAGGGAGTGGGCAAGCTGTGGGAGGGTGGATAGACTTTCTTGAAAGTTCCTCCTCGTTGTGCAGTGAAAACACTTTGAAGACACAAAGCCACATCCTCAATAGAATATCTTGTGTTATTTAAGCCATAAAGTTTCCCCCAGAGTCCTGGGTCAGGCACTGAGGAGCAGAACAAGCCAAGCACCAGGCAGGCAGCTTTCTCCAGAAGTAAGCCACAAACCTTTACAGCACTTACAACCCCATGTGGGTCCAGAGTATCACACAGCCAGGAGGGCTGGTGGGGGGTTGCACAGAAGGCCTAATGTGGCTCACCAGCGCCCCCGGCCCTGCCTTTCTTAGGAAGCTGGGGCACCTGCCCATCTCCACCCTCTCCCCAGCTCACCAGTGTCCCCTCTGCCCCCTCTTCTCCCAGCCCCCTTCTGCCCTCCCTCCATTTTACCCCACTCCTTCCTCCCATGCTCCATTGTCTGACAGTGAGACCTAGCTTGTTATCTTAAAGTTAGGTTGGCTGCTTGGTCTGCAGGAAGACGAGAGGCCCAGCAGATGGTGGGGCCTCTCCAGGATCAGCCTCAAAGGTCACCGTCTGTCACTGCCCACCCGCTCCAGCCTCTTCCACATCAATGGAGTCTCTCATGCTGATTTCAGGCCCCACAAGCTGTGCAGTGACATTTCCTGCGGGCTGACTGTGTGCCAGGCACCGTGCTAGGCCTTCTCTGGACATTAACTCTTAATTATCTCACCTGGTCTATGAGGATATGTTCTCATAGGATAGGCCTATGTTCTCATCCCCATTTTACAAATGAGGAATCAGAGGGGCACCTGGGTGGCTCAGTGGTTGAGTATCTGCCTTCAGTTCAGGGCGTGATCCTGGGGTCCCAGGATCAAGTCCCACATCGGGCTCCCCACAGGGAGCCTACTTCTCCCTCTGCCTATGTCTCTGCCTCTCTCTCTGTGTGTCTCTCATGAATAAATAAATAAATAAAATTGTTTAAAAAAAATGAGGAAGCAGAGGCACAAACAGGCAAAATAATTAGCCATGGTGACAAAGACTCTCTGGCTCCAGCATCCAAATTCTTCAACACCAGGCTGGATAACCCCACACACACCACCCTCTTCAAGCCTCAGCTTTTCTGTCTGCTGCAAATGAATGAGGGACTCAATGGAACGATTTCTGGATCCTTCTAGCCTTTATAAGTCTGGAATTTAAAAACTGCTTTCTTCCAAGGCACCTGATATATTCTTTCTCCCCCCCAACAGTGGCTGCTCTCAGGGAAAGATCTTCTTGGCCCATTCACACTATGGTATAAATGACCTACACGGTGAATGGAGGTGAGGGGACTCTGGTGGAAAGATTCAAACCCAGGCCTAACTCGTTCCAGAACCTGGGCTGTCCCAACATAGCATTGCGCTAGCCACATCCTTGGGCTTTAGGAGCTCTTCCAAAAGGTACTCTTTACACCCATCAATATTCCCTGTTCCCAAAGAGAGAGCCAAAATGAGGATGAAGGAAGAGGATGGGAACAGGAAGTAAGGGATATAAGCTATCAAGTCAGACCCACGACTTCTGAGAGTCAGGGCTTCTGGTCCCCATGAAAGCCTGGGTCCCACTTCCAACCCAGTTTATTTGGACAGGCATTCTGGAAGGAGTCAGGCCTGGGAGCTGAGGACCTAACTTCTGGCCCTGCCTAGAAGGACTTAGATTCTACATCTGTACGATGGGGAGTTGGCCCCTTCCAGCTCTACTAGTTTTGAGTTTTGCTCATACCCTGACCCCAAAGGCACCCCATTAGCTTTCTCCAGGTAGGAAATCACCTCTAGTGCCCCCAAGCCCAGAGCTCCTCTCTGAGCTGTGCACAAGAAACTCACCTCTTAGAAGAAGGGGAGCTATAATCACAGCCTCTGGTAGAAGTTCCCAGCAGGCCCCACTTATTGGCCTTGGCAGAGCAGGGCTGGGGCTGCAGTGATGCCCTTTGAAACTGACACCTGACACAGCAGCTCTCCTGGCCTGGGCGCCCCTCCCTCATGCTCCCCAGGCAGTGGCCTCTGCTCCTGACCGCCCCCAACAAAGTTCAACCTTTTTGCCTCTGTAAAAGGCTTTTAAGTTTCTCACCCAGCCTCTCATTTCTCAGTTTAATTATTGAGGAGCCCTCTTGCCGCCAGGCTGGAACATTAACACTGTTAAAAAGGAACCCAAGGAATGCAGACCACAGATGACTGCCTCCCTCTGGCTCTCTCCCCATCTCCCCTGCCCTGAATCTCCTTTCCAACATGTCCCTCCTGCCCCCATTCCTTCTCTCCTCCCCAGGCCCCCACCTCCCAATCCCATCTCACTTTCTGTGCAGCAGGGAGGCTCCTGACCCCCTGCCTCAACCCATTCATCTCTCGGGCAATCTGAGAAGGCACAGATAAAACTGAGGCCTCAGCCATGTTCATAGGTAACCAGATGGGCAGAAAAAAAGGAGTACCTGTGAGCCCCTAGGCTGGTGAGGCCTGGCTCCAGGCACCCTCACCCTACCAGAGACCTTGTGCCAACTAGAGAGAGATTAGCATGGAAGTCACAGTGCACTCCCAGTGGAGTCATTGATGCCTCACTCCAAAATATCCATGTTTCCAAGAACTCACAGATACCATTCTTGTACCCTTTACCCTGTGTCAAGTGACACCTCTCCACTCCTTTAGCCTCTCCATCTCTCCATAAAGTGGGTACTGGCTCATCTCTGGGAGATGGCAGGGAGGCACTCACTGAGGTCATGGACACAAGGGTCCCATCACCTTTGGTTCAGGATGTGATCCCAGAGTCTCGGGATCCAGTCTCACATTGGGCTCCCTGCACGGAGCCTGCTTCTCCCTCTATGTCTCTGCCTCTCTCTCTCTGTGTGTGTGTCTCTCATGAAAAAATAAATAAAATCTTTAAAGAAAAAAAAAAAAACAAGGGTCCCATCAGACTGTCTTCTAAAACACCCACAGTCCCCAAAAGTGTTTTTTTTTTTTTAAGATTATATTTATTCATGAGAAACAGAGAGAGAGAGGCAGAGATACGGGCAGAGGGGGAAGCAGGCTCCATGCGGGGAGCCTGATGTGGGACTCGATCCTGGGACTCCGGGATCACACCCCGATCCGAAGGCAGACAGACACTCAACCACTTGAGCCACCCAGGTGCCCCCAAAAGTGTTTAATAAAAAGCTCCAATAAGGAAACTGCAACAGCCCCATGTATATAGTCTGGGCCTCTTCTCCAAGGCCGAGGACCTAGGCCCCACCCAGACAGATTGACAAGGAGTCTGGGGCTTGTCCTTTCTGCTGATGGCCCCAGGTGGCCTTCCCTCTCAGGCCTGGGGCAGGCAGGCTGAAGCAATGACTCAGCTAACCTAAGCCATTGCCAGGACCTGGCCTGGGCAGCTGAGCCCTGCTTTCTCCTCCCCTCTGGGTCTCCACTCCTCAGTGCGGGTGGGAGAAGTGGACCAGGCTACCCATTCCCAAACCATCTGTAAGGAATGATCTCTGGCAGCACAGCCCCCTGGGGGCTGTTTGGATTGTCTACTGCAAGGGCAAAGTTTCCTTCAAGTTTTCTGTTCAGCTTAATCTGGCATTCTTCATAATTCATCCATTTGCTTAAAAATTAAGATAGTGTTTCCATTTGGATTATAAGTAAAACCAACACCCCAGGAAGAAGGCCCATAGGTAAGGAGCACAAGGCACATGACCCCACAAAGTTCTAACTCCCACCCCACGCTGTAACAGGACAACTCTAGCTTCATTTCTTTCCCACTCCCACCCCATGCCCAACTTAGTGGACTTCTACACCATTCACCTCCACTTCAACCCAGGCCCCTAAAAATGCTCCCAAAGTACTGATGCACTATGGGACTGGACAAATGGGCTCTTGAAAAGGTCTAGGTGAGAGAGTCACAGCCTCACCACTTCCCACTCTGCATGGGCCCAGACAGCCTCTCTCAGCCCACTGGGTCTAACTTTGGAGACTGAGGAGGGAAGGGGCCACCTCCAGAAGCTGGGAACCTGACACCAGGATGAAGGAGGGACCCAGTGGCTTCCTCTGTGCTTTCCTTCCTCCTCCTCCCACATATTTTCCCTCCCTCCCTCCCCCCCCACACCCCGCACCCCTTACACAACACACACACACACACACAAGCACACAAGCACACACAAACACACAGCAAAGAAGGCAGGCTCCAAAGAAGAGCGGCTCATAATTATTGGTAAAATGCTTGTAATGTTTTTCTCTCTACCCGGTAGCTTTCAGTTGTTTTAGCAGCTTAGCGAAGCACTTGGCTCCAATTGAATTGCAAATCAGCAGCTCTTGCCCCAGGAAGAGAGGAAGGGAGGTAGCAAGGAGGGGGCAGGGAAGGATTCCAGACGAAAGGGAGAAAGGTGTGCAAGGAAGAAGGGCAGGAGGAAGGAAATGAGCAAATGAGCAAGGGAAGCTTGGTTCTGGGCCCAGAGCAACAGCTACAGAGACCGCCTGCTCCTTCGAGGCCCTTTCCCTGTCCTCATCCACCATCCACCTTCTGCTGTAGCCCACTGCCCCATCCAAAATATCAAGACACATTTTATAACCATAATCTTGGGGTGAAGTGTGAGGGCCACACTGGGCTTTCTCAACTACTACAAGAAAAGCATATCTTTCTAGGGAATTACAATTTATTTGAAAACAATGTCAAAAACAAAAGTCTTGCTTTATCTCTTTGGCAGTCTCCAACATTCATATTTCCATTTTATCTATTTCTTTGACTCTGTTTCTCTTTCTGACTACATGTATTTCTACATATCCATCTGTCTGTCTTTTTACACATCTGTCCACCTATCTCCTTCCTTCTGTTCACCAGCACTTCATTCTCCCCTCTTGGTTCAGAATTCCCCACAGAGGAGCGGAGTTGATCAGGGAACTCTGGGCGGCCGTGCTGTTTCAGCACCATGGTCAGCACCCGGAGCCGCTCCTCCCTGACACCTACACTCCTCGGATCCTCAGCTCTCACCACAGGACTGCCCCCAAATTCTCAGATACTGTTGTGGGGGATGGTACAGTCCTCAGAGTCCAGGAGGGAAGAGGAGAAAGAAACTAGCCAGGCCTGGCACCCTAGGTTGTTGGCGGAAGACCACGTCTGGGGCCAACTGGCCAGACACTAACCTTGAAGAGGCGAAGGATGTTGGCCACCATGATGGAGACAGAGCTCCCTGAAGCACCGATGACACCGACCACACGTTCCGGTTTGGTGATGATGGGGGGGCCGCCACTGCCACAGCGGACCTCTGTGCCATCCTTCTCGATGAGCGCCTGCACAAAGGTCAGGGACTGCTCGAGGGCATGGGTGTCCCTCGAGCAGGTGTCCAGAATGCGGGCGCCCAGCGTGATGTTGGGCAGCAGGTCCGGGTCATTGTTGATGCGATCCAGGGCAAAGAGCATGGCCTCCAGCCGATGGATGCCCTTCTCCTTCTTAAGTTCTCCACAGGCCTTGCCCTCTGAACCCCGACCGTGCACTGGGAACAGGCCGCCCAGTGTGATGTCCCCATCTATGCGAATGGAATTCATGTGGGGGTGGCCCTTGGGCTTCCCCAGGGAGGAAGGCACCCAGGGGCCATAAAGGCTAAGGAGCAGGCAAAGAGGCAGCCGGGCCCACCACCAGCCCCAGCCTGTCTTCCCAGGCATCTCGGAAATCCCTAGAGACCCATGAAGGGCAGGCCCCACTCCTAGCCTTGGCAGGCCCCTGGCCCCACAGCCTGGGTGAGCATGGGCAGGGCAGCCCCCACAAGTCTCTCCAGGGCTGCTTCAGCAGCAGGGTGGCTGAGGGCAGCCAATGGGGTCACCCATGCTGGTGCTCCTCGCCACTCAGGCAGTGCTCAGTTGCTGACATGGGCCATTCCCACAGGCAGCAGGGAGTGGCCAGGGAGCAGCAAAGCTCTAGTCTTGGTCCTCACGTTCTGCGGGCCTGTTCTTGACAGATGAATGTGAAAAGAGAGTGCTCCTAGCTTCACGTATCTTGGCATCAAGGAGAAAACAGCTTCAATGCTCTCCTCCTACCAACCTTAGAAGGGAGAGAGAGGGAGAGGGAGGGGGAGAGGGAGAGGGATGGAGAGAGGGAGAGGGAGGGGGAGAGAGAGAGAGAGAGAGAGAATCAAACAGAAGCCCAAAGAAGACATTAGCTATTCTGATCTCTCATGAGGAGCCTGAGAGAAGGAGATGCTGGAGGTTATCGCCACAGGCTCCACAAATCTGAACTTGGTTTTCTCCCAGCTGCTGCTCGACTTTGGTTCAAGTGGGAGAGCCTGAGGCAGAAATTAGGTCATGTTTGAAGATTTCTTAGGCCTAGACCCACTGCCATCAGAAACCAGGGGATCAGAGTGCACACTCCCCAGGAACAGCCTGAACTGACTTGAGAGGAAGAAGGGTCTTCCTCAACACTCACCCACATGAGGGAACAGCAAGAAATCAGGTCCACAGGATCCAACCCCATTTTAGAGATGAGGGAACTGAGGCCCAGAGCAGAAGAGCATTTTGTCCAAGTCACACAGGTAGTGAGAAGCACAATACCACGCGGACCCCAGCTTCCCAGCTCTGGAGCCAAAGACACTTAGGTTCCTTGGGGACTGAGGAATAAGGAAGCCAGCAAGGCCCCCTGCAGAAGAAACCAGGCTGGGAGCTGCTCACTCTGAAGACCAGGGAGAAGCTGGGGCTGTCCCAGCTCAGAATCCTCATCCCAAATCCAATCGGGCAATGCAAATTTCACATTTCTACCTCAGCCACACCCCTGGCAGACGGTAACCCCAGGGGCTCCAAGCTCAAGGAGGTAGGCCTCCTTTTCATTTGCTTGGCCTCCCTCCCCCACCATCTTTCTCATGGTCTTTAGCTCTCAATTTCTCCACTGCTCTTTCTCTCTCCCCCACTTCCTCCCTCTGAGAGGGGGGGCTCAGGTTATGGCCTGAACTACTGCACATTATTATGATCATTGTCATTATTATTGTTGTTGTGATTAAATATTTATCTGCAAGGGTAGAGGAGAGAACACCAGCTCTTCCTCATTCTCACTGCTAATTTGGGCTAATTTCCCCTGGGGTTCCTTCCCTTGCCCCAGCCTCCCACTCGCTCAAAACCAGCAACCTCCCTCCCCTCAACTTAGAAGGCCACAGGGAGAAGCACTGGAAGCTGAGTCAGGGATTGGTTGGGGGGCTGACACCCAGGCTCCCATTCCAATGGGTTTGTCAAATGAAGACCAGCAAGCCACTCACCCATTCTGTGCCTCAGTTTCCCTAGCCATTTAGAAGAAGGGCTTGTGTTTGGATTAGGAGGTTTTCCTAGAGATGCAGTCCCTGCATCCAGGCCAAGCAAGCCTCTCAGAGCCACCTGTCCCCTGCTTGGACTTCCCCCACACAGAGGCCCCAACTGCTCCAGTTCTGGGAAAGGAGAGGAAGAAGAGAGTACAGCCTCAATTCCTGAGCTTCCCTGCCTAGCGCCTTCTGAACCCTCACCTCACACATCTGACCCCTCATCAAAATGTTCCCCCACCCTTTAGCTCCTCAGAGGCCAAGAACAGCTATTAATTCTCCTTCAGCCCATGCCACAGGGGAACCAGAAGCCCCGAGGAATCCCATAACCCTCCCAAAGTCACAAAGCAAGTCAAGATGGGGCAAGACTCAAAGCCAGCACCAGTCACACTGAGAGGTCCGAGGTAGCCTGCAGGAAAGCTTCCTAATCCCACAGCCACTCCTGAAGCCAGGAGCCAGTGACCTAGTGCTGGGGCGGGGCGGGGGTGGGGTGGGGTGGGGTGGTGGTGTCAGTACCTGGGGGAAGGCTGAAGAGTAAGAGCTGCTAAAACACCGGAGGGGGGCTACACCTCAATGGAACTGTCATCCCCACTTCCACCTCCCTGTGAGTGAGTTTAGCAGATGGCTTTCTGGGTGGCCACGGGGAGTGAAGGGCTGTGGGGTAGTTGCCACTGATGCCAGCACCAGGCAAAGGCAATTCAGACAGGAACACCGGCGGTCCCTGCCCCTGCCATCCCCTAGAGAGATCTCCTTCCCAGATCTCCAGAACAGAAGGGGATGGATGAGGATGCGGTCCGGGGGAAGACTGCCCCTGCAGGGCACTTTCAGCTGGCACAGCCATGGGAAGGAGTCCCCTCCCGGCCGGTGTCCCATGGGTGGGACAGCCCACACAATGAAACACTGTCTTGTCCAAACGCCATGGTGGCCCTGGAGCGATGACAACACTGCTGTGTGCCGGGCACCACACTAAGTGCTGGGCGTGCATGGCAGCGGGCTCACACCCCGGAGCGGCGGGCTCAGAGGAGGAAGGGGAGCTCCACCCCAGGCCCAGGCCTGCAGGCCCCCCGGAGCCCGCGCTCTGCTGGCGGCCCTCTCCTAACATCCTGCCATCCTGCGGGCCGGGCCTGGGCGGCCTGGCTTAAACATGGAGGGAGTCCTGGCCTCAGATGGGCCTTGTGAGGAGGCCGCAGTGGGGCCGATGCTGGCGGAGGGCCGGGGCTCCTCGCGGTCGGCCCAGCTCAGGCTCCAGATTCCTCGTGAAGGCCCAACACCGGCTTCTCCTGGGAGCCCACGCACCCCAGGCGGAGCAATGTGCACACACCATACAGACACAACACACACTGTACACACAGCACACAGACACGAACGTACCACACCACACACACACCCCATACACACAACACAGATATAAACGTACCACACACACCATACACATAACACATAGACAAACATGCTACACACCACATACACCAGACACAGACCACATACCACATACACACCATACACACACACTATACACACACCAAACATACAGCACAGATACAAACATAGCACACACTATACACACATACCACATACACACATCGCACATGCATATACCACACACACCCACACACCATACACACATTATACACACATGCCATACACACACACCACACATATATATATCACATAGACACAAACATACTACACACCACATATGCCACACAGATACAAACATACCACACAGAATACACACATACCACACGTGCATACACCACACACACACCATACAGATACACCCATACCACACACATATAACATATATCACGTAGACACAAACATATCACACAGCATGCACATACCACATATACCATATGCACACACACCACACACATATATACCAAACATATCATACATACACACTTGTACATACATATATCACATACACATAAACACATTACACACATGCCAGACATGAACACAGCACATACCAATACACACCACATGCCATATGCACACACACCCTACATACATACTACACACCACAGACACCACACACACATACACCACAGACACAAACATACCACACACCAGACACACACACACACAATGGGGAGAAGCAGAGGCCACATGGTGGAAGGAGGCCTCAATGAGGAGAAAAGCAAATTCTTGCAACATTAGAATCAAGAGCCCAAGGCCCCAGGCCCTGCCCCCTAACTGCTCACAGGCTTCCCTCCACCCCGACGGCCCTGCCCCCACCCACAGCAGTCCCGCTCCATCCCTGGTCTTCCCCATCCCTGGTCTGCTGGGTCTGCCTTTTCTGAACATCTCCAAAGAGCTGGGCAAACCACCGCCTCTTTTAGCCTCCCCTCCTTCTTTTGATCCTGTAACAGGAACAAGGGAAAAGTAAAAATACTCTGAGTAAAAGGCGCCACCAGGAGCAGAGGCTGGGGGTGGGGCAGCAGGGGGAGCCAAGGCCATCCTTCCATACCCTTCCGTACCCCCACCGGGCAGCCTCCACCTTAGCAAAGAGGGGCCAGATGGGGGGAGGTTGAGTCCTCAGGCCACCCCCTCAATTCTAAAACAGCCAGGGAAGCTCACACTTCAGACGTTTGGGGGCTGGAGGTGGGGGGTAGGGGGTGGGGAGTGGGGGGCCTCTTATTCTACCCTTCCCTCTCCTTCCCCACCTCTCTCCTCAACCTGTCTATTCCCTTCCCTTCCACCCCCTGTCAGATCTTTGGCTCCAGATAGGCAGGGAGGGACAAGGAGCAAAGGAAAGAGCACATGGTCATCTCCACACACAACAGCATCTTTCAGAACATCCTCCAGAGAGGGGATGTAAGGAGAGCCAAGGAGGGAGGGTGCAGTCTGCCCTCCTCCCCCTCCAGCCCAGGCACCCTACAATCTGAGGGCCTCTCTGATATCTGCAGGCCTGCAGGGAGAAACTCCCCAACCTGCCTTAGTGATCCTTCCAAGTCCCATGCTTCCGCACGTCTAACCTAAATCCTTCCCTCCACAACCAGGGCCTGAGCCAGGAAGAACCACAAACCATGGAACGACAAGCGGCTCCAAAGAGAGCTACTGCAACGTTTACTAAACTCACTCAGCTTTTTATTCTCCCAAAGCTAGGGAAAGAGAATTCTCCCCAAACACCAAAGTAAGGGACAGAGTCAGAGGGAATGACCCTGCACTTGGCACCCAGAGCTGCTCAAGCAGGCTTTCAGCCCCTGCAAG
The DNA here is from genome assembly GCF_003254725.2 of Canis lupus dingo. Classification (NCBI taxonomy): domain Eukaryota; kingdom Metazoa; phylum Chordata; class Mammalia; order Carnivora; family Canidae; genus Canis; species Canis lupus. Next base: position 3,548,742 of record NC_064254.1, read on the forward strand.
GCCACTCAAGCTCTGGGCTCTTCCCCCTGCCCTGCCCCAGCACCCCCTCTCAACCTCTGCCTTCCTTGAGCCAGGCCTCCTCCCTCCCCTCAGCTTTTCCACATTTCCTCCCCAACTTCAGTCCTCTCCATTCACCTCTGTCTCTGTGGCCTGGCCCAGCCCAGGTGCTCAGCAAAGCTGGGCGTGGCGTCTGTTTTGAATCTCTGAGCTGTTTAGACACTTCATCACCCACAACTCACACTTCCACGGGAGGGGCTCTGCTCCCCAGCAGGAAACATGAGGGAGAACCAGGGCCCTTCCCCTTCTTCCCCCACCACCCCAAGCCCACAGGTGCCCACGCAGACCTGAGACGCTGGACTGCAGGCCACCTCTGAGGCCCCCTCCCTCCTGCCCCCCTGGGGGCCCCGCACTGGTCCAGCAGAGGTGCGCTATGCTGGACAGTCTCCTCCCAAATGGACAGAGCCTAGACCCAAGGAACAAGCAAGAAGACGCTGCACCCCACAGCAACGAGGCCCATAGTTTGATCCCCACCCTTGTGATCCCTGGTCCATGGGGAAAGGGGATGGCTAATTAGCTCCCTCAACCTCAACAGCCCAACCCTCTCCCCACAGGGACCACAGCTTGAGGAGACCGTGTCATACTCCTCTTGCTATCTCTGCATCCCAGCCTGGCACATTGCCTGGCATCCCCCACCAGAGCTTGTGGAAGGGAACGAATGATGTGATGCGAGTGAAGAATTCTGGGCTCTTCCCACCCTCTCTCCCAGGTCATCAGTGTCAATATTAATAGAAACAGCAGCCCTGCTCCCAGACACTCCCCAGGGCCGTGCCAGGCCATGTTTGAAGAGCAAGGAGGAGGGCACAGTGGGGGTCCAGGCTCCGTGGATCTCATTCTTTTCCCATCCCCAAGAAGCTCCAGCCCACCAGCCTGTATCAGGAACCCTCCCAAGTACAGAAATCCCCAGATCTTGCTTCATAGGCCATCCCCTCCCTGTTTCACCGAAAGAGCCTGATTCCAAAGTGACTGGTTCGCTGGGCATGTGGTGGGCATTGCAGAAACATGCAAGGAAAGAAGAAATGATAGAGGACAGGAGGGATGAGAAAGTAATTCCTCAGCTCAATGCCCATAGAAACTAGAGAAAACTTCAAATCCGCCATTGTGGTTCCTCCAATCTAGGATTCCCTCCAGCCTCCTCCCTGTGACTTTCACCCTTCAGGTAGCAACTGAGACCCTTCCTCCTCCAGGAAGCCTGCCCTGATGATCCTAGCTCTATTTCCTCCTTCTTGCACATTCACATCTCCCTCTCTCTTTCTCTCTCTCTCTCTGTGTGTGTGTGTGTGTGTGTGTGTGTTATTTGGCAATGATGAGCCTGGAAGATTTTAAGGGCCTGTGTGGACCACACTCATCTCTGCATCTCCTGTGCCTAGCCCAAGGCTCAGAAACTCTCAATAAGCAACAACACACGGTCTTTGCCCGGAGCCAGCAGGCAGCCAAGGTGATACCCAGGGCAGGGTCTGAAGCAGCATTCTGCGTCTGCAGAGTAAAACTCTGACCTGGCACCAAATCCTCACACGTCCCTGGTGTGGTCAGGCATAGAATACATCCTTTCTGCCATAACCATTCAGTTATTGACCGTGTCGATCAAATGTGTGCTGGCTCTGCTCTGGGCACTGGAAATGTGCTAGGAGTAACAGACACAGACAGCAGCACCCACCTCTTGGGGCCAACCTGGGGGGTGGCCCAGGAGATGCAATAAACATACTTACATAAAGATATGTGGCACTTCAGGGAGTCCAGAGGTTATGAAGAAACTAAGGCAGGTAAGGAGAGAGGTCAAGACCCTGGGGTCTGTTCAGAAAAAGATAGTCAAGGCAGGCTTCTCTGAGAGGGGGCATAGGAGAAAGCAACTAAAAACAGTAGAGGTGTGAGCCACAAAAGTGTCCCAGGTAGAGAGAAGCAAGGGCAAAGTCCCTGAGCTCATGTTTAGCATTGATTGTTCAAGGACCAGCAAGGAAGCCGGAGTACCCGGAGGGCAGTGGGAACAACGGGAGGGGGGAGAGGAGGTCAGAGAGGGCATGGGTACAAGATCAGACAAGACCTGTGCTGATGGAGAAATGGGGGCCCACTGGAGGGCTCTGAGCGCAGTGACAGGCAAGGATTCATGGCAAGAGAAACCTGAGACTCAAAGAGATGCCACCTGCTAAGGCCACAGCAGCTCTGGTCAGCTGAAGGCAAAGCAAGCCCATCTCATCAGCCCAGGAAGGGCCCGACACTGACCTTCCCCCTCGCCCGGAGGGGGAGCGCAAATCTCCATTTGCCAGCCCCCACTTCCTTGTAGACTTCCAGGCCTCTCCTTCCTACCCCAACTTGTCCTGCCTCCACCTACCACCACTGCCAACCCGCCCCCCTCCCAGTCTTCTGGCACAATCCAAGTGGGCATGTGTCTTTGTTTGCAGCTGGTGCTACTGTGAGCTTCCCGACTAATACTGTTTCTTCCTCTCTCCTCCTTCTTCCTGTCCAAACACCTCCTTAACTCAGAGCTCCCCCTACTCCAGCACTGCCCCAGAGGGAGAGGGCCCACGGGCTTCACAAGTCAAAGCCCAGACTCTACCATCTTACACAGTCATAAGCACAACCAGTTGTGGGTGACCCTCCCATCCCCAGGCCACACAGGAGCCAGGCACAGGGAAGGGCCAGTGCTACCTGTGAAGTAAATGGCTCACCAGAAAGTTAAGATCAAGTCCCCAATCTTTATTCCTAAAGATCAAAAATCACCCAGTGATTTTAGAAACAATAAAGGTGTAAGCCACAGCAATGACCGTGTTTTCACTAGAAGTCACAGGCCCAACCAGAAAACAGGTCCAGAGGCCAGTTTCTATCACCCTGAAGAGCAGAGAGGTGGGAAGGCTGAGGATAGGGGACAGGGCAGGACCCAACCTCGTGGTCCAGCCTGGGACTAGCAGCCAGCTGGCTCTCCTGGGACCCCCCTGCATTACAGCCAATGGGCAGCCAGTGCTTTCTCCAGAATGGGGAGGCTTAACCAGATACTACAGCTAGCTAGTCAGCGTGGCTCAGCCTGAAATGGCATGGGCTGGCATTATGGGCTGGCATTTCCCAATTACCACAGATAATATCTCCCTTAATTGAATGGGGTCCAGATAATGTCATTATGCACTGCATTCCCCAATTTATTTAATATACATGTGTACACATATATTTATGCCTCACTGCTGCCAACGACATTGCTAAAGGTGAGGTTGATAATAAAACATTTCGACGGGAGTCATCAGCTTTAATTTAAGGGGTGATTTTTACTATCCTTGTGGTGCTCATTTTTCCAAGGAGCCAAGAGAAACAACGGACAGGCTGGAAGAGGCTGGCTCAGGCCTGCGGGCTAGGAAGTGGGGTGGGCAGGGCTGTGGGGTAAGCTTGTCTTTTCCAAGCAAGTTCTGCTGCTACTCCTCCTTCTTAGGAGTGAGTTCAGGCAGGGAAAGGGGGGGGGGACAGGGGGGAGCAGAGGCAGAAGCACCACCCCCCCCCCAGCTTGACTGCAGGACTGGCAGGGAGGAGGAAGCTTGTCTGGAATGCAGAGCTACGAGGCTGGGGTAGCACTGAGAAGCAGCAGGGTGACATACTGGGAGAAAGGCAGGGCAAGAAGACAAGGGAGGCCAGAGCCAGGCCAGAGCCAGTCCACAGCCAGGAAAGAAGCAGAGTTCCCAGGAGCCAGGAAAAGACAGTCTGCACTCTGCAAGGGTCAAAGACAGTGAAATCTCTAAACTAATTTTTGATAGTCCCCTGCTAACTGGGGCAGAGTTGACACGAAAACAAGCCCTCCTTGCTCTTTCCAGGAGTCAGCACCAGGCTAGGTGGGAGCAACGGAAAGCCAGTGTCCTTGGCCGCAGGCCAGCTACCCACCAAGGCAAGCCCCTGAGTCTCCTGCCTTGGGTCAGCCCAGCTAGCTGGCCACTCCTCTGCCAGCCCCAGCAAGCAGGACCAGAGCCCAGATGCCGGCTTCCCCCTATGCCTTTTCCGGGTAGCAAAGGCAGCTTCCACTCTGCAGAAGTGAGATAACCTCCCAGCCAGCAGCTAGCGGGCCCAGCTGCCCAGGCTGCCAGTGGGGCCTGCCCACTGCAAAGTTAGGTTCTCAGCCGGCCAAGCAGAGGAGGACAACGGGGTGGGCAGATGTCTTGGGGTGGGTGGTAATTAGGGGCTGCGAGCTCCAGACTTGTCTAGGGTAGAGGATGTGTCTGTTGGCTGTAATTATAAAGCTCAGAAACCCGTGGGTCCCCTGATCCCATCTTTTCCTGCCAGCTACCCCCCTGCAGCAGGGTGGGTTGAGGTGTGGCCCAGCATCCTGGAAGCTGGACCAGGGGACCCCCCATAGAGCTTTTTGCTCCCTCCCCTTCCTGGTAGCAGGTAGCATGCTAGCTGCTCACTTACTGGCTGGCTCGCTCACTGATGCTCTCACCTACCTCGGGCTGCCTGTCTGCCACTGTGCCAGGCGCTCCTCTTGGGGACGTCACGCCTCCAACAGAATGAAGACGCCCAGACGCAGGCTGGGGGAGGAGGGATGAGGGAGGAAGACAGGTGCGGCCTACACTAGGCCACAAAGGCCAAGAAAACAGCTCAACTCCTGACATGCTCCCGCCCCCCGCTTCCCCCTCTGCCAGCTCAGGACTCCTTCTCTGTGCCCTGCAGCCTGCCCTACCACCATCCCATATATCTCTCATTTACCACCAGTAGAGCATCCTTTTGGGTTGAGCATTGCCATCTCCTCTCTGGGCCTCTTGCAAATGCAAACATCCCAGAGAAAGGTAGCCCTTGCACTGACTGCTGCCTGGCGGGAGGAGGCGGGTAATAACTTTTTGGTATTTTTGTCTCTGAGAGGTTGAAGGCATTGACAGGTGAGGGAAAGTTTATGGCTAACAGACAGAGGTTGGAGGAAGGGGAAGACAGTGGTCATCCAATACCTAAGTGGGCAGGCATGCTCATCCAAGGCTAAGCAGAGTCTCAAGGGTACCAACCCCAAAGGCCCCCAACCCCATGTCAGGGATAGGACTCTGAGTAAGGGCCAAAGAGGCCCTCCAGTGGTCTTCTGTGGGGCCCAGGGAAAGGGACAGAGCTCTGAGCTCCCCCTCCACTGCAGACAGGTCCTCTTCAGGGGCCCTCACCACTAGCTCCCAGAGCCTGCCCAGGAGCCGGGACCACACCCAAGAGCCCCCAGACACACCTGTGGGAACTCTCTGCCACCTCAGGAAAGGTCACCCCGAAAGGCTCCCTAGGGTCCTCACCTCTTGACTGAAGTGCTCCCACCACCCAGGCACTGGCTTCTGAAGAGTTCAACCAGCAGACGCAGAACCCCAGGCCCACATCCCATGTGGATCTCAGAGGGGAAAGTGGGGCAGACCCAGCGCGCACCCTGGGGGAGTAGGGAGATGGAATTTAGAACATTCTTTATTTCCACCATGAGCTGGCCCCAGGGACGTGAGGCTGAGTAGCAGGCTGTGGGAAGGGGGTGCCCAGCGTGGAGACTCTCAGAGCACTGGCCCCGCCGCCTACCCTGAGGCCCCACAGTGGCCCAGAATGGAGGATGATGGGCGCACACGCGCGCACACACACACACACACACACACACACCCTCCCCCATCACCGAGAGCTTTCCGACAGACGACAGAGGGTCAGACAGACTAACCACGGCTCCCACTGACACGTGGATTCGGGCACCCCACTAGGCAAGCCCAGCTCAGTCCGCAAAGCGGCTCTCCCGCACCCAGGGGCAGGCACGGTGCCGAGACAGGGTAAGGAAGCGCGGAGCCTCCTCCGAAACGGACTGAACTCTAAGGAGGGGGTGTCACTCGTGGCCTGGGGGCAGGGGGCGCTCGTACGCGGGGCCTCAGGACTCCCCGCCGCCGCCACTGCCGCCCCATTTCTGCACAAACAGCTTCAGACCGCCCCGGTGCGGGGGCGCCTCTCTCAGGCCGGGCCTCCGCCTCGCAGCCCCGCCCCCGCGCGGGGAGGGGGCGCCGCCAGTTCCCGGGCGCCGGGGAAGCCCGACCCCGGAGGGGACCCCCCAGCACACACACGCGCGCACACACACACGCGCGCGCGCACGCACGGCCTGGCCACCCGCCCGGCGGCCCCACAGAGCCTCGGGTTCACCGGGGTCCCGGAGAGGGTCGGTGCAGAGTATCGGAGGAGCCCCTGACCCTGAAGTCCCGGGGCCGCGCGGAGCCCCCAGGCCCTGGGGCGCAGTCCCAAGCCGCAGCGGCCGCGAGCCAGCGGGTGCCCGGCTCGGCCAGTGGCGAAGGTGCCGCTGGGGCGACCAGGGTAGCGGGACGCGGTGCAAGGGAAAGGAGCCGAGGCGCGCGAGGCTGGCGCTGCCCGCCCTGCCGCCGGGGGACCGCGGGGAAGGGGTGCAGATGACGCCCCGCGCCCCCGCCTGCCCTGCCCCTCCGCGGAGGGGGCGCGCTAATGCCCCCGCCCCCACCTGAGAGCTGCCACGACCCCCATTTGGCAGAACCTGACATAAGCCCCACTACACAGAGACACTTTCCCCCAGGCCCGGAAAATAAATAAATAAATAAATAAATAAATAAATAAATAAATAAATAAATAAATAAATAAATAAATAATAAGCCGCTGCCCCGTCCCTCCCTCGCGGGCGTTCGGGGAGCCTGCCCTAGCCCCGAAGGGAGACCCTCCAGCCCGGGTCCCGCGCCCTCCGGCCCCGAGGGCTCCGGTCCGCCGGCCCTCCTCCGGGCAGCCCGAGCGCGGGAGCTCAGAGGCCACCTCCGCGAACCCCGAGGTCCCCGCCGCAGCCCACGCCCCAGAGGCCGGAGGGCACCGTCCCCTCCGCCGGTTCCCCGCGGGCCACAACTCACCGCGCGCCGGCGAGGTCTGAGCCGCGGCGAGGGGTCGGTTGCGCTCCCGCCTGCCCCGGGGGCGCCGGGAGGCGGCGGCGGCGGCGGCCGCGGGCTGCTCGCGCTGCCCAGAGCCCGGGCCGCGGCGGACGGCGCTGACGCTGCGGACCGAGCCGGGCGCCGAGCCGCCCGGAGTCCCGGACGCAGCGGGGATGGGCCGGCGGCCGCCCGGCCGGAGCCGCCTCCCCGCGCGCGGCGTTCTGCTGCTGCTCCGGCAAGAGCAAGGGAGCGGCGGCCAGCCCTGCCCCGGCCCCGCGGAGCCCGGCGTCCAAGCCGAAGGGAGCGGGCGAGGCGGCTCCGGGCAGCGGGGTCCGGCCGGGGGCTCCGGGCGGGGGAGTGCAGCGCGAGCCGACCTGCGAGCGCAGCCGGCCGAGATGCGGGCGCCCGGCGGCGCGGCGGCAGCGGCAGCGGCAGCGGCAGCGGCGGCCGCGGCGGCAGCAGCAAGGAAAAATGAGAGCGAGCGAGAGAGCGCGCCGGAGAGCGAGCGAGAGACGGGGAGAGCGCGGAAGACGCGCAGACGGGAGGCTGCGGGAGGGGCGGGGGCGCCCGGAGCACCAGGGGGCGAGGGGACCGCCGCGGCTCAGCCCCCGCGCCCGCCGCCGCCGCCGCCGCCGCCGCCGCCGCCCTCGAGGAGGCGCGAGCCGGGCCCGGCAAGTTTGCGCTGCGAGTGCGGACCGAGCGCGCGGCGCCTCCGCCGGCCTCTTAAAGAGCGAGCACCTGGGCGCCCACCCCCGACCCCGCACCCGCACCCGCACCTCCGCCGCCGGAAGGCCGGGCGGGCCGAGCGCCCCTCCGCCTCGCCACACCCGCCCCGCAGTTTCCCCCTCCCGCCACGCCCCAGCGGCGCCCTCCCCTGGAAGCCCCCTTCCTTGCCCCGCCCCTGCGGGTCAGCCCAGCGGCCCGAGGACGCGTGGGGGGGACCCTCCTGACTCCAACGGTCGAGGGTCAGGGAACACAGCCTCCGACACACACCCGCAGAAGTACAGCAAAGCACAGCGATGCAAAGGGGTTGCGCTCCTCCCCACCCCTGTGCGTCACGAGAACTCCCACCCGCAGGGCCTCTTCTCACACATCCGCATGCACGTGGCGTGTGCCCCCATGTGGCATGTTCATTTGCACGCCCCACCGCTCCTGGTTGGAGCATACCACGGGGGGGGGGGGGGGGGGAGGAAACTGAGGCCCAGTGAGGCAATTCCACCTGTCCTTAGTCTCAGCCTGTTGGGGGGAGGCTTTCCTCTGAGGCCCCCCTCCTCCCCAGAACCCCACTAGGCCAGGGGAACCTCCAAGCCCTGGTCCACAGTCAGCCGGTCTCCCATCAACCTTGGTTTGCCAAGTGTAACAGGTGGCCTGGCTGCCAGGCTAACACAAGCCAGGGAAAGAATCCCTGTTGGGGAGAAGCTGGAGCCCCAGCTCTCTTCCTTCCCTGGGGGGTGCTGTGAAAAATCCCAGGAGAGGGCAGGCCTTAGAGCCAGGCAGAGGAAGAAGAGAGGGAGGGAGCCATGCAGCCCTCTTAGGATTGCAAGAGCATCTCGTCCCAGACTGCAGAAGTGGCTTCAATTAGAGCTGTGACGTGTGACTGTCCTTGTCCCGGGGAGGGTGCTCAGCACAGTGCCAGGGAGCTGGGGGGAGAATGGCTGGCAATGGCCTCCCTCCCCCTCGGTCCCTCAGTCCTCCTGGCTGATCTGCAGGGTGCCACCCTGGGCTTAAATGTGCCTCTGCCCATGGGGTGGGGGGCCTCAGCCCCCCCTTACAGCCCCTCCCCTAATTGCCATAGATAGCACCCTTATAGGTCAAGGGAATGTCTGGGGAGTCTGGGGACAGCAGGAATGACCCTCCCCCCTACTCATCTGATCTTTCTCCCTCCATGCCTCATATCCACCACCCGTGCCCCTTCCCAGAGACCCACTCGGGCACCCCCACCTGGTCCAGAATTGCAGACTATGCCAGGCTGGGACCGCAACTGGTTTACCATGGTTCATCCGGTGCTTGGCACTATGCCTGGCCCATAGTGTGAACTCAATGAATGTTTGGTGAAAGAAGAAATGTTGGCAAAGCATGAACTCTCTTTGCTGACACATTAATGGCCCCAAATACATGTCTAGTTTATCCAGTCAGACCAAAGTCTCTGATGGAAGGCACCTAGAGCATGAATTCATTCATACCTTTTGAAATGCAATCAACACTGGAGGAGATCCTATTCCATTCCCAGTCCTGGGAATCCACGAATGACTGAACACTATCCTGCCCTTGAGGAGCGCACCCCATGGCCATGCACACCTCAGCCTGGAGCATTTTACAGGGATGTAAGCTAAGGCCACGAAAGCTCCTGCCATCCAGTGGCTCTACGTAGCCTCATGTGCACAGCTCTGGGCTTGCAGGACACTCCTGTCACTCCTGAAGAGGCCTGCTCCCTGGGAACAGCCTGCCTGGGTCCCCCTGCTCAGGGTCCCTCAGTTTCCCTAACCGGTATGTAGAACAAGGACCACGATGCCGACCTCAGAGCAGCTGCTGGTGGGCAATAAGCCACCCGTTCAGGGAATGCTGGGAGGCTCCAATTCAACTTGCCTTGGGCTTGGCAAGTGACTCGTCCTATCTTGAGGCTGCATCTGACTAAAGGGGGGGGTCCTTCATCTAATTCATGGAAAGTTACCCTAAGAGCTAGCGGTACCTGGGTCCTACTGGCCAGGCCGTCGTGAGAAAGGAATGAGATAATGTGTGCAGAGCGCCCAGTCCTGTGTTCAGGTGCCAGCAAGTGGGAGCCACATTTTTAACACGGTATCGTCCCCAATATCCTTGTATTGAATTAATTGATAAATCAGTTCATTAATCAATAAAGCTGAAAATACATGGGCCATGGTTTATGGAGAAGGCAAACTAACACAGCCTTTCTTGCCATCCCCTGCCCTGGGTGTTGCCTTCACTGACCATAATTATCTCACCCCTGCCCCCCACCAGCTGTGTCGCAGAAGGCTGGGCAGGCTCTATTTTTCAGGGGTTAAAAAAAGAAACGCTGTTGGCTGGCAGATAGCTGAGAGTGTGCACTTGTCCAGTTTGAAGATGCCCAGCCTGAAGCCTCGCTCTGGGCAGCCGTCCCGGGCCACTCCGGGGCCTCCCTCCCCTCCACCCCCCCAGAGCACTCAGCCCCCCACTCTCACCGGTGAGCCCCAGCTTGGTCTAGCTGGGCCACCCTCCTTCTCCTACCTGCTGGCTTTGGCTGACCTGACTTGTCATGGAGACAGACATACATACACACATAGAGACACATTCAGATATACAGACACACACATATATATACAAACAGCCACACACCCACGGAGACCCTCAGACCCAGACCCACATGGAAACACACATATATACAGACAGGCACACACCCTCAGAGACCCTCAGACACACACACACAGGTACACACACATATATACAGATATTCAAATAGGCACACACCTGCGGAGACCCTCAGACACACACACACACACACATACACACACACACACACACACACACGGATACACACATACACCTCAAGGAACTTCAGTTGGTGTCCCTGACCTGGGCATGATGTGGAAACAAGGGAGATACAGTGCCACCTCTATAGGGGAAGAGTGATCAGAAGTGACCTCAAGGGGTCAGGGAACAAGGGTCCTGGTGCCTAGGGCCAGGTGGGACACAAAGGCCTGAATTCCCAGATGCCCCATTCAGCAAGCTGTACCCTGACTGTTAGGGGCTGAGGTGGGGGGAGAGGGCCCAGGACTGGAAGCAAGAGGCTAGGTCCTCTGTGTAAGACTGTGTGACCTGGGGGAGGTTGCCCAGCCTCTCTGAGCATTGGTTTCCTTACCAGTGAGATGAGGGGCCAGGCTGGTGTTTCTCTAAGCATGCTGGGATTCAGGGTTGCATCTCACTCGGAAATCTTTAAAAAAGGCCGACCTGCTTGACATGAGGGGGGTCAGGGGGGCGGTGTTGGGGGAGTGAGCATGCTGGTTGTTCTAATCCACCAATCCCATGGGCACAGGCTTCCCCAGAGAAAAGGAGACACCATCTCAGCATTGGGGGTAGGGGCTTGGTGGAGGAGGAAAAAGAGACAGGTAGTCCTAGAGAAAATAATAATACTCCTGCGCTTCATGTCGTTGTGACCTGGAAATTCTTCCCGAAGTCTGACCTAACTCCCTTATGCTGCAGCAGAGACTTCCTTTGGGCTCTGATTCTGACCTCCCTGTTATGGGGAAACAACTTCCCTGCCCCTTCCCACCCACTGTGTTGGCAACTGTATCCAAATTACTCCTCTGACTTCCTCATTTCAAAGGATGCCAAATAGGAAAGGGTGATTGATTGCCTTTGAAAATCGTGAAGTTTAGAATTTGTTGAAATAAATCAGAGTGAACTTGAAAGTGGCCAGGGCCAGAGGAGAGCCTCGCAGGCCTAGAACACCTAATAAATGGTTCCTTGTCCAGTTGACCTGACCACCGTCTCAACCTCCATGTCTGATGGGCTTCAATTTTGGTTTCCCCTAAACCAGGCCATTAGATGAAAATGCCTCTGATGGAGGAGTTCCTTTAAACAATAACTGTCCCCCAGCAGGACATTTCCAGGGTGAAGAGCTAACTGCTAGAGAAGGCAGTGGTTCCAGGCTCTCTGGGAGGGGCCTAAATTACTCTGCTGGCACTTGGCTGAGAGCAGGTGTCAGAGGCAGGACCCTGGGGTTAAGAATCCTGAGGCCAATCAGTCCTCTTCTGCCTCCTGGGGTCACACCAGCCCCTCTCCTTTGCCCCACGGAGATACTGAGTCTCAGGGGCATGGGCATGGGGACTCTGAAATTCCCCCAGCCAGGACAAGGTGTGAGCGACCCCCTCCTGACACTGCCGAGGGTTAGCAGAAGAGGGACCTGAGGATCTACTCTTCCCTTAGGCCAGTGTGGGTCCAACCTCCAGGACATTCCACTTCAATGAGCTCTGGGACTTTCTCAGGAGTCGTGAACTGGCTAAAGCTATGATCCCCTTTTCACAATTCCAAAGTCCAGAATGCTCTGAAAGCCACAAGTTGGTCCATAAGTATTCCACAAACTCCTCTGGCTGCAAAAGCTGATGTGAGAGCGAGTCATTGCCACATCTGGCTCCCTTGGTGGGAGATAACTCTGCTTCACCGCAGGCATAGGAGCCAGCATATTCCTTTGGGGAATACTGCTCCAAGGCCTCCTGGGGTATTGTATAATAGATAATATTTGTGCCATATTTTCTTCTAAATTCCAAAAAAATCTAACTGAGGTTTCTGACAAGGGTCTGCTCCCCTGGAATGATCCAATTGGGACCAAGGACTCTCCAGGTTACACAGCATGGTCACACCTAGGCCCTCCCACCTGCCACCTGCCTTGTGAAGGGAGAGAGGGGACCCAACGGAATAGAGAGCAAAAAAGAGCAAATTCTGAATACAGCTCTGCTAAACCCAAGTGCATGGGACCAGAGGCAAAAGCCAGACGAGATATGCAAGGATTCAGGGGACATTCAGCAGCATCTTGCTGGAGAGAGGTTAACAGAGGCTGCAGGAGCACCCCACAAGAATGGGGGTACAGGTAAGATGCTGGGGGACCCTCCCTGCCTGTGTGGTGATGAAGCCAGCTGGGAAGGAGAGGAAGTTCATCTGGTGGGTGGGCAGGGGAAGCATGGTGGGTGGGGCGGATGGAGGGAGAGAAATGGTCTAAGGTCAATTTTAGCTGCTTCCCTCTGCCCCTCAGCTCTGAGGCCTGAAAAATGATGCTTCCCCTTCCCTTCCTCAGCCTCACTTTCCCCCACCTTTAGGGCAAAAGAGGGAGGGGAGAGGAGAAAGGTAAAGGAGGGGAAGCATCCGTGCTGTCTCAAGCTCAAGGGTGGCCAGGAAGGGAGGTCAGGGACTAGTGTCACTTAGACTCTGACAGAGGAGCTGAGAGACTCTGGCCCCATGCACAGGGCAGTGGGGCGCACGGCCCAACTGGGCTTTGGATCCTCCACAGCTGAGCCAGTGCAGAGCATGCAGTAGGTGCATGTTCGCTTGTTAAACAGATGAAGGGCTGACCCCCCCCCCCCCAGTCCCTAGGCATCCTCCTTCTCCTCCCTAGTTTCCACTTTCACCTCCTCCTCTCTCCAGCAACCCTCCCTCTCTCTTTTTTTTTCTTAAGACTCAGGATTTTCCAGCCTCTTTGCCACACTGCAATTTAAAACTACTTATCATCCCTCTCTCTCCACATGTCCGGGGGCTGTCAGCTGCAAGCCAAATGTCATTAGGATGGATGTCACAGGCCGGGATGTCAAAATACAATTAACATTTAAAAACCCCTCCCGCCTGCCAGGCCTTGTGGCCAGCCTGCTCCTTGGGCTGAGTGGCAGGGCTCTGGGTGCCAGGGGGACCAGCCAGGTGACAGGCACAGGAGGGGACACAGTCCAGCTGGCCATGGTGGGAGGGGGACAGGCCCAAGCTGGAAAAGGCATGTGTTCTCTCGGCTGTACCCCACTCACAGGGTCTTTTTCCAGGTCTGCTCCCCAACACATCTCTCCAGTCCCAATCACACACTCCATGGGCAGCCCAAGGGCAGATAGACCCCAGGACCGCTGCTCTAATCCAGTCCCATGCCACTCCCCTACTTGGAGCTTCAGTGTCCCTCCTGCCAAATGTGGATCGTGATGCTGCTGGGGCTCTGTGAGGCACTGCGATTAGAGCCTTAGGTTGTCCTCCAAATGGGCCCCAGGCCCTTGGGAAGAGGCACAGGCCACACAGACTGGCCGACCGATTGACAGCTGGGCTAGAAATTGCCAGCAAGCCCCTTTGTCAATCCCTGCTGCCCCCTCAACACACGCCAGCCTTGGTCCTCCTTAGGAACCTCCCAGACAGTGCTAGAAGGGAGCCCCAGCATTTGCTCCCTCTGAAGGAGGACCCAGACAGCTAACAGGACAGAAAGCTGGAAATGACCCCCAAGACCTCCCACTATCAGAGCCTCGGATGCATCTCTCTGCATTCGTGCTGTCTCCAAGATTCTTGTCCTCACTGCTGAGGTCTCTAACTCAGCCCTCGAGGCAGCGCCAGGGAGGCTTCCACTGTCCCGTGGGGGGGCAGTCATAGTCAGATCACAGGGCTGGGGTCACAACCCCACGGCCTCTCCTCACCCCACACCCTCAGTTATCCTGGAAATCTGAGCCACATGCAGGATCCGATTCCTTGCTAAGGCAGCGGCATTCCTGCAAACACCCTTTGCCCTCCTCCTTCGCCCATTTTCTCTTGCCTCTTGCACCTGCCTCACAAAGACCAACCCATCACACAGGACTCCCCCCCCCTCCAAGAGGACAAAGCAGTGCTGGGAATGAAAAGCCCACACCCATCAGCTCCTCCCTTCGTGGGCTGCATTTTAATGGCATTTGATTGGATTGGATGCGCTTTTAATTCCCTCCTGGGACATCAGAAGGAGGGTAGAAAGAATCTTTAATTCATCAAACTGAAATATTAATAGAACACCAACCAGCTGGAGTGGGGTGTGAGACCCCCCACAATTGAAGACGAGGATTGCGCAGGAGCAAGGTGGGAGATGGCTAGGTGGGAAGGAGGGGCCTCTCAGCTGGGCTGGGCGCGGGAATGGGTAGAGGACCCAGGGCTCCCAGCCCTCCCAACCCTCCCACCCCATGCACGAAGTCCTACCCAAACATCCCCTCACCTGGGCCTCCCCTAGCCCTCACCGCCTCAGGGGTCTTTACCACCCCTTTGGGCCTGTACACCTGAGCAACTGAGGCGCAGAAAGGGGGAGCCACCAGGCCAGTGCTTCACGTCAGCTTCACCACAGAATTCAGCCTGACCTCTGGACCCAAGGCCTCCCTGGCCCCAGTCCCTGGGGGTCACAGGAGGAGTGGGCACCCTGAGGCATTGGCTTGGTCCCACCAAGCGTTCCCCACCTGCTGACAGAGCCTAACTCACCTCTCCAGGGGCAAAGGCTTTTCCCACACACTGCAGAGGTGGGGGCTGACGGCAGACCCTCTCCCAAGAGTAGGGGGAGCTTCAGAGGCGCAAAAGTAGAAGCAGGGGCATGAAAGACACCCTCTGTTTCTGGCAGGCGGGCATCAGGGTGTAAGCTGACACCGGCTGACCTTGGGGCGGCTCCGATTAAGGAACTCTGTGGTTAAAGGCCAGGCTCTTCTTCCGCCTGAGCCTAAGACACCTGCTCTCAGCCCCAGCCACGACACTCACTGTGTCACTGTGGGGCCACAGGAGGTCACTTGACCTCTCCAGCCTCAGTTTCCTCACTAATAAAGAGGGGCTGACACAGCTCCCTTTGCAAGGTTGCTCTGATGACCGGCCCCAGAGATAGTAGAGCTGCTGGCACGAGGCCTCCCGCTGCTCCTCCCTCCCCTGCAGCCTCCAGCCCAAGTGGGACCCTGGGCCCTCCTTCTCTGTCTCACCTACATGGTGGATCACCTTCTCTTCTCCACCCGAGACACCAACAACCCCCCCCCCCAGTCGCCCACCTCCAAGCCCCAGCTTAACCACTACCCCTGTGGAGAATTCCTGAGCTTTCAGTCTACATCCCCCATGGGGAAGGATCATCTCTTGCCCCTCTATTTCCTGTGCCCGGTGGGTGTACAGCCTGTGAGCACCAGGGTCCTGAATAGACAGGTGCATGGACACACAGACAAACGGTTAGATGGACAGGTGGTCCTGACCTCCACCACCAACCCCTGTCCCAAAGTTCAGAATTCAGGAAGCCAGTGGGAAACGGACAGAACGAAAACCAGGAGCGCAGGGCTGGTGGCCCCGCTCCTCTGCCGGCTCCTGCAGGAGGGGGTGCGCCCCAGCCTCCTCGGGCAGGGCCCATTCAGCCCCCTTCCACCCCAGAATTTCAGGGAGACCACATCTCAGGGCGCTCCAGATCGGGAAGGGGCGCGAAGAGCCTCCTCTCCGGAGAGCGGCCCCGCGGGCCTTCCCTCCCCTCTCCCAGGCCCGGCCGGGAGCCCCAGTCGCCGCGAAGGCGCCCCAGTGCGGACAGCAGCGCCTCCCGGTGGCCGAGCGCCCTCACTGCAGCGCTGGCCCGGCCCCGGGCGGCTCTGCCCGGACCTGGGCTGGACCGAGGCCCCGGCTGCGCGGCGCAGAGCGCTCGGCGCCTCCTCCCTCCGACGCCGGGTGCGACGCCCCGATTGAGAGGCCTGTTTTTCACCTGAACAGATTCCCGGACAAGGCAGCGGGGGCGGCGAGGGGTCTATTTCAAGGCTGCTTCCCAGCTGGGCCGCCGCCCCCTCGGATTCTTGCGCAGCCCAGCTCACCTGCTCTGACGGCAGGGAGGGAGGGGGCCCCTTCTGATGCCCCGCCAAGTCCAGGGGGAGCCGGGCAGACCCGGGGCAGGAGGCGGTAGGTGAGGGGATGTCCTGGATTCCTAGGTGGGCAGAAGGCAGTGTAAGGGGGGGGCGGAGTGCGATGAGGAGGCATGAAAGGGGAGCGAGGGGGGCGTCAGCCCCAGGAGGTTGCATACTCCAGCCTCCCAAACCAGCCTCACTTCTCTCTCTGCCCAAAGTCAACATTTGCTGCACTCCCACTATGTGCCAGGCCCGTGGCTGGCAGCCTTACTGACCACTGGAGTCACCTGGGAGCTTTTAAATATATATATTTTAAATTTTTTATTTATTTATGATACTCACAGAGAGAGAGAGAGAGAGGCGCAGAGACACAGGCAGAGGGAGAAGCAGGCTCCATGCACCGGGAGCCCGACGTGGGATTCGATCCCGGGTCTCCAGGATCGAGCCCTGGGCCAAAGGCAGGCGCCAAACCGCTGCGCCACCCAGGGATCCCACCTGGGAGCTTTTAAAACTCTCAATGTGGGCAGCCCCGGTGGCTCAGCGGTTTAGCGATGCCTTCGGCCCAGGGCGTGATCCTGGAATCCCGGGATCGAGTCCCACGTCGGGGTCCCTGCGTGGAGCCTGCTTCTCCCTCTGCCTGTGTCTGTGCCTTTCTCTGTGTGTGTCTCTGCCTCTCTCTGTGTCTCTCATGAATAAATAAATAAAATCTTTAAAAAAAATAAAACTCTCAATGTCCAGGCACATCCCAGACCAATTAAATCAGCCCCTGTGTGGTCATCTCAGGTGATGCACAGTCCAAACATGTCTACGGCCTCAGTGTCAGGCATCACCTCAGGCATCACCGATAGCATTGACAAGCTCTGTCGGGGGTAGCCGGTTATCTTCACCATGGTCCTGAAAGGCACTTGGAGTAGTCCCCATCCCTGCAGAGCTTAACAGAGAGCTGGTATGGAACCCCCTGTGTCATGCCTGTGCCAATAACCATGTCCTCCCAGGGGCCCCGAGGACTGCATTCTGAGGGGACAGACTGGAGATCAGGGCAGGTGAGCACTCTTGGAAAAGAGCTCTTTCCAAATTTGGAAGTGTAAACAGCAAAGGGCCCAAGGGTGGAGAGGTGCATGTGTTTCACCCATGAGGGCCCATGGAGCTCCAGGGCTCTGAGCCACAGCTCTGCTTGTTAGACAAAGGGAGTGGTTCCAGGGGCACTGGATGAATCCTCAAAATAGATGCCAAGTCTACTCAACAGCGTGGGTGAAACCCACTGTCATAATATTGAGCAGAAAGAAGCCAGACCCAAGTATACATACTGTGTGATTCCATTCATGCTAAGTATAAAAACAGAATAAATAACCTATGGTGAGAGAAGTCAGAGTACTGGTAATCTTTGAGGGGGTAGTGACCGAAAGGGGCATGAGGGGACTTCTGGGGACTTCTAGGTTCTCTCCTTCGTCTGGATGTTAATGGCACGGGTGTGTTCACTCTGTGAAAGTGTGTTTTACTTCAGTAAAAGTTTAAAAAAATACACAGAATTATGAAGCTGCCCGGTTCCCAGAAATGCCCCCTGGGCCTCAGGATCGCTTAAAATCAGGTCCAGAGCTCCTCCACCTCTCTCCCCAGCTCCCATCTGCCTCTCCCTGCAACCCAGCTCCATCCAGGGTAGCCGGAAACTTGGTGTCAAAGCTAGGATTCTTTGGTTGCCAGCAATAGGACAACTCTGGTCAACTTAAACAAAAATAAAATAATGGGGACTGACTTGATAACTCATGTGTAACTTGCCAGTGGTCACTGCCAGTTCTGTAAAAGTACCCAGGCTGGGTTTCAGGCCGCCTTAGGATAACAGCAGCAGCCTAAATCCAGATCCCTGCACATATCCCCCCAAAGCCATGCAGAAGAACGAGGAGAGTGATAAAGGCACCCAGGCCCCCTACCCTCAGCGTTACCAGGAATCAGAGTGCTGCGAACTTCAGTCTATAGCTAAGTACAGAAAGAAAGCAGCAGAGCAAGCCCTGGACCCCACCGAGTAGAGAAGGTCAAGTGGAGACTCCGTGCAAAAGAAAAAGAAGGCAGCAAGAGCCTGGATGGGGACACAAATAAAATGATCCTGAGAGAGAGTGAACCCTGCCCTGGTGGGAAAATACTGCGAAGAGGTCTGATGCCCAGTAGATCAGAGCGCTGGCTGCTGCCAGAATTGAAAGCAAGGTGTTTTGGGGGCACCCGGCTGGCTCAGTCGGAGGAGCATGAGACTCTTGATCTCAGGGTCGTGAGTTTGAGCCCCACGTTGGGTATAGAGATTACTTAAAAATAAAATCTTTTTTAAAAAAGAAAGAAAGGAAGGAAGGTGTTTTTTTGAATGTGTGCAGCTGGAGTAGCTGTCTTAAAAAGGCACCAGTTCTGGGTGACAGGGACGACTGGGGAGGGTGGTGGCTCTGGGAGGCTTGCTGGTGAACAGAGGGAAAGACATAAACTGTCAGTGAAGTAAGGGATTAAGTTTACAGAAACGAGAAGATCCAGTAAATTAAATGCCTCAGTCTCCCCACCCCCAAAAAGGTGTCATCGGTTTGCCCAAAATGTCACTTCACTCTTGCAACAGAAGACAGTGCTCCTGAACTAAGAAACAAAGTAAGTCACCCAAACTTCTCACCTGGTCTGCCAATGCCTAGTATTGCTGGTCAAAATAAACAGAAGTAGGACGCCTGGGTGGCTCAGCCATTGAGCATTTGCCTTTGATCAGGGTGTGATCCTGGAGTCCGGGGATCAGGTCTCACATCGGGCTCCTGCAGGGATCCTGCTTCTCCCTCTGCCTGTGTCTCTGCCTCTCTCTCTGTGTGTGTCTCTCATGAATAAATAAATTAATTAATTAATTAATTAAATCTTTAAAAACAACAACAAACAAAACAAAACAAACAAAATAAACAGAAGCTACCTCTGGAAGAACAGAGAAAAGAAGACGTTTATACAAATCCACTCTGTAAAAAAAAAAAAATGAGAATCAAAACATTTCAGCTGAAACTTCTACTTATAAAATAGATAAGTCATGGAGATGAATAGTACAGCAGAGGGAATACAGCCAGTGCTAAAGGAGTAATGTTGTGTGGTGACAGATGGTGACTACACTTACCATGGTGAGCATTGAGGAATGTGTAGAATTGTCACATCACTGTCATACACCTAACACTAGTAGAACATTTTGTGTCAACTATACTTCAATAACTTTTAAAGTTTATTTACTTATTTTAGTAATCTCTACAACTAATGTGGGGCTCAAACTCATGACCCTGAGATCAAGAGTCGCACACTCCACCAACGAAGCCAACCAGGCGCCCCTGCATAATTAAAAAAAAAAAAAAGAAAAATATTTCATCTGATGAGAAGTCTCCTCCAGAAAAATAACACCAGGCAGAGGACAATTCTGACACAACACCTCAACCTGGACTAAATATTCTTTAAAAAAAAAAAAAGAATTTTATTTATTTATTCATGAGAGAGGCAGAGACACAGGCAGAGGGAGAAACAGGCTCCCTGCAGGAGCCCGATGTGGGTCTGGGACTCGGTCCCAGGACCCTGGGATCACGACCTCAGCTTAAGGCCTACGCTCAACCACTGATCCACCCAGGTAACCCTGGACTAAATATTCTTAAACAACCATTTGCAGAGATGAAAGACATTTTTTTTAAAGATTTTATTTATTGGGATCCCTGGGTGGCGCAGCGGTTTGGCGCCTGCCTTTGGCCCAGGGCGCGATCCTGGAGACCCGGGATCGAATCCCACATCAGGCTCCCGGTGCATGGAGCCTGCTTCTCCCTCTGCCTGTGTCTCTGCCTCTCTCTCTCTCTGTGACTATCATAAATAAATAAAAATAAAAAAAAATTAAAAAAAAAAAGATTTTATTTATTTATTTATTTATTTATTTATTTATTTATTTGAGAGAGAGAGGGAGAGAGAGCGCACCAGCAGGGGGAGCAGCAGGCAGAGGGAGAGGAGGAAGCCCACTCCCGATGAGCAGGGAGCCGAACGCAAGGCTCCATCCCAGAACCTGGGATCATGACCCAAGCCCAAGACAGATGCTCAACCAACTGAGCTACCCAGACACCCCAAAAAACACTTTAAATCAGAAATTTTGGAACATCCAGCAGAAATAGGCCAAAAAATTAGAAGCAGAAATAAGAGTTAACAAAAATCAAGAAATTGAAAAAAGAAAGTCGAAGTCTTCTCAGAAGTGATGATTAAAAGGCAAGATACTTAAGAGAAATTAAATTGAACTGAAAATATAATAAGAGGCATTCATATCAAAGAAGGAATTAAAAGAACCAAGAAAACAAAAGTAAAATCAATAATAATGTAGGGGCACCTGGGTGGCTCCATCAGTTGGGTGTCTGACTTCTGATCTTGGCTCAGGCCATGATCTGAGGGTGACGGGATCGAGTCCCACGTTGGGTTCTGTACTCAGCACAGTCTGCTTAGGATTCTCTGTCTCCCTCTCCCTCTGCCCCTCCACCCCTTAAATAAGTAGATGAAGCTTTAAAAAATCAATAACAAAGTTAAAAAAAAAAGTGTTAGAGAGAAAGAGATGGCTGAAGAAGATATACAAAGAGAATACATCATGCAAACCACTGGAGTGCCCAAAAAAGAAAAACCAAACGGTTGAAAAGAACTAATATCAAACAAAAGTAGAGCTCCCTCACCCCCCAAAAGAAGGAACTTTCTAGAAATACACAACAAAATCTACACATTGAAGGGGCATATCAAATACTTAGAAATGTTGACATGGAATGGCTGTCTCTGGGGTAAATCTTAATAAATTTCTCCCATTTACTGGGAAAAAAATGGTGGGCCCCACCCTAACCAGAGGCAGCTCAGCCTTCCCAGGGAAGAAGAGAGAAACTGATGTGGGTGCCCCAAGTGTGGTGCAGGGAGCCTGCCGTGCCCTCCAGGTAGCATTCTTGCCAGGAATATTTTCACCTGAATCTGTTCATGAGGAGACCACTGGATAAATATGGATTGGAAGATACTGTGCAGAGACCCCTGGATTTTTCAAAATCGGCAACATCATGAAAGACAAAAGACACGGGGCGCATTCTAGGACACGGCGGAGTCATGACAACTCAGTGCACTACATACCTTTGATTGGTTCCTGGATTTTTAGAAAAGAGTTATAAAGGACATTACTGGGACAAAGTTTAAATAGAGACTGTGTTTTAGGTAATATTACTGTGTTGACCTTAAATTTACAAGGTTTGGGGGCGCCTGGGTGGCTAAGCAGCTAAACTTTGCTTTTGGCTCAGGTCATGATCTCAGAGTCCTGGGATTGAGTCCGCAGAGAGCCTGCTTCTCCCTCTGCCTCTTCCTCTCTCTGTATATGTCTCTCATGAATAAATAAATAAAATCTTTATTTTTAAAAAATATTTTATTTAGGGCAGCCCGGGTGGCTCAGCAGTTTAGCACCGCCTTCAGCCCAGGGCCTGATCCTGGAGACCCGGGATCGAGTCCCATGTCGGGCTCCCTGCATGGATCCTGCTTCTCCCTCTGCCTGTGTCTCTGCCTCTGTGTGTGTGTGTGTCTCTCATGAATAAATAAATAAATTCTTTTAAAAAAAAATCAGGAGGCTATTAGCTGGAGATGAGGGAAGAAACCATGGATGTTCTACCCACATGGACTGCACAAGCTTCTGAGTTTAACTTCTTACTGCTTCCCACATGAAAAGGGGCTCGACCACTGCTCCCTGGATTCTAGTTTCAAAAAATCCACAGGGAGGGATCCCTGGGTGGCGCAGCGGTTTAGCGCCTGCCTTTGGCCCAGGGCGTGATCCTGGAGACCCGGGATCGAATCCCATGTCGGGCTCCCGGTGCATGGAGCCTGCTTGTCCCTCTGCCTGTGTCTCTGCCTCTCTCTCTCTCTCTCTCTGTGACTATCATAAATAAATACAATTTTTTTAAAAATTCTTAAAAAAAAAATCCACAGGGAAGGGATTTATTCTATTCTCCTGGATCCAGCTAGCTTTGGCCAGGGTTAAGGTGATATGACAGGACCAATCCAGACCAGGTGCCTCCTCCAGAACCAGCCACCTGTGGCCGGGGGTTTGGGTCCTATAAGAACGTGGCTGCTGTCTATGTTACAGAACGGATCTTCAGAACAGGGGAGATTCTGAGCAGACATTATCCACAGTGCAGGGTAAACGCAGGATATCTTGGGCACCCAGAGGAGAAGCACCAGGCTTGGGGCCCAGGGTGGCGGGGGGGCGGGAGGCAAGGGGGCGAATGGGAGCTGCCCGGGCATTTGGAGGAGGCTTCCAGACCTTGGAGAAGCCTGTTATGATGGGCATTCCAGACCCGTGTGGAGCCTCCTCTCTCACCTCCCGCCTCCCCTTCCTCCACCCACACCTGCAGTGAGTGCAGCTGGGAGACCTCACAGTGCAAAGGTCAGATTTGGGGGCTGGGTGTCCAGGCCATTGCAAATGTGCACATGTGGCTACTGATATCTGTCCCTACAGGGACAGAAGCTGCTCCCTCCTCCCCAGGAGAGTTCTCAGGACAGTGGATGGAACAGCTCTGTCCTCAGGGGGCCCCACACGGGGCCCTGGAGTCCTGATGGGTTTCCCTGCCCCTCTCTCACCTTGGCAGCTTCCAGCTCGGCCTCTGATCACTAGTGACCAGCAGAGGGCGCGCCCACACCCCTTTTGGCCATTTCAAGCCCCGTCCTTTCTCCTATCAATTCCTTCCTTATAAGGGTGCTAGGACCCTGGCAGGTGTGAAGGAAGGAAGTAGAATAACTTACTGAGCACCTACCGTGTCCCAGGCACTGCGGGCTATTTCACTATCCCGCACACTTCATTTGCCCCATTTACAAGGGAGGAGACGGGCTCAGGAAGATGGTCTTCAGGGACATTTTCCATCAGGTGTACACAGCTCCTGAGAAAGGTCCACCCTCACTCACTCCGCAAGCTGGGGGCTTAGGTGAAAAGGCCTAACGAAAGCAGTAAGGGGAACCACCCTGCTGCCTCTCGATCATGTGCCCCCAGCCAGGCCTGGGCTCAGAACACCCCCGGGAACCGCCACCTGTGTTTCTGCCCTGGCCAGCCTCCCTCTTCCTCACTGAGTCCAAGGGTTTGCTCCTCTGGGCTCCAAGGACCTTGGCTGTGAGCTCCCCCTCTCCTGGACGTGACCCCCAGAGAGAGGATGGGAGGGCAGAAGGGAGAGCGCCTCCCCCCCCCAGGATACGACTTCCAGTGGGGCACGGATTGCCAGCCTAGAGCTCCCTTGATGACATTAGCAGTTGCCACCCGGAGCCCAGCAAGGACAGGGGCTCAGCCTCACTCTGGGGCCACTCATCCCCTAGACTCTGTGCCACTCCTCACCTAGGGCCTCTAGCTGAGCTGGGCACTTGGGGGCACAGAATGGGTACTCTTGGCGAGGCGGCTCTGGCCACTAGATCCCAAGGCGCTCAGCTCTGTGGGACTCTATCACAGTTTCCCCCCAGATCCAAGCTTCAGCCTCCCCTCCCATACCTTCCCACCATCGTGGCAGATCCTGTGGCTTCCTGGTGATTTTCAGATACAAAAAAGCCCAGTCCCATCTAGTGCCAACTTAAACTCTACCTCTCAGCTAATCAGACGCTCCCTCTGCCCTCATGGTGGGGTAGGGGGAGGCTATGGGGGAAAGAGAAAAAAGATGGGGAGGAGCTCTATGTTTCACTGCCCCCTGGCATTATCTCCTCCTTGGGGTGTCAATGTCTCCCTTCCCTGTGGCTGGTGTCCAGAGCAGTGCCTCTTGTAGGATGCATGTGGGTGGCAGAGGTCTGGCTGGGTCTGTTCAGTGCCCTGTGCACGCCTCCGCCCCCTGGGGCCCATCCCACCACTGCTGCTGCTGAGGGTCCTCTGCCCGTGGCCAGCCCTCCTAGGGGATGACAAACAAAATGGCCCTAGCACTCCCACAGGGTCTACTCGGGGTCCAGGGGAGACTCCCTCATCCTATTCCTGCCTGCAGATGTCCCCACTCCACCCCCACCCCTGTCCACTGCTCAGGTGGGCATGAGGAAGATCAGCTGGGCCACTGAGAAAGCAGATGTCCAGCCAGAGAATGAGATGCCAGTCTCCACTCCCCACGGGCACCCTGCCCATTGAGAGGAATCTCTGGCGTTCATCTTCATGGCTGGCCCTCCCCCCTATGCCCTTGATTCATGTGATTTCTTGGACTTCCTAGGCTCTTGCCCATAAAGACCCAGGTGGGAGTTGGGGGGCAGGTAAGGGTTGGGATAATAGTGATAATAATAAGTAATAATAATAGCAGATATATACCGCTTCCTAGGTCCTGGTCACTGTTCTCTTTTACATGTACTGCCTGTTAGTCCTCAGCAACCCTACAAGGTGGGCACCATTTCGCAGACAGGGCATCTGAGGTCCAGGGAAGTTCAGTAGGTCCCCAGTTCCCTGGCTCTGTTACTACACCATCCCTGCTGGTACCAGAACTGTGGGCTGAAGCAGAACAAGTTCAGCCGCTTTCCAGCAGCCCCTGGAGGGGCAAGTCTGCTGCCTGGGCAGAGTCTTCTTTCTCCAGAATGTGAATCCAAATGCCTCTTTGTCCCAGCTTTGGTTCCTAAGTAACAGCAGGAACAGGGTCTTCCAGCATTGTTTTTCACAGCTGGCCAGCACCTGCCGTTTGACCTTTCCTTCTCCACCACCAAGACCACACATTGCATCTTGAGTTTGTGCTCAAGTGAGCTCAGTGAGTGTTGGCAGCTGGGACACCTCACAGTGCAAAGGTCAGGTTTGGGGACTGGGTGTCTGGGCCATTGCAAATGTGCACAGATGGCCACTGATGCCCGTCCTTATAATTGGGGCCTGTCTAATCCTTACAACCCTGCACGGAGCCCATTTTACAGAAGAGGAAACTGAGACTCGCCTGAGACCACACAGCTTGCTGGTATCAGGACCAGTCCAAGAAGGATATGGGATGCCTGACTCTAAATCTGAGGCCTGGCTTGAGTCACTTATTCAAACCATTTCTTGCCAGGTGAGTGCTGGGTGCTGAGGCAGCCCCTGAAACATCACAGGGCAGTGAGGCAGAGGCAGAGGATGGTACCCGTGTGGGGACTCCAGAGCCACTGCCCCGTCGTCCATCAGGGCCACCACAGACATTCTGCACAGCAAGGCCAGGCTGCTTTTCTTGGGGAAGGTACATGTTTCCCTCACGGTTACCAGAGCAGAGGCAAGACTCCTCACCCACTCACCGGGTCCCTGCTTTTGCCAAATCCAACACGTGGAGATTTCATTTCACAAAAACCAATGAACCGGGGCAGCCCCGGTGGCGCAGCGCCGCCTGCAGCCCAGGGCGTGATCCCGGAGACCCTGCATCGAGTCCCACGTCGGGCTCCCTGCGTGGAGCCTGCTTCTCCCTCTGCCTGTGTCTCTGCCTCTCTCTCTCTGTGTCTCTATGAATAAATAAATAAAATCTTAAAAAAAAAAAACAAAAACAAAAACCAATGAACCTGGGTGGCTCAGCGGTTAAGCGTCTGCCTTCGGCTCAGGTCATGATTTCAGGGTCCTGGGATGGAGCCCCACCCCCCACCCCACCCCCACCCCCACCCCCACCCCACCTACCCCCGCATCGGGCTCCCTGCTCAGTGGAGGGTCTGCTCCCTCCCTCTGCCCCTGTGCCCATTCCATGCTTTCTTTCTCTCAAATAAATAAATAAAATATTTTAAAAAATCAATTAAGGTGAGGTTATTTGCTTCACCAAAAAAGTGAATGCAGGATTTTTAAATAATACATTTGTTTTATTTTTTTAAATATCTAGATGGCAAAACATTTTTAAAATACAAGGAGGCAGGACAGCCCCGGTGGCTCAGCGGTTTAGCGCCGCCTTCAGCCCAGGGTGTGATCCTAGAGACCTAGGATCGGGTCCCACGTCAGGCTCCCTGCACGGAGCCTGCTTCTCCCTCTGCCTGTGTCTCTGCCTCTCTCTCTGTCTGTCATGAATAAATAAATAAAATCTTTAAAAAAATAAAATAAAATACAAGGAGGCAGAAAACAAAATAATAACCATCTATCATCTCACCGTGTAAGAGGTTAGACAGTAAAAGGCAGAGAAGCTGAGCAGCACGGGAGGATGTGCAGGCGCACGTGATCAGACCACAGATAGCTCGGGACTCCTGCAATCCCCACCCTCTCTTGCATCTTCTTTGGTCTCCCAGCACCTTGGCTCCATGCTCTGCAGGCATTCTCCCCATGTGTCGGAAGTAAGACTGCTGCCTCACTGAGCTCCCACCCTTATGATGCTCCCAAGTGGAAGAAGCGCCTCTTCCCACTCAAATTCAGAATTCCCCAGGGCAGGGCTCTAATTGGACATCTTGGGTTTCGTGACCCAACCTGCAGTCTGAAGGACGGAGCTCTGTAATTGCCAGTCATGTGACTGGGCTGGGGGAAAAACCAGAAGTTCTCCAGGAGAAGGGGCTGTTCTTCTTGCAGACAAAAGGATTAGATGACCACTTTATACCACCAGGGGGAAATCATTTTTAATATCTGGCCTTCAGTGCAGGCAACAGAACCCATGCAGGATGGTTTGTATAGAAAGGAAATTATTAGAGAATATAAAGAGTCTTCTGTTTCTGGCATTATAGCATCCGGGCTGAGGAGAACAACTAAACTCTGAAAAACATATTTATTTGAAATATAGCCAATCTGACAAGAGGTAAGGGATGTCCCTGAGCATACCGCCTTCTGGACAAGGGATTGGACCTGGCAGGGGCTGGGGCAGCAGGCAGGCAGCCAGATAGATTTCCTTCTTTTCCTGGGAAACTGAGCCTTGAGCCAAGCCCAAAACAGGGAAGGGGAGTGTTGGGGTCCCTCATTCAAGGCAAGATGAAGTAACCCCATATCATGGTGCTTCCTGGTACCAGCGGAAGTAGAAAAACAAACGCTATCTGTAGGACTGCTCCCCCAATCCTCAACTGAGACCCACAGGATTCCTACCAATTTTAAACCAGCAATAAACTCACAAAGATGACAGGAACACAAGGAAGCAAGTGACCACGTCTGTGAGTCAGCAGAAACAATGAGTTGCAGGTTTAGATCCCTAAGAACAAAGGTGGAAGGATTTTCAGATACAAAATATAGAACATACATTTATGAAAGACTTAAAGAAATAAAAGATGCAGGGCACCCAGCTGGCTCAGTTGCTGGAGTGTGCTACTCTTTTTTTTTTTTTTAAGATTTTATTTATTTATTCATAGAGACACAGCTAGAGAGAGAGAGAGGCAGAGACACAGGCAGAGGGAGAAGCAGGCTCCATGCAGGGAGCCTGATGTAGGACTCGATCCTGGGTCTCCAGGATCACACCCCGGGCTGCAGGTGGCGCTAAACCACTGCACCACCGGGGCTGCCCTGGAGCATGCTATTCTTGATCTCAGGGTTGTGGGTTCGAGCCCCACACTGGGTATAGAGACCACTGAAAAATAAAATCTATTGCGGCACCTGAGTGGCTCAGGTGGCTAAGCATCAGAGGGGCTTAGGTCCATGATCTCAGGGTCCTGGATTGAGCCCCACATCCCACTCTGCACTCAGCAGGGAGTCTGTTTGTCCCTCTGACTCTCCCCTGGCATGTACTCTCTCTCTCTTTCAAATAAATAAATAAAATATTTTAAAACAAAGTAAAATATTTTTAAATTTTCATAAATAAATAAAAGATGCAGTCATGAAGAAGCCATTCAAAATTAGGAATCAACAGATGGATTTTAAGATAGAACTTCAAAAAATGAAATAATGGTTCAAATTAAAAACTTTACTGAAGGGATACCTGGATGGCCTAGTCACTTAAGCATCTGCCTTTGGCTCAGGTCATGATCCCAGTGTGCTGGGATTGAGCCCCGCATTGGGCTCCCTACTCAGTGGGGAGCCTGCTTCTTCTCCCTCTCCCTCTGCCTGCCACTCTTCTTCCTTGTGCTCTCTCTGTCAAATAAATAAATAAAACCTTTAAAAATAATAAACAAAATTCTAAAACCTCACTTAGATATTAGAGACAGCCAAAGAAAGAATCAATGAGCTGAAACCACATCCAAAGAAATCATCTGGCAAACAACACACAGAGGGAAGAAAATTAAGAGTGTAAAAGGGATTTTAGGGTGCTTGGGTGGCTCAGTCAGTTGAGCATCTGGCTCTTGACTTCAGCCTCAGGTCACGGTCTCAGAGTTGTGAGATGGAGCCTCACTCTGGGCTCCGTGATCAACACAGTCTGCTCATCCCTCTCCCTCTCACTCTGCCCCTCGCCCTGCATGCACATGCTTTCCGCCATAAAATAATTAGTAATTAATTCATAAAAATAAATCTTTAAAACAAAAAGTTCTGAACTTCAAAAAAAAAAAAAAAAGAAAGAAAGAGAGAGTGATTTTAAGGGGCACCTAGGTGGCTCAGTTGGTTGGGCTTCTGACTCTTGGTTTTGGCTCAGTGGTGGTCTTAGAGAGGTGGGATCCAGCCCCAAGTTGGTCTCCACACTCAGCATGGAGTCTGCTTGGGATTCTCTCTCTCTCTCTCCCTGCCTCTGCCCCTCCCCCTGCTTATGTGGGCATACTTTCCCTCTCTCTCTCAAAATAAATAAAATATTTTTTTGAAGATTTTATTTCCTTATTCATGAGAGACACACAGAGAGAGGCAGAGACACAGGCAGAGGGAGAAGCAGGCTCCATGCAGGGAGCCTGACGTGGGACTCGATCCCGTGACTCTGGGATCACGCCCTGAGCTGAAGGCAGACGCTCAACCACTGAGCCACTCAGGCATCCCTAAATAAAATATTTTTAAAAAGAGATTTTTAAGGGACTTCTGGGTGACTCAGCAGTTGAGCGTCTGCCTTCAGCTCAGGGCATGATCCCTGGAGTCCCAGGATCAAGTCTGCATGAAGTCTGCTTCTCCCTCTGTCTGTGTCTCTCCCTCTCTCTGTGTCTCTCATGAATAAATAAATAAAACCTTTTAAAAATTAAAAAAAGGGGATCCCTGGGTGGCTCAGCAGTTTAGGGCGTGATCCTGGAGTCCCAGGTCCGAGTCCCACATCGGGCTCCCTGCATGGGGCCTGCTTATCCCTCTGCCTGTGTCTCTGCCTCTCTCTCTCTCTCATGAGTAAATAAAATCTTTTCAAAAAAATTTTTAAAAAGATTTTAAGAGATGTGGAGGATAGAGTAAGAAAATCTAACATATATTTACTACAATCTCAGAAAAGGAGAATAGAGAAAAGGAGGAAATGAAATACTTAAAGACATAATGACTTCGCAGGCTCCAGAAGTGATAGATAACATAAAGTCACTAAGAAAGCATACAGTCCAACCAACCAAATAAAGAGAAACCAACGCCTAGCTGCCTCATTGTAAAACTATAGAACACCAAAGACAAAGAGATCTTAAAAGAACCAGAAAAAAAGAGACAGATCCACCTAGACTTGAGAGTCACAACAGATGCCAGGGACAGTGGAATAATATCAGTAAAATATTAAGGGCAAATAAATGTCAGATTAGAATTATGTGCCTGGGAAAATCACCTTTCAAGAACCAGGATGAGGGGCACCTAGATGGCTCAGTCAGTAGAGCATGTCACCCTCTTGATCTCTGGGTCAAGAGTTCAAGCCCATGTTGGGTGTTTAGATTACTTAAGTAAATAAATAAAAATCAAAAAGAAAAGAAGAACCAGGATTAAATAAGATCATTTACATATAAACAAAAACAGGGAGAGTTTTATAATCTGACAAGCCCAAGAGTTGTCAAGGATGTGGTGGGAATGTAAGTGGGTGCCTGAGTGTAAATGAGTGTAACCTAGGACATTATCTAGTGAAACTGAAAAAATGCCTAACCCACCTGTCAGTAATTCCACTCTTGGGTAAATTACACTGGACTTGAGAAATGCATGCACACATACAGGCATGTGTACATGCACACACACACACGCATATACACTCATACACAGAGGAGATGTACTAAAAGTGCTCATAGCAGCCTTGCATGTACTAGCAATCCACACACCCATCAGCAGGGGACTAGATAATAAGTTATAACATATCAATATGATAAAATACGATATAGCAATAAAAGTGAGTGAATCGTACTTATATGCAACAACCTAAATGAACTGTACAAGCGTTTATGCTAAGAGAAGGAAACACACAAGAACACGTGCAATATGGTTCACCTGCATAAAGTCCGAAACAAGCAAAACTAACCTCTGTTATGTCAGATTATATATAGGTGAAACTGGGACGCTTGGGTGGCTCAATGGTTGAGCATCTTCCTTTGGCTCAGGGCATGATCCTGGAGTCCTGGAATCAAGTCCCACATCAGGCTCTCTGCAGGGAGCCTGCTTCTCCCTCTGCCTGTGTCTCTGTGTCTCTCATGAGTAAATAAAACTCTCATGTAAAAAAAAATAAATAAAAATAAAAATAAAAAAAATAAAAATAAAAAAATAAAATAAAACTCTCATGTAAAATAAAATCTTTAAACATATATATATATATGTATATATATATATATATATGTGAAACTAAAAAGAAAAGCAAGGGTATGATTAACATAAAAGAACAGTTACTGAGTCATGATTTAAAAAGGAACATATTGGGAATCTAGTGTTCAGTTTATAATTATTCTGTCCACTTTTGTCTTAGGCACCTTTGTGTACATCTGTTATATTTTATATAATTGTTCAAAAGTTCCAAACAGGGCAGCCCGGGTAGCTCAGCAGTTTAGCACCGCTTTCAGCCCAGGGCGTGATCCTGGAGACCCAGGATCGAGTGCTACGTCGGGCTCCCTGCATGGAGCCTGCTTCTCCCTCTGCCTGTGTCTCTGCCTCTCTCTCTCTCTCCCCCCTCTCTCTCCCTGTGTCTCTCATTAATAAATAAAATCTTTAAAAATTCCAAACAAAACACAACTGGGAGTTCAAACCATTATCAAACATACACTAAAGGAAATACTTCAGGAGAAAGGAATATAATTCCAGAAGATGAGACTGAAAGGCATAAGGAAACAGTAAGTGAATCAAATGATGACCATGTGAGAAAAAAACAAACAAATCCTATTATATAAAATAAGGTAGAATTTAAAGGTGCAAACCAAAAAGGATAGACCTAAAATGCAGAACAAAAATAAGTCAGGCAGGAGAGTATAACCAGCATCCAAGGATTCTGAGGTCTTTCTTGCATTATTCAAGAAGGATATTAATATATCGCTCAATGGTACATCTTCTTAAGCTACATATGGATTTTTTAAATCCTGCTACATATTGTTTACAAAAGACATATCCAAGACATAAGACAAAGAAAGTTTGAAAGTAAAGGGATGGAAAATATATAGTAGGCAAATATTAACATCCTCCCACCACCAAAAACTTAGCATACCTTTATTAATATCAGACAAGACCAGTTTTTTTTAAGATTTATTTATTCATGAGAAACACAGAGAGAGAGAGAAAAAGAGAGGCAGAGACACAGGCAGAGGGAGAAGCAGGCTCCACGCAAGGAGCTGGATTCGGGACTCGATCCCAGGTCCCCAGGATCACACCCTGGGCTGCAGGCGACGCTAAACCACTGCGCCACCAGGGCTGCCCCAGACAAAACCAGTTTTAAGATAAAAAGCATTATCAGGGATACAGAAAGTCATTACATAATGACAAAAGTCAAACTGGTTAAAAAATATAACGTTAAATGCCTATTTTTTTAAAGATTTTATTTATTTATTCACGAGAAACACAGAGAGAGGCAGAGACACAGGCAGAGGGAGAAATTGGCTCCCTGCAGGAAGCCCGATGCAGGACTCGATCTCAGGACCCTGTGATCACAACCTGAGCCAAAGGCAGATGCTCAACCATTGAGCCATCCAGGTGCCCCATTTAATGTCTAATTAGATAACAGTTGAATATAAAAGGCAAAAACTAGACAGAACCATGAGACAAGTAAAGAATCCACCATCTTAACAGAACATTTCAATAAACCTTTTCCGATTAGTAACAAATCAGGAAGAAAAAAATCCAGCAAAGATATAGATTTGAATGACAGAATTAACAAACTCAATCTAATGGACATGTAAACAAGCCTGCAGGACAAAAAAATGTTAGACTACTCACACAAAACAATCACATGCTAATCAGAGCAAGTCTCAAAAAATAGTAACAATTCAGTATCATGGAGACCATAGTCTTTGACCACAATGTGATTATGTCATCAGGCATCAACAAAAAGGGTAAATACAAAGTTTCTGTACATTTAAAACACACTCTCAAAATAAACTAGGTTTGAGTTAGGAGAGCACATGGGCATATAGATGAAAATACACTGGCCATATGTTCATAATTGGACCTGGCTGTAGGTACCTAGGGACTCTTTACGTATTCTCTTCTCTTTTATATATATTTTTTCCATGATAAAAAGTTTTTAGAAAAATACTCAAGAATAACATGTATGTGTCAAATAATTAAAAGTAATTTTAAAATATTTTACAATAAACATTAATGAAAATACACCAAAACTTGGTGGCTACAATGGAAACAATGAGTAGAGGGAAACATATCACATTAAAAGCTTAAAAAAGAGGAAAGTCTGAAAATAACATGTTAACTGTCCAAGTTAGAGAAAGAACAACCACATAAATTCAAAAACAGCAGCAGTCAGAAAATGACAAAGATAAGAGCAGAAATTAATAGACAAAATGAACAAAGGGT
This sequence comes from Canis lupus dingo, assembly GCF_003254725.2. NCBI lineage: Eukaryota > Metazoa > Chordata > Mammalia > Carnivora > Canidae > Canis > Canis lupus. Next base: position 3,581,630 of record NC_064254.1, read on the forward strand.
AGTGGAAGGGGAGGTGGGCCGGGGGATGGGGTGACTGGGTAACAGGCACTGATGGGGGCACTTGACGGGATGAGCGCGGCGTGTTATGCTATATGTTGGCAAATCAAACTCCAATAAAAATATACAAAAAAAAGAAAGAAATTAATAGAAAACAATGTAAGAGAGAAAATCAATGAGGTCGAAAATTGGTGCTGTGAAAAGACCAATTAAATTGGCAAACCTCTGGTGACACTGACTGAGAGAAAAAGGGAGAAGTCACAAATAAACAATGAGGATACACCAAATAGGTAGCCCCCTACCCAGCAGTGGGAGGAAAGGATGAAGGAAATGTGGACACCTGTGGACCCCGGGTGGGAGAGGTAGAGTCTGGGTCAGCTCAGGTGAGGTACCTAAGGTCACTCCGCTGGCCCTGGGGTGGAGCATCAGAACCTCAGCCACTTACAACCATGTTCCAGAGAGCCCGAGCCCAGCTCACCACCGTCTTCACCAAGAAAGAAACCACTAGTGCCCGCCCCCCACCGTATTGCCACTCACAGCTCCTCACAAGTGTCTGAGAGGTGGAGCCTGGTCACAGCCTGTGCTCTAGGTGGGAGAAAGACTCATGGTTTTACCTTCTTCTGTGATCAAGCAGACGTTTCCACATTTGGGGAGTGTGGTCAAAAGATGCTAGAAAGGGGACACCTGGGTGGCATAATCAGTTGAGCAATCTACTCTTGGTTTTGGCTCAGGTCATGATCTCAGGGTCATGAAATGAGCCCCATGTCAGTCTCCACGCTCAGTGCAGACTCTGCTTATCTCTCTCCCTCTGCCTCTGCTCCTCCTCACACTCAGCTCTCTCTCTCTCCCCCAAATAAATAAATAAATAAATAAATAAATAAATAAATAAATAAAATCTTTTTTAAAAGGAGGGGCACCTGGGTGCCTTAGTCAGTTAAACATCTGCCTTTGGCTTGGGTCATAATCTCAGGGTCCTGGGATCAAGCCCTGCTTTGGGCTCTCTGCTCAGCGGGGAGCCTGCTTCTCCCTCTCTCTTTCCCTGCCACTCCCCCTGCTTGTGCTCTCCCTCTGTCTCTCCATGGCAAATAAATTTAAAAAAATTTTTTAAGTCTGAGGTTTTGCCTTACTTGCAAGCTAACAAGTTAGTCTGCCACAGTTTCATGGGTACTCACAGAAGACAGGGGACTCGTGGGTCAGAGACAAAGGACTTTACTACTTCTTCTTTTAGGGCTTTATTGCTTAAAGCACAGCGGGCATCCTGAGTTTCATGTTTGCGTTGTTCCTCTTGCCTCACAAATCCCATGGGGTGGCATGAAGGCCAGGTATGTTGTGCCAGTACACAGAGGGTCTGCATCACAGCTGAGGAGCTCAGTGAACTCAAGCCTTTTTAAAGAAACTACAAGAAAATCTGCCCAACCTTTGCCCTGAAAGAAGACATTATTATATTATTATATGGGACAGTAAACCTACCCTCTGCTCTGGAGATAGCTGTTATCTCCATCTTCCAAGACTGTTCCATATATAAACATCCCTTGTCCAGAACAAAGGTGTGTGTGTTGTGGAACTCAAGAGTAGGACAGGCCAGGGCACTGCAAGCAGCGGCTCTCAGAGAAGCAGGGCCGGACATGGTCAAGAACCAGGTCCCACAGCAGCAGAACAACGACAAGGGCAAGGGCAAGGACCAGGCCCCTCTCATGTTTTCCTGGGACCAGGGGAATCTCAGATTCTTATGTGAGCCAATATAATGGGGATAGAGAATCAATATCAGCTGCTGCCCGTTGTCCTGCCAACCCGGCAGGGAGTCAATTTTAAGTTTATTTTGAAAAATAAAGAAATGTGACACTTCAGGCCTAGGTGTTTTGGAAACAGTTCCCACCTCTGTCTAATGGCCTGTCCCCTCTCTCTCTCTGAGGCCACACAGTGGCCCACCCATCATCTGTTCCTGGCTCCAGCCCCATTCCAAGTCTTTGGCCTCCTTCTATCCCAAGACAGGTAGAGCAGTGGCAGAGTGAGGGGAATATTATTTATTTTTACCCCATCTCATCCCAAAAGGATTCTAGGTAACCAAAAAAATACATGCAAGACAAGATTTGTTAAATCCAATAAGAGGCAAAATTGGGATAAAGTGGCCTTAATCTGGTACCCTGTTATTCCACGGGTTTCTGGATTGGGCCCTGAGTTTCCTGGTGGCCAGGGCAAAGGGGGAAGCAATAACATCATCGGATCCAAAGCATAAATACAACATGGTTATTCAGAAGAAAGTTGTCCATTCCTTTACTCACATGGAGAGAGAGTTCTTCCCTGGTCCTCTTTGGGAGAACACCATGTGATGTAGTGAAAGCATCCTCAACAATATCCCTTCCACAATACAACAGTAGGTCTGTTGTGACTCCTCCCCAGGTATCCCTTGCTGAAAGCTACATGTATCCTACACTCAACTCAATGAGCGAAGTTTTAAGGGGCTAGAGAAAGTCTAGCCATGGGCTCCTCAGAGGTCTCCCAGAAAGATTTAGAGGTTCAACTCGGTGACCAGGGCCTCGCCTGCTGGCCTGACTTGACTAGACAGACCTGCTCTGGCCTCATTACTGAGCTTTGTGCCTGCAATGGAGTTTCCTCGATGGCTCTTCTCTAACAACTGGGCCTCCACACTGTAACCTTAACCCAAAATCCTTCTGGCTTCCTCCCCTACACCTGTAGCAGACATCACTAATCCATCCCAGCACCAGTCCTCAGTCCCTGTCCAGGATCAGATGAAAAGAAGACTGTAACAGAGTTTGCAATCAGCATAACCAACAAAACATACCCAGAACACCTACAGTATCAGTAAGAAAAACATAAATGGCCTAAAAGAAAAATAGGCAAAAGATCTAATGAGAACTTTCAAAGAAAGTAACTGCCAATGGCCAATCCACATGAGAAGTTGTTGAGTCTAACTAGTAATTAAGGAAATGCAAATTAAAACTAGAATAAAATACCATACCCAACAGATTGGCGAAGACTAATACACCTCATGGAGCATGCAGAGAAACAGAAATTATAGTTAGCTGTAGGAGCGCAAATCAGTGCTACCACTTTGGAGAACAGTTTGATAATTCTTAGTAAAGCTGAAGATGCATAAACATTATGACCCAAAATTTCTACTTCCAGATGACAACGGCAGAGAAACTCTTCTTTGCATGTCCACGGAGACATGTTCAAGAAGGTTCTCTGTGACGTTGATTATAATCATAAACTATTACCAGCAACTATTCTTAGCAGGAAGGTAGATAAATTGTGGTCATCATAAGATAAAAGACACAGAGAGAGTACAATGAATGGATTCGAGTTGCATACTTCAGCACTGATAGATCTCAGAACCATAGTGTTGAGCTAAAGTAATTTGCAAAAAAAATAAAAAATAAAAAATAAGGTAATTTGCAAAATGATATGTAACGTTATGATACCATTTATGCAGAATTTTAGAACACAAAACAATATTGTTATGGATATATACTTATTTGGTAAGTTGCCAAGCATGTTTGTGAATGAAAGAATACTTCAAGGAGGGGAGAAAGAGGGAGGTCAAGGGTGGGCTTTTAGTTTTTTCCATGACATTTTTTCTTTTCAAAAGAAAAATAAATAAATAAGGCAGCCCGGGTGGCTCAGTGGTTTGGCGCCGCCTTCAGCCCAGGGCGTGATCCTGGAGACCTGGGATCGAGTCCCACATCAGGCTCCCTGCATGGAGCCTGCTTCTTCCTCTGTCTGTGTCTCTGCCTCTCTGTGTGTGCGTGTCTTCCGTGAATAAATAAATAAAATCTTTTTTAAAAATATATATATATACACACACACATATATATTCTGGGGAAAAGAGCCAAAACATTTCAAATAGTCTCATTAGAGAGTGATAGGTATTTGTTATTCATTTTCTATATTTTTCTGTATGTTTCAAATATTTCAAAATTTGTAATTAAAAACAAAATAAAAAAAATAAAATAAAATAAAAACAAAATAAAGGGGATGGCTGGGTGGCTCTCAGTGGTTGAGTGTCTGCCTTTGGCTCAGGGCATGATCCTGGGGTCCCGGGATCGAGTCCCACCCTGCGGGGATACTGCTTCTCCCTCTGCCTGTGTCTCTACCTCTCTCTCTGTGTCTCTCATGGATAAATAAATAGAATCTTTAAAAATAAAATAAATAAAAACAAAATAAGAGGCACTGGGGTGGCTCAGTCAGTTGGCTGTCTGCTTTCGACTCAGGTCATGATCCCAGGGTCCTGGGATGCAGCTCTTTGTCGGGTTCCCTGCTCAGTGGGGAGTCTGCTTCCCCTCTCCTTCTGCCCCTCCTCCTTGCTCTCTCTTCTCTCAAGTAAATAAATAAAATCTTTAGAAATAAATATGCAAAGTACAAAGAAAGGGTGCTACAATCCCATCGTGACGCTAGGCAGAGCAGGAGCACGACAGCGAGAGGTCACCATTTCTGTCCCTGCCCAGAAATTCCAGTTTCTCGGACTACCACCCCCACACACACCATCCCAGGACTCACCACACGCACCTGACCATAGGCCTTGCTGGCACCGCCTGGCCCCGTCACCTGCCCCTGCATTCCTGCAGGAACCTCCCCACTCACCACCATGATCTCCGAGTAGATGCACATCCCGGTTGGCTGACCATCACTCCTCATCACACAGGCTGAGCAGGGACCCTAGGGTTTAAAGCCCGAAGATCTGGGTTCAAACAGCAGTTCTTTCACACCTTGGCTAAGCGACCCTGGGCAAGTCCCTTGACTTCATGTCAGGGGTGATAAAACAATAGGAGGGAAGGAACCCGGGTCCCTGACATTTGTGCAGCTGGTCTACCAACCCTAAAAAGCCCCCCTCTGTCTCACTGACATTTGAGAGAAAGCAATTCTGTCTTGTGTAAGCCACTACTAATCTAGGGACTGAGGTAATTCCACTCTTCCCAGAATGCCCCACGCCTCCCCTCAGAGATCTTGGCTTCTCAAAGTGTGGTCCAAGGACCAGCAGCACGGGTCTCAGCTGGGAACTTGTTAGACATGCAGAATCTCAGGCAAGATCCCAGACACTTACCTATACCTATATGTTGGAAGGTGAGGAGCCCAGCTTCAGGGCTAGGATTCCGAGAGGGACTTTCCTGTTGCCATGGAGCTGCTAAAGCTGCAAAACTGGGAACACTAGGAGCTGCATGCTCCTTTGTTCTAAAGCTGCTCCCGGGGCAAACAGGCCTGCTGCCATCATTGCCACCAGCTTCCCAGGAGCCTCAGTGACAGAACCACGGCAGGGCTCCCAAGCAGAGTGGGAGTGTTGTGGCTTCTCCCTTTTGGTGGCCCCCACCCGCCACCACTAGCCCCCACCCCAGGCCAGGCAAGAAAAGGGCTCCCAGGACCTGGGAGGGATGCCCCGCGAAAAGGGGAACCTAGCAAGTGTCTCCTTCCCTGGAGGGGCAGCTCAACAATCAGCAAGCAACCATCCCCCAAACCACCTGAACAGGACGAGGGGGTGAGGGGTTGCAAAGGGACATGCCCTTTCTCCCAAGGGGTGCAGTTATGGCACGCCAAGACTGCCATGTCCCAGAAGACATGACTCTGTCCTGGGGCAGGCGATCTTTCTTCAGGGGTGCTGCTGGGAGTCTCCGCATTTCCTGGTGCCCTGGTGCCCGACACAGGCTGGCCCCTTCCAGTCCCAGGCCCCCATGCTGCCAGACTCCCCTTGCCCGTAGAGGCTTCTGTGAGACTCCTGAGTCCACGCATGGCAAACACACATCTTTGCCAAACGGTGGAGGGCAGGCTGCCCCTTCTCTCAGCCCCTCCAACTTTTATCTCCTCCTGCTCAGAGGGAGGATGGTTCAGGAAAGCCAGCACCCAAATTGCAGGAAGTGTGGAGCAGAGAGCAGACAAAACAAAAAGCAGAAGGATGGAAATTGTTCAATCATAATAGCAAAAATGTGGAAACAACTCAAATGTCCATCAGCTGATGAATGAGTAAATAAAACATGGTTTATCCTTTTTTTTTTAAAGATTTTATTTATTAATTTGAGATAAAGAGATATCGAGAGAGAGAACCTGACCAGAGAGAGGGGCAGACGTAGAGGGAGAAGCAGACTCCCCACTGAGCAGGAAGCTCCATGTTGGGCTGGATCCCAGGACCCCGGGATCATGACCTGAGCCAAAGGCAGACGCTCAACCATCTGAGCCACCCAGGTGCCCCAAACATCGTCTATCCTTATAATGGAATATAATTCAGCCATCAAAAGAAATGAACACCAGCACGCTACCTTGAATCCATGCCCAGCGAAAGAAGCCAGACACACTCTATAGGGTATGGTCCCGTTTATGTGAAATGTCCAGGAGAAGCAAATCTATAGAAACAGAAAGTAGACGAGTGGCTGCCGAGGGCGGAGGGGTGAAGTGGCAGCTAAAGAGGGGGTGCAGTGTATGCATCTGTTTTGGACAAATGAATATGTTCTAAAATGTGCTGGTCGGGGCAGCCCGGGTGGCGCAGCGGTTTAGCGCCGCCTTCAGCCCAGGGCGTAATCCTGGAGACCCGGGATCGAGTCCCACGTCGGGCTCCCTGCATGGAGCCTGCTTCTCCCTCTGCCTGTGTCTCTGCCTCTCTGTTTCTCATGAGAAATAAATAAAATCTTTAAAAAAATAATAAAATAAAATAAAATGTGGTGGTCGGTGCACAACTCTGACTATAGCCATTGAATTGTAGCATACTTTTTTTAAAAATATTTTATTTATTTATTTATGAGAGACACACAGAGAGAGAGAGAGAGGCAGAGACACAGGCAGAGGGAGGAGCAGGCTCCCTGCAGGGAGCCCAATGTGGGACTCGATCCCAGGACCAGGATCACAACCTGAGCCAAAGGCAGATGCTCAACCACTGAGCCATCCAGGCATCCCAAATTGTATACTTTAAATAGGTGAACTGTATGGGATGTGAGTTATATTTCAATAAGCTGTTTGTAGGGCGCCTGTGGGGCTCAGTCAGTTAAGCGTCTGCTTTCAGCTCAGGTCATGATCCCAGGGTCCTGGGATAGAGTCCCGCATTGGGCTCCTTGCTCAGCGGGGAGCCTGCTTCTCTCTCTGCCTCTGCCTCTCACCCTGCTTGTGCTCTCTCTCTCTGTCAAATAAATAAATAAAATATTAAAAAGAAAAAAGTTGTTTGTAAAATTTTTGTAAATTTTTTCCCTTAAAAAGACAAGCACTCAAGAGCATTTTTCCAGGGGTGCCTGGCTAACCCAGTCCGTGGAGCATGTGACTCTTGGTCTCAGGATCGTGAGTTCAAGCCCCATATTGGGTGTAAGGATTGCTTAAAAATAAAATCTTTGTGGGGGGAAAAAAGAGAACATTTCTCTGAAGTGAAGGATATGAGTTTCCAAACTAAAATGGCCTGTCAGGTGTCAATACAATGGACAAAAATAGACCCTCACCAGAGCCCATGATCGTGAAATTTCAGACAGGGATATTCTACAAGCTTTCGAAGAGGAAAAATAGGTCACTTTCCTAAAAAAGGTCAGGACTGAGAACGGCTCCCAACTGCTCCAACCTTCGAAACAAGATACCAGGGAAGCCTGGGTGGCTTAGATAGTTAAGTGTCTGCCTTCAGGTCAGGTCATGATCTCAGAGTCCTGGGATCGAGCCCCATGATCTCAGGGTCCTGGGATCAAGCCCCACATTGGGCTCCCTGCTCAGGGGGGAGTCTGCTTCTTCCTCTCCCTCTGTGATCTCTCTCGCTTTCACACACTCTCTCAAATAATTTTTTTTTTAAAAGAGTGCCTCCAGCTCCAGAACATTTAGAAAAAAAGAAACAAGAAACCAATGGATCAGCCCTTCAACATCCTGAAGAAAAGTGATTTCCCACCCAGACACCTAAGCCAGGCAGAGAGTAGCAATCAAATGTGAGGATAAACCAAGGACATTCAGGGACCTGCCATGTCTTGAAAGGGTTCTCTCCCACCAGCCCTTCTCAGAAAGTTAGAGGATGTATTCCATCAATAGGAAGGGGTACACCATGGGTTACAGGGGAGGGGCATCAACCACAGCAGAGGGGAAGGGAACACCAGGAAGGGATGGAAAAGGGAGAGCCTAGGGTCCCCGCCAAGAATCAGGCAGAGGGGGCAGCCAGACCATGCTGTCTTTTAAAATAGATTTTATTTACTTATTCATGAGAGACACACAGAGAGAGAGGCAGAGACACAGGCAGAGGGAGAAGCAGAGTGCATGTAGGGAGCCTGATGTGGGACTCGATCCCGGGTCCCCAGGATCATGCCCTGGGCTGAAGGCAGCACTAAACCACTGAGCCACCTGGGCTGCCCTGTCTTTTAAAATAAATAAAATATAGTCTATACTCCCCTAGATAAAATAATGAGGGCTGATTATAAAAAACAGGATGTATGGGGGCACCTGTGTGGCTTAGTCGGTTGGGCATCTGCCTTTGGCTCAGGTCATGATCCCAGGGTCCTGGGATCAAGCCCCACATCAGGCTCCCTGCTCAGTGAGGAGCCTACTTCTCTCTCTCCCTCTGCCTGCTGCTCTCCATGCTTGTGCTCGTCAAGTGAGGAAGGAAGGAAGGAAGGAAGGAAGGAAGGAAGGAAGGAAGGAAGGAAGGAAAGAAAGACAGACAGACAGAAAGAAAGAAAGAAAGAAAGAAAGAAAGAAAGAAAGAAAGAAAGAAAGAAGAAAGAAAGATATGTTGTACGGGAAAGGGCAGCCTGGCCGAGCTCCTATCCGCTCTCAATCACTTGTTGATGACGTTCCTCTTGTGCCCCCCAGGTCCAGCCACCTCTGTCCACTGGGGACCCTCATGCTTTGACAGCTGATAACTGAGAAGCAGAAATTCTGAGGAACCTGCTCCCCCCTGTACAGTCCTGCTGGACCCCCAGCCACAGGCCTTGCCATAGAGCTGCAGGGAGCACCAAGTTTTCAGGACTTACTCATAAGTTTACAGACTTCTCCAGAGGGGGCTCCAGTCCCCTCTCCGGAAAGCTGAAGGCAGCCCGGGACCAGAGGCTCTGTTCAGATGACCCCTGGCAGCCTTCACCCAACAGTAACAGACAGCCCTTCTGCGGCTTCCACCCAGTGTGTTCATTGACTACCCTTTTCATTCATTTATAGGCAAGTCCTGCCTTATAAAATTTCCTAAGATTTTCTTTTGATTGAGGAAGAAAATAGAGTGGAGAGAAGAGTGTGCCCAGAAGTCATGAAGTCAGAGAAGCAAAGGAATACAAGTGAAATGCAAAGTTTGAGGCCGGAGGTTGCAAGGAGCCGAGCCAGCCAGCTGAGCTGGCCGACTGAGCCCCGGGCCCGGGGGGCCATTAGGGCAGGCCCGCAGGGGGACACGTGCTCCCGAGGGTCATCCCTGGACTGCCCTGGCCACTGCCGGCGAGAGTCCTGCGGGGCCCAGGGTCGGCACCGCTGCCCTCGCTGCCCTCCGCTGCCCGGCCTCGGCCTCGAGCCGCCCTGAAGCTGGAAGCCCCGCAGGTGGGCAGGGCTGGCCCAGGCGGCTGGTCTCCATTTCCGGGCCGCACCGCGGGGTCCGTCCTGGGCTGTGACCCCAGCTCTCCACATCTCCCCTCGGCCACTACTCCCCTCGGTCATGATTTATTTATTTTAAAGATTTTATTCATCTATTCTTGATGACACAGAGAGAGACGCAGGCAGAGGGAGAAGCAGGCTCCTCGCAGGGAGCGCGACGCGGGGAGGGGGTGGGGCCCGGGACTGGACCCCGAGCGAGCCGGGCCCGGATCACGACCCGAGCCGCAGGCAGGAGCCCATGAGCTACCCGGGCGTCCCGGGATTCGATTTATGATCAAGAGAGCCATGATGTGGGTACTGGGGTGTTTTTCTCCTCCTGGGGCTAGACCGCCACAGGTCTCGGGGGCCCTCGGAGCCTCGGTTTTACCTCGAAGGACAGGAAGAGAGGCGGGGCGGGGGGGGTCGTCGCAAGGTCACCGCCCTAGAGCTCACGTCGGCCCAACCCCAGCCGAGCGCCCCGCGCCCGCAGCCCGAGAGCAGGCGCGGCAACGCCGAGCACGGCCACGAGGTGGCGCCAGGAAACCGCGGGAGGCGCCCAAACCCAGCATCCAGGCTCCTCGCTCCTCCTCTCTCCCACGGGCCCGGCCCCTCCGCCCGCCGCCCGCCCCCGGGCCCTAGTTCCCCGAGCAGCCCGGCGGGCTGGGGAGGGGAAGGGGGAAGCCGAGCGGCCGCCGGGACGTCGTCGTGGAAGGAGCTTAGGGACCGCTTCGGTCCAGGGCCACCTGGAGGCTGGACTGCACCAGCGACACCCTGGAGGTGCCGCGTCAGGTGTGCAGCCCACCTTCCCTGCGGGAGCCCTCGCGGGAGCCTTGCTCCTCCTGCATCGTAAAGAGAGAGCACGGGAGTAGGAGACCTTGGGGCAGGGCACCGCCTGCGCCCAGCTCTGCTGCGCCTGGCTCTGGCCAGCCTAGTGTTTCCAGGCTCTGCCGGGCTGCTGCTAGCGCTGACCCTTCCCCACCACCCGACGAGACTCCATCCGCTTCCCAGGCTGCACAGCTCTCGCTGGCGGAGCTCACATCTGCACCTGCCACCTCGCGGCCAAGGGTGCTGACCACTGTGCTGGGTCAGAGTCATCCCAGGCACACAGCGCTTGTCAGACCCCGAAGCCCAGGCTCCTACAGCCTGAGGAAGCTGGGTCCCAAGGCCAGGCTCCCACCCCCACCCAGTCCCACCCCTGAACTGCAGTCTCTTTCATCGAGGCCCACAGGCCCTGTAGGGGACGTAATCACAAGGCCTGGAAAGAACCCGGGCTTTGGAGCCCATGCAGACCTGGAATAAAGCTCCCTCTGCATTTACTGGCTGTGTGATCTTGGGCAAGTCATCTAACCTCTCTGGGTCTCACTGTCCTCATCTGTAAAATGAGAGCACTCATACCCACCTTGGGAGGTTGTAACTTTTAGAAACCATACCCATGAATATTAAAAAGTTAAAAATTAATTAATTTTTTTTTTAAAGAAACCATATCCATGAAAGAATATTCCCGGTGTAGGGCGAGTGTTCAGCAAAGTCAGCTTATCGGAGGGCACCTGGCTGGCTCAGCAGGAGGAGCGTGTGACTTTTTATTTCAGAGCTGTGAGTTTGAGCTCCACGTTGGCTATGGAGATTACTTAAATAAATGAATAAATAAATAAACAAACTCTGCTTATTGGATATTCATGGACTCCTATTTTATGCCAGGCCCTCTGCTGGGGTTCAAGGGAATCCAGAGTTGAATGAGATGTAACTGCAGCCCTCCAGGAATGACCCTCTGGGCAAAATAAAACTCATGCTTCAAAATTCAGGCAGCATTTTCCTGATGCTAAATGTGGTGGCATTCAAACATTTGTAACCCTTCAGCCTCTAAACATGAGGGGCGCCTGGGTGGCTCAGCAGTTGAGTGTCTGTCTTGGGCTCAGGGTGTGATCCTGGAGTCCTGGGATCGAGTCCCACATCGGGCTCCCCTCAGGGAGCCTGCTTCTCTCTCTGCCATGTCTCTGCTTCTCTCTCTGTGTCTCTCATGAAAAAATAAATAAAATCTTTTTTAAAAAATAAAATAAAATAATAGATTAAAAAACAAGCCACCGCAAAGCAAAGAGTGGAGCTACCCTTTTTGACTCTATACTCTGCACCAGGTTCTTCACCTACATACGTTCCCCAGATGCTTAGTGAAGCCCTAGTGGGTGCCAAGTACTGTGCAGGGACGTGGGGCACAGCCATGAGCAGGAAAGTGTCCGCACGGAGGCAGGAGCTGATAAGCTAGGGGGGAACCGGTGACAAAGGAGTCAAGACAAGGATGCACTTGTAATTGAGGTAAGTGCCTACAAGGGAAATGGAAGATCAGTACTGCCGAGGATACCCCGAGGGTGGGGGGTGGGGGCGTCTGCCCAGATGCAGGCAACAAGAGGGGGTGTCATCAGGAACAAATTTTAAAACAATAAGAACCTACTAAAAGTTGGTCTGCTGCTTATTAACACCACATACCAGCAACTCTAAACAGCGTCCTCCCTCCCAAAAAAATTATTCTGTTGGTTTAAGACCTCAACAATTGTTTCCGTTCCTGTTAATTTTTAGTAATATACGTGTAAATTTCAAACTAGTACATTTGTATTGCTTATCCTTTAAAAACCATTGTATTCTGCTTAGAAGTTAATTGTGAAAATTCCCAGTCATTGAGCCACTCCCACCAGCTATCCGTGGTCATGTGGATGCAGAATTGTTCACGCTCACTTCAGAGGAATGTTGTGTCTTGAATCTGAATCCCTGTTGTACTGTCCTTCATTTAAACAGGCAGTTTGAAATAAACATTGGGAGCATACCTCTGCGTGACCATTTGGAGTTCTTATTTGTTTAAAAATTACCAACTGGGAAGATACCTGAAAGCTGCTAGAATCGACTCTGAGGAACTACATGTGGATAGAAGCGTAATTTCTGGAATTTATGGTGAAATGGATTTTTACATAAGTCTCTACCAAACTTATCCTTATGTTTAAGGTTTTTCCTAATTATTTTTCTATTTTTAAAAATATTTTCTTTATTTGTTCATGAGAGACACAGAGAGGCAGAAACATAGGCAGAGGGAGAAGCAGGCTCCATGCAGGGAGCCCGATATGGGGCTTGATCCCCAGATCCCAAAGGCGGGCGCTCAACGGCTGAGCCACCCAGGCGCCCCTCATGCATGCCTTCTAGTCATCAGGAAAGAGCAAGGGGCAAAGGAAGCCCACCTACTCCCCCAGAAGAACCCAACACCTGCCTGCATCCAGTCAGTCAGGATTTAACCATTTGGCCCAAACTAGCTACAAGGGAGCCTGGGGAAATGGAGTCTTATTTATTTATTTTTTTTTTATTTTTTTTATTTTTTTATTTTTTATTTTTATTTTTTTTTTTTGGAGTCTTTATTTAAATGGCCTTGTGCCCTGCCACTAACAGGGGGTGCTCTTTCTAAAGAAGGAAAGAATGGATAATGGGGGAAGGGCACATGTCTGCCGTGCCATCAAGAGAAGCTTGGTCTTTTTCCTAAAAGCAATAGTGAGCCATTGAACGTTTTTTGGTTTTGTTCGTTTTTTTTTTTTTTTTAAGATTTTATTTATTTGTTCATGAGAGACACAGAGAGGCAGAAACATAGGCAGAGGGAGAAGCAGGCTCCATGCAGGGAGCCCGATGTGGGGCTTGATCCCAAACCCCAGGATCACAACCTGAGCCAAAGGCAGACACTCAACCACTGAGCCACCCAGGTGACCTAAATTCAGTATTTACAGGAGGAAGAGAAGGCCTTCCCTGCCATGGCCTTCCCTGACCTGTATTGATGCAGAGGCAGGAAAATGATGAGAAGACTGCAGGTCAGGGGTCAGCAGACCCGGCCTCGACACCTCTCTTCCTAGAACTCAATTCTTCATCTGTAAAATGGGGTCAAGGCACCAACCCTACTGTATAGCCGCTCTGGTTGCCTCTCCAACACCATTCCTCCTGATTCCCTAACAGAACCACAGTTTTATTGGAGAGACTATGGCAGAAACTGCCAATGGCCCCAATATCCATTCTCTGTTCTTCCATAGAAATGGAAATTTTGGATGGCTAAAGACTACATTTCCTAGCCTCCTTTGCAGTAAGGGGTGGTCATGTGACTACAGTGAGTTGTGTTACAGCAGGGGAACCCTGAGTTTAGGGAACCTGAATCTTTTTTTTTTTTTTTAATTTTTATTTATTTATGATAGTCACACAGGAGAGAGAGAGAGGCAGAGACATAGGCAGAGGGAGAAGCAGGCTCCATGCACCGGGAGCCTGACGTGGGATTCGATCCCAGGTCTCCAGGATCGCGCCCTGGGCCAAAGGCAGGCGCTAAACCGCTGCGCCACCCAGGGATCCCCGGGGGTTAAGATTTAAACGTATGGGAATGCCTGGGTTGCTCAGTGGTTGGGCGTCTGCCTTCTGCTCGGGGCGTGGTCCTGGGATCAAGTCCCCCACTGGGCTCCCGGAGGGGAGCCTGGTTCTCCCTCTGCTTATGTCTCTGCCTGTCTCTCATGAATAAATAAATGAAATCTTTAAAAAAAAAAAGATTTAAACATATGATTTTGAGAGGATACATTCAGACCATAACATTCTGCTTCCGCCCCCAAAATTCATGTCCTTCTCATGTCATCAACTCAAAGGTCTAAGTCCAAAGTCTCATCTAAATATCATCTAAGTCAGATATGGGTGAGACTTCCTGTACAATTCATTGGGCTTTGTGATATTTATTTTTTTTTTAATTTTTTTTTCATTTATTTATGATAGTCACACACAGAGAAAGAGAGAGGCAGAGACATAGGCAGAGGGAGAAGCAGGCTCCATGCACCGGGAGCCTGACGTGGGATTCGATCCCGGGTCTCCAGGATCGCGCCCTGGGCCAAAGGCAGGCGCCAAACCGCTGCACCACCCAGGGATCCCAACCTGGATCTTTTAAAACAGAATCTTAACGAATTTGCCCTTTGACCTGGAGGAAAACACTATCTTCTAAGGCTGTTTGCTTTATGAACTTCTTTGAGAGATGTGCAGAAACTTGAGGGACCTACCGAGAATTAATGATTTCCCAGCATTGCAGTAATATTGGATTTTGAGGGCAGCCCAGGTGGCTCAGCAGTTTAGCGTCGCCGTCAGCCAGGGCCTGATCCTGGAGGCCCAGGATCGAGTCCCACGTCGGGCTCCCTGCATGGAGCCTACTTCTCCCTGCGCCTGTGTCTCTGCCTCTTTCTCTCTGTGTATGTGTGTGTGTGTGTCTCATGAATAAATAAATAAAATCTTTACAAAAAAAATACTGGGTTTTGAATGAGCAGTAGTGTAATTACGGCCCTGAGATATGAAGAGGAATTGTCAGCAGCTTCCAGGAGGGCTCTCTTCTTTCACTGTATGTTGTTGACGTCTGGACATGACACTTGACATCAGGCAGCCCTCTTATGACCATAAAAAACACGGCTGACTCCCTGGCAATGGCAGGGTTGAAGGTTGAGAATAGCCTCAGTAGTGGCCGAGGCTGGAGAGTCACTCAACCAGCACCGGAGCCACTCACCTCTTGCCATCTTGTTACAAGGAAGCAGAAATGTCCTCATTGTTGAAGCCATCTCAGTCAGGAGTCAGCTGGAGGCATCCTGAATCCTGCTCCTGGGCAGCGTGCCTCCCTCCTAGAAGTGTCGGGAGGCCACCCAGTACAAAAGCCAAGGTGGGAAGTACTTCTCCATGAGGGGCAGTGCTCCACTTACCAGAGGGATGAGGTGAGACAGCTCAGTGAGGGGTTTTCCTCCTCCCAAACTGCAGATTAAATAGTCCCTGGCCTACCAACAGAAAACCAAACCAACTGGCTTGTTGGGGCCCCTTCCAGCTCTGGGGTCTAGGGTTGTTTGGTGCCACCTCACTCCACCCCGGCACACTGCTCCTACGTCCCCTGAAGCTCCAGGGAGGGACCCCCGCACTTGCACTTCCACCGGGGTAGTACCTGTGGGAGTGGGAAGGAGCAGGAGGCCATTTCCCCTCCAGGCCCCAAGGGGAGCTTCTTCTGCCTCACGGTGGTGGTCACCACCAGAAGCCCCAGTGGGACCCTGCTGCCCGACCGTGGGGACAGGGCAGTTCAGAGGGGAGTTCAGACCGCCATGGGGCTACTGGGGGTTGGTGGAGGGGACCCCAAGGAGGAGCGTAGCTGGGTGACACACTCAGCAATTTCAGTGTGGCTTGGGGCTGCGGGTGACAGACGGTTTGTCAGATGGGTTCACCAGGACTAATGGGCTGCTCTGTTACCGCCCACGGAACATGCTGGGTGCAGATCTGAACATTTGAAAGGGAGCTTTCTGGGGACACAGGCTTTTAAGCCAAACATGAATCTAGCTGGGGGAGTGGGGTGGGATTTCAAGCACCTTGAGCAAACTGGTGGGGCACGCTTGGGGGGAAAGCAGGGATTTTATCACTCCTCACATCCTCAAGCGACCCTCCTCCCCATTAAGCTCAAAAGCAATTATTGAGCACCTGAAGTATGCAGATAAAAGACACAGGACTACTCACTGCTGGCTTGACATCTGGAGGCGGCAGGGGATTATCATTTACCTCTCAGCTCAGGCTGGTTTCCTCCAGGCAGCTGGTCCAGAGCCACATCCCACCCCCCCCCAACCCCGCTGCTTGCCATCTCAGCGGGGGTTACCTTCCTGCTATCCCAGGAGGCCCTCCAACTCAGCAGTTAGCCACCACCTTCCCCCAAACTTGTTTCAGTGTGGATCTTCCCACTCACCCCCCTAGGCCGAGCCTAGCACGATGCCAGGCCCCAGGAGCTGGGGGGGGGGGGCATGCCCGAGAGGCAAGGAGGAAGGCAGCCCCCTCTGGGAGAGCCCACCAGATGATTAGGTTCCAGGAAGAGATGAATGGAGGCGAGGGGGGGGGCATGGGGCGGACCTGTGGGGGGGGGGGTGCAGGAAGAGGGGGGCTGGCCCCTGAGCAAGGCCCGTAAGACTCAGTGGCAAGGTTACATGGAAGAAGCTTTAGATGTCCTTAGCGCTACAGCTCGGGGAAGCCCCTGGAGAGCTGGAGCCAGGAAATTAACCTCATCCAGGCACGTCTAGAGATATTGTGGGTTCGGTTCCAGACCACCGCAGTAAAGCAAGTCAAGTGAATCTTTTGGTTTCCTGGTGATATAAAAGTTATGTTTACACTATACTGAGGTCTGTTAAGTGTTCAGTAGCATTTCATCTGAGACAGCAATGTACATACGATAATTAAAAAAAAAAATTTATCACAGAGGTGCCAGGCTGGTTCAGTCAGTACAGCATGTGATTCTTGATCTCGAGGTCATGAGTTCAAACCTCACACTGGGTATAGAGATTACTTTAAAAACAAAATATTGTATTGCTAAAATATGCTAACCATCATCTGAGCTTTCAGTGAGTTGAAATCACTGATCACAGATATAATAATGAATAACAAATATAATCCTAATTTAAAAGTTTGGGAAAAAAAGAAAGTTTGAAATATTATGAGAATTACCAAAATGTGACACAGAAACACCAAGAGATGGATGCCTGGGTGGCTCAGTGGTTGAGGCCTTCAGCTCAGGTCATGATCCCAGGGTCCTGAGATCGAGTCCCACATCGGGCTCCCCACAGGGAGCCTGCTTCTCCCTCTGCCTGTGTCTCTGCCTCTCTCTGTGTCTCTCATGAATAAATAAAATCTGAAAGAAAGAAAGAAAGAAGAAAGAAAGAAAGAAAGAAAGAAAGAAAGAAAGAAAGACCAAGTGAGCAAATGTTGTTTGAAAATTATCCCAACAGACTTCCTTAATGTAGGGTTGCTGCAACAAGGCTTTACTTTGTACAAAATGCAATGTCTTTGAAGTGCAGTAAAGCAAAGCACAATAAAACAAGGTATGCCTATAAAGCTTTATTTGGGCAATTGTGATGTGCAAGACACCAGCTTAGATGTTCTACATATATTTCCTTTATTTTCTTTTTAAGTAATCTCTATGCCCAACGTGGGGCTCCAACTCATGACCCCTAGATCGAGTTAGACACTCCAACTGAGCCACAGTATTTCCTTTTTAAATCCTCATGCTGTGGGCAGCCCCGGTGGCGCAGCGGCTTAGCGCCGCCTGCAGCCAGGAGTATGATCCTGGAGACCCAGGATGGAGTCCCGCGTCAGGCTCTCTGCATGGAGCCTGCTTCTCCCTCTGCCTGTGTCTCTGCCTCTCTCTCTCTCTCTCTGCATCTCTATGAATAAATAAATAAAATCTTAAGAAAATAAATAAATCCTCATGCCGGGACGCCTGGGTGGGTGGCTCAGCGGTTGAGTGGCTGCCTTTGGCTCAGGTCCTGATCCCAGGGTCCTTGGATCGAGTCCCACATCAGGCTCCCTGCGAGGAGCCTGCTTCTCCCTCTGCCTGTGTCTTTACTGTCTCTGTGTGTCTCTCATGAATAAATAAATAAAATTAAAATTTATAAAAATAAATAAATAAATCCTCATGCCAACCCTATAAGATGGATATGAGCATCCCATTTGGCTGAGAGACAGAAGCACCACAACCACCAAGTGGCAAAGCTGGGACTTGAATCTCAGACTCTCTGACCCCATCCCCAGCAGGAGCTAACGTTTGGGCCACATGCCTTACAGACAACATTGCCCATAACTAGCCACCCTTGCTGGAATATGTCACAGGCCACCACTATGCTACACTGTCTCTCCCCTCCACTCCTGGAAGAGGCATCAGTCTTTACTGACGTAAATCCTTCAACACAGGGCACACCCTCCGCATAGGGCAGCAGCCATGTGAATGAATCATCCTGGAAAGAGCTCCTCCAGCCTCCATCAAACCTTCAGATGACTGCAGTCCTGGCCAACGTCATAACTACAATCTCATCGCAGACCCCAGCTAGCATTACTCAGATAAGCCACTTCCAGACTCCTGACTCCCACTCACTGCATTTTGGAATGATTTCTTACTCATCAATAGGTAACTAATGCACACTCCAATCTGGGTCCCGCCCCTCCTGGCTGTGGGACCATGGGCAACTTTACCTCTCTGGGCATATGGTTTCTCCAGCTCAGACCTTTCTGCTAAACTCCAGATTAATGCAATCAGCAACCACCATTAAGGTCCTTCAGGTGTGGGCACGTAGCATATCTCAAATACCTCTCTCTTTGTTTAAAGATTTTATTTATTATTCATGAGAGACACAGAGAGAGAGGCAGAGACACAGGCAGAGAGAGAAGCAGGCTCCATGCAGGGAGCCCGATGCAGGACTTGATCCCAGGGCTCTAGGATCACACCCTGGGCCAAAGGTGGCACTAAATCGCTGAGCCATCCGGGCTGCCCCTTTCAAATATCTCTTAATCCACTTTCCACCATGGCTCAGGCCCTCACTGACTCTCCCTTCAATTATTGAAACAGTCTCCTCATTGATTCTCCTGTCTTGTATAAGGCTGCAAATAACAAAATCCCAAAATACCGTATAAAGAACTTATAAAACTCAATACCCCAAAAATGAAAAATCCAAGTAAAAAATGGGCAGAAGACAGGCATTTTCCTAAGAAGACATACAGATGGCCAGCAGACATGAAAAGATGTTCATCACTTACCATCAGGGGAATACAAATCAAAACTACAATGAGCTATCACCTCACACCTGTCAGAATGGCTAAACTCAACAACACAGGAAACAACAGGTGTTGGTGAGGATGTGGAAAAAGGAGAACCCTCTTACACTGTTGGTGGGAATGCAAACTGGCATAGCACTGTGGAAAACAGTGTGGAGGCTCCTCAAAAAGTTAAAAATAGAACTACCTTGTGATCCAACAATCACACCACTAGATATTTACCCAAAGAATACAAAACACAAATTCAAAGAAATACATAAACTTCTATATTTATAGCAGCATTATATACAATAGGCAACTTAATGAAACAGCTCAAGTTTCCACTGATTGATGAATGGATAAAGATGTGACATATATACAATGGAATATTACTCAGCCATAAAAAAGAATGAAATCTTGTCATTTGCAACAGCATAGATGGAGCTAGAGAGTATAATATCTAGTATAATAGCTAGAGAGCTAAGTGAGATAAGTCAGTCAGAGAAAGACAAATACCACATGATTTCACTCATGTGTGGAATGTAAGAAATAAAATGAGAAAGAGGAAAAATAGAGGACAAATTAAGAAACAAACTCTAGGGATCCCTGGTTGGCGCAGCGGTTTGGTGCCTGCCTTTGGCCCAGGGCGCGATCCTGGAGACCTGGGATCGAATCCCACATCGGGCTCCTGGTGCGTGGAGCCTGCTTCTCCCTCTGCCTATGTCTCTGCCTCTCTCTCTCTCTCTCTCTCTCTGTGACTATCATAAATAAATAAAAATTTTAAAAAAAGAGAAAAAAAAACACAAACTCTAAACTACAGAGAAACTGATGGTTACTAGAGGGAAGGTGGTGAAATAGGTGGATGAAATACGTGAAGAGCATTAAAGAGGACACTTGTGATGAGCATCAGGTGTTGTATGGAAGTGTTGAATCATTATTTATGTACCTGAAACTAGTATTACACTGTATTTTCACTGAATTTTTAATTTTTTAAAAATCTCAAAACACCAGGGATCCCTGGGTGGTGCAGCGGTTTGGCGCCTGCCTTTGGCCCAGGGCGCGATCCTGGAGACCCAGGATCGAATCCCACGTCAGGCTCCCGGTGCATGGAGTCTGCTTCTCCCTCTGCCTGTGTCTCTGCCTCTCTCTCTCTCTGTGTGACTATCATAAATAAATAAATAAATAAATAAATAAATAAATAAATAAATAAATAAATAAATAAATAATTTAAAAATCTCAAAACACCAGGGATCCCTGGGTGGCACAGCGGTTTGGCGCCTGTCTTTGGCCCAGGGGCGATCCTGGAGACCCAGGATCGAATCCCACGTCGGGCTCCCGGTGCATGGAACCTGCTTCTCCCTCAGCCTATGTCTCTGCCTCTCTCTCTCTCTCTCTGTGACTATCATAAAAAATAAAAATAAAATAAAATAAAATTCAGATTATTAAAAAAAAAATCTCAAAACACCAGCAGATTACAACTAAGCAAAACTGTATTTCCCTTTCACACTCAAGAAGTCCAAAGGCAGATAGTCCAGAGTTAGCATGGCATACCATGGAGCCAAGAACTCAGGTTCTTTCTTTTTTTTTAAGATTTCATCTATTTATTCATAAGAGACACACACAGAGAGGCAGAGACATAGGCAGAGGGAGAAAGAGGCTCCATGCAGGAAGCCCGATGTGGGACTCCATCCTGGGACTCCAGGATCATGCCCTGAGCCAAAGGCAGACACTCAACTGCTGTGCCATCCAGGCGTCCCAAACCCAGGATGCCTTCTATCTGATGATCAGCAGCACATGGATTTCATTCCCAAAGTTTCCTCACAGTCTAAAATAGCTGCTAGTGCTCCAGCCATAATGTCCACATTCTAGACATTAGAAAGGTGGAACTGGAAAAACAAATCCCTTCCCTTTAAAAACATTTTTATTTTCCACTGACCATATCTAGCAAGGGAGGCAAGGAAACAGTCTATTTTGAGGTTCATCATGTGCTCAGCTAAAAATACAGAAATTTTGTACTTAGGAAGAAGGTGAGAGCAGGCATATAGGACAACCAGCAGTCTGCAGCACCCTCCACCGCTGCTGCCCCGTAAAGGGTTTTATTATTACTTCTGGGTTTTGTCCTTCATTATAAAAATGATATAGTATAGAAAGCTGAGGCCCGGAGATGGGTCAAGAGAGTTGGTGGCTGTGCCAGAAGCAGACTCCTGAACTGTGGTCCCTTTCCACTCTGTCCTCAGTTTTCTCAGCAGGTATTATTTTATAATTGGGGCAGTGAAACACATAAACATACAACAAAAGAGCATTCTAGTTTTGACCTAAGTTACAAAGGAAATTGAAAGAAAATATTTATAGTTATATCTTTAAAAATAACAAAGAATCCTGGCCCCATGTTTGAAGGAGGCAAACTTCCTGGCTGAGTTCTTGGAATCAGGAAAAATGATCACACCTCCTTTGTACCTCAGGCTCTGTGCCTCAAACCTATAGAATAGAGCCTGTTTTTTTTTTCCTTATAAATATAAAACTATTATTGCTAGAGGATAGACATGGGAAACAAAAATGGAATAGACTTGAACTGCCTTTTTTTTTTAAGATTTTATTTATTTGTTCATGAGAGACACAGAGAGAGTGGCAGGGAAATAGAGGGAGAAGCAGGCTCCCTGCAGGGAGCCCAACGTGGGACTCAATCCCCTTCTGGGGATTGAGGATCACACCCTGAGCCGAAGGCAGATGCTCAATCACTGAGCCACCCAGGCAACCTAAGCTGCTTCTTTTTTAAAAGGTGACATAATCTAAAAGGAATGAACGTGAATTTAAGAGTTATCCTTTAAGGTATACGCAGAATGTTAATAGTGTTGGGACTGAGTATGAGAGACTTTCTATGTGGGGTTACCTATCTCTATACCATTTGAACCTTGCAAGAAGCATAGATTGTACATAAAAATGGGGGGGGGGGACATTTGAAATCAAATATAGCCAATACCCTCTCTAAATAAAATAACAGGTGCTCATTATAGAAAATACAGAAATATATAAAACAAAAATTTTTAAATCAACTATTTTTTATTTTATTTTTTTAATATTTTATTTATTTATTCATGAGAGACAGAGGGAGAGGCAGAGACATAGGCAGAGGGAGAAGGAGGCCCCTCATAGGGAGCCCAATGCGGAACTCGATTCCTGAACCCCGGGATCATGCCCTGAGCCAAAGATGGATACTCAACCACTGAGCCACCCAGGTGTCCCTAAAACGACAGTTTTAATGACCTCCAATTTTATCCCTTCAGAGAGAGCCCCACTTTAATATGTTGATATGATGCCTTCAATCCCCTAACTTAGGATCATTCTGGATATAGTCCTTTCCAAGATTTATTATGAGAATTTTCAAGCAGATAGTAAAGCTAAAAGAATTGTTCAGTGACCACTCATACCCACCCCATAGATCCTCCCACTAACATTGTACTCCAGTTGCTTTATTGCAGTTACCCAACTGGTCACAGATAACTTTTTATTTTTTTATTATTTTTTTAAAAGATTTATTAATTTATTCATGAAAGACACAGACTGAGAGAGAGAGGCAGAGACACAGGCAGAGGGAGAAGCAGGCTCCATACAGGGAGCCCAATGTGGGACCTGATTCCAGATCCTGGGATCACAGCCAGAGCCAAGGCAGGCGCCCAACTGCTGAGCCACACAGGCATCCCCACAGATAGCTTTTTAAACTATCATACACTCATAGTAACCTCTTTTGGTTTAGTGGTGTGCAGTTCTATGAATGTTATATGTATAGGCATGTGTAACCACCACAATCAGGATTCAGAACAGTTCCATCATCCCCAAGTAATTCCCTCTTAAAAAAAAAATAAATTAAGAGAGGAAGAGAGAGAAAAAAAGAGAGGGAGGGAGGGAGGGAGAGAGAGAGAGAGAGAGAGAGAGAGAGAGAAGGGGCAGAGGGAGAGGGAGAAAGAGAATCTTAAGCAGGCTCCATGCCCAGCATGGAACTCAATGCAGGGCTCAATCTCACAACCCTGAGATCATGACCTGAGCCAAAACCAAGAGTCAGATGCTTAACTGACTGAGCCACCCAGGTGCCCCTCACATGAGTCCCTCCTGCCCTCCCCTTGTAGGTATGCCTTCTCCCCCCACCCCTAAGCCCTGGGAACCACTGCTCTATTCTCAGCACCATTGTTTTGTATCTTCTAGAACGCCACAGACATTGAACCATAGAGCATGTATCCTTTGAGACTGGCTTTTTGCAGTCACATTATGTGTAGCAAGAGTTTGTCCCTTGGGGATCCCTGGATGGCTCAGTGGTTTGGCGCCTGCCTTCAGCCCGGGGCATAATCCTGGAGGCCCCGGGATCAAGTCCCGCATCAGGCTCCCTGTGTGGAGCCTGATTCTTCCTCTGTCTGTGTCTCTGCCTCTCTCTCTCTGTGTGTGTCTCTCATGAATAAATAAATAAAATCTTAAAAAAAAAGAGTTTGTTCCTTAGGAGGCACTTAAATATATGAAGCCAATCTTTACAGACATAAAGGGAGAAATAGACAGTAGGGATCCCTGGGTGGCGCAGTGGTTTGGCGCCTGCCTTTGGCCCAGGGCGTGATCCTGGAGACCCGGGATCGAATCCCACGTCAGGCTCCCGGTGCATGGAGCCTGCTTCTCCCTCTGCCTATGTCTCTGCCTCTCTCTCTCTCTCTGTGACTATCATAAATAAATAAATAAAAATTAAAAAAAAAAAAGAAATAGACAGTAATACAATAATAGTAGAGGACGTTAACACTCCACTTACATCAATGAATAGATCATCCAGACAGAAAATCAATAAGGAAATATTGGCTTTAAAAGACACATTAGACCAGATGGACTTGATAGATTTATATAGAACTTCCATCAAAAGCAACAGAATACATATTCTTCTCAAGTGCACATGGAACCTTCTCCAGGACACATTAGGCCACAAACAAGTCTCAGGAAATTCAAGTAGATGAAAATTATATCAAGTATCTTTTCCAACCACAAGGCTATGAAACTAGAACCAGTTACAAGAAAACTGGGAAAAAAACCACATATACACTAAGACTAAAAAACATGCCACTAAACAACCAATGGGTCAACTAAGAAATCGAAGAAGAAATTTAAAAATACCTGGAGACAAATAAAAATGGAAACAACTTTCCAAAATGCAGCAAAAGCAGTTTTGAGAGGGAAGTTCATAGCAATTCAGGACTACCTCAAAAAATAAAATTCTCAAACAATCTAACTTTACACCTAAAAAAAGAACAAACAAAGCCCCAAATTACCAGAAGGAAGGAAATAATAAAGACCAGAGCAGAAATAAATGAAATGGAGACAAAAGCAAAAAGAAAAAACAAAACAAAAGAATGACATGCACACACACAATAGAAAAGATCAGTGAAGGGTATCTGGGTGGTTCAGTTAAGTGTCTGACTCATGGTTTCAGCTCAGGTCATGATCTCAGGGTTTTGAGATCCAGCCTTGCATTGGGCTTCAAGCTTAGCACAGAGTCTGCTTGAGTTTCTCTCTCTCCCTCTCCCTCTGCCCCTCCCTCATTCTCTCAACTGTCTCTCAAATAAAAACTTTACAAAAAGAGAGATCAATGAACCTAAAAGCTGGTTTTTGGAAAAGACAGACAAAATTAATAAACCCCTAACCAGACTTATTAAGGAAAAAAAAAAGAGGGGAAGGGTGTCCAGCTGGCTCAGTCAGTGGAATGTGTGACTCTTGATCTTAGGGTTGTGAGTTCGGGCCCCACATTGGGTGTAGATTACTAAAAAATAAAATCTTAGGGGCTCCTGGGTGGCTCAGCCATTTAAGCGACTAACTTTTGCTTTGGGCTCCAGTCATGATCTCAGGATCATGAATGAAACTGAGCCCAGTGTTGGGCTCTGCACTGTGTGTAGAGCCTGCTTAACATTCTCTCTCTCCATCTGTTCCCGTCCTGTGCTCATGCTCTCACTTGCTCTTTCTAAAAAAACAAAATGAGGGATCCCTGGGTGGCGCAGCGGTTTAGCGCCTGCCTTTGGCCCAGGGCGCGATCCTGGAGACCCGGGATCAAATCCCACGTCGGGCTCCCGGTGCATGGAGCCTGCTTCTCCCTCTGCCTGTGTTTCTGCCTCTCTCTCTCTCTCACTGTGTGCCTATCATAAATAAATAAATTAAATTAAAATTTAAAAAATGAAATAAAAATAAACTCAAATGGACTAAAACTTGAATGTAAGACCCCAAATCATAAAAATCCTAGATGAAAACATAGGCAGTAAGCAATCTGACATTAATTTTAGCAATTTTTTTTTTTTTTTTGACCAGTCTCCTTAGGCAAGGACAACTAAGGCTAAAATAAACAAATGGGATCACATTAAAATGAAAAGCTTTTTCACAGTAAAGGAAATCATCAACAAAATGAAAAGGCAGGAATCCCTGGGTGGCTCAGCGGTTTGGCGCCTGCCTTTGGCCCAGGGCACAATCCTGGAGTCCCGGGATCGAGTCCCGCATAGGGCTATATCTATCATGAATAAATAAATAAAATCTTTCAAAAAAATTGAAAAGGCAACCTACTGAATGGGAGAAGATATTTGCAAATCATACATTCAATAAGAGGTTAACATTCAAAATACATTAAGAAAAAAAAGAAAAAAATACATTAAGAACTCATACAACTTAATATTTAAAAAAACAAACAATTCAAAATGGGCAGGAGGCATGGCTAGACACTTTTCTTCTTTCCTTTTTCTTTTTTAAGATTTTATTTATTTATTCATGAGAGACGCAGAGAGAGAGAGGCAGAGACACAGGCAGAGGGAGAAGCAGGCTCCATGCAGGGAGCCGGACACGGACTTAATCCCTGGTCTCCAGGATCACGCCCTGAACTCAAGGCGGCGCTAAATCGCTGAGCCACCTTGGGCTGCCTTCTTTTTTCTTTTTAAAGATTTTATTTATCTATTCATGAGAGACAGAGAGAGAGAGAGAGAGGCAGAGATATAGGCAGAGGGAGAAGCAGGCTCCTCGCAGGGAGCCTGATGTGGAACTTGATCTCAGGACCCCAGGATCATGACCTGAGCACTCAATCACTGAGCACTCAATCACTGAGCACTCACTGATCATGACCTGAGCACTCAATCACTGAGCACTCAATCACTGAGCCACTCAGGTGCCCTAGCTAGACATTTTTTTCTAGAGAAGACATACAGATGGCCAGCAGGAACCAGAAGAAATGCTCATCACTCATCATCAGGGAAATGCAAATCAAAACCAAACTGAGGGTATCCCTGGGTGCGTCAAAGGCTTAGTGCCTGCCTTCAGCCCAGGGCTTGATCCTAGATCCTAGAGTCCCGGATCGAGTCCCACAACAGGCTCCCGGCATGGAGCCTGCTTCTCCCTCCTCCTGTGTCTCTGCCTCTCTCTCTCTCTCTCTCTCTGTGTCTCTCATGAATAAATAAAATTAAAACACACACACACACACACACACACACACACACACACACACAAAATAACACAAAAAACTGAGATCTCACCTCCTACCTGTCAGATTGGCTGTTATCACAAAGACAATAAGTTACAAGTGTTAGGTGAGGATGTTGTGTGCTGTTGTTGGGAATGTAAATTGGTGCAGTCACTATGGAAAACAGTGTAGAAGTTCCTCAAAAAATGAAAATGAAAATATCAACTTGAAGAGATGTATGCTCCCTATATTCACTGAAGCTTTATTTACAGTCACCAAGATATGGAAGCAACCTGTGTCCATCGATAAATGAGTGGATAAAGATGTTGTATATGTGTGTATATATATATATATACACATACATACATACATGCAATGGAATATTACTCAGCCATAAAAAGGAGATCTTGCCATTTGTGGCAACATGGCATGATAATACTTAGAGAAAAATCCTATGTGATTTCACTTATATGTGGAATCTAAAAAAACAAAACAAATGAACAAAACAGTTACAAGAAACAAATTGTTGCTTACCTGACTGGGGAGGGGTGGGAGGATGGACAAAGTAGGTGGAGGAGTTTAAGAGGTACAAACTTCCAGTTATAAAATAAATAAGTCATGGGGATATAATGTACAACATAGGGAATATAGTCCAATGATAATAATTTTGTATGTTGATAGTAACTAGACTTATCAGGGCGATCATTTCATAATATATAAAAATACTAAATCAGGGATCCCTGGGTGGCGCAGCGGTTTGGCACCTGCCTTTGGCCCAGGGCACGATCCTGGAGACTCGGGATCGAATCCCACATCGGGCTCCCGGTGCATGGAGCCTGCTTCTCCCTCTGCCTGTGTCTTTGCCTCTCTCTCTCTCTCTCTCTCCGTGACTATCATAAATTAAAAAAATAAAAAAATAAAAAAAAATACTGAATCACTATGATGTACACCTGATACTGAATGATATTGTATGTTGGTTATGGAAGAAGGAAGGAAGGAAGCAAGGAAGGAAGCAAGGAAAGAAGGAAGGGTTTTGTTCATTTTTACTGCTAAATAGTATTACATAAATGAACCACAGTTCATTTACCCACTCCCCCAGTTTGGGTTGGGTTGCTTCCAGCTTTGGGTGATTCTGAACAAAGCTGCTACCAACATTCTTGTACAGCTGTTTGTGTGAATGTAAGTTTTCATTTCTCTAAGGTAATATCCAGGAGTGGGATTGCTGGGTCATGGCAGTTTTAATTTGCACTTAGCCAGTGGCTAATGGTGTGGAGCATCTCTGCATGTGCTTATTTGCCATCTGTAAATCCTCTTGAAGTGTCTGTAGCTCTTTTGCTCATTTAAAATTCATCATTTTTCTTTTTTTAAATTTTAAGGTTTTTTTTTTTTTTTTTTTTTTTTAATTCATGAGAGGCACAGAGAGGGAGAGAGAGAGAGGCAGAGACACAGGCAGAGGGAGAAGCAGGCTCCATGCAGGGAGCCCGACGTGGGACTCGATCCTGGGACTCCAGGATTGCGCCCTGGGCCGAAGGCAGGCGCCAAACCGCTGAGCCACCCAGGGATTCCCTCCTCTGTTTATTTAGATCTTGGTTTCTTTTATTACTGTTTTGGAGTTTTCAGCATAGACAACCTGTGTATGTTAGATTTATACCCAAGTGTTTCTTTTTTTCCTTCTTTCTTTTTGGAAATATTATAATAGTATTGCCTTTTTAATTTGTTTTCAAGCGTTGACTGAGAGCATAAAGAAATAGGATTGATTTTTGTGTGTTAATCTTGCCTTGCAGCCATAATGAACTCAGTTACTACTTGTAAGAGTTCTAGAAAACTTTCTTTAAAAAAGATTTTATTTTGGGGGCGCCTGGGGCGCCTGAGCTGAAGGCAGCTGGTTAAGCATCTGCCTTTGGCTCAGGTCATGATCCTGGGGTCCTGGGATAGGGCCCCGCATCTGGCTCTCTGCTCAGTGAGGAGCCTGCTGCTCCCTCTCCCTCTGCCTACTGCCTCACCCTGCTGTGCTCATGTTCTTTCTGTCTCACAAATCTTAAAAAAATAAAATAAAATAAAATATTTTATTTTATTTTTAAATAATCTCTACACCTAGTGTGGGGCTCAAATTCACAACCCTGAGATCAAGAGTCACATGCTTGGGCAGCCCTGGTGGCTCAGTGGTTTAGTGCCACCTGCAGCCCAGGCTGTGATCCTGGAGACCTGGGATCGAGTCCCACGTCAGGCTCCCTGCATGGAGCCTGCTTCTCCCTCTGCCTGTGTCTCTGCTCCTCTCTCTGTGTCTCTCATAAATAAGTAAATAAAATCTTAAAAAAAAAAAAAAAAAGAGTCACATGCTCTTGTGACTGAGCTGGCCAGGTGCCTCGAGTTCTAGAAATCTTGAGCACTTCTGATGGCATTTACTCTCTTTGAAAAAATATATTGCTATAAAAAATTCCATGGGGGATCCCTGGGTGGCTCAGAGGTTTGGCACCTGCCTTTGGCCCAGGGCGTGATCCTGGAGTCCCGGGATCGAGTCCTGCATCTGGCTTCCGGCATGGAGCCTGCTTCTCCCTCCTCTTGTGTCTCTGCCTCTCTCTCTCTCTCTCTATCAAGAAAGAAAGAAAGAAAGAAGAAAGAAAGAAAGAAAGAAAGAAAGAAAGAAAGAAAGAAAGAAAGAAAGAAAGAAAGAAAGAAATCTTAAAAAAAAAAAATTCCATGATTCTTCCCTCTTTATGTTAGCAATTCCCTCCTGTTGGATATTCACATTGTTTTCTTTTATTACTATTACTATAATTATTAGTGATGGAATGAATTTGATTCTGGGACATAAATCTCTGACCTCTTCTCTGTGAGAAAGGATTCCTAGAAATGGGATTAGCAGGTCAAGGGCTGGGCCCTCCTTAAGTACTACACATGGCTCAGCTGCTTTCCAAAAAGGTCCAACTAACTCATTCCCAACAGCTACATGTGAGAGCACTCAGCGTGCTGAAACGTTGCCAGCACTGGGAATTATCATTTTAAAGCGTTTTGCCATTTGATAGGAGAAAGACAGTATTTCCCTTGCATTTTAAAGTAATCCCTTCTAAAATGCCAACTTGTCCCACCCCTGCTAAAAACCTTCTATGGCTCCCTATTACTTTTGGAAAAAAGCCCATGGCCCAGCTATAGGTAGGCACCCCAATATTAGCTCCCATTTACTCCATTGTCAAATTCTGTGGCTTCCTTTTCCTACCCTGTACTCACACTACAGCATGGCTGGTTATTTCTGAAACCCACTACAAAAGCTCCTTCCCTCCAAGGCTCTGCCCATACTATCCCTTCTGCCCAGAATGCAGGTGTTTTCCTCCTGTTGGCCCCTCACCAAGGTACACAAGAGAGGTTTTAGAGTGTTGGTTCTGGAGCCAGACTGACCATGTTCCAACCCAGCTCTGCCCTGCGGCCTTGGGAAAGTTATTCAGCCTCTCTGTGCCTGCATTACTGCAATGGTGAAGTGGTAGGAAGAATAGCAGCCACTTAGGGGGTTGTTATAAGGATTACATGAGTTAAAAAGAGTATATCAGAACTGTGTCTGGCACTTTGAAAGTATTAGTACATCTTAGCTATTCCTATTATTACTGTTATTCATGTCTGCCCACCCCTACTCTTGGAAGGAGGGAGCAGGATGGCAAAACCACTAATTCCCTGGGTGCCGAGCACTGTGCTGCCCCATTCAGGGCACACCCTGCAGCCTAGCAGGACATGGAACACAACCCAAGGGCTTCAAGAGGCTTTAATGGAAGGGCACTGGTGGAGGGAAGAGGAACAGTGTGGTGGGGGAGTGGGGGGGTAGCACCCACACCTGCAATGTGCAATGGCAGGAAGTCATTGTGACTCCCAGGGCTGAAAGGGCAAGGGGCAGAGGTACCGGGAGCTTGAAGATGCAAGGGGATTCATGGAAGGACACAGCCCAGCCAGACCAGGGGCCAAAGCAGGGCTGGGGCCAGGGCAGGAGTATGCCGACTTCTCCTTCCCTCAGATGCCCTTTGAGTGGGTGCTGCCCGACAGAGAGCCAGCTGGCAAGGGGGCCCGGGCACAGAGCCAGTCAGGGCAGGGATGGATGGGGAGGTAAGGGCGGGGATGCAAGCACAGGGGGATGTGTTCCTGTCCACCACACCTCCCATCTTGCAGGTGACCAGACTGAGGCCCGAGACAGGAAGAAACTTGGCCACTGTTACAGAGTAGGTGAGGTGGGGCTGGGAGAAGACCGCAGGCTCAGAGGCACCGTCCCTCGTCCTAGGTCCCTGGTCCCCGCGCGCGGTGCCAGCAGCATGCAGGGCGGCGGCAGCGCCCAGGCCCCCTGCCTCCCTCCTCTCCTCGCTGCCTCCCACTGGTCACTTGTCCCTTCCTCGGGCTCGGGCTCGGGCTCGTCTGCCTTGGCCTGCGTGAAGGCTGCGGCTCTCCCCTCCTGGGTCTCGTATCCTGCTCCGCTTTAGCTCTTTCTCCTCCCAGTGTCAGCTTCTGGGCCCCGGCGTTCGGTCTTGGCACTCCTCTCGGCCTTTCTCTCCCACACGGCTGGCTTGCCGCGGCCCCTCAGCTCCTCTGCTCTCGCCTGGCCTGTCCCCGGTGCCGCTCCGTCCCCCGGCCCCGCCGCGAGCGCTCGGTGCCCGCACGCCCCGCCCCTGCGGCTCGGTGGCAGGGCCCGGGGGCGGGGACAGCGGGCTGGCGCGGCGCCCGGCCTGAGTCACACGCATGAGGCAGCGTGAGTCAGGCGCGGAGGGAAGTCCCTACGGAAGGGGCTTTCGGAGCCGCAATCGAATCACAGGGAAAGAGAAAGTGTTCGGCCGTTCCTCTGACACAGTGACCTTGTGTGCGCCGAGCCGGGCACACCCCCAACACCCTACCCGCGGACAACGACACGCGCGGCCCGGCCCCCCACCCCTGGGTGCGCGGCCGGGGTCCCAGCGGGGGGTGCCGAGCGCTGTCTCCCACCCCACCCCCGCCCCCTCCTCCACGCCAGGGCCCGCGGCCGCGCACCGTCTGTTCCCTGCGCCTCCGGCGGGCAGTCCCTCCAGCTTCCCAAGGGCCGGGCCAGCATTGCTCAGCAGCAGCCACCTCACACTCGTCCCCCGTACCCGGTGCAGGCAGGGTGTCAGGAAGGACCCCGTCCAGGTCGGCCGGCTTGCCTCGTGGGGCCCCGCTGTGTGGCAGGAGAAGATGGGCCCTGGGGATGAAGGATCCTCCCTCAGGCTCTCTGCCCAACCCTCTCAGATTGGCCAGGAATCAGGTTGGCTGGATTAAATTGAACAAATTTTTTATTGAACACCTATAATAAAATCCAGTGCCAGACCTTAAAAACTTAGGATAGGACCAAAAAGGCCATGAACAAAATATGTTGACTCCCACCCTCCGTGAGCAGATATTGGGGGCAGACAATAAATAATAAGCAAAGAATCTAGATCAGCACTGTCCATGGAAATAGAAGGCGAGGCATTTGGTAAAAAAGAAATAAATGAAATAAACTTTGAAAATATACTTCATTTAAGCCAATATGCCCAAATATTATCATATCAACACAAAAATCAATATATAAAAACTTAGTATTTCTTTGTGGGTTTTTTTTTTTGATAGTCTGGGAAATCCAAAGTACTTCACATTTCCAGCACATCTCAATTCAGACTCCCCACATTTCAGGTGCTCAGTTGCTACCTGTGTGTGGTGGCTACAGTAATGGGTAGCACAGTCTAGATGTGAGGTCAGGACTATGGAATAAAAAAAGTAGCGCAGGGTAAGGGGCGGGGCAGGATTCAGAGCACTGAGACCTGGAGATAGACTGAATCCCAGTCACCTGACCTCGCTAAACCCCAATTTCCTCATCTACAAAATGGAGAGACCAATCCTCCCCTGTGGATGAGAGTAATGAGCACTCATTAAATGTTATTTTGATCCCCACCCCTCCAGCTGTCTGTATTAGCCGCCAGCGCACAGGCTCCCAGTCTCAGTCACATCCCTCCACCCCCAACACTTAATGGCCGCCAAAAGGCGGCCTAGCTGCCCACCCGGCAGTCCCTCCACCTTGCATCTATTCCTACCCCTTGCTACAGCAAGATACCCTCTTTAGACCTTGCTCTCACTGTAAGATGGATACTTAAGAGCTCCTGAGAAAAAGTATTGTAGATTTCTGGGGACCAAGCCACGGTTTAAGCTGGACCCAGGCCAATGCCAAGGTAGGTGGGGGTACCAGGTGCCAACTTCATCATACTGGGAAGGTGAAATCCCTTTTTGAGAACTCATAGAAGAATTTCTGCCCGCAAAAGACATCCTGCTCCCCAAACCTCCTCCCACCAAGGGCAGAACTGCCAGAAAAAGAGATGCAGAGTTGCTGAGAGCAGAGCCCAGGAGCAGGGATTGAGGAGAGAGGGCCCCAAGCCTAGGGGTTGCCATGGCAGGGGTTCTTGAGCACCTTTATCCACTCTACCTTCAAGGTAGATAGGCCAGCAGAACTACAAGCCCAAGGGAAGTTCCAGGATCAACAATTAGCCCCTTCCTGGGGGCCTCCATGGCTCAGGAGGAGGCCCCAGCAAGGCTGGAAGTGGGGGATGGGAGCAGGCCCAGAAGTGGCCCAGACAAAGAAGGCAGCCGGGTCTGGGCTTCGGATGCAGCTGGCCCTCACCCCTCACCCCACCCCACCCCCAAAGCCCAAGAATTGGCAGGGCACCCTGGATGGTGACCCAGAAACCTGGCTGTCAGCAGCTCCTGCCTGGCACTGCCCACGGGGAGCTCCACTGCTTCCCGCAGGGGTCTCTGGCAGCTGTCAGTGGGGCAAGCCCTTGGATTTTCTCTGCCCACTGGCTCACTCCTCTACCCCTAGAGATCCATCCCAGACTCTGCAAGGTGGCCCAGATCCCACTCTCTGTATTTCCTGTCATCCAGACCTCAGAGTGGGGAAAGGGGAGGGGGGAGTCCAAACCTAGGTTTACCATCAGACTAACACTGCCCACCAGGGCCATTCAGCTACTCTGGTCCTGGAGGACCACCAACGCCCTAGTGGCTGGGTTCCTAGAAAGTAAGAAAGTAAGAAGACAAAGAAGGGCGCTGCTCGATTGGCAGTGAAGAGCTGGGCCTAGTTGGACCTACGACCCTAGGACTCGTAGGGTGGGAGGGAGGCGGGGAGGCTGGGTGAGCAGGGGGTAACGAGGTCTAAGCCAGAGTGGTGGGCAGGGGAGCCGGCCAGGCCCGTCCCCGCCGCCATCTCCTAGCCAGATTCCAGACCAGCAGGCTCGCCCTGCTCCGCCTGCCTCCCTCCTCCTCCTCCTCCGCCCTCCCGCCAGTGGCTACCTCCCCTCCCCCAGCCCGCTTCTCTCCCCTCCCCCAGCTACCCACTTCCTCTGCCCCTCCCCCAGCCCTTTTGGCTCTCATTCATCCATCCATTCACCAACTTCAGCTGAGCGCCAAGGCCCCCTTAGGCCCTGGTGCGAGGCTCGCGGGTGGGGAGAAGAACAAAACAAAGCCCTGGAGGATTCCGACAAATCCCTGGCCTGGTGTTGGCTCCTCCCCTCACCCCCAGCCCACCTCCTCCTCAACTAGGGCCCCCGCCCTTCGACCTCCACCTTGCTCTCCTTTCTATCCGCAGACTCTGGCCGGCCCCAGGCCGTGAGCCCAGCCCAGGCATCCCACGTGCTACTGGGCTCTACTGGGCTCCGGCAGGCTGCAGGCAGCACGCCCTCCAGCCCATCCCCGGCATGGAGACCCCAGAGCCACGCTGTCAGCCCCAAGAAAGGTGCAGGGTGGCCTGGAGCAGACAGAGCACTGGGGAACCCAGGAGACACCCCAAGTGGAGCAGCCCTCCGCTGCAGAGGCAGAAGGACCCAGCTGGGCCCCACCCCACCCCAGACAAGTGGGTAGGAGGGAGCCTCCCCACAACTTGTGAAGGATAGTCACTCTTGAAGGCTTCAGGGGTCACTATTCCCCTTCCTCAGACCCAGCACTTAGGGAAGAGAGCAAGAGAAACAAGTTAAAGACCACAGGAGATTCTCCTGAATGCTTGGGGCATGTTCCCAAAAGAGTGTGAGGGAGGTAGGAGCAGGTGGCTAAAGCTACAGGACTTGGGAGGCCTGGGTGGCTCGCCGGTTGAGCTACCTTTGGCTCAGGGGCTGATCAGGGATAGAGTCTCGCATCGGGCTCCTTGCATGGAGCCTGCTTCTCCTCCGTCTGCCTGTGTCTCTGCCTCTTTCAGTGTCTCGTGAATAAATAAAATCTTAAAGAATAAAAATAAAGCTACAGGACTTGAGTCCCCAAGAACTAGAGCTGGTTATTGAACTGACTGGACATCCAACCCCAGAGGGCATGTGGTCTGGGGAGAAACCCAGCCCAGTGCCTCAAGCCGGACTCCAGAATTACACTTCAGCCCCCAGAGAACAGGGTCCCAGGCCCTAATACTTCCTTCCACTTGCTCGCAAGGATGGGGCTTTCACAGACTACGTAGTTTTCAAGTGTGTGTATTTTCAGCCGTTCCTGTTCTGGGCATTGTACCTGCAGAGCCTGTTGCACTGGACATTGTCAGGTAGTTCCTTGGAGCAAAGGGACACCTGTTCTGTGCAAAGCTTAAATCTTACACTCACTCAAAGCACACTCTGGAGAGCTGCCACCACCGCCCAGCCACCAATAAGCAAAGCAACCCGGCTGGTCCACTCTGGCCAAAGGGCCAAGATGGTTGCCAGGTGGCGGCCAGCTCCTGATGACTAAACCTGAGACCAAAGGGAAAAAATTTCCCCTGATTGCTGGCAAACTGTAAGATCTAGAAGTAGTGCCTGCTAGAAATTAGTCTGCAGATGACAATGGTACAGTGACTTTAACATAGACAGAAAGCAGGTGTTTCTGTAGGGTGTAGAAGCTGCATCTTGGGCTAGGCCATCTTGTGACTCCCATGATGATATGCTGGGTTCCTCACCCTTTTGTCTGCCTTGAGGTTTGGGGACAGATGGCCTTTGCCCAACCCAATGCCCTGTGGGTTGGCTTTTGTGATAACGGAAATCACTTCTGCTAAACATTCTTCATTCAACAGTTGTTTTAGATTTGAACACTGTGTGAGACCCTGGGAATCCGCCTGTCAATACCACACATCAAATCCTCTGGCCTTCCAATGGACACTGTTGGACAGGAAACAAATGTACCACTTTTACCGATTACAATTAAGTACAAAGTTAGTTATATAGTACGTTAGCAACTGATAAGTGTTATGGGGGGAGAAGCGTGGTAAAGTAGATGAAGAATTGCAGGGCAAATGTGCAATTTTACATAGCATGGACAGTAATATTGAACAGAGACCTGAAGGTGGTGACAGGGTGAGTCCTGAGAATATTTATAGGAATAGCAGGTCAAGCAGAGGGAATGGCAAGTGCAACAAAGGCCCTGAGGTGAGCTCTCACCTGGCAGGTGTGGGGACCATGGAGGAAGCTGGTGCAGCTGAAGTAGAATGGCAGGTAGGTGATGGGGTTAGGGGTGGGGAGATTGCTGAGCTTTGGGGTTTGGGTGAAGACTTCATTTTTACCCTGTGAGATGAGAATCTATGAAGGATTCTGAACAGAGGTGGGACATGCCTTATGTTTTAGGTGGAAAGAGATTTAATACCAGGAATTAGGTGCTCTTAAAACTTTTGGAAGAACTGGAGGAGCCAGCTCTAGGCTGGGCCTCCTGGGAAAACACAACTGAACTGCCTCCCTCTGCTCTGATGGGGGTGGGAATCAAGAGGCCCTCCCATCTGAGTAGCTGAGCTGCCATCCAGGAATAGGAGGCCCTTCTGCCCGTTCCCCCATACCTGCCTCTTGATCCCCATAAAGCTGGTAACTGGATGTTATATGTGCTACAGAAAAGCCCAAGTCTCCACAGCCCACACAGTGGTATTTCCCTCTCCCTGCTTCCTTCAAATTTTCCTCTTTCTTTGGTGGGATCTAATTCACATCCTAAACTGTGTGGGGAATGGTGCTGAGTCCAGCTCCTATGTGTGTCACAGCCCGGAGCCCATCCCCACATCAGATGCCCTGCTGCCTCACCTGCCCACTCCCAGGCCTTCCTGTGATGCTCCACCCACACACTGGGCCCCTGCCTTGTGCTTCCTCGGGCCCCCATTCCAGCAGGTACCACACTGTTCAAAGTATATTTGCCATGTACTTATCTGCCCCCCATCCCACCCAAAGTACACCACTTAAAGACAGGGAATGTAGCTACCTGGTTCAAGGCCACATCCCTTATGCCTCTCTTGGTGCCTAGAGAGAGCCATCTGGCCAGGCTGGGAGAAGGCAGCAACGCCACCCAGCCTGGGCATAGAAGCAGAATGTCAAGCTGTTTAATCTTCCTGAGCCTCAGTTTTAGCACCTGTATAATGGCGGCAACAGCATCACTGATCTGGTAGGAGTGTTGAAGGATCTGAGAACACATTTGCATTTAGTCCATGCTCATAAACTCCTTTTCCTCATTTTTTTTCTGAGGCTGCTGAGGAGTGGGGCTTACCTGTGTTTCAGCCTTGAAGAAAGCTGACAAAGTCCATGGTGCCCTGCAGCCATGCAGCATGGGTAATTGGCTCAGGGCACGGGGGTGCCTGTCTCCTGGGCCTTCCAATTCGTTGAAGAGATTTTCCCTCGAAAGTTGGAAGCAGAAGAGGCTCTCCTCCCATTCTAGGCCTGCCAGGCCTCCTGGCAGCAGAGCTTGTGGTCAGCAGGGCCTGGAGACCTGATCCTGCCAGATGACCAGATGTACTAGTAGCTGGGTGACTCTCCAGGAGTGGTCAAACACTGTACACCAGGGCGCCCCTATATGTGACATGCGTGGGTCAATCCTGGTTGATACAGCCGGGGATCAATCCCAGTTTTATGCTGTCTGGTCAAAATTACCGCGAAGTCCCCCCTTTTACTCTTAAGTGGCCTACTTGCTTGTAATAGCTGGACAAACCTATCCTACAATCCAAGAATTCCTTTCCTAGGCACTACTTAGCAGAAATTTGCACATCTAATCACAAAGACATATTCTGGAACACCCACAGTAGTACTATTTGTAATAACCCAAACCAGAGTCCATCCAAATGCCCTTCAACAGAACAGATACATAAATTGTGGCACATTCACACCATATAACTATGCAGCAAGAAGAATGAATGTCAGCCGCATGCTACCACATGGATGAAACTCAGATATAATGTTGAACAAACCCAGGAGTGTATCACCTATGATTCCATCCACGCGATGCATGCAAAAGGAGAAAGTACAGGAGGCTATTAGAAGTGGCAATGGTGGTGACGTGGTGGGGCTGGAGATGGTTTCTGGATCTGGGTGCTGGTGACACAGGGTGTTCCTTCTACAAAAATGCATTGAGCTGATACAGGGTTGTGCATTTTCTGCACATACAGTTTTCATCAGTAAAATGTTTACTTTAAAAAGTATCCCAGTTTGGGCAATGGTTAAACTATTCTGGTTTCTCTTCTTCCTGCCTCCTCCCACTACCTTTTATGTTGGGCTGGACATACAATGTTAATCAAACCTCATCCCCCGGGCTTCTAGAAAACCTCAACTAACCCAAACACTACATGGAACCATTGACAGTGGTCTTCTCCTCTACTCTTCCAAGAGCTAGCCGTAGATGACTCAGAAGAGGTATTGAGAAGCGCATATGCTGACTGGAGAGATGTACTGAGACATGAATCCCCAGGGAAAGCTAAGAGACACCCCAACCCACTACAACCTCTGCATTTCCAAACTTCGACTGGGATTGTCAGTCTCCCGCTACACCACTTGGCAAGGCAGGGGACGAACTGGCATCCATCAGGAGGAATTGCAACAGCTCAGGTGAAAATGAACTTAACCTGCAGCTGTCCTGAAATACAGAGTTGATCGGAACTCCTCACTCCGTGGACATTCCTGTTGGGTTCCTGAAGTTGGCTGGTTGTCCTTGTGGAAACTGCATAACCCAACTCTGACAGTAAGAAAATGTTTCCTAAGGGAAAGACCAGTTCTGACATGATGGATTCCCCTGGGACTCCTCAGGCCTTGACCAACCAGGTTGATGCCCCAGGCTTAGAATAGCTCTTTCTTGCTGCTCCTAATTCCCTAGTTATCCAAATGCCATCAAGACCAGCTCAAGGCCTACTTCAGCCCAGCTCCTCCAGCCAACTTACTTCCCTGACTATTCTGAGCTCCCATCTTCTCTCCCTCTGTAGCATGAGTCTCTGTTTAAAGGCCTGACTCCCTAGACATAAGCTTCAAGAGCACAGGGAATTTTACTTTGTTCACTGCTTGTACCCCAAGAGTTTGGACCAGCTCTTAGTACCTAGTAGGCTTTCAATAAATACTGACTGAATCAAAGAGTGCACTTGGCCTCATGGCATCTCCTGGGTTGCTCCTCAGCTTTCTCTGGTGTGTTCTTGGTTCTGATTCCTCTAAATATGAAACTTGCTGGAGCAAGAACCATATCTTATTCATCTTTTTCTCACGACCACTCACCCTTCTGCTTAATACTTACTGAAAAAGGAAGGACAGAAAAGGAAGGGAA
Organism: Canis lupus dingo; assembly: GCF_003254725.2. Taxonomy (NCBI): domain Eukaryota; kingdom Metazoa; phylum Chordata; class Mammalia; order Carnivora; family Canidae; genus Canis; species Canis lupus. Next base: position 3,620,670 of record NC_064254.1, read on the forward strand.
TTCAGGGCATCTTTAATCCAGAAGGCAAGGAGGTCAGTGGTAGTTCTGCGGATTGCAGGGGCGAGGGGAATCCTGAAGAGGAGCAAGCTATCGTATTTGCCCCCAAGTGTATTTATACCTGCCTCCTTCCAGGGAGGGTTTGAGGTGGCTGACAAGAACACCCGCAGGACAAGGTAAAAAACCAAGTCGGTGAGAAAATCAGGACGAGGGGAAAAATAAGGGTAGGAAAAATAAGATCAAGTCGGCTAGTTAGAAGTGGGCCAAAAAGTTGGCCAAGTTTTCCCACAGCCCCTGGAGGCAGAAGTCCCTCTCCCTTCCCCAGGTCCCTCAGGGAAGGCCGCAGGACACCGGCCAAGCGCGCAAGGCAGGGCTGCCCCAGGTAAGCTGCGTCCCGGGGAGGGGCCTCCCAGGCCGTGGGCCCCGGAGCTCGGCCTGGCGCCCGGCGTCTAGGGGCGCGCGCGCTTCTGCGAGGGCCACCCCCGGGCCAGGCGCGGGGCCCGCGTCGCCGAAGGGGAACCGTGACCTGACGGTAGTGGGGCAAGAACTGAAGGCTCGTTCTTCCGCTCAACGCTGCAGAGGTTCTCGAGCCACCTCAAGGCGTCCAGCCAACCCAAGTCGCGGCCTACTAAGCGCGCGCTCCGCACGCAGGGCACAAAGATGGAGGGAGCCGCGCGCCTTCCACCCCGCCCCGCCCCCACCCCGGCTCCAAACAAAGGGGCAGGCCGCCCCTCCCCCAGCCTCTCCCAGGCCTTCCCCTCCACCCTCCTCTCCCCTCCGGTGACTTCCTTTCCCCTCCAGGGGCGGCCTGGGCACTTCGCAGGAACTCCGTTTCACCTGGGCGCGGGGCGGGGAGCCGGCGCGCGCAGGGCGGCCTCCGGGCCCACCCCGAGCCCTGGCGGCCCCAGGCCCGCGCGCCCTCCTGGCTGAACCCGCGCCCGGGGCCGCCGGCGCCTTCCCGCCCGGGCGCCCCCGCCCCCGCCCCCACCCGGCCGAGCACGTGCTGCCCCCGGCCCCGAGCGCCGGCCCGCCGCCCCGGGTGGGGGCTGGGCCCATCCCGCGCTGCTCCCCACCCCCACCGGAAACATTCCTGAAACATTCCTGAAAGTAGGAGGCCCGGCCCCTCCGGCTCCCCACCCCGCCTCCACTGCGGGCGCAGGGTTTTCCTGGCGGCCCCCTCCTTCGCCCGCTCGCCCCCTGAGGAGGGGGCTGGGCTGGGGCCTCGGCCGGCCGGGGAGGAAGGAGGGGAGCAAAGAAAAACATGAGTCACAGCCGTGTGTCACTGGGCCGCATTGCATTTCCCTGCATCACGGGAGGTGTGGAGGGCAGCCGCGGGGACCAGGGGCGGGAGGTGCGCCCGAGGAGGCCCGGACCCGGCCTGCAGGGCGCGCCGCTCTCGACAGCGCCCTTTCTTCTCCCACCGCCCTCCCCGCCATCTTTCGACTTTGGCTTCCTCCTCGTCGGTGCAACAAGTCTCTGGCGCCGGGCGGGCCAGGCGTGGCGGGGACGGCTCGCGTCGACCCAGTCCCTGCCCTCAAAGTGCTTCCAGGCGACCGTGGGCTCACGCTTTCTCGTTCTCCTTCGCAGCGGAGAAGGCTAGGGCACCCAGTGGGTAGGCGTATCTCCAAGCACCACGCGAGCCCCCTGGAGGGACGAGTCCACCCTCGGGTTTACCTGCAAGCGAGCCAATCGTTTGCTTCGCTTGGAGGCTGCACCTGGATGACGGCTCACTCGCGGCCATTAATAAGCGAGAACTCGGGATTTCACAAGTTTCACGTTTGGATTTCACAAGACTTGTATTTCACCAGTCAGCCACACGCAGGTTGGCACTGAAATGCACATGCTGACACCTGTCCGCCCAGGGGAATCTGCGAGCCGCGAATCTGGGCGCTGGGGCGGCGGGTAGGCCGCGGAATTCTCCCGGGCGCGTTCCTCCCCGCCCCCGCCCGCCCGCGCGGATCCCGCGGGCACTAACGCCCGCCCACACCCAGCGCGCCCCGCGGGCGCCGGGCCCACGCGCCCGGAAGGTCCCTGGAGGTGATCCTCCCAGGACCGCCCCCCCGCCCCGTTCCAGGCTGTGAGGACGCCCTCCCCTCTCCCCCCGCGGAAAGCTCCTTGGCGTTCCCACTCTATGCACCCTCCCCGGGCTCCCGGCCCGGGACAGTAGAGGGGATCGTGGCCTCGGGTTCCCAGCCCAGGCCTCCCGCGCACCCCTCCCGGGCGTCAGCACCCACCCGCGCGGCGGCGGCGGCTGGCGGGCGGCCGCCCTTTTAAATCCCCGGGCTCATTTGCATGGCCCCGCCCCCCACAGTGACACGGCTGGCGCGGGCGGGCCCGTCCCCCCTGCCCCTGGGTCGCTCTTTTTAAGCTCCCCTGAGCCGGGGCTGCGCTCCTCTAATTGGGACTCCGAGCCCGGGCTATTTCTGGCGCTGGCGCGGCTCCAAGAAGGCGTGAGTTCGCGGCCCCTCCGGTGGCTTCTTTTTTTTTTTATGTATCTATCATTTAATTAAATTATTTATTTATTGAGGCCGCGCACGGGCCGTGCCTAGCTTCCTGCCCCTCGCCATCCTTCGGGGGAGGGCGAATATTTTTGTCCCCCCGCCTGAATGTGACAGATAAATACCCCGCGGGGGCCTGGGCGGCGAGCACGCGGCGGCGGCGGTCTCTGAGCGCCTCTGCTCTCTCTCCCGGTTTCAGATCCGCATTTGCTACCAGCGGCGGCGGCGGCGGAGCCAGGCCGGTCCTCAGCGCCCAGCACCGTCGCTCCCGGCAGCCCGGAGCGCGCACCGCAGGCCGGCGGCCGAGCTCGCGGTGAGTCGTCCCCGGGGCCCGCGGCGGCGGCGGCGGCGGCGGAGGAGGGGGGCGCCCGCGCCCCCGCCCGCACGCCGCCCCTCCTGCGAGCCGCCCGGGGCTGCAGCGCGCGCCTCCGGCTTTATTCCCAGGCCGGGGCTGCGCGAGCCGGCGGCGGGGGAGGGCCGCGCGGCGCGGGGGCGGGCGGCGGGGCCCCGCGGCGCGGGGAGGGCGCCCGCACCCCTTCCCCCGCGCCGCGGGTGCCCTGCGGGGGGCGGGGACCCGGGAAAGGCGCGCGGTGGGGGAGGGGGCGCGCGGCTGCGGCGAGCGCGAGTTGTGCACCCGGCGGAGCCCGGTGCACCTCGCGCGGCCGCCGCTCCCGCTGGAGCCCGAGCCCGAGCCGGGGCCCGGGCTGTGGGGGGTGGGGAGAGGAGCGGGCTGCGGCGAGGCGGGCGAGTGGGGGGCCGGGCGACCCCCGCAGCCCGGGGAAGTTCTAGAAGTGAGGGGGATGGGCGGGAGCCCCGCAATTCAGCTCTGCTCCCGCTCGGCCTTCCCCCTGGTGCCCCCCTACGCAGAGGAGGCCGAACCGCGCGGCCCTGGGTTTGGGGCTTCACCCCGACCCCACCTCTGGCCCGGCCCGCGCCTCTTCAGCCCCCGGGGCCGGGCCTGCCCTCCGCCCCCACAAACAGGTTTCTCTGCTTTGCAGGGCTCTGTTGGAACTAGTCCCTCTGACTCCCCGTTTCAATTTTTTTTTTTTTTTCTGGAGCTTTATTTTGCGGGGAGGGCGCGGAGGGAGGTGGCTTTCTTCCTCTACCCCGCGCCCGCGCGCGCCAGGTTTCCTGCCCCAAGGCGGGCTTGGGTGCCCCCTCTGGCAGGAAGTGGGGCCGGGTGCACCCGCGTGGCGGTGCATGCGGTCGGGGTGCACCAGTTTCCCGCGCCTGCGAGAGCAGCCCGTGCCCCTCCCCCCGCGCGCTCGGGCCCCTAGTTTCGTTGGCTGACCTGCAACGGCCCGGCCCAGACACTTGCAGAGTCACCCTGGGGCCGGGTCTGGAGCAGGGGGCGACAGAGACTTTAATCAGTCTCCAGGAGGGTAAGGAAAGAAAAGTCCCGGGCTAGAGGGGTCGCCGGTAACAACCTCTCTTTCCTCACCAACTTGCTGTGTGACCTTGGGCAACTCCTCAGGCCTCTCTGGGCTACTTTTTTTCCGGAAAACAAGGGAGCCCCATGATGATTTCCTAGGGTTGTGCTCGTAGACTCGTGTGCATTTGTGGAAGACCCATTGCATGCACGGTGTGTGGAGGGGCAAGCTTGAGGCCCAGAAAGGCTCATTACATACAGAAGGATTCAGGTTGGGCCCTAAACATGGCTTCGCCAGCCAGGCTTCTGATATTCAGAAACAGGTGGAAGAAGAGACAAGCCCTACCGAGAGAGGGCTTCAGGCCTTCATTCAGTTCCTGGAGGCCTGGAAGGGGAGGGAGTTGGAGAGTGGATTAAAGGGGTCCCCAGGAGTATGAGGTGGTGGGGGGATCTCCAGATGATGCAGGAACTTTCCCGGAGACCCACCAGGATTCTCAGGCATGCTGGGCCCAGGCTTTCTGGGATTAGGGGCTGGCTTGGCCCAACTGGAACCCCCTCCGTGAGGGGGCCTTCTGCAGACCTCATGTGAGGTCAGTGCTCATTTAGACTGATTAATTTTGATGTTTAGCTTGAAGGGGAACCTGTGGTGTAATATAAGATTCTAATCACTGCCTGTAATTACAGAGCAGGCCAAGCCACTAATGACGGAGCAGGATAAATCACCAACCACCTTGTTTAAAAGGGTCTTCAAGTCTGAAATATTATAAAATAGAATAATTACCAAAGTCTCACCGTCTGGAGAATCGTGATGCTTGAGGATGGGGGCCTCAAGCCCTCCAAAAATCACAAGTTTGCAAAAAAACTTTCTTTTCTCTTGGCTAAGTTAAAATTGGAAATGTGTCTGAAAATCTGAAATAGGTGAAAGAAAAGTCATTTTCGAATATTCTAGTTCTCATTTTGATTGAAGTGAGGACTTTATGTTGACGCATTTAACTATGATCTTGACTATGATGATCATTTAACTATGATCTGGTTTAATCTTTGACATCAGTTTGGAAGAGGGAGTTGGGGTAGATGTCTTCCCATTACCCCATTTTACAGATGGAGGTCTTTTGGAAGTGTAGCTGTGTGGGCCCGCCCTTTCCCAAGGGCAACCAGGGATCTGTTACCAGGGAGGTACAGAGTCCTAGGTCTCCCGGGTCTCCTGTCTCTGCAACTGGAAAGACAAGAGGGGAAATGGGATGGGGGAGGGGAGGACCCTCACTGTGTTTTAAGCCTCTGGAAGAGCCACCCTAATCCGGGGTGCAGGTGCTCCTTGCAGTGGGAGGTTTTATGTAAACTCAAAATTAGTGGGGCTGATTAAACCCAAAACGGCCTCTAAGAAGAGGGAAAATGCTAGAAAAGAAGCTTTGAGGACCAGCTCTGCCAGGGCTGGGGGGGTGGGAGGGAGGGAGGGCAGCCAGCATCTGCTAGAAGGATCCATCTCAGTGGAGAAATTCTGCCCCTCCTGAAAGCAGGCATCAAAGGGGAAGATTTTATTTGACTCCAGGTGGGTGGGGTGGGGATAAGGGGAAAGGGCTTTGGGTTTTCCTCCCCTACTACAATTTTGGCCATCTTCCCCCTTCCCAAACTGTTCCCAGCCTTGAATCCCCAAGGCTCTTGCCCAGGGAGAGCAGAGAGGAGACCTAAGTGGTGGGGTGGGCACCACCCCGGCCAGGTGATTGATGTGGAGTGTCGCAGTTGGTCCTGAGGCTTGGGCCGTGGCAGATAGGCAACTCTCTTGGCCAGGTGGGGGGGTACTGATGGCCCTGGCTGTCTGGGGCTGATTGATTCTGCTTCCCTTTCCTCCCCTGTTGACTGTGAGCCATTCAGGCTTGCTTTTCTCTAAGAGAAAGGGCAGCTGGCTAGACAGAGGGACCTTGGGCAGTGTGAGGACCCCCCAACCTACACCTCCGTCTAGGTGGCCTCACCTGCAGAAATACATCTGAGCTTGGCTGTGCCTCTTGAGCCTGGGCCCCGTGGGGGTGGCAGGACAACAAAGCACCCTTCTGAGCAGGAGATAAGGAGCTGATTAGGGCCAACGGCCCAGCCCCACCCTGTAGCAGCCTGCCCGGGCTGGGTAGACACCCCCCACAACTCCCCATCCTTTTTTTTTTTTTTTTTTAAGGCTTTTTTTTTTTTTTTTTTTAAGATTTTATTTATTTATTCATGAGAGACCCACACAGCGAGAGACAGGGACCACAGGCAGAGGGAGAAGCAGGCTCCATGCAGGGAGCCGGATGCAGGACCTGATCCCAGGACTCCAGGATCACACCCTGGGCTGAAGGTGGCGCTAAACCACTGAGCCACCCAGGGATTCCCCCTCATCCCATCCTCAGGATGTCAGGAATCCTGGGTAGCCCTAGGAGTAGGCAGGGTCCTACAGTGCATTTGGAGGGTGGAAGTGGTGAAGGAGATAGGAGGTGGCTGAAGCAAGATGTCGTGTTTAAAACAACTTCTCCTGCTCCCTAGCATCCCAGCCGTCGCTCCTCCACCTGCTCCAGAGAGAAGGGAAGATGAGCGAGTCGAGCTCGAAGTCCAGCCAGCCTTTGGCCTCCAAGCAGGAAAAGGACGGCACTGAGAAGCGAGGGCGGGGCCGGCCGCGCAAGCAGCCTCCGGTGAGTCCCGGGACGGCGCTGGTAGGGAGTCAGGTGGGTGTCCAAACCTTTGCTCGGTTTACCCCCTTTGGGTTAGGGAGGTGCCACGTGTCTGAGCAAGTGACAGCTGGAGTAGAGGGCTGCAGAATCCATGCTGCATGTCGGTGTGCGCTCACTCCAAACATGCACCCCACACATGCCAACCCTGGTCAGCTCCTGAGACCCCAGGAGAGAAGTGGGGGCTGAGAAATTTTTTTTTTTTGGGGGGGGGGGCTGAGAAATTTGAGTGACCCCTGAGCCCATGCCAGATAATCCAAGCCAGAAGTGACCTCATGCTCACATCCTGGTAAACTACCCACCCTTTATGTCCAGGCTGTTGTGGATAGACCAGCATGTTTACAAAAACACAGTAAAGAGGAGTTTACATATATGTCTAAGTCCTGTGTTTCTAATCCTTAGGCTCACGGCACATACTTGTCTGTCCATTAGCCATAAAAGTTACTAAATACTTAACTGTCAACTCCGTACTTCCTTATCCCAGACCTATAACAAAGCTTGTGGGCTGCACCTGTCCACAGGCCTGGCTTCAAGCGGCCCTGGGCCCAGGCACCACTCTGGCTCCGTAAAAGGAAACGGAAGCCCAAGAACAGAAAATGTGGGGAAGTTGTCATAGGAGTGGGACTCTGGGAACCCTGGTGCTGGCCACCACTGAGGTTCCACAGGGTTAGAAGGCCAGCCTGGCCCCTTGGGGCACCCTAGGGAGCATGGCCTGTGAGGCTGTCGGGGGAGCACCTGTCACTTGGTGGAGATCTTGGATTCTCTCGGAGGGGCTGCAGGGGTGAGGGCCAGAGGCCAGGGGTCCAGGTCAACCCTTGCTCTTTGCTCCGTGGGCCTCAGGCTTCTCCTACCTGTAGGATGGAGAGCACGGGAGGTACTGACTGCGGGGAGACATGAGCCCTGAGAAGTCAGAGTGGTGGGCTTCAGCTGCCCCTGGCACAGCCCACAGTGTGGAGGGAGTTGGTCTTTTTGTCTCATTCCCTCGGCCTCCACCTCTTGCTAGGTAGCTGGGGTCTGCAGCCGGGTGTCTGGGTGGTGGTGGGGGGTGTTTTGGGTTACTGGACTATAGTTCCAAACAGCCTGTGGGCAGCTGCCCCGAAACCGTAGCTGACCTGCCTTTACTGTCCAGCTTCTGTGCATTATGCAGCAGCTTTTTATTCCGTCAGGCTTAGTCAGGCTTAGTAAATTTCACCGGCGACTACGGCAGGGATCTCTTGGTTTCTGACATCCGGGCCTGATTTCCCTCCCTGGGACAAAGCCTGGAGGGAGTTTGGTTTGCAGGTAGTGGTTGGAGGCTCCCTCTGGTTGGGGGGTGTTTATCCTCTTCTGCATTCCCCCAGGGGCTGGGGCGTGGTATTGGCCCAGTGGGGGACACTTCTGCACCCTTCCTTGAGGCTCTGATGCTCTGTGAGGGAAGTCTTCTCACCATTTGCAGTTGAGGAGACTGAGTCCCAAGCATTCTGGGTCTTGCCTGAGAGCTTAGGGCCCATTGGTGGCAGAGCTGCCGGATGGGTTTTTCTGCCCTATGACCCCTTTCCCTTTTCTGGTTTCTTGTCATTTTGTTGTCACAGGGAAGCACGGGAGGGGCTTTGCAAAATAGAGCGAGAACTTGGGTCTGGAGGGCTTGCCTGCTGTGGTGCCTGTGGATTTCTGGGTCAGGGTGATGGCTGGCTGACTTGGGATGGAGGGGAGAGCTGTGTCTCGAAAGGGGTGGGGCAGATGGCATCTGTGTCCGATTATCCCACCTGCCTTTGCAGAAGGAACCCAGTGAAGTGCCAACACCTAAGAGACCTCGGGGCCGACCAAAGGGGAGCAAAAACAAGGGTGCTGCCAAGACCCGGGTAAGGATGAAGGAGGCACGGGTGGCAGTGGGTCTTGGCAAACTGGGGACAGCAGGGCAATGACTGACTCCTCACTGGTGGGCACTCAGGCCTGCACAGGACGATGGGGAAATCCAGTTAGAAGCCCCATAGCTCTCCTTGTCTGGAGAAAGGTGAATGGGGAAGAGTGAAGGGGTAGTTCCATCACTCCCTAGGCTGACCATGTTCCGTTCCATTCCGGGGTCCCCTGAATCCCCAGAGAAATGGGGCCAAGCAGGGTAGGCCAGATTTACAGTGGCATCAGTCTCTCAGAGAAGTTGTTTTGTTTTTTATTTTATTTTTTCTGAGACACGACTCATATCCTCTGAGTCATGGGTGGAGGAGGGAGTGGGGGGCGTGTGTGTATATTGGGGGGGGGGGTGCAGTGTGGCTAGCCAGTCATCACCAGCTGGCTTCGGGTGGGCCCGCAGGCTGAGGGAGTCCCAGGCTGCCCTGAGCAGAGGTAGGTGGTTCGGTCCCTCCCCATCCTGGTGGGGCACTGGGCATCCGGTGAGCAGTGGTAGGGATGTTTTTCAACTTAGTGGATCTTTTTCTCTGACCATCTAGAAAACTACCACAACTCCAGGGAGGAAACCGAGGGGCAGACCCAAAAAACTGGTAGGTGAAGGGATGGCGGCGGTTTCTTACTTCCTGGGAGGGTGTTTAAGAATGGGTGACAGATTAGTCCTGCGTGCTCTGCCTGGGAAGATGGCTTTGCCCAACCTGAGCCAGGAATCCTAGTGGGACATCATCATTCTTTCTACCCAGGCCTGGAGAGGGAGAGGATGTGCGTGTGGCCGAGGGTCCTGGCACCCAGCCCACGGCTTTTAAAGGGCTGTGTCCCTGAGAAGTGAAGGGTCCTGGGGACAAACCAGACTCTGACCCCTGCCCTGCCCTGGTGGGTTGGGGCTACTTCTCTTTCCTCTACTCCTAGAACAGACTCCATTTCTAGGGGGAACTTGGAGGTCATCTAGTCTCCCACCCCCGGGCCCCATTATAGAAATGAGGAAAGAAGACTATGAGCATAGGGTGAGGTCTGTCCTCCCCACGCTCTTGGGTAGCGAAGGAAGCAGCAGCAAAGGAGCTCAGCCCTGGGGCAGGTGGGTAGTGCTCTGTGGGAGCAGAGAGGTGATCCCACTCAGCACCTCAACTGGGACCATCCGATTCTGAGCCCCCCCCCCCCGCCCCCAACACCTGTTAATGAAAGAAGGTAGGCGGAGTCCAGGAGGCTGCTTCTAGGGCCTATACTGAAGTTAAGGCCACCCCAGCCTGCTCTTTCTGGCCTTTTCCTACCTACCCCACCCCCCAATCTGATCTCAAGGCCTTCATTCCTCGAGCTGAGCCACCACCAGGGTGAGGAGGGGAGTTAGGGGGTGCTGGCCCGGCCCCAGGAGTGAGTAACAGGAAACAAGTTGTTTTGGAGTTTGTGCCTGGCACGGGGGCCGCAGGCCCATGTGGTGTCCCGACATTCCCGCCCAGTGAGTGAGCCCCGGCGGCACACACTTCCCCTTCCTCCCCGCCCTGGCCCGGGGTCAGTCCATGGCCCATCAGCTGCCTCTGCGGGCCAAGGCCACCTGGTTCCCCGGCACTGCACCCAGCACACCCCGCAGCCGCCCCTTCCCGCTTCCTCTTTCTGGCCACCTCTCCCTTCTCTTCCTACAGAGAGCCACTCACTTCCTCAGGCTGCAGCTCAGTGCCACACGGGGCTCTGCGGGTCCCGCCATGTCCACCACAGGCCCGGGGGCCAAGGGGGCCTGGCCTGGTGCAAGAGCAGCATGTGTGTGGGGTTTTTTTTTTCCCTCCCTCTAAATTCTTCCTTTTTTATGAATGAAACTGGGCCGTGGAGGTTGCTGAGTCACTCACACACTCAGCCTTGACTCATCCCCCTTCTGGAGAGCCAGGGAGCCCGGGGAGGGGTGGGAGCGATCCTGGCCTGTGCCTGCCCCTCCCACTGACTGCCCTGTCCACCTCACAGGAGAAGGAGGAAGAAGAGGGCATCTCGCAGGAGTCCTCCGAAGAGGAGCAGTGACCGCGCCGTGCCGCCCGCTCCTTCACCGAGGGGCAGTTTCCTTCTGGGACTGGACAGCTCCGCTCCGCTCCCACCGCCCCTGCCCCTTCCCCCAGACCCACGCCTCCCCGCCACCCCCCTGCGCCTTCACCACCACACTACACAGCACACCAGCCGCTGCGGGGCCCCAAGGCCCGAGTGGGGAGCCGTCTCCTTTGGTCTTGGTTTCCAGTGACCCCTCCACCCACACGCACACTTGCCCTTCCAGACAAGGCTGACTTCCCACTGCACCGTATGCCCTGCCCCTGCCGCATCCTCCTGCTCAGTGGTGGGGACATCGCTGACCGGGCTCTTGGCTTTGGGGGGGGAATCCCTTCTGCTTCCCCTTTCTTCCTCTGGCTACCCACTAAGGGGCCTGGGAGGGCTCCCCTGGCCTTAAAAGGGGCCCAAGCGCCCATCTCATTCTGATCTGCCCCACTCCACAGCACTGGCAGCAGCAGGTATGGCCGGTAGGGAGGGGCACTCGGCCCCAAGACGCCCCCCGACTGACCTGTGTTTCATTAGGTGCGGTTCACACCCACTTCTCTTCCTTCCCACTTTGCCTGGTCCCTGCTCTGGGTCAGACAGCCCCCTTTGGGCACAGGAAGGAAGGCAGGAGGGGTTTGAGCCCCCCCTACTCTAAATGGGCTCCAGCCCACCTTCCTTCCTGGAATCTGTTGCAGTGAGGGAAATGCATTCCCCCCCTTTATCCAGGTGAGGCTCAGGAGGTCCACGGTCCCTGTGGCAGCCACCTGAGGTGGGCTAGAGCGCCTGCCCAACCCCATGCGCTTCCCCCTCGGCCTCAGTATCCCCTTTCCTTACATGGGGCACTGATAACAAGGAGCTAGCCTTGCCCACTCCCACCCTTCTGCTCCTCCCCACCCCCCAAGGTTCTGGTTCCATCTTTTCCTCTGTTCACAAACTACCTCTGGACAGTTGTGTTGTTTTTGTTCAATGTTTCCATTCTTAGACATCTGTCATTGCTGCTGTGACCAGCGCCAAATGTTCATCCTCATTGCCTCCTCCTGTCCTGCCCACATCCCCTCCTCTGAGACTCTTAGGGGAAGGGCCCCAGGGCAGAGCAGGCTGGGTTACCGATTACCCCAGTCCCAGGGAAGGTGGGGCTCTGCCCCTAGGATGCTGCAGCAGAGTGAGGGGGGGGGCCTGTATAGACCGTCAAGGGTGTAGGGGCCACCTTCTCCCCCTGTTCTGCTGGGGAGGAGGTAGTCATTATTTGTCCCAGCCTGGGGCCCCCCCATCTGGTTTCCTATTTGCAGTTACTTGAATAAAAAAAATATCCTTTTCTGGACTGGAGTCTTCCTCTGGTGGGCACCTGGGGTAGTTGTGAAAGGTGTGTGGAAGCCAAAGATCTAGTTGAGGGGGTGGCTTACCCAAGGGCTCTGTTCAGCTCAGGAGAGGGGAAGAGAAGTATTAGCTCCAGGGAAGGTAATTTAAGCCTTTCTTGGGAAAAAAAAAAAAATACCCCTAGCCACAAAACATTTTATTTACAAAATATATATACTGAATACTATACATTAGGCCCTGTCACCGTGGAAACTCGTTCAAAGCCAGGTGGTGCCCATGAGACGGTGGGTGGTTGGCTGCACCCTGTCACACAGGGCTGAGGGCCCTGTGGAGGGTGGGGGAGTGAGGTGCTGCTGGGGATGGGTGGAAAGAGGAGACAGTTCCCAGCAGGGGGAGCTGGGTGAGTGCTAGCGGAGAGGGAGGCAGCAGACTGCAGGCCCAGGGCACGCCCCAGATCCTATGGTTCTGGAGAGCTGGGAGGGGTCTGGTTAGGTCTTGACATCCAGTAAGGGCATCCGCTTGTGCTGGTAGCCACTCTGCCAGCCATGGACCACCTGTGGGGAGAGATGGGGCCATGGGGTGGAGTTCCTGGGCCTCAGCACAACCATGGGGATACCCCACTAGCCCGGCCCACGTGGGGGAGGGGAGTATGGATGGGAACGCAGCAGCTGGACCTCGGCTAATTATCCCGGAGCCCCAGAGTGCTCACCTTGGGGTCCCCCACATCAGACAGTAGCTCCTGCTCAGCCTCATGTAGCTCCTCAGCAGGGTCGTAGCTGTACATGGGGAGCAGGTGATGGCGAAGCCGGTCCACTCTGGGGAGCAGGGGAGGGGAGCTCAGCCCAGGGTGGGTGTCCACTCCCTTCAAACACCTGACAGCCCTGTGTCTACTCCCCAACGCAGTGGGACCTCCAGTGGGTGCCTTCAGGGGCACACTAGGGTTCTAAGAATAGGAGCCCAATTTTATAAGGGGCCTCTCGTGTAGGTAAGCCCAGGGTGGGCAGGAAATCCTAACAATGGGGTGCAGGGAATTTCAGGCTTGTATAAGGATAGCCGAGGGGCATCTTAACCGTGTGTGTAGAGAACCTGATCCTACAGGAAGAAGTGTAAGCAGAATGTAGGGGAGGTAACAATAGGGGCAGAGACACTCACCGCTTTTTCTTCTGGACATACATTACCTGTAACAGAGACACACAGCTGCGGAGGCTGCTGAGCCCACAAGTGAGCACAGCCCACAAGTGAGACACCCACCTGTACCCCTCCACTTGCGTAAGAGCAGGACAGCTGAGACCATGTGTGCAGGCTGGACCAGCCCCGCCCCCTTCTGCCTCAGCAGAGGTGTGGGTGTTTATGTGCCTATGAGGGGACTCCTTACCACAGCCACCACCACCCCGACCAGGGTGATGAGGAAGAAAGGCCCCAGCACGTAGCCCACCATGGAGTCACTGTTGGCCTGAGGGGCATTGGGCACTGTAGTGTTACTCATGACCTCGGCAGCCGGAGGGCTGGGTAGTCAGCATGGGCAGTTGAGCCTCGGGAGGGCGCCTCCACTGGGCTCCCTGGGGAGGAGGAAGGGAGGTTATCAATTTCACCCAGAGTGACAGCCAAGCTCTGGATCCCTCCCCAGGAGCTGGTGATGTATCAAAACTTGGGTCGGGCACTGGGACGAGGTATCCTCCAAGTCAGTGTGCTGGGTTTAACCTTACAGTGAGTGACTCACTGGATACCCTGAATGTAGAAGACACCAAGGGGAGACCCAGAGTCCTGCCCAGCCCCTATCCCCCCAAATCAGGGTGAGGCCCCAGTCAGGTGCTGGCCAGACATCTGCACATCTGAACCAAGAAAAGCTTAGATACATGATCTGGGCTTCTGTAGCAACCCCTCCGGACACTGGGCTGCCAGCACCTATCCACTGGAGCAAAAGGAAAGATCTGACAAAAAGCATGAGGGTCCTGCACTGGGGGGCCGTGGGGGTGAGGCAGGAGCATCTGGAGGAGCCTGCCTCAGTCTCGCCCAATCCCCACACTTTAGGCAATAGGCCCTCCCTAGGCCGGGCTGGTCCCTGGCGTTCCTGCAGACACACAGCCGGGACAGCCTCTCCCCTACTGGTCTCGTGCCAGGGTGGACACGGGTGGGCAGGGCTGGATTGTATCTGCGAGGTGATGTCACCTCCCTCTGGTCCCCACCCGGGGCTCCGCCCAGGTCCCTCCCCTCTTAGCCTGGGCTGCCAGGCGGAGGTGAGAGGGTCAGTTCCCGTCGAGAGATGCAAGGAGATGGTCCATGGGCTCCTCACGCAGACCCCAAGTCCCCGACCCCGCTTCGCCTGGGTCTCCACTGGACGGCGAGGTATGAACTACCTGTCCCGGTGTCCGTGGGGGCAGCGAGCTTGCACAGTCGCATGCACACCGTCCCATGGTCGAGGGGACATGCCGAGGTGGGGCGGGTGTCGGGCCGCTCCGAGGATGCGGACCAGCATCGGCGAGTGGGAGGTCGTTCCCACGGCGCTGGGCGACTCGGCCGAGGGAGGGAGGTTTGGGGGTTGCGCAGAGGGCCCGGGCCTCCCGGAATCCGGCCCCCCGGGATGCGGCCCCGCGCCGGCGCTCTGCAGCCCGGCCCACCCGATCGTGCCTTACCTCCCGCCGCCGCAGCCCGGACAGGAACGCCCTCGCCTTGCTCCCAGGCCCCGGAAGAGCCGGCAGGCGCGTGATCAAAGGACCCGGGGAAATGGGCGGGGCCTCAGCGCCGGGACGCAGCCAATCCGGTGGCGGAAGGCGGACGGCCCGGAGGCTTCTGGAGCGGCCAATCCAGAGGCGAGGGCCCAGGCTGCAGGGCCCACCCCCCGGCGGCAGGGGGCAGCCGAGCGCCGCGCAGCGGGGGGAGGAGAGCGCGCGGGGTGGGGGCGGGGCTGGGGCGGCTTCCCGGCGTCCCCCGGGGCGGAGCCCGGCGAGCGCGGCCCGCGAGGCGGCCGTGGTCCCTGCGTCGGGCTTCCTCGTCCTTCTGGGTGCAGCCCGGGTGTCCCGCCAAGCGGCTCCCGAGCTTAGGTCAGGCGCGGGCTGCTCTCCCCTGCCCGGGGCCCGCAAGGACTCCGCGAGTGTTCCTGGTGCCCAGGGTGCCCTCTGCGCTGTGCTCGGAGGCACATGGAACAGGCAGCCCGGCTTCGCCCCTGCCTGGCCGTGGGACCTGGCCCGCGCTTGGCCTCCAGCCTTTTCTGCGCCTGGGTCCTAACGTCTGCCACACGGGCCCTTGTGAGGATCACACGATGCCCCGGATAAGGAGTCTGGCACATACCGTGCCCTGTTAGATCCCCCGCGAACCTCCGTCGGTTTTGACGGCGCACGTGCAACAGCAGGGAGCAGTCCCCGCCCGGGGTCACCACGTGCAACAGCAGGGTGCAGTCCCCGCCCGGGGTCACCACGTGCAACAGCAGGGTGCAGTCCCCGCCCGGGGTCACCACGTGCAACAGCAGGGTGCAGTCCCCGCCCGGGGTCACCACGTGCAACAGCAGGGTGCAGTCCCCGCCCGGGGTCACCACGTGCAACAGCAGGGTGCAGTCCCCGCCCGGGGTCACCACGTGCAACAGCAGGGTGCAGTCCCCGCCCGGGGTCACCACGTGCAACAGCAGGGTGCAGTCCCCGCCCGGGGTCACCACGTGCAACAGCAGGGTGCAGTCCCCGCCCGGTCACCACGTGCAACAGCAGGGTGCAGTCCCCGCCCGGGGTCACCAGCAACTTGAGAAGTGGGTAAATTCGGAAGCTTTACTGGCGCGATCATTAATGCCACACACTGGAGATGGATTGATGGATTCTTACCGATGTCAGCACCCTGGCTGTGATATTCTGGTATAGTTGTGCAAAGGGAAGCTAGGCAAAGGATACAAGGGATCTCTCTTGTTCGTTCTTTCTTTCTTTCTTTTCTTTCTTTCTTCTTTCTTTCTTTCTTTCTTTCTTTCTTTCTTTCTTTCTTTCTTTCTTTCTTTCTTTCTTTCTTTCAGATTTTATTTATTTATTCATTAGAGACAGGCAGAGACACAGCAGAGGGAGAAGCAGGCTCCACGCAGGGAGCCCCATGCGGGGCTCGATCCTGGGACCCCAGGATCACGACCTCAGCCGAAGACAGACACTTAACCGCTGAGCCACCCAGGCTTCCCAACTCTCTTGTTTCTTCCACTCGTATGTTACCTCAAGTACGTGTGTAGCTTTGTACTACACCTTCCCAACCTCTCTTCCCAATCCACACACGGTTAGGAAAACTCCAGCTGGCAGTGGATGAAAGCCACATAAAAGTTGTGGGAGCTGAGCCAGGCTGAGGCCCTCCAGGGTCCTTGGATGCTACTGGAGATGGAGGGATTAACTGGATCCCCTTATTCTTGCCAGAGACAGCCAGTGGCACGGACATGGTTGAGCCATTTGGTCTGGTCTGGCCTGTTTCCTCAGGCCTTTCCAAAGAAGGTTGATCAGGGCAAGTCTGATGCAGAGATGACCCAATCTAGAACCAGAGAGCAGTTGGGAACTCTGGCCTCTTGCCTTCAGACACCATCATCTGACTGGTAGGAAATCAGAGATAAGGGGAAAGGAATGACAGAAATGCTTGGGTCTGGAGGCTCCAGGTGGATTCCTTGGTGTTCTCTGGCTTTTGAGTCTGAAGAGTAAGAAGACCACTCATCGCAGGCTTCTATCAGAGCTGAGGGCAGAGGGAGGAGGCCACATCCCCAGGCAGGGCCTGCCTCACCTTGCAAGAGGTTAGGATCAAAAGACTGGTTTTAGAACCCCCTGGCTGCCCACACACATGACCTCTGTCCTCATCCCCACAGTTTCTGACCACATATCTTGAGGGCCCTCTAGGGGTGGGCTTAGAGGTCAACTGGCTAAGTCAGTGTGTAGAAAGGACTGGGGTCTCAGCGTCACTCAGTAAACCCCAATTTACAAATGAGTAAGCTGAAGCCCTGAGCAGTGTGTGATGACTTCCCAAGGCCCTCGTGATCAGCAAGGGTGAAGCAGAATGGAAGGACAGGTGGGTCCCTCTTCCTGGTCAGCTTTGTGCCACTGGCTGCTCCATGTCTGTATTTGAAGCCTGGTTTGTTCCTGTGATAAGGCTTCAAACCCCAAGAGGGCACCCCCCAAGCCTGGCCAGGGAATACTCCAGCCCTCCTTGTTCTCATCATGCTGTTGCATGAAGGAAAGGGAGAAATAGGGCAGAGCTGAGGTTGTACCATGCCACCCTGATAAAGTTTGAACTGTTCCCTCACCCATGTTTCTATGGTTAGTGCGTGGGCTTATGTATCCCCTTTCACTAATGCCTTACTCATCCTTGCATCCCCCTGCTCTGGACCTATCTAACAAATCATAAAAGCAACACTTGAGAAGATCAAATTGTTGACAAGTAATGTAAATTCATTCCGGAACAAAGCTCAAGAAGATGTATAGGAATGCAGCTATCCAGCCCCCAATAAGGTAACATTCCTAATGTGTTGCATCCACTAAAAAAATGGATTCATAAATAGACATGCAAAGAGGCAGGAAAACACAATCTATAATCAACTGAAACTGACCCAGAACTGAAAGATGTTAGACCTAAGGAGAACACTAAAACAGTTATAACTATATTCCTTATGCTTAACAAGTTAAGGAGAGACAAGAAGGATATTTAAAAGTCCCAAATTGAGTTTCTTTCTTTCTTTTTTTTTTTTTTTAAGGTTTTGTTTATTCATGAGAGATATGGAGTGTTAGAGAGGCAGAGACATAGGCAGAGGGAGAAGCAGGCTCCCCACAGGGAGCCTGATGCGGGACTGGATCCCGGGACGCCAGGATCACGCCCTGAGCCAAAGGCAGATGCCCAAGCACTGAGCCACCCAGGCGTCCCTCCAAATTGAATTTCTAAACATGAAAACTTCAATGTCTGGGACAACTGAGTGTCTCAGTGGTTGAGCGTCTGCCTTGGGCCCAGGGCGTGATCCTGGAGTCCCGGCACCGAGTCCCATATCGGGCTCCCTGTGGGGAGCCTGCTTCTCTTTCTCTGCCTGTGTCTCTGCCTCACTCTCTCTCTCTCTCTCTCTCTCTCTGTGTCTCTCATGAATGAATAAATATAAAAAAAAATCTTAAAAGAAAACTTCAATGTCCAAGATGAAAAATACACCAAATGAGATTAGTGGCAGATTGGATTGCAGAAGAAAAGATACGTGTACATGAAGGCATTAGAATAGAAATCATCGAAAATGAAAAAGAGAAAAAAGAATCTAGAATAAAATTACAAGAGCATCAGTGAATTGTGGGATTCAATTTCAAGTGGCCTAATAGATGAGTAAGTAGAGAGGCCCAGAAGAAGAGAGGGTGAGGTGACAAAAATATTTGAAGAACTAATGACTGAAAGGTTTCCAAAAGAAATGAAGATTATAAACCCACAGATCTAGGAAACGCAGTAAGCCCCAAGCACAAGAAACACGAAGAAAACTATACGAAGGCATATTATAGTCAAATTGCTTAAAATGAGTAATAAAGAGAAAATCTTAAAAGATGTAATATACAGAGAAACAAAGTATGACATTAAAGTTCCACCCAAAATAATTCATGTAAGAAGACAGTGAAGCAATATCTTTAAAACATCAAAAGGAAACCTCCCGGATCCCTGGGTGGCGCAGCGGTTTGGCGCCTGCCTTTGGCCCAGGGTGCGATCCTGGAGACCCAGGATCGAATCCCACGTCGGGCTCCCGGTGCATGGAGCCTGCTTCTCCCTCTGCCTATGTCTCTGCCTCTCTCTCTCTCTCTCTCTCTCTCTCTCTCTGTGACTATAATAAATAATAAATAAAAATTAAAAAAAAAAAAGGAAACCTCCCAATGTAGAACATTAGGCAAAAATATCTTTCAAAAATATACAATAGCCAAATTATGGAAGAACCTATAGATAGACCATCTATCCAGGGGTCTGTGGATAGATGAATGGATAAAGAAGATATGGTATAAATATACAATGGAGTATTTTTCAGCCACAAAAAAGAATAAAATCTTGCCATTTTCAACAATGTGGATGGAACTAGTATAAATGCTAAGCAAAGTAAATCAGAGAAAGACAAATATAATATTTCACTCGTGGAATGTAAGAAATAAAAAAATTGTGAGCAAAGGGAAAAAGAGAGAGAGAGAGAAACCAAGAAATAGATTCTTAACTCTAGAGAACAAACTGATGGTGACCAGAGGGGAGGTGGGCAGGGGGATGGGTGAAACAGGTGATGGGGATTGAGAAGTGATTTGTTGTGTTGAGCACTGAGTAATGTATGAAACTGTTCAATCACTATATGATATACGTGAGACTAATATAACACTGTATGTTAACTATACTGGAATTCAAATTAAAACTTCATAAAAAATATCTTTCAAAAACAAAGGTGAAATAAAGACATCGTCAGATATATAAAAACTTAGAGAATTCATCACTAGCAGACCTGCACTTCAAAAAAAGTTAAAGGAAATTCTTCAGGCAAAAAGAAAATGTAAAAATGTGAACCTTCCCAAAGGAATGGAGAGCTCTGGCAATGGTAATTACTTGAGTATATCATCTTTTTCTCTTATCACTTAAGTCTTTAAAAAAGATAACTGTGTTTAAAAAATGATAATGTGGGCAGCCCCGGTGGCGCAGCGGTTTAGCGCCACCTGCAGCCCTGGGTTTGATCCTGGGCACCCTGGATCGAGTCCCACGTCGGGCTCCCTGCATGGAGCCTGCTTCTCCCTCTGCCTGTGCCTCTGTCTCTCTCTCTCTCTGTGTTTCTATGGATAAATAAATAAAATCTTAAAAAAAAAAAAAAGATAATGTACTGTAGGGTTTGTGCCCCGAGAACATTTAACAAAACAGACCATATTTGGAGCCATAAAAAAGTCTCTCTCTCTATCATGAATAAATAAATAAAAATATATTTTTAAATGTTTATTTATTTATGATAGTCACAGAGAGAGAGAGAGAGAGAGGCAGAGACATAGGCAGAGGGAGAAGCAGGCTCCATGCACCAGGAGCCCGACGTGGGATTCGATCCCAGGTCTCCAGGATCGTGCCCTGGGCCAAAGGCAGGCGCTAAACCACTGCGCCACCCAGGGATCCCTAAAAATATTTTTAAAAAAAGATTTATGATCATTGTTTTATGCATCTATCTTATAAATCATGTAAGAAACAAAAAGGAGGATTTACATACCAAAAATACAATAATATTAGTTTTAAATATTTACCATGTAGTTACCTTTACCAGTGATCTTTATTTCTTTATGTGGCTTTGAGTTATCATCTAGTGCCTTTTTATTTCACTCCGATGGAGTCACTTTAACATTTCTTGTAGGGCAGGTTACTAGCAATAAATTCCATAAATTTTTGTTTATCTGAGGATGTCTTCTTAATTTTGAAGGATAGTTTTTCTGGATATAGAATTCTTGGTTGACAGTTTTCCCCCCTTCTTATCAGTACTTTATTTTAGCTATTTATTTTTTAGTAAGTGTAACTTTAAAAATATGGAATGCTTCATGAGTTTGCATGTCATCCTTGTGCAGGGCCATGCTAATCTTCTCTGTATCATTCCAATTTTCATATATCTGTTGCTGAAGCAAGCTCCCTATCAGTACTTTATTTTTTTTTTAAAGATTTTATTTATTTATTCATGAGAGACACAGAGAGAGAGAGGCAGAGACACAGGCAGAGGGAAAAGCAGGCTCCATGCAGGGAGCCCAAGCTCGATCCCGGGTCTCCAGGATCACACCCTGGACTGAAGGCAGCGCTAAGCCACTGAGCTACCAGGGCTGCCCCCTATCAGTACTTTATATCATCTACTTGTTTCTGACCTTCATGGTGTCTGATGAAAAATTAGCTACTAATCTTAGGGTATTACTTGTCATCCTTATGGTAACCACTAAGAAAACAAGTAGGAAATATACAGAAAAGGAAATCAAAATGGTACACTAGAAAAAAAATTAAACACAAGAGAAGTCAGTATTGGGAGGATTGAGGAACAAAAAAGATGACATCTGGAACACTATTGCAGGGCAGCCCCGGTGGCTCAGCGGTTTAGCGCTGCCTTCAGTCCAGGGCATGATCCTGGAGACCTGGGATTGAGTCCCACGTCGGGCTCCCTGTGTGGAGCCTGCTTCTCCCTCTGCCTGTGTCTCTGCCTCTCTCTCTCTCTGTGTCTCTATGAATAAATAAATAAAATCTTAAAAAAATTTTTTTTAAGGATTTATTTTTTTTATTTTATTTTTTTAGAATCTTTTCTTTTTAATATATTTTTTTAATTTTTATTTATTTATGACAGTCACACACAGAGAGAGAGAGAGGCAGAGACACAGGCAGAGGGAGAAGCAGGCTCCATGCACCGGGAGCCCGACGTGGGATTCGATCCCGGGTCTCCAGGATCTCGCCCTGGGCCAAAGGCAGGCGCCAAATCGCTGCGCCACCCAGGGATCCCTCTTTTAAAAATTAAAAAAAAATAGAACACTATTGCAAAAGTAAATCCTTTAATATCAGTAATCACTTTATTACGACTATGAGTTTTTTAAAGATTTTATTTATTTATTCATGAGAGACACAGAGAGAGGCAGAGACACAGGCAGAGGGAGAAGCAGGCTCCATGCAGGAAGGCCAACGTGGGACTCGATCCTGGGACTCTGGGATCATGCCCTGAGCCAAAGGCAGATGCCCAACTGCTGAGCCACCCAGGCGTCCCTGGAATATTATTATTCATCCTTAAAAAAGAGTGAAATTTTGACACATCTACAACATGTCTGAACCTCAAAGACATTATGCAAAGTAAAAAAAAAAACAGTTATAAAGGAAAGATGCTTACGATTTCACTTATGAAGTATGTAGTACTTTACATACACTAGTAATAAAGTCATAGAGACAGAAAGTAGAATGGTAGTTGCCAGGCCTGGTGGGGTAGGGGTAAGTGGAGAATTATTTAATGAGTATGGAGTTTCAGTTTGGAGAGATGAAAAGGTTCTGGAGATGGATGGTGGTGATGGTTGCACAATAATGTACTTATTGCCATTGAACTGTACACTTTAAAATGATCAAAAATATTCTTTAAAAATCCAAGTATATACTGCTTATAAGAGACTTGTTTTAGACCCGAAGACACAAATAGGCTGACAGCTTTGAAAGGATGGAAAAACATATTCCATGCAAAGAGTAACCAAAAGACAGCCAAGGTGGCTCTACTAATACTAGACAGAATAGATTTTATATTATTTTGTTTTATTTTAAAAGATTTTTTAAAAAGATTTTATTTATTTATTCATGACAGACACACACACACACACACACACACACACACACACACAGGCAGAGACACAGGCAGAGGGAGAAGCAGGCTCCATGCAGGGAGCCCAACATGGGACTCGATCCTGAGTCTCCAGGATCACACCCCTGGCAGCGCTAAACCACTGGGCCACCGGGACTGCCCTATTTTTAAAGATTTTATTTATGAGAGAGAGAGAGAGAGAGAGAGAGAGCGCACGAGCATGAGCAGGGGGGTGGGGGGAGAGGCAGAGGGAGAGGGAGAATTAGGGAGTCTGACTCAGGGCTCCATCCCAGGACCTGAGCCAAAGGCAGTTGCTCAACGGACTGAGCCACGCTGGCACCCCTATTTATTTTTAAGGATTTATTTAAGTAATCTCTACCCCAAATATGGGGCTTGAACTCACAACCCCCAGATCAAGTCTCATGCTCTACTGACTGGGCAAGCCAGGCACCCCTAGACAAAATAGATGTTGAATCAAAAACTGTTGCATGAGGGCAGCCCCAGTGGCTCAGCGGTTTAGCGCCACCTTCAGGCCTGGGTGTGATCCTGGAGACCCTGGATAGAGTCTCACGTCGGGCTCCCTGCATGGGGCCTGCCTCTCCCTCTGCCTGTGTCTCTGCCTCTCTCGCTCTCTGTGCCTCTCATGAATAAATAAATAAAATCTTAAAAAAAAAAAAAACTGTTACAAGAGACAAAGGAGGACATTATATACTGATAAAAGGGTCAGTCATGAAGGAGCTGTATGACGCAAACAACAGAAATGAAAGGAAAAATAAGACAAATCTACAAGAAGAGCTGGAGATATCAGTACCCTACCTTCAATAATGGACTAAATATCCTATACAGAAGGTCAATAAGGAAATAGAGTATGTAAAAAACACTAGAAACCAACTAGACCTAAAAGACATACAGAACATTCCCAACGACAGAAATATGCTGTTCTCAAGTATTCATAAAACATTCTCCAGGACAGACCGTGTTAGGCCACAAAAAAAAAATTTTTTTTCTTTTTTAAGATTTTTTTATTTATTCATGAGAGACAGAGAGACAGAGACACAGGCAGAGTGAGAAGCAGGCTCCACGCAGGGAGCCCGACGTGGGACTCAATCCCAGGTCTCCAGGATCATGCCCTGGGCTGAAGGCAGCACTAAACCGCTGAGACACCTGGGCTGCCCTTTTTTTTTTTTTTTTTTAAGATTTTATTTATTTATTCATGAAAGACACACAGAGAGAGGCAAAGACACAGGAAGAGGGAAGGAGAAGCAGGCTCCTTGCAGAGAGCCCCATGTGGAACTCGATCCTGGGACTCTATCCCAGGACTTTGGAATCACGCCCTGAGCCAAAGGCAGACGCTCAACCCTCAACCGCTAAGCCACCCAGGTGTCCCCACAAAACAATAAATTAAAACATCTCCTAACAAAGAAAAGTCCAGGACCAGATGGCTTTACTGGTAAAGTCTACCAAACATCGAAAGGAGATTTAACACCAATCTTTCTCAAACTCTTCCCCAAAACAGAAGAGGAGCAGAACACTTTCTAACACATTCTATGAGGCCACCATTCTTTACCAAAGCCAGAGAAAGCTCTGTAAGAAAACTCTAGACCAATATTCCTTATGAAAAAAATGAATATAGATATATTCATTCTCATATTCTTATAAATATAGATATAAAATTCTCAGCAAAATACTAGTAAGTCACATCCAATGGCCCACTAAAAGTGATTATACATTGTAACCAAGTGGGATATTTCTTGGTTATGCAAGATATTTATCTTGGGAATGCAAGGGTGAATTCCTAGGAAAATAAACGTTGGCACATTTATAGGGCAAAGGAAAACAACCACGTGATTATTTCAATAGATGCAGAAAAGCATCTGATAAAAACTCAACATCCTTTCATGATAAAAATACTAAACAAACTAAGAATAGGACAGCCTTCTCAGCAAATGATGCTGGAACAATTGGATATCTGTGCAAAAATTATCAACTTGAATCTATACTTCGCAACACATACACAGTTTATGGTGTGTGATTATACTTATATAAAAAAACCAGCAAATGCAAACTAATCTGTAATGACAGAAAGCAGATTTATGTTTGATTGGGTATTAGAGGCCTGATGGTCAGGAGAGTGGGATCATAAAGGCACAAAGAAACTTTTGGGGGTGATTAACAGGTCCATTGACTCCGTTGTGATTGTTTTTTTTTTTTTTTTTTTAATTTTTTATTTATTTATGATAGTAACAGAGGGAGAGAGAGAGAGGCAGAGACACAGGCAGAGGGAGAAGCAGGCTCCATGCACCGGGAGCCCGACGTGGGATTCGATCCGGGGTCTCCAGGATCGCGCCCTGGGCCAAAGGCAGGCGCCAAACCGCGGCGCCACCCAGGGATCCCCGTTGTGATTGTTTTATATGAACACATATGTCGAGACTTATCCAAGTATACACCTTAAATATGTGTAATTTATTGTATGTTAATTATACTTCAATAAAACTAAAAAATATATGAGTAAATAATGCCTCAAAAATAATGGAATGCCCAGTGGGTTATCAGTGCACATTTATTTTATAAATGAGTTAATGGAGTTAATGATGTCACTCAGTGGACCAAGGATTGGGAAGGGGGAGACACAAAAAGAAAGAGGAACCGAGTCTGTAGCAGAAGCTTATCAGCCACAGTCGTGTTGCTCAGGCTCAGGGCCAGGCTGGGTCAAATTTCCCTGATCCCACCACTGCTCACTACTGTTTTGTGCCTTCAAGTCAGTCATTCACCACCATGGAATTTCATGGAGTCCCTACCTCCAAAATGTAACTAATAATAATCACTTCACAAATAAGATTATTGTTGATTGAAAGAAATAACAGAGAAGGACTAAATATTAGGTAAATAATAAGATGCTGCATAAATGTAAGGGACTATTTCCTTTCCTTTTTTTTTTTTTTTATAATGACACCGTTTTGTTTTATTTTAAAGATTTTATTTATTTATTCATGAGAGACACACAGAGAGGGGCAGAGACACAGGCAGAGGGAGAAGCAGGCTCCACGCAGGGAGCCTGATGCAGGACTTGTTCCCAGGACTCCGGGATCACCGCCTGCGCCAAAGGCAGGCGCTCAACCACTGAGCCACCCAGGCGTCCTGACCCCGTATTTTTTTTAAAGACTTATTTATTTATTTGAGACAGCGTGTGCATGTGAACATGGGAAGGGGCAGAGAGAGAGGACGGGGGAATCCCAGACTCCCTGCTGAGTGTGGGCCCCAACTCGGGGCTCATCCTGATCCCACGACCCCTAGATCATGACCTGAGCTGAAACCTAGAGTCAGACTCTCAACCCGCTGAGCCACCGAGGCACCCCATTTCCTTCCTGATTTTTTTTTCCTGATTGCAAAAAAAAAAGTTACTCTCAAGAGTTGGAGAATATACGACATAACAAAAAAGGAAGTAAAATTACTCCTAATCCCAGCTTCAGAGGGTGTTTCCTTCTAGGCTTTTACTCACATGGGCTCACTTGTGTTAAGTTACTTGGTGTTCCGCCTGCAGCTCCTGTGCGTTCCCAGCTCCACGCCTGTTTTAAGTAGTTCTTTTATCTCTTCTTTTTTTAAAGATTCATCTATGTATTTGACACAGGGGAAAGAGAGCGTGGGGCGCAAGGGGGCAGGGCGGCGGGCGGGGGGAGGGAGAAGCGGGCTCCACGCTGAGCCGGGCCTGGTGCGGGGCGCGACCCCGGGCCCTGAGCCAAAGGCAGGTCTGAGCCACCCAGGCGCCCCCCACTTTTTTTTTTTTTTTTTAAAGATTTTATTCATTTGAGAGCGCGAGCGAGCGAGTGAGCATGAGGAGGGGAGGGGCCGAGGGAGAGGGAGGGGAGAGGCCGCCGGGCGGCCCGACGCGGACCGGGTCCCAGGGCGCGAGCTCCGCCCGAGCTGAACCCCGAGCCGCGCCCCCACGCGGCTGCGGCGCGGCCCGGCGCTCGGCCCGGGGGGCGGGGCGGGGGAGCCTGGGCGGGCTCCTGCCCCGCTGGGGCTCCCCCGCCTCGCAGGTGCCGCCGGAAGCTCCGCCGCAGGGCCCGCCAAAGGCAGCCGCACCCGAGCGCCCGTGCGGACCGAGGCCCGCGCCCGGCCGGTCCCCCGAGGCGCACGCGCGCGGTCGGGGGCGGGGGCGGGGCAGCGAGGGCGGGGCGGGACGGGGCGCGGTCGGGGGCGGGGCGCAGCCGAGGGCGGGGGCGGGGCGGGGGCGGGGCGGGGCGTAGCCGAGGGCCGTCCGCCCGCCCCGCCCGCAGCGCGCAGGCGCGGCTGGCCAGGTCCCTGCTCCCTCCGGCTGGCCCCCACGCAGGCTCCTGGCCCGGGCCCTCCAGGGCCCCAGGCATCAGCTCCCTCAGCGACGACGTGGAGCCCGAAGAGCCCACGCCTCGGGCTCGGCGGGGAGGCGGCCCAGGGGTGGTTGGAACTGGTGGGGGAGCGCTTCGGAAGCGGCTCGGACGGTACCTGTCTCAGGTCGAGCTCCCCACCGAGTAAAATTACCCTTGACGCCACCCCTCGATCTGCAAATCCCCACAGTGCCCTGCCCTTCTCGGGCCTTAATTCCAGCGCGGCTCCCCTTGCTGGTCTCAGACACAGGCCCCACCGGAGGGACCAGCCTTCTGTTAGGTCCTGCCCCGGGGCCGGAAAGTTCCCAGGGTCCTGAGCTCAGACATAAGGGGAACAGCAGGAATGGGGGTTCCCTCTCTGTGAGGAAGCACCTCTCCCTTTCCCCTCCTCTAACCCACAAACTCAAGGGTGCGGAAGAGGCCCCGTGGGTGCTGTGCCGCTAGAACATCACCCTTACCCTAAGGGAAGAGACTGCTATGGTGCTCCTCCTCTCCCTGCCGCAAACTCCCCGTCCCGAGACCCCGGAGGGCAGGCGGCACGGACTTCCTTCCCAGTCGGGGTGTGTGTGGCTGCTATAGCTGTCCAGAGTACAGGGTGACATTAGGGATGCATTTCCTTGTGTTGTGGACATTCCCAAAACATCATTTGGCTCTTTGCTTCCTCCAACCTACATTTCTTCGGTACCTGCTCTGAACCACTCATCTGGATACCAAGAACAGAGAGATAGCCGCCCTGCCTTAGAGGGTGCCTTCAGGGTCAGGGCGTGTACAGGATTTCCACAACTCCGACTAGGGGAGAGGATCTCAGAGATCTTTCCCAAAGGAGGGCACATGTGAGCTGTGAAGCAGTGCAATGGTGTATGATGCATTTGGAGAACCGCAAGCAGTTCAATGAGATCTGAGGAGAAGCAGCGCAAGATTGGTGGCAGAAAAAGGGTCTGTGAAGGTGGGCAGGGGCCAAATCACAAAAGATATTGGGTGCTCATCTAAGGAGTTGGAACTCTACTCTGAAAGCTATGGGTAGGAGAATCAGAAGTGTTGCTGGGCACACCAGTGGGAGAAGGGAGGGGCCAGTGACGTCAGATGAGAAGAAAAGTGGCCTTTGGACTTGTCAGTGTGACAGTCACTGACCATTGATGGGTGGTACTGGAGGCTCAGTGGAGGGGAGACATGAGCCCACGGTACATGGTTTTCCCTGGGCAGGCATAGCTCTTGCATGGTGGCGGTAGGAATGAATGGATTAATTCAGGGATGCAGTTCTACAGCGAGGCTGCAGGGGAAGAACAGGGGGACGAGGAGGCTGGGAGTAGATGATGGTGGATGAGTAAGCAATGAAGTGATGAGCAGGGGTTAGACTGCCACTGGCTGGACAGTGATTTGTGGCCAGAGCAGGATAACCATTTTTTAAAAAAGGTATTTTCAGGGGCCCCTGGCTGACTCAGTCAGTAAAGCATATGACTTTTGACCTCGGGGTTATGAGTTCAAACCCTGTGTTGCGTGTAGAGATTACTTAAAAATAAAATGGGCCACCTAGGTGGAGCAGTCAGTTAAGAGGCCAATGCTTGACTTGACTCGGGTCATGGTCTCAGGGTTCTGGGCTGGAGCCCCGGGTAGGGCTCAGCACTCACCATGGAGTCTGTTTCAGGATTCTCTCTCTACTTCGGCCTCTGCCCCTCCCCCTGCTCGCTTGCATTTGCTCTCTCTCTCTCAAATAAATACATAAATCTTTAAATAAAATCTTTTTTAAAAAAGATATCATCATGTCAACAGAGACAAGAGGAACTGGACACGTCCAGGGAGGTATATTCTCTGCTCAGAGTTCCAGACTAGCACACTGGTGAAAAAAGAGGAAAGGCCTTTCTCACTGTGCCTATTTCCCAATCTGTAAAACGAGAGGCCTGGACAGATGATCTCAAAAATCCTCCCTAGCCCTACATGTGATGATTCATTGCTGTTGCCTTAGTTTTATCCTCTTCACACCTGCCCAGTGTCATGACCACCTCTACACCCTCAATGGATGTTGAGTTCCTTTTTTTTTTTTTTTTTTAAGAGCTTATTTATTCATGAGAGACAGAGAGAGGCAGAGACAGAGGCAGAGGGAGAAGCAGGCTCCATGCAGGGAGCCCAATGCGGGACTTGATCCTGGGACCCCGGGATCTTGACCTGAGCCAAAGGCTCAACCGCTGAGCCACCTAGGTGCCCAATGTTAAGTTCCTGATGGCATCTCTCACATGGACACCTGGCAGGGTCCTGGCACACCATCAGTGCCCAACCTATTGACTGAGTGACACTGGTATCGAGACACTCTCCCTCTGCCTCCCCAGTGATGATCCTTCATGGGGTACCTGTGGATCAGACACAAATCCAGCCTTCATTCACCACCTCCTACCTTCAGTGTCTGCTTGCACTGGTCCACCGTACACTCTGAAGTGACCAGGACAGAGTACTACTGAGTGGGTGAGAGGACAGGCTCTGGTTTCTCCATTTATTACCTGCGTAACCTCAGATATATTACATTACTTCTATATTCTATTCTAAACGTTTTAGGACTTGGGGCACCTGGGGGGCTCAGTGGGGTAAGCATCTGCCTTTGGCTCAGTTCATGATCCTGGGGTCCTGGGATGAAGCCCTTTGTCAGGCTTCCTGCTCAGCGGGGAGTCTGCTTCCCCCCCCTCCCTCTGCTCCTCCCCCATTCATGCAAGTGGGTTCCCTTGCTCTCTCTCAAAAATCAATCAATCAATCAATCAATCAATCAATCTGTCTTTAAAAGATTTAGGACTCATTTTCCACATTTGTGAACTTATTTTTACATATGTTGTAAGGAGCTAATTTTATTTTTTTCCATTTGGCTAGGCAGTTGTTCTAACACCATGTACCGAAGAACCCGGTCTTTCCCCACTCCGCTGCATAGCTCCTTTGGCTTTTACTGTATTCCCTCATGTGCATGGCTTCTTGGTCCCCTGTTCTGTTTTCTCTTTTATTTCCCTATCACATCGTTTTAGTTGCTATGACTCTATATGAAGTCTTTTTTTTTTTTTGGCACCTGATTTCTTTCTTTCTTTCTTTCTTTTTTTTTTTTTCAGGTTTATTTAACTTAAGTAATCTCTGCACCCAACATGGAGCTCGAACTCACAACCCTGAGATCAAGAGTCGCATGCTCTTCAGACGGAGCCAGTCAGGCTCCCCCAATCTTGTCTCAGTGTTGATAGAACATAGGCCTTTCCTTGTAGTCCTCCTGTATTTTCCCTTGTAGTTTTTTTTTTCTTTCTTTTTTTTTTTTTTAAGATTTTATTTATTCATGAGAGACACAGAGAGAGAGAGAGAGGCAGAGACACAGGCAGAGGGAGAAGCAGGCTCCATGCAGGGACCCTGACATGGGACTCGATTCTGGGACTCCAGGATCACGCCCTGGGCCGAAGGCGGCGCTAAACCGCTGAGCCACCAGGGCTGCCCCCTTGTAGTTTTTCAACGTTATCTTTAGACATCCTTGGTACTTTACCCTATGATTTTTTTTTTTTTTAAGATTTTATTCATTTGAAAGAGAGTGAGAGAGAGCATGAGTAGGAGTGAGGGGCAGAGGGAGAGGGCGAAGCAGGCTCTCCGCTGAGCAAGGAGCCCGACATGGGACCTGATCCCAGGACCCTGGGTTCATGACCTGAGCCGAAGGCAGATGCTCAATCTACGGTGCCCTACCCTATGATTTTTTCAAATTAGTTTGTTCAATTCCCTCCAAAAGTAGTCTACTTCCCTAAGGCTCTGTTCTGGTTATCAGACAATGGTAATGATCACAGGTCCTATGCACCGTGGGGATGCAGAGACTAAACGTAAAGCCGTGGACATGCTGCTTGGTGCTAAGGTCTGGAGCACGAGGGCCACTCGGTACACAGTAGCATCATCTTCCTCAACTGTCCAACCCAATGCAGTCACTGCTCTGTTTTAAAACCTTTGTTGGCTTCCCAGTCATGCGGAGTAAAGTTCAAACAGCCTGCAAAGCCACCTGACCCCGGCTGACCTTTCCTGTGGCATCTCCTGCCTTTCTCATCCCCGCCCACTCTTGGTGTCATGTTCTAGCCCCACTTGCTGTCCCCTTCATCCCTCTGCATCTCTTATGATGATGGCTCCTCTGGGAAGGAGACAGTCCCTCCCTCAGCCTCCTTTTTTTTTTTTTTTTTAATTTTTTTTTTTTTTATTTATTTATGATAGTCACAGAGAGAGAGAGAGGCAGAGATATAGGCAGAGGGAGAAGCAGGCTCCATGCACCGGGAGCCCGATGTGGGATTCGATCCCGGGTCTCCAGGATCGCGCCCTGGGCCAAAGGCAGGCGCCAAAGCGCTGCGCCACCCAGGGATCCCCTCAGCCTCCTTTTGATCACACTTGTCACTCTGCATGGTGATTATTTGTTATCTGCTGTGACTTCGTGAACTCAGCACAGCCCTCGGCCATCTCCAAGCAGGTGTCTGCTCACAACTACCACTGAGTGATCCCACGGCAACTTTGACGTCACACACATTCCTCCACTTATTTGACGCTCACAACAAGCATGAAAAGTAGACTTCTCCCCCACTGAGTAGGAGGGAACAGGGATGGTGACTTGTCCAGGATCCCAGAGCATGGCAAGAAGCTGAGCCGAAACCTGAACCGGGGTCTAACTGTGATGCTCACAACTGCTATTCCAGCAGGCGGCCTTTCGACAGTCCTTCCTCCCTTACTCTTTCCCACACTCCTATGGTCCCCCTCTTGAGCTCTCCCCAGCGTCCCCTCTCAAACCCGCCCCTAGTGTTTTTACCTCCCAAGGCTGTCATCTCTCCTATTTCATGCCATCTGTCACCTAAGCAGGTGCCTCTGTGAGGACTGCATGTCCTGGGTTTAGTACATTGCTGGTATTCAGGACATAGAACATGGAGCCACATGACAGCATCCTCAGATGCAGAGATGTTAGCTGGGTGTCACAAGACGTAGGAGGTAAGAGACACCCCTTTCACACTCCAAATGTTGTCTGAGATCAGAAAGCGAACAAGGCCATGGTTTATAATGGCAGGCTTTCTTGGGCACAACTACCAGGTCTCTAGAGAGGATGGTGGAACCAGCCTGACTCAGGGATGAGCAAGAATTGTGTCAGCTTAGTCTGGCTTGGATGCTCAGAGCTGCCACTCTGCCTAACAAAGGGCAGAGGAATTGCAATGCATGTTGTGGCACACTGTTCCTGGTGCTGGTTCCAGCAGTGTCAGAGCTGCACTGGTGTCCTTTGAGCTAATTTCCTCTGCTCACCCATACTCAAACTTTTGGGGACTCTTTAGACCTCTCAGTAGCCACAAGTCCTACAGGCTATTGGAAGACTGGGCTGCAGCAAGATAATACTAAAGTTTGCATTTACCCTCTGAGTTCAATGCAGACCGATCAACGTGTAGTAATGTGATGGTGATGGGACACCTGCACAATGGCCCATCATAATTGGACATGGGTGAGTGGAGAGTTCCGGGAACCCCAGATCCCAATTAGAGATTGCCATCTGGTAGTTTCCTAAGTATAGCACATCACTTGTGTCAGCGTTTATAAGCTCATGGCCTCATTATGCACACTAAATCTGGCAAAAGAAAGAATCCTTTGATAAAGGAGGGGTAATCATCACAGGATGGACAAAGGAGGCCTACAGAATCAGAGTTTAGGGAGAAAGGGCACCCTGACCAGCTGGTAGGGCATCTGCCCTGTGGTGGAATGAAATCATCGGGTTACTATTGTTCAGCAACCAACTTCCTATTTTTGGCTACTCATATAGATAGCCAGTGTGCACTAGCCAGGTTAACTTGGTTTGACATTTATCATCATACAAAAGAGCCAACTGCCGTCCAGGAACATCCATCTCAGTCTTTTTATGAGTTCGGTTCATGAGAGTCTCATTCTGGTAGTGACCCTTTGGGTACACGGACCATATCAAAACTTACCAAAACTTACCAAAACTTGGCCGGTGCTGATGCCGCCAGATTCCCAGGGAGGCCAGCCTGCCTCAGTGGATGGACAGGCTTACGTGATTGTGATACGCTGTTTACTCCTGCTTCTCTGTCCCTCTCTTCGTTCCCAGGTTCATTCACCCCCAGTCCAAATCACCTCATGTATGGGATATCATAAGCTTCCAAACCACTTCTCTCCAACCTTTCCTGCTGCCTCCTCCTCAAACATGGTTGTTATTACAGGACTATTTTTATCTTGTTCAAGAATGCTTCACGTGTATGAAGCCAAATTCCCTGGCCTGGCTTTTGCTGTCTTCCATAATTTAGCCTCATCATGCTTTCTTTTTCATGACAGCTCAAAATGCTCCTCGTCTGTCTCCCAGGTCACTCAGTGTCGCTCTCTCACCGATGGTACCCTGCCTTCTCTGCCTGCAAGTTCCTATCACTACACATCTTCAAAACACGGTCCCCGCCCATCAGCATCCCCCACCAAAGTCATTGGAAAGGATGGGAGACAAGGTTCTTGAAATAAAGGTTTCCTGACCCTACCACGTCCACCTCTTGCTCCCACACAGGAAAGCGACACCCTGCTGTGCTCTTGTATTGTCTTGTATGTGGCTCACCTCTGTCCCTTTCATGTCCCTTTGGGCTCTTAGGAAAGCCTCGCTGGCTTAGGGGGAGAGGCCCTCTCAGCGCTGGGCACTGGCAGTCCACCCAAGAAATCTCCCCGGGCACCTTCAGCAGTGCTGGCAAGCGGAGACAAAACGCGGAGTTTCACTGCCTGCCACGGGCTTCTCCAATTCACTTCTCACTTGAAGTCCCCAGACAGCACATCTTCCACAGGCACCTCTGACTTCCAGAGCAACTCTCAAGACCTCGGCAGAAAGTGTGTGTGTGTGTGTGTGTTGGGGGGGGGGGTTGTCAAATCAAAACCAGACTGATGTGAAAGGCTCAAGGAAAACCTCAAGAAAGAAGAGACACTAAGCAAGGTTGTGTGTGAAATACTGGTTTTTATTGGTTGGCACAAGATTACAACCTACAATTCCAATGCCCTTCCCTCCCACACAGTTCAAATGGAAGGAAACTGATGAACACATAGAAAGGAACAGCACGCTCACAGGATTAAGCATTTGTTTTTATAAAAAGGAGTGGGATATGGGAATGGTGGAACCTTAGGGAAAATACCAAAGCTCTATCCAGACTCTATCCAGACCGTTGCTGGCACCACAGAAGCAGACACCTTAGTACAGGAGAATTGCTACATACAACTGGCCTATTATGGAGGGGAAAGTGGACTCCCATCAGCTGTGCTCCTGGCTGGACTGTTTCCTTTTCTTTTCAGCCCTTCCTCCACAGCCCTGATTGTCCCCACAGGAAAGCGAGGCATGAAGGAAGCCTAAAAACACCCGCCTTGAGAAGAGGAAACAAGAAAATTCAGTTTTGGCTGCCTTCTCTGGACCAAATTCCACTGCCCTTAACTCAAAATGGCACTATGTGGGTCTTCCTACGAGAAGATACAGGGGAAGAGGCCAGGCCTGGGCAGGTGGCCCCAAGTGGGCAGGAAGGAAAACTGGAACTTTCCATGCAATACCAAGCAAGGCTGTTTTGGAAACAAAAAATGGAAAATAAGTCCCTACAGCCATGGGTTGGAAGCTTCAAAGTCCTGGAGTGCATTTGGATTGGGCTAAGGGTGATATTATTCCAAACCCCAGTTTCAAGCTGCAGCATCAGGTCGCAAGAGGTAAAAGGACCATAACCAACTCCTTCCATACAAGTGCTGTCCCTCAGTTTCCTCAGTTTTGTTGAGCTCACGGGGGTTATTTCTGCCAACCTTGCCAAGGATATGAATACTCAGCCCATTGGGTGTTCCACTTTCTACCCTTTCTAACAAACAGGAGGCACACCGCCTACGCAGGTGATACACATACACTCACTCTGTAGAATGGTCACCAAAGGACTCCGGTGACCTAATGACAGGAAGGGTAAGTCGTCTGCTTTTCTAGGCAGCCCTGATGGAAGGGGACAACAGCAGACTTCTGGTAGGATCAAAACAGTCTGGTTAGAGCATGTGGGTTCCCCCAGGGGACTGGTCCCTGGGGGCATGGGCCCCCAGCTCTTATCTCACTTCTGGAGACATTATCAGACTTGATGTTTTAAGACTCAGCTAAAATGTATGAGCACTAGGGGGAAGGGACAAAGACGATGTCCTCTGGGGAAAAAAGTCAAAACATTTTAGCTACATGCCTCAATTTAGGGGGGTTCTCTGGAAATACCAGTTGAACTCGGCCAAAGGGAGACTGCATCTGGACAATACACTTGCAAAAGGGGAGGAAGCACATCTAGTTCATCTGTTTCAGAACTGGAATGGTCCCAGGGATTTTCACCTTTCGGATGCTGATGGTAGATGAGTGACGTGGAGGGAATCACAGTGAGGAAATCCCTTAAAAAAAAAAAAAAACAACAACAAAACCCTCAGACTGTTTAGAGGCCACATCCTACAGCCCAGCAAACGGAGCTGGGGCCTCAGTGCCTCCTCAGAGATCATCTTCTACCAATGTCATTGTAGAGGAGGGGAGGTAAGGTCCTTGAAATGAAGGTGGGGTTGGCCAGAGCAAATTTAAACATGCTATGAACCGGCTTCCATATTCTCTCTGATACACTTGGGTAGGCTAGAGCCACTTGCTTTATTTTTACAACAGTTCCCAACATCCTCAAATGCTCCTGACTTCCTTAAGCACATGGCAAACTGGCAGCTATCTTTCCTTCTTAGGAACTAACTAAATTTTACTTATTCTAACCATCTGCCTTTTCTTGGATAAACTAGTTTGAAAGTTTTCAGACCACAAAATAATAAAAACAGACCTGATGTGAAAAAACTGCACCACATACTGTTATAGAGTGGACCAAGTGTTTTACTAACCACTAAACACAACCGTGTGCTGCTGGGCCCTGGACTCACTCATGCATCTGTGTCCCGAGCAAAACATCTATGTCCATTTGTAGGTGGGAGTGACAGGGGGAGGTTCTCAGGGGCTAAACAAAACACCTGAAGCAAATGAGATTTTGGAGAGGAAGGTCCCCTTGGATTCTGAGCAAAAAATGCATAAGCTATGTGAGAAGCAGCAAAAGGGAAGGTCTGTCTGCAGGCTGTGGCTTCAATGGCTGCCATTCCCATTGGAGCTTCACGTTCTTGGGAGGAATACAAGCTGCCCACTTGCCTGAGCAAAGGCCCTTGAAGTCCTCCCTTCATTTCAATGCCTTGGAAGTTCTCCAAAACCTAACTTCAGATCTGTTCCCTGTGGAGGCTGTATGTGGGACAGACCCTTCTGGTTTGTGGGTGTCTTGACTATCAGCCTCTACCTTCCTAGGCACAAGTCATTATCTGTTACGCCGCTGGATCTTTAGATAATTTGTTAGTGATACATTTTCCCCAACAAAGAGGTTAGAGGCCAAGGTTTAACCCTGAAAAGCTTTTTTTCTCTCCCCCACAACGGGACAATAAAGAGCGTGACAGAGGCTACCATTTTCAAGTTGGGATTTATAGACAATCTCACTGGAAAAGTGGTTTCCTGAAGGTGGCACTTCACCCCATACTGGGGGTGGGGGCTGGGACATACAGTCTCAAGGCTGAGCACTGGGATTTAGCCATCTTGCTATTTCCCTAAGGAGGCCCAAAGACTTCCAATTTTGATCTAAATGCCTGATTGGGCCCTCAAGCCCACAACAATTTTACTAAATTGTCAAAATGTTCTCTGAAAGGTATACCCCAAAGATAACTTCCACAGGCAGTAGGCGATTTGGCAGGTAATTGTTCCAGAACCAGAATTTATGTTCCTTAAGTCAATGAATACAGTCTTCACATCTGGCCTGGCTGCAAAGTGTGTGGAAGGATGGGTAGCACATCAAAATGGTGAACTTGGAAAGTAACAATGCTACCGATTTTGTATCTTTTAAAGCCAACCTCCAGGGTTTTAGACACTTTTGGTGTTCTAGGGACCTCTTTGTGGGATTAAGAACTGAGACTGTAAACCAAAGGAAACCTAGAATTATTAAACAACTGATTGGTGGAGGAACAGAAGAAATGCCTGTCTACCTTTTAGATATTAATCTTGCTTTTTTTGTCGAAAGGCACTTTCTTCTCCAGCAGAATCCTTCCTGGTGTGAATTCTGAGTTAATGTAGCATCCCTCTGAGCTCCCCTTCAAGTGGACCGTCTCATTTTTTCAGACAACTAAAGCTCCATAAATCTTCACTATAAACAAAGCTTCAGGGGAGAGACATGCTTTTTCCACTTAGAAAGCTTCATATTGCAGACTCATAATCATGTGACTGTAGCCTCAGCTCAAGGAGCATGTCCAAATCCAACCAAATGGCATTCTTTCTTTGTTTGTTTGTTAATTTTTTAAGGGGACTAAGAGGACAAACTATTTGATGAATCTGAAGGTGAGAGGTATCATTTTCTCAAATGTTCTGATTAGGCTTCTCACATCCCCGAAAGGTTATCAGCTATGGCCAAAATGTGCAGCTGCCTTTGTAGGGGCAGAAGTAGAAGGCTTCTGGCCTTTAAAGGAGAGCCTAAAATCTTCAGCTTGCCAGGGACTGTGGTGATCTCAAGCCACCTAATCAACAGACAACAGTAGCTTTTATGGACTGCAGCCAATGCTTCCCAATTTACCACCTGAACATCTCAAGTGTCTCACTGCTTTAGGTGACATCTAAAGTGACATGGAAAAAACAGCTCTTCCAGGATGGCGAGGTCTCTGTTGCAAGGCTCACTCCCAAGAGGACAGAAGCTGGCCCTGGGCTGCTTTCCGGCCTATTCCAAGTGAAATGGGTGCCCGGATGGACCAGGGATGAGGTCACTAACATGGATAACTGCACAGCCTGGAAGCCCCACCACCCCCACCCTCTACCCCCCCGCCTTGAGGAAATGGGTTCCTCTCCAGCAGGGCTCAGAAGGAAAGACTGTCGCCTCAACTGGGCAGTATGACCCATGTAGCTTCAGGTCTGACCTCTTAGAGTTTCAAGAATAAGAACCACAGGGGCTGTTGCACTATTTCATCACCATTAGATAGTTTCACCCCAGAGCCTCTTGAGCAAACATGCCTCCTATTTGTTATAAACCCGTGTGGTATTTTCTCAAATGCAGATGGAACAGGACGAGGCTTGATCATCAGTTACAGCTAATCTCCATTTCCCTTAAAGCAAAAATTCGGCCCTCTGTGACTTCTCCAGGTAGTTCTTCTTATTCTAAATTTCCTCTCAACTAGTCTGGACTTCAAGAATAATTCAGGAATACTCAAATTCACACAGTTGTGGCAAAGATCCCGCTGTGATTATTAAATCCTTTTTGGGAACCAAAAGAAATGTAGCTTGGGCTATGCTGTTTTAAAAAAAGATCAGGTGGGGAGACCAGCAGAGGCATTACTCCAGCACTAAGTGGAAATGACAAGCACATCCAGCACGACATGTGAGCTGCACATCCGGATCTAGCAGAAGACACATTACTCCTTGGAAGAGAGGTTTGGAGTTGGGGGGCTGCTCCAATGAGCACTGCATGTGGGCAAGAGAAAGGGGAAGGAAGAGGAAGAATGGTTCTGTGTGGACATTTTTTTCTTCTTTTCAAAACAAAAGGTGATTTTTTTTTTCTAAGCTAGTCAAGGGACCTTATGTGGACTGACTCCTAACATCAAAACAGAAAATATGTGTAACGAAGGAACTTGACTGTATAGCAACGTGTTTACAAAACTGCTGCAGGACTCCCAGAGGGCAGTAGCCTGCTCTCCTCCCTAGAGCCTGCGAGAGGCAAGGCCTAGAGCTAGAGTGCACTGTATCCGGCCACGCAGAGGGTGGAAATCCTGCAGTGAAGCCACCTTCCAGGCCTTCTGTGGCCTCACAGGGGTGTTACTTCCATACTCTTTGATCCCTCCAGATGGCCTCAGCTCAGACTCAGCAGTGCGGGAGCCTTTTCTATGCAGGGCAGATGGGGCAGCAGACACTTGTAAAAACAAAACTGTCAATTTGTTAACTTTTCCATCCTGCTAGTTTAGCTACAAGAAAGATCAAGATTCCTATTTCATGTGCTACACCATTCTGGAAGGCTACAAAAAGTCGAATAGAGCTGACTCCTGGTAGTCCTTTCTCTTTCTTTCTTTCTCTCTCTCTCTCTCTCTCACACATACACACACACACAGTCCTGGTCCCAAAAGACGGCATGACCTCACTGATGCATTCCCAGTGGCTGCAAATTGATAAACTAAAAACAAAGTTTCATTTAAAAATATCCAATGCTATCTTTCTCTATTCTGAGCATGTTGGACTGTGATGGGCACCCTAGAAATAAACAGAATCCAGGACAGGCAAATTCACTGTGAGAAAGAAACTTTATGGGCAGCCCCAGTGGCGCAGTGGTTTAAGCGCCGCCTGCAGCCTGGGGCGTGATCCTGGGGACACAGGATTGAGTCCCACTTCGGGCTCCCTGCGTGGAGCCTACTTCTCCCTCCACCTGTGTCTCTGTCTTTCTCTGTGTTGCACATGGATAAATAATTAAAAAAAAAAAAGAAACTTTTTATCTGCCCTGTACCCCAGAAGCTGTTTGTGTCAAGCCTGAATAAGGGGAGTACTTGCAGAACTCATGGTAAATCGGTGTCAAAGAAATACTCCGCAAGTGGGATCATTTTTGTGCTTTCTTCCATTTCTCCTTGCTTTCTTTGGGGAAGCATATAATGGCTACCGCAACCGTGGTCTAAGTAATCCATCACAAAAGGGCGATGACTACACATCAGTGAAGATAGCCATGGTGTTATGGTGCCAGGGAGGGAAAAACACCAATCCCCACTCATCAGGATCCCAGTGCAACAGAAAATAGCACCAGTTTCAACAATTCTGGCGTTGGACAAAGCCTCTTTTTGTCAGTTAAGAAAGCATCCGCACAATCTCCCCAGTTAACTGCATTAATAGGATCCATTCATGTCACTGAAAAATACTTCTTGGCACAGTTCACTTTCCTGACCCAAGACGCCAACATCAATCCAAACTGGACTCGGTGGGGAATGTGTTGTGACACCAGCCCAGTAAAAACATCTTTAGATCATGAAAAAATGCACGAATTACTATTAACACTGCACTTCTCTTTTTAGGAGCACTGCCTGTTTTCCTGCAAAGTACTTTTGAAACAGATCGTAAAGGTAGAATTGAGCTGGAAGGATGTGTTTTTTGGATACTTAGTGCTTGGTTGAATTTATTACATTTTCTCCTTTACTCCTATGGACAGAAACTCCAAATGCTCTCAACTGGGCAACAAGCAGCAGGATGTTTGTTTCTGAGCAGGACATGCGAACAGTGGGCTGGTATTTAGACTCCAGTCCCATGTGCTGTTCCTGTCCACTGAGACCCTACTTGGGACAAATTCCTTTCCCAGAGGTAGGACAGTAACCTAAGGAAGCTGTGGGCACTACTTGTTGGTTCTGTGTCTCAAGACTGGGAGAGAAGATGAAACACAGCAGACAGCAAGATTTAAAGTTCACCGCAAGATTCCCCCAAAATGTTAAACATTGAATGACACAGGCCTACGTCATGCATACACATACATCTTCTAGTGGGAGGGAAGAGCAAAAGCTTTTCAAAATTTGAGTATTTATTAGAATTTTTAAATAAAGAGAACCACAATCTTAATTTCACATCTTGGCTATGTTTTGACAAAGGAGATGCCACTCAGAGTACAGCAACAAACTCCTGCCCTAGCCAGGGACTGATCAGTGTCAAACCAACTGGCCCCAGCCCTCCATCTCAAGACCCTTTCCTGTTTACTTCCCAACTAAACAACACGACTGGCAAATGAAGCCAGCATGAAGCCTGTATCAAAAACCAACACGACAGTTGCTAGTGACCAATGCTTATGTCGCTACTCTACTAAACGACTGAGCATTTTCCCATACCACTTCTCAGCAGACATCGAGACCTTCTGCATCCCAGCAGGAGACAAACTAAGTATTTCTGAGCATGCTCCATGGTGCAATTCCAAGTGCTGTAGCATTACAAAGATAAGCAAACACCTGAATTTTCTTCCTGTGTACTTTTCAGGAACTTAACATGGTTACCCAGGATGGGGAAAGGACCATACGCACACACTTGCCAAGTACAAGTTGGATGCTTCAGCACAAGGACAATATCCAGCTCAGCACGGTGTAAGGCATGTATGCACAAGGAGAGGCCATTGTCGGTGACAAGGAGTATTATGGAAAAAATTCCCACCAGCAGGACAGAAACAGTGCTTGAAGCTCCAGTTTTTTAGATAGTAATCCCAAGAATCCAGTTCAAATCCCTACTGTCAACACGTAGGGAAGGAATTCAATTTCTACCACTGTTTCTCCAGGTCTGAGCTGAGGCCATTTGCTGGCTTGGTAATAAAAAGGGAAATAGGTTTCTTCCTGTTTCTTTCTTGGCATGGAAACACAGCTTTCAGGAGAGAAGGCCATGAGTCCTGGGACTGCTACGAAGGTAGCTACACTCTTTCCGTACCCTATGTAACTACAGTCAGTGACTGGGAAAAGGGAGGACAGGAAAGCTTACCTAAACACTAGCATCAAAAACAAAAAGGGAAGTTAACTGTGAGGCTCTCCATTTTAGAAACACCCGAATTTAAAAAACAAAACCTTGAA
The DNA here is from genome assembly GCF_003254725.2 of Canis lupus dingo. Classification (NCBI taxonomy): domain Eukaryota; kingdom Metazoa; phylum Chordata; class Mammalia; order Carnivora; family Canidae; genus Canis; species Canis lupus. Next base: position 3,661,676 of record NC_064254.1, read on the forward strand.
AAATTAAACAGCTAAATTCCTCTTCTAAAAGTCATTTATTTACATATTATATGCCCAGTATATAATGTGTAGATAAATGTATCCTATGGTGGAAGTGACCAACCTACTGGACTCAATAGAGCATTACAGGACAAATTCTTGAAAGGTTTCATCTCATATTGGTATCTTTTAATAAAAAAAATTAAAAATCAAAGAAAAAATGTCTGGCCAGGGCTGGGGTGAGACAAACAGGAACACTTCAGAATCCAAGCCAGAGGGAAGGCTGTTTGTCTCTTTAGACAATTGTAGGGGTGTGAAAAGGAAGGGAGCAATCATGCACAAAAGTACTTACAAATTACATACCCACCCCCCACCCCCTCCATAAAAAGAGAAGAAAAAGCCCACTTAACACCAAACAGCAACACCATCAAGAACCCCTTTCTCTGCTGCCCATCATGCCTTATTTGGAGAGGAGGCCTGTGAGGAGAGGTGAAAAGAGCAAGGGAGGGAAGATCTGCACTCCAGTCTAGTTCCAATTTCCATTCCTCTTACGCGAAGTCTTCAGTCATCTGATGCCTGGCATGGAGCTCTGGGAAGAAACCGAGTACGTGGTGGCCACGACCGGGGTGCCATTGTTGGCTGAGTAGCCTTGCCTCAATGTTTCAAAATACGACGCCTGCACTGGTTTGTGATACTGCAGCACTTTTATGGCATCTTCTATTTTAAACCATTCCCTCTTCCTTCCTGTGGGGGCAGAGAGAAAAAGAAATGAGGGCAAAAGGGAAGCAGTGGCATGATTCTAATCTTACAACTTGGGAGAAAGTGTCGATGAAAACAAGAAGGCAACATCATCAAGACTTTAAAACCGTGCATCATAAAGGTATTTTTCCTCACAAGAGTATATGTTTCAAATACCATACAGCTGCCAATGCCCAAGAAAGGAAGACATCTGAGAAGTGAACTGTGTGAAATCTGCCCTCCAGGGAGAACCACTGCTCCTGGTTTCCTCTTGAGTTCCTGCGCCTCTGAGCCTTGCCCGGCTTGTATGGCAACACCTGAAGCCCAGCCAGCACCCCCCATCTTCTGCATAAATCAACACAAGAGTGAGCTTCTAGAATTACTAGGATGGCTGCTTTATAATCAGTTACTTATTTTATTTTATTTATTTTATTTTATTTTATTTATTTTATTTATTTATTTTATTTTATTTTATTTTATATTTTTAAAGATTTTATTTATTTATCCATGAGAGACATAGAGAGACTCAGAGACACAGGCAGAGGGAGAAGCAAGCTCCATGTGGGGAGCCGGACTCGGGACTCAATCCCTGGAACTGGTGATCATGCCCTGAGCCGAAGGCAGATGCTCAACCACTGAGCCACCCAAGTGCCCTTTCAGTCTGTTTTCTTTCCTTTTCGTGTTTAAGATCCTTTATTTTTTTCTCTTATAATAAAAGATCATTGCTTAATACTGGGAAAATGGAAGAAAGTGTAAAGAATATGATTAACACAACATTAGAAACCAGAAATGACTACTCTCAATAGCTCTGTGCCTTTTCCTTTCATCACATTTGAAAAAAACACTGCACTGAACAGCTATAACTGGGATCATGCTTTCAGATGCTTTAAATCCCGAGAAGCTCTAATAAGAGTGTTGTGGTTAGAATCCTGGACACTGGAGCTAATATCCTGGGCTCCAATCATATTGGTCAGTTTGGGGCAAGTTACTGAACTAGGTACTGAGCTGTGCCCCACCTTCCTCATCTATAGAGATAATAAATAGTATCTATCTCACAAGTCTGTTGTGAGGATTAATTAATATGTAAGACATTTGAACCATATGTGGCCCATAGTACATGCTATGAGTCTGCTTATTATTATTATTCCTTCTTTCTATTTCACACTGTTTCTTAAGTGCTCTTCTAAGTTATAAAAAATATGAGGGGCGCCTGGATGGATCAGTCAGTTGAGCATCTGAATCTTGATTCTGGCTCAGGTCCTGATCTCAGGATTGTGAGATGGGGCTATGCACTGGGCAGATGGGGCCTGCTTAGGATTCTCTCTCCCCCTTTCCCTCCCCCATCCTCCCACTCCCCCAGCATACACACACTCTCTTAAAAAAAATAAAATAAAAAAGCTTTATGTGCTTTTTCTTTCTTTTCTTTTTTTCTAAAGATTTTATTTATTTATTCATGAGACACTAGAAAGAGGCAGAGACATAGGCAGAGGGAAGAGAAGCAGGCTCCATGCAGGAGCCCAATGTGGGACTTGAACCTAGAACTCCAGGATCATGTCCTGAGTCGAAGGCAGACTCTCAACTGCTGAGCCACCAAGGCGTCCCTGTTTTTTCTTTCTTTTAACCTCCCAGAAGATGCCTAGAACTGAGATATTAGGAATAAAACACTGAACTCGGAAGGCCTCGTGTTATATAATGCCAAACTGTTTTCCAGAGAGGCCATCCCAATGCACAGTCCTGCTTGTGTGTGCTGGAATGTCATTTTTACCACACCTGCCAGCACTGCTACCTTTTCTTTTGTCATTGCCAATTCTTTAGGTGAAACTGAGAACTTTTTAAATTTTCATTTCAAATTTATTTTCATGTAGCTTTAATTAGTGTGTATATATACATATGTGTGTGTGTGTGTATGTGTATATATATATGTCTGTACCCTGCTTTCTTCATTCACCAACACTGACTCATAAGCACTTTGCCATGGTAGATCAGTTTTCATAAGTACATGTTTAACAGTTGTGTAACAGTCCATCAGATGAATGTACTCCAGAACACTTATCCTTCACTGAGGCATCAAATGTTTGAGACCCAATTTCTACCTGAAAAGGGCTCATCTGCAGGAAGGCTCATAGGCTTATTCTCCATATTTTAGATTATTTCAATATTTCAATTCTTGGAAGTAGTATAAGGTGAAAGGCTTGCTGGATATTAATAGAGCAATGGTACCTTGAAAATTCATATCACAAGTGTGTGACTCCCGCCTGACAGAGTGCTCTGAGGACAGGGCCATGCCACATTCATCTCTGTCTCCTTTTTAAGTTTTAGCACTAGCTGTCAAGGAGTCTATTTTTAATAAACCCCTCTGAATTTGTTTACTTAAGCATATTGCATTCTTACCAGATACAAAGCTGTTAAAAGCTGAAGGGCCACAAAATGCCCAGATCAGCAGTGTGAGGGGCATGGTGGCAAAGCACATACACACAATAAAGGAAAAGGTTTTAGCAAATGGATTTTATCCCATTTGCCAATTCATAACCAGTTTTTAAATTAATATTAAACTTTTCTAGAATATACTTTCCTACAGAGGTAAAAGATTAAACATGAAATCATTGAGGTTTTTAGTTCTAAAGACACACACTCCGTAGTAATCTGAGAGAGCAAAGAGAGTGGCTCCTTAGGAGAAAGGGAGGGGCACACGAAGGGGAACACGGCTGAACTGGAAACTGCTCCCACTACTCTGTATCTACGAAAGGGCTCTGGAGAGAACAGCTCACCCCACCAGGTCAGCAGCTTTCTCCAACAATATGAATAAACGCCTGACAAGGAACAACCAAGATCCTGCTCTCAGCTGGGGTTTTGTGGCCAGCAGCAGCCCTAGCATGGTGGAAGATGGTCAGTATCTGCTGAGGAGGGTCCAATTTGACTTGGGAAACAACTGTTTTTATTTTTACACGACACGTTTCTATTTGTTGACCATGTACCCACCTTCAGCTTCCTTTAGGACACTGCAAAACACTAATTTTCATTAAGTTCAAAATGGACATGCTTCTTTCATTAAACATGTCCTTCTATGACTTCTTTTATCTGGCTCATTTCTGGTTCTGGGTCATGACCTATTGTGTGGCAAGGGCCCTGTGGTGAGGAGCATTGTGGAGGCTATCTGGGGACAACTTACCAATGTTAACTGAATCTTCCCAGTCTTCCAGCACTTCTGTGACAATGAGCACATAGACATACGTTCTGTGCTTCCTCTCCTGGTTCTGAAGGGCAAAGAGAGGACAGAGGAAGAGCTTTCCCTTAGAGAGCTGAGATTACTTAAGTGAAACACACTTTTAGCCATATGTCCAGAGAGCTCAGACACAGGCATTCCATTTACTCTGAGTCGTCTTATAGTCACACAGGGAAGAGCACCAGATGACCTATCTGAAACATGCTGCACTTGCATTTCAGGTTGCGCTCTTTGGCTGGCCTTCTAAAGCCCAAGCTTTAATCTCTTTTTTCTTTCCCCTCACAGGAAGGCTGTGAGAAGGAAGTTTGCGACCACTCAAGAAAAAGGCACCCAGTAAATGTAACTCGCTAAAACACAAGAAAGAGAGGAGGCTGTGGGTGGGTGGGTGTTCCAGTAATGCAAGCAAGCTCATTATCTCATGCATCTCCCCTACTAACCTTGCTCATCTTTATTTCCCCATTTCTCACTACCTTCCACTTTCCTCCAAACTTCTATCCCAGCCTACTTCACTTCGTTGTTTCTTCCGCCTTTCAAGATAGTTACTTGATCTTCTTTTTCCTTCAATCTTCTCTACACTTCATCTCCCCTCCTCAAATCTTGGGAGAAGAGGAAGAGAGGTGGGGATGGGATAAACCATCCAGGGATATCTTGTTTGTGCTTCATAGCCACCGCCTTTGCTGTAAATTAAAGGTCCGTGGCAGTGCTGTGTCAAGCAAATCTACTGGTGCAATCTTCTCAACAGCATTTGTTTACTTCGTGTCTGTCATTTTGATAATTCTCACAGTATTTCAAACTCTGTCATTATTATATTTGTTACGGTGATCTGTGATCAATCATTTTTGATGTTACTTTTTTTTAAGATTTATTTATTTATTCATTCCGAGAGAGAGAGAGAGAGAGAGAGAGAGAGAGAGAGGTGCAGGCAGAGACACAGGCAGAGAGAGAAGCAGGCCCCATGCAGGGAGCCCGATGCGGGACTCGATCCTGGGTCTCCAGAATCACGCCCTGGGCTGCAGGCGGCGCTAAAGCACTGCGCCACTGGGGCTGCCCTTGATGTTACTAATATAACTGTTTCCCAGTGCCACAAACGACACCTATATAAGACAGTGAAATTAACAAATAAATTCCACTGACCCATCTCTCCCTGTCATTCTCCCTATTCACTGAGAGACAACAAAATTAAGATTAGGTCAATTAGGGGTGCCTGAGTGGCCCAGTCAGCTAAGCATCTGCCTTTGGCTCAGGGCATGGTCTCAGGGTCCTAGGATGGAGCCCTGCCCTGAGCATGGGGCTCCCTGCTAAGTGGGAAGTGTGCTTCTCCAGCTCTCTCTTCCTCTCCCCTGCTTGTGCACTCTCAAATAAATAAATCTTTTTTTTTTAAGATTTTATTTATTTATTCACGAGAGGCACAGAGAGTGAGAGAGAGAGAGAGAGAGAGAGAGAGAGGCAGAAACATAGGCAGAGGGAGAAGCAGGCTCCCTTAGGGAGCCTGATGTAGGACTCGATCCTAGGACCCCAGGATCACGACCTGAGCCAAAGGTAGCTGCTCAACTACTGAGCCACCCAGGTGTCCCAAATAAATAAAATCTTAAAAAAATTATTAAAAAAGGATTAGACCACTTAATAACCCTACAGTGGCCTCTAAATGTTCAAGTGAGAGGAAGAGTTAGTTGCATGTCTCCTACTCTACTTTATTTTTTTTTTCTTCAAATTTTTATTTATTTATGATAGTCACACACACACACACAGAGAGAGAGAGAGGCAGAGACACAGGCAGAGGGAGAAGCAGGCTCCATGCACCGGGAGCCCGACGTGGGACTCGATCCCGGGTCTCCAGGATCACACCCTGGGCCAAAGGCAGGCGCCAAACCGCTGCGCCACCCAGGGATCCCTCCTACTCTACTTTAAATCAAAAGCTAGCAATGATTTTTTTTTTTTTTTTTTTTTTGCTAGCAATAATTAAGCTTAGCGAGGAAAGCATGCTGAAAGCCAAGATAGGCTGAAAGCTAGGCTGCTTGTGCCAGTTAGCCAAGACGAAAATGCAAAGGAAGAGTTCTTGAAGGAAATTAAAAGTTCTACTCCAGTGAACACATGCATGACAAGAAAGCGAAACAGGCTCACTGCTGATATAGAGATAGTCTGAGTGGTCTGGATAGAAGATCAAACCAGCCACAACATTCCCCTAAGGCAAAGGCTGGTCCAGAGCAAGGCCCTCATTCTCATCAATTCTGTGAAGGCTGCAAGAGGTGAGGACGCTGCAAGAGAAAAGTCTGAAGCTAACAGAGGTTGGTTTATGAGGCTTAAGGAAAGAAGCCATCTCTGTAACACAAAAGTTCAAGGGGAAGTGGCAAGTGCTGGTGGAGAAGCTGTAGCTTCCAGAAGATTCAGCTCAAATAATCCATGAAGTGGCTACATTAAACAACAGATTTTCAGTGTAGACAAAAGAACCTTATATTGGAAAAAAGTGCCACCTAAGACTTTCACAGAAAGGTCAGTGCCTGGCTTCAAAGCTTCAAAGGACAGTGACTCTCTGGTTAGAGGCAGCTGGTGATTTAAAGTTGAAGCCAATGCTCAATGAAAGTCCTAGTGTCCTCAAGAATTATGCTAAATTGACTCTGCTTGTGCTCTATAAATGGAACAAAGTCTGGATAATAGCACATCTGTTTCCAACATGGTTTACTGAATATTTAAAGCCTACTTTTGAGACCTCCTGCTCAGAAAAAGATTTCTTTCAAAATATTACTGCTCATTGACAGTCTACCTGGTCACCTAGGAGGTCTGATGAAGAGGGACAATGAAATTCATATTTTCATGCTTGCTAACACAACATCCATTTCACAGACTATGGATCATGGAGTCATTTCAACTTGCAAGTCTGATTATTTAAGAAATATATTTCATAAGACTACAGCTACCATAGATTGTGATTCCTCTGATGGATCTGGGCAAAGCAAACTGGAAACCTTCTAGAAAGGATTCACCACTCCAAATGCCATTAAAAACAGTGGTGATTCATGGAAAAAAGTAAAAAATATCAATACAAACAGGAGTTTGGAAGAAGTTGACCCAACTCTCATGAGGGACTTTGAGGGATTCAAGACTTGATTCATGTCATTATCTCAGTGTCATGAGATTGAGCCCCCCATCCAGCTCTGTGCTTAGCACTGAGTCTGCTTAAAATTCTCTCCATCTGCCCCCCTGCTCACTATCTTGCTCTCAAAAAAAAAAAAAGAAAGAAAGAAAGAAAAGAAAGTAAGAGAAGTCTAGCCTGAAGATGGGACTGAACTGCTGCTGCAATCTCATGATCAAACCTGAAGAGATGAGGATCTGCTTCTTATGGATGAGCATAGAAAGTAGTTTCTTGAGATGGAATCTACCCCTGGTGAAGATGCTATGATGATTATTGAAGTGACAACAGAAGATTTAGAATATTCCACAAATGTAATTGATAAAGCAGCAGCTGGGTTTGAGAACTGAGTCCCAATTTTTTTTGTTGTTGTTGTTTTTCTAAAAGATTTCATTTATTTATTCATGAGACACACACAGAGAGAAGCAGAGACACAGGCAGAGCAAGAAGCAGGCTCCATGCGGGGAGCCCGACGCAGGTCCTGATCCTGGGACTGGGATCTTGTCCTGAGCCAAAGACAGATGCTCAACTACTGAGCCACCCAGGTGGTCCCAGAGTCCCAATTTTAAAAGACGTTTGACTGTGGGTAAAATGCTATCAAATAGCTTCATCTACTACAGAAGAATTGTTCATGAAACAGAGTCAATTGAGGCAGCAAACTTATTTTAAGAAATTGCCACAGGGGATCCCCTGGGTGGCGCAGAGGTTTGGCGCCTGCCTTTGGCCCGGGGCGCGATCCTGGAGACCCGGGATCGAATCCCACATCGGGCTCCCGGTGCATGGAGCCTGCTTCTCCCTCTGCCTGTGTCTCTGCCTCTCTCTCTCTCTCTGTGACTATCATGAATAAATAAATAAAATCTTTAAAAAAAAAAAAAAAAAAAGAAATTGCCACAGCCACCCTAATTCTCAGCAGCCATGACCCTGATCAGTCAAGTAGCCATTAACATGGAGGCAATATCCTCCACCAGCAAAAAAATAACATCTGAAAGCTCATGACAGTTAACATTTTTTAGCAATAAAGTACTTTTTAAAATTTATTTCTTTTTCTTTTTTTTTAATTTTTATTTATTTATGATAGTCACACACAGAGAGAGAGAGAGGCAGAGACATAGGCAGAGGGAGAAGCAGGCTCCATGCACGGGGAGCCCGACGTGGGATTTGATCCCGGGTCTCCAGGATTGCGCCCTGGGCCAAAGGCAGGCACTAAACCGCTGCGCCACCCAGGGATCCCAGTACTTTTAAATTATGGCATATACATTAATACAGACACTTAAGTGTATGTATACACTTCACAGACTACAATATAATATAAATATGTTTCACATGCACTGACAAAAATCAAAGAAACATTTGATTTGCTTTTTTTATTCTTTTTTTTAAAGATTTTATTTATTCATGAGAGACACAGAGAGAGACAGAGAGAGAGAGAGAGAGAGAGAGGGGCAGAGACACAGGCAGAGGGAGAAGCAGGCTCCACACAGGGAGTCCGACGTGGGACTCGATCCTGGGTCTCTACCTGGGCTGAAGGCGGTGCTAAACCCCTGAGCCACCCGGCTGCCAGGGACTATGGGATTTTAAAAAAGAAAGTAAGCTATCCTCTGCTGGTGCTGCTTTGTTTGGAAACCTTAGTGATGGTGTCTATCCTAGATTAGGACTGCAGTGGACTGAATATTTATGCTCCCCACAATGCAGATGTTGAAATCCTAATTCCTAATGGGACAGTATTAAGAGATGGGGCCTCTGGCAAGTGATTAGGTGATAAGGGCTGATTCTCATGAACAGGACAGGACTGGTGACCTGATAAAAGAGACCCCAGTGAGCAACCATCCCCCTTTTGCCGTGTGAGAACACAGAAAGAAACAGCTACAGGTATCCCCTGCTTTTCCAAAGTTCTAGGTAAGCCACTTCACTTTAACGAAAGATCTACATTAGTACCTGTTTTTGGTAACTGAAAGAAATCCGAAAAGGATTTTGCTTTTATTTAAAAAAAGGTGGAAGACAAAACCAGCATTCAGCATTTATGTTGCAGTGAGCCATTAAAGAGGCAGTGCACACCTGGAGCAGCAAGAGTGGCAGGACTGAACTCCTTCCCTGGGAACTACACTCAGCACTTCCTCATCAAGCAGCCAAAGCTCTGAACTGTGGCTGTGAACATCTGTGCTTTACCTTGATTTATTTTATGATTTATTTTATGCATCTGTTAACAAGATGTATCCTGAGGTACCAGAAAAACCTGAGAGAGGTTATTTTTTGGTTTATGGAAATGCTAAAAAACATTTTCCATATAAATTAATTGCTTCTTCACTTTCTCCCATTTCAACTTAAAAAGATTTCATACGAACACCCTACTTTTGGACAGCAGGAGAAATCTTTAACTATGAACCAGGAAGTGGGTCCTCACCAGACGCTGAAACTGCTGGTGCCTTGATCTTGGACTTCTTAGCCTCTAGAACTAGAAATCCATTTCTATTGTTTCTAAGCCACTCAGTTTTGTTATAGCAGCCAAATGGACTGAGACAAAGATATACATGTATACATAGCATGGTGACTTATATGATACCAAATGCACCAAAGATTTTAAGACTTACCTCAAAAATTCCAACTAATCTTCCCAATGTCCCTTTTACTCCAGCCTGAAAAGTAAAGAAGAAAAATCAACACATTAATATTGTTTACATTGCTGGTCTTATTCTGAATCAAAGCCCAAGAGGAGCACCTTAGGTGGAATCCAGGTCTCTGGAGGTCACACCAGTATTTCTCGAGTATCACAGACCAGTGACAGCAGGGTGTGCTCTGAGGAGGAAGGATTCCTCTCATCTCCTCCCCATCTCTCTCCCCACTGCAAAGCTGCCCAAACATAACAGATAATCAAGGCCATGAAGCCACAAAGAAGATATTCTGAGGTGTTAACTTCATTCATTCATTCATTCATTCATTCATTCATTCATTCAATAAATACACCGACTGCCTGATAAATGTCAGAGGTATAGTGATGAATAGGCTAGAATACAAGATCCACAAGAACAAGATCCTCATCTGACTTGTTCTTGGCTGTCTGTATACAGTATGCCCACAACAGAGCTCAGCATCTTATAGAAGCAGCTCAGGAAGGCTTAAGTCAGCAAGCAAATAAACCAGGTGATTCTGCTAGTGACAGAGATGCACAAATGATGCGATGGACAGAGAGAGGGGGATGGGATCATACAATGCTTAGGCCTTTATGCATATACTCTGTATCTCCCATCGGCCCTTTGGTAATTTTTTTGGATCTTTCTGATGCATCATGCGAATTTCTCAGTTTATTCCAATTGATTAATTTTCTTTTCAGCTGTATGAAAACTAAGGTTATTCCACCTCTAGTCATTTGATATTTGATTATTTTTCATTTCTACCTGTTCTTTAGATATCCCATTTCCATTATGTAGGCATTTGTTTCCATGATTTTTACAATCTTTTATTTACTTTAAAAAGATTTTATTTCTTTATTTAAGAGAAAGAACAAGTATGAGTAAACAGGCAGAGGGAGAAGCAGGCTCCTGCTTAACAGGGAGCCCAATGCAGGGCTCAATTTCAGGACCCCGGGATCATGACCTGAGCCGAAGGCAGATACTTAACCAACTGAGCCACCCAGTTGCCTTTGTTTTTTAAATTAAAAAGTTATTCCTTAATTTACTTTTGAACATCCTAAACATATTTAAGTTCTTTGTCAGACCAGGCTATAAAATTCGCTTCATCTGAAAAGTAAACTCATGTTCCAACTGGTAAAGGGCTTACTTGTGAGGCTTCTTCCACCAAGCTCTTCAAAGACTGCTCTTAAAGTGACCATTTAGGACTCCTGCTCCAAGGTGATGCAGCGAATATTGCAGGCAGAGCCATGGTATGGTTTGGCTCCATCTTTTACTGCACACCGCATCTATGTCCTCTCCCTACCTAGGCCCCTATCTTTCTAAAAGTCTCAGCTCCTGGTGTCCTTTCCACCGGGAACCTGGGCTCCCCCTACTCCAAGGGGTCTGAACACTAGCCACTCAAGGCTGGGCAGGCTGCAGGTTTCCAATGACATTCAGCAGTTCTAACCCTGTTTCTGATCTATGGAGATGGTACCCATCTTGCTTTTGAACTAAGCTATGTCTTTTTAGCTTTTATATTTTGTATCTGTCTCTGCTAGAAGTGGGGAGAGGTAAGGGAAGGATGAATCCCTGGAAATGCCTGGGAAATGCTGTAACTTGTTTTCTATTACCACTGCCATGTTATTTGTATAATAAACTAAAAATTAAGGCAAAAATACCTTCTAAAGACAGTAGGTACTCATTAAGTTTGTACAGAATGGGGGCACCTGGGTGGCTTAGTAGTCGGTTAAGTGTCTGCCTTCAGCTCAGCTCATGATCCCAAGGTCCTGGGATCCAGACCTGCATCAGGGTCCCTGCTCAGCGGAGAGTCTGTCTCTCCTCCAGCTCATGCTCTCTCACTTCCTCTCTAATAAATAAAATCTTAAAAAAAAAAAAAAGTTTGTAGAGAATGAGCAAAATTAAAAAAAAAAAAGTACTCTAAAAGCTCTTTAGAGATATTTAGATTTTTTAAAAATTTATTCATGATAGACATAGGGAGAGAGAGAGAGAGAGAGAGGCAGAGACACAGGCAGAGGGAGAAGCAGGCTCCACACCGGGAGCCTGACGTAGAACTCGATCCCGGGACTCCAGGATCGCGCCCTGGGCCAAAGGCAGACGCCAAACCGCTGAGCCACCCAGGGATCCCCTCTTTAGAGATATTTAAAATAAGAGCAAATTTATAGGCCTAGACTCCTAGGTGAGCTATATTTTGAAAAAATTTTTTTCTAATCATCTATCAAAGAATTCTTTTCCTTTCTCTTGCCAACATGCCTGTTCATTTCCCATCCATTCTTTCCCCATGTGGCTTTTGGGTCTACTCAAATGGAAATGTTGACCTTTCCTTAAAATAATTCTCTATATTAAATAATTTTTTTGAATTTTTTAAAAGTTATCTCTCTACACCCAATGTGGGGCAAAAACTCTTGATCCCAAGAACAAGAACCACTTGCTCCACTGACTGAGCCAGCCAGGTGCCCTAAACTGATTCTCTACATTTTTAGAGATAATTGCACTCCATGGCTAGCTAAGACTAGTTAGATTGTACTTTGTGAATTAACCAATGTAGCTGCCTGAACAAGTGGGAGCTGGCAGGCCAGCTTAGACTAGAAAACCAATTTTGTACCCCAATCATAGGCAGCCTGAACACTCAGATCAACTCTTTTGAGATGTGGTATCTGTGCTCCTGCCTGTGGTCCCCACTGACAGAGCCTATGAGCAGAGCTGTCAGATTGGTTGCGAGGGGAGGGAAGTAAGGAGATTCATAGAGGCCATCATTCACATTTCACTTCTGCAAAGTAAAGAAAGAGTTCTCTTTTACAGTTCTAACTGTTCAATTTTTTTCTTAAAGAACCCAAAAGTTTAGAAAAGAAAATGATCCCCAGCTTTTTAAAAAAATATTTGAGAGAGAGTGTGCACACACAGGGAAGTAGAAGGGTGGGTGGAGGAGCAGAGAGAGAGGGACAAAGGACAAGCAGACTACAAGCTGAATTCAGAGCCTGATGCGGGGCTCCATCTCATGACCCTGAGAATCATGACTGGAGCCCAAGTCAAGAGTTGGACACTTAACAACCTGAGCCACCCAGGCACCTCAATCTCCAATTTTTTTTTTTTAAAGATTTTATTTATTTATTCATGATAGTCACAGAGAGAGAGAGAGAGGCAGAGACACAGGTAGAGGGAGAAGCAGGCTCCATGCAGGGAGCCCGACGTGGGACTCGATCCCGGGTCTCCAGGATCGCGCCCTGGGCCAAAGGCAGGCGCCAAACCGCTGCGCCACCCAGGGATCCCCTATCTCCAATTTTTAAGGGTGCAATTAACATAATATGACAGCTCAATATAATTTTATTTTATTATTATTATTTTATTTTATTTTATTTATTTATTCACGACACAGAGAGAGAGAGAGAGAGAGAGAGAGAGGCAGAGACACAGGTAGAGGGAGAAGCAGGCTCCATGCAGGAAGCCTGACGTGGGACTTGATCCTGGGACTCCAGGATCACGCCCTGGACCGAAGGCAGGCGCCAAACCGCTGAGCCACCCAGGGATCCCCCTCAATATAATTTTATTAAACTTTTGTCTAATAATGGTGTTTTCTGCATTCAATACCAACATATATCTATGATTTACTGTAACAAAGGCAGTTGGAAGAAAGCATAAAATCATTTTCTTTATAAAACAGATATTCTTATAAAGTCTAGTGTAAATTACATAACATTGCCATCTGTACAAAGAATTTCAGTAGCATATATTTTCACTTCTAATTAATCTTCAATAGAAAAAAATAAGTTGTAGAAATTAACAATAGCTTTGTCTCAAAGTTTCAATTTTTTTAAAAAAGATTTTATTTATTTATTCAGGAGAGATACAGGGAGAGAGAGGCAGAAACACAGACAGAGGGAGAAGCAGGCTCCCTGCAGGGAGCCTGATGCAGAATTTGATCCCAGGACCCCGGGATCACGACCTAAGCCACTGGCAGACGCTTAACCACTGAACCACCCAGGCATCCTTCAACATTTCAAGTTTTATATCAATACTTATGGGATCTACTTTGCAGAATTCTATCTAAGGTGATCCTGCCAATGATTCTATTGTGAAAAGCAAAGAAATATTCTTATATTTACCAGTTGCTAAATTGAGATTTAGCAGTTTTCTTAGGAGGAGGTGCCTCTTTAGGAAGCAAGAGGATTTCAGTTCTTTAAAGGCATAGTGATCAAGAGGAAGAATCCTCAGAGGTAAATGTCCTCTAAGACAGAGTTCACTGCAACCATTTTACATTTTCATGCTTCCCCACAGTCCAATTAGCTTTGAGCTAGCTCCCTCTCAACTGCTGCCACAAGCAACAGCAGAGAGTTATTTTTATCTTTCACATGATTCTTGCATGTGGGTCGAGGTAGGTGTCAGGGTCACATCAGACAGCTGGCTCAGTTTGGGGATAAGATTTGATTCAGGGTATATTTAAGTTTGGTCTAGTCAGGGTGCTGGTATGACCTGTTCTTCTCCAAATCACATAAAAGCAGTTACAATTTCAATCTATATATTCAAAACCCCTAATCTGGTGGAGTCTTAATTTAAAAGCTCATCTTAGGTAGTGGTAAGAATTCTAAATAGAGGATCTATTGCACTTCATTATTCAACAATATGCAGGTGAGTGCTTCCTTGAACTTCAAGGTGTAATATACACCAATTCTAGCACGTGTGGACTAGTTAACAAAAATAATTTGAGCAACTGTCTACTTTATAAAAGAAAAATCTCTCCACAAATGTCTTTTTTTTTTTTTTCCTTTGGGGTGTTTTGCTGAGATTGGAAGTAGCAGTCACTGAGACTTCAGTGATCCCATCCTTTCCTCTTGTAAAAAGCTCTCACACTATGTACACGAGACTTGGGCAAAGGCACTAATATGGATGGGTCTTTGAGAATGCCCCTAAAATGATCTGCTGCCACAAAGAACCCTGGCTTTGTTTTAGTTTGGATGGGTACAAAATGTGTCATCACCTTCTAAAACTTATTTTTTACTCTAAGGTAGACATTTTGGTAGACACGATGGATGCCTAGCCCACAGGTATTCCTCCTTCCACTTTGCTACCAGGAAGATCTGGATTCTGTTCAGGTAAGAGCTATGGCACACCAGGAATGGCACTGGGAATTCTGTTCCCCTCTGCAGTGACAGATTCGGGTGTGCTGTGACCCAGTTCTGGATCAATGGCTTCTGAGATGGTGTCTCTTGTGGGCTTATGGGAAAGATTTCCCACCATGATAAAAAGAAATCCTACACCTTGCTTGTCAAGTGGGGACCTGAAACTTGGAGCTGCTACAGTCACCTTGTGATCGTAAGGGGAAGGGCAAGAGAATCACTGAGAAGCTGAATGGAAGTCCTGGTGGCTGAGCTGTTGAAGCAATGTGGTAAATGTCCAACCTCTGGACTTCTTCTTCTTTTTTTTTTTTTTAAGATTTTATTTATTTATTCATGATATATATAGAGAGAGGCGCGCAGAGACACAGGCAGAGGGAGAAGCAGGCTCCATGCAGGGATCCCGACGTGGGACTCGATCCCGGGTCCCCAGGATCACGCCCTGGGCCAAAGGCAGGGGCTAAACCGCTGAGCCACTCAGGGATCCCCAAACCTCTGGACTTCCTACGTGAAAAAAAATAACTGGTACGGTTGAAGCCCCTTTTAGTCAGGTATTCTGGTACTGTATCAGAATACTTCCTGCTACTTCCTTTGATTTAAATGGTAGCTCTCAAAAAAAAAAAAAAAAAAAAAAAGGTAGCTCTCATAGGAAGACGAATATCCCAAAACAAAAATTCTGAACATCCAAGGGAACTGTAGTATTAAAGCTTGCTCTATTAAAGCAATAAGCCCAGACCCCAAAGGAGCTCAGGGGAGCAACTCTCATGCAAGTATCTTATGAGGAAAGCCAGGAATAAAAATATGTGGTCTTCAATTCACATACCTTTCTGGTACCGGACAAACTTAAGTAACAGCAGGAAAGAGTCACAGTGAAGACAGATGAAAGGAGATTTGGGAAGTAATTGTAGTTAAGTCCAGTGAAATCCCATCCCAGAGTTTTTTTTTTTTTTTTTTTTAAGATTTTATTTATTTATTAGAGACACAGAAAGAGAGAGAGAAGAGAGGCAGAGACACAGGCAGAGACACACGCAGAAGGAGCAGCAGGCTCCATGCCAGGAGCCCGACGTGGGACTCGATCTCGGGTCCCCAGGATCATGCCTGGGCTGAAGGCAGCGCTAAACTGCTAAGCCACCGGGGCTGCCCAGTTTTTTTTTTTTAAATGAAATCTTTCAAATTTCAAAAAAGTAAAGAAAATAAACATTCAAGTAGTAACCAGCCAGCTCTGTCAAATAGTAATGTACCATTTTGTATATTTTTTTATTATTTATTTTTAAAAAATATTTTATTCATTTACTTAAGAGAGAAAGAGAGCAAGTGAGCACAAGGGGAGAGGACAGGGCAGAGGGAGAAGCGGGCTCCTCACTGAGCAGGGAGCCCGAAATGGGGCTCAACCCCAGGACTCAAGTCATGACCCGAGCAGAAGAGATGCTTAACCAACTGAGTCATCCAGGCAACCCCTGTGTATTTTTTAAAAAATATGTTTAATTTTTATTTTAATTAATTAGCTAATCAATTAATTAAAGACTATGCATTTTAAAAAAAGAAATAAAACTACTCATACTACTGAAGACCCTTGTGTATTCCCCAGCTCTGCCAGAACTAACTAACTACTCAACCAAATTTGGTGTTTATCATTCTCTTGCATGGCTTTATACCTGTACTACTTAGTTATCTACCCACTATTCATGGTAAATAGTATTTTCTAAATGTTTCTCTATTTGATTAAAAAAAAGGATTATACCTTCTGAAACCCTGTCCTCTCAATATCATGCTTCTAAATTTAAGATATATTGCAACATGTAGTTCAAATTAATTCATTTTATTTGTTGAACAGAATTCTACTTTAGGAACTTATTTATTTATTATTATTTTTTAAATTTTATTTATTTATTCATGAGAGACAGAGAGAGAAAGACAGGCAGAGATACAGGCAGAGGGAGAAGCAGGCTCCATGCGGGGAGTTCAACACAGGACTCAGTGCCGGGTTCCCAGGATCACAACCTGAGCTGAAGGCAGGCGCTAAACCGCTGAGCCACCCGGGCCACCCTACTTTAGGAATTTATTTACCACAATTAATCCATTTACTTGTAGACATTTAGTTCTGCTATTATTAAAAAACACTGCAAAAAACAATAACAAAACCCAAAACTTCTCTTGCAGATATCCTTGTTACAACCTACAATGTGTACAAGTTTAAGATTAAATTTCTGAATCACAGGATAAAAGCTTCAATTTCCCCACATATTCTCAAGTTCTTCTATGCATACTTCAAAGGCAGAAATGACTACAGTTCTCTACCTCTTCCTGTATCCATGTCTTTTGAAATGTGATTTTATAGCTCTTCCTATCAAGACATCTATTTACCCACTTCTTTATGAGGCTGGCCTAGTGACTTACTTTGGCCAACAGAATGCAGAAGGATGGTATACCTTTCCAAGACTAGGAGGGCCTCAAGAGGCCTTGTACTTTCTCTTATTCATGAGAGACACAAGAGAAGCAGAGACACAGGCAGAGGGAAAAGCAGGCTCCATGCAGGGAGCCCGATGTGGGACTTGGGACTTAATCCTGGCACCCCAGGATCATGCCCTGAGCTAAAGGCAGACGCTCAACCACTGAGCCACCCAGGCGTCCCTGAATGGTCTAGATCTTAAAAGGTTATGTATTTTCTAATCCATTACTGCTTTTAAAGAAACTGCTGGTTTCTGCATATTTTTAAAAACCATTTTATTTATTTGAGAGACAGCACAAGTGGGGACAGAGGCAGAGGGAGAGGGAGAAGCAGACTTCCCATTGATTAGGGAGTCCAACATGGGCCTCAATCCTGGAACCCCAAGATCATGATCTAAGCTGAAGTCAGACGCTTAACCGACTGAGCCACCCAGGCGCCCCATGGTTTCTACATATTAATCTTATGTTTGCAACCTTTCTAAGTGCTTTTACTAGTTCTACCAGTTTCTGTTGTGTTCCTTTTTTTTTTTTTTAATTCTTATTTATTTATGATAGTCACACACACACAGAGAGAGAGAGAGAGAGAGAGAGAGAGAGAGAGGCAGAGACACAGGCAGAGGGAGAAGCAGGCTCCATGCACCGGGAGCCCGACGTGGGATTCAATCCCGGGTCTCCAGGATCGCGCCCTGGGCCAAAGGCAGGCCTAAACCGCTGAGCCACCCAGGGATCCCCTCCTTGGGTTTTTTTGTTAGTAATTGAATCATCTGCAAATAATGACAATTTTGTTTCTTCCTTTTGAATATTTATAATTTGTACTTATTTTTGTCTTATTGCAGTGGCTAGGACCCCAGTTTGTTTGTTTGTTTGTCTGTTTAGGACCCCCAGTTTATTTTTTAGGACCCCCCCAGCTTAATATTAAATGGTAGCATGATAGCAAACATAACTGCCTTTTTCCTGTTAGAAATACCTAGAAGATTTAAAAAATATGATGCTCACTGTAAGTTTTACCAGATACACTATCAGGTTAAGGAATTTTTATTTTTAGCTTCCTAATAACTTTCAAGATGAACAGATACTGAATTTTATTTTCTTTTTAAAGATATTTACCTATCATCTATTTTTTTTAAAGATTAATTTTTTTTTTTTTTTAAGATTTAAAAATTTTAAGTACAATATACCTCCAACATGGGGGCTCAAACTCACAACCCATGAATCACATCATGATCAAGAGTCTCATGCTCTACCCTGGATACTGAACTTTAATAAATAATTTTTCCTTATTTACTGAGATGATAATTTTAATCTCTTAATGAAGTAAATTATGTAAACATTTTCTAAGACTTGTATTCTTGGGATAATTTAGTGTATTTGCTCTTCTTTTACTTGGGATTTTTATATCTGTGTTCATAAGTGAGAATTTATCGTTCCTTTCTACTTTTAATTATCAGGGTCAAAAAACCCATGGGCCAAATCTGTCTTGCCATCAATTTTTATAAATAAACTTGCACTGGACCATAGCCATGCTCATTCACTGAAGTACTCTGTATGGGTTTATTCATGTTATGACAGCAGAACTGAGTATCTGTGACAGATACCATATGGCTTCTAAAGTCTAAGTATTTATTATCTGGCCCTTTACAGGAAAGTTTGCTGATCACCGATCTGAGATTACACCAGCCTTACAGGTGTAGTTATTCTTTTCTGAAATAGTTCTTTTTTTAAGATTTTATTTATTTATTCATGAGAGACACACAGAGAGAGGCAGAGACACAGGCAGAGGGAGGCAGGCTCCATGCAGCGAGCCCAATGTGGGACTCAATCCTGGGACTCCAGGATCACACCCTGAGCCAAAGGCAGGAGCTCAACTGCTCGGCCACCCAGGTGTCCCTGAAATAGTTCTTTAAAGTAAAAATATATTTTTGGAAATTTTGGCAAAGTTCAATTAGTCTGAGTAAATTTGTCAGCAAGTGATTAACAATTTTGACAAGGGTTAATAATCTGTACATAGGTTTTCTAATTTTTTAAGATTTCATTCATTCATTTATTCAGAGTAAGCATGTGTGAGTAAGGGGAGGGGCAGAAGGAGAGAAAGAATCTCAAGTAGACTCCACGCTGATCGTGGAGCTGAATGAGAGGCTGAATCTCACAACTCTGAGATCATAACCAGAGCCGAAATCAGGAGTTAAATGCTTAACTGACTGAGCCACCCAGGTGCCCCAGGGTTTTCCAATTTCTATGTAAATTTGGGTAGCTTTATCTAGAAAGTTTTTTTAATCAAAGTTTTCTAATTTTTGTGTTTATTATATTCTGTGGTTATCTCTTATTTTATTTATTTGTTGCCTTTTCTCATTTTCTTTATCAGTCCTGCAAGAGGCTTGTTTATTTTATTAGAAAAATAAAAGTAACCCACTTTGGGTTTTATTGATCATTTCTATTTTCCTCTATTAATTTCTGCCCCTTTCCTTGTTATTTCCATTTTTTTAAGATTTTATTTATTTATTCATAGACAGAGAGAGAGAGAGAGAGACAGGCAGAGGGAGAAGCAGGTTCCATGCAGGGAGCCCGACGTGGGACTCGATCCTGGGTCTCTGGGATCATTCCCCTGGCTGCAGGCGGCGCTAAACCGCTGTGCCACCAGGCTGCCCTGTTATTTCCATCCTTTTATGTTCAGTTTGTCTTGTTTTTACTAGTCTCTTGGATGGATCACTTAGTTTCTTTAATGTCTATTTTGCTTTCTAATACAAGCCTCTAAGTCTCAAAAACCTGAAGGAGCTGTACCCATGAATCATGATATGAAGTGCTTTCAATTACTCAGTTCTATATGTTTACTAATTTTTATTGTGATTTGTGCTTTAACTCAATAATTATTTAGTACATTTTTTAAAAAAAGATTTTACTTATTTATTCATGAGAGACACACAGAGAGAGGCAGAGACATAGGCAGAGGAGAAGCAGGCTTCTTGTAGGGAGTCTAGTGCAGGACTCAATCCTGGTACCCCGGGATCATAACCTGAGCCAAAGGTAGATGCTCAACCACTGAGCCACCCAGGTTCCATTAGTACACTTTTTTTTTTTAAGATTTTATTTATTTATTCATGAGAAAGAGAGAGAGAGGCAGAGACACAGGCAGAGGGAGAAGCAGGCTCCATGCAGGGAGCCCGATGTGGGACTCGATCCAGGGTCTCCAGGATTAGGCTCTGAGCCAAGGCAGCGCTAAACCGCTGAGCCACCCCCTAGTACACTTTTTTGTTTCTAAATATGTATTTCTCTGTCAAGCTGGCTTTTTTTAAAGATTTTATTTATTTATTCATGAGAGACACAGAGACACAGGCACACAGGCAGACACACAGGCAGAGAGAGAAGCAGGCTCCAAGCAAGGAGCCCGAGGCAGGACTCAAACCTGGGAATCCTGTATCACGCCCTGAGCCAAAGGTAGACACTGAACCCCTCGCTGAGCCACCCAGGCGTCCCTCAAACTGGCTTTATTGTTGATTTCTAATTTTACTGCATATGTCAAAAGTATATACACAGATGACCCCTGACTTATGATTTTTTTGACTTTATGATGGTACAAAAGCAATACGCATTCTGTAGAACCTGTACTTTAAATTTTCATCTTTTCTGGTTTAGTGAAATGTGATAGGATACTCTTTTGTGATGCTGGACAGTGGTCATGACTATAGTTGGCTAGTTGGTAACAAGGGCAAATGACCAATCACACCATTCTGTACCTGTTCAACAATTCTGTTTTTCACTTTCAATATCGTATTCAGTAAATTACGAGATATTCAACATTTTAAGTGCATTTTCGATTTATGAGAGTTTATCAGGATATAACCCCATGATAGGCTGAGGAAGATCTGTAGTTTGTGTTACTGATGCTCTGGAATTTCTAATACTTTATGGCTTAATATATGGTTAGTTTTTATAATACTCCCATGTGTGCTTGAAAAAATTACATATTCTTGGTTGAATACAAGGTTTTTTTCTCTCAATATAGCTATTTGATCAACCTTGCTAATGGTATCATTCAACCTATTTTTTTCCTCCCGTCTGTCACTTTTTCTATCAGTTTCTTAATGAGATGTTTTAAAGTCTCCAATGTGGCTACAGATTGGTCAACTTTCCCCCCAACTCTATCAATTTTGCTTTATATAGAAGTTTGCTAGGTATATATAAGTTCATGACCGCTGTATGTCTTGGCAGACTGTCCCTTTTAAATGTCCCTCATTTACATTCTACTTTGTTTTTTTTGGATAAAAAAAATAATTGTAATTATTATCCAAGTATCTTTTGGTTAGTATTTGCTTGATATACCTTTTCCCATCCTTTCATTTTTAGTCATTCAGTACTACTTACTGTGTTTGAAAACATATGACAAGTTTTACTTTCTTTTTAATACAAGTTTGTATCTATTAGTAAGTTTAAAGTGTAACCAAGTTACATTTACTGTGACATTTAACCTGGAAACATAGCTTTTTCTGAGCTACATGGTGTCCCTTCAAGGTGAATTAGAATCAGAGTCCTTAAATTTACTTCCTGCGTAACAAGCTCTATGATAGGCAGTTGGCACTTTTAAGTCCACTGAATTAAGAGGAAGCTGGTTAAGTGCCACCTTAGCCGGGTCAGTTAGATCTACCTGGGTCCAGTGGTTGTTGGGTGGTTTAAGGATTATAAAGTCTCCAGAAGCAAAAATTGCATTTAATATTTGCTGAAGCCAGGGTGAATTGTATCGGAGTCAATGGAAAGTACACTGTGGATGTACTTCCCAATGACCAAAAATTCTTTCCTGGAATGTGGAGCTGGATAGGAAAGCAAGTACAACTGGTTTGGAAGAGTCATCTGGACTCAATTCATTTAGCAGAAGGCTATTGGCTCCTATCCCAGCAATTCAGCTTCTATTCAGGGTTCCAACACAAACCAGCTCAAATACAGTACTATACTCTGTAACAGGGCAGATTCTAATCTCTACACTAAACCACTGAATTAGCTATTCATCAATGGGTAGCATTCAATTATATCTCATAATATAAACAGATAAATTAAAGAGATTTCTTTTATTCTAGTTTTTAAAAGTGGTTGAAAATAATTCAGTAATTATTTGCAGGTAAAAGAGCTAACTTTACTTTTAGGTTCTCCTAGTGAGTTTAAAATAAATAATAAATAAAATTTCAGTTGTGACTAAAGAATGGGTTCTTTTAAAAAGCTGCTAGTGTTTAAGGTAAATTATACATAAAGATGGCTCAATTTACAAAATCACGACCTACTTGGAATTTTTTTATCCACTGAAAGCAAGAAATCCGTCTTTAGTATCTTAGAGAAACAAAAATATTTAGGGGCGCCTGGCTAGTTTAGTCAGAAGAACGTGACTCTTGATCTTGGGGTTGTGAGTTTGAGCCCACTCCTGGCAGAGAGATTACTTAAGAAAAAAATATTTAGGGGCTCCTGGGTGGCTTGGCGGTTTAGCGCCTGCCTTTGGATCCTGGAGTCCCGGGATTGAGTCCCACGTTGGGCTCCCTGCATGGAGCCTGCTTCTCCCTCTGCCTGTGTCTCTGCCTCTCTCTGTGTCTCTCATGAATAAATAAATAAAATATTAAAAAAAAATAGAATCTTAAAAAAAAATAAAAAAATATTTATAACATTACTTAAGAGTGAAAGAAAAAAAGACCTAAT
Source organism: Canis lupus dingo (assembly GCF_003254725.2). Lineage (NCBI taxonomy): Eukaryota > Metazoa > Chordata > Mammalia > Carnivora > Canidae > Canis > Canis lupus. Next base: position 3,684,599 of record NC_064254.1, read on the forward strand.
TCTACAAAGTAAAAAAAAAAAAAAAAAAAAAATTTAACTAAAAAAACTTAGTAGTAGACTAAGCATTATCTCCTCTTCCTGAGACCCCCATCAATATGAAAGTAAAAATAGAAAGGGGCTATCAGAAGAAAGGAGACCTCAAAAAAAATTCCAGGAAGATGCAAAGTGATAAATGAGGGTTGAAAGACCAAGAAAAGCAAAGCAAAGTCAGCTCAACTTCCAGACTCTGGAGAGGTTCCAGGATAGCATATGGCAGGGACATGGAGTAGAAGTGAGAAGGGGTCTAGAAAGTTGAATGTCTACATACCAAATAGCTATCCCCATACATGGAGAATGGCCTGGAGCCAAGCATATATCTAGACAACTCTGAGGGCTCTAATCCCAAACAGAAAAATAGAAACACTGGGAAGAACTACTGTAGTGTATATAAGTACTCCCCGCCACCCCCGCCCTCCGCCCCAGTAAAGTCCACCTATTGTGGCATTCTTTCAGCTGGTTCCTGGAAAAACAGCCCCACTTCCCTCCACATCACTCTTTACCCCACCCACTTAACATAGGGCTCCCATTCATTGCTGCTACTGCCTCAGTCTAACTGGGACAGAATGACCATGGGATCACCTGACATCCCAAAGGGCATCACCAAAAGGAAGGAAAGATCAAAACAAACAAATGAAAACTAGCTCTGATTAAAAAAAAAAAAAAAAAAAAAAAAGAACAGAAGAAAACTTAAGGAAGATTAGTTATTACCCTCATAGCTTTGAGAGGCTATGGCATCCTAAAAAAAGAACAAAATGTATGTAAACGCAACCAAGAATGAAAATAGAATTGTAGAACTTAGAAATGTGACTGCTGATATAACACATTCATTAGACACTTCCTGTGTGACAAGCTCTATGATAGGCAGTTGGCACTTTTAAGTTCAATGAATTAAGAGGAAGCTGGTTAAGTGCCACCTTAGCAGGGTCAGTTAAATCTACCTGGGTCCAGTGGTTGTTGGGTGGTTTAAGGATTATAGAATCTCCAGAAGCAAAAATTGCATTTAATATTTGCTGAAGGCTATTGGCTCCTATCCCAGCAATTCAGCTTCTATTCAGGGTTCCAACACAAACCAGCTCAAATACAGTACTATACTCTGTAACAGGGCAGATTCTGGAGAATGAGATAATGAAAGTATAAGGCAAGAAATAAGACATTACTTATTGTGTGGTTTTTCTTAGGGAATTTCTTAAGGAATGTTTCTTTTCTAAGTCTTCCAGTCCTTTTTATTTTTAAACCATGGACCACACAAAAATATTATCTTGATACAGTTTTAGAACTCAGGGGAAAAGGTTATCTTTAAAAAGAAACATTCTTAGATGGACAGGTCTATGCCCATATATTTGACTCACTGTCTTAAATTCCTTCCATAACAACCAACACACATGGAACTTAAAATCTTGGCAGATGACTGGGCCAGTAAGAATGGAATGAAGAGAAAAGCATCAAGAACACAGGAAACCTATGAAGAAAGTAAAGGAATCTTTTACCTTAGGCTCTGATACTCCCTGGAATTGCCCCTGACTCACACACACAAAAGAGTTCTACTAAACTGCATGCACGGAGCAGGGACTGAATAGTCAGGAGAACTCTAATTCTGTGGTGTATGGGAATGAAGGCCCTGCAAGACTGATCAGTTTATAAGGAGTAAGGTTGGCAAGCTAGTGGAGTAGGGATGAGCGCTGAGGCAGATGAGCTGTGGAAAAACAAAGAGAGGTGTAAAGAAAAGACTGTCGGGGCAGCCTGGGTGGCTCAGCGGTTTAGCGCCACCCTCAGCCCGGGGTGTGATCCTGGAGACCCGGGATTGAGTCCCACATAGGGCTCCCTGCATGGAGCCTACTTCTCCCTCTGCCTGTGTGTCTCTGCCTCTCTCTCTGTGTCTCTCATGAATAAATAAATAAAATCTTAGAAAAAAAAATAAAAAGACTGTCCCTGAAGAAAAGATTAATCATTAGAAGTGTTTATTTTAGTTGCAATTACTAAGCAAACTCAGACTTCAGTCTAAGAATGAGCACTCAGAGGAAGTCAAATACATGAAAAGATACAGTTCAAAACAAGGGAACCAATCTGATAATTCAAGCAACCGTCATTACAAGAAAAACTGAATTCTTATTTAGTAAGACCAAAGAAGACGTTACAGTTCTAAAATAACGGCAGGCTGTCACAAATACGGAGCAATGTGAAAACAGAAAAGAATTCCTAAATAGCATTACCATTATTATTATTATTATTATTATTATTATTATTATTATTATTACTACTACTACTACTACTACAAACCAGTAACTCCAGAGAAGGCAAATGAATAGCTAATTAGATACGGCAGAAAAGTAGAGATTTTAGAGGCCAAAACTTGAAGAATTCTCCCAGCACACAAAGTAAAAATGTGGAGATCAAAATTATAAGAAAGGATTAAGAAATACAATATTACGTCAAAGTTTCAGCAGTAGAAAATAAAACTGACGAAGGTGGGAAAATTGAAGAAAGAAAGAAGGAAAGCTTCTGAAGCTAAACTATGAGCCTTCCTATCAGAAGAGCTCACCAAGCATGAGGCAGACTCCAGTGATTCCTGAGTTTTAACACAGATAAAAATTTTCATGCATTTACACAAGGGAAAAATAATTTGATACCAGACTTTTCCTCAATAACACCAAATGCTTGAAGTCAACAGTTTTTTTTTTTTTAAATTTTTTACTTATTTATGATAGTCACAGAGAGAGAGAGAGAGGCAGAGACATAGGCAGAGGGAGAAGCAGGCTCCATGCACCAGGAGCCTGATGTGGGATTTGATCCCGGGTCTCCAGAATCGCGCCCTGGGCCAAAGGCAGGCGCCAAACCGCTGCGCCACCCAGGGATCCCAAGTCAACAGTTCTAAGGACAAAGAGTACTATTCAAGAAGTCTATAATCAGCCAAACCAGTTGTGTGTGAAACATTTTTTCAAAACATGTAATAACACATACTTTACTTAAAAGTAATTACCCGGGCAGCCCCGGTGGCGCAGCGGTTTAGTGCCGCATGCAGCCTGGGGTGTGATCCTGGAGACCCGGGATCGAGTCACACGTCGGGTTTCCTGCATGGGGCCTGCTTCTCCCTCTGCCTGTGTCTCTGCCTCTCTCTCTCTCTCTCTCTGAATGAATAAATAAATAAATCTTAGAAAAAAAAATAGTAATTACCCAGTATAGTCAACCAGTAATAAATGACGAAAAACAGAAGAAAGGGAATACATGAAGGGGGAAAAATTCACTGTCTTAAAATTTAAATAATTATTTTTTAAAGCAGTATTTTCTTTTTTTTCCGCTTTTCTTTTAAAAAGATTTTACTTATTTATTTGAGAGAGGTTGAGAGAGAGAGAGAGAAAGCAGGCACACACATACATAAGCAGGGGAAAGGGCAGAGGGAGAGGGAGCAGCAGATTCCCTGTTGAGCAGGGAGCCTGATGTGGGTGGGACTTGATTCCAGGATCCCAGACAATGACCTGAGCTGAAGGTAGATGCTTAACTACTGAGCCACCCAGGCACCCTGATACTGTTTTCAGTATCATACATGGTAACTTTTTGTATTTTGAAGAATGGTATCTTAATAATAATGATAATCTATACCTACATAGTTACAAATTTAAACACAGTGAGAGTTGTGCAATAGGGGATATTGTTTTTATTTTTTACACTGTGTGCATGTAGACTATTTTGTTTGCTTGGACAAATAAATACCTGTTCAAATATGCTATTTAAAAGGGACTTCTAGTTTCTGGTCTAGTATATAGGGAGCTTAGAAGTTGCTACTCTGTCTTAACAGCAACAAAGAATCTGAACCGAAAAATTAACAACTCTTCTAAGATTTTTTTAAAAAGAATTAATTAATTAATTTATTTATTTATAGGGAGACAAATATTTATTTTTTTATTTTTATTTTATTTTTAAAAAGATTTTGTTTATTTATTCATAGAGACACAGAGAGTGAGGCAGAGGGAGAAGCAGGCTCCCTACAGGAAGCCCGAGTGGGACTCGATCCTGGGTCTCCAGGATCACACCCCAGGCTGCAGGTGGTGCCAAACTGCTGAGCCACCAGGGCTGCCCCGAATTTATTTATTTATTTGAGAGAGAGTGCACATGCATGAGCAGGGGGAGGGGTAGAAGGAGCAGGAGAGAAAGAGAAAGAGTGAGAATCCCAAGCAGAGTGGGTGGAGTGTGGAGCCTGACACAGGGCTCGATCTCATGGCCTGAGATGATCTGAGCTGAAATCAAGAGTTGGATGCTTAAATGACTGGGTGAGCCATCCAGATGCTCCTCTTCTTAGATTTTGTGCAAAAGTGAATAGGGCAAACCACTGCCTCCAAAATTGGAGAGACAGGCAAATACAGAAAGTCACAACTTAATGGAGCAGAAATCATCAAGGGAACCAGTGGAGGCGGGAGGGAATGGGGTAGGAAAACCTAAACTGTCTTGCTAGAGGCTTAGTGGACAAGTCTAAGAATCAAAACTTTGGTGGGGTGGTGGACACACCACATTTCTGTGTTTTTACCTCCAGGTACCTCCCCTGTCCTGCTTCTGGGGAAAGGAAAAAAAGAGCCATTATCAAATACTCTAGAGCATTCTGCTCTAAAAGCTTGCCTTCAAGTTTTTTTTTTTTTTTTTTAAGATTTTATTTATTCATGAGAGGCACACAGAGAGAGACAGAGACACAGGCAGAGGGAGAAGTTGGCTCCATGCAGGGAGCCTGACCTGGGACTCCATCCCGGGTCTCCAGGATCACGCCCTGGGCTGAAGGTGGTGCTAAACCGCTGGGCCACCAGGGCTGCCCCAAGAGAAAGTATTTTACGAGAGCCTAACCTACTGGGGTTTTGTCAGAGCCTAGCCAATGGGGAGGAAGGGTAATAACCAATTCTAGCACCTTCCAGCCATCCTCTCCCACCTAAGATAAGGGTGGAGAGGAGATGTGAAGAAGAGCTGGAATGACAGAAAAGCCACTTGTGAAGTTTACAGCCCAGAGGCACAGATCACTAAAAGACACAGACCTAATCATAGGACTATATACTGCTTCCCTTCTTTGCACACCTAATCACTGTATTACTAAAGTCCTGTTTATCAGACTTCCTTTCATCTAGTACATCGATGTTCAGTTTTCAACAAAAAATTTCAAGGCATACTAAAAGGAAAAGACAAAACAAGCATTAGAGCCAGTCTGAAATATGGCAGGAATGCTGGAATTAATAAGCCATGAATATAAAACAACTATGATTAGTATGTTAAGGGTTCTAATGGAAAAGGAACCAATGGATACTGTGAAGAGAAACACGGAAATTCTAAGAATGGATCAAAAAGTAATGCTAGAGCCTGGGTGGCTCAGTGGTTAAGTGTCTGCCTTTGGCTCAGGGCAAGATTCTGGAGTCTCGGGATCAGGTCTCACATTGGGCTCCCTGCATGGAGCCTGCTTCTAACCTCTGCCTCCCTAGCTCTCTGAGTCTCTCATGAATAAATGCATAAAATCTAAAAAAAAAAAAAAAAAAAAAAAGCTACAGTTAACAGAAATGAAGAATGCCTTTGATCAGCTCATTCCTCAACTGAGGAAAGAATCCTTGAACTTGAGGATACATCAACAGAATCTTCCAAAACTGAAAAGAAATTTAAAAATAACCTGAAAAACAAAAACAAAATATCCAACAACTGTGACAACTATAAAAGGTGTAACACTGCATAATGGCAATACTGGAAAGAAAGACAAAGAAATAGAAGCAATATCTAAAGCAGTAACAACTAAGATTTTCCTCCAAATTAATGTCAGATACAAAGCTTAGATCCAGGAAGCTTAAACAACACCAAGCAGGATAAATATACAAAAAAACTACATGCAGACATGTCATATTCGAAGTGTAGAAAATTAAAGATAAGGAAACAATGTGTTGAGAAGAAAAACAATCAACCTAGATTTCTGCAGCCTGCAAAATTATCCTTTTTTTTTTTTTTAAGATTTTATTTATTTATTCATGAGAGAGACAGAGAGAGAGAGAGAGAGAGAGAGAGAGAGAGGCAGAGAGACAGGCAGAGGGAGAAGTGGGCTCCATGCAGGGAGCCTGATGCGGGACTTGATCCGGGTCTCCAGGATCAGGCCCTGGGCTGAAGGTAGCGCTAAACCGCTGAGCCCCTGGGCTGCCCCAAAATTATCCTTTAAAAGTGAAGGAGAAAGACTTTCTTTTTATATATATATTTTTTTATTATTATTTTTTATTTATGATAGTCACAGAGAGAGAGAGAGAGAGGCAGAGACATAGGCAGAGGGAGAAGCAGGCTCCATGCACCCGGAGCCCGATGGGACTCGATCCCGGGTCTCTAGGATCGCGCCCTGGGCCAAAGGCAGGCGCCAAACCGCTGCGCCACCCAGGGATCCCCGAGAAAGACTTTCTTAAAAAAAAAAAAAAATTGATGGAATTTGTTGCCAGTAGACTTGGCTTGAAAAAAAAATGTTAAAATAAGTTCTTTAGGGAAAAGGAAAATGATAATAGGTCAGAAAGACAGGTTTATGTAAAAAAGAGTGCTAGAGAAAGAATAAGGAAAAATAAAAACTTTTATTTTTCTTAATTGATCTAACAGATAATAGTTTAAAAAATAATAGCAACTCTATATTCAACTTATATGTACATAAACTTATGCATAAATGAAATGAATGATAGAAATGATAGAAGGGATGGAGGAATAAGGACTATTTTGTTATTAAAAGGTACTTACATTAGTTGTACATATATATATTGCAATCTTACAAAAAAATCACTTCTAAAAAAAAAAAAAGCAAAAACTGATGTTAGGAAAGGAGAGAAATGGAATCATATAAAGTACTCAACTGAAAGCAAAAGGGCAGAAAAAAGAGTGGAAGACAAAAATACGAACAAAGAACAAGAGCACACCAAAATAGAAAATGGTATCAAACATGGAAGCGATTTTTTAAAAAAAGATTTTATCTATTTATTATTCACAAGAGACACAGAGAGAGAGAGAGGGAGAAGACACAGGCAGAGGGAGAAGCTGGCTCCACGCAGGGAGCCCAATGTGTGTAGGACTTGATCCCGGGACTCCAGAATCTTGCCCTGAGCTGAAGGCAGACGCTCAACCGCTGAGCCACCCAGGTGTCCCACCATGGTAGCTATTAATTCAAGTATATCAATAATCACTTTGAGGGACGCCTGGGTGGCTCAGCGGTTGAGCGCCTGCCTTCGGCTCAGGGAGTGATCCTGGAGTCCCGGGATCGAGTCCCACATCGGGCTCCCTGTGAGGAGCCTGCTTCTCCCTCTGTCTCTGCCTCTCTGTGTCTCTCATGAATGAATAAATAAAATCTTTAAAAAAAATCACTTTGAACATCAATGGTCTACATATACCAAATAAAAGACTGTCAGAGTCTATCAGAAAATGAGAGCCAACTAATACGCTGTCTCCAAGGAAACTCACTTTAAATATAAAAACAGATACAGACGGAAAAGAAAGGGATGGAGAAAGACATTCCATGCCAACACAAACCAAAAGAAAGCATAAATAGCTATATTAACTTCAGAATAAACAGATTTCAGAGCAAATAAAATTATCCGAGAGAAAGGATATTACATAGTGCTACATCAGAGCATTACATAATGATAAAATGATCAATTCTCCAAGAAGACATAATAATCCTAATGTGTATGCACCAAACAAAAATGTATCCAAATTGTATCCAAATATGTGAGGCAAAATCTGATAGGACTACAAGAAGCAAATAAATCCATTACTGTTGAAGACTTCAACAACTTTTATTGGAAATGGACAGTTCCAGCAGGCAGAAAAGAAATCAGATCTAAGTGATATCTATAGGTTACTTCATCCAACAACAGAATACACGTTCTTCTCAAACTCACATGGTACATTCAGACTACATTCTACACCATAAAACATACCTATTTAAAAATATAGAAAAAAATATAGAAATCATATAACATATGTTCTCAGATCACAATGAAACAAAACTAGAAATCAATCAGGAAAAGACAGAAAATCCAACATACTTGGGAGATTAAACAACATACTTGTAAATAACACATAGGTCAAAAAAGAAATCTCAAGAGAAATTTAAAAATACCCTGAACTAAATAAACATAAAAACACTACTTACCAAAATTTGTGAAATGCAGTGAGAATAGTGCTTCAACAGAAATTTATAACACTGAATACAAATATTAGGTAAGAAGAAAGATCTAAAATCAATCGTCTAAGCTTCCAACCTAGGAAACTAGAAAAAGAGAGCAAATTAAATCCAAAGAAATTAGAAGAAAAGAAATAATAAAAGTAGGACAGAAATCAGGGGTGCCTGGATGGCTCAGTCAGTTAAGTATCTTCCTTCAGCTCAGGTCATGATCTCAGGGTCAGTGGGATGGAGCCTGCATTGGGCTCTCTGTTCAGTAGGCAGTCTGCTTCCCCTTCTCCCTCCCCTCACCCCTGCTCATGTTTGCTTTCTCTCTCTCAAATAAATAAATAAATAAAATCTTTTAAAAACCCCACAAAAATCAATGAATTTCAAAACAGAAAAATCAACAAAACTAAAAGATGGTTCTTTGAAAAGATAAATAAAATGTTTCTTCCAGGTTAAGGAAAAAATGCAGACACAAATTACTAATATCAGAAATGAAAGAGAGGCCATCACTACAGATCCCACGAACATCAAAAGATAGAAAAGGAACACTATGAATCAATGATTACTATGTTTACCAATTCAATAACCTAGATGAAATGGACCAATTCCTTGAAAAACACAATCTGCTAAAAACTCAAAAATACACAATCTAAAAGAGGACTATGTCTATTACAGAAATTGAATCAATAATTAATAATCTTCCAAAACAGAAAGCACCAGGTCCAAATGTGTTAACTGGTGAATTCTACCAAACATTTAAGAAGAAATCATACCAATTCTCTACAGTCACTTCCAGAAGATAGAAGCAGAGGCAACTATTCTTATTCTATGAGGTCAGCATTACCCCAATACCAAAACCAGACAGACTTGCAAGAAAGCTACAGATAACATCTCTCATGAACACAGATGCAAAAACCTCAACAGAATATTAGCAAACCAAATCCAACAATATGTAAAAAAAGAATTGTAAATCAGGACAAAACGGGATTTTCTCAGATATGCAAAACTAGTTCATCATTTGAAAATCCATTAATGTAATCTACCACATCAACAGGCTAAAAACAAAAAATCAAGATTCTATCAATAGATGCATAAAAAGCATTTGACCAGATCTGACACACATTATTGATGAAAAAATGCTCAGTAAAATCAGAATAGAGGGGAACCTCCTCAAACTTGATAAAGAATATCTATAAAAATCCTACAGCCAACTTCATACTTGATGATGAGAAACTTTCAAGTTTTCCCACTAAGGTCAAGTACAAGGCAAGTGCCTCTTATCACTTCTTTTAATCATACTGGAAGTTCTAGCAAATGCAGTAAGACAAGAAAAGGAAATAAAAGGTATACAGATTGAATGAAGAAATAAAACCCTTTGTTTGCAGATGACATTGAGTGTAGAAATTTTGAAAGAAATGGCAAAAAAAAGTACTTGTGGAATTAGTAAGTGATTATAGATAGCAACATTACAGGATACAAGGTACAAAAGCCAACTGTTTCCCTAGGTATCAGCAATGAAAATTTGAAATAAAAAACACTATACTATTTATATTAGCACTCCTAAGAATGAAATACTTATGCATAAATCTAACAAAATATAATATCTAAACGAAAACTATAAAGCTCTATGAAAGAACTCAAAGAACTAAATAAATGGGGAGACAGATACTCAATATTCATGAGTAGGAAAACTCAATGTTGTCGAGATGTCAGTTCTTCCCAATTTGATCTGTAGATTCAATGCAATCCCAATCAAAATCCCACAAGCTTTTGTGGATATCAACTAAGGGATTCCAAAGTTCATATTGAGAGGCAAAAGATTCAGAATAGCCAAACTGTATACTGAAGTCAAATAACAAAAGGCTGTCACTACTTAACCTTAAAACTTATGATAAAACTACAGTGAACAAGATGGTGTGGTTTTGACAAAAGAAGAGACAAATATATTAAAGGAACAGAATACAGAGCCCAGAAATAGACCTCTATAAATATGGTCATCTATTTTTGACAATGACCAAGGCAATACGATGGTAAGAAGAGTATTTTCAACAAATTGCAAAGGCATAATCCATAAAATAAAGAACTGATACGCTGGATTTCATTAAAATGAAAAACTTCTGCTCTGTGAAAGACAGTGTTAAGAGAATCAGAACACAAGCCACAGACTGAGAAACACATATCTGATAAAAGACCATTATCCAAATAACAAAGAACTCTCAAGACTCAACAATGAGAATATGAATACCCTGATTTAAAAAATGGGAAAAGGGATCCCCGGGTGGCGCAGCGGTTTGGCGCCTGCCTTTGGCCCGGGGCGTGATCCTGGAAGACCCTGGATCGACTCCCACATCGGGCTCCCTGCATGGAGCCTGCTTCTCCCTCTCCCTCTGCCTGTGTCTCTGCCTCTCTCTCTCTCTCTCTCTCTCTCTCTCTCTGTGTGACTATCATAAATAAATAAAAAATTATTTAAAAAAATAAAAATAAAAATAAAAAATGGGAAAAGATCTGAACCAACACCTCACCGATGAAGATATACAGAAGGCCAATTAGCATATAAAAAGATGATCAACCTCATGTGTTATTATGGAATTTCAAATTAAAACAAGGAAATATTATTATACCCCTATTAAATGGTGAAAATGCAGAACACTGACAACATCAAATGCTGAGGAGGTGGTGGAGCAAGAGGACTTCTCATTCACTGTCACTGTTGACAGACACTTTGGAAGATATTTTGGGGGTTTCTTACAAAGCTAAACATACTCTACCATACAATCCATCAATCACACTCCTTCGTATTTACCCAAAGGAGTTTAAAACTAATGTCCACACAAAACCTGCATACAACTTTTATAGCAGCTTTAATCATAATTACCCAAACTAGAAGCAAGTAAGGTGTCCTTCAATAGGTGAATGGATAAATTATGGTACATCTAGACAATAGATCATTCAGTGCTAAAAAGAAATGAGTTATCAAGCCTTGAAAAGACATGAGGGAATCTGAAACACATACTACTAGGTGAAAGAAGCCAATCTGAAAAAGCCACATACTGTATGGTTCCAACTATATGACATTCTGGAAAAGGCAAAACGATGGAGACAGGAAAAAGATCAGTGGTTGCCAGAGGATTAGGGGAGAAGAAAGGATGAACAGGCACCACACAGAGGATTTTTAGTAGAGTGAAACCATTTTGTATGATATTGTAATAGTAGACACATGACATTATACATTTATTGAAATCCACAGAATATACAAGAGTGAACCCTGATATGATCTATGGATTTGGGGTGATAATGGTGTCAATATAGGACCAGCAATTTAACAAATGAGCCATTCAGGTGCAGGGTGCTGATGGTTGGGGATATCGCACGTGTGCAGAGATATGGGTTATATGGGAACTCTGTACTTTCTACTCAATTTTGCTGTGAACCTAAAACTGCTCTACAAAATTAAATCTTAGGGGATCCCTAGGTGGCTGGTGGTTTAGCGCCTGCCTTTGGCCCAGGGCGTGGTCCTGGGGTCTTGGGATTGAGTCCCACATCGGGGTCCCTGCATGGAGCCTGCTTTTCCTTCTGCCTGTGTCTCTGCCCCTCTTTCTCTGTCTCTCGTGAATAAATAAATAAAATCTGAAAAAAAATTAAATCTTAGGGGCACCTGGGTGGCACAGCCAGTTAAGCATCTGACTCTTGGTTTGGGCTCAGGTCGTGATCTGAAGCTCATGAGATCGAGCCCTGTGTTGGGCTCCTGAATGCAGTACGCTTGACATTCTCTCTCTCCTCCTCCCTCTTGACCACCTGTCTCCCCGGTTCTCTCTCAAACAAAGAGATGAATAAATAAAGGGGAAAAATTAAATCTATTTTAAAAAGAAAGTAACCACTGCATTAAAGAGACAGTATATGTAATTTCCATGTCGCTAGAGAAAATAAAGGAAGAACAATCAATATAGTAAAATGTAGACTAGTCATAAGAAAAGCAGATAAGAATAACACAGCATAAAAGATGACAAGAATACACTTTTTAAAAATTATCATAATTAGGGATGCCTGGCTGGTTCAGTCGGTATAGCATGCCACTCCTGACCTTGGCCCTATGTTGGGTGTACAGATTACTTAAAAATAGAATCTTAAGTGATACCAGCAAAATGGTTACCCGCATCACCATTTAAAAAGCAGAAAAGGCTAAAATTCAGAGTAAAAAGAATAAACGGGACAAAGAAGGTAATTTTATGATGATATGGTATGATCCATTATGGAAATAAAACTATCATCATTCTTTTTTTTAAAGACTGTATTTGAGAGCTAGAGCAAGTGAGAGAGAGAGTGTGTGAGCATGGGCAGAGGGAGAGGGAGAAGCAGACTCCCTGCTGAAGGAGGCTCGGATTCCAGGACCCTGAGATTACAACCCAAGTTGAAGGCAGAAGCTTAACTCTTTAGGCGACCGAACAATCATTCTTTATATGCTGAATTACATAAACAGATAAAGAAAAATACAAAGCAAAATATAAGGAGAAACAAACAAAAATCACAATTACAATATAACATCTCAGAATTTCAAAACTTAAACCTATAGAATAAAGAGTCTGTATGTATGAACAAAGACTATATATAATCTTTGTGTATAAAATGAAACATTTATACAAACTTAAATACACTTGGCAAAAAATATTTTCTTAATGAATTCCCTGAGAGAATCTTATAGGCCACTTCTTCCATCACTTTCATCATAATTACTCAATCATCTGAGACTGCAGTTTTGATTTCTTTTGGATTCAGGAGTTATTTCAAGGTGTTTATTTTTTATTTTTTAAAGATTTTATTTATTTATTCATAGAGACACAGAGAGAGAATGAGAGGCAGAGACACAGGCAGAGGGAGAAGCAGGCTCCATGCAGAGAGCCCGACGTGGGACTCAATCCAGGGTCTCCAGGATCACGCCCTGGGCTGCAGGCAGCACTAAACTGCTGCACCACCGGGGCTGCCCTATTTCAAGGTGTTTAATGTTTCCCAAATTAAATTTGGAAATCAGCAGAGTAAGATACAATTTTCATGTCTCAAAGTGGCTATGATAAAAAACAAAAATACCTTGCAAATATGTAGAAGAAATTTGCATTTTCATGGTGCTGGGCTGTAGACAGGTACTCTTCCTAGAGAGCAACTGGATAATTAAAAACAAAACTTAAATATATTACCAACAATTCTGCCTCAAGAAATTGATCCTTTTTTTTTTTTTTAATTTTTTTATTTATTTATGATAGGCACACAGTGAGAGAGAGAGAGGCAGAGACACAGGCAGAGGGAGAAGCAGGCCCCATGCACCGGGAGCCTGACGTGGGATTCGATCCCGGGTCTCCAGGATCGCGCCCTGGGCCAAAGGCAGGCGCCAAACCGCTGCGCCACCCAGGGATCCCAAGAAATTGATCCTTAAGGAATAACTGGGCAGTGCTCACTTCGGCAGCACATATACTAAGAAATAACTGGGCAAATACCAAAAAATAAAAAACAACAGAGATATCCTTCTCAATGTTGCCTGGAATAATGAAAAATTAGCATCGAACTAAATCTTCAACAAAAAATAGTCACAATGGCATCCCGGGTGGCTCAGCAGTTTAGCACCGCCTTCAGCCCAGGGTGCGATCCTAGAGACCTGGGATGGAGTCCCACGTCGGGCTCCCTGCATGGAGCCTGCTTCTCCCTCTGCCTGTGTCTCTGCCTCTCTCTCTCTGTGTCTCTCTCATGAATAAATAAAATCTTAAAAAAAAAAGTCACAAGTATGGCGTATTTATACCTGGACTCGAGGTCTTTCAAAATAATCACTCACATACATGCCTATAAAAGACATCACAAAAGGATGTCTTTCCACAATATAATAAGCCAATGAAATGGTTAAATTCCTATATTATTTTAAATATATATTTATATATATATTTATATGTATGTTTTTATATATATATATTTAAAGGCATGAAATTACCAAAATGTTAACAAAGGTTATCTTTTTTTTTTTAACAAAGGTTATCTTTAGGTGATGGCAATATAAATGAATTTTGTTGCTGAGTATTGGTTATTTCTTAAGGTTTCAGTACCAGATACAGATCCTGTGATAACACAAATATAGAAAAGTGCTGGGATCCCTGGGTGGCGCAGCGGTTTAGCGCCTGCCTTTGGCCCAGGGCGCGATCCTGGAGACCCGGGATCGAATCCCACATCAGGCTCCCGGTGCATGGAGCCTGCTTCTCCCTCTGCCTGTGTCTCTGCCTCTCTCTCTCTCATTCTGTGACTATCATAAATAAATAAAAATTAAAAAAAAAAAAATTAAAAAAAAAAAAAAAAAAAAAAAAGAAAAGTGCTAATGGCAGAATGTAGGTGGCAGGCGTATGTGGGGTATTTACAATATAATTCTGTTGGGATCCCTGGATGGCGCAGCGGTTTAGCGCCTGCCTTTGGTCCAGGGCGTGATCCTGGAGACCCCGGATCAGGTCCCACGTCGGGCTCCCAGTGCATGGAGCCTGCTTCTCCCTCTGCCTATGTCTCTGCCTCTCTCTCTCTGTGTGACTATCATAAAATAAATTAAAAAAAAAATTAAAAAAAAAATAAATCTTTAAAAAAAAAATAATTCTGTTAATAAGTTAGAGTTTGAAAATTTTTATAATGTGGGAAAAAACTTCAACCCTGAAAACTTGGAGAAAAAAAATTATTTTAGAATCTAAAAATGAGGGACTCCTGAGTGGCTCAGTAGTTGAGCATCTGCCTTTGGCTCAGGTTGTGATCCAGGGGTCTTGGATGGAGTCCCACATCAGGCTCACTGCAGGGAACCTCTTCTCTTTGCCTGTGCCTCTCTCTATGTGTCTCTCATGAATAAATAAAATCTTAAAAAAAAAAAATCTAAAAATAAGGTACTCTCATTTCCATATCAATTTTTCTGAGCTTCACAAAATATGCTACAGAATACACTGCAAAATGGGAGGAGTAGCTTTTTTTTTCAATTATGTGAGCATTTTTTTTAAAAAGCAACAAAAAATTAAATGGACCCAGTGCCAAAAATATAAATCTAGTTTCTTTCCTGTGTAAATAAATAAATAAATAAATAAATAAATAAATACAGTGAGACTGTCCATTGACAGATGAACAAAATGTGGTATATCAAAAAAAAAAAAAAAAAAAGTAACCTAAAAGGCTCATACAACAGTTCATTAACCTGACTAGCATCCTCTGGATGAAGATAATAGGATGGAATAGGAGTGGAGAGATATAAGAGCCCAGGGCTTTTGGAAACAGTGTTGTGTGGTCAGGTCATGATCCACTGTGTGATTTCAGGACAAATTATTCCTCTTTTCTAATAACAACAACAACAACAACAACAACAACGATAATGGCTAGTATTTGAGCTCTTACTAAAATGTCTACCTACAAAGCAAGTATTATCATGGTTCTTATGTTCTAGATAAGAAAACCAATGCTTAGAGATGATAAATAATTTGCCAATACCATGCTGTTCTGTTAAGCAGCAGCACTAGGATTTGAATGTAGGTGACTAATTCTAAAGCCAGCACACGTACCAAATGTATTAATGCCCTCTTCATCCCTGCTGCTGAGAAAATAAATTAAGACACCTTCTGGAGGGCAGGCAAGCTTATATAAATGGAACCTTCAATTGTTTTTTGAATTTATAATTACTGAAGGGGTATTACATAAATCTGCATTCTAGACTGAAAATTCTGGAAAATAAGTGTGAAGGACCAGCTTTAAAAAGGTTTTCTTAACAATAATCTAACCTTCATTTTATTTTATTTTATTTTATTTTTGTTTTTTTAAAGATTTATTTATTTATTCAGAGAGAGAGAGAGGCAGAGACACAGGCAAAGGGAGAAGCAGGCTCCATGCAGGGAGCCCGACGTGGGACTCGATCCTGGGTCTCCAGGATCACACCCCAGGCTGCAGGCGGCGCCAAGCCACTGCGCCACCGGGGCTGCCCTCTAACCTTCATTTTAAAGGCAGAATTGGCAATTTCAGTTTGAGATGACAAAAAAATTCAATATTGTTAAATATCACCATAAAGGCAATCTTGCTCTGAGTATTTACTATTTCATGTTCTCAAGTGGCCTAGCAGATATAAACAGTTTATTTGAAAGCACCGAGCAACTACAATTACATTTCTGACCCTCAATCTGCTGCTAACTGGTACCATAAAGTTTTTATTTTAGCTATACTGATAGGTATATACAGTGGTTTTCTCATTGTTGGATGGCATTAAAAGTAATTTTTAAAAACTAGACATTAAGAAATTACTCACTTAAATAACATAAAAGTTAGTAGCTTTTATTTATTTTTTATTTTTTTAAATAAATTTTTATTTATTTACGATAGTCACACACACAGAGAGAGAGAGAGAGAGAGAGAGAGAGGCAGAGACACAGGCAGAGGGAGAAGCAGGCTCCATGCACCGGGAGCCCGACGTGGGATTCGATCCCGGGTCTCCAGGATCGTGCCCTGGGCCAAAGGCAGGCGCCAAACCGCTGCGCCACCCTGGGATCCCTACTTTCATAAATATATATTCAAAAGAAAGAGAAAAACCCAATGGCTTGAATGGTATAGATGTTTAGCTCTGCTTGACCAAAAGTGCAGGTTTATTTATATTTATTTTTAAATTTTCCTTTTTTTTTTTTTTTTAATTTTACTTATTTATTCATGAGAGACACACAGAGAGAGGCAGAGACAGACACAAGGAGAAGCAGGTTCTCCGCGGGGAGGCTGATGTGGGACTTGATCCCTGACCTGGAATCACGCCATGAACTGAAGGCAGACGCTCAACTGCTGAGCCACCCAGGTGTCCCAAAAGTGCAGGTTTAAACCAGATAACTTCCTGATGTCCTTTTCAACAACGTGATTGTCTGGGCCTATAAAAATAATTTCTACCTCACATCATAGTCCCCATATAGACAGGCACACTCCCTCGGGTTTCTCAAGCCTGTGCATCTTCTCGGAGATGTCCTCATTCAGTTTTGCACCCAGACCTCTGCAGCTCACACAGCCATAAATAGCTGATCGTCTTTCCTTTGGCTCTCATAAATCTCAGTGAAAGCATGTCACAGAGGAACTCTTGGTTGAAAACGATACTCTTCCCTACTTTAAGTGCCTCACTCTCCATACTAAAAAGCCCTTTTGTGTGTTTTTATGGCATACTGTGAAACCAAAACCGTATCTGTTCTGAGGCCTGACATGGAGCCCCATCAGCTCTCTCAATGGACGGGACAGGCTGTTCAGATGGCATTCTAGACTGCCCATGGAGGCCCTTAAGTCACTCCTCAACCCACCGGCCGGAGAGGACTGTTCAGTGTGGCAAGATCTAGCTGAGCAAGAACAGCAGGTATGGATGAAAAACAGCATTTCGTTCGGCATAGATGTAAATGCATGGGCCTGCTACTTACAGTATAGATTACATCTGTTTTTTTGAAACTGTTAATTTCCCATCCTCAATACCATGACATTTCATCACCAATAAAAGGCAATCGCCATACATAAAAGCCATTAGGAAAAACCAGCAGGATGGTCTCTTTCCTCCAGATTCAGTCTCTAGGGACTATGTCAATACCATGATGATGAAGCAGGAGAAACAGCAAGGGGGCTACTAGGACGGGTGGAGCAAAGTGAGCAAGAGAGAGAAGTGAGAAGTGAGGTCCCAGAGGAAGCCAGATCATAGGCCATTCTAAGGGCTTCAGCTTACACAGTGACATGATGTACTGCAACCTGGCTTCTTTTAACAGGATCATTTCACCTGCTGTGTTGAAAACAGACCGAAGAAGTAAGAACTAGGGGAGAGATGACAGTGACATGGACCAAGGTGGTAATAACAGAGATTGGTAAGAAGTGGTTGGCTTCTGGATATAAATGCATTCTGAAGGTAAAGTCAACAGGATTGGCTGGTAAACTAAACACTGGGTGTGAGAAATGAAAGAAATTAAAGATGACTCCTAGTTTTTTGGGTTAAGCACCTAAAAGTAAGGAGTTACACTTATGGAGCTGGGGAAGACTGCTGGGGGAGCAAGTTTGAGAGAAGGTACTGGAATCACAGGTTTAGCTTTATATATATTAAGTTTCAGCTGCCAGTCTGAGAACCAAATAGAAATACCAAGTAGGCAGGTTAAGGAAAGCTCTGGTTGAGGATGAAAGTGCATCTACCTACCTACCGACTAACCATCTCCCATATTCAAAACCTTGAGACTGAGCCGGATCACCAAGGCGGAGATGGAAGACAGACAAGGAAAGAAATGAAAAAGGACAACTCTAGGATATTCCAACCAAAACAGCAAAGACACTCAGATGCAGGAGAAAAAGTCATTCAAGATTTCTATTCCTGGGCAGCCCCGGTGGCGCAGCGGTTTGGCGCCGCCTGCAGCTCAGGGCGTGATCCTGGAGACCAGGGATCGAGTCCCACATCAGGCTCCCTGCATGGAGCCTGCCCCTCCCTCTGCCTGTGTCTCTGCCTCTCTCTCTCTAGCTGTGTCTCTATGAATAAATAAATAAATAAACCTTAAAAAAAAAAAAAAGATTTCTATTCCAACAGTGTTCTGCTCCTAGCCTTTGATTCTTCCTGCTAAGGCCCCAGTCATTGTGGATAAGCCGTCTCTGCAGCGCCTTGTCTGAATTCATGTCTCAGAGAAACTGAGTTAGTCTGGTTTCAGGTTTTGTGAGACAGCAGTAAATAACTCTCTTTCTTTTTCTTTTCTCTTTTCTTTTCTTTTCTTTTCTTCCCTCCCTTCCTTCCTTCCTTCTTCTTTCCTTTCTATATAACAGTTTCTAAAGTCATAATTGTCTGCATAACCAACAGAAAGAGTTCACATAAATATATCCAACAGCAATATTCTTAGTTCTCAGGCTGATGAGCAAAACTGATGTTTTTTTCATGGATCACTTCTACTCATACTCCATTAAAGATTAATCTAGTCATCTGGAAACAGCAAACTCCATGTGAATCATCCCTTTCTCAACTATCTTATCTTCAGTAATCATTTAATTCAAATCTAGAAGAAAAAAAAAAGGAAACAATAGCATAGCAAGATCAGGTTGCAAAGCTAAAAATAAGCTTGCATCAAAGACTAAAACAAAAACCTAACTGAAGCTTTGCTGACTACCACCAGAGAGGGCACTTTCTTGCAGAAGACAATACAGTACAGAATTTCAGCAAGTCTAGTTTTAATCTTTCTGAGCTTAAATATATTGCCTTTAGAATTCCGTGGAGGATTCTGGCTATACTGTTAAACATTTTAAGTACTGACTTTTACAACTGCTTGATGGCTTCACATTTCTACCCAGATTCTGGAAAAAGTGATGGAGTTATAACCCTCCCCCCCCATTTAGATAAAGCAAAATTTCCCATAGGCTTCCTAGTCCCTCTTCCCTCCCCAAAGGTAATCATTCTAATCAGTTTAGTGGTTTTCTTTCCAGCCTCCATTCTAAGTATTTGCATATATATGCACATACATAAATATGTTTTAGGACATTTTATTTTACACAAATCAATCATACTTGCCATTTCATTTCACTAAATGCTTCTGATAGCTCTATGTGTTAGGATATATACATTTCCTTTATTATTTTTAAACTGTTGGATAATATGTAATATGAATATTTCACAACTGAAGTAGTCATTCTCCTAC
This sequence comes from Canis lupus dingo, assembly GCF_003254725.2. Taxonomy (NCBI): domain Eukaryota; kingdom Metazoa; phylum Chordata; class Mammalia; order Carnivora; family Canidae; genus Canis; species Canis lupus. The sequence goes on from NC_064254.1 coordinate 3,704,438, forward strand.
TGAGGGGCACTCGGATTATTTCCAGTTTTTGCTACTACACATTGAAGCTGGCACAAACCTCTTGTACATGTTTCTTTCTGCCTGTGAATAAGCATTTCTCTACAGATACTCAGAAGTGAAAAATGCTGGGCTCAAATATGAACCAAAAAGCACAAAAAGTCACAAGATTTGGTCAAGGTCTCCAAGCCTACGGTAAGAGAGAGGGGAGGAGAGGTAGGAAAACAGAAAATGAGAGCAAAGATTAAAGTCAGAAAACCCCTGCCTCCTTTTTATTTTATATTTGTTATGAGCTCCCAGTGCTCTTTCATGTCCCATGTATGAGGTTACTATTGAGAAACTTACAGTCAAGTTGGATGATGGCTGATGGGCAAAAACACATGAAATACAGAAAAATGTTCCTAGTGGGGAGTATGAGAAATTTAAATTTGTCCCTTTTGGGACTCCTGGGTGGCTCAGTGGTTGAGCATCTACCTTCAGCTCAGAGTGTGATCCCAAGATCTCAGGGATAGTGTCCCATGTCGGGTTCCCACAGGGAGCCTGCTTCTCCCTCTGTCTGTCTCTCTCTCATGAATAAATAACAATTACAATGGGATGGTGGGGGAAGAACCTATGTATCAGCCTTGAAAGTCATGAAAGCTTCCATAAAACGAAATTGACTGCACTGAAAACTCAAAGAAGTGTGCTAGGTGGCAAGGGAACAGGGCAAGCTTTCTAGTTGGAGGGAATCACATGATGTCACGTGTGTGGTATGTCCTGAAATGGAGAGCACTTGCAATGACTGGTGTACAGTGTCCAAAAGCAGTTTAGACATTTAAGTGATCTCTATACCCTACATGGGGCTAGAATTCACAACCTGGGGATCAAGAGTCACATGCTCTTCCGATTGAGACAGCCAGGCACCCTGAAAACAGTAGACTTTTTTTTTTTTTTAAAGATTTATTAGAGAGAGAGAGCACAAGACAGTGGGAGGAGGAGCAGATGGAGAAGGACAAGGCAAACTCCACGCTGAGTACAGAGCCCAATGTCGGGCTTGATCCCACGACCCTGAGATCATGACCTGAGTCAAAATCAAGAGTTGGATGATTAACCATGTGAGCCACCCAGGCACCCCCAGTATAGACATTTTTAAGGCTCTTAGTACATGTTGCCTCCTTCATCATCTTGGGTAGAAATAGTTTTTTAAACCTTGGCTAATTTGGTAGAAGCCAAGATACCAGCTTTTTTTTAGCTGGCATTTATCTGATGACTAGTGAGATGGAATATATATATTTTTTTCATTTATCATTACCTCTCCACTAAAAAGTGGGAATACACAAGGAAGAACTACTTTTCTTCAATCATTATCTTTCTCTCTCTATTCTGAGTTTGCAGGTCAATGAGCAGTACTACACTTTCACCAAGATACCCAAGTCCTAGAACCTTCTCAACTGTGAATCCCTCTGCCAGGATGTCAAGGCTCTCCACCATGCTGCACTCATAACCTGTTCTTTGCTTCTACATCATCTGCCATGTTCAGGACACTAGTCCTAACCCTAACCGAGCCTACAGCAGGAGTCTGACAAATAGTTACCAACTAAGCATGAGTAATTAAGCAACTGAGATCTGGAGGACAAAAGGAACTCTCTAGAACATTCAACAGAGGTTTTCTACAAGTGCGACTGTCTCCAAGGGCATTGTGGAGATAATGCATGTTTCTTGTTGTCATGATGACTGGAGGGCACAACTGGTACTTAGTAAGATGGGACCAGAAATGCTGGACAAACTGCCATAAGAAAGATGGTCTCACTCAAGAACTATCCTGTGTGAATTTTCAAACTCCTACCATACATTTATGTCGGGTGGGAATCCCGCTTTTAACTCTCTGAGCCTAGAATCCAAATGACAAGGTTGAGAACTACTCCAATCTAAACAATCATTTGCAAATGTAGGAGGTCAGGTAGAGAATGGTACAAGTATAGGCCCTACTCCATGCCTATAACCTCATCAACACACACAATGAAGGACATCTACAGACCAAAAATCTACTACACAAAAGCAATACAAACCCTCCTACTCAGTTCTTAGGTTATATTTCATAACCTATCTTACTATTTCTATGCCTGAAAGTGGCCCCCAGATAGGGTAAAGAAGGGTTATATTAGGTATACTGTTCCTAAGTAAAGGAAACTATAACCCAGGTTTACAAAGAAAAGTGATTACCTCCTTGCTGATGCCAATTACTTCCTCTTTAAATAAATATCGTCTTGTCATTTACTACCAATTCAAAACAACCCAGATCCAATCCCTAAATAATCCAAATTAGCACCAAGGGCTAATTCTACCCCTTAGAGTACTCCTCCCTAAAATCAACAGGTTCACACTAACCAGCTTGGAACACATTGTCAGACTCCTCAAAGTATTAACAATGAAAGTACCAGTGATGTGAAAGTATCAATGATGCAAATTCATTCATACTATCTTATAATATAAAAAAGCAAATAATGTTATTAGAAACTAATAACAGTATCAGAATATTATTAAAAACCAGTATCTTAAGAGTAAAAGAGATACAAATAAAAGGAAAAAAACCTTGTAATGTTAAATTTGAAGTGGAAATATTAATGTGAAATCGTGATTTTTCTTTTTCAAAAAGATTTTATTTATTTATTCATGAGAGACACAGAAGGAGACAGAGACACAGAGAGAGAGGCGCAGAGACTTAGGCAGAGGGAGAAGCAGGCTCCATGCATAACTTTATCGCATTACAGGGCAAGGAAGGACTCAAAAGTATACAGAAGGCTGCCTGAAAGGGTACACGCTGACCAAATCTGAGATAATTAAAGAGAATAACGACTGTAACTGACTATAACACAATGAAAAAAAATTAAGATCTATGAACCCAGGAGGTTATTTAAAATAAGAAGAAAAGAGGCACCTGGGTGGCTCAGTGGGTTAAGTGTCCAACTCTTGATCTCAGCTCAGGTCTTGATCTCAGGGTGGTGAGTTTAAGCCCCATGCTGGGCTCTGCACTGGGCATGGAGCTTACTTTAAAAACAAAATAAGAAAAACATGGGAAGGCAAGGAGCATGAAAGAGGAACAAGGAAAAGAGCTTTCTCTTACAGAAGAATTTCAGCTAATTAAGAAAATATCAGAAAATCATTGTATTTCAGTCTCTACTGTAAGGATCTATTTGGTAAGGATCATCAGAAGATGCTAATACGGGTTGAAAGATTGCTGGGAGACAGGATATTCATATAGTGTAGAAGCATTACTCAATAGATTATTTAGGTATTCTGCTGCATAGGCAGACATGCACTGCTACAATGGAGAGATCAGTCAGTAGCAACATGATCAAACATTTTATCAATAATGGCTAGGCAACCTGACATTATGCATCTCCTAATGTTAAATATTAGGAAGCATGCAGCATCACTGATGCAGCAATCTATCAAAAATGTCTATCCTAAAGCTAAACAAGCCTCCAGCCCTGTGCTATTTATTTAATATGATGGCCATTATCCACAAGCAGCTAAAGAGCACTTAAAATGCAGCTATCATAACTGAGGAAATGAATTTAAAATTTTGATCTTAACTAACTTAAAGAGCCATAGATAGCTAGTGGCTACTACACTAGACAGTGCATATATATAACTTCCGAAAAGTTCTACTGGACAGCACTGCTCTAAAAGAAGTTGTTAGAAATACGGGATAAGGAAACAAGTTAAAGGACACGAAGAAGAAACAACCAAAGAAAATCAGAATGTGAGATATTCTATTAGAAAATGATCCTGGACTTTTTAGGTGGGGATAAGAGATTATAGAATTATGAATTTTCTTAGGTGTGACAATGGCATGTGGTAATGTAGGGAACTGGCTTTATTCTAAAAAGATGCATGCTAAAGGACAGAATTTTTTTTTAAGATTTTATTTATTTATTCATGAGAGGCACAGAAGAGAGAGAGAGAGAGACAGAGACAGGCAGAGGGAGAAGCAGGCTCCATGCAGGGAGCCTGACGTCAGACTCAATCCCGGGTCTCCAGGATCACACCGGGGCTGAAGGTGGCGCTAAACCGCTAAGCCACCAGGGCTGCCATAAAGGACAGAATTTAGAGGTGATATGTCATAATATGTATGACTTCTTTTCAAATGGCTTGGCAAAAAAAAAAAAAGTATGTATAGAGATAGAGCAAAAAGCCAACAGATATATCTAGAAGAATATAGTATTTGTTTCACTTTTAAAATTTTTTTCTTATATGTTTGAAATGATTAAAACACTGAGGAAAATAGAGCCAGCCATGGAATTATGGTAATATACTGTCTTCTTTGTGCTTTCTGGATTTTCATTCTGCTAGGAACATAAATTTTTTTAAATAATTTTTTTTTAAAAAGATTTTATTTATTCATATGGGGGGGGGGCAGAGACATAGCAGAGGTAGAAGCAGGCTCCATGCAGGAAGTCTGATGTAGGACTTGATCCCAGGACTCTGGGACCACACCCCGAGCCAAAGGTATATGCTCAACCGCTGAACCACCCAGGCATCCCATAAATTATTTTTATAATCAGGAAAAATGGTGAGCTATAGTAGTCACCGGTTTAATCAAGTAATCAAACTGCTCTGCTAACAACATCAGTAAGTCCTGCAAGGAGCACACAAAAGCCCTCAGATTAAGAGTACTGTTCAGTAATACTTACACTCAACATGGGGCTCTAACTCACAGCCTCAAGATCAAGGGCCACATGTTCCACAGACTAGGCTAGCCAGGTGCCCCCTGGGCACTGCTCAGATTATACTGTTTCCATTTTTTTTTTTTGTTTTTTACTGTTTCCATTTTTAAAACCACTCATGGAGATTTATAGTCTAAAGTACCTATATATTTAAACTAAAATGCTAACACAAATATGTAGTAACATAACGTTTTGAATATGTCAAATTCACAAAGCTGAGAGTATTTACTCAGTAATTTTGCAAAAGTCAAAATGATAGTCCTACAAATTGTCAATCATTTTAAGGTGGACTCCAGAAGTAACCATGGAAGTAATCCAGGAGTAGCCATCTCCCATTTCGTAACAGAGGAGAGGTGCCTTCCTCTGAAAGGAAAGAGAGGCTTCCTTGCTCTAGGGCCAGAGTTGAATTACACTCTTGGCCACGTGAGTGTAGAGCAAAAGCTGAGCACGAGGATTAGCACCATACGCCTCAGCCAGGCCCTTCACTGGAGGTGGTGTCTATGCCAAGGTCTCCTTTCATCCCTGAACTGTAACTGGGAGGAAAGGCCCTTTGCAAGTTCTCAGCTGCCAGAAACAGGAGATTCAATACGGATTTACTTACGGGCCTCTGCCAGCGATCTGCAGGACTCATTCCGCCCACTAACAGAAAACAGCCTCACACACGTTTCCACACTAAAACGTGGTATGCTTTCTCTGTTCATCTTACAGATTTGAAGTTATTTGTTTCTAAGGAAAAGGCTCTTCTCTTGCTATGTCTTCTTTTCTCTTGATATTTTTGCACGTAAGCTTTCTTAGGAGGTCAGAATAAAGACGTTTCCACATGCAAAAATATGTCCATGTTAGGTAAACAAAAATTTCCTGATATTTTTTCATCACTGAACCACATTTCCTATTACGTTCTTTAAAGGGAGATGGGGTGGCATCTGGGTGGCTTAGTTGATTAAGCATCCAACTCTTGATTCCAGCTCAGGTCATCCTCTCAGGGTCATGAGATAGCAGCCTGCATCAGGCTCCTGTGCTGAGTGTGGAGCCTGCTTAGGATTCTCTGTCTCCCTCTCCCTCGCCTCTGACTCTAAAACAAATTCTTTAAAAGGAATTAACTATCAGAATAAGATATTTTAAGAGACATGATGCTTCTTGCATTCTATAATGCTGTGACCAAATGAGCTAAAAATACCTCCTTCCCCAAGTAAAAATAAGGACTCGGTAGTACTTAACAAAACACAATCTGTCTTAAGGAAAGTAGAATCCAGCATATCATTTTACTTCATAGTTTCCTCCTCAAGATCTGAATATAGCTGATGCATAATAAGCATTTACGGTTATTTTCTGACCAACTTTTTATTTTGAAAAGGTTCAAATATACAGAAAAATTCTTTGCCTATTTTTGTCCCTATTTTTAAGATAAATCTGTAGGTGCACATAGCCATGCATATACCTTATTATTAATAACTCAAAATCATGTAATTTAAAGTTTCTTAAAAATTAAATCCTGGAAATTCAGAGAATAGTCTTTTTTTTTTTTTTAGAAGCAGGCTCCATGCCGGGAGCCTGACGTGGGACTCGATCCCGGGACTCCAGGATCGCGCCCCGGGCCAAAGGCAGGCGCTAAACCGCTGGGCCACCCAGGGATCCCCCCAGAGAATAGTCTTTAAATGAAAACTGCTTTTCAACATCTTAGGTTGATTTATGGTCTCTCTTGATTTACAATAATTTATATATGGATATATTTCCTCATATTAACATTTCCATTAAACAGTGAAATGCTGCCAATATTAAAAACCTTTATTTGCTTTCACTTATCATTTAGAAGACTGAAAAATAAAAAACTGTCTTCTTCAAAGAGGCTGAAGCTCATCACTTTACAGCTAAAAATAAAGTAAAAATCTGAAACACAGCTCATCAACCTCACTAAGAACACATTTTGGTTGTTTTTTTGTTTTGTTTTTTACTTTTAAAAAAAGATTTATTTATTTTAGAGAGAGGGAGAGGGAGACAATCTCTAGCAGACTCCCTGCTGAGCAGAGAGCCCAATGTGGGGCTCAATTCCACGACCCTGAGATCATGACCTGAGCCAAAACCAAGAGTCAGACACTCAATCGACTGAGCCACCCAGGCCCCCCTGGTTGTTTTTCATATGGACCTTTTAGTATTACTATTGTTGTTTAAACCCATATGCATGTATTATTTTAACATTTTTGAAAAAAATTTTTGAAAAAAAAATTTTTAAAAATTAGTTATCTAGGGGTACCCTAGGTGGCTCAGGTCATGATCTCAGGGTTGTGAGACTGAGCCCCACTTCAGGCTCCACACTGGATCTGGAGCCTGCTTTAGATTCTCTTGCTCACCCTCCCCTCCTCCCCCCACCTCCCAACCTTGTGTGCCTCTTTTTCTCTAAAAAATATTAGCTGCCTATATTAAAAGACCAGATCTCACATGAGACTCTAGCTTTCAAGATTCTCTTGAAACATCAGAACCATATCGGGTCTTGATTGCTACATGACAACTAACAGCTAGGCCTGAGTAGGAATTGCCTTGTGACCAGGGCAGGCTCTCCCCATATGGTTAGAACTACATCCACTATCAACTGCTTGTCCACTTCCCTACATACAAGCTTATAAGCTGGAGGACCCCTAGCCATGACATTACTTCCCACCTTTTCCCCATCATATTAATCTGATTAAAAATATTTGTAATATATTCTGATACATATTTTGTGATTAAACTTTGGGATTTTAAAAGAATCATGTTATTTCTCTAACAAATTCTGTGATTCCCTATCCCCACCTTTTGGACACAACTGTTCAGGCTGAGGCCAAAAAATAAAGATGAAAATACAATGTAGTCACACAGAGCCTTTACGTTTTACTCCACTTCAAATAGAGTCAAATACTTATGACCTAAAAAGAAAGGGTGACAAAGTAGTATCTTAAATTATTCCCAAATAGTTACAGGCTTTTTAAATGTTCTACTTGTGTATAACAAGAGCTGTGAAAGACTGCTTCTTTGTTAGAGACAGTTCTGAGATTCCATATGGAGCTTTCTAGTTGCTAGGACATATATATTAGAGTACAACTATTTTTTTCTTTTTTTGGCAGAGACAGGGAACACAGAGTACAAGAGTTCGATAAGAAGATATAGATTTTTAAAAAAGGTTTTATTTATTTATTTGAGAGAGAGAGGGAGAGAAAGAGCAAGGAGGGAGACAGAGGGAGCGGGAGAAACAGACTCCCTGACCAGGGAGCCCAATGTGGAGCTCAATCTCAGGACCCCGAGATCATGACCTGAGCTGAAGTCAGAGGTTTAACTGACTGAACCACCCAGGGGCCCGAGATAAAAATGGGGCCTCTGGGTGGTTCAGTCAGTTAAGAGTCAGACTCTCAATTTCAGCTCAGGTCAGGATCTCAGGGTTGTGAGACTGAGCCCTGCACTGGGCTCCCTGCTGCGTGTGGAGCCTGCTTATGATTCTCTTCTTCCGCCCTCCCCACACCCCTGCCCCCGGCTCATGCATATGCTTTCTCAAAAAAAGACAATGATGATGATGATGATACAGATTTTGAAAATAAAGTCCACTATAGTATCTTCCACGCTCTTATCTGAAAATGAGATCATGAAGGGTTATAATAGATTCCTGATGGGATGATGTAAGATTAGGAAAGCTAGAGATAACAACAAACACCTCTCCACTCCTAAGGCAACTGTGACTCTTGATATTATACTAAGGCACCTAGACGCTCAAAAAACTCCTAAATGAAGGTGAATTAAATCAAACGTTCTGTGACACTTTTACGTTTTGTATAGTGTATTAAAAACTTGAGATTTTTCCCTGTACAAGAAGTACAGGGAAGTATAAGAAGACCTCATTAAAGAAATTTCTAAGATCGTGAGTTTATATGGCAAAGCAACAGGTGGTTAAGAGTCAGAGGAGTAGCAGAAAAATGTGGTATCATGAGACAAGTGAGGAAGTCAGAGAACAAGCTACACCTTTTTTTTTAAAGCTGTACCTATGTCATAGATTAATGATCAAGCTGCCTACAAATACTTTATAGTTGGGTATGCTGGAAATGGCTCCATGGACATAGGCCTTGTCCAGACATGAAGCAGCAGACAAAAGGAACTGGCATTTGGCCACATATTTTCAATTGTCACCACAGACTACACTTCTATAAAAGCAGAAGGCACCCATCTTTAACATCCTTTTTTTTTTTAAATTTATTATTTTTTAATTTTTATTTATTTATGATAGTCACAGAGAGAGAGAGAGAGAGAGAGGCAGAGACATAGGCAGAGGGAGAAGCAGGCTCCATGCACCGGGAGCCCGACGTGGGATTCGATCCCGGGTCTCCAGGATCGCGCCCTGGGCCAAAGGCAGGCGCCAAACCGCTGCGCCACCCAGGGATCCCCATCTTTAACATCCTTGAAGAGGTCACAGTTGAAGGTATGCACGTATCTTTCTCCCAATTCTGTTTTCAGATGTTTTTTATTTTTGTGATAACGCTCTTGGTTCGCTCAAGGTGAGAAGAGAGATGAAACATCAACAGAAGACACAACAGTTTCAGATCCAGTTTCTCTTTTTTTTCTCTGTTAGCCAACAGTTTTACCTTTCCTATTGAATTAGCAAGAAAGAATAGCTCTGAAAACTACACAAAGAGGTGCTTTTCTTTTTGATTACAGAGGGTGTCTCATGGTTGGCTCACACGAGCCTTTGCTGCCCTGGGCTGGAGATGCACTGTTACCAAAGCTCCTGGGGGGCCTGGGGAGAGAGCCCCAGCCCTCCCACTCAATGGGGGTCACTTTAATAGGATTCTGACCATAAGCAGCTAAAAAACGGAGGCCAGTTTCCAAAAGGGAGTATTTTAGCCCTTGAAATGTGACTGCTAATGTTTCAAGTGCTACAGATTTATTGGTTTCTGAAATTCAGCCAACATGCTGAAATGTTTAAGCTGGGTTAAACAAAGCTTCTGAATAGATTCAGTTGTCTTTTTCTTTTTTAAAAAAGATTTTATGTATGTATGTATGTATGTATGTATTTATGAGAGAGAGAGGGAGAGAGAGAGCGTGTGCGCGCGACCGCACACAAACACGCACAAACAGGAGGAGCAGTAGGCAGGGGGAGAGGGAGAAACAGACTCCCAGCTGAGCAGGGAGCCCGATTCCAAGCTCAATCCCAGGACTCTAAGATTATAACCTGAGCTGAAGGTAGACACTTACCTAACTGAGCCACCCAGGCACCCCAAACAGACTGAGTTTAATGGTATCTTGGCCCAACAACAAGGCCATAACAGCTACTTAGTAATTCTATTCCATTCATGTTTATACAGAATATTTTTCTAGTAATAAATATATGTTCAATGCAGAAGATGATAATCTCTGAGCTAATCCAAAGATAACCTGAATGAACATCTTGGCAGACATTCTTTCAATGAGCACAGCATAGAAGCATGTGGGTGCTGAGACTAGATGTTCTGGGTTGAAATCTTACCTTGAGCACACTTGGTTGGGCACAATTTGTTTGGACAAATTACTTAATCTTGTGCGCTTGGCTGGCTCAAACCTGTTTTTTTTCTCACCCGCAGAATGTAGACTGTGACAGTTCCACTATCTCATAGGGTCTGGAGAGGATTTAATGAGGCAATATTTGCAAAATGCTTAGAACAGAGCTTGACACATAGTAGATGTGCAAGCAATGTTATTTTTTCCGCACAAATAGACACACACATTTCTTTTCCACTAAATGGTTTTACATCATAAATACTGTTTCATAGTCTGCTTTGACCACTTAGGAATGTGCTGCAAACATGTTCCTGTGTTAGTAAATATTTTTTTTCCCCACATACACAGGATCCTCCCAGTAAAGCTGCTGCAGATGTTCTGAAGCATGAGCGGCCATACTTTTATAGCACATGATATCTTGACACTCTGAACACAGCAAGAGAAATAAGAAATCAGCAATCAAAGCAAAGTTAAGGCAAATGTCTTCAAAATGTCCAGGAGCTAATAATGTCACCTGGCAGCTGCACCCATGGGTCAGGTCATCTCTGCTGGGAAAGCTGAATGTGAGATGCAGGTGAGCAGAAACCAGGAGGCTGAGAAGAGATTAGAGAAGCAGCTCATCTACAGAAGACAGCGACTAGGTTCCAGGAGCCATACTGCATTCCCACCGCCGTTCCAGGCACTGTGAGCAAGGCCTGTCTGCACCCTGTGACCCAAGTTTCCAGTCCTGCGTGCCTGGCTGGACAGCTACTGTGACATTGAACTATTCTTCTTCGTTTAACTGAGACCTGCCGGTATGTTTACTCCTGACAACTCAAAAGGGCCTACCTTGTATTTATGGGGCTGCTCTAAGTAGTCCTGTCAATAACTGAAACACTTGTTTTGTTAAGTACTTGCTGTGAGTTAAGTACTTGCTGTGTGTTAAGCACTGGGGACTGAATAGTGAGCAAAAAGGAATGGTGCCCAACTACACAGAGACAGACAATTAAACAAAGATGACAGATATCATGATGCTAGAAGTATAAACTGCAAGGGAAACACACAGAAAGAGCAGTGAGTCTACAGGGAGGCATCACAAAGACTTTATGGAGGAAGGAGCCTTCAGGTTGAAGGACAAAGTTAGCCAGGCATGCCAGATACTGCAGTGTTCACTCAGTACACATTCCTGCCCAGTGTAGAATCTACAACCATTAGCCTTCTCAAGTTAGAATCTTGATAGAGCAAAAGTGGACTAGATCAGCATTTCCAACCAGGCCACCTAAGAGTCTTGGCCTCACTTAACAGGGAGGGCTTGGTTTCTTTGGTGGGTGGGTGTCTTTCAATCCTAGAAATCTTGAGAATGAAATACAGAAATATTTAAGAGAATCAAAATTGTAATATATTTCTACGTTAGGAAGGAAACCAGAGATATTTTATAATTTTGTAATGTGCAAAAGAATTTGGCCTAGGGCGCCTGGCTGGCTCAGTCGGCAGAGCATGTGACTCTTGATCTCAAGGTCATGAGTTTGCGCCCCATGTTGGGCACAGAGATTACTTAAAAAAAAAAAAAAAAAAAGAACTTGGCCTATTAGAGTATAACCTTGGTTTTCAAAATATAACTGAATAATTTTTTTCTGATTTGTCTTTTTAAGTTGAAAATCTCAGTTTACATATGTTATGGGAATATTTTAAGAATCTAAGATTCTAAGACTCACCTCATTTGTAAAAATTTTTTTTAATATTTATTTACTTAAGTAATCTCTACACCCAATGTAGTGCTCAAAACTCAAGACCCTGAGATCAAGAGTCGCATGTTCCACTGGGTGAGCCAGTCAGGCGCACGACGTTTAATACGTGAGATTCACAGGACTTTTTTGTTGAAGAGCTTCATAAGGTTTTTATTTTTTAAGTCAGACAACTGAAGTTCTTTAGAAAGTACTTCTATTTAGCTCTATAAATCCAATTTGAAACCTCTGAATTAACTGGTCTAAGTACTATCCAAAAGTGACCAGTAAAATCTCCTACGTTTATATAGAGAACAATCAGAGCTGTAAGCATTATGAAAAAAATTAACTTTTTGAATGTGTACTTTACAAAAGTCGTACCATTTTGTTTTTTGTTTTTTTTTTTAAAGATTTTATTTATTCATGAGAGACACAAAGAGACAGAGAGAGAGAGAGAGGCAGAGACACAGGCAGAGGGAGAAGCAGGCTCCATGCGGGGAGCCCAACATGGGACTCGATCCTGGGTCTCCAGGATCACACCCTGGGCCGAGGGCAAATACTCAACTGCTGAGCCACCCGGGCTGCCCAAGTTGTATCATTTTGAAACCTAAACAAACCCCTGAATAGTGATTTCTGCTCACAAAAGCTACCCTTAAAAAAAAAAGAAAAATCTTTCTATATCCTCTCTGATTCCAAGTCTTATGCTCTGTTGATGGATGTGGAATTGGAAGAACCATCCCCTCTATTTTATTTTGACAGAAGTACTGGAATGTTTGTTTTCACAATGACATCTCACCAATTTTTATTGTTTGTGCAAACATTTGATTTATTCTGTATTGTATTCTAGAGTTCACAGACATTTATCCTCTCAATAATGCTAGAACAAAGTACAGGGTGTGGTATGACTCTCCTCTGACTTGCTCAGAGTCAGGCAGGGTTTAATTTCAAGCTCAGGACCCTGTGCAGACAGGAGGGAGTGCAGATCCTGAATATCTGAGGACAGGATCCAAGCACTATGCCCCATCCCCACTCATTCTCACTACCTGTGGAATGGCATTTCCAGGAAACAAAAGAGTGAGCAGGGCACCCTACACCCTTACTTGTCCCTCACTACATTTCTACTTATCACCTAGTTCTCTCCATCTTCACTGCATGTGTATAACCCACAGATGACTCAACTATAACACTCAGAATCCAACAACAGTAATGGCAACTGATATATGCTCTCCTGAGACAGATGCCAAATCCAAACATGGTCCACAAAGGTATAGTGGTCAGATGTGCCCCCACAACTCCTAAAACCAAGTAGCAAGTTTTGCACAAAGTCTCTGAACTTTTTCCCTTTCTCTGTATTCTAAAACCATCACTCCATTTCAGGTTTACCAACCACATTTCTGAATCTACAACTGCCACAGAAGCTCTGTCAAACATCACTTTTGCTTTAGGTACTGTGGAACCTACAGCAGCCAAAAGGCAAAAAGATTCTGGTGCCCTCAGGCCTAGAAAGGCAGAGTACAGAATCACATCTGCCCGTCCAGGCCACCCTACCCCTATGCATTCCCCATTATCTCAGGTCTGATAAGAACGGGGGACACCAATTCTTACTACTGTGAGAAGGCCTTCTCACATCCTCTCGGACAGTATCTATCACTCCCCTACACTCTGATCATTTCCATTTGGGGTAACCCTTCAGGACTTTTACTGTTGCATCCCTTGCTCCACCTGTCACAGAAGCATGTATTCGTTAATTTCTGTTCACCGGGCAGCCCGGGTGGCTCAGTGGTTTAGCGCCTGCCTTTGGCCCAGGGCATGATCCTGGAGACCTGGGATAGAGTCCCACATCAGGCTCCCTGCATGGAGCCTGCTTTTCCCTCTGCCTGTGTCTCTGCACGCCCCCCCCCCACCCCGTCTCTGTCTCATGAGTAAATAAATAAAATCTTTAAAAAAAAAAATTTCTGTTCACCTAGTTGTGTACTGTGCACATGCAAGGAGGATATAAACCACAAAACATACTTTATGCTCTCAGAGATTATAGTCTAGTTATGGACTCCAGATAAATGATAAAATGACAGAGTTGCAAGTCAACACAAGCCTGTAGGAGTTCAGAGCGAGGAAAGAATTCCTTACATATTCCATGGGTAAGATTAGTCTCAGGGCACTTCAGCAAGGGCTGAACCCAAAAGAAATATAGGAGACTTGTTCTTAGTGCTATTTTAGATGTCCTTAGCATCAGTTTTCAGTTCCCTCTGGAACAAAGAAATGGATCTAAAAAGCACTAGCCATATGGCCAGGGCAAGTTAATGGGTGTGATAAAACTTACATCACCAAGTTAGGAGTCTTAAGTGAAATAACATAAGCAAAGCAAGGAACAGCATGGCATCACCACTGCAGGCTATGGAGGAATGTTAGTTCCTTCCTCCTGGCTTTGAACTGCAATCTGTATCTCAGTTTGCCCAAACTGTAAACTCTAGAAGTAAGGGAACTAAGGTACTTCTTTTGACTACTTACTCTAGATTATCTAGTAAAATATACTGGGTGTGGTCCAGGAATTCAGGACATATATGCTGAATAACTTGTGACTAAATAACAAAGAACAAACTATTATCTCTCTTTTTTTTTTCTATTATCTCTTTAATGGCATTATTAGTAACACTTTCTGGCTAACAGAATTGCTGCTTTAGCCACTGTTGTATAGCCAGGATCCAGGAAGCAGAGGAGAACAACAGCCTCTTCCTCCATCTCATTAATGAGAACAAGCCATATATCAATACTGCCTGTCCCTCTTATTTCTTAGGGCTGATGAACTACTTGTTCTTGATCTTCTGCTACAGGTAAGAGAGGTAATGCTGAAAGAGCTCCATGGGGAAATCACAAAAGACTATCTGGTATGGTTAGATATGGTCATTACCAGAGCCTTCGCCCTACACAGAGTGCCCAACAAACATTACCAGGTCACAACCTGACCATCCCTTTAATCAAGGAAGCACAAGGTAACTGGTAAACTCCTTCTTTCTGTGATCACGAGTATGCTTACTCAGTGAGTGGTGATAAGGAACTACACAGACATGACAGACTCACGATTACGAGGTACAGCCATGCCTTTCCTCCTCAGTGCGTACCTCCTCACAGACTTCACGGACTGCTGCCACGCTTGGCTCCTCCTCAGGCTCCATGCCTCCCCCAGGAACAATCCATCGGTCTGGATGGCGACTACTGCTCACAAGCAGCACCTGAAAGTCACAGGGGTCACGTGGGTAGTTAAAAATAAAAGACACTATTTGTACAAACTCAGACTCTGGGACCTGAGACCCATTTTTTGTTTATACCTCTCCAGGTCACTTCTTGTAGAGTAGCTTTTGCTTCTATTGGAAAAAGTAAGATAGTCCACCTGGTAAAAGCAGAAAGGCATCTGACCTAGTGTCCAGTACCTCTCCCTTCCCTCAGGCTCTCAGTCACTTATCCCATCTACCCTCTCCTTTGTTCCTTTCTTTAAAGCCCTTTGAACACAGAGTTGACAAGGACTGGGGGGAAAAAAAGCCCATGAGCGCTGTGAGGGCTGGCCAGAAGGAAAGAAGTCCTTAGCCCTAATTGGTACCATCGTCCCAATACCTTCTTTCCCAGATCCTCACTCCTGGTCCATCAGATGGCTACAGACCAAAACCACACACCACCCCTAAGTTCTAAGTGTGCACTGAGAACCCAACTCCCTCATCTACATGAAGTCAAAATCTTCATCATGCTTTCAGCTGAGATAAAACTAGAACTCTTCTTACTAGGGAATTTTATTAAGAAAGGAGAGAAGACCAACCAAACACACATATAAAATCCTGATAGAGACTATGGTTTACTAATGCAAAATTAACCAGCATCCTAGTTATGTATGAAATAAAATCCTGGAAGGTCTCAGTTTCCTTTTCCTTACCCCTCTCTAGGACAGATGCTAAACAGTTAGCTAGACTTCTCCTTTGGAGGTAGAATTGGGTGGGCATTACTTCCAAAATGAAAGGAATCCTCTATAGTTCCCTACACCATCCCTTTCTGACAAAGTCTCAATTTTGACCCTCCATCCCTATTCCACCTGTGCACTTCACTTCTACTCCGCAGTCATCCTTGTTGCCTGAAAGAAAATGCTATGTATTCTGTAGTGCTTGTAGATTCCATTACTGACTTCTGGTGACCTTCCTTCTGGTCATCTTCCATCTATCCCTTGAGGCTTCTGCAACTACATGAGCCCTTGGAAATTCTACCTTTTTCTCATCCTTAATCCCTTTTCTTCATGTCATGATAGATTCTCTTGATGTTCCTCTATAAAGCCTGTGATCTGCTGACTCAGGGAACCATGGAGGAAGGAAATCTGTGAATCCATATACAGTCACCAATATACAGTCTATACCTGGCTGGCTCAGTCGGTAGAGCATGTGACTCTTGATCTTGGGGTCATGAGTTTGAGCTCACTCTGGGGGTAGAGTTTACTTTAAAAAATAATTTAAAAAACAAAAATAAATAAAACAGCAATAAATCCTTATGACCTTGAATTTGGTAAGACATGCTGAATTCTTAGACATGACACCAAAACCATGAACAACAAAAATTAGATAAGTTGGACTTCATTAAAATTAGAATCTTCTGAGCATTAAGAATATGAAAAAGTGACTTACAGAATGGGAGGAAATATTTGCAAATCATCTGACAAGGGCCTGCTATCCAAAATATGAATACATAAAAATACATACAATGACAACAAAAAGACAAGCAACATTTCTCCAAAGAAGATCTACAAATAGCCAAGGAGCACATGAAAAGATGCTCAACCTCATTAGTCACTAGGAAAGTACAAAGTAAAACCAACATGAGATGTGACTTTACACCCACAAGAATGGCTATATTTTTAAAAATAACAAGAACTGGCAAGGATGTAGAAAAATTGGAACCCTTAAACACAAGACAAGAATGTCAAATAGTTCAGGCACTATGGAAAGTTTGTGGTTCCTCAAGAACTAAATAAAAACTACCATAAGGGGTGCCTGGGTGTCAGTCAGCTAAGCATTCAACCCTTGATGTTGGCTCAGGTCATAATCTGGGGGTTGTGAAAATGAGTCCTGTGTTAGGCTCTATGCTCAGTGGGGAGTCTGCTTGAGATTCTCTCCCTCTCACTCTGCACCCCCATCCCTGCTCTCAAAAAAACAAACAAAAACCATATGACTTAGCAATCCCACTCCTAGGTATATGCCCAAAAGAACTGAAAAGAGGTGCTTAAATACTTACACATAAATGTACATTATTCACTGTAGCCAAAGTGTAGAAACAAATGTCTATCAATGAATGAATGGATAACAAAATGTGGCATACACATGCACAGGAAGAGTATTTAGCCATAAAAAGAATGAAGCCGGGATCCCTGGGTGGCGCAGCGGTTTGGCGCCTGCCTTTGGCCCAGGGTGCGATCCTGGAGACCCGGGATCAAATCCCACATCGGGCTCCCGGTGCATGGAGCCTGCTTCTCCCTCTGCCTGTGTCTCTGCCTCTCTCTCTCTCTCTCTCTGTGACTATCATAAATAAAAAAAAAAAAAAAAAAAAAAAAGAATGAAGCCCTGATACACAACACACAGCTGATGAACTTTGAAAACATTATGTTAAGTGAAAGCTAGACTCAAAAAATCACATATTGTAAGATCCCAATTATGTTCAATAGGCAGAATGGGTCAATGCACAGAGACAGAAAGCAAACTGGTAGTTGCCAGGGGTTGGGGTGAAGGGAAGAACAGAGAGTAACTGCTTAATGAGTATAGGATTTTGTTTGGGAGTGATCCAAGTGTTCTGAAACTACCTAAAGGTTGCTAAATGCCACTGAATTAGTGGAACTAAATGCCACTGACTTGTTCACTTTTAAATAGTTAATGTCATGTTATGTGTACTTCCTTCCAATAAAATAAAACTGGTTTTAAAATCATAGTAAATTTTTAAAAGCTAAATTTAGGAGTCAGTGCTATTACTTTCTATCTCAGAGCTTACACTCCAAGGGAGTGGCCTTCCCAAAAGTTATCCTTAGTTTCATATAATATTAAATCATAAAGCTGAAATAATATACTATTTCCATAAAAGAAGAGGGAGATCATTGCCATACTCCTCCCATCTTATAATTGTGGCTAATCTTACATTTTAAAAAATTCCTTATCAAGTACACTTATTGTGATGAACACTGGGTGTTATATGTGTGATGAATCACTAAGTTCTATTCCTGAAACCAATGTTATACTATATGCTAACTAGAATTTAATAAAAACTTTTTAAAAGTTTTTTTTTTAAGATTTTATTTATTTATTCATGAGAGACACAGAAAGAGAGAGAGACCGAGACACAGGCAGAGGGAGAAGCAGAAAAACTTTCTTATCAAAATAAAAACAGGGGCACCTGCCCCTCCTCCTGTTTATGCTCTCTCGCTCACTCCCCCAAATAAATAAAATCTTAATAAATATACAAATAAAATCCAAACATAATCATGTTTGTTAATTTACGTTAAACAGCTTTATTTATTTATTTTTAAATATTTTGTTTATTTATTCATGAGAGACACAGAGAGAGGCAGAGACACAGGAGAGGGAGGAGAAGCAAGCTCCATGCAAGAAGCCCGATGCGGGACTCGATCCTGGGAATCCAGGATCACGCCTTGAGCCAAAGGCAGACAGACGTTCAACCACTGAGCTACCCAGGTGTCTCAGTTAAACAGCTTTAAAAAAAAAAAAAGACTTATTTATTTGACAGAGAGAGAAAGAGAGCACACACAAATAGGCAAAGCGGCAGGCAGTGGGAGAGGGAGAAGCAGGCTCCCTGATGAGCAGAGGGCTGGATGCAGAACTCCAGGATTCCGGGATGATGACCTGAGAGAAAGGCAGACACTTAACGAATGAGCCACCGAAGTGCCCCTAAGCACCTTTTTAAAAAAAGTCTTCCAAAGACTTTCTAGATAATGGCATTTAAGTCCTATCAATCCAATCTGCAAAGAAAACTCAAGAAGAAAGAGTAGAAAAATTGGTTAATCTTTCGTTGATTTGTTATATAAACAACACATAGTCTTTCTTCCTAGAGTTTTCCCACTTGGCAAAGTGTTACACAGCCATTCTAAACCTAAGCGTTTGCTTGAAAAGCTGACTAGGGCCATCCAATTAGGTTATAGTCCAAATGAAAGGGACAATTGCAAGCCAAAGCAAAGAAAACCTCTAACATAAAGTATAATTTAATTTCTAAATTTCAATCCTTGTGAAATATTAATTAGTAAATCTAGAAAGTGTTATTACCTTGCACATTCAAAGCATGGCTATGTGAGGTAATACTACATATAATAGTGACACTGGGAAAAACAAGCCTCATTACTTTGTAGTCACTCTTCAAAGCAAACACCATTACCAGTAAACAGTTCTCCTGGCTTAGTTTCCTTGACAACCCACTGAAAACTTACTGCAAAAAAACCAAAACATTCTTTACTTTAGCTACAGGCTTTACTCCTTCCTATCTTAGAAAACACTAAATGGTGTTTCTGGTCAGTAAATTCTGATTCTGAAGCTTGATTTTTAAGTACAGAATTATCTGAAAAGAAATTAAATGAAAAAATTAAATGACAAAATTAAACCTATAAATGACATACTAAGGAAAAAAAAAACAATTTGTTATTTATTCAACATTCATTAAGCATCATTATAAACCAGGAATGGCAGTTGCAGCTTAAAACCTCTGCAATTTTAAGGCAGTTCAAAGTAAGGGACTGGACAACCAGGTATCACACCTTTCATGAAACTGTTATCACCAAGACAGGTGATTATCAGTGCAGAGATGGATAAATGTACCTAGAGAACACACCATATCCAACTCCTGGATTTATGGTACAGGTGGTCCTATAGAGCAGGGAGAGATCAACAGGTAGGGCTGGGGGATAGGTTGTTATCCACATGGACACAAAGGAAAATCCTTATATTGATTAGGGACACAAATATGCAATGAAAGACTAAAGAAATCTATGGGAATGATAAACCTAATGGGGGAAGAGTTACATAAAGGGCTTACTTAAGCTTGGAATAGTAATGTTTTATTTCTTAAGGTTTTAAAAATTGCTTTAAAAATGCTTAATACAAATTTTCCTTTTTCTTTTTTAAAAGATTTTATTTATTTATTCATAAGAGACACACAGAGAGAGAGGCAGAGGGAGAGACGGAGGCAGAGGGAGAAGCAGGCTCCATGCAAGGAGCCCGATGTGGGACTGGATCCTGGATCCTGGGATCACGCCCTGGGCCGAAGGCAGATGCTGAACTGCTGAGCCACCCAGGCGTCCCCAAATTTTCAAAAGAATATAAAAGAGGGTGCCTGGGTGGCTCAGTTAAGCCTCTGGTTCTTGGTTTTGGTTCAGGTCATGATCTCAGGGTCCTGGGATTGAGCCCCACATCAGGCTCCAGGGTCTGCACAGAGTCAGCTTGTCCCTCTCCCTCTGCTCCTCCTCATGCATGCTCTCTATCTCTCCCAAATTAATAAATAAAATCTTAAAATATATATACATAAAAGAAAGCCATAGCCCCTGCCCCAAAGGAAATGAGTATCTAGTGGAGAGAGGAAGGGACAAAAAAGTAATAATACAGGTTGAGGAATGCTTTGGTTGAGGTAGGCACGGGATACTACAAAGACTGAAAAGAGACACCTAACCCAGGCTTGGGGCAGGAGGAGGGGAAGGCAGTAGAGGGATAAGACGTTTCTTAAAGGGAGTGACTTGAGGTAAATCCAAGCTCAAGAACGACATTTATTCAACAAAAATCAGAAGCTTACTGTGTGCCCATGTGCTTATTAGGACATAAAAGCAAGGTAGATACAATCTCAGTTCTCAAGAAATTTAAAGTCCAGTGGATAAGACAGACAAGAAGTCAGGAACTGTTTCTATTTCAGTAACTGTGGCAGAGATCATAATGTTCATCAGATATTTTATGTGCTTGTTTATGGTATTTGAAGCCCCTCTGCTATTAGGTGGGGCCACCTGACTGTTTCTGACTAAGGAAATGTGAACAGAAGGGACACACACTTCACTTCTGGGCTAAGGCAGGGAGAAACCCACCCAGTCTCTTTTCTCTTCCTCTGTCACAGTGCCCAAGGACATAGTGAGTTCCAGTTGGTGTAGCTGTAAGATGGGGCCTCTGATTGGAAGAGACCCTGTGTAAAGCACAGCCTCTGAAAAGTGACTTGTAACAAGCAATACAACTGTGTTGTGTTAAAACAATGAGATTTGGGGGTTAATCTGTCATTACAGCATAACCTAGTTTATCCTGATTAACAGTGTGAGAGGTCAGTGAAATGTCTAAGGATCTCTTCTGTTGACTGCCTCATACCCAAACCTTAAGCACAGAGCTTGACCCATTATTAGTGTCCAATAAAAGTTTAATGAGCAAATCAAAGAATGGTCCAATGACTGAATGAACAAACAAGTGCTTTAAAAAAGGAGTGCAGAAAGCATATAGAAGGGGTTACTCAGGGAGGCTGAACAAAAGGCAGGGGTCTAATTATCAAGAGTTTGGATTGAAACCTGAAGGCAATGGGTAAATCAAGCAAGTTGTTTAAGCAAAGAAATAACATAACCCAATTTGTTTTTGTTTTTAATTTTAAGAGTTTATTTAAACAAAAACTAAAGCCTTCTGGGCAGCACCAAACTAGAAGTGGCTAGGAGCACTCTTCCAATTTGGGTTTTAGAAAGGTCACTTTGACTTGAGCTGGACGTGGGCAAGCTTGGTAAGCAGAATAGGTTCACACATTTAATTCCGGTTGAGAAAGGAGGAGGACAGAAGTGAGAGTGGGAGGGAAATTACAAGTTCTCAGATAAAGAGAAAGAAGCTTCCATAGGACCAAATGATTGACAGATTATGGGCTAGGTCAATGGTGGAGCTGCCCTCCAAGGAAAATGTGAAAGGTCAGTGGAGGAGCAAACCACAAGGAGGATATCCTCTGAACATATGAATTGAAAATATAATGAGATGTCTAGTGAATATTTCTTTTAAAGATTTATTTATTTATTCATGAGAGAGAGAGAGAGGCAGAGACACAGGCAGGGGGAGAAGCAGGCTCCATGCAGGGAGCCCGATGTGGGACTCGATCCCAGGACCTGGGATCATGACCTGAGCCAAAGGCAGATGCTCAACCACTGAGCCACCCAGGCATCCCTCTAGTGAATATTTTCTAGTGGACAAACATATAAATGTGGGACTGGAGGTAAGAGAGAAGAAGATTTGGGGGAAAAAATGGTCTTAGATTCTTTGAGCCAGGATGAGACTAACACAAGAGAGAATTTACATATTTGCAAAGCTCTACCTATTGTTCACCCTTCTTGGTGTCAGAAAAGTTTCTATTCCCATCACCAAGACCACAGTGGGGGTAAATATATTCCACATATCCTAGGTTAAAGTTCTGGAAATGTTTTCCTTTTTTTTTTTTTTTTTTTTAAAGGGATGCCTTGGTTGCTCAGCGGTTGGGCATCTGCCTTCAGTTAGGGGTGTAATCCTGGAGACAAGGGATTGAGTCCCGCATCGGGCTCCCTGCATGGAGTCTGCTTCTCTCTCTGCCTGTGTCTCTGCCTCTCTGTCTCTCATAAATAAATGAATCTTAAAAAAAAAAAAAAAAAAAAAAAAAGATTATGCTGATAATCTACATCACAGGAAATCCTGATTAACAAGCTATAGATCTTAGATATATTACTAATTTCCAGAAAACTACATTCAGTAATACACCCAACATGATATCATTTCCAACAATACAATGCCCCTGACATTTGACAGCCCCTCAGCACAGCCATTACTGCCAGAGAACTTTGCTGGTATCCTAGATGACACAAGGGCTGCACCCTACCAAATCTGTGATATGCTCTGCAAACTACTTTACAGAGTAGTTTGTAATCATTTCTGTGCTCCTTCTTGTAATAAGACCAAAATAATAGTGAATAATTATCTGCTTGGATTCCAGATAAACAGAAATGTTACTATTTTTTACAGAATGTATTATGTATGTGTGTAAATATTTGAGATTTTTAAAAAGTAGGTTCCACACCCAGTGTGGAGTTCGACACAGGGCTTGAACTCACCACCCTGAGACCAAGATCTGAGCTGAGATGAAAAGTTGGGACACTTAACCGACTGAGCCACCCAGCTGCCCTATAACACAATATTTTCGAGAACAGCTGCTACAAGTTCTTGTGTAGAAGGACCCTATAAAAATATCAAAAAGATGAGTTAAGCTCTCAGCAAGAAGTCAAATAACTTGTTCAAGTTAAATCAATAAGTAATCACAGGGCCAAGTATTAGTAGTATCAGTTCCTAGAGTTTTGAAACCATTTTACCCTCTATTTTTTTCCAACACAGGAGCTCAAAATACTGCTCAAGGGGACATAAACAGTCAGTTTACAAAATGCCTTATAAACATCTCTTTATCTAGCTAATCAGACTGCTTATTTAATGAAAGGAAATTCTCTGTCTAGTACAAAGAAACATCATACTGTGCTGTGAATAGATATTTTGACAGTTTTACCTTGGAAACAAAGAGGTATTTTAAGAATATGAAAAGGTAGTCAGAAACACAAACTCTCCTGCACGGCATTCTTAAGTATTGAGTCCCAGGGTACAGAGCATACTCTGGTCTTCTAAGTGAGAGAGTGGTCTGCACGATCTTCCTCAGTTACTGTTGATGTTAAAATACCAAAGCATTTACACTGCCTGGTAGTCAACGACTTTATTTTAAAAAAGAAGACTAAAGAAACCAATAAGCTTGGCTGTATTGGCAGGTTATATGAAAAAAACAGAGACTAAACATTGTTGGATTACAATGTTTCAATATAACCGGGGTATTTCTGTAAATCTCCCCCACTCCCACAGGCCTTGTCTATGCTGAACGAAAACAGACTAATCCTGGGGGGAAATAAATAATAACAACAGCAGGTAGTATTTATTCAGTGCCAATTTTGTGCCAGGTGCTGGCATTTTACATATTCTATTTTTAATATACTCTTCCTAAATTTCAAACAACCATACAAGCTGGGTATTCTTCAGTACCTGCCATTATAGCAATGAGGAAGCCAAGACTTAGATGATTTGGTGATGTGGCAAAGGGCACAGAAAAAAAAAGGTCAGTGCTGAGCCAGGATTCAAAACACAGTCTACATGTCTGACTCTGACCACCAGGCCACTTAGAGCCTGTTATCCCCATGATATAGCTAGCTAGCCCTGTAAGAAAAACCCTCTGAAAACTGCCATCAGATAAAAGGAAAAGATGAAGAAGGCATCCTGATCTAATCTTGAATTCAAAACAAGGATTTGGGGCAGCCCGGGTGGTGCAGCAGTTTAGTGCCTGTCTTCGGCCCAGGGTGTGATCCTGGAGACCCGGGATCGGGTCCCATGTCAGGCTCCCTGTATGGAACCTGCTTCTCCCTCTGCCTGTGGCTCTGCCCGCCCCCCCCTCATTCTCTCTGTGTCTCTCGTGAATAAATAAATAAAATCTAAAAAAAAAAAAAAAAAAAAACCCACAAAACAAGGATTTGGACCAGTTTTATGAGCAGAGACTATTTGCTTGTTTATTATATCTTTTCTGGAGGCCAGAGCTGTTTTCTACATAGAGGAGACCTGTGAATTCCTCTAATTATGCAACTTCTGTACACTTTCTTTTCTAAAAATGTTTATTAATAAATATAAAAAAAAAGGGATCCCTGGGTGGCGCAGCGGTTTAGCGCCTGCCTTTGGCCCAGGGCATGATCCTGGAGACCCGGGATCGAATCCCACATCGGGCTCCCGGTGCATGGAGCCTGCTTCTCCCTCTGCCTGTGTCTCTGCCTCTCTCTCTCTCTCTGTGTGACTATCATAAATAAATAAAAATTAAAAAAAAAAATAAATATAAAAAATGGCTACTAATTCACAATATGATGCTCTGTAATTTTTCACATGTTTAGATACCACCATAATCCAAGTAATTCATCACTAAAGCATTTATTCTATAAACAACTGTTGTGCTCGCTTCGACAGCACATATACTATATAAACAACTTTGTCCAGTGGCGCCTGGGTGGCTCAGCCGGTTAAGCGTCTGCCTTCAGCTCAGGTCATGATCTCAGGGTCCTGCAATCAAGCTCTGCATCCCCTCAGGCTCCCTGCTCAGCATGGAGTCTGCTTCTCCCTATCTTTCTGCCCTCCCTCTGCCCCGCTCATGCTCTATCAAATAAATAAAACCTTAAAACAAAAACAAAAACAAACTATTGTCCAGTTATCACTTGCTTATAAAGGAAGTGAGGCACGGAGAAAGGGGGGGTGAGTGGGAGGCAGAGATGTATAAAAATATAGAAAGCCTACCTCTGAACAGCCCACTCTCATGCAAGGATTGGCAAACTGTGGCCCATGGACCAAATTCAGCCTACTGATGGTTTTTGTATGGCCCATGACCTATGAATGGTCTTTACCTAAAAATGGTTTTCAAATGTTTGAAAAAGTCTAAAGAAGAGTATTTGGGAACATGTGCATTTATACGAAATTCAAATCACAGTGTCCATAAATAAAGTTTACTGGAGCATAGCCATGCTCATTCATTTACCTACAGTCTATGGCTGCTTTCAGGTTACAAGGGAAAAGCTGAGTAGTCCTGGTAAAAATCAGGTGTGCACAAAGCACAGATATTTTCTATCTGGTCCTTTACAGAAAAACTCTGCCAAGCCTTGATCTAATGAAGGGCCCAATAGCTACAACATCATGTTGATAAGGCTTATGAGAGGAGAGAAGACTCTGAGAGGGTCCCAGAACACTTCTCCAAAAGGAACCTGTGAACTGGGCCAAGAGGACTTTCCTGTGCCCAGGAAGGAGAGGTGCTCCAGAAAGGGGACTGCAACTGCCAAGGCACAGTTGTGGAAACAGTGTGTTATATCCCAGGAATGCTGAGAAATCCGAGTAGTTTGATAATGGTATAGGGTGCATGATGGGAAAGAAAAAGAGAGGAATGGAGGAGACTGATAAATTAGACTGGAACCATATAAAAAACTCCATTTTTGCATTACCAAAGAGTTACAGCAACTGAAGGCAACTGGGAATCCTCCTTGGTTTTTGAAGAGGAAAATGGCAATTTCATTTGTTTGAGAAGCCTACTGAATCTGAAAGGTAATGAGTGATGGGCTATTCGAAACAGAGAGGTCTGGTAATCAGCATCCTTGAAGACGGGGAGCAAGTGGCTAAGTCATATTTAGGGGTGAGCGACGGCAGGGGCTGTTAACTAATCAGAAATATGGGTGCTGTGAAAGGGATGTGGAGGCTAAGGCATTTTACTGGAGTCAACAGGCAGACAGAGATACCCATTTTTCAAGAGACAGAAACACAGGAGGGGAGAAGATGGGAAAAGAAAAAAAATTTGAGGCACTAGGAGAAGTTTCCTGTACTCCATGTGATGAGAACTTCACAACCTCAATTTAAATTTCCATTTGAGGGATGCCCGGGTGGCTCAGTGATTAAGTGTCTGTCTTCGGCTCAGGGCATGATCCTGGAGTCCCGGGATCAAGTCCCACATTGGGCTCCCTGCATGGAGCTTGCTTCTCTCTCTGCCTATGTTTCTGCCTCTCTCTCTATGTCTCTCTCATGAATAAATGAATAAAATCTTTAAAAAAATTAAAAAATTTTTCCATTTGAAAGCATTCACCCCAGAAACAATGACTGCCTCTGTATAGTACAATTGGTGGCACTAAGGAGGAGAAGGCATTTTCTTTAAAGGCATTTCTTTAAAATCTCATGTACAGCTTGAATATTTTAGAACAAGCATTTAAGATTTTTATAATTGGCCAAGAAAAATGCCAAGCATTATTCCCTAGGAAATTTCTGAAAACCAAATAAGAGTGAATGAAATATTTAGAACGTTCAAGTTTCCTGAGGTCATTAAAACAAACAAAGCCACAGCAACAACATTCCTGACATCCATAAGCTGCATTATTTTCCCACACACGATCTTAGAACTGTAGGAATACACTGTAAAATCACTGTTTATCAATAACACTGATTTTGCTGAGCCATACACAAATGATGTCTTCCAAAATGCAGGTTCATAAAAAACGATGCTCCTGCAGATTCAAAGGCAGGTATGTATCTTGTCCCCAGAGTAGCAGGAATGTATCAATCACATTTCAATCTAACTTGAGATGGCAAAGTTTAAAACCATACTTGTATGCTGTCTACTTTATAGAGGAGGGCAGTCAGAGACTTGGCTTATAAATCGGCCTCACACCAATTCGCCACACGACTGAAAAAAAAACAAAACAAAACCCCACAGACTTCAACTTTCTCAGTTTTAAAATGAGGTTGTTCAAATAATCTCAAAATCCTCACCAGCACTGACATTCCATTGTTCTAAATTTACACAGGTGTGTGTGCCTGGAAGAGTGGTTCCTAATTCTTTTTATTTTTTATAATATATTTTTTTTAGTGGTACACACTACACTTGTTAAAATAGTACAAAAGGACATTCCGTGAAAAGTAAGCCTTCTTTCCTACATCTGACCCCAGAGGCACTTCTTATGAAGACTTCTTGAGATATCTTAGCATATATGAGTATAAATAGATACATATTATTTTTTTCTTTGTTACCTCAAATAGTAAGCCATCACATACACTGTCCTTAGTTTTTCACTTTAATCGCAGAAATCATCGTATCATTACATACCAAAGAAACTCCTTTTTTTTTTTTTTTAATTTAGTTATGAGAGACACACAGAAAGAGGCAGAGACATAGGCAGAGGGAGAAGCAGACTCCCCACAGGGAGTCCCAAGACCCCAGGATCATGACCTGAGCCAAAGGCAGCCGCTCAACCACTAAGCCACCTAGGTACCCCTCCTGTTTTTTTTCTCTTAATGGCCATGCGGTAATTTTAAAAACTGCTTTATTTTAGAAAATTCCAAACATACACAAAAGTAGAGGAAAAATATAATGAATCTCCACATATTCATTACCCAGCTTTAGTAATTATTAACATTTTGCCTATCATGTTTTATTTGCCTAAACCCCATTCCCAGAGTAGCTTAAAGCAAATCCCAGACATCGATATATTTCATCACTAAATACTCCAGTTACATTATCACTAACGGATAAGGACTTTTAAAAAATATGATCATGAGGCGCCTGGATGGCTCAGTTGGTTAAACATCCAACTCATGATATCATGGTGGGGAGATCAAGCTCCGCATCATGCACCCTATCTCCTCAGGTCAGCAAAGAGTCTGCTTGAGATTTTCTCCTCTTCCCTGTCCCTTCCCCGACTCTTGCATGTGTGCATTCTGTTCTCTTTCTCTCTCTCAAATAAATCTTTAAAAAAATATATAACCACAATGTCATTATTAAACCTAGCAAATGAGTAATTGCTTATAATCATCTAATAAACAGGCCATATTCAAATTTTTCCAATCGTTTAAAAAATGTTATTTTACAATTGATTTATTTTTTTTAAGATTACTTATTTACTCATAGAGACACACACACACATACACAGAGAGAGAGAGAGAGAGAGAGAGAGGCAGAGAGAGAGAAGCAGGCACCATGCAGAGAGCCTGACGTGGGACTCGATCCAGGGTCTCCAGGAGCACACCCTAGGCTGCAGGCGGCGCTAAACCGCTGCGCCACTGGGGCTGCCCTCAACTGATTTATTTAGATAAAGATCCCAAAGAAGTCCAATCATTGCATTTGGTTGGTATGACTCATAAGCCTTAGTCTAAAGCAGTTCCCCCTCCTGGCCCATGGTTTTCAAACCATTTATTTGTTGTAGAAAACATTTATCTTGTAGGATTTCCCAACTTCCTGCTTTTTCTAGTGCCTTCCCTCTGTGGTAATATTCAACTTGGTCCTCTCTCTCCCACAGTTCCTGTACTCAGGTGGGAAGATCTTGAAGCCTAATCAAGTTTGTTTTTATTTTGGCAAGAAAACTTCACTGCCAGTGCCACATACTTGCTATAGCACTGCATTGTCAGACAATAAGATTTGACATCAGCTTTAATGATGAGATGAAACTGGTGTCAAGAGCTCCCATGTGATCTATCCATGACAGAGCTCACCGTCAGCCTTTCTTTGACTGGTTGTAGCATCTATTAATGATACCCATTCTATATCCATAACTGCATTAGGGAATACAAATGATAATTTTCTAATTCTATCATCCCTTTTATATTAACTGAAATTTCCACAAAGAAGAAACTTCTTCACTGACTGATTATCCTAACAGAGGAAAGGTAAGATAAATGCTTTTTTCCTCCTCCTAATTCACTAATTTTTAGAAAAATGAGAGTGTCCAAGCTACCTCCAAATATTTTGTTGTTACTCTTGTTACTGTGTTAATACTTCCTATGTTTCAATCGATTGTAGTCATTAGTTTTTTTTTTTTTTAAGATTTTATTTATTTATTCATGACAGACACACAGAGAGGGAGAGGCAGACACAGGGAGAGGGAGAAGCAGGCTCCACGCAGGAAGCCCAGACGCGGGACTCAATCTTGGGTCTCCAGGATCCAGCCCTGGGCTGAAGGCGGCGCTAAACTGCTGAGCCACCAGGGCTGCCCTGTAGTCATTAGTTTTTTGGTTCTCCCACCTTTAACCAGCAAGAGCTAGTTCTAGCTAGTCTAGCAAGAGCTGCTTCAGGTTGGATTCCGTCTTTTTCAACTAGCACTTAATTATAACAATTTTCAAATATACAGTTAAGTTGAAAGAACCATATGGTAGCCACCCACAGGCTTACCACATATATCCTAACAGTAATGTTTTACAAATCTTGTTTATCTCACATATTTTTGACATAAGTCTTTAATCTTGTATAGCTGTCTGCTTTTTTGTCACGGTCACATCTCAGGGTCATTGTAAGCACTGCCTGCCCCAAATCTGAATTTAGCTGGTTCTTAGTGGGAAATGATATTTAGAGGCCTCAATTTAGGTACTGGCACTGTTGTGTTGTCATTGTTTCTAAAGCCTTTCATTTTCAATGGCAGATAGGAAATATGTATTATTAGAACGGAAACAATAGGGGCACCTGGGTGGCTCAGTCGGTTAAGTGTCTGCCTTTAGCTCAGGTCATAATCCCAGGGTCTTGGGGTCGAGCCGCATGTTGGGCTCCCCACTCAGCGAGGAGTCTACTTCTCTCTCTCTCCCTCTGCCTCTCCCTTGGCTGGTGCTTTCACTCTTTTTCTCTCTCAAATAATAAATACTTTTTACAAAAAAAATGAAAATAGGATAATTGAAGAGAAAAATGAATTATGGGTTATGCTGATATTTCCATTTCAGATTTAGAGTTACTGAGCTTTTGGGGCACCTAGCTGGCTCAGATGATGGAGCATGCAACTCTTGATCAGAGGGTTGAGTTTGAACCCGTGGTGGGTGTAGAGATTACTTAAAATCTTTTAAAAAGTTTACTGAGCTTTTAACTAATTGGATTTTATGCTTACATATATTTTTTATCCTAAAAGATAACATTAATATAATTATCTGAGTTGTCCTGTAATATAATAGTTTCAAATCAATAGCACTATTAGCTATAAAACCACTAACTACAGTTCAAGGTTCTTTGTAGTTCTTCTTAGCTTAAGGATAGATCCTACTAGAGATGTTCAATCAAAACACTGTTTTAAAGTCACATGAAAGATTTACCTTCTGTACAATTATGCCACTAACTTGATACACAAATTCGTTTTTTCATTTATAGGAAATACATTTTGTTGTAACTGAATTATTATTCACACTCACTGGAACTTACAGACTGTCAGGGCACAGCTCAATGAGTCTGACTAATGCATGCACCTGATCCCATATACATTCCTATAAGGATACATGTTTCCATCTTCCCAGAAAGTTCCCTGTGACTCTTTCCTGTCAATGCCCCCAACCCAGAAACAATCGCCATTGTGATTTATACCATCATAGATTAGTTTTGCCTGTTCTGGGTCTTCATATAAATGAAATCATACATATCTCCAACTGGGGACTTTATGATATGGTTGTACCACAATTTATTTAATCACACGTCTTGACGGACATTTTGGGTATTTCCAATTTCTGCTATTAAAACAATGCTACAATAAACAGCCCTATACACAAATCACTTTCCAAATGTGAATATACTGATAGAATTCATAAATTCATTCCCTCATTAAACTAACAGCCATTGAATATCTACTCAGGGCCAATCACTGTCTAAGCACTGTGGAGACAGCAATAAGCATAACAAAAGCCCTGTTCTTTTGGAATGTACAATCTAATGGAAGACGACAGACAATAAACTAAAATAAAGTCAGGTGATCAGAAATACTAATAAGAAGAAAAAGACCAGGGACACCTGGGTGGCTCAGTGGTTTAGTGCCTGCCTTTGGCCCAGGGGGTGATCCTGGAGTCCCAGGATCAAGTCCCATATCAGCCTCCCTCCATGGAGCCTGCTTCTTCCTCTGCCTGTGTCTCTGCATCTCTCCCTGTGTCCCTCATGAATAAATAAATAAAATCTCAGGGATCCCTGGGTGGCGCAGTGGTTTAGCGCCTGCCTTTGGCCCAGGGCACAATCCTGGAGACCCGGGATCGAATCCCACATCGGGCTCCCGGTGCATGGAGCCTGCTTCTCCCTCTGCCTGTGTCTCTGCCTCTGTGTGTGTGTGTGTGTGTGTGTGTGTGTGTGTGTGTGTGTGAGACTATCATAAATAAATAAAAATAAAAAATAAAATAAAATAAAATCTCAAAAAAAAAAAAAAGACCAAAAAAGGAAGTAGAAATTAACAGAGTACTCTTTTAGACAGAGAGGTCAGGGAAAGTCTCTCCTAAAAGGGGATGTTTGAGCGCAGATCTGACTGAAGTGAAGAAAACAAGCCTTTGGCTCTCTAGGGAAAGGTACCCTCAGAAACAAAGTTCCTGCCCTGAGGCCGCAAGGTCTAGGTAAGAAAGCCAGCATGGCTAGAGCAGAATAAGTAAGGAAAAAAGTAGGAGGAGGGGAACAGGTCATAGAGGGAATCACAAGTTAAGGAGGTAAGGACTTGGGATCGTATCCCAAGTGAAGAAGAATGCCCCTGAGGGGTTCTAAGCAAACATCTGGAACAGTTACTGGAGAATAGATTGCAAGGTTGAACAAGGGTGGGATAAAACAGGAGGATCTATGCTAGTCCAAGGAGAGAAGTGAAGATGGTTTCAGACTAAAGGGATAACAGGGAGAAAGAAGTGGTAACATTCTGACTCTTCTTCTAAAGGTAGAGCCAAGAGAAGTCTTGATATGGGCTATGAGAAAAAGAAGGAAGTCAAAGATGACTTCAGTTCCTGGACCTGAGCCAATGGACAAAATGGGAAAACAATGGGAGGAGCAGGTCTGGCAGGTAATACCGGGAGTTCAGCTTTGCGCATGTTGAGTCTGAGCTGCCTATCAAACACACAGATGGAGCTGCTGAGAAGGCAGTTGGAGAGATGAATCTGCTGTTCAACAAAGAGGTCAGAGACAGAGATTAACATCTAGCAGTGTGCAGAATTTGGGGCTGGACGAGATTATTTAGAGAGAAAATCTGGAGCACTCCTAGCTTCTGCCCTGGGGCTCTTCAATGTTTTGCAGGATTCAACAAAGGAGTCCAAGAAGGAACAAATAGTGAGTGCGAAAGAAAATCAAGCAAAAAGGCATGCAAGAAACCAAGAAAAGTGTTTGAAAGAGGAAGGAACGACCAACTGAGTTAAACACCACTAAGAGGTCAAGAAAGATGAAGACTAATAAGAATGGAGCATTTGATTTGATAACATAGAGGTCATTTGGATCAAGATAAAGGTATTTTCTTTATACAATCTAAGAACTGCTATAAAGATAAGACACATTTGTAATTTTAATAAATGCTGATACTTTGCCTCCCACAGAGGTTTTACAGGTTTATACATGCCTGCCAGTAGTGTATGAGGCTCACTGTTCCCTCACGTTCTTATCACATGTGGTATTATCCTATTTTTTGACACTGGCCGATCTCACAGGTAAAACATGGCCATCTCCTTTTAGTTTCAATTTGCATTTCTCTTATTACAAGAGAGGTGTTGCATCTTTCACATATTTGAGAGTCACTTGTATTTCCTTTGCATACCCTCTGCCAATTTTTCTATTGGGTTATTGGTTTTTTCCTCATTGATTTGGAGAAGCTCTTCACATAATATTAAGTAAATTAGCCTGGTGATTGTCAATTTGACTTTATGGTGATTTTGCCATGTAGAAGCTTTCTATTTTTCTGTAATTGTGTATATATATATATATATATTTTTTTTTTGCCAGTCAGATGTGTTCCCCCTCCCAGCTTTAATGAGGTATTGTTTGTTTACTATTTATTAAAAAATAAAATTATAAATTTACAGGGTGTGACATAATGACTTGATACTCATAATATGCTGTAAAAGGATTACTGCAATAAAGTTAGTTAATACATCCATTACTTCATATAGTCACCATTTTGTGTGCCTGGTGAGAATATCCAACAATTTTTTTTTTTTTTTTAAGAATATCCAATTTCAAGTATGCAACACTGTATTTACTAACTACAGTCACCACTGTATACATTTGCTCTCCAGAACTACATTTTATAACTTCAAGTTCGGGTACCTGGCTGGCTCAGTCAGTAGGGCATGGGGCTCTTGCTCTCTGGGTTTGTGAATTTTGAGCCCCAAGTTGGGGATAAAAGTTACTTAAAAAAACAAAAAACAAAAAACAAAAACAACTTGAAGTTTATACCCTTAGATCAACATCTCCTCATTTTCCCCATCCCCCAGACTCTGGTAACCACCATTCTACCCTGTTTCTGAGTTCAACTCTTTTAGATTCTACGTATAAGTGAGATCGTTAGAGCATTTGTCTTCCTATGTTGGACTTACTTCACTTAGCGTTATGCCCTCAAGATTTACCCATAGTTGTTACAAATGGTAGGATTTTGGGCAGCCCAGGTGGCTCAGCAGTTTAGCACCACCTTCAGCCCTAGGGCCTGGCCTGATCCTGAAGACCCGGGATCAAGTCCCACGTCAGGCTCCCTGCATGGAGCCTGGTTCTCCCTCTGCCTGTGTCTCTCTGTTTGTGTCTCTCATTAATAAATAAATAAAATCTTAAAAAGGTAGGATTTCCTTCTTTTTTTAGCTGAATAATATCTGTGTGTGAGTGCAGATGCACCACATTTTCCTTATGCATTCATCCATCAACAGACACTAAGGTTGTTTCCATGTCTTGACTACTGTGAATTAATGCCACAAGGAACAAAGGGGTGCAGTTATCTGAGATACTCACTTCATTTCCTTCAGAGGCACTCAGAAATAGGACTGCTGGATCATAGGGTAGTTCAATTTTTGGAGGAACCTCCAAACTGGTCTCCATAATGGCTGTACCAATTTACATTCTCTTTGGTAAGAGCGTTTAATAGTATGTTAGTTTAGTTAGTATGTTGGTTGATAGTTTAACAGTATGTCATTGTGGGGGGTTTTGCATTTCTTTGATTACTAATGAGGCTGAGTACTTTAAAAAATGTTCTCAGGCCATCTGGGTTTCCACTTTTATCACGGGCTTGATCAAGTTTAGGGTCCATTTTTCTACTGTGTTCTTTTCTGGTTGGTAGGAGTTCTTTACAGATTTTGTTATACATTCAAATATTTTCTCCCATTCTTGAGGACTCTCTTCATTCTTTCGTATCTTTTGATGAACACAAGTTACTAACTTTGATGAATACACTTTTTTTCCCCTTTATGGTTAGTATTTTCTGTTTCTTGGCTAAGAAATCCGCCCCTTCCTTGAGATCATAAAGCTCTTCTACATCAGGGGTTGGCAAACTTTTTCAATAAAAGGCCAGGTAGTAAATATTTTCAGCTCTGTGGGCTGTATATTCTTTCTTTTCTTTTCTTTTTTTTTTTTTTTTTGTGGGCTGTATATTCTGTTGCAACTATCAGCTCTACCATTGCAGCACAGACGCTGTGAGAGACAATACATAAATGAATGTGGCTATGATTCTTGAAAACTTTATTTACAGTGGTGCCTAGGTGGCTCAGTCAAACATCCAACTTTCGATTTTGGCTCAGGTCATGATCTCAGAGCCATGGAACTGAGTTCCATGCTGGGCTCACAAATGGGGCAGGGAGCCTGCTTAAGATCCTCTCCCTCCCAGACGAAATCAGAGAGGGAGACAAACCGTAAGAGACCCTTAACTCTAGGAAAATGGAGGGCTGTTGGCTAAAACAGGGCTAAACCGCTGAGCCACCTGGGCTGCCCTTGATGCTCTTTTAAATGATATTCTTAAAATTTCAATTTCTGTTAACTGCTAGTATACACAAAATACTGATTTCTGCATACTGATCTTATCCTTTTTCCACACTAAAATCACTTACTAGTTCTGGTAACTGGGACGCCTGGGTGGCTCAGCGACTGAGCATCTGCCTTCAGCTCAGGGCGTGATCCCAGAGTCCTGGGATCAAGTCCCACATTAGGCTCCCTGCAAAGAGCCTGCTTCTCCCTCTGCCTATGTCTCCGCCTCTCTCTCTCTCTCTAGGTCTCTCATGAATAAATAAAATCTTCAAAAAAAAAAAATAGTTCTGGTAACTTTTTGATAGATTCCTTAGGATTTTCTACATAGATGATCAAGTAAGCTGCAAAAAAAAAGACAGTTTTACTTCTTCCTCTCATATCATTCATTCATTCATTTTTGCCTTACTGTACTAGACAGGACTTTCAGAACAGTGATTAACAGAAGTGGTAAGAACAGACATCCTTGTCTGGTTCACCATCTTAAGGAGAATGTATGTATTTTTTTCAATACTAAAGTATACAGCGCCTGGGCAGCTCAGTTGGTTGTGTCTGACTCTTGATTTTGGCTTAAGTTGTGATCTCACGGTCATGAGACTGAGTCCCAAGTTAGGCTCCGTGCTCAGGGCAGTCTGCTTGGGATTCTCTCCTTCCCTCTCTACCTCTCTCCACCTCTGCTCCTCCCCTGGCTCATATTCTTAAAAATAAATAAAATATTAAATATATAGATATAGTAAAGCATAATGGTAGTTGTTTTGAGTAGCTATTATCATGTTGAGGAAGTTCCTACCTTTTCCTAGTTTGCTGAGGCTTTTTATCATAAATGGATATTGAATTTTGTCTAAGACTTTTTCTAAATCTGCTGATATTGATATGGTTTTTCTTTTTTTTAGTCTGTTAATGTAGTGGATTTCACTGATTGATTTTTCTTTTCTTTTTTTTAGATTTTATTTATTTATTAATGAGAGACAGAGACAGAGAGACAGAGACAGAGAGAGAGAGACAGAGACAGAGACAGAGAGAGAGAGAGGCAGAGGCAGAGGGAGAAGCAGGCTCCACGCAGGGAACCCGACGTGGGACTTGATCCCGGGACTCCAGGATCACGCCCCAGGCTGAAGGCAGATGCTCAACCGCTGAGCCACCCAGGCATTCCCACTGATTGATTTTTCAAATGTTAAATCAGCCTTGCATTTCTGGAATTCATGTGGTTAGATTGTCATCATCTATTACTCTTTTTGTATATTGGTGGACTCAAGTTGCTAAGATGTAGTTAAATAAATACAAATGGGACTCAGGAGTTAACTTGAAGAGACTCCTACTAGTCAAAAATCAATATGATGAACTCATGGATTGAACCATAGGTGATGTACTCATTAATTTGGGGAATAATGCTACACTAAGGGGAAAACCTACCTTTCCTGTATGAACTTTTTACTGTATGATTATGATATTGTGGATGGGGTTCTAAAAGAGTTCTATTTCAGAAGTATTTACTAGGGGCACCTGGGTGGCTCAGTGGTTGAGTGTCTGCCTTTGGCTCAGGTCATGATCCCGGGGTCCTGCAGGGAGCCTGCTTCTTCCTCTGCCTCTCTCTGTGTGTCTCTCATGAATAAATAAAATCTTAAAAAAAAAGTACCTACTAAAAATTTATGGACAAAATTATATGATGTTTAAGATTTGATCAGATAACAGAGGAGGAGAGAAGTGGTTAGGAATACACATGAAGCAAAACCAGCTATGAGTTGCTAACAGCTGAAACTGACAGAGAGATACGTATGGGTTCATTATACTATCTAGTGTACATTTGTACAGATTTGAAATTTTCTTTTCTTTTTAGAAGATTTATTTTTGAGAGAGAGTGAACACACATACATGAGCACACATGGGTGGGCACATGAGAGGCAGAGAAAAAGAGGGAGAAGGAGAGAAGCAGATACCCCACTGAATTCAGAGCCCCACTCAGGGCTGGATCTCACTACCCTGAAATTAGGGGAAATTAAGAGTCAAGATTTGAAATTTTCAGTAACATTCTTTTAATGTCTTGGTTATTCTTAGCCATGTACTTCCATATATATTTGGGAATTAAATGGCATAATTAGAAGGTCCTGCTCCAGTCCAAGACTGTAACAAAACGACCTTATGTCTTCTTACAGAAATTTATGGTTTTAGTTTCTTATTTATATTTCCTATTTACAATGGAAGCTATTCCGCTATAAACATAAAAATCCAACTTTATATTTTTTAGATGACTCGCCAATTTATTTCTGGACTACCTATTCTGTTGCATTGATTCATTTGCCTACTCCTGATCCAATTTCCAAGCATTCTATATTACGTAACATAGCTTTGCAACATGGTTTAATTGGACTAGATATCACCACTACCACCCTTCATTCTTCTGTTTCCAAATTTTACTGGCTATTCTTCCATGTTTATTTATCGATTTGACCCTCAGAAATTGCTTGAGCTGTTTAAATAAGACATTTCTAA
Source organism: Canis lupus dingo (assembly GCF_003254725.2). Taxonomy (NCBI): domain Eukaryota; kingdom Metazoa; phylum Chordata; class Mammalia; order Carnivora; family Canidae; genus Canis; species Canis lupus. Next base: position 3,742,107 of record NC_064254.1, read on the forward strand.
TTTCTACAAGAAACAAGTTTAATTTGTAGATTAACTTAGCAAGAACTGACATCTTGTGATGCTGAACCTTCCTACCTAGAAAAACGGTACATTTTTCCATCCTCTCAGTGACATTTTAGAAGTTTTCTTTGCACACATCTTACCTATTTCTTCAGTTTATTATTTTTTGTCACTGTTATAATGGGCTCCTAACTATTCTGCTGCTTATTATTTCAAAGAAATCACACCAAAATTTTCCAGATTACTATTAAAATAATATTAAATCCACACATAAGCACATCAAATGATTAAAAGGAAATTATTAAAAAAAATAAAATAAAAGGAAATTATTTTTAGTAAAAAAAGCAATTTTTAACTTTATACCAATGTATTATTATTTTTTTTTTTTTTTACACCAATGTATTATAAACCTAATGGTTTACACCATGGCTACAGCCTGCCCAGTTATAGCCACGAGCAGATGTACCGGAAAGCCACACTTTATGGTAGTGTCAGATGAGCAGTAAGTAGGGGGCAGGCAGGTCACAAATAACTATTCTTTTGCAACTCTGACCGCATATGTGTGAACTCCAGCTTATCATTCTTATGAAAATGAAAACACAAAAGAGGTCAAACATATAAGGTGCTCCAAGAATAAACCAAATATTTAACTATATACGAGAAAATTAAGATGAAAAGATTTTATGTCATTTCAAATACTATTATTTCACAAATTTCTGTTTCTAACATAATCAAGCTGTTGAACTATTTTATTCTACCACAAATTATACTTCATTTACTCTATTTAGGAAGATGGAGAGTGTCACTAGAAATCAGAAAAAAATGGGTAGCAACTGCTTTAAAATTGTGCTATCCCTGTCAAATAAATAAAACCTTTAAAAAGTTAATATAAATGAATCTTCTATAATCAAACATCTATTATAGGAATCATAAGAAACTGCTAAGACTGGTTGACTGCAAGGAAGGAAACTGGGTAACTGGGAGGACAAGTATGGGAAGGGGAATTTTCACTGAATCCCAACTGTACCTTTTGAATTTTATTTTTTTAAAGATTTTGTTTATTTGAGGGGAGAAAGAGAGAGAGAGAGAGAGAGAGAGAATGCATGTGCGTGTACAAGCAGGGGAAGGGGCAGAGGGAGAAGCAGATTCTCAGGCTGAGCAGGGACCTGGATGTAAGGCTCCACCCCAGGACCCTGGGATCATGACCTGAGCTGAAGGCAGACACTTAACCAACTGAGCCACCCAGGCACCCTGCACCTTTTGAATTTTAAATCATATAAAAAGAAAAAAATAAAAAATAAAAAATAAATCATATAAAAAGAGACGCCTGGGTGGTTCAGTGGTTGAGCGTCTGCCTTTTGCTTGGGGCACGATCCTGGAGTCCCAGGATCGAGTCCCACATCGGGCTCCCTGCATGGAGCCTGCTTCTCCTTCTGCCTATGTCTCTGCCTCTCTCTGTGTCTGTCATGAATAAATAAATAAATAAATGAAATCTTAAAAAAAAAAAATAAACCAAACACATTCAAAGATACTGCCACTATAACATTCAAATTCCCTATACATGAGAATTACTCTATAAATACATCTTAAAATGTAATGTCAGGAAAAGTCTATTTCTAGACTAATTTATATTTGTTCTTTGTCAGTCTCTAAAAAGCCATTAGTCCTATCACATTTTCCTTTCTTTTTAGCTAACCCATAAGGGATCTAGATTTAGTGGATGACTGCCCATTCTGGGAATATCTCTTCTATTGATCTTTTTAAATTTTTTACCTGTTCTGTTTCATATATTTTTTAAAAGATTTATTTATTTGTTTGTTTGAGAGAGAACGAGACAGAGAGAAGGAACACACGTGCGAGCAAGGGGAGGGGCCAAAGAAAGGGGAGAAAGAAAATCTCAAGTGGACTCCACAAAGAGCACGGAGCCCAATGCAGGGCTTGATCCCATAACCCCAAGGTCATGACCTGAGCCAAAATCAAGAGCTGGATGCTTAACTGACTGAGGCACTCAGGAGCCCCTGTTTCATATATTTTTAATGCAAACTCTCATAAATTATTTTCTTAAAATAAAGAAACCCAAAATTATATTCTTGACATTCCTTTATTCAGCCATTAGGAGACCAAACTAAAAATTACTCTGTCCTACCCTGAGAAAAGCATTATTCCTGAACAATTAATTTGGCCACATTTTTGTAATTCCTCTAAAACTTTTACTTTAACAATGTGATCCTAAATTTGTCTCTCAATTGTACTTCAAAGCATCTGGAGAATGAAATATCCTCACAACACCCACCTGATGAAGTATGTAGAAAACAAAGCCTTTTTATCCATGAAATCATAATGAATTATAAGTTGCCATTTAATAACAGAACATTCTATAAGAAAAACATTTAAGAGAATACTTTTTAAAACTAGTTTTTTTGGGGCACCTGGGTGGCTCTGTCTGTTAGGCATCTGCCTTCGGCTTGGGTCATCTCAGGATCCTGGGATCAAGCCCTACATCGGGCTCCCTGTTCAATGAGGAGTCTGCTTCTCCCTCTCCGTCTGCCACTCCCCCTGCTTGTGCTTTCTCACTGTCAAATAAATAAAATCTTAAAAAAAAAAAAAGGATGAATAGTTGCTAAAGGTTGGGGGCAGGGAAGAATGAAACGGAAAGAGAACAGAGGATTGAGTCTGCTTCTCCCTCTCCCTCTGCCACTCCCCCTGCTTGTGCTTTCTCACTGTCAAATAAATAAAATCTTAAAAAAAAAGGATGAATAGTTGCTAAAGGTTGGGGGCAGGGAAGGATGAAACAGAGAACAGAGGATTTTTAGGGCAGTAAAACTATTCTGTATGACACTCCAATGGTGATATATGTTATTATACATATATCAAAATCCACAGAATATACAACACCAAGAGCGAACACTCATATAAAGTATGGATTTGGGGTGATAATGATGTGGCAAGGTAGGATCAGTGCCTTGTACCACTGTACCACTGTACCATTGAGTGGTACCAATGTACCACTCTGGTGGGGGATGCTGACAATGGGGTAGGTTTTAAGTGTGTGGGTGCAGAGGGCATACAGGCACTTTCTGTACTTATCACTCGATTTTGTTGTGAACCTAAAACTGCTCTGGTAAACAAAGTCTATTTAAAAAAGCTTTCAAATATTTTTTAAAGGTACTAGTATATTTTAAAACACAATTGCTGGACTACTTTAAAGGAACGGTAAAGGTTCAATCTAAGCTTACAGAATTATTAGTATAGCAATTTAAAATGTCTTAAATATATTCATATTTATTTATTTGCTGTGCTTTTAATATAATCTAACTTAATTCTCATAATAATCCTAGGAATTAAGATGTTGTTAGTGGATGCACTTCTATTTTAGCACTTCTATTTTACACTTGAAGAAACTGGTTTAAGAAGAGTAACTCAGACCTGAACTACAGACCTGACTAACACCATGTTCTTTCCACCACATGGACTCTGGCTGAATGCTATTGCACTACCCACCATGAGCTAACACTCATAATGAGAATCCTGGGAGTCTGTGTCTGTAGAAAGAGCAAATTACACTTGGAACTTTGGTTCCATAGCACATGGTCTCAATTTGCAAAACATCCTCAGTATATCATAATGATTAATCACGATACTCAAAAAATACCAGTACAAGTGTCCTCTTGCTCTCCACTTTTCTGAGTAACCAAAAGCTGACATGTTCATAGCTGGTTTATGAGCTATGCGGCTGCATTACATGTTAACAGCCAGACCAAGACTCATTCTGTTCTAAGCCAGTGGAGCCTGGGAGTCCTCCAGATCCACAGACTCACCTTAACAAGGATAAAGGGTTATCTGGGTTCCTTTGCAAGCTAACAAGTACTGACATTTCATCACTTCCACTAGAGGAAGGGAGCTACCGAAGACAGATCAGCCAAAATTGCAAATAACCAGAAAAAGGAAAACACAAAGAGCAGACTGAACTCCTTATCCACCCTCAGCCCCAAAAAATAACTCAGTTTTTATCCTTGCCCATTAAGAGGAGTGAGGGAAGCAGGCTTGTCATTTAAGGGTAAGAAGCAAACTCAGCAGTCGTGGGAGATTAGGGAGTCTTGGCAGTGGGAAAAGATGGCCCAAAATAGATGTATTAAACATGGCAAGGTGAGAGTTCTGATCAGCACATATTTTTAGTAATTGCACATTTACAACATTCACATGTCCAGTTCAAAATTAGTTTAGCTAGCAGTCTTCTAAAATGCCAGAAAAATTATTCCTACCCCCACAATCATCTTCACAATGGAAATAACTACAAGACCAAAGCCCAGCACTGGGGCACCTGGGTGGCTCAGTTTGGTTAAGTGACTTGCCTTTGGCTTTGATCATGATCCCAGGATCCTGGGACAGAGCTCTGCATTGGGCTCCCTACTCATGGGGAGTCTGCTTCTCCCTCTCCCGCTCTGCCATTCCCCCAGCTTGTGCTCTCTCTCAAAAAAAATAAATAAAATCTTAAAAACAAAACAAAACAGAAACACAACACTGATTCTGCCATTGCCCTGTGACCTTGTAAAGCCACCCTGACAGGTACAGCATTCACTCCCACCATTCCTCTTCACTTACCCTACACCCCTGCCTCCAGTCCAACGGAACTTACTCTATGCTCCACATCTGATTTGTGGGTGGGCATGATGGGGGGCAGCCAAAGGAAAGCAGGAAGGAAAGGAAAAGAAATGTGGCAGAGACTTCTAGGTGTCAGCCACCTAGAACAGGCATCTGTTCCTGGCTTCATCCTCGGGAGGCTGAACAAGGAAGCTATTTGCTAACTAACCAGATTGAGTCAAGCTCTCAAGTAAGACCCGACTTGACCATACATTGTCTTAGGTCACACATTTCTCAGCTGGTATTTTCTGTCGCTGTCAAATTATTATATCACAATGGCTGTTTTTATCTACCTCTGCTGGACATCAAGAAACAACAGACATATTTTAGAAGATTTTAAAAAGTCAGAAAAGAAGACTGACATAGGAAACAGAAACAGTTTGTAAGTTGCCCTTACTGTCATTGCAAATACAACTCTATTTAAATGCTCTCATTTAAAAAGCTCAGTCTCTGTTCTTTAGCACTGAAAAAACTCCTGTGTTATTTCCAATAGCAGCTCAACCTGTGCATCTCTTCTATAGAAGCTTAAAACAAAAACAAAAACAAGTATTTGTTTGAATAGGGAAGGAAATCAACAAAAAGGCAATCTACTGAGGAGATATTGATATGTCCAATAAGGGGTTAATATTCAAAATATATAAAGAATTTATAGAATTCAACACCAAATAATCCAAGGAAAAAATGGGCAGAGGGCTTGAAGAGACATTTTTCCAAAGTATATCCAGATGGCCAACAGACACATGAAAAGATACTCAACATCACCCAACATCAGGAAAATGCAAATCAAAACCACAAAGAGATTAGCACCTCACACCTGTCAGAAAGGCTAAAATAAATAACACAGGAAACAAGTGTTGGCAAGGATGTGGAGAAAAAGGAACCCGTGTGCACTGTTGGTGGGAATGTAAGCTGGTACAGCCACTATGGAAAAAGAGTATGGAGGCTCCTAAAAAATTAAAAATAGAATTATCATATGATCCAGAATTTCCACTACCAGGTATTTACCGAAAGAAAATGAAAACATTAATTTGAAAAGGTATCTGCACCCCTATGTTTAGTGTGGCATTATGAATGGATAAAGAAGACCTGGTGTGTGTGTTATGTATACACACGATGGATGTTACTCAGCCATAAAAATGAATGAAATCTTGCCATTTACAACATGGATGGATCTAGAGGGTATAATACCAAGAGGAGTAAGTCAGAGAAAGACAAATACTATATGATTTCATTCGCATATGGAATTTAACAATCAATACAAATGAACAAAGGAAAAAAGACAAAAGAACAGACTCTGAAATACAGAGAACTGATGGTTACCAGGGGGGGGCGGTGGGTGGATAAAATACACAAAGGAAATTAAGAGTACACCTATTATGATGAGCACTGAGTAATGTAGAGAATTGTTGAATCAATATACTGCACACCTGAAACTAATGTAACACTATATAAATTACACTTGAATATAAAAATTGTTAAATAATAAAAAATCAGTACATTGTATTTTAAAATACTTGTGTTTTTACTAATAATTTTTTTTTAAGATTAGGCAGAGACACAGGCAGAGGGAGAAGGGCTCCATGCAGGGAGCCCGATGTGGGACTTGATCCCGGGACTCCAGGATCATGCCCTGGGCCAAAGGCAGGCGCTGAACCACTGGGCCACCCAGGGACCCCCAATTTATTATTTTTTTTTAAAGATTTTATTTACTTATTCATGAGAGACACAGAGAGAGAGGCAGAGACATAGGCAGAAGGAGAAGCAGGCTCCCTGCAGGGAGCCCAACGTGGGACTCGATCCTGGGACTCCAGGATCACGCCCTGGGCCTAAGGCAGACTCTCAACTGCTGAGCCACTCAGGCGTCCCTGTTTTTACTAATAATTTCTAAATGAACTGCTAAGGACAGTTTCTAAATAACAGAAATCATTATATAAATTCTATCCATCCTTTAAGATTCAACACAAGTGTCACAACCAATAATAGTGTCACAAGTGTCACAACCAACATTCATTTGAATACAGAAGACAGAAGGAGCACTAGCATAAAAATGTAACTTTCTAAGGCAGATAAGTCTGCAACATTCTTTCACAACAATTTCTTATCAGATGTGCAAGTTGCACTCAATTGATCAAAATCATTATATATAACTGGGCTAGGTTCTCACACTTCAGAAGCTAACAGCAAAAGAAGACAGAATGATAAATAGTCCATCTGGACTTTTTCTTAGTGGGAATTAAGGGTTATTCATACTTTCATGTTACTGAAAGATACTTGCAAAAGGCATCCTGAAATCTCTTTTCTCTCATCATTTAGAAATAAAATTATTGGGCAGCCCCGGTGGCTCAGCGATTTAGCGCTGTGTTCGGCCCAGAGCATGATCCTGGAGTCCCGGGATCGAGTCCCACATTGGGCTCCCTGCATGGAGCCTGCTTCTCCCCCTGCCTGTGTCTCTGCCTCTCTCCCTGTCTCTCATTTATAAATATAATCTTAAAAAAAAAAAAAGAAATAAAATTATTCTAAAAATATAAAATAAACCAGTAGCTTTTGAAAAATCAAAGGTAAAAACTCCAGACATCACATCATATAAGCAACTTTTGTCTATTTTGTAAACCATAATGCACAATTACATCTCAATGTACATTTCAATATGCATTAGGTACCAAATAATTTATTTGTTGAGAAATCACACTATTCATAATGATTAAACTAAACAATGTGAATTATCTAGCAAATGAAGACAGAAATATATTTATATATTAGCATTCATTTATTCATTCAAAAACTATCTCTTGAGAATGTGCACACATTGGGCTCTTGTCTAGGCACAAGAGCTACACTGATGAACCCAACAGGAGACTGCAGCTCTGGAGTCACTGTTAAGGCAGGGAGTCACAAAACACGTAAACAAGGTGATTTCAGTGATAAGCGTCATGAAGAAAAAGAGCATGATGTGACAGTGTGTGACTTGGAGAGGTACATGAAAGAGACCCAGGCAAGACCTCTCAGAAAAACCAAGAGACTGATATAAAGAGATTCATCTTTTACTTAAAATTATTTATTCATCACATCCCACCTCAGCATGGTGAAAAGATTTTTAAAAATTCCTACAAAAAAAAACAAAAACAGGGATCCCTGGGTGGCGCAGCGGTTTGGCGCCTGCCTTTGGCCCGGGGCGCGATCCTGGAAACCCGGGATCGAATCCCACGTCGGGCTCCCGGTGCATGGAGCCTGCTTCTCCCTCTGCCTGTGTCTCTGCCTCTCTGTCTCTCTCTGTGTGACTATCATGAATAAATAAATAAAATCTTAAAAAAAAAAAAAAAAAAAAAAAAAAAAGAATTCCTACAGAGGTTTACAGCTAGCCATGACTTGAACAGGTGTCCAAATGGTCTTCTCAGGAACCTCACAGAGTTACTGAGCAGCTAGCTGGTGCAACTCCAAAGTGGGGAGACTAACCCCATCCTCTTCTTGGAAAGACTAACACAGGCACCTGTGTTAAAATACATACTATTCAGAATCTTGGAGACAAAAAAAAAAAAAAGATTCTTGGAGACAAATCTGAGATTCCCTAGAGGCAGTTTATCATAAATTAATTACCTGCATAAGGGCCTGAAACATATTATTTAGAAAGTGTTACATTTTTTGGTCTGGTTTATTTTTAAGAATTGGCGACTCCTGAAAAAAATAGTGCAAATATTACTCAAAATCCAAGTAGAAAAAAAAAATCCAAGTGGATTATTTATGGACTATTTCTAATAGTTTGTATCTGCCCTGGTAGATAAAGTTGGTTTTGCTGCCTTCTTAGCACCAATCCACAAAGCATTTCCAGGATGTCCTTTGAACCCAAATATGACCATATCCTTTGCTCCAGAGAACTATTAAAAGAGCACCTGGGTGGCTCAGATGGTTAAGCATCTGCCTTCGGCTCAGGTCTCCTGGGATGAAGCTCCACACTGGGTTCCCTGCTCAGGAGTGAGCTTGCCTCTCCCTCTCCTTCTGCCTCTGCCTCTCCCCCTGCTTGTGCTTGCTCTATAAATGAATGAATGAATGAATGAATGAATGAATGAATGAATTACACTTTAAAAAATTTTATTTATCCAATTGAGAGAGAGAGAGAGAGAGAGCACACATGCTCTCGAGTATAAGCAGGGGGAGGGGCAGAGGCAGAGGCAGAAGCAGGTTCACCACCAAGCTGGGAGCCCGACATGGGGCCAGATTCCAGGACCCGGGGATCATGACGTGGGCCAAAGGCAGGCGCTGAACCATCTGAGCCACTCAGGTGCCCAATAAATAAAATCTTACAAAAAAAAAAAAAAAAGAGTGCACAGCTCAAATTCATCTTAGCTCTTTGGCCTCAGTATGAAAGGTCAAACTGCCATGTCATCTGGAGAAAGAGCATTGGAGGTTTGAGGAGGGGATAAGATGGCAAAACTAGGTGCCTGCTTTCTTCCTGTACTTGGTCTTCACACTGCAGTGCCACCAACCATCCTTTAAGTTCAGGATCTTTCATCCATCCCAAGTTCAAGTCAGCAACCAAGGGGTTACCAGGGCCACCTTCTCCCTCTCCTTTATCCCTTATATCCAACCTCCTACCAAATCCAAATCCAGAGGATCTTCCCATTGACATTTTTGAAATCTGTCCACTCTTCTCAGCTCCACAACAGCTAATTTGATTCAAGGTATTTACATGACAGGACCACTACAGTAAACTGTCTACCTGTCTGCCTGTGCTCTTCCCCCTCTAATTTCTTCCCACCCCACAGCCTGAATTATCTTTCAAAACAAAAATCTGGTCCAGTTTTTGACTCACTCCTGCTTTTATTAAAACTCTTCAAATGTGGGGATCCCTGGATGGCTCAGTGGTTTGCCACCTGCCTTCAGCCTGGGGCGTAATCCGGGAGTCCTGGGATCAAGTCCAGCATCGGGCTCTCTGCATGGAGTCTGCTTCTCCCTCTGCTGTGTCTCTGCTTCTCTCTCTCTCTGTATACCTCTCATGGATAAATAAATAAAATATTTAAAACAAAACAAAACAAAAAAAACCTCTTCTAATGCCTCCCATTACTTTAAGAATCACAACTTTTATCAGGTGAAAATATAAATTAAACAAGATTGGTCAAGTACTGATTAAAGCTAGATAACTACACTAAGTAGTGTATATTTGTCACTCTTCTGTGTATGTTCATAATTTTCCACAGTAAAAAAGTTAAAAAGTAAATATCCACCAAGAAGCAAATAAACAAAGACCCAATGCCAAAGACCAAGGCTAACAAGGACCTCTACGGTCTGGCCCCACTGACTTCACTTCATGCTTGTACTCTGCACCTCTGTACCATTGGCCTACTTTCAATTCTTTAAACACTCCACTCCCTCTTGATACAGTGTTTGCACAGTTGTTCCCTCAATCTGAAATGCCCTGCCCAATGCCTAGTTAACTCTTACTCATTCTTTAGAGATCAGGGCAGCCCTCCCTAGTTAACTCTTACTCATTCTTTAGAGATCAGGGCAGCCTGCCCACCATGTCCATATCAAGGTTTTCTGTCAAATGGGTTCACTTGACTAATGATGTTCTTTTCCTAGACAATGCCACTTCAGTTTGTGATCAAACGTTTCTGAGTGTGATTAACTCTAAAGTTCAAAGAGCAGAGTCCATATTTTTGCTTATCGTTGAATACCAAGCATCTAGTACAGGACTTGGCAGACAGAACAGCCAATGCTTTAACGGTAGTTGGTGAATGATCTATTTTACCACCTAAGACTATCAAGGGAACTGCTTTCAAACTTCCTATAACAAAACACATTCTAAAGTTTTTAAAAATCATTTGCTATTTTGGTCTCAGTTTCCCTCAAGTGGCAACAGAGAAATCACTCTGATTTATTCCCTTTGCAGAGTCTTTCCTTTGAGATATTGGAGTCCTTAACATTCCTGTGATGGAAGTATCATGATTACCCACCAAAAATAACCACATAAATCAACAGCCTGGTCTCTTTTTCACTCTTCTGTATAGTTGCTTGTCCTCCCTCCCCAAAATCAAGATCAAAGGACTGGAGGATAAATTCCCTCTCAGACCCCAGGAACTTCCCTTCATGTCCTGCTCCAGATGGCTGACAAGCATATTTCTATTAGGAATGCTTCAGCAGAGGCCCCAGGACTTCACTCCATTCTGCTTCCCTTGTGATCACCACTAACATTCCTTCTGCAATATAATCCAACCATCATCACAGTGTCATTTCATTTGCACTCTGTGGTAAACTGACATTAAATGATATGGTTTATGTTTTTATTTTATTAAAACTTCTGGGTGATAGGCAGAAAGCAGAATAAACTAGAAATTAAATCAGATTTAAATAATTCTATTAGAACATGTTAACATTTAATGTAACAATTCATATAATTAGACAGTGACATCTTGAACATTAATTTCAATACTTCTTAGAACTACAGTGCTATTAGGACCCTAAGAAATAAATGGCCAAGAGACTAAATTATCAAAAATATTTTTATTTTTTATTTTTTTAAAGATTTTATTTATTTATTCATGAGAGACACAGAGAGAGAGAGAGAGAGGCAGAGACTCAGGCAGAAGGAGAAGCAGGCTCCATGCAGGGAGCCTGACGTGGGACTCGATCCCGGATCTCCAGGATCACGCCCTGGGCTGAAGGCGGCGCTAAACCGCTGAGCCACCAGGGCTGCCCTCAAAAATCTTTAACAAAAAAAAAAAAAAAAAAAAAAAAAGATTTTATGTATTTATTCATGAGAGACACAGAGAGAAAGGCAGAGACACAGGCAGAGGGAGACATAGCCAGATTGAGAGGGACTCAATCACAAGACCTAGGGACCACGCCCTGTGCTGAAGGCAGACACTCAACCACTGAGCCACCCAGGTGCCCCATCAAAGTATCTTTTAAACAAAAATTCCATGAAGCATGTAGAACAGACTTCACCAATTAACTCAGACAACGTTAATCCAAATTTATAACTGAGGAGCTGATTACAAATTTAACTTTTATTCACATGACCTGCTAAGTAAATCAACAGTAAGGTCCAAATAAATTTAAACACCCTTAAGCACTTGTTCATATGAAAATAATCCATGTTAACTACTAATCATTCTTGCCAATTGCAGCTAGATAGTGAGGGCCTTCATTCACTAGGAATACTCAAATGCTATGTATCTATCTATGCATCAAGAAAGCTCCATAACACAGGTACATCTCCAAGGTATCAAGGGTGTGGTTTCCAGACCATGAAATAAAGCAAATGTTTCCATAAAATGAGTCAAATGAGTTTTTTGGTTTCCCAATGTATATAAAAGCTATGTTTTAGGGGTACCTAGGTGGCTCAGTTGGTTATGTCGACTCTTGATTTCGGCTCAGTTCACAATCTCAGGGTTGTGAGATCAAGCCCTGTACTGGGCTCTATAGTCAACAGGGAGTCTGCTTTTCTCCCTCTCTCTCTCCCTCTACCCCTCCCCTGCTTGCCTCTCCCCCACTTCTCTCTAAAATAAATCTATAAATCTTAAAAAAAAAAAAAAAAAAAGTAGGCTCCATGTCCAATGTGGGGCTTGAACTCACGACCCTGAGATCAAGAGTTGCACACTCCTGGGCCAGCCAGGCACCCTGTGTATAGATTTTTTGATCAGTCTTCTACTTCTTTATCTTTCAGCTTATTGCCTACAAGTGGAATTAGGTGGACAGCTTTGAGATCTTCCATACTCTCAATGAAAAGCTTTGCCTGTACACATAATTCTTCCGGGTAAGTCTCAGCTAGCAATCTTCAGGATTATTGTCAGCCCACAATATAGTGTTAATTCTGTACTATGGGCTGTCATCTTCCTATACACAACCAAGGCAATCATCATTCTCAAGAAACTCCTGAACCATTAATCCAGGATGCAAAAGAAACATGTTAAGGGCACTGAAACTCAGACCTATAGCAATGTTAAGAGTTGTGGCAGGCAGGGAAAAACACACGACAGCTGATCAGCCTGACCACTTCAGAAGGACTATGCTACCAATAAGAGATGACTCCACAAATCCTGGACTCAGTCACATAGCAACAAAGTCTATCCACATTAAGAGTGAGAAAATGGCTACTCACCTATGTATTGTCTTTTCAAACTTACACACAAGACGACACCAGTTTACAGCATCATTTGAAAATACAAAAAAAATGACGATATACATATGACACGCTAAGGATCAAGAACAAAGAAAGAATTACAAAAACATTAATGATGTATGGTTGGTTTTTGTTTTGTTGCTTCTCCTAAAGTTAACTGTTTAAAAGCTTCAATTATATACTTTAATAAAGAAAATGAATCTAGGTTTCACACAAAAGAGTAACTATTAAGCAATATACTTTCAAATGTATAATAAATCACTCTGATTAGGCAAAGTCCTTAAGAGTTCTAGGAATGGACGACTTGAAAAAATGTGATTTGTTTTTTTGGATTTGTTTTCTTCCTTCACTAGAAAGCAACTGGCCATTGGTTTCATAGATCTGTATTGTGTATCAAAGTTCAAAACACATTTTACATAACCAATGGATGTTATTTCACTAGTGTTGTTAGCATATAAAATAGATTTGATGTAATCAACTGGTTTTGTCCTTTTGCTTTCCCAATATTAAGTTTTTCTAACATCTTTGTATATTATTTACAAGAACTGTGAAGTATAATATAACCATTAAAACAAGGATAATTCTAAGGCAACCTGACTGCAAAAGCTAATCCTTTGAGTACAAATAAAATATCATACACTAATCAGGCAGTACTTTAAAAATATTCCTTGATAAGAAAGGTAACACATTAGAAACTTAAAGAAATGTAAATATATCTTATTTAGTGAGACTATGGAACCAAAATGGAAGCTCTGTAACACTTAATCCTAGAATTCACTTGAGATAATCAGATGTGAAATTCACACTTAGCCTATTTCTTGTTATACCCCAGAGGGTCCTTTTATGGCTTCTTTGCCATTTCACAGCTATACTTGATGTGGCACATTACCCTTAACTGCCCCACCCTCACTCTCTTGGTTTTTGTTTTGCTGAGAATAGACACAATCTAAAAAGAATATCCATGTTTCCATCCTACAACTTAGCTACTTATCTGCATCCATGTCCATAAACCCTGCCTTTCCTCCCAGTCCTACAAAGACACTATCTGTGCTCCAAGTGAAAACCAACCCCTCCATTTGTGCACAAGATCTTCTCTCTGTCCTACTTAAAGACACTGCTCCAGCAATTCTCTCTTCTGAATCTTAACATTTCACCTCTTTACCAAATCAGATCATTTCCATTAGCATAAAACATGCTGTATTTCTCCCTTAAGAAAACCAAACCCTCTCGTGACTCCATATCCTATCTACTGTTCTTTATAGCTAAATTATTCAGTAAAATTGTCTATACTAATATATATTCTTTTCCCACTCAGTCCTGAACCCACTGCAAACAGAATTTTGCCCCCTATCAAAGTCACCAATTACCTTCTTGTTGCCCCATCTAATAGTCAACTCAGTCTTCATCCACTTGACCCACTAGCCCTTGTCATAGTAACATTCACTCTGCATTGAATCAACCTTTCCTTGGCTTCCAGAATACATACTCTTCTGATTTTCTTGCTCCCTTGTTTGCTACTCTTTGCTATCTCCTCAGCCTCTAAATCATGCAGTGTTAGAGGCCTTAGTCCTTAAGGTGTCTTCTCTTCTATAGCTACTTATGCTCTTTGTGACTCTGTCCGAGACTATGGCTTAAAATACTACTGATAGGCTGACAACTTCCAAATTTATACCTCCAGCCCATTCCTCTCCCCTAAACACTATTTTCTGTATATAGTGGGTCTCTTCCCCATCCCAAACCTGCTCCTTCAGTACTTTTCTTCATGCCAAGGAAATGGCAGCTCTACCCTTCCAGTTACTCTGGTCAAAACCCTAAAGGCCACCCCTGACCTGACTTGCATCTTACACTCAACAAAATCCCATCTTCATATATAACCCAACTGTGACCTCATATCACTTTCACTGCCACCATTACAAAGACCTTGACTAAATAAGATTGTATCTTGTGAAGATCCTAACACAGTGCCTGGCACAAAAAGCACTTGACTAATGCCTTTCCTTCCACCAGTTTCACATCAGGCTGTAGTCAGAATCACTTAGAAACAGCAGTTCTCAAAGATTCCTGGGGGATCACAGGCCCCAGAGGGGCCAACACTATTGTCATCTTAATACTAAGATGTTAAAAAAAACTAAGATGTTATCTGCCCTTTCCACTCCTATTCTCTCATATGCGTACAGTGGATTTTTCCAGAGGCTACGTGACTGGTAACAAAGCCATCACTCCAACCACTAATGGAATGTGTGCTTGTATAGTCTTGCGTTATCCAGATTTTCTAAGATAATGATGCTTTAGGGTACAAATATGTCTTTCAGAGATTAACTTAGATTGATCTCCATTCTGTGCTTTTACCAGTCATTACCATTTACACTTGCTTTAAATTTCTGTAACCTGAATATTGCCCTATATACCATTACTATTACTTCATTAATTCTGAAGCTTTGCTTATGCCTACACAAAAACACAAGCAGTACCTTTTGTGGTCTTGTTTTATAATACAACTTTTCAAATTTTCAAATTTTTCTAAATTTTTAAATTGTATCTAAAACTTAAACAGCCTTTAATAATAAACATGACTTTAACAATATTTTATTCTCAAATAAAAGAAAATGTATAATTCTTTTATATTTAAGAATGGATCATTTCTTTAAAAAGGAAAGACTAGGAGATTTGATTTCTCAACCCACAGTTGCACCATCCGTGTCTAAAGATGCTGAAAATGATGAAACTGACCACATCAGTGAGTTATCGAATTCATGAAAGGGAGGAGTCTACTCCAAGGAAACTGGATGAAACTGTAAATAAGAAACAAAAATATGATGGAAGCCTTCCTACCTCTAGCTTTATAGATGTTAGTAATTTACCTTATTATATCTTATGCAACAAGGTATTCTTCTAAAGATTTTTTATTTTTAAGTAATTTCTGCACCCAATGTGGGACTCAAGCTCACAACCCCAAGATCAAGAGCAGCATTCTCTGAGTGAGCCAGACAGATGCCCCAACAAGGTATTTTTTTTCTTGAGCTTCATTTTTTTTTTTGTAAATTTCCTTAAGTAACCTCTACACCCAACACGTGCTTGAACACAAGACCCTGAGATTGAGTAGCACTCTCTACTGAATGAGCCAGCCAGATGGCTCCGCACAAAGAAGCTATTTTCTAATATTATTACTAAAATATCATTCTGAGACTAATCAAAGTTTAAAAAAAAAAGAATTGAATATTTTATATGTCACAATCAAGTGGGATTTATTTCAGGGATGCAAAGATAGTTCCACATATCAATGTAATACACTACATTAACAAAATAAGAGTGACATGATCATCTCAATAGATACAGAAAAAGCACTTGACAAAATTAAACATTTCATTATAAAACTCTAAACAGAGTGGGTAAAAAAAGTACATACCTCAACATAATGAAGGCCATATTATGACAAGCCCACAACTAACATTATACTCAAAGGTAAAAAATGAAAGCTCTTCCTCCAAAATTAGGAACAGAACAAAGACGCTCACTCTCACCACTTTTATTCAACATAGTACTGGAAGTCCTAGCCAAAGCACTTAGACAAGAAAAAGAAATAAAAGGGATCCAATTTGGAAAGGAAAAAGTAAAACCTACACTATTTGCCAATAACATGATCTTATATATAAGAAAACCCTGGGCAGCCCCAGTGGCGCAGCAGTTTAGCGCCGCCTGCAGCCCAGGGCGTGATCCTGGAGACCCTGGATCGAGTCCCATGTCAGGCTCTCTGCATGGAGCCTGCTTCTCCCTCTGCCTGTGTCTCTGCCTCTCTCTCTCTCTCTCTGCATCTCTATGAATAAATAAATAAAATCTTAAAAGAAAACCCTAAAGACTCCACACCAAAGTTAGAACTAATAAATCTGGTGAAACTACAGGATACAAACACCATATACAAAAAAAAAAAAAAAAAAAAAATCAGCTGCATTTCTATACGCTAACAATGAACTATCAGAAAAAGAAATTGTGAAAGAAAAATCCCATTTCCAACTGCATCAAAAAGAATAAAATACCTAGGAATAAATTTAACCAAGGAGGTGAAAGATATGTACGCTAAAAATTGTAAGACATTCATGAAAGAAAGTGAAGACACAATAAATGGACAGTTATTCCATGCTTATGGATGGAAGAATATTGTTAAAATGTTCCATACTACCAAAAGCAATCTACAAATTCAACGCAATTCCTACCAATATTCCAAATGACACTTTTCACAGAATAAGACAATACCCCTAAAATTCACATGAGCCTGAATAGCCAAAGCAATCTTAGGAAGAACAAATCATGTTCCAATTCCAAACTATATTACCAAGCTATACTAATCAAAACAGTATGATATTACCATCAACTGTTGGCAGATACAAAGATCAATAAGACAGAATACAATCTGTTGGCAGATAAAAAATCAATAGGACATTATAGGGAGCCTAGAAATGAACCCTTGTGTTTATGATCAATTAATTTATGACAAAGGAGCCAAAAATCTGTAACAGGAAATGACAGTCTCTTCAATAAATGGTGCTGGAAAAACTTGTACAGCCACATGCAAAAGAATGAAACTGCACCACTACCTTATACACAAAAATCAACTCAAAATGAATTAAAGACTTTAACGTGAGACCTGAAATCAGAAAACTCCTAGAAGAAAGCACAGGCGGTCAGTCCGGCAATGATTTTTTAATTTGACACTACAGCAAAGGCAACAGGCAACCTGGCGGGCTCAGCTGGCAGAGCATGAGACTCTTGATCTTGGGAGTCATGAGTTCAAGCTCTGTATTGGGTGTACAGATTACTTAGAAAAAAAAAAGCAAAAATAAATAAATGTGACTACATCAAACTAAAAAAATGCTCCTGCAGAGCAATGGAAACTATCAACAAAATGAGAAGGGAACCTACCAAATGGGAGAAAATATTTGCAAATTGGATATCTGATAAGGGTAATACCCTAGATATACAAGGAACTCATACAATTCAATAACACAAAAACCAAAAAAAAAGGGGGGGGAAGATAGGATTTAAAAATGGGTAGAAGAGGGTGCCTGGGTGGCTCAGTCAGTTGGGCATCTGCTTTCAGCTTGGATCATGATAATGAGGTCCTGGGATCCAGCCCTGCATCAGGCTCCCTCCTCAACGGGAGTCTGCTTCTCCCTCTCCTCTGCCCAGCTCCCCCACCTTGGCTTGTGCTTGCTCCTTCTCTCTCAGATAAATAATCTAAAAAGAAAAATGGGCAGAAAAATCAAAATGAGATATCACCTCACAACTGTTGGAATGGCTGTTAAATGACAAGACATTAAAAGTGTTGGATGTGGAGAAAAGGGAAACTTTGTGTGCTGCTGTTAAGAATGTAAGTTGATTCAGCCACTATGAAAAGCAGTACAGAAGTTCCTCAAATAGGGATCCCTGGGTGGCGCAGCAGTTTGGCGCCTGCCTTTGGCCCAGGGCGCGATCCTGGAGACCCGGGATCGAATCCCACGTCGGGCTCCCGGTGCATGGAGCCTGCTTCTCCCTCTGCCTATGTCTCTGCCTCTCTCTCTCTCACTGTGTGCCTATCATAAAAAAAAAAAAAAAAAAAAAAAAAAAGAAGTTCCTCAAATAATGAAAAATAGAACTACCATATGATCTAGCAATCGCACTTCTAGGTATATATCCCGAGGAAACAAAATCACTACCTCAAAGAGATATCTGCATGCCCACATTCACTACAGCATTATTTACAACAGCCAAGACATGGGAACAACCTAAGTGTTCACCAGATGGATGAATGATTAAAGAAAACATGACACACACACACAAAGAGGAATATTATTCAGCCAAAGAAAAGGGAAAGCCTGCCGCTTGCAACGTGGTCAGACCTTAAAGGCATGGTGCTTAGTGAAATAAGTCAAAAACAAATACTGTATGATCTCACATGTGGAACCTAAAAAAAGAAAAACAGAGAACAGATTGGTAGTTGTTGGCAGAGGTGGTTGTGGGAAGGTGAACAAGGTCAAAAGCTACAAACTTTATAATTATAATATATTATAATTATATTATAATATAAATAAGTTCTGGGGATGTAATGTACAGTATGGTGACTACAGTTAACAGTATTTTATTGTATACAGTTATTTTAAAGTTGCTAAGAAAGTAAATTTTAAAAGTTCTCAATATCAGAAAAAAAGATTTGTAATTATGTTACAGCAGAGAAACAAGACAGACATCACCTTAACCAATCAAGGTTAACATCGCCAGTAATAAGATAGACTGATATCAGGTACCTTTTGGTATGATGCTATGATGCATTGACAAGGACATAGCACTTCTGTGATATTACCGCCAAAAATGCATGGCCTCAATCTAATCATGAGAAACCATGAGACCCAAATTAAGGAACATCTACGAAATACTTCACTACATATTCTCTATGGGACTCAATTTTCTTCAGCTACCTCAAAACAACGTATCAAAAGACACAGAATCTGTACTGAATAGCATATATGAAAACTAAGCTATCAATTATCTAAGGGTATTTGGAGATTTGTAAATTTAGGAGATTTGTAAAAAGGTAAAATACCACCACTCTTTTCACTAAATACTTGATTAATGAGCACTGGGGGAAGAGGGTAGCAAATGGAGGGCAGTAATTCTTTTTTTTTTTTTTTTTTTTTGAGGGCAGTAATTCTTTAAGATGGTTGGCAGTCATATTTTTTAAAATGTGTACTTTTTGAAACCAGAGAAAGATAAAACAGTAATTACTGTGTTTGCCAATATTACCTTCTTCTGTGATTTAACAATATCATTTACAACAGAGAACATTAAGTAAATGCTTTCATCCATTCAACGGGCACATAGTCATTAAAATGTTTACGCTAAGTTCAGATTAGGAAAAAAATTTGTTTATAATAATGTGAAAAACAGGACGCCTGGGTGGCTCAGTGGTTGAGCATCTGCCTTTGGCTCAGGGAGTGATTCTGGAGTTCTGGGATCGAGTCCCACATCAGACTCCTTGTGAGGGGCCTGCTTCTCCCTCTGCCTATGTCTGCCTTCTCTCTGTCTCGAATGAATGAATGAATGAATGAATGAATGAATGAATGAAATCTTTGAAAAAACAGTTTATAAAACTATACTTGTCAATCACTTTTTTTTTTTTTACCATTTTTGTTAAGAACCAAAAACCATAACGATTAAAGAATTTCCTCCCTATGTTTTAGAAATTATTTGAAGGTATTTAACCTCCCAACAACCATGAACCTGCTATGTATAAAGCACCATCTAGGCACCAGGGAAGATGAACTATGAGCAGGACAGACACATTAGAACTCTGATAACTTACAACCTACTGGGAGCAAAAGAGGGAATGTTTTCCAAATTCACTACTGTGAGCATGAACTTTCTTTATAATGGAAAGAAGACTAATAAAACTGCCTTCAAAAAAATGTCTCTGGCATTCAAAATTTGCCAAAAATATCCATGTTTCTGATAAATTCAGTTTTCTTCCCACAACACATATGTGCTGGCTCTGTGATGCGTGATCAGCTGCAGCCAACGGTGACAATAAGCAATGGATGCTGCTAAAGTCAGTATAGATTATGTTTCTATAATTGTATCACAGCCTCTCAATCCACCTTTGTTTTATTTTGTTTTGAATGCTGGTGCTGGGAGTCAGCTTTAGAAATGTATTTTTATTCAAATTTCTTCCTTTCCACTTATTTAACTCCTTCTTGTAGATCTGTCAGGGGAAAAAAAAACAAAAAACAACAACAACAACAACAAAAAAAAACCTGTGTTCTTTTCTACCTTTGTACGCATTTCACCAGAAATAGCACAGTAGTCAGATTTGGATGCCCTTTCGGTTTCAGTTCCCTTATCTCACTGAAGTGGTTGGGTAGGTTCTGCCTAAGGTTGGATAGGTTCTGCCTAAGGTTACTTCCAGGTTTACAAATTTCAAGATTCTATAACCTTAGGTCTTACCTCTCTCCATAACGCCCTTTCAAAGTACACTCACACAGGTCCATTTACTGCATTTAAATACTTTTTAAAGTTTATTCCATTAAATTCCTTCTTTCCCACTTCCTAGGTTTTTGGATCACATGCCATACTGAAGTCTATCTTTGTGCAGCTGTATTAGGCCCTTATGAGCAGGATTTGATTTTTTTTTAAGGTTTGCACAATCTGTATTAATGCAGTAAACTTCTACTCACCCATCAACACCCAGATTTACTCCTTTCCCACTATTTCCAACTTTCCGATTCAGCATTAGTCACCTCGTTCATTAAGCATTCTGTACCAGGTTCTTTTTTTTTTTTTAATTTTTATTTATTTATGATAGTCACACACAGAGAGAGAGAGAGAGGCAGAGACACAGGCAGAGGGAGAAGCAGGCTCCATGCACCGGGAGCCCGACGTGGGATTCGATCCCAGGTCTCCAGGATCGCGCCCTGGGCCAAAGGCAGGCGCCAAACCGCTGCGCCACCCAGGGATCCCTGTACCAGGTTCTTTTATAACACTTTTCTCACTACATCATAATTATCTGTTGACCACTGGGATTCCTTCAGTGGTTCCTGTCTTAGTAACAATGGCTAACGATTCTTGAGTACTCAATATGTACCTGGGAAGGGCTATCTTCCCTCATACAAGTTCCACAGAATTTCATAAATTAGGTACCATATATTCCCACTTTACAGCTGAAAAAACGGACTCTTGGTCAATTTCCTACTCCCCTGACCTTATTATTATATAAGCATTATAGCTCCTGAATCAGTCCCCAACCTTGAAACATTCCTGTTTCATTTCCTCTCCAGCTCCTACATGCAAAGCAATAGGGAAATACAGAAAATGTAAGCACTATAAATTCTATCCTCTCTCTTGAAGATGGAATTTAAGTTTCCAGAATTCTAAAACACTTTCCTGGCAGCCTGGGTGGCTCAGCGGTTTAGCGCCGCCTTCAGCCCAGGGCCTGATCCTGGAGACCTGGGATCGAGTCCCACGTCGGGCTCCCTGGAGTCTGCTTCTCCCTCTGCCTGTGTCTCTGTCTCTCTGTCTCTCTGTCTCTCTCTGTGTATCTCATGAATAAATAAATAAATAAATAAATAAATAAATAAATAAATAAATAATCTTAAAAAAAAAGAAACGTTGATTTATGAATTGCTTTGAGTTTATCTTGCTAATAAAATATAAATTAAAATATTAAAAAAAATAAAACACTTTCCTGCTTATAGTTTATCCTCTGTAGTGCTCTACACACAAGCAGGCCCACAACTGCCTGTGAGGATACACACCATTCGACCTCCAACATTATAAAACTATCCTTTTGATCCCAACCCCACCAGTCTGCCAGACTTTTTCTTGCCTCTGAAACTCCTATGACCAGACCACTTTCAGTATATACATTTTACTTCTCAGAAAGATGGTGCCACCTAGAAGTTTTCTCAAATTCACATCAATATAACTCAAGCTCTAGGTTTTTTTCTTTTATCCACACTTTAATCTCAGATGAAAATGTACTTCTTTCCTAAAAACCTATCCTAATCAACCCAAATCCATGCTGGATCCCCTTCTACACATACCCATTCCCCTCCTTCCCACCTATCTAAATCCTATCCTTTCCTAAAACCCAAGATTGACTACTTCAGTGTTTTGTCTCCAACACGAAGTCCCTCCAAAGTACAGTCTCTCTACACTTTCTCTAACTGCTCCATGTACTTCAAGTCCTATTTCTTCCATTTTTCAATCTGCCCCCACATAAGACACATAAGAGTTGCTTGTTCAACTGCACTGAAATGGCTAAAGGAAATTAACCAATTTAGAAAAGCATTCTTCCTGGAGACCAGGGAACACATCCCATTTTAAAAATCACCACTGCATCTAGAATAGTACTTTATATAGGTAAGGACTCAATAAACTCTTATAGGAGACTATAATGTGTATTTCAAGAAGCATCCTGCGGTTTTCATAAACTTGCATCATTAAAAAACATTTTTGGGGATAATGGCTGGCTCAGTCGGTGTAGCATGCAACTCTTGATCTAGGGGTCAGGAGTTTAAGCCCCATGTTGGGCGCAGAGATTACTTAAAAATTTTTTAAAAACGGGGATCCCTGGGTGGCTCAGCAGTTTGGCGCCTGACATTGGCTCAGGGCATGATCCTGGAGTCCCAAGATGGAGTCCCACATCGGGCTCCCTGCATGGAGCTTGCTTCTCCCTCTGCCTATGCCTATGCCTATGCCTCTGCCTCTCTCTCTCTCTCTCTCTCTCTCTCTGTGTGTCTCTCATGAATAAATAAATAAAATCTTAAAAAAAAAAAATTCGGGACTCCACACATATACATTTCTTCTAGCACAATGCATTAGTGAGGAGGTTACCTTAAAAACTACCCAGGGGGTGCAGTAGACAGGGTTCTTGGACTACAAGCAACAGAAACCAAGACTGGCCATGTGTAGCCAAAGGGGATGTACTGAAAGAAACATCAAAGGCTCAGAGAATTGGAGTGGCAGGGACAGGAAGGCCAGGGTTGGAAGATGGGCCCACATCATGGCATGCCAGGGCTGGAAACAAAAGCCACAGCCTGAAACTAAAACACAAACATCTGGTTAGCATACAGCCGCTGTCTTTCCCCTGCTCTCCCTTTGGCGTCCTCAGGACCCAGACTCAAAGCACCGAGCCACCAACTAATGGAGCCTGAGTCCTGCATCCACACTGGCACACCAGAGAAGGAAGCTAGCACATTGGCCCATTCAGTTCTTGGGATGCTAGGGTGGGCCCTTCCTCCTCTCCAAAGGAGGATTTCTCCAAAAATAAAAGAAGAATGCTCTGAGGAAAGAGGTGCTGACCAGAGACCCTAGAAATAAAAAGCAGTTATCCCTCGCACAGATATGCACCCACTTGCAAAGTCACTCACAGAATGACTCCACAAACATTCTATGCCCTGATTTTCTGCCAGAAAAATCAATCATTTGGTAGACTCTACATCCCTACACCATAGCCCACAAACTGTTCTCCAGAGACTCTAATGTGTATGCCACTGCCTCAGCTGCCCTTGGCCTCTTCTATCCCATCTGACCACAGCAGATCCTCCCCCAGGTCCCTTGACCAGGTCCTATGCCAAGTCCTTCCCAGACATGCACCTTACTAAGCCAAAGAATTCATCTCCCCACTTCTTTCTCCCACAGCACTATATTTCTAGTTTAAAGAATTTTTAAGTTTTATTATAAAATCAAGCTACAGGGATTATTTTAAGTAAAATTCAAGGTGTTAAAATAAATCACTTTTATTTTATGCATTTAAAATATTTTCTTAGGGATGCCTGGGTGGCTCAGCGGTTGAGCGTCTGCCTTTGGCTCAGGTCATGATCCTGGAGTCCCCAGATCGAGTCCCACATCTGGCTCCCTGCATGGAGCCTGCTTCTCCCTCTGCGTGTGTCTCGGCCTCTCTGTGTCTCTCATGAACAAATAAAATCTAAAAAAAAAAAAAAAATTCTTAGACATGCTATAAAGTACGACTTTTTAATGGTACAAAGTATTAATATCATGAAATAAAAAGTAAGTTCAATTCTGAAGGATTTTCCTGGTTCCAGTGGCAGCTCCAAGGTTTCAAACTGGTAGGGTTCTCTCTTGAGCCTCTTGTTTTCAAGTCTTTGAGGATGAGAAGTGTCTTTATTCCTCTCCCAGACACTGGGTGGGTTGGACCCTCTTAATTTCTCTTTCTCCAAGTACAGATCTGGGACAGTGTGAGGGGGAGGCAAGCTGAGGATAAGAGCTTTCTTTATCCAGAGAAAGGCTTCTCTTTCTGTTTTCTCTGTCAGGCTTGGACATTTGCCCAAATCATGGTAGATGCTCCATAAATGATGATCTGAGGAAAGGGGAAGGAAAGATGGTGGACCACTTAACAGTGCCAAGCTCTTACAAACAGGGCCCACCATCACCAAGTACTCTGCCCTGTCTGGCACCCCTCCTAACACTATAATTGTCATAAAAGATGAAAACAGAGAATGACTGAAGTCCTCTAAGGCCTTCTAGTTCAAATATCACACTGTACTGCAACTGCTGGCTTAGTTATGTATCTCCACCACAGATCGTAAGCAACGTGAAAGCAGGGGCTGTGTTCACCTCATTCACTGTAATGCAGCACAGAACCCACAGCTCAAGAGATACAAACTGATTTAATTAACAAACAAATTCCCATAACTTTCTTCCTACCACAATTCGCTATAAGCCCAGGTTGCTATAAAGTTAGAAATTGCCTTTTCCTTAGCTTTATATTTACATAGCTGACACCGAATGTTAACTTGTGCCAGGCACTGGACTAAATGTTCTATATATTAAGTGATTTCACTTGTCCTCCAACAACAATAAAATAGAGAGGTACTATTATTGTTAAAAGTGAGAAAATGAGGCAAAGAGATGTAAAGTAATTTGCTCAAGATCACCAGACAAGTGAGTGTGACAGCCAGGGATCCAATTCAGGTATGTCTGACTCTAGGGCCTAAGCTCTTCAACACTACAGACATGGAGACTCAAACGCCATTTTATGGGACCTGGGCAGGGTGCACAGGAGTGTGAAATCAGTCGGAATCTCTGACACTGACTAGTCTAAAGAGGTAGGAATATTTCCATCTCCACAAAGAAATATGCACTCTCCCCATTTTTCTTGAAATTTACATGGGTACAAGAAATCTTTGACCTTACTCTTAACTCTACCTTGAGAAGGCGGTAACACCTCAGCCACCCCAATAAATGTTAGCGG
Organism: Canis lupus dingo; assembly: GCF_003254725.2. Classification (NCBI taxonomy): domain Eukaryota; kingdom Metazoa; phylum Chordata; class Mammalia; order Carnivora; family Canidae; genus Canis; species Canis lupus. The sequence goes on from NC_064254.1 coordinate 3,767,603, forward strand.
TCACTGGGCCTCTCTATCTAGGGGACCACAGGGAATGGTAAGGACTGTGGCCCACTGAAGAGGGGTGGGCAGTCAGTCCATAAGGGTGGCCACCAATCAGCTCTGGCTGCAGTCCTCACATAGGGAAGCTGGTGTAATGAGGCCAGATCCTCTGGTTTTTCAAGAAAAAAACTAAAGACCAGATTCCTTATTCAAAAATTTTCAAATTAAAATGTTGGCAACTAATTTTTTTTAAATTGCTTTTTATCATCTTTCATCCCACACACAGCCATGAGCCATCAGTATGTGGTCCTCACACAAAACTTCAAGGCAAACAGGGTTCCAAAGGCCTCTGACTTTCCATGAGGTCACCCACCTGGCCCAAAGTCCTCCATCTAGAATACAGTTTTGTCAGCTACCCAAATCTAACCAAGACATCTAGGTGTGGCCCTACAAACTCCCTAAAACGATTCCGACACTCCAGTTCATTTTCACAGACTCCTCCAAATACTCATAAACACTCCTCTCCATCGCCTCTTTAATTAGCTTGCATTTTACATTCTACACTGTATCCTGCCAACAGCTCACAGCTCCTCAGGAGCTCACATCCTATTCCATACATCTTAACCTCCTCAGTTCGGAGTATTCTTTAGAGACACACTACTTCTGTAATTTTTTAAAAAAATTCCTTTTTGAAAAAAAAAATCACTCTAGTATCTGGCAGAAGGATGACCCCAAGCTATGTCCTTATTAAATAGTTGTTGAACCTTTGAAAACACCATAGAAGTATAATTAATAATTAATCCAGAAACTCTCTGGATTATTTTTTCTGACTCATTCTACCAATAAAATCTAAAAGTTTCATCTCATTATTATTAAAAGCAGTCTACCTAAACTGCAAAACCTCCCGGGAAAAAAATCAGCACTGCAGTGAGAGGTGCAAAAGCCCTGAGTCAGGGCTCAGCACATTTAGTAAGCGCTAATTTACTAAATTGTTTTAAGTCTAACAACCAAGTTATTCCAAGAGGAAGAAAATGAAACATTAAGTAATTAAAATTCCAATTATTCAAAACATTAATTCAAGCTACTCACATTTACAAAGTGTTTTATAAAAGCAGGTATTTTGCCTCAAGAAGTTCACTAGAATTCCTGAATATTCGAAGAAAAATCATTATCCTTTCATTACTCTTTCTTTTTTTTTTAAAGTTATCTCTACACCTAATGGGGGGCTTAAGCTCACGACCCCAAGATCAGGAGTAGAATGTTCTACTGCTGAGCCAGCCAGGTGCCCCTTCAGGCAGTTCTTTAAAAGGATTTTACTGTGGGGTGCCTGAGTAGCTCAGTGATTGAGCCTCTGCCTTCAGCTCAGGGCATGGTCCCAGAGTCCTAGGATCAAGTCCCACATCAAGCTCCTTGTGGGGAGTCTGCATCTCCCTCTGCCTGTGTCTCTGCCTATATGTCTCTCATGAATAAATAAATAAAATCTTTTAAAAATAAAATTTTAAAAAAAGGACTTTACTGTTCTATGAACAAAGAGAACTAAGTGTACACAAAGAAAGTCTATTTAAGGGACCATTTCTTTTTAATGTATATAATAGTCTTGTCTTCTGTACAGATTTGTTTCCGCTTGCTTTAGATTTAAGTTTTTGTTATTTTGCAATAATTTTCTTTTTTAAAAAAAAAAGATTTTCTTTTTTCATAAGAGACAGAGAGAGAGAGGGAGAGAGAGAGACATAGGTGGAGAGAGAAGGAGGCTTCCCGTGGGGAGCTCGATGGGGCACTCGATCTCCGCACTCCAGGATCACGACCTGAGCTGAAGGCAGATGCTCAACCACTGAGCCACCCAGGCGTCCCTTATAATAATTTTCTTTACGTGGAGCTGAAATTCACCTGCTTTATCTCCTTTTGGAAATGCTCACAAAACACACAGACGTAAGATAATGTTTTATGCTACTCAAGTTATTAATTTCCCGTTTTGAAAAAGAATTAAAAACTGTCCTAAACTGCCTAGGAATTTTTAAAAGTATATTTGGATAAAGCACACAAAAGATATGATCTTACCTGCCTCAGATATGTAACCAGATTTGCACACAGCCCACTTCTGGTTAACTGCACTAAGAAAGCAGCAGGCAGCAGCACACACAACATGCATGATAAAATGTCGAGAAGCAGAAAAAAACAACCCACTCATGTTTGCTTTGCAAATACTTTTCGTGCTCACATTGGAATATGGTTGTATCATTCTAGTAATTCTTTTCTATTTCATAAATAAGGAGGTTGCACTGTGATGATCTTCTTCAATCAAGTTTCCCATACCCAGCTCTGGGATGGCATTTTGGGGGACTGATGCAAGGGGATAGAAAAGGTTAAGGCACAGGCTGGGAGAAGGAAAAATCTTCGTTTTCTTCCTTCTTGAGAGCCTCCATCACTACTCACAAAGCATACATCACTTTTGATACTTCTGGTCATGGAATGTGTGGGGTTCCCCCTACACCAAACAGGTCTCTGCAAAACCAGCTGGGTGTCCTACAATTTTACTCCATCCTGACGCTATCTCTGGATGCCATCATCTCTCTACTCAGAGACAGAGTCAGATCACACAGGTTAAGAGCTCAGTCCCACAAGTCCACCACCACCCTTCCCAATGCCAGTCCCAAGCCCCCATTACTACCAATGCTTCTGACCAATTGGCTACAAATGAGAGGTTCCAACAGCCCCCTCTGTGGGCTCAATGAATTTGCCAGTGGCTTACAAAACTGAAAGAAACAATTCATGTTTGCCAATTTATTAAATAATATGATAAAGGATACAGATGAACAGCCAGATCAAGAGCTACATAGGGCAAGGAACTTCTGGCTCCATGGAGGTGAAGTGTGTCATCCTCCCAGTGTGAATGTGTTCACCAACTTGGAAATTCTCCAAACCCTGTACTATTGGGATTTTTATGGAGGATTCATCATGTAGGCATGATGGGTCATTAACTCCATTTTCAGCCCTTCTCCCTTCTCAAGGCAATGAGGGGCAGGGCTCAAAATTCCAAGCTGCTAATCATGGCTTGGTCTTTCTAGTGACTGGCCTTCATCCCGGAGCCATCCAGGAACCCACCCAGAGTTGCCTCACTGGAACAAAAGACACTCCTATCATCCAGGAAATTACATCAGGAGCCCTGTGTCAGGAATAGAGGTCAAAGACCAATATTAGAACAAGAGATGCTCTCGTGTTCTTATCACTTCCGACATAGTGAGAATATTAGGAGCTCTGTGCCAGGAACCAAGGGCAGAGACCAATACATGCCTTCTATTACCTCAAGTCTCTCAGGAAGAGCTGAAAAGTCACCATTCCACTCAGAATTCTACCTCCTTCTCATTCCACAGCTGGGACAAAAGCATATGGCTAAAAGTGAACTGTTTCCTACTACTACCAGGAAGGTACTTTGGCTTGAAAGGTCGACTCTGCGTAGTGTAAACAGCGAGAGTTTAGAAATCAGCAAGCCCAGTTTGACCCAGACAACTGCTAAGCTGCTTTTCAGGGGCTTGAAGGCCAGTTAGACAAGCAGCTTCCACATCATAGCACTTTCCTGATACACACAGCCCACTGCCAACACTGATTCTAATGCACACATGCAGACCACTCCATTCCTAGCAGTTCCGCATTCCAGAAGGATCCCCAGCACTTAAGGTAACCAAACTTCAATAAAATTAGGTAAGTGCTCAAAAACTATACTGCTTAAATGGCCTGGGTTCAAACACATTTCTAGGGATGCCTGGATGTCTCAGCAGTTGAGCATCTGCCTTCAGCTCAGGGCGGGATCCGGGATCAAGTCCTGCATCAAGCTCCTTGTGGGGAGCCTGCTTCTCCCTCTGCGTATGTTTCTGCTTGCCTCTCTTTCTCTCTCTCTCTCATGAATAAATAAATAAAATCTTTTTAAAAAAAAAACATATTTCTAATAAAGATGTTAGTTAAAAATTTGCCATTAAAAAAATATATATTTCTAGGAAAAACTGGCAAAAACCTCTATTAAACAAAAATACCCCCCATTCTTTCACTTGTAATGCCCTGCAGTATATCTTTTATAAGCTAACAACTACCTGAATCTTTTGTTCCATATCCTTTGTACCATTTGAATTTTGTACTGTGTGCATATACTACCTATTCAAAGTAGCCTTTCTGACTAACTACCCTAATAAAGTGTAAAGAAACTTTAGGGATTTGTCTTTGGGTCCTTTCAGATTTATTTCTTTAAAATATTACAGAACAAGGGATCCCTGGGTGGCGCAGTGGTTTAGCGCCTGCCTTTGGCCCAGGGCGCGATCCTGGAGACCCGGGATCGAATCCCACGTCGGGCTCCCGGTGCATGGAGCCTGCTTCTCCCTCTGCCTATGTCTCTGCCTCTCTCCGTCTCTCTCTATCATAAATAAATAAAAATTAAAAAAATAAAATAAAATAAAATAAAATAAAATAAAATAAAATAAAATAAAATAAAATAAAATATTACAGAACAATACTTTTATCTCCACTTGTACATTTCTTAAGCACAAGTTTTTTTCTAATCAACTCTTACTGTTCTATTACCATCCTGTCACCATCACTTCTATTCCTCACATACAAGGGAAAGAAGGTGGTTTCATGGATATTACTAGTTTGTTTGCTGGGTTGCTGTAGGTGGCAGAGTAAAGGAGAACCAGGAAAACTAGAAGAGTAACAAACCTCCACAGGAAATGGTAGCCTCCCACCTCTGCAACATCTCCCACCACTCTCCTCCACTTGGCCTTCAGCCACTCTGGCCAGCTTCCTGCTTTTCCTCCTTGCCAAATTCATTGCCATTAGGGGTCTCTTCCCTCTGCCTTGCTTTTCAGAGACTACTGGACCCCAATTTGCCAACACCCCCACCCCCAGTCTCAGTCCCATCACATATTTGTTTCCTGCCCAGTATCACCACTGCCTAAAATCAAGTTCACTAATATTTTTGCTCATTTACCATCTCCCTGCATCTGATATCAGAAGCTTCACAAGAGCAAGAGCTTCCATCCTGTCTTGTTCACCACTGCATTCCAAAAACAGCATCTGGCCTAGAAGCAGGTACTCGATAAAAGTTTGTACAACCAAAAAAAAAAAAAAAAAAAGTTTGTACAACCAATGAATAAATGAATGAATGACTATAAGAATGAACATTTTTCAGAGCACCTGGGTATCTCAATCAGTTAAGCATCCAACTCTTGATTTTGGCTCAGGTCATGGTCTCAGGGTCATGGGGTCTAGCCCCACATGGAGCCTGCTTAAGATTCTCTCTCCCTCTGCCCCTCCCATTGTTTGTACATGTGCACACGTGCTCTCTCTCACAATAAATAAAACCTTTAAAAAATGAAGGGTTTTCCTCACTCAAAGGCTTAGTAAGCTAGGAAGCAAGGATTTCAAGAAGACTGGGAAAAACTGTTGACATCCTTGAGCTTCCATGTTATTTTAGGACAGAAATTCTCAAACTAGATTCAAGAAGTTTTCTTGGGTATTTGGAAGGTGTTACTCAGCAAGTTGACTTTTTTTTTTTTTTTTTTAGCAAGTTGACTTTGGATGCATATGTTTTATTACTAAATTTTAGGTTTGGGGACTTTTTTTCTAAATTCAATTACTTATTCTTCTTTTATTTATATATTATCTTCTTCGCCTATGATGGATCCTTTGTTCCATTTCATACATTAACCACCATAAATCAAATGCTTCAAGACTCCATACTCACAAACTTGACATCGTGTCTCTTTCACTTTGACCTAGATAAAGAATAAAATAATGACAACAGAAAACATTTTTATGACCATCCTTATCAACCTTCATTTGCAAATTGATTACTACTAACTAAACTTTGGAATCCAGATTTGATATACATTGTTGGTTGGCTACAACCACTATGGACAAGTCATTAAAATAGTATCTACTACTTGATGGTAGTTTGTTGATGTATTTTCTTATCTACTAGTAAAAGGCTATCAGCAAAATGAAAATCCTTTTTCCTCAGGTATTGCATCACTAACGGTTAAGGATCAGTACATTTTATCAACTACCCAACACAAATCCTGCAAGATGGCACAGACTCACAAGTTCAACATGTAAAAGAAATCCTAAGTGTCCTATTATGAAAAAGGATCCACTGAGACTCAAAAGATTTACAACCGAATACACATACACTCCCACTGGGCTGATACTCAACATTATTATCAAACACCCTGTCACTAAGACACTGGAAATAAGAGCTAGAAGACTTCCCTGAAACCCATTACTGGTAGGCACTAGCATTCAGTGTATTGGGGGTATTTTCAATTCCTCTACTAGCTGTAAAGATCCCACAACCCTGAGATCATGCCCTGAGCTCAAGGTAGACGCTCAACCAATGAGCCATCCAGGTATCCCTAGACTATAAACTTCTTCAGGGACAATGTGTTCATTCATTCATTCACATAGTCAAGAAATAATATTAAGCATATACTATGTTCTCATCACCAAGGATACAGGAGTGCATAAGAGACAAAAATCTCTATCCTCATAAACTAACTTGTATTCTAGTGAGAGAAAACAATACAACTAACAAATGGGAATATAACATGTCTTCATGATATGTGCTGCCCAGAAAGAAAAAAGCCTAGGAGATACAGTGACAATGGACTGGTATTATTTTCTATAACATGATCATTAAAGACTTGTCTGATGAGGTGAAAACCAAGCAAAGAAAAGGGACCGATAATATGACAGAGAAACAGCACAGTGGCCAATGTGGTTGCAAGAAAGGGATGAGTAAGAGGGAGAGTAATAAGAGATGAGGTCAGAGACATGGCAGGGGACCCAAACATCCAGAACCTTAGAGGTCATGATTAAGGGATCCCTGGGTGGCGCAGCGGTTTAGCGCCTGCCTTTGGCCCAGGGCGTGATCCTGGAGACCCGGGATCGAATCCCACGTCAGGCTCCCAGTGCATGGAGCCTGCTTCTCCCTCTGCCTATGTCTCTGCCCCTCTCTCTCTCTCTCTCTCTCTCTCTCTGTGACTATCATAAATAAATAAATAAATAAATAAATAAATAAATAAATAAATAAATAGGTCATGATTAAGACACTGGATTCACTGAGAATACCACTGGGGCAGAGAAGTGACATGATCTGACATCTATGTTGGAAGAATCACTACAGCAGCTATGGTAGACAAGACTAGAAGAGTGAGAGCAGAAGCAGGAAAACCAGTTAAGAAGATTCAGCTGTAGTCCAGGCAAGAGGCAATAATGGGTTAGGCTAGAATAGCACAGTGGAGGTGGAAGAGAGAAGGTTAGGCAGGATCTGCTGTAAGATTAGATGTAGTTTAGGAGAAAGGGAGAAGTCAAGGATGGCTCCAAGGTTTCTAACCTGGAGCATGGATATTTCCTTTACTGAAAGAGGCACAACTAATTAGGATAAGCAGGTTTCTGTTGCTGTTTGGTTTTTGGTGGATGGAATCAAGAATTCAGTTTGGGTATTCTAAGTTTGAGATGCCGAGAAGATATCCAAATGGAAACACCAAATAGCTTGCAGGATAGTCAAGCCTTGATTTCAAGAGAGAAATTAGGGCTAAAAATACAGTTGAAAGTTATCAGTATAAATACAGTAGTTAAAGATGGGACTGGATGAGATCACCTACTGTATGAGCATGTGTAGGAAGTATGGGGAGTGGAACCGGTTCAAAGATTGTGTCCTTGTGCACTACAATAAAAGAATTCGGGAAAATGAGAAGGAATACACTAAGAAGGAATAACCAATAAGAAGGGGAAGAACTAGAAAGATGTCCTAGAAGCAAGGTAAAGAAAGTATTTCAAGAAGAAAGTAATGATGAGGCAGCAAGGATTCAGAACTGGCCACTGGTTTTGTTAACTTGTTATCTTGAAGACTGATTCCAGCATAATCATAAAAAAGAGTGCCTGACTGGAATGAGTTCAAGAGAAATGGGAAGTCGGAAAGTGGAGACAAGGAATACAGAAAAGTTTTGCTGGGAACTGGAAGAAAGAAATGGGATGGTAGCTGGAGGGAACATGGGGTAAGGGAGCATTTCTTTTAAGATGGAAAATACTTTACCCTGCTCAGCTGGGAATGATAAAGTAGAGAAGGATTTGGTAATGAAGCAGGAAAGACAGGACACCCATAGGACACCCACCCCTGCTGGGCTGGCAGGAGGGGATGGGCACAAATACATAGCAGATAGAAAAGCTGACTTTATGAGGGACCATAGACTTATTTACCAGTGTAAAGATACACTGCAGGATCTTGCACAGAGACTAGTCCACAATAGGGCCCTCAAAAAATGAGTAAACTAATGTATTCTTGAACAAGGGCCCTTCCTTTTTGGACTAGGCTATCAAGAAAATGAGAGATTGCTTCATACAAAGTAGATATGCAACCCGATATTTACTGAGAAATGAGAATCACTCAGGAGCAAAAAAGGTTAAGGCAAAGAATAGAAAAGAAGAATGGAGATTGCAGTATGATTTCAGACCAGAATTCACATCTCAGGAAGCAAAATAGAAAAGGAGGTAATGGGAAAAATGTTTAACTGACTAACCAGTATTACTACGTAAGCACGAGAGAGCACACACACAAGAAGCCACCAGGAAAAGAATGAGAGAAATGAGCATCAGTAATGTCCAATCAGATGACTGGATCAATGCACTCATCATGATCTTAGAACAATGTAATACTGGACAATGACCAGAGATATGTTACAAAAAGACTCTCCAACCAGCCTGGGATCTACTGAAAGCTCTTTGTCATGGTTATTGCCTCTGGGATTGCTGCCTGTGCTTTACTCTCCTCTCTAGAGCCCAGGAGAAGGTGTGGTCTGCCATGACGTCCACCTGCTCCTCTGGGACATTCTTACTAACAAACACTCAGGCCACCAGAGTCCCTGCCCACTGAGGATCTTCAATGTCAGTCATCTCCCCACCCACCCTCGTGAGTTCAGAGAAAGTGCGAAGCAGCAGTCCCTTGCCAAGAGATGGAAAAGCTCAACCAACAAACCTAAGACCCTTAAGGACAGTTTTGACCTTTCTATTATTTTTTATTTTTTAAAGATGTATTTATTTATTCATGAGACACATAGAGAAAGAGGCAGAGACATAGAAAGACAGAGAAGCAGGCTCCTCACAGAGAGCCCAGTGTCCCAGACCCAGAATCACGCCCTGAGCCTAAGGCAGATGCTCAACAGCTGAGCTACCCTGGCATATCTATCCTTTCCTTTTAAAAGCAGTTTTAATACACAGAGAAATCTAAGATGATCCTATCAATACTCGTGTTTTACCTTGAGTAAAAATAGACCCTTAGGCGCAGCTTTAACTTTCCCAAGCACTGTGACATCATCTGGTGTCCAGACTGTGTCACTGGCCTTTCTAGGAGGGTATTTCACACTGCTAGATATTTCAACTGTCTAAAATGCCTGTTCCACTCCCCCACTCCACTCTGGGGAGAGTACAAGAACACAAGCAAGCCCACCTCTAGTGTCCCTCACTTCCTGTCATCACAGAGCCTCAAAAAAAGAGGGATAAGGGAAAAATCTCAACCGGAAGTGCTTTCAGAGAACCAAAGACAAACAATATGACAAAGTTGATTGTTATTGTCACCCAGTCCAGAAGAATAAAATCTTACTCAAGAAGCCAGTTTCAGTCTTGTATACTGCTTATGATAAAACATTAACTGGGAAGATAAGGCAGACTAAAAATACAAATGTATACTTACTTGCTAATCTTTGTAGGTCTAAGATCTTGTCTTGAATCTATCATTGGACGGCTGAGTTGTCTTTCATATACCACACCCATCATGCATGACCTGTTTTCCAGTTCAGGTTTTTAGGTTTTTTGTTTGTTTGTTTGTTTTTTTTAAGATTTATTCATGTATTTGAGAGAGAGAGAGCAAGAGCGTGCTCATGCACACATGCAGGGGATAGGGGGAACATGGGGGGAGGGGGGCAAATCTCCAGCAGACACCCTGCTGAGCCAGACACGGGGTTTGATCCCACAACCCTGAGATGACCTGAGCCAAAACCAAGAATCAAACGCTTAACTGAATGAACCACCCAGGTGCCCTCTCTGGTCCAGGTTTCTATAAAGAAAAACGAAAACCTGAAAACATTCATGAAGTGATCTATGTGCAGAGTCCTTTTAGACTTTTAAGACTCTTCTCCATCCTTCGCAGTTTGCTTATCCATATAATTGAGCAGTAATTTCTTTTAATGACTTGAAATTATTGAGTCATTCCAAAGAATTTAGAATACTCACAAAACCATTATTTTTGAACTCAAATCTCACATGCTTATATCATATTTAATTACACTACATAATTACAATAACAAGTAAGATGAACATACACAAATACAGGAATAAATACAACTGACTCTATGTAAGCACAGGACTGATTGGGTTGGGGGTGTATATGAGACCCAGTGGCTCACAGAATAACAAGGGTATTCAGTATACCAAGCTGGTTTAAATGGAGATTGGGTAAGAGACTGTCTACTGTGTATCAGTAGGTTCAAAGTACAGTAATAAATATGTTATCATGAATGCCCTAAACCTAAAGGTTTTAATTTATCAAAATGTTGATAACAATTAGTAAAACTTTGAAGTGGGGGGAGTTTCCTGCTATTGATTCTTGTCTACTCACAGGAAAAGCAGTCCAAGGTCTGACGGAAAGGAACACACTCTGTTCATGCTGTTGGGCCTGTTCTTCTGTTGCCCCCTCTAGACTCTAAACTCCCTATATGTAACAGTATCTCAATAAACTTGCTCTGTAAACTTGCCAACTTGCCAAATATGTTCACACATCCTAACCTGGATCAGTGTTTCAACTGTCACTGCTGGCATATAAAATCTTCTGGGGCTGAAAAAACAGAATGTTCGAAGGTTTGATTCCAATATTTTCTATCTCTTTCTCTTTACATTGTATGTATGTTTCCTGACACTGGTTAGTTAAGTTTATTAACCAGGGTCTCTTTATTCTTACATTACTATTGTATTCATGCTAACAGTATTCTGTAAGCTATTCTATCTTGATTAAAGCCATTGCTTCCCATTAAAAAATAAAATTGGGTTGAATGTCCTATTGAATTTGAATTTCACATTCCCACAATGTGTGGCAGTTAATACTTCCAGTTTCTGGCACTTCTATTGAGAACATAAAAGTTCTCCCGGAACTAACAAATTACTTCCCTTCTAACATAATTATGTAATCTGAGAGCTGAACGGCACCCTAGAGATTATTTTGTGGTCCAAAATCCCTCCCAATTAAGGGATCCCATCAAAAAGTACTCAACTTTTTTGGGCAGAAAGGGATATTTATCTTTAAATCTCACATTATAGAATGCTGCACCCATAGTAGGCTCTTAACACATACTTGTTTAATTGAACTGAACAAGTCTAAAATGGGTGCATTTCATTAATTTTCTTGTCCTTTCTGGGCTTTAGCTGTAACATCCACCGAATCTGTAATTAAAAATTTGCATGAGGGATCCCTGGGTGGCGCAGCGGTTTGGCACCTGCCTCTGGCCCAGGGCGTGATCCTGGAGACCCGGGATCGAATCCCATGTCGGGCTCCCAGTGCATGGAGCCTGCCTCTCCCTCTGCCTATGTCTCTGCCTCTCTCTCTGTCTGTGCGTGACTATCATAAAAAATAAAAAAATAAAAAAATAAAATTCAGATTATTTTTTAAAAATTTGCATGAAACAAATAAATAATAAATAAAAATAAATTTAAAAATTTGCATGAATCTTCTGCTCATTAACCAATGATCAAAAAGAAATTCAAGAGAGAAAACTCCACAATCAGCCAAATGTCTTAACATTAAGTCTGTTAATGTTAGTAAATAACAAAACTAAGAAAAAATAGAAAATCAAGTCTTAGTTTGCTTATGATCTATGAAGTTTCCAATTTATCCAAAATACTCACATGTTCTCAATTTCAGTATGATTTTTTTAAACAAATAGTCTTGCATCATTCATACAACTAAATTATACACCCTTCTACTTATAATTGGGGTGCTCACAGACTTAACCACAGTACTGTAGTAAGACATGTTATTATGCTAATTAATTTTCCCTCCAGTTAAAACAGACTGTGATCCCATCTGATTTCCTGTAATATGATATGAAAATGAAAAGAACAAAGCCTCTGGAGCAGTAAACACCACCAAAAATTTTACTTTACTCAAGTATATATTCCAAAACTGCATCATTCACAGCATGGCCCTGCTTAGTACCCCATTACAATGCATCTGTTTTGGGGACTTTTAAAATATATGATAAAATATATGATAAAACACGAAGTATACATTTCCAAATTCCCTCTCCTTCTGTTTTGCTGAAAGGGAACACACACACACATAGTCCCTCAACAGCACAATTACTGCTTGACTAATTTTTTTCAGGCAATAATTTAAAGTCCCACTTCCTCCTAAACATCTCTGGACAGCAACTCTTGGCAATCCATCTGTCTCTTTCATCACAGCTTCTTTTCATAACTAACGGGTCAAGTTCCTTTCCCCCCATTTCAACACGATGCACTGTACTTGCAGCCCTGCCACTATAGCCCGCTGCTGAATGCCAGAATATAGCATATTGAATTTCACTGTCCTTCATTGTTTCCAGTTTAACTGCCATTTTACCACCATGCACAGGAGAGAAACGCTTTCCCACAGGCATCTTATGAATTTCCAAAGCAGCTACTCTTTGTGGATTTACAAAAACGTTTGCCTTCTCTAAATTCCCTTTATCACCACAAAAACGGCTCTGGCAAGCTGAGATTTTCTTTTCTTTCTTTCTTTTTTTTTTTTTTTTTTCTTTTAGGTACTCCATGCAAAAAAGAAACTGATTCTAAGCATGTCCATTTTGCTAGCAAATTCAATCCTTAAGAGTTTCCGATAGGGCAATGTCAGGGCACAGATCTTAAACATGGCTTTTGGGCTTCCCAATTAAAATGAAGTATTTTCAGGTCATAAAGATTCTCTTATCGAACGTCCTTTCTTCTCAGCTACACCAGAAAGGCTACCCAGCGCATTGTAAAATAAACAAACAACTGGCTCTGGCGTCTGTACAACGCCCTAAATCTCCCCAACCACCCCCATGGGCTCACAGACACACGTAACCCCTCGGCCACCCCCAAACCTGCTCCGGTAGTGGACTATTTCTCTGGCACAAAGGGCCGGCCTGCGCCTCGTGCACGGCGGCCTCTGCACACATGTGCGGGCTGACAAGTGCGGGGCCGCCCTTCCTGGAGCCGACGCCGGAGGCCCGGCCCCGAGGCCACACGCTGTCCCGCACCCACCGCCTTCTCCCGGCGGCCCCCGGCCCCGTGACAGGCGGTCGGCTCCCACGCTCCCCCGGCCTGACCCGTGCTCAGGCCGCGCGGGGCCACGCTCGGACCCGCTGCCCCTCCGCCCACCGTCCGTCCTCTTTCCTCCCTCCTCCGCTCCGGCTCAAGGAATTCCGGCGGCACTTCCTTCGGGCCGGGAGGGGCAGTCCTGCCCGGGGCCCGGCACACCCCCGGCCCGCGGCCGCGCCCCCCGCACCTCGGCCGGCTCCGGCGACCCCCGGCCCGCCCGGCCGGAGCCTCACCTCCTCCTCGCTCTCGCTGCGGAAACACAGGCACGCGGCCCGCTTCTTGTAGCCGTCGCCGTCATAGGTGCGGGTCTGGTTCGACTTGAGCTTCATCATCCTCCGGGCCCGGGTGGGGGTGCGGTGCGGGTCGCGGGAGTCGAGGGTGGGGAGCCCGCTCCGGACGGCGGCGCGCGCGCGCGTCCCCGGCTCGGCCGAGGGAAGCAGGGAGGGGGAGCCGCTTCTCCGCTACACGGCTCGGCCGCTGGCCCGCCACGGCTGCCTCATTCCCCCCGGCCCAGGCCCCGCGCCGCCGCCGCCGTCACGGCTGCCGTCGCTGCTGCCGCCACGGCCGCCGCCCCCTCTGCCGCCGCCACCCCCGACGACGACCGCGCCGCCATCTTGGGCGCGCTGCGTCAGCGGCGTAAGGCTGCGCGGGCCTGCGGGACGGCCGCGCGCTCGCAGCGCAGGCGGCGTCCGGGAATCGCACCCTCCCAGTCCGCGCGGCGTAAACGAGCGTCTGGAATGAAAGGGCCGTGCGAACGGAGGCGGCCGCCACGCCGGGAGCGGAGGGGTGGGGAAGGCGGGGCGCGCGCGGAGGAAGTCGGGGGAGGGCGGGGTGCGGGCGCGGGGTCGCCCGGGGCCGCCGAGAGGTGCCTCTCTAGCCTCGGGGTCGCGGAGGGGGAAGCGGGGACTTGCCCAAGGTCGGGCCGCCCGCCTTGGCCTTGCCGGTTCTCTGGGAGCGGGGAAGGGGAAGGTTTGGAGGAAAAGCCGGATGCGGTTAAACGCTGTGGAGCGTCCACGGGATTTACCCAGGATCGGGCACTGCGCGGCCCCGGGCGAGAGGAGGCTGGAGGGAGGGGCGTTGTGCACAGAGCCTGGACCTCCAGAGCGCTGGGAGTCCTGAGCACCGGGGCACCAACGTATTCATCCCGCAGCCCTTGACGGGTGCAAAGACAGATGCTTCCTGTTAAGGTAAACAGGAGGGCCAGACAAGGAAGATACATGTGTATGTGCTCTACACACATAATGCAAATTGTAAAACATCCTTATTTCTGGCACTAAACGAGGACTTTATAGTGTGGACGTCAGATTCTCCAGAGAAAATATATAGCAAGACACAGGAGCAAGGGAAAATGAAATATAACCTGTGAATATTCCCAGCAGCCCAGACCAAATATAATACCATGCCCATTCCTTGAACGTGGTGTAAAACCTGTGCGGGATTTGTCTGTGAGTTGCTTATTGCCCTTCTTTAATTTGCTTGTATTTAGCACATAAAAAAATCAGGTTTTGAAACCAAGCCTTTGTTGGAATCTCGGTTACATGTTTTATTTGCTTCTATTTTTTGTCTGGCAATTAGTCACTTAATACATTGCAAATAATATCAATGGCATTTCACCTAATCCTAGCCACATAAAATGTGGAATTTCAGTTAATTTGGGTCAATCTTCATGCAATAGAATTCCCAAAATCTTGGTCATTTTGGTTGCTTTTCTAATTTTCTCTTCTGCCATTAGGTCTCTAAAAGGAAAGAAAAAAAAAAGTTCTGGCTGTAGAAATCCTGTAACATGATCATTGTCAAAATTTTGAAAAATACAGAGGGCATAAAAAACTAAATCATGTATCTTTGAGCACATTCTATAGAGATCTGTAGCCTGTCCCCCCCCCCCCGTCTTTCCCCTTATGCTATCTTTTTTTTAAAAAAATACCTTTCTAATTACTACCTGATAGCCCATCATAGGGATGACCATCAATTATTTTATATTTTCCTCATTGTTAGAAATTTAGATGGTGTCCTCTGTTTCATTAGAACAGTAATGAATGTCCCTGTATATAAATCCTTGTCCCTATTTCAGATATTCCTTTAGGATGAATTCCTAGAGGCAGATCAAGGGGGTAGGAACATATTTATGGCTCTTGCTACCTCTTGCCAAAGCCTTCCCAGAAAAGTTGTCTGAGTACAATCATTCCAGCAGCTAGACAGCTACATGGTACTATCTGCCACTTTATTAGGGTTGAGAGAGCAGAATTGCAAATGGTATTCCAGGTCTCAGTATACCAGGGTAAGCCTTTGAACATGCTTCCCTGGTGTCCAGAAGGCTCTAGGCTCTTCTTCCAATACCCTCA
This sequence comes from Canis lupus dingo, assembly GCF_003254725.2. Taxonomy (NCBI): domain Eukaryota; kingdom Metazoa; phylum Chordata; class Mammalia; order Carnivora; family Canidae; genus Canis; species Canis lupus. The sequence continues at coordinate 3,783,295 of NC_064254.1, forward strand.
CCTATTCCATTATCCCTCCCCACGTACCCAGAGAAGAAGCCAAATTATATTTATCCTTTAAAGCTCAAAAGTTGGGGATCCCCCGGGGGGCTCAGCGGTTTAGCACCTGCCTTTGGCCCAGGGCGCGATCCTGGAGTCTCGGGATCGAGTCCTGCGTCGGGCTCCCAGCATGGAGCCTGCTTCTCCCTCCTCCTATGTCTCTGCCTCTCTCTCTCTCTCTCTCTCTCTCTCTCTCTATGTCTATCATAAATAAATAAAACTCAAAAGTTCCCTCCTTCTGACTGCATAACTGCCTCTATGCTTCCTACTGGCCTGAGTTTGTCCTGCTTTATCACATTGTCACATGGCATTGTCACTTTCTTTTTTGCCAATCTCATATTTCAAATGTATTGAAGTCAGAGTCTGTGTCTCACTCATCCTTGCTTATTTCACTCAGCAATTTTCCCAGGACCTAACAGAATCAACCTTGAAAACATTTTATTAGTGAAAGAACAACTACTGCCCGTCCAGAACCTGATCTTGAGTATAAAGCTTAATCACTTGTCCACAGGAACACCCCACACGACACACCTAAAATCTGGTCCTCTGAATGAAGATCACATAACATTATCCTGGCCCAGCATGTCAGAAATCATCTGTAATAACTTTTAGTGTGATCTTGGGTAAAATGTTAAACAAAATACAGAAAATTGTTTTGTTTTTTTGTTTTTTTTTTTAATTTTTATTTATTTATGATAGCCACACAGAGAGAGAGAGGCAGAGACACAGGCAGAGGGAGAAGCAGGCTCCATGCACCAGGAGCCCGATGTGGGATTCGATCCTGGTTCTCCAGGATCGCGCCCTGGGCCAAAGGCAGGCGCTAAACCGCTGCGCCACCCAGGGATCCCCAGAAAATTGTTTTTCACAAGTGCCTTACTCTGTCTTGTTCCTTTAACATGCCTTTCTCTCCTCCCTCCCAGGACTACCTTGTCCATCCCCTCAAGTCCCCCAGGAGCACCTACTGGGTCTGATCTTTGCTCTTGTACAAGTTACCTATTAATGCATAACACATCTCCTCAAAACTTAGTGGCTTAGAACATGAATCAGTTATTATTTCTCATGATTTCTGTGGGTTAAGAATCCTGGAGTGGCTTGACTGAGCAGTCCTGCTCTGTGTCCCTTATAAGGTGAGCAAGCTGGTGTTGGCTGGTCCCACTGTCATCTGAAGACTTGACGAGCTGCAGGACCCGCGTCCAGGGGGGCTCTCTCACATGGCTGACAGGTAGAAGAGGCTCTGTGCCCTTTAATGTGAACTTCGTAGGGCTACTTGAGCATCCTCACAACATGGTGGTCAGATTCCTCTAAAAGCAAACAATACAAGACTCAAAAACTGAATGAATTGCAATGCCTTATATGAACTGGCCTTGAAAGTCACACTTTGTTAGTTTCACAGCTTTCTATTGACCACATTAGTCAGCCTGACTTAGTGTGGGAGAAGATTATACCTTGTACCAGAAGGCAAGGATCACTGGGGTCGGGACACCTGGATGGCTCAGTGGTTGAGTGTCTGCTTTCAGCTCAGGTCCTCATCCCAGAATCTGGGATCGAGTCCCGCATTGGGCTCCTTGCAGGGAGCCTGCTTCTCCCTCTGCCTATGTCTCTGCCTCTCTCTCTCTCATGAATAGATAAAATCTTCAAAAAAAAAAAAAGAAAAGAAAGAAAAAATCACTGGGGTCCATAGTTAAAGCTGCCTGTCACACCTCTTATAAAATTTACCTGGTCTCTAGTTCATTCATTCATTGCCCATATATCCCAGGCAGTGTACCTAACAGAGGGGAAGGAGGTAAGAGATAATGCTTGAGAATAGGCTACCCTTCCAAGGATGATAGTGGGTGATAATAGATTTAAATAATCTTTTTTTAGAAAGGATTTTATTTTTAAGCAATCTCTACACCCAATGTAGGGCCTAAATCCACAATCCTGAGACCAAGAGTCACATGCTCCACCAACTGAGCCAGCCAGGCACCCCTCAAATAAATTAACAAATACATAATTCTAAAAATGTTCAATTTTCCAAAAGTCTTGTAGGTAAAGATCTAGTAAATAACATTTCAAGTCCCAGGGCAAGTCTAGGGAAAATTTTTAATAGGATTACAAAATTGACCATATTTACTCATCCTTTCCATAGGGACAGTCAAATTTTGGCCCATGTTTTCCATCTATTTTGATGCTACTATATTTATCACTATGTGATTGTAGCTCATCTCACCTGACCAAGCTTTTTTCCCTGTTTGCTTCAAAAGTAGAATACCATCAGAGAAAGAGAAACATTTAAGGAAAATCTAACAGTTATAAATATGAAACAGCTTCAAAATACATGAACTGGGGTGCCTGGGTGGCTCAGTTGATGGAGTGCAACTCTTGATCTCAGGGTTGTGAGTTCAAACCCCACATCGAGTATAGATTACTTAAACAGCAGGGCAGCCTGGGTGGCTCAGGCAGCCTGGGTGGCTCAGCGGTTTAGCGCTGCCTTCTGCCCAGGGTATGATTCTGGAGACCTGGGATGGAGTCCCATGTCGGGCTCCCTGCATGGGGCCTGCTTCTCCCTCTGCCTGCGTCTCTGCCTCTCTCTCTCTCTCTCTGCCTCATGAGTAAATAAATAAAATCTTAAAAATAAATAAAAAATAAATAAATTTAAAAGAATTAAAATAAAATAAAATAAATTAAAATACTGAAGTATACATAGAACATGCACCAAGATGGACCACATGCTTGGTGTAAAACAATACTCAATAAATTTTGAAAGATCAAAATCTGAGGTGCCTGGGTGCCTCAGTTGGTTAAGTGTCTGCCTTTAGCTGAGGTCATGATTCTACAATCCTGGGATGGAGCCCTCCATCGGGCTCCCTGCTCTCAGGCTCAGCCAGGAGTCTTCTTCTCTCTCTCTCTCTCTGTGCTATCTCTGTCTCTGTGTCAAATGGATAAATAAAATCTTTGGGAAAAACATCAAAATCTTACAGAATATGTTTTTTTGGAAAAAAACACTTAAAGAATAACTAAGATATCTTTAAAACTCCAAATATTTGTAAATTAAACATTCTATTCCTAAATAACCCATAAAACAAAGAGGAAATCACAGGAAAAAATTATAAGGTATCTCTAAATGAATGATACTGGGGCATCTACCTGGCTCAGTTGGTAGAGTGTGCCAGTCTTGACCTCATGAGTTTGACTTCCACATTGGGGGTAGAGATTACTGAATGATATCAAAATTTGTGGAGTTCAACTAGAGCAGTGCTTAAAAGTAAATATATAGCTTTAAACACATATATTAGAAAAGAAGACAAAAAATCAATTATCTAAGTTCCAACTTTAAGAAGCTAGAAAAAAACCAAGTAAATTAAACCCAATTTAATTAGAAGATATAGAGATGCAATCAATGAAATAGAAAAGAAACAAAAGAGAAAATTAACAACACCAAGTTAGTTCTTTGAAAATACTGATAAAGTTCGTATCATAAGGAAGACTGATACAAAGGAAAAGAGGAAAAACAAATTACCAATATTAGCAATGAAAAAAGAGATGCCATTACAGATCTTATAGACATCAAAAGAGTAATAAGAGAATATCATGAAAAACTTTAACAAATTCAACAATTTCAGGGGAATTAGACAAATTCCTAGAAAAACAGTTTACCAAAAATAACAAAATAGAAAGTTGGAACATCCTTATCTATGTAACAAATTGAATTTGCTTAAAGCCTTCTCACAACTTTAGTTAATAACAATGTATCGATATTGGTTGTGATAAGGGTACCATATATATTTTTAATATTATTGATTTAAGAGAGAGAGATAGCAGGAGCAGGGGGAAGAGGAAGAAGCAGGCTCCCCTCCGAGCAGGGAGCCCAACATGGGGTTCGATCCCAGGTCCCTGGGATTATGACCAGAGCTGAAGGCAGACACCCAACTGAGCCATCCAGGTGCCCCAACAAGAGTACCATATTAATGTAAGATGCCAACAATAAGAGAAACAGTGGGGTTATATAGCGACTGTTACAACTTTTCTGTAGATCTAAAACTATTCTTTTTTAAATTTTTTTATATTATTTTATTTTTTGATAAAAAAGAAAGAGAATGAGGTGAAGGGTAAAGGGAGAGGGAGAGAGAGAGAATCACAAGCAGGCTTCATGCCTAGCCCATTGAGGAGCCCAGTGTAGGTCCAGTCCCAGGACCCTGAGATCATGACCTGAGCTGAAATCAAGAGTTGGACTTAACTGACTGAGCCACCCATGCACCTTTAAAACTATTCTAAAATAAAAAGTCTATTAAAAAATAATAAATTAATAAAAAATTAAAAGCTTTCCTACAATGAAAACTCTAGTGTCTGGGATATTTTTGGTGAAATCCATTAAATATCCAAAGAAGAAGTAATACCAATCCTACACAAACTTCCAGGACATAGAAGAGGAAAGACTACTTCCCAACTTGCATTATAAGGCAAAAATAACCCTGATTACAAAATCTGATAAAGACATTACAAGAAAAGAGTTACAAACCTATATTCCTAATAATATAGATACATACAAAAAAGCTCCTGAACAAAAAATCAGTAAATAGAATCCACCTACATATACAGTGAAATATATCATGACCAAAGAAGTTTAATACAGGAATGTAAGGTTAGGGGATCCCTGGGTAGCTCAGTGGTTTAGCGCCTGCCTTTGGCCCAGGGCGCGATCCTGGGGTCCCGGGATCAAGTACCATGTCGGGCTGCCGGCATAGAGCCTGCTTCTCCCTCTGCCTGTGTCTCTGCCTCTCTCTCTCTCTCTCTATATATATCTAGCATGAATAAATAAATAAAATCTTTGGAAAAAAAAAAAAAGAATGTAAGGTGAGTTTAACTTTACAAAAATCAAACAATAACATGAACCTCCTGAACATAATACAAGAAAACAACTGTATGATCGTCTTGATCCAGGAAAAGTATTTGATGAAAAATGTTTAATAAATTATTATTTCATAATAAAAACTATTAGCAAACTGGGAATAAAAGTGAACATTTTGGGGGTACCTGGCTGGCTCAGTCAGTGGAGCATGTGACTCTTGGCCTTGGAGTCATGAGTTCAAGCCCCATATTGGGTGTAGAGATTACTTTTAAAAAAAATCTTAAAAAAAAAAGTAAGGGGCACCTGGGTGGCTCAGTCAGTTAAGCATCTCCCTTTGCCTCAGTCATGATCCCAGAGTTCTGGGATTAAGACCCATGTTGGCTCTCTGCTCAGCAGGGAAGCCTATATCTTCCTCTCCCTCTGCCCTACCACTTACTTGTACTCTCTCTCACTCTCAAATAAATAAGTGAAATCTTTTTGAAAAATGAATTTTTTCAACTTGATAAAGGATATCCCTGAACAACAGCTGACATTATACCTAAAGGTAAAAGAATAAATGCTTCTCCACTAAGATCAGAAACAGGGCAAGACTATCTCACCACCACTACTAGTAAATATTATATTAGAGAACTTAGTGAAATAAAACATGAAAAATAAATACAAGGCATAAGATTGGGAAGGAAGTAAAACCATCACTACTCGTAGACAACATGATTGTATATGTAAAAAAATCCAAAAAAAAGGCTACACCCAAATACTAATACATATTAGAACTAATAAATGAAATTAGCAAGGTGAAAGGAATCAAGGTCAATACATAAAAATCAGGTATATTTGTATAACCATCAATGAATAATTGGAAAATGAAATTTAAACAAAATATAATTTATGATAATATCAAAAAATGTCAAATATCTAGGAACAAACCTAAGAAAAATTGCACAAGACTTGTATACTGAAAACAAATATTGCTGAGAGAAATTAAAGAAGACCTAAATAAATGTAAACATATACCATGTTTGTGGATGAAGAACCTCAGTATTGAAAAGAATCCATCCTCCCTAGGTTGATATACATATTCAGTGAAATTTCTATTAAAAAAAGTCATCAGATTATTTGGAAGAAGTAGGCACAGTGATTCTAAAATAAACATGGAAATGAAAAGGGTATAGAACAGCCAAAAAAGTCTTTAAGAACAGAATTAGGGGATTTATATTTTAATTTTAATACTTTTTAATTTTAGGGACATCTGGGTGGCTCAGGGGTTGACCATCTGCCTTTGGCTCCAGGCGTGTTCCTGGAGTCCCAGGATCAAGTCCCATATCGGGCTCCCTGCATGGAGCCTGCTTCTCCCTCTGTCTGTGTCTCTGTCTCTCTGTCTCTCTCTCTCTGTATCTCTCACGAATAAATAAAATATTAAAAAATGCTCTATAAAATAAAAAAAATAATAAGTCAGACTTCATAAAAATTTAGATATTTTTGTTTGCAAAAGACCCTGGAAGAGAATGAAAAGCAAGCTACACACTGGAAGAAAATATTTACAAATCACATATATGACAGAGAACTAGTATTTACAATAAAGAGTTCTCAAAACACACTGGTTAAAAAACACACACAATTTGATTAGAAAATGGGGAAAAGACATGAATAGGCATTTCACCAAAGAGGATATACAAATGGCAAATAAGTGCATGAAAAGATGTTCAGCATCATTAGCCATTAGGGAAATGTATATTAAAACCATATGAAATCTCACTCCATCCCTCTGAGAATGGCTAAAATTAAAAATAGGGATTAATTGTAAATGCTGGCAAAGATGCAAAGAAACTGAAACACTCGTATGCTGCTGATGGAAATGTAATTTGGTACATTTTACCAAATTCTCTGGAAAACAGCCTGACAGTTTCTTAAAAAAACTAAACATGCAACAATCATACAACCCAGCAATTATACTCCTGGGACTTATCCTAGAGAAATGAAGATTTATGTTTTCTTGAAAACCTGTACATAAAATTTTTTAAAGATTTATTTATTTATTTATTTATTTATTTATTTATTTATTTATTTATGAATAAATAGAGAGAGGCAGAGACATAGGCAGAGGGAGAATCAGGCTTCATGCAAGGAGCCTGATGTGGGACTCAATCCCAGGGCCCCGGGATCACACCCTAAGCGGAAGGCAGATGCTCAACCGCTGAGCCACCCAGGTGCCCCATGTACATAAATGTTTATAGCAGCTGCATATGTAATAGCCAAAAGCTGATAACAATCCAGTTGTCCTTCAATGAAGAATAGTTAAGCAAATTGTGGTGCATCCATACCATGGACTATTACTAAGCAATAAAAAGGAATAAACTATCGAAACAGGACACAATCTGGGCCACCTGGGTGGCACAGTCAATTAGTTGAATGTCCAACTCTTGGTTTTGGCTCAGGTCATGATCTCAGGGTTGTGAGGTCAAGCCACATGTCAGGCTCTGCACTCAGGCTCAGTGTCTGCTTAAGATTCCCTCCCTGCTTTTCCTCTGCCCCTCCCCCCTCAAAAAAACCAAATGAATAAAATCTTTAAAAAAAAAGAAAAAAGGACACAATTAGGATGATCTCCAGATTTTATGTTGAGTGAAAAAGCCAATCCCCAAATGTTACATATTGTATGATTCCATCTATATAACATTTGTGAAATAACAAAATTGTAGAAATGGAGTACAGACCAGCAGTTGCCAAGGGTTCAGGAGGCTATTGGGGTGGGGCAACATTAAAAGGCAATATGAGAGAGCTTTATGGTATTGAAAATACTCTGTACCTTGACTTCACGAATAGCAATATTCTGGTGGCGATAGTGTTTTACGATATTTTACTTTCAAAATAATAGTTTCGCAAGACGTTACCATTAGGAGAAACTGGGTAGAAGGCAAACAGACTCTACACTATTTTTTACAACTGCATACAAATTTACAAATATCTCAAAATTAAAAGATTAATTTTTCTGAATGTTCAATTGTATTTTTTCCAGCTTTGTGGAAGTACAATTGAAAAAAGTTTAATGTTTTAAAAATTGGGCAAAAGATTTAACAGACACTTCACAAAAAAATATATAAGGAATAGCCAATGTGTACCTTAAAAAGTGTTCAACAGAGGCATCTGGTTGGCTCAGTGGTTGAGTGTCTGCCTTTGGCTCAGGTTGTTATCCTGGGTCCTGGGATCAAGTCCTGCATCAGGCTCCCTGCATGGAGCCTGCTTCTCCCTCTGCCTATGTCTCTGCCTCTCTCTCTCTCTCTGTGTCTGTCATGAATAAATAAATAAAATCTTTAAAAATTAAAAAATTAAGAAAATAAAACCATATGCAATATGCCAGAATGGCTAAATTTTGAAATATTTAAATGAAAAAGACTGACAACATATGTTGTTGAGAGAATGTGGATCAACTGCAACTCTCATCCATTGTTGGTGGAAATGTAAAATGGTACAACCACTTTTGAAAACTGTTTGATGGTTTCTCAAAAAGTTGAAAATATACATATCATATGATCCAATAATTCCACTTCTAGGTATTTACCCAAGGGAATTTTAAAAATACATATATATTCACCAAAAATTTGTGTGTGTGTGTTTTTCAAAGAGTTGACATTCATTCTCATTCATTCATGAGAATCCATCATGTAAATCCATCAAGTAAAACTTAGCAACATTCCAGAAGGATATTGATAACCATCAGTAGAAGGATGGGTAAATGAATTGTGGTAAAGCTACACAATAGAATATTATTCATCCACAAAAAAGGAATGCATTATTAATAGACATGTTAACATGGATGAATCTCAGAAACATTATGCTGAGTAAAATAATCCTTACACAGAATCATACTGTGTAATTCCATTATATGAAGTCCTAGAATAAGCAGAACTAATCTATGGTGAGGAAAAAAACAAGAGAACAATGGTTGCTTTATGGGTATGGGTGATGGGGATTAACTGGGAAGAAGAATGAGGAATCTTTCTAAAAAAATGGTAAAATTCTATATCTTAGAGGTTAGGGTTACACAGGTCACATTGTCACAACCCAGTGAATGCACACTTAGGATTTGTGTTTCTTATCTGTGTAAATAATATTGACCTATAACTAAATAATATCCTTGCTAAAACATTTAGGGGAAACAAAAACATTTAGGGGAAAAAAACTTTTAGGGGATAGAGTACTGTTGTCTGCAATTTATTCGGAAACGTATTTTATTTTATTTTTACTTTTATTTTTTTAAGATTTTTTATTTATTTGAGAGAGAGACAGCAAGTGAGAGAGAGCATGAGTGGGGGTTTGGGGTTGAGGGCCAGAGGGAGAGGGAGAAGCAGGCCGCTAACTGAGCAGGAAGACTGATGTGGGACTTGATCCCAGGATCCTGGGACCATGACCAGAACCAAAAGTAGATGCTTAACTGACTGAGCTACCCAGGCGCCCATGTTTTTATTTCTTTAAATATTTTTTTGTTTTTAAGTAATCTCCACACCCAACATGGGGCTTGAATTCACAACCCCAAGATCAAGAGCTGCATGCTCCACCAACTGTGCCAGCCAGGAGCCCCAGAGATGTATTTTAAAAGTGGGTTGTGTTAATGGATGGATATATGGATGAATGGATAGAAAGACAGATAAGTGAGAAATTATGTAAAGTGTTAATGGTAGAATCAAGGTGGTGGGAATGTAAGTGTTCAATAAAGAACTTAACAGTACATGGCTAGATTTTCATAAAATGCTGGTTAAAAATAAACCTTGACTTCAATCTCACTCCATACACAAAAATTTATTTGAGGTGATAATAGACCTAAACATAAAACTTCTAGAAGAAAGTAGAGAAGAATATTTTTGTGACCTCAAAGTCAGTAAAAATGCCTTAGAGGCCAAGAAAAGCACAAACCATAAAAGAAAAAAACTTGATTAATTAGAGTTTTAAAAGTTTTATTTACTTAAGTAATCTCTATACCCAACATGGGGCCTGAACTCACAACCCCAAGATAAAGAGTCACACACTCCTTGAACTGAGCCATCCAAGCACCCTGATTAATTGGATTTGACCAAAGTTATAGCCTGCTCATCAAAAGACACCATTAAGAAAACAAATAGACAAGCCTGGAAAACACATTTGTAATACATATATAAATGTAACAAATGTTTGGTATCCAAAAATAATTTTAAAATGTACACAAATCAACAATACAACAAACACCCCAATTCTTAAAAAATGGAAAATATAATTAAACAGATGGACATAAAAATGTCCAACTAGGGGCACCTGGGTGGCTCAGTTGTTTAAGCTCCCAGCTCTTGGTTTTGGCTCAGGTCATGATCTTTGGGTTGTGAGATCAAGCCCTACATTGGGCTCTGCTTAGCGTGGAGTCAGCCTGAGATTCTCTCTCCCTCTGCCCTTCCCCAGCTCTCTGCTCTCTCGCTCTCTCTCTGAATACATACATAAATAAAATCTTTTTAAAAATGTCCAAAAGCAGGCCTTCCACTCAGGTCATGATCCTGGAGTCCTGGGATCCAGTCCCATGTTGGGTTCCCCACTCAATGAGGAGTCTGCTTCTCCCTCTCCTTCTGGTCTTGCTCCTGCTCATGCTGTCTCTCAAATAAATAAATAAGTAAATAAATAAATAAATAAATATCTTAGAAGCAAAAAAAAAAGTCCAACAAGCACATTAAAAAGTCCTTAATGGGCAGCCCGGGTGGCTCAGCAGTTTAGCGCCACCTTCAGCCGGGGGGATAATCCTGGAGACCCAGTATCAAGTCCCACGTCGGGCTCCCTGCACGGAGCCTGCTTCTCCCTCTGCCTGTGTCTGCCTCTCTTTCTCTCTCTCCCTGTCTCTCACGAATAAATAAAATCTTAAAAAAAAAAAAAAAAGTCCTTAATGGGTTGCCTGGGTGGCTCAGCGGTTGAGAATCTGCCTTTGGCTCAGGTTGTGATCCTGGGGTCCTGGGATCGAGTCCTGCATTGGGCTTACTCCAGGGAGCCTTCTCTTTCTGCCTGTGTTTCTGCCTCTCTCTCTATGTGTCTCATGAATAAATAAATAAAAATCTTTTTTTTATAAAAGATTTTATCCATTTATTCATGAGAGACTCAGAGAGAGGCAGAGACATAGGCAGAGGGAGGAGAGGCAGGCTCCATGCAGGGAGCCTGATGTGGGACTCGGTCCCATAACTCCAGGACCACATCCTGAGCCAAAGGCAGACTCTCAACCACTGAGCCACCCAGACCCCCTAATAAAAATCTTTTTAAAAAAGTGCTTAATTAAGATCATTAGTTATTGGGTAACTGTAAACTAAAACTACAATAAAACACAAGTTCACACTAGAACGAGTAAAATAAAAAAGACAACAGCAAATACTGACTAGCTAGGATATGGAGCAACTGAGACAGTCACACTATTGTTGCATAGTGGTTGTACAATGAAGCAACCACACTGAAGAACTATTTTTTCTAAAGACCTTATTTATTCATGAGACATACACACAGTGAGGCAGAGACACAGGCAGAGGGAGAAGAGGGCTCCATGCAGAGAGCCCGATGTGGGACTCGATCCCGGGTCTCCAGGATCAGGACTTGAGCCAAAGGCAGACGCTCAACTACTGAGCCACCCAGGTGTCCTGTGAAGAACTATTTAGAACATTCTTAGCAAGTTAAAAACATGCTTAGTCCTAGGTATTTACCCAACAGAATGAAGACAAATGCTTATTAAAAAACTTGAGTAGGGATGCTTGTAGCAGCCCTATTTGTAACAGCCTCAAACTGGAAATAGCCCAACTGTGCATCAGTAGGAGAATGGAAAAATTGAGGTGTATTTATTCAATGGAATTCTACTCAACAATAAAATAAAATGAACTAGAGAGAAGGAGCAGGATGATGGAGTAGTGAGCTCACATCCTCCCACAGACAGGATAAAGGCTACAGCTACATGTAGAGCAACTCTTTCTGAGAATGACCCAAAGACTAGCAGAACAACTCTTCCACAGCTAAAGATACAAAGAAAAAGACACATGGAAAGGGAGGAGGGGCAGAGATGTGGTCTGGTCGGGACCCACAGCCTCAGCGCAGTGACCCACAAACAGGAGTGATATCATCACAAATGCAGAGGGCCTCCCTGAAGAGTGAAGAGTTCATGTCCCACATCAGGCGCCTCTGCCCTGAAGATCTCCACCAGAAAGATGAGCCCACAAAATACCTGACTCAGAAATAACAGCAGGGCTTGACTCTGGGAAAGCAGAGGGCCATAAGAAGCCAAGACTCTGCTCTTAAAGGGCACTTGCACAAACTTACTGGCTCTGAATCCAGCACAGAGACAGCCATTTAAAAAGCATCTGGGCCATATAAGAAGGAAATTTATTGACTAATTTTAGGGTATGTGCCAGAGGGGCAAGGATCTGTAGGAACTTTCTGTGGGAATAAAAGCATTAGCAGTCACTGTTAATCTCACCCTCTTTCTACCTAGCAGGCTTGGCACTGGTGGGCATAATTTTTGACACTCTCCATCTACCTTGCTAGCACCCTGCCAGGTATTCCACTGCAGACCTGTCCTACCCAACCTGCCCACCCCAGCAGATGCCTCTTCAAAATGGCTTCCACTCTGCTGCAGCCAGTGGACAGCCTCAGCCTGGACTGGCTCCCATGGAGGGATGGGGGGCCAGTCTCCCACCAGTGCACTCTAACACCTACATCCAAGCATCACAGCCAGCCAGCTGGGGGCCAGTCTCACGAACCAGAGCACCCGCAGCAGTTGCAGCCCAGCCACAAGGGATTGACTATTTATTAGGGCACCTGGTTCTGGTAACCAGGAAGGACTGAACTTCTGAGCCCCACAGGAAATCTTCTATATAAGGCCACTTCTTCAAGATCAAGAGACATAGCTGATTTACCTAATATATAGAAACAAACACAGAGGGCGCCTGGGTGGCTCAGTGGTTGAGCGTCTGCCTTCAGCTCAGGTTGTGATCCCGGGGTCCTGGGATTGAGTCCCACATCAGGCTCCCCAGAGGGAGCCTGCTTCTCCCTCTGCCTGTGTCTCTGCCCCTCTCTGTGTGTCTCTCATGAATAAATAAATAAATAGAATCTTAAAAAAAAAAAAAAAGAATTCGTATCCAAGTGACGGCACCAAAAAAAAAAAAAAAAAAAGAAAAAGAAAGAAAAAAGAAAGAAAAGAATAGAAAAGAAAAGAAAAGAAAAGAAAAGAAAAGAAAAGAAAAGAAAAGAAAAGAAAAAGAGGGATTCCTGGGTGGCTCAGCAGTTTAGTGTCGCCTTCAGCCCAGGGCGTGGTCCTGGAGACCCGGGATGGAGTCCCACGTCAGGCTCCCTGCGTGGATGGAGCCTGCTTCTCCCTCTGCCTGTGTCTCTGCCTCTCTGTGTGTGTGTGTCTCTCATGAATAAATAAATAAAATATTAAAAAAAAAAAGAAATCTGATAGGAGTTGTAGGGTGGTTGGAGAAGGAATTGGCTGGAAAAAGACAAAAGAAAACATTCCAGGGGGTTGAAAATGTATCTCTCATTTTATGAAGTATTTCAACAGGTGTGAGCAATTGTCAGACTCATTGTACTGAATATCTAAGATCTGTACATTTTATGTATGTTTATTACATCTTAATTAAAAGATCTAAAAGTCAATCACTTTTAATATCCTAGCAAAAAACAATTGGAAAATAAAATAAAACAATTCCATTTAAGATATCACAAAGAGACTCAGGAATAAATTTAGCAAAAGACTTTGCCCTAAAAATTACAAAATTGGGGGGGCGCCTGTGTGGCTCAGTCAGTTAAGCATCTGACTCTTGGTTTCGGTTCAGGTCATGTTCCCAGGGTTGTGAAATCGAGCCCCACACTGGGGCTCTGCACTCAGTGTGGAGTCTAAGATTCTTTCTTCCTCTGCTTCTTCCCCTGTTCATGCTCACTCTCTCTCAAATAAATTAATTAAATCTTTTTTAAAAATTATAAAATTTTGTTGAGATTGAAGATCTAAATAAATGCAGAGATATGCCATGTGAATGGATTAAGAGGCTTGACAATGTTAAGAAGTCACTTCTCAGGGAGCCTGGATGGCTTAATCGGTTGAGCATCTGCTTTCTGCTGGAGTCATGATCCCTGGGTCCTGGAATCAAGCCCCAAGCCAGGCTGCCCACTCAGCCTGCCCAAGAAGCAGGCTCCTTTGGCTCAGGGTGTGATCCCGGGAGTCCCAGGACTGAATCCCTCTGCTTCTCCCTCTGCCTATGTCTCTGTCTCTCTCTCTCTGTGTCTCTCATGAATAAATAAATAAAATCTTTAAAAAATAAAATAAAATGTCAGTACAATCTTGAAAAAGAAAAATGATGGGGGACTTATCTAACACCCTGAAGCCATAGTAATCAAGACTATGATTTTGATGAAGATAGACATGAAATTTTATAGAATAGAGTCCAGAAATCGACTCACACTTATACAATCAACTGATTTCAATGAAATGGGAAATATTTCAACTAATAGTCCTAGAATAACTGGATATTTGCATGAAAAATAATGAGCCTTGATACCTACCTGACACTATCCACCACAATTAATTCAAGATGGATCATAAAGGGGGCACCTGAGTGGCTCAGTTGGTTAAGCATCTGCCTTCAGCTCAGGTCATGATCTCAGGGTCCTGGGATCAAGCCACGTGTTGGGCTCCCTGCTCCATGGGGAGTCTGCTTCTCCCTCTTCCTCCCCCTCTGTCCCTCTCTAACAAATAAATAAAATCTTTAAAAATTAAAAAAAAGGTGGATCAAAAAAAGGGGTAGATCATAAAGCTAAATGTAAAAGTTAAAACCCTAAAACTTTCAGAAGACATCATAGGGAATATTTTCAGGGCCTGAGGTTAAATGAAGATTTCTGAGTAGGACCCAGAAAGCAATAACAATAAAAAAAAAATATGATAAATTAGACTTCATCAAAATTTTAATGTTCTGCTAATCAGAAAATGGATAGCCATGGGTTGCCTGGCTGGCTCAATCGGTAGAGAATACAACTCTTGATTTCAGGGTTATGAGTGCAAGCCCCATGTTGAGGGTACAGTTTATGAAAGAAAAAGAAAGAAAGAAAAGAAAGAAAGAAAAGAAAGAAAGAAAGAAAGAAAGAAAGAAAGAAAGAAAGAAAGAAAGAAAGAAAAGAAAGAAAATAGCCAAGCCACAGATATGAGAAAATATTCACATTTTATTATCGATAGTAATAGGGATCCCTGGGTGGCGCAGCGGTTTGGCGCCTGCCTTTGGCCCAGGGCGCGATCCTGGAGACCCAGGATCGAATCCCACGTCGGGCTCCCGGTGCATGGAGCCTGCTTCTCCCTCTGCCTATGTCTCTGCCTCTCTCTCTCTCTATCTCTGTGTGACTATCATAAATAAATAAAAATTTAAAAAACAAATTAAAAAATAAAAAAAATAAAAAAAAAAAAGAATGGCCATGGGGATCCCTGGGTGGCTCAGTGGTTTAGTGCCTGCCTTTGGCCCAGGGCGTGATCCCAGAGTCCTGGGATCCAGTCCCACATTGGGCTCCCTGCATGGAGCCTGCTTCTCCCTCTGCCTGTGTCTCTGCCTCTCTCTCTCATGAATAAATAAAATCTTAAAAATAAATTTATTAGAATAGCTAAAATTAAAAAGATTGGCAGTATCAAATGATAAGGATCTTGAATTAACTGGAATTCTCATACACTGCTGTCAAGAACACAAAATAGTACACATACTTTGGAGGAAAGTATCTTATAAAGCTAAACATATTATCTACTTAATAACAAGGCAATTCCCCTCCTGGGAGTATCTATCAGGTGTGATAGAATAATAGCCCCCCGCCACCCCCCCAACAAAATTGTCCACATCCTAATCCCCAGAACCTGTGGATACACTGCCTTATATGGAAAAGGATTTTGCAGAAGTAAAGTAGAGAGAGATGTCAAGTTGGGAATATAATCATGTATTTTCTGGGCCCAATGCAGGTCCTTATGAGGGGTCCCTAAAGAGGGAGACAGGAGATTCAGAGAGAGAGATGTGGTGGCCAAAGTAGGGAGCAGATAGAGAGAGATTTAAAGATGCTACCTACCCTGCTGGCTTCAAGATGGAGGAAGGGCCATTGTTTGCAGGTGGCTTCTAGAGGCTGGACAAGGCAAGAAAATAGATTCTCTTCAAAGCTGCCAGAGAAATGCAGCCCTGCTGACCCATTTTGGACCTCTGACCACCAAAACCGTAAGGTAATTTTGTGTTGTTTCAGGGCACTGAGTTTGTGATAATTCATTTAGCATCAATGGGAAACTAATATACCTAGCAAGAATGAAAACATAGGTTCATGAAAAGACTTTACAAAATGTTCCACAGCAGCTTTATTCATAATAACCAAACAACACAGGTGTCCACAAGAAAGTGAAATGTTCTGTATCTGACAGGGCTGTTAATGCCCTCCAGGCAAAGACCAAGAACACACTTGTAGTTGAACAAAGTTGTTGTTGTTTTTTTTTTTGCTGATTGAAATGAGGGAGGATACCTCCCACGGAGAAGCATAGGGTATCTGGGGAAGAAGATCTTAAGAATGACTTATTACAGGATTTGGGCCTGTGTTGGGTGATTTGGGGGAGGTTTTCAGGAAGCAGGGCTTTGCTCTGGATTGGATGCTAATAGGAAGCAGGATGATTCTGTGATTCTGTGATTGGGTATCTTCAAAAATCTTACCTAGGGGCAGCCCAGGTGGCTCAGGGGTTTAGCACCGCCTTCAGCCCAGGGCCTGATCCTATAGTCCTGGGATCAAGTCCCACATGTCGGGCTCCCTGCATGGAGCCTGCTTCTCCCTCTGCCTGTGTCTCTGCCTCTCTGCCTCTCTCTCTCTCTCTCTCTCTCTCTCTCTGTATCTCATGAATAAATAAATAAAATCTTAAAAAAAAAATCTTACTTAGAAAGAGTCTGGAATGAACATGGCTTAACTTATAACTGGTAGAGAAGTAGCAGTCTATTCCTATGAACTGGGAGAGGGGATCTTTGGTATTTTGGTGGTTTTCACAATGAACTTGTTTTTATGTTCTTAGATAAGATTATAAAATAGGCTTGGGGCACCTGGGTGGCTCAGTCAGTTAAGTGACCAACTCTTGATTTTGGCTCAGGTCATAATCTCAGGGTCCTGGGATCGAGCCCTGTGTGCTCAGCATGGAGACTGCTTGAGGGTTCTCTCTTTCCCTCTGACCCCTCCGTATGTGTGCTCTCTCTCTCTCAAATCTTAAAAAAATAGGGATCCCTGGGTGGCGCAGCGGTTTGGCGCCTGCCTTTGGCCCAGGGCGCAATCCTGGAGACCCGGGATCGAATCCCATGTCGGGCTCCCGGTGCATGGAGCCTGCTTCTCCCTCTGCCTGTGTCTCTGCCTCATTCTCTCTCTCTCTGTGACTATCACAAATAAATAAAAATAAAAAAAAAATCTTAAAAAAATAAGTCTTGATTTTTTTGTATACATCATCAGAGTCATAAAGTGACCTTGTCTGGTGTTATTGTTTGATGGCATTGTTTATGTCCAAGAGGAAAATGGTGAGGCCTCACTATGAGTGCCAGGCCAATTTCTTTCTTCTTCTTCTTTCTTCTTCTTCTTCTTCTTCCTCTTCCTCTTCCTCTTCCTCTTCTTCTTCTTCTTCTTCTTCTCTTCCTCTCTCTCTTCTCCTTCTCCTTCTTCTTTCTTCTTCTTCTTCTTCTTCTTCTTCTTCTTCTTCTTCTTCTTCTTTCTTTCTTTCTTTCTTTCTTTCTTTCTTTCTTTCTTTCTTTCTTTCTTTAAGATTTTATTTATTTATACATGAAAGACACAGAGAGAGAGAAGCAGAGACACAAGCAGAGAGAGAAGCAGGCTCCATGCAGGTAGCCTGATGCAGGACTCAATCCCAGGACCGCGGGATCACTCCCTGGGACAAAGGCAGGCACTCAACCGCTGAGCCACCCAGGTATCTCCCAGGCCAATTTCAAACACACTAAGACCTACCTGTAAGGGTGAGGCCAGTTCCTGGATGTCAGGGGCTGCTTTTCTCTTTCTTAGGGGTGTGAGTTATATGGTTATACCCATTTATCAAAAGAATGGGGAGGTGTGGGATGCCTGGGTGGCTCAGCAGTTGAGCATCTCAGGGTATAATCCTGGGGTCCTGGGATCAAGTCCCATATTGGGCTCCCTGCAGGGAGCCTGCTTCTCCCTCTGCCTATGTCTCCGTTTCTCTCTCTGTGTCTCATGAATAAATAAATAAAATCTTAAAAAAAAAAAAAAAAAAAGAGGGCAGCCCGGGTGGCTCAGCAGTTTAGCGCAGCCTGCAACCTGGGGCGTGATCCTGCAGACCCGGGATCGAGTCCCACGTCGGGCTCCCTGCATGGGGACTGCTTCTCCCTCTGCCTGTGTCTCTGTCTCTGTCTCTCTCTCTCTCTCTCTCTGTGTCTCTCATGAATAAAAAAAAAAAAAAAAGAATGGGGAGGTGCCTGAGTGGCTCATTAAATTGGGAATCTGGCTCTTGATTTTAGTTCCGGTCATGATCTCAGGTTGTGGGATTGAGCCCCTATCAGGCTCTGCACACAGTGGAGTATCTGCTTGAAATTCTCTCTCTCCCTCTGCCCCTACCCCAACTTGCACTCTCTCTCTCTTAAAAAAAAAAAAAAAAAAAAAAAAGATGGAGTTAAAATTTGTATGTTTCAACTTTACCCAAACATGCCTGCATAAAAAAGAAAATTAAGATGACTGGGGCAGCTGGCTGGCTCAGTCAGCAGAGCATGTGATTTCTGATCTCAGGGTCATGAGTTCAAGCCCCACATGAGTTCAAGCCCCACATTGGGCATAGAGTTTACTTAAAAAAAAAAAAACACAAAAACAAACAACCACAATGACTAAACCAACTGCAATATATCCACTCAATGGAATACTCAAAAATAAAACAAACTACTGATACATGCAACATTATGGATGAATCTCAAAACATGATGCTGAGCAAAGGAAGCCAGACAGAAAACTATAAATAGTTCCATTTATTTATCTAGTATTCTGGAAAAGGCAAAATAATAGAGATCAAAACAGTGGTTGCCAAGGTGTGGACCACAGTGAGGCAGCACAGGGGATCTCTTTAAGGTGATGGCAAGTCTTCCACACTGTGGCGGTGTGGTCACCGTGCAGATCTAAATTCAGTCTATTATTTCCTGCAGGGGTTCATGTATTTACCACGTCACCAGCACTCCTGGCCACTTCTCTCTCTCTGCTCTCCGCTTCTGCCATCACATCTCTAACTCTCCTGTCTCCCTCCTTCCTTATAAGGACCCTTGCGATTGCACTCCCCCCCCACCCCCACAATACAGGATAACACAACTGTGTAGGATATACAACTATGCCTGTTTATCAAAACTCAAAACTGTATCCATATAAAGGATGAATTTTATTGCATGTAAATTATACCTCAATAGGTCTGACTTTATTTTTCATTTAAAAAAAAAAGATTTTTACTTATTTGGTGGGCTGGGGGCAGGCAGAGGGAGAGAGAATCTCAAGCAGACTCTGTGGTGAGCACGGAGCCTGACACAGCGCTCCATCTCATGACCCTGAGATCATGGACCTGAGCTGAAATCAAGAGTCAGATGCTTAACCGACTGCGCCACCCAGGCACCTCTCAATAAGCCTGACTTTAAAAACATAACTGAGGGACGCCTGGGTGGCTCAGCGGTTTAGCGCCTGCCTTCAGCCCAGGGTGGGATCCTGGGGTCCTGGGATCGAGTCCCGCATCGGGCTCCCTGCATGGAGCCTGCTTCTCCCTCTGCCTGTGTCTGTGCCTCTCTCTCTGTGTCTCTCATGAATGAATAAATAAAATCTTAAAAAAAAAATAACTGAGTTAGGGATGAGTGGGGAGTGGGTGTATGGTTGGATATGACGAGAGGCAGAATGCTGGGGACTGCTGAAACTTGGTGGTTGGTGTATGGTGGTCTGTTCTCTTACGTTTATATGTGTTTGAAATTTTCCATAAGTTGTTAATTTGGATAGAAAGGGAAATTGTGTGATGGAGGCAGAGATGTCACAGAGTCAGTTGACTGCTCATTCCCCCAGGATGCTTTTTGCACATTAATGAACCAATGCCCCTGGAGTCTCAAATTGACTTCCTCCTTTTCATGCACTTAAATAAGCTAGAGCTATTTGCTTTGACATTTTTTGCTGGTATGCCTCAAAAATTTTTAATGCCATTTGATTCTTAGGTTCTACAATTATTTTTTTCCCCTCTAAGTTCTCCTTATTCCCTGCGCTTGGGTATCCTCTCCCACTTAATATTTATTTATTTTTAAAGATGCCCTTTCCCTCACAATGGCCTCTTTGATAGGTCAGTAAACCATGCAGGGCTTATTTTTCAAGTGGCTGTTCTTTTGGATTTGTGCCATGCATTTATCACGGGCTTCCAATAAAGCACTTTTAAAAAGAAATAGGCTCCAGGCTTTCTATGGGCTGTAACTTTTTAAACAATTCCTTTCATTTCTCCCCCTTAATGCCCTCATTCTGTCCTAGTTTCCCTTTCTAAAACTGAGCAATTAAATGATGGATTTGCCCCCTCCCTTTCCCGTTAGCAGGCTGAATGTGTATTGTGGTCACTATTGACTGAGTGGTTTACCCATGACCACTCAGTGCCCCAGTGTGGTCACTGTGCAGACCCAGATTCAGCCTACTATTTCCTGCTGCAGGGGTTCAAGTATTTCCCAAGCAGCCAGCACTCCTGGTCGCATCAATCCTCACCTTTATATTGTTAATCAGCACTCCCGGGATAAAATCCAAACTCTTCGCATCTACTACTAGAATGGCTACAATAAAAAGACTGAGCAGACCCAGTACTGGTAAAAATGAGAAGCAACTGAAAAGTAGTCCACTGCTGATGGGAAAGGTGAGATGATGGTGCGGCCACCCTGGAAAAACGGTTTGGCGAGTCCTCAAAATGTTAATCGCAGAATTACCACATGACCCAGCGCCTCCATTCCTTAAAAATGTGTGGTATATCCACACAGCAGAATACACGCAGCAATAAAGAACTCCTGAGGCAAGGAATAACACCAAGGAATCTCAAAACAGTGATGTCAAGTAAGAGAACCCAGACTACAAAAGAATGGATTTCTTATGCCATTTTTAGAAAACTCTAGAAAACGCAAACTTTTCTGTATCACAAAAAGCAGATCACTGTTTGCCTGGAGATGAGCGTGGAGGAGGATGAGGGATTACAAACTAACAGGAGGAGACTTTTGGGGTGATGGATATGTTTAGTGTCTTGATTTCATAAGCACATACATATGTAAAAATTGATCAGATTGTATGTCTAAATACATGCACTTTAGTCTAGGTCAATGACACCTCAATAAAGCTGAAAAAGAAAAGAATGGAAAATAAGACAATTCCTAGACTTGGCCAAGGAAGCCCCAGCCTTCTGAGATACTCTCTGATACTCTGATATGGGGACTGCCTGGGCCAGGCACATTATTGCCTCATGCTGTTTTGAGTTTGGACTAAAACAAGTCCAGACTTGAAGGTTTAGTGCAGATGGTCATGGTGAACCACTGATCACAAAGATTCAGTAGCCTTCCCTTGGAGAGCTGATTGCTCCCTCCTCCCTGAAGAAAGCCACCAAGACAACTACCCATAACCACTAGGTCACTTACCATCTAGTATGTATTTCCAGGTCTGCCTTCCCTTATGCTGGCAGAGCTTAGTTTCGGTAGTAAGGATGTGTTTCGGTTACTTTCATAGGCCCAATGTAGGTTTGAAGGGATTTTTTTTTTCTTTTAATTTTACAAGTGTTCTTTTCCACAGAAGGGGACAGCATCTCAGAGATGACTCCTTAAGGACATCATTCACAAAGCTAACAATTAAAAAGGAGCCATTGCATACAAGGCACTAAACGAGGCCCCTAGAGCAAGGCTCAGCATCAGAGAGGAAATGAGCAATTGTTCAAGCATTCCAGCACAGCCTGCGCAAGCCAGAGATGCTGCAGGCTCTAACAAGGAGAGCCTAACTTGAAGTAGGAGTGAGTTCTGTCAGGAACAGCTTCCCAGAGATGATATTTAATCTGAAGAATGAAGAATGAAGAAGAGCCCTGAGTGGGTTGGGGTGGGAGAGCTTCCAGGTATAAATGGACCACAGCATGCAAAGAGCCAAGGGAGTGAGCTGCGTTAGCTGGATTCTGGAATTTGGAGCCTTGTTCTGGTAGGCAGATGAGAAGTTGTGAGGGACCTGTCTGGCCACACAAGGAGTTCAGCATTCGTTCAGATTCTAGAAGACTCTAGAAGGCAACATAGAACTTTTGAAAGATTTTAAGCTGGGGAATATCTTGGTCACATTTGTGTTTCTAAAATATGACGGGGCAAAGCTGGGGACAGGAAACCTCTTAGGAAAGGATTGCAGTGGTTCTGGGGAAGATATCAGCTGCCTGAGGCATGGGCAGGGAGGGAAGTTCTTGAAACTGGAGATCTGTTACACTTCTGCTCTCACCTTGGGCCCAGCCACCCACCGGCCAGTAGACCATCAGCTTCCTTCCACAGCATCCTAAGACCAAGTCCTTGTCCTGAAAGCTTAACCAAAAAAGGCTCTCACCAGTCATTGATACTTCCTCTGAGAGCCAAGAGTGCTTCACACTCATTGGAAATAGATAAACCTTGTCCCCAAGACAGTGATCAAATCAGGATCTCCCTCACCCGTGGGCTTTGAAACGAGTGTCCTAATTAGTGCTATCAATAAGACTCCTTTTCCCCATCTTTCTCCAAGGTCCAGGAAGGAAAAGGATAAATCTATTCTAAGGGTTCAGCAATACAGCAGCAGCAGGAGCTCATGACCCCAATAATGCTATGGGGCTGCTACTGGCTGTATTCCCAAACCTTGGAGAACAGTTTGAGCATAGTGGGCATTTTAGTTCTCAACTGGCCTGGCTTCTGGAAACAAGAGATGGGGGATTCTAGCCAGATGAGCCCATGCTGCCCTGCTGGAGGCCCATGCCAGGCACTGAGTAAGCAGTGTTCCAGGGGACCCTCATGTTCAGGGCTAGAGGATGCATCCTTCTCAACATTGTCTCCCAGCACCTAACATAGGCATATGGTAGCAGCTTCTTAAAGATCTACAGTTGGGACTTTTAGGGAATCAGAGATGAACTGTCCCAGAGTTTTCACCCATTGATGGCTGTGCTCATGCAGGCCTCTCACTGCCCCTTGTAACCAGCCACTTCGGGTAACATTCCTGGGTGCTTATAATAGTCAACATCTACCTTTATCCCCCAAACCCTTAATTTTTCTCATTTTGCCCCTTCTCCCTACTCATGCTCTAAAATAATTAATTTTGGGCAGCCTGGCTGACTCAGCAGTTTAGCACCACCTTCAGCCCAGGGCCTGATCCTGGAGACCAGGATCAAGTCCCACATCAGGCTCCCTGCATGGAGCCTCCTTCTCCCTCTGCCTGTCTCTGCCTCTCTCGCTGTCTCTCATGAATAAAATCTTTTAAAAATAATAATAGTTTTATTTGAGAGCGAGGGAGCACAGGCAGGGGGAGCAACAGCAGATGGAGAGAGAAGCAGGCTCGCCGCTGAGCAGGGAGCACAATCTGGGGCTCAAACCCAGGACTCTAGGATCATGATCCAAGCTGAAGGCAGATGCTTAACTGAGCCACCCAGGCACCCCTCTCAAGTAACTATCTTAAAAAAAATTCACTTTGGACATATTTATCACTTATATAGTATTTGGCATATGAGTTTTAAAAAGCTCTATACCCAACATGGGGCTTTAACTCATGACCCAAGATAGTCACATGCTCTAGACTGAACCAGCCTGTGCTCCTGGCAAGCAGAACTTTACTGTGTAGCATTATTTTTTTTTTCCTTAGACTGTGAAGTCTTTTAAGGCAGATCTTGAGGCTTCAGTTTCCCAGAGCACATATTAGCACTGATCCCTGAACAACTAATCCATGGTTATTGATTGGCAGTGGGCTTTCAATCTGCCCAGGTAGGACAGGGGACTGGCGGGCAGAAGAGCAGCCTCCATTGGCTTGCATCCACAGGCGATGACTCTACCTTGTATATTCCTTGGGTTTTCCCAGAGTCCATGGGATTTTGGAGAATACCTCCTGGAACTAACTTAAATCACGAAGGAAAGGGCTGGCAAAGAGCCTTAGCCAAAAAAGTGACTTTTACTTTTTTGTAAAAGACTTTTTACTGCCAGAAAAATCAGCAAGGCTACAGAGGAAACCCATCTGCTTGCTTGCTGGCTTCGGTGGGAAACAGAAAGGCCAGGAGCTACTAACATTTCACAGTGGAATCCAGGTTAAACAATCACAAGGCGTGTGAACACGGGCAAACCACTTGACATCACTTGAGCCAGCAGAAAAATTGGATAAAAAGCAATCTTTGACAAGGCAGCCAAGGCCGCACTGAAACAGCTTCCCCAAACACCACCTTTCTGCCAAAGCAAGCTTCTACTTACTGGTGGCTCAGAATACAAAGCTCATCTCCCAAAACGAAGTATGAAGTGCACACTTGGGAGTTGCTGTCGGCTGCCACCTTGTGGTCCAAATTACAACGATCAAACCCAGGACTCTAGGATCATGGTGGCTACCAGCACAAAACCACCTGTTGCGATTCTAATGTTATGAACCTCACTTGGCTACTTATCTGCACAATGCTTGGACTGAAGTAACCCATAAATAGGACTCCCAAGCCCTGCATCCCCTTAATATCCAGTTACCAGTTTTGCTGACCAAAAAAAACCTTACTTGGCAGAAATGTCCCATTACTAGTTGGCCCAGAGCCACTGCCTCATATGCTGACCCTGTCCTGTGTATTTACTGTAACCATCACCATCTGTGGTTTGATCTGCAAGCCAAAGCCAGCATCTGACCCAGGAAACCTGTGGGATGGTGTCCCTGAACTTCTCAGGGGCTACACCCATAGGGCCACTTCCAGACACCATGTCAGGCTTATTGTGGTGCAGGGCCAGCACGGTCCCAGCAAAGCCCTTGGGGGCACTTGGCCCCACTGGGGAATGTCACTCCTCATCCATTTAATGTCACATGCAGGGCTCCCACTTAAAAAGCCTCCAGGAACACTGGACAAGTGCAGTCTGCCTAGTGGAGGATGCCCTGCTCTCCCCAATCACCCCCCAGATGGTAACCACACTGGATCAGACTCAACAGGGCAGCATGTGCTGGAACAGAGGGCCCACGTCTGAGCCAAGTCCTGCAGCTCTCACAGTGGCCAAGTGATGCCACCCTGGATGAAGGCAACTCCTTAAATGGATCCAATCTTGCCCCATTTACATTCTGATCCTTACTCCTGTTCAGGCCACAAAATGCAAACCAAACAGGACACACAAGATTAATGTTTTTCTGGCTATAGATTTATTCAACACAAAACAATCTCCAATTTTACTGAGGTGGCTGACCACGTCCACGACCAAATCCGCCTCTCTGCAAGAAAAAACATACATCAGCATTAGCAGCATGCCAGGGAGCAGGCCTCACTCTCACAGGACATGGCCCTGAATATAGGGGCTCATGAGTTCAGGCCATAAATCCCAGTCCTGCCTCTTACTGGCTACGAGGCTACATTCACTTTCTAGGCCTGTTTCCACATTTGTAAAATGGGAATATAGATACCCACTCAAGAGTGTTTATATACACACGCACGCACCCCCAGCACAGGACGAGTCCCCGTCTGCCACACACATCTTTTCACAAATGAGGCCTCAGACAACACTGGTGTGCTCTGAAACCTGCCATAGGACAGCTGTTGCTGCAACAGTGATATGCCTCACCCTATATAATTAATATCACAAGTTCTCAAGAGAGCTACCACGATCAGGATGAGGAAACTGCAGCACGGAGGGGCTGAGCCCTGAAGAAGATGAAGGACCTGGCCCCACACCATCCTGGACCTAGAGCTCACTCAATTTCCAGCTTGTCGTGCATAACCCTAATTTTTATAATTTTTAGTTCATGAAATTAAGAGTTACAATTATGATGCTCATTAATGAAGCAGCTACCACTACGCAGCGTATTGATGTGGGGGACTCATTTTAGTAACTTATGTATTTATAAAAGTTTGCATACTGTATCTTAATGTAAAAGCTCTTGAAACATGGGTTTTTTTGGGGGAGGGGTGGGATCCAGCACACCATACCATACCCCTAGAACTTGCAGACCCCAGGGCCGAGACCAGAACAGTGACCACCTATGGAGAGCAAATAGGGATATACTCACAAACTGGAACTCAGTTGCTGACCCTGCCCCAGCCTCAGCTTTCTTGTCGGCACCAGCTGGAAAGAGAAATACCAATTCAGTCATCATATGATATCATCTATTACAGACCAAGCGAAGATAAGCCTCTGGCCTAATTCTGCAGAAAAAGCCATGTCAGCAAATACACTGCATGAAGTACAAGTAACTTACACCCAGGGGTGGGAAACACCCCATGAACCACTTCTGCCCCCCCCACCCCCGGCAGCTTCCCTTAAGTCATCCTTCAAAACTTACCCGCAAACCTTCACCTCCAGGAAGGCTGCCCAGACCACAAAACCTAGATTATATGCCCTTCTATGTGGCCCAAGAAGACCCTCACTTCCATCGAGTTACTTACATGCTTCAGATAAGCATCTAGCAACAGGGGAAGAGATAAAGGACAAAAAGGCCCACAGAAGCCAAAAGCAACCCTGTGGTGACCACAGCAGAGAACAAGTAAGATGAAAGACCCAGTGCTGCCCTGACCTGTATGGCAGGCAAGAGTCCAAACTGAGGTGTGTGAAAATACATCTAACATTTCAAGACTTCAGAGGATGGGAAGTATCTTAGTATTTATAGATTACATACTGAAATAACATTTTAGAACTTTGAGGCTCAGGTCCAATCTTACATTCTCTGGAGAACCACTCTCTAACTCCCATGTGGGACTTCTAGTAAGAGCCACCGTTAACCTTCTCTCAAGTTAGTCTGATCGTTGGAGAAATTTGTTCTCACTACCCAGTAACATAGTCAAGTGCTCACTTTTATTTTATACCTTGCTTTCTTAACACAGTTAACTGCTTCTCAACAAAGACACAGACTCTAAAATCCCAAGTCTGCCCACGGAGCTAGGGACCTGTATCTCCATCTGCTCTCCTGCTGTCTTCTGGTTTAACAAGCCAGGTGCCTTAATGCTCTTTCCCCAGAGAGCCACTGGCTGACTCCTTCCTTCAGGTGTTTAAATCACATTTCTGTGGCTTTCCCTGAAAACCCTACTGAAAATTGCACCATCTGCACTTGAATTTTTCCCTGGAGCACCCACACCATGGACATAGTATATACTCATTTCTGCTTACCAGTTTCCTACCACTAAATTACAATTTCAACGAGAAAGGTCTTTTGTCTGTTATGCACACTACTGCCTTTCCAACCCCTAGAACACAACCTGGCAAGTCAGACACTCAGTATGTGTTGACTGAAGAACAAACATCTGTTATTCCAAGTCAATACAAACACGTGCTACTTAAGAACAAGATTTCTAACTATTTTCGCATTAAGAAAACAAAGATAGGGATGCCTGGGTGGCTCCGCGGTTTGGCACCTGCCTTCAGCCCAGGGTGTGATCTTGGAGTTCCGGGATCGAGTCCCACATCGGGTTTCCTGCGAGGTGCCTGCTTCTCCCTCTGCCTGCCTCTCTCTGTGTCTCTTGTGAATAAGGGAAGGAAAGGAAAGAAAAAAGGAAAGGAAAGGAAAAAGGAAAGGAAAGGAAAAAGGAAAGGAAAGGAAAGGAAAAAGGAAAGGAAAAAGGAAAGGAAAGGAAAGGAAAGGAAAGGAAAAGGAAAGGAAAGGAAAGGAAAAAGGAAAGGAAAGGAAACAACAAAGATAACGTAAACGGGCCCTGCCCTCAACGAGCTTGGGACACAGGAATACAACCAGAAAACAAAGAAAAGCATGTTGTTCTCCTGAGTTTTCAGTGCTGCTCTAGTTAAAGGTCTTTAACTCAAGCCTTTGGTATCCCCAGTGAGGGGGCTTGTCTCTTAATCCCATCCATCAAATACCTGCACCAGGTAAGAGACATAGAGGACTCCAGCTAAAGATGGCCTGGAGACTACGAATCCTTCCTGGTCACCTTGGCATTTCCAAGGGCTAAACCCCAGCCAGGGTGACTGAGAACCCAGAGATTCTCCCCCAAAGCCCCTGAGAGAGATGCTTTACTCACGGGGCACAGCGCTTCGTCTGTAGGTGTCTCTGTCAGCTTCCCCTCGTGTCAGTCTTGCAGGTCGCTCTCCCTCCAGACCTATAAATTAAACCACACTGTGAATGTAAGGCGATGAGGGAACTCTGTTGCCTTCAGGCCAAGAAAAGTGGAATTGCTCTCCTTTTTTTTTTTTTTTTTTTTGGAATTGCTCTCCTTATGCTCACTGGCAGCAACTTAGTTATGATGGGTTAAAGGGACACAACTGAGCTGTCTGCTAGAAATGTCAATCACTGACCCTAGCTCCTCAAAGGTCGAGGACATTAATAATGAAAATGCCATCCATCTGCAAAAGGACTGCCTTTTTTTCTACTGTTTCTCAACATACACACCCTTTCCAATTACTTGGCAAATTAAGCAATCCAACCACTTCCACAAACATCTAAATAGCCCAAATTTTGAACCTGACTCAACTCTGAAGTGGAAAATCTCTTGTGCAAACAGCAAAGCCCCAACTCCAGTAGTCAGTGTATAAATATAGAGGCCACCAAGAATCCTCCAGTTGCCCTGGGCTTCTCCACACACCTCACTAGGGTGTGGATATATATGAAGGCAGACATATAAACTACTTTTAAAACATTATCATAAACACTAGAAATTTAATCTGGTATTTTTCCTAGTTACCCTGCAAACTTGCCAACTTTACTTTCGAGTCCACATGATTAGAACATAAACTGTAGTCGATCTTGAACAAGACAGGTTTGAAATGCATGGGTTCATGATCTTTTTTTTTTTTTTTTTTTTTGGTTCATGATCTTTTTGATCAATGAGATTATAGTAGCACAATGAATCTATTTTCCTTATGATCTTCTCAATAATGTTTTCTCTATTATAAGGATATGGTATATAACAGATGTACAAACTGTACGCCAATCCACTATTTGTTATCAGACAGACTTCCGGTCAATAGCAAGTTGTTAGTAGTTTTCAGAGAATCAAGTTATACATGGATTTTGGACTATGAGGCGGGTAGGGTTGGGGGAGACGGACGACGACACAGGTGTCCCAGGCCCTGAGCTGTTTCAAAGGTCAATTATGTTATTATTTTTTCAGCCCAAGAAGACTGAACCTAAAATAAATGCCAGGTTCCATCTATGCCAACAAAATCAGAATCTGTAGGGGCACAGACAATGGTATCCCACTGCCCCTGAGACTCCAAGATGCAGCAGAGAACCTCTGCTCTACAGATACATAACCCCACCACCTAACCACCTGAATCCCCTAAGGAGAATTCATAAAAAATACAGATTCCTGAGCTACCAAGCTTCTCCCTACGGGACCCAGACAGTCTTGGTGATCATCTGTTTTTAGGGATCTCTGCACTTCATCACCCAAGCCCACAGACTACTACTACCAAGCTCCTGTAACAAGTTCTTTCAGAAACTAGGGAAAGAGAACCATAACCTTGAGAAAACACAATTGTGAGCCAGCAATGGTCTTGAGCCAGAACGTAATCCACCATCCCCCCACAAGCACATCCTTTCACACTATCATACACACATCTGTTTTCCCCTATTTGACTTCTGATTATTTTTGCTCCCATCGCCAAGAAATTCTAGAAAATTCTCCATTCCATTTCTCTCACATGTGGCAAACAGTTTTGCTCCGTCCTGCCAGTTACTCAATACTCTACCACATGTGCCTGGACACAGACTATATTCTGTGCTTAATGGGATCTCCTGGGATGGTTTGAAGAACTGACCTGACTGCAGTTCCATTACAAGTCTAAGTCCCATGTCAGGGGACAGAGGCTCCAGGACGAGGCCTAGGTCCTGCATGCAGGGCTCCTCTAACGCCGACCCCAATGGTGTATCCTAAGGCCTCCTTTGCCCTCCGCAGTTTCACGTACACCGTTCCTGAGAAAGAGCAGTTGCAGAGCAGGTCTTTTATTCGGGCGACATACCTTTGGGCCGTGGCCTGCCGGTCTCCGGTCTGCTGCGGCGCAGAGTGGCAGGCACGATCTCGGGGGGTAGGTGGAGGTAATCACGGAGATACTGGATACCCTCGTTGGTAAGGTACCAGTAGAAATGTCTCCAAGCAAACTGTTCCTTTACGTAGCCTCGGGATTTGAGAGACTGTAAGACAGAAAGAAAACCACCGTCAAGACACAAGCAGAGACTTCAATCTAGCAACTCAGTGCAAAAGGAAGCTACGTTGCATAGACAAGTTTTCACGGTGTATCTACCTCAGCGCCCTTGGAGGCAACAAGCTGCTTGGCTGTCCTGACCTCTCCTTGGAATCTGCCTCTAGTTTAGTGGAAAATCCCTCCATCTGCACCCCACTCCAGCAGCCCCCAGGCTACCTGCATGGCCTTCATGACGTGAAGGTTGGGCACATTCTTGTCGGCCAGTTCAGGGTGTTTGGGCATGTGGACGTCCTTCTTTGCCACCATCACCCCCTCCTTGAAAAGGAGTTCATAAATGGCGATTCGGTTCTTCTTGGGCATCAACATCTGGAATGAAGCAAAATCATCCGGAGCGTTTCTAAGCAGTGCAGCTAGGGGCCAGCCGGGTGAGCTACGTGCAAGACCCCAGCACGACCACCCCGAACCCCGTCCAACGGGCTGAAACCTCAAACCACAGCACAGAAAACATGCAGGGAGATCTTGAAACCCTGCAAAACGGAACGCCGCCAGTGACCCTCCTCCACTCCCCAGAGGCGCGTGAGAAGACAGCTGCCGTGACACTGGAGCAGAAACAGGGGCAGGGCTCCCGAACGCTCCAGACCCACGGAGGAGTAACGGGCCAGGGGGGCGCGGGCGCAAACCCCGCACCCCGGGGCACTTGGGGAGGATCAGCAACTGTACGCAGCGCGGAAGGGCGCGGCACACTTTCGGGGACGCAGGGAGGGTCTGGAGGGCCCTCCGTTCGTGGCGGGCCGCGGACCCAAAAGCAAAGGGCCGAGCAAGGAGGCCCGCACCTTCACCCCCTTCCATTCTTCCCTCAAACTAGAGCTCCAGGGCCGGGCAAGGAGGCGGCCCGCGGCGAGCGGGCAAACGAGGCGCAGCTTCCCTCACCTCGCCTGAGGCTGGCCGCGACACAAGGGCTTCACACCTCCCCTCCTCGGCCTCCGCCGACGGGACGCCAGTCCTCTCCTACTAGAGCCCCCCGGCCCCCTCACTACTCAAAAACGGGCGTGCTAGGAGCGGGAGAGCGGCCCCCCGCCCCGTCCCCGGGGAGGAGCAGCGACTGCGACAGCCGGAGAGCCAGGATGGACGCCGATGGGAGCCGGACCACGGAGAAACTCACCTTGGCGCCTGCTACGACCCGGACCGGGGCTGGAAAGGAAGGGGCATGCGCGGCGCGGCGCGGCGTCTCTTCCGGGCTGGCGTGCCCCGCCCCCCCGCGAGGACCCGCGGGCTGCCTGGGGTGGCCTCGGCGGTGCCTGACAGGCCGCCGCGGACCCTGAGCGCTCCCGCGGCGCGCGTACGTGGAGCGGACGCTGGCACCTGTGAGCCTGGTGCCGGGCGGAAGGCGGTTGCCTTGGTGCTGGGACTGGCGCCTCGGAAACGCGCTGCTCCTTGACCTCCCACCGATGACCTGTGATTATGGAAGTGATGTTCTTTGAACGGAGACAGGACAGACAGAACGATAACAATAATAAAAGAATGAAAACAGCATCCTATGGGCCAAATGTAATGGCTCTTAACATTTTGGTATCTGCTCTTCCAAACTCAGATGCACCCGCGCAAATACATACATGTACGTATTTAACAAAGACGGGCTGTTTCGCGCGTACATTATGTAAGGTGTGGTTGGTGACCTTGGCTTTTCCGCTTCCCGACACCTCATGAATGTCTTTTCGTGTTAATGCCTACGGTTGTAATGACAGGAGTCCACTGGTGGATAGTTTGATCAACACTATGACTGGATACATATTTTAAGACCCTTCACTATTATAGGTGACAATACTACACACATATTTGCACAACTGCCCCAATATATTTTCCTTAGGATGCATGCATTCCTGCAAGTTGTAATTGTTGAGTAACAAAGCACCCATTTTTACGTTTTTTACACACTCCGCATTGACTTCCAAGAAGGCATCATCCATTTCATTCTAGTCAGCAGTTATTAACAAGGCTCACTTCCCTTTTAACCCTGCTGGGATTGGATAATGTTCTTATTCATATTTGCCAGTCTGATAAATAAGAAATATTAATTTCGTTGCTCTTTTAACTTACTTGTTTTGATTACATCTGTGGCTCAACATTTTTCTTTTTAGGCATTTGTATTCCTTCTTTAATAAATCGTTCATTTCCACGATCAGTTTTCCTACTGAAAGTTTTTTCCTGCTGATTTGAAATCACTCTTTACATATGAAAGCTATTAATCCTTTGTCACATACTTTTCCAAAAATTTCCCCCATTTTTTCATTTGTCTTGATTTTCATGGTATTTTGAAGTAGAAGTTTCACATTCCTTCATATCCAAATCTTTATGGCTACAGACTTTGGTACAATGCTTAAAAAGTCACTTAACCCATCTCAAGATTATGTAAATATTAACCTAGTTTCTTCAAATATTCTTGTGGTCTTACTATATAGAAATAAATATTTGGGGGTTCCTGGGTGCCTCAGATGGTTGGGCATCTGCCTTCAGGGCAGGTCAGATTCCCAGGGTCATGGGATCCAGTTCATGTCAGGCTCCCTGCTCAGCTGAGAGCCTGCTTCTCCCTCTGCCTGCTGCTCCTCCTGCTTATGGGCTCTCTCTCTGTCAAGTAAATAAATAATATCTTAAAAGAGAAAAGAGATGGAATATCTGAAAGAAAGGGTTAGAGATACGAATGATAGACAAAGTCTCCTGTATGTCTAAGTGAAGTCTCATAGTGAAATAATAGAGAATGTAAGTAATATAGAATATAAGAGAGACCCTCAGAATATTTTCCAGAATTATTAGAAAACAGCACATTTCAGATTCACTGAGCTCACCAAATCCAAGTTGGATTACATAAAAACATATCCATCCCCACAAAGAAAAAACTGCCAAATAACATAAAAATAATATATATATAACTTTATGCCTAAACATCATGATGAAATTGCAGCATATCAAAAAACAAAAGAGAAAAACAGCAATAAAATAAAGAGAAGATCTAAAAAGCAAAAGACAGGTAGGATTTCTTTCTTCCTAGCAGCAATAATGGAATGCCCTCGATTGAAATTGAATCTCTCAAGTCTCTTCCCTTATAATAGCTAGAGTGATCCCTCTACAATATCAGACCATGTCATTCCCCTGCTTAAAACCTCCAATGACTCCCTTGTTCACTTTCAAAAATATTGTCTTTTTTGTGACTTAATTATGTTTAGATCTTTTATCTTCCTAGAGTGTTTTCTGATGTAAAATTTTCCCCCTCTGAATGTTAACTGCTATCTCAACATCATTTCCTCAATAAGCTAAGCTTCTATTTCTTTTTTTTTTTTTTTTAAGATTTTTTATTTTTTCATGAGAGACACATAGAGAGGAAGAGACACAGGCAGAGGGAGAAACAGGCTCCATGCAGGGAGCCCAATGCGCGACTCGATCGGGGATTCCCAGGATCACACCCTGGGCCGAAGGCCGTGCTAAACCGCTGAGCCACCCGGGCTGCCCTAAGCTTCTATTTCTATAAAATACCAGTAAATTGTTTATGATAGATGAATTCAGTTTTAGAATTTGTTGCATTAGTGCCTATGAGACACACTGGTGAAAATACCAGTATTATTTTTTTATTTTTAAAGTTAAATTTTTATTTCCAGTTAGTTAACCTATAGTATTTTTTAAAAAGATTTTATTTATTTATTCATGAGAGACACAGAGAGAGAGAGAGGTAGAGGGAGAAGCAGGCTCCCTGCCCGGAGCCCGATGCGGGACTCGATCCTGGGACTCCAGAATCACTCCCTGGGCCGAAGGCAGGCACTAAACTGCTGAGCCACCCAGGGATCCCCAACCTACAGTATTATATTAGTTTCAGATGTGCAGTATAGTGATCCAACCCCAGTATAATTTTAGATAAAGAGTTCAGGAGTTGGGGATCCCTGGGTGGCGCAGCGGTTTGGCGCCTGCCTTTGGCGCAGGGCGCGATCCTGGAGACCTGGGATCGAATCCCACGTCGGGCTCCCGGTGCATGGAGCCTGCTTCTCCCTCTGCCTGTGTCTCTGCCTCTCTCTGTGTAACTATCACAAATAAATAAAAATTAAAAAAAAAAAAAAAAAAGAGTTCAGGAGTTGTCCTGTGGGACAGAGCTGGGTTAGATTAGGTGAGGGAATCAACTGAACGTGTAAGGATATGAGAACATCTAGAGAGGGTGTGGAACGAGAAGAGGGTGAGGAGGGACCTTAGATGGTATTCCTGTGGGTGTCTCCTTCCCTGGATAGGGCCTGCTGATGGGCAGGGACCATGCTTTTCTCTCTGTGTCCTCTACAGCAGTGAGCACAATGTCTCACACGTTAGGTATACTTAATAAATGTTTCCAGAATAAACAGCAACCTCATGGGGAGCAGAAGAGATTAGAGGTTATTGAGTAGGGAAGGAGGACGAACAGTAATACTCTCTGACTTCACAGAAGACTTCTCTGATGACAGTACATCTTTGGGTTCACTTGAATTCCATTCAGCAGTTAGGCACGGAGCACCTGGTGCTGGGCCAGATGGTAGGGAAGCATTGGGGGCAGGAGCACACACGAGTCCCACACCAAGCAACACAACCTCTATTATGTGCTGGGAGCTATGAAGAAAATGACCAGGGTGTGGTGACAGAAGGTAATGGGGAGTGAGGAGGTTGAAACCTGTGGAGAAGTTGAGCTTGAGTTGAGAACAGGCTGGGGACAGGCTCCTCCTATGAAAGGCTGTACTGCAGAGAAGTGCTTGGATTGAAAGGCAGCCAGCGTGGCTAGGACATGGTGAACAAGGCACACCCCGACAGGCTAAAGTGGCCTCAGAAAGGAGTTTGCAGTTTATTTAAAGTGTAATGAAAAAGCCACAGGTTTCAAGAAGTTGTGACAGGGGGCGCCTGGCTGGCTCAGTCAGTTGAGCATGGGGCTCTCAATCTCAAAGTTTTAAGTTCAAGCTCCACATTGAGGGTAGAGGTGACTTAAAAATAAAAATAAAATCTTAAAAAGTAGTGACAGGATCAGATGTATGTTTTAAGGAGATTAACTTTATAAAGATCTATACCGTTTTGATTACTCCCATGCAATATTGTGCATAAGGTATAAGCTTGTCTCTTGCCACATGTTAAAGATGCAGAAACCCTAAAGAACCAAAAACCTGAATCTGAGGCTTAGAGAAATAGATATTTCTTGCTAGGTTACAGAGGTAAGAGGTGATAGAACTGGAGTCTGACTGCTGCCTTAGGCTGCCTCTCTGCAATGGGGACTTTTTGCTGGGGCCAAGGGCAGAGGCAGGGAGTGGAGAACTCAGTGCAGTGAGAGGAAGGACTCTGGCCTTCCTGGGATTGGGGCTCACCCCTGTGGCCTGTTAGAATCCCTTGGCAGGTTTTAAAAAATCCATTCACCCAGGCTTCACCCTAGACCAATTTAGTCAGTTGCCCTGGGGGTGGAACCCAGGGGTCAGTATTTTATTTTTCCATTTTTCTTGATGTGTAATAGATGTAAAATGCACAGCTCTCAAGCTTCCAGCTCAATGTATTTCAATGTGTGTGTGAAGATAAATGTAGATAAATGTAGATAAATCCACGTGAACTACCATCCAGATCAACAGATGGAATGTGACCAGACCCCAGAAGTCTCCAGTCAACTCACCATGTCCACTCCCAGGGCCACCTATTCTGACCTGATAGCACAACGATGTATCTGCTTGTGTCTGGCTACCCCTCCTCTCGTGACTCATTAGGTCTGTGAGAAGCCGTATCACAGGCATCAGCAGTTTGTTCCTTTTTGTTACTGAGTGATGTTCCACTGTATAGTTATATGACAATTTGCCTACTCACTTACCAGTTGATGGACATCTAAGTTGTTTCCAGTGTTTGGCCACTGTAAGTAAAACTGCCGAGAATGTTCTGGTGGACATGGGTGTGGGGCAGCAGCAGTTTCTGAAGCAGCCAGCCTTGAGAACCGCCAACTTTGAGAAATCTCTAAACTCCTGAGTACTCTTGCAGAAGTCAGGGTTGGAAAAAAAAAAAAAAAAAAAAAGAAGTCAGGGTTGGGGCCCTGGGGCCCCCTGGGAGCTGCACGTTGGAAATAAGTAAACTATGGCTTGTAAAGATTTTCTAGTTGCAGTTCCTTTCCTTTTGAGGTGCTGGAGTTTTTAGCAGAATCTGTGTCGCTGCAAGGATGGAGGGAGATTGGGGAGCAGTGCCCTCTATGGCCAGCATGGTGGCCTCTATTTCTGAGTATCGGGGAACAGAGCAGACATGCCCTTTCATGGCCCAGGTAGGGTGAGGCACTGGCTGTAACAGCAGAGAATCACACCTCCCCAGCAGACACCGTGGGCCTCACCATTTCCCCACATCTCCCTTCACCACGTCTAGAATAGCTTTCTAATCCTGTAGCCTGTTACTTCCTCCCACTCCTGAAGAAACCTCCTCAAAAGAGCCATCTGTGCTGTGATTTTTCATTTATAGCTCCCACAACATATGTGAGTTTGTGATATGTAGGTAAATGGCTGCTGATACATTCCTGGACACACACACACACATGCATGCATGCACACGCACATTCGTGCACACACACACACGCACGCATGCATACATGCATGCATGCATGCATGCATGAGTCACCCACATTTGGTGCCATGGGGCTGACGGTGGAATTTCTCCTCTAAGTGGAACCTGACCATCTCCTCCACATGGGCGAACTGTATTATGGAAACCTCTCCCTCAGTGACTATCACCTTATTGCCTGTCATTGTTTGGAGCAGCTCCTCGGACCTCACCTGCCTGGAGCGGCCATGATTATTTCTCCAAATTATTTGTTTCATTTAAAAAAATTCTTTTTTAGTTTTAGTTTTTTTTTTTTTAAGATTTTATTTATTTATTCATGAGAGACACAGAGAGAGAGAGAGAGAGAGAGAGAGAGAGACAGGCAGCGGGAGAAGCAGGCTCCATGCAGGGAGCCCAATGCAGGACTTGATCCTGGGACTCCAGCATCATGCCCTGGGCTGAAGGCACCCAACCATTGAGCCACCCAGGCAACCCTAAAAATTTTTTAAAAAAGATTTTACTTACTTGACAGAGAGAAAGGGGCACAGGGAAAGGGAGAAGCAGGCTCCCCACTGAGCAGGGAGCCCGATGTGGGGCTTGATCTCAGGAATCATTACCTGAGCTGAAGGCAGAAGCTTAACTGACTGAGCCACCTAGGCGCCCCTCCCCAATTTATTTGATAATGATCAGTGTTGAGGCGAAAACAGTAGACAGAGTTCAAGGACTGCCACACTTTTCAGGCTGTTGGATCTGTTGTCTTGCATTCCTGCTCTTGTTGCTGCTGCAGAGATGATCTTACCTTGCTGTCAAGGTCTGATTCATCCCCCGTCACCCATAAACCTCTGAGCACTTTTCATACTTCCTTTTCTTTTTAGCTGACTAATTACATCTTTGGGTACCTGTTTACAGGTGGACAACCTGACGCTTGCGAGGGCAGGGATTTCTGCCAGCAGTAAGTGAAGCTGGTGAGCGGGTATCCCAGCAGCCGGGGACAGTGCCTGGCACACATGAGGGGCTCGATAAAGATTTCTTAATAAATGAAGCTGGTGATGCATCTTGGTTTTGAAACTCCCAGCTCAATATCCTCTCCCTAATGAGCTTCCTTCCTCAGCACAGACCACCAGGACAAGCAAGATAGCCATGCCCCTATCTGGAGAGTTCCTCTCTGGCCCCCATTGGAGCCTCTCTCTACCTCTGCAATTGAGAGCACAGACTCCTACTCAGCCTGTTGCAAATCCCAGTGCTCCCATTATCACTGTGGCGCCTTGGGCCTATCTCTTAGCTTCTCTATGCCTCAGTTTCCTTATCTGTCTTCTGGAAATAATAATAGTACCAACCTTGTGAAATTGTGGGAAGGATTCTAAGAGTTCATACAAGTGATGCATTTGGAGCAATGCCTTGCACATGAGAAGCACTCAAGAAATGTTAGTGTCATTTTAAATTTTTTCAATTTATATTTTACTATTTCATTGTAAAATAAAATCAAACAGGGGCATCTGGGTGGCTCAGTTGGTTAAGCATCTGCCTTCAGCTTCGGTTGTGACCTCAGGGTCCTGGGATGGAGCTCTGAGTGGGGCTCTCTGCTCAGCAGGGGTCTGCTTCTCCCTCTCCCTCTCCCCCTCCCCCTGCTTGTGCAAATTCTCTCTCAAAGAAATAAAATCTTTTAAAAAAAATCGTATTTTGGGATGCCTGGATGGCTCAGCAGTTGAGTGTTGGCCTTCAGCTCAGGGCGTGATCCCAGAGTTCCAGGATCGAGTCCCACATCGGGCTCCCTGCATGGAACCTGCTTCTCCCTCTGCCTGTGTCTCTGTCTCTCTCTCTCGTAAATAAATAAATAAAATCTTTTAAAAAACAAATTAAAAAATCATATTTTATTTTTATTAACTGTACTTATTTATTATTTAATATTTATCATTATTTTAATTATTTATTATTACAGAAAATAAAAGTATAGCTTCGTGAATTTTTATAAGGCAAATGCACTTGTAACCACCATCCATGTCAAGAACTAGAACTTTGTTGTAACCAGCAGCCCCTCCTCACCACCCCATCCCAGGTACAGCTCCTGGCTTTCTCCCACAGTGACCACCAGCCTGGCTCATAGTATTCACTTCCATGGAGTTTTATCACCTACGTGTGCATCTCTAGACACTGTAGTTCAGTCTCGCCCAGGTTAAAAATTAACTTTATGGGGTATAATTTATATGCAAGAATGTTCACCAATTTTAAGTGTGCAGTTTGATGAGTTTTGACGAATATATACAGTCATGTAACCACCAATCATGATATAAGAACATTTGTATCACCTAAAAAAATTCCCTTGTGCTCCTTTACACTCCACCCTCCTCCCTTACTCCTGAGTCCAGGCAACTACTGCTCTGCTTTGTTTTTGTTTTAAGATTTTATTTATTTATTCATTCATGAGAAACACACAGAGAGAGGCAGAGACATAGGCAGAGGGAAAAGCAGACTCCATGCAGGGAGCCCGATGTGGGACTCGATCCCAGGACTCCAGGATTCAGGCCCTTGGGCCAAAGGCAGGTGCTTAAGCGCTGAGCCACCCAGGCATCCCTACTGCTCTGGTTTGTCACTACAGATTAAATTTCCCTTTTCTAAACTTCTGTGTAAATGAAATCATATGGTATATTCTTTTTTAATGAATAGCTTCTTTCATTCAGCATAATGGTTTTAAAATTTATTCACACTCTAGCCTGTTTCAGTATTTTATTCCTATTGCTGCTATGTAGTATTCCATTGAACAAATATATTGGATGTTTATACACTCTGCTTCTGTGGGTTTTTTTTTTAAAAGATTTTATTTATTTATTCATGACAGACGCAGAGATAGAGACAGAGACACAGGCAGAGGGAGAAGCAGGCTCCACACAGGGACCCCGAGGTGGGACTCGATCCAGGGTCTCTAGGATCACACCCCAGGGCTGAAGGCCGCGCTAAACCATTGGGCCACCGGGGCTGCCCCTACACTCCGCTTTTGATGGACATCTGGGTTGTTAGCAGTTTTTGGCTATCATGAATAAAGCTGCTGTGAACATTAGTTTACAGGTTTTTGTATGGATGTATGCCTTTGTTCTCTTGGGTAAACACCCAGGAGTGGGATTGGTAGGTTACATAAATAAAAGAGCTGTGTTAAATTTTATATGAAGGGCGCCTCTGTGGCTCAGTTGCTCAAGCAGCTGCCTTCAGCTCAGGTCATGATCCCGGGGTCCTGGGAGCCCAGTGTTGTGGGCTCTCTGCTCAGTGGGGAGCCTGCTTCTCCCTCTCCCTCTGCTCTCTCTCCCCTGCCCCCCACCCTCACCGCTGGTACACTCTGTTTCTCTTTTCAAATCAATCAATCAATTAATTAATTAATAAAATCTTTAAAAATATAAAATCATTTGGTTTTTTTAACCCCTTCTTTTTGCAGTAAAGTATGCATCCCATAAAACTTACTATTTTAGGGGCAGCCCCGGTGGCTCACCGGTTTAGCGCCGCCTTCAGCCCAGGACATGATCCTGGATACCTAGCATCGAGTCCCATGTCGGGCTCCCTGCGTGGAGCCTTTCTCCCTCTGCCTGTGTGTCTGCCCCTCTCTCTGTGTGTCTCTCTCGAATAAATAAATAAAATTTATACAAAAAAAAAAAACTTACTATTTTAACTACTTTTTAAGTATATGGGCAGTCTTTTACCTATTTCTAAACCTGGATCACTTTTCCTCTTATTGAATTGTAGGAGTTATTTATATAATCTGGATGGCAGTACTTTTTTCAGATATATGTATTATGAATATTTTCTGCTACTCTGTGGCATGTCTTTTCATTTTCTTAACAATGTGTTTTGAGGAGCAGCCCCTGTGGCACAGCGGTTTAGCGCCACCTGCAGCCCGGGGTGTGATCCTGGATCGAGTCCCACGTCGGGCTCCCCTGCATGGAGCCTGCTTCTTTCTCTCTGTGTCTCTGCCTCTCTTTCGCTCTCTCTGAATAAATAAATAAATCTTAAAAAAAAAACAAAAACAATGTCTTTTGAAGACCAGAAGTTTTAAATTAATTAATCAATTATTAATAGTCTGATTTATTAATTTTTTAAAAAGATATTATTTATTCATGAAAGACACAGTGAGAGGCAGAGATGTAGGCAGAGGGAGAAACAGGCCCCTCGCAGGGAGCCTGTTGTGGGACTTGATCGCCAGATCTGGGATCACATCCTGAGCCAAAGGCAGACTCTCAACCACTGAGCCACCCAGGCGTCCCTAATTTATTAATTTTTTAACAACTATGCTTTTTGTTTCCCATCTAAGAAATCTTTGTCCACCTGAAGGGCACAAGGATAGCCTTCTATGTTTTCCTTTAGAAGTTTTGTCGTGGGGGCACCTGGGTGACTCAGTTGGTTAGCATCTGCTTTCAGCTCAGGTCATGATCTCAGGGTCCTGGGATGGAGCCTGAGTCAGGCTTCCTGCTCATCTGGGAGTCTGTTTCTCCCTCTCCGTCTGATCCTCTCCTTGCTCTTGCTTTCTCTCTTTCAAAAAAAAAAAAAGAAAAGAAAAGAACAAGAAAGAAGAAAGAAAGAAAGAAAGAAAGAAAGAAAGAAAGAGAAGAAAGAAAGAAAGAAAGAAAGAAAGAAAGAAAGAAAGAAAGAAAGAAAGAAAGAAAGAAAGAAAGAAAGAGAAAAAGGGGCAGCCCGGGTGGCTCAGCGGTTTAGCGCCGCCTTCAGCCCAGGGCGTGATCCTGGAGACCCAGAATTGAGTCCCACGGGCTCCCTGCATGGAGCCTGCTTCTCCCTCTGCCTGTGTCTCTGCCTCTCTCTCTCTCTCTCTCTGTGTCTCTCACGAATAAATAAATAAAATCTTAGTCTTATACATCGTTTTAACTTTAATGCTTATATCTATGATCCATTTCAAATTGAATTTTGTGTGTGGTATAAGGATTGAGATTCTTTTTGTTTCCAATGGACATCTAGTTCTTCCAGTGTATTTGTTAAAAACACTATTCTTTCTATATTGAACAATTTTGGCACCTTTGTCGAAAATCAATAGACCATAAATTTGTGGATCTGCTTCTGGACTCTTTTCTTTTCCACTGTTCTGTGGTTCTTCCTGACACCAGCACCATACTTCCCCGATGCTGTTGCTTTACAGAAAGTCTTGATATCAGATACTGCAAGATTTCTAACTTTGTTCTTTTTTCTTTTTAATTTGTTTTGGTTTGCTCATTAAAAAAAGTTTTTTTGATAAGCATCATAAAGAAAAGGAAAAATGTAAAGATTGAATGAGAATAGGAGAAATAACAACTAAATGCGGTGTGGGATCCTGGATCAGACTCTGGAAACAAAAAGGGATATTAGTACAAAATTCATGAAATTAAAGTCGGATCTGTGGTTTAATTTGTGTTGTACCTGTGTTACCTTCCTATCCTTGGTGAGAAGGTATGAACACCAAGAGAAAAAAGTGGAGGCTGTAGGACAACTCTTGGTACTATTCTTACAACTTTTCTCCAGGTCTCAAATTAGCTCAGAATAAAAGGATTTTTAGGGACCCCTGGGTGGCTCAGTGGTTGAGCATCTGCCTTTGGCTTAGGGCCTGATACTGGGGTCCCAGGATCGAGTCCCACATTGGGCTTCCTGCAAGGAGCCTGCTTCTCCTCCTGCCTATGTCTCTGCCTCTCTCTGTGTCTCATGAATAAATAGATAAAATCTTTTTTTGAAAAAGATTTTTTAAATGTACGGACACTGATTGTAACAGCTGTACCAATCTGGTGGGGGAGGGGCAGGGGCTACATGAGGACTATACTTTCTGTGCGATTTTGCTGTAAATCTAAAACGGCTCTGGGGCGCCGGACTGGCTCAGTCAAAGGAACGTGTGACTCCTGATTTTGGGATTGTGAGTTCGAGCCCCACGTTGGGTGTAGAGATTATTTAAAAATAACATCTTAAAAAAAAACTGCTCTAAAAAATAAGGTCTATTAAAAAAGAAAAAAAGAGGAGTGCCCGGGTGGCTCAGATGGTTAAGCATCTGCCTTCAGTTCATGAGGGTCATGATCCTGGAGTCCCACATTGGGCTCCCAGCTCAGTGGGGAGCCTGCTTCTTCCTCTGCCTCTGTCTCTCTCCCTGCTCATGCTCTCTCTGTATCTCTTTGTCTCAAATGAATAAATACAATCTTTGAAAAAAGAGAAAAAGGTGCAAATAAAAAAGGATGAGATAGAAAAAAAACCGGATATGACTTTTGGGGGTAGATGTTTTTCTCCCAACTTTTTTGTTGTGGTATAATACATATAACATAAAATTTACTATCCTCACCATTTTGAAGTGTACAGTTCAATGGCATTAAGTACATTCACATTGTTGTGCAACCATCTCCACCATCCGTCTCCAGAACTCTTCTCATCTTGCAAAACTGAAACTCTATACCCGTTAAACAATAATTTCCCATTGCCCCCTCCATCAAGCCTCTGGCAACAACCATTCATTTTCTGTCTCTATGTTTTGACTACTCTAAGTATCTAAAATAAGTGGAATCACCGTATTTGTCTTCCTGTGACTGGTTTATTTCACTTAGCATAATGTCCTCAATATTTATCTGTGTTGTAGCACACACACACAACAGACACAAATAAAAAGAATGAGAAAGAAAAAAATTGATGTCTTTTAACTCTCTTTTATTTTATTTTATCTTTGGAGCTTTATTTATTTCTTTGAAATAGAGCACTTGAGAGAGAGCATGGGGGGAGAGGACAGAGGGAGAAAGAGAAGCAGGCTTCCTGCTGAGCAGGGACCCCCTCCAACTCAGGCCCCAATCCCAGGACCCTGGGATCATGACCTGAGCCAAAGGCAGTTGCTTAAGCAACTGAACCACCCAGGAGCCCCTAAACTGTCTTTTAATCTATAGGTTTTCCCAGTGTATTCATTTTTCTATGCTGTATAATGCATCATCACAAATTTAGTGGGTTAAAACAGTGCACATTTTTAAAAAATTATTATTATCTTAGACTGTGTTTTGGGGGCACCTAGGTGGCTCAGTTGGTTAAGTGTCTGACTCTCAATTTCAACTCAGGTCATGATCTCAGGATTGTGGGATTGAGTCCCATATCAGGTTCCACAGTCTGCAGGGAGACTGCTTGAGATCTTCTTTCCGTTTGCCCCTTCTTTTCTTTTTTTTAAAGATTTTATTTATTTATTCATGAGAGGCACAGAGAGAGAGGCAGAGACACAGGCAGAGGGAGAAGTAGGCTTCATGCAGGGAGCCCGATGTGGGACTCAATTCTGGGTCCCCAGGATCACACCCTGGGCTGAAGGCAGGCATTCGACCTGAGCCACCCAAGCATCCTTCCCTTTGCCCCTCCTACTCACTCATGCACGCCCTCTCTCAAATAAATAAGTAAATCATAAAAAAGATGTTTTTAATTGATGTATAATTAATATACAGTGTTGAATTACTTTCAGGTGTACAATACAACGATTCAACAATTCTGCGCATTTTTCAGTGCTCATCAGGACAAGCATACTGTTTTTTATCACAAGTGCACTCCGTAGGCCCCATCCCCTATTTCCCTCATTCCCCCACTGACTCTAATAACATCAGTTTGCGTCTTGGTTTGTCTCTCTGTTTTTTCTTCCTTTGCTCAATTGTTTTATTTCTTAAATTCCATGTAGAAGTGATATCATATGGTATTTGGCTTTCTCTGATGGACTTATTTCACTTAGCATTATACTCTTTAGGTCTATCCATGTTGTTGCTAATGGCAAGATTTCATTATTTTGGTGGCTGCATAATATTCCATCATATATAGATACCAAGTCTTTATCTATTCATTATGGAAGGATACTTGGGTTGCCTCCATATCTTGGCTATTGTAAATAATCCTGCAATAAACATAGGGGTGCATAAATCTTTTCAAATTACTGTTTTTGTTTTCTTTGGGTAAATACCAGTAGTCTGATTACTGCATCATATGATATTTCTATTTCTCATTTTTAAAAATATTTTCTTTATTTATTCATGAGAGATTCACAGAGAGGCACAGACACAGGCAGAGGGAGAAGCAGGCTCCACGCAGGGAGCCCGATGTGGGACTTGATCCTGGGTCTCCAGGATCACACCCTGGGCCGAAGGTAAGCGCCAAA
Organism: Canis lupus dingo; assembly: GCF_003254725.2. Taxonomy (NCBI): domain Eukaryota; kingdom Metazoa; phylum Chordata; class Mammalia; order Carnivora; family Canidae; genus Canis; species Canis lupus. The sequence goes on from NC_064254.1 coordinate 3,828,134, forward strand.
CTGCTGAGCCACCCGGGCTGCCCCTATTTCTCATTTTTTGAGGAACCTCCATATTGTCTTCCACAGTGGCTGCACCAATTTGCATTCCCACCAACAGTGCAAGAGGGTTTCTTTTTCTCCACATGCTTGCCAACACTTGTTATTTCTTGTGTTTTTGATTTTAGCCATTCTGACAGGTGTGAAATCTCATTGTGTTTTTCTTTCTTTCTTTTAAAAATTATATTTATTTATTTGAGAAAGAGAGTGAGAGTGAGTGAGAGAGAGAAAGAGAGCGGGAGAAAGCACATGCGCACAAGTGGGGTAAGGGGCAGAGGGAGAATCAGGCTCCCCGCTGAACAGGGAGCCCAATGTGGGTCTCGATCTCAGGACCCCAGGATCATGCTTGAGCCACCCAGGCGGCCTCCCATTGTGATTTTAATTTGAACACACATTTATTATCTTACAGCTTTCGTGGGTCAAAGGTCTGGGCATGACTGCATTGGGTCCTCTGCTCAGGGTCTCATAGGCTGCAATTAATGTGTTGGCCAGGCTGCATTCTTGTCTGGTTGTCCAATTAGGGAAGAATCCATGTTTAAGCTCATTCAGGTTGTTGACAGAACTCATTTCCTTCCGGTTGCATAACTGAGAGCCCCAGCTGTTTGCTGCCTGTTGAGTGAGGCTGCCTTTAGGTTCTAAGAGCTGCCCCAAATTTCTTGGCATGTGACCCTCTCGATAGGCTGTTCATAGCATGGCTGTTTTCTTATTCCAAATGAATAAGAGAATTTCTACTTCTTGTGTAGATGGAGTCTTACATAACAAAACAGCCATGGTAGTGACAGCCCATCATCTTTGCCATATTCTCTTGGCTTGGGGCAAGTCACAGGTCACACTTGCACTCACAAGGAAGGGATTGTTCAAGGTCATGACTTGTAGGGGAGTCACTTAGGATATGTGCATCACACTCTCCACCCACTTTTTTCTTTTCTTTTTTTAAAGATTTTATTTATTGATTCATGAGAGACAGAGAGAGAGGCAGAGACATAGACAGAGGAAGAACCAGGCTCCTCAGAGGGAGCCCAATGTGGGACTCGATCCCTGGACCTGGGATCACACCCTGAGCTGAAGGCAGACACTCAACCCCTCAGCCACCCAGGCATCCCTGCACCCACTTTTTTCTTGAGTTAATTTGTTAAGGTACTGGGCTGTTACTGTAGAGTTTCCTAGTCTAGATTTTCCTTCTTTTCACAAAATTATTTATTTATGTATTATGTATTTATGTATTTATTTATGTATTTATTTATGTATTTATTTATGTATTTATTTATTTATTTATTTATTTGAAACAGAGTGTGCATGAGTAGGGGGAGGAGCAGAGGGAGAGAATTTCAAACAGACTCTGCTGAGCATGAAGCCTGATGGCAGGGCTCGATCTGAGATCATGAACTGAGCCAAAACCAAGAGTCAGACCTTCAACCGACTGAGCCACCCAGGCTCACTTCAGTCTAGATATTCTGATTTCACACACAGTGCAGTTCAACATATTCTTCTGTCTCCTGTATTTCTGGCAAACTGGTAACTGGACTCAGAGGATTGACCAGACTCAGGTTAGATCCCTTTGGCAACATTTAGGTGGCAATGTGATATTCCCTCAGGAGGCACATGATGTCTGGCTGTCTCTCTTTGTGATGTTAGCAGTCATTGACAATGCCTACATCAGTTAATTCACAGGGTGTGGTGAAAAGATGATGTTCTATTTTTACTATTGAACTTATTGGTTGCAACACTTTTATAAAGAGATTCTTTCCTTCATCTATTACTTGGTTATCCAGTGGCATAGTTCATATAGGGAAGGCAGTATAAATGGTTGAGTCATTTCTTTTATTTACCAATTTCCAAGACAATAAATTGATTCCCTATCCAGGTGGCCAATTATTTTTTTTGGGGGGGGCACTCCATTTTTATTCCCAGAGCTGTTGCCACTCAGTTATTTTGTGTCCCAACCCTGTAAATGGCAAAAACCCAACCCCTCTTTGGCGTAAACTTTCAAGAGAAATGGAACAGCATAGTTTTGGAGTTTCCCAAACTGGCTGGAGATCTGCAAGGTCAGGTCGTTCCAAGATTTGGGGCATGGCCAATTATTTGTGAGCCCGTAGATTTCAGCATATTTGATTGATTTGAATCCATTGCATTTCTTATCCTTATTGAAGCTCTCAGGATCCAGTGGGAGCCTCTTCAAACTGGCTCCTGAGTCTTTTTGACATGATCCTGTTAGTCTTCGAGAGCTTCCTGCTAGCTGCTGCATCAAGGCTTGTTGTGTACCTTGCATCTAGTACTTTCCTGCTCCAGACTCGAAACCAGGCATTTCTCCAAGAAGCTTGATTTATGTTCTTGGGAAATGATATTTCAGGACCACAATCTGGGCTTTCAGGAAGTTCATTGCTGTTGAGTTGGTCACTGCTTCTGGTCTTTTTGGTGGATGGACTAGAAAAATCTATATAATCCCTTGGGATCTCATCTGATATGGAGAAGAAGCATGGTATTGTTGCTGGGAGGCAAATAAATTAATAATAGGCACACTCATTCTTTTTCCTGGCCCTTCTCTTTCCTTCATTTCTATGTCCCTGTCCCATGGCTCAATTTAATTTCATGACCAGCAGTGTCTCGCTAGTGTGGGGGTCCCGTCCCGTGGGCAGGGAGCCTTGGCTAATCTCTCCAAGACTTTATGGGAGTTGCACCTCCCAGCCCCTTCAAGCACCTCGCATCTGGTCACACTCTAATGTCAGCTGCTCTTCTCAAATTGGATGCTGTGCTTTCCATGAATATCTGTTGCTTATTTTGGGGTTCTCCTGTTTTCAGGTCACCAGATGCTACCCCGATTGCTTCACTCTGCTTCTTCCCCCACAGATGCGAGTCTTGCAGCCGTCTGCAATTTGTCCTCATCCACTTGCATTTTAGGCTCCGTGGAGACAGCTTGTCACCACTTGTGTTGTAAACCTTGTCTGTGGCTTTTGGTGACAGCTTAGGGTCACTCACTCAGCTGGTGGCTGGGTTAGGTTGGAAGGTCCAAAAAACCCTCAATCGGCATAAGCAAAAAGCTGCTAGGTCTCCTCAAGGTCACCCCCACTGCATTCTGTGGGTCACAAGTCCCGCTCAGATGCAAGGAGAGAGAAACAGACGCCACCTTCTGAAAGGAGGAGCAGCAGTTTCACCCTGAAGGGGATGGACTGGGCCATCTTTGGAGATCCCAATTCTAGCTTGTCTGACCCTGAGCCCAAGCAAGCACCATCCCCAACCCTGGGGCCCACAGAAGCCTGTGCCAGTCACTGTCACTAAGGGGTAAGGCAAGAAGGGAAGGGTTGGGGGAAGGGGGCCTGGCCTCCAGTTCCAGAAGGGAATCTTGGTGTCCCACCCAACTCCACCATACTCCACCTAGTTTGGAGTTTCTACCCGGGGCTCTGGGGAGGCACCAGGATGGGTGAGCCCTCTGTCTCCAGGGACCAGCACTGTGAGAAGGGAAGAAATTAGCTCTCATCTCTCCTCCCCGCCCCTGGCACTCATAGGCCCTCTGAGGGCTGGCAGGACATATGGCCCTGCCGGTAGTAAGTTAAGCTGGGAGCCCTGCCAGGAAGGGCCAGATGGAACGGGAAGAAGGCACCGACCAGCCAGCATGGCCAGCACCATAAATAACAGTCCTGGGTGTCGTGGCTGCTCTGCAGGCCCATTGCGCGGTTCTGCAGTATCCTGGAAGCACCTCTGGCCTCAGACTGCATGTGGAGCAGCTTGGCACAATAGCTCCTTGCAGCCTGCAGGGCGAGGACAGCTGAAGGGGAGGGCGGATAATGTGACAAGTCAGGGCCACCCCCCAAAGTCATCATTTTGTTCCTGCCTTGCTGCTCCTCTGTGCGTGGGACTGAGCCTCCCGGCTGAACGTGAAGACAAGTCACCGCCAGGAGCCCTGGCATTCTGAGGGAGGAGAGGGCAGGGCATTTTACTCTCTGATGCTTCAACTTTTGTTCTGGGGCTGGCTGGGAGTGCCAGCAAGGCTGATGCCATATGGCAGTTCCACTTCCTCAGCAATACGAGTAGGTTTTTGCAAATTGGAGAGCAGGCCCCGAGCCATGTTCCAGCTGCTTCCTGTGCCTGGCTCTTCCCTTTCAGGGGAAGATTTGACTTTCTGCCTCACATCAGATTCTACAGACTGACCCTTTCCTCCTTAAGAATCGGAGACAGGGAGTCCTACCCACCAGAACGCCCCACTTATCTTCGCTGTGGGGCTAACGGTGAGCTCTGGTGTCAGGCGGACCAGAGGGGGCCAAAATGAGCCAGGCTGAGTGTGGAGCCCCCTGCTACTGTCATGTCTTGGTGTAGGTTGCACCCCCCGTCCCCCGCCCCGTATTTGGTGTCATCAGGAAACATCTCAGTGCTCTGATTCTCAAAGTGTAGCCCTGGTTCCACGTGGGAGTCTCTTGAGGAGCTTTAGAAAATGTCAGGATCCAAATCAAAGGAGAATGAAATAATGCTTCACAGACATTAGAATGGCTACTATCAAAAGCCCCAGAGAACAACATATCTTGGCAAGGACATGGGTAAATTGGAACCCTGTGCACTGTTGGCAGAAATGGAAAATGGTGCTATGGAGTTTTTTTAAAAAATTCAAAGAAGAATTGCTAAACTAAGCAGGTTCAGCAATCCCGCTTCTGGGTATATAACCAAAAGAACTGAAAGCCAAGTCTCCAAGAGACATTTGCGCATGCTGTGTTCATTGTAGGCATTGTTCACAGTGGCCAAGGGGCAGAAGTGACTCAAATGTCCATGGCTCGATGAAGAGGTGGAGAAGATGTGGCATATGCACACACAAGGGATAGTACATGGCCTGAAAGAAGAAGGCAATCCTGTCCCACACTACAACATGGATGAAACTCAAGGACATTATGCCAAGCTAAATAAAACAGTCAAAAGAGGACAAATATGTTATGATTGCACTGGTCTGAAGTACCTGAAGTAGTCAAAATTATAGAAACAAGGACGCCTGGGTGGCTCAGAGGTTGAGCGTCTGCCCTTGACTAGGGTCCTGATTCTGGGGTCCTGGGATTGAATCCCGAATAGGGTTCCCTGAGCGGAGCCTGTTTCTCCCTCTGCCTGTGTCTCTGCCTCTCCCTGTGTCTCTCATGAATAAATAAATAAAATCTTTAAAAAATATTATACAGGAAATAGATGGTTGCCAAGGGTTGTGGGAAGGGAAAGGGAAAATTAGTGTTTAATAGATATAGAGTTTTACAAGGTGAAAAAGTTCTAGACATCTATGGACAATAATTTAAATATACTTGGGGCACCTGAGTGGCTTAGTTGGTTAAGCATCTAACTCTTGATTTTGGCTCAGGTCATGATCTCTGGGTTATGAGATCGAGACCCAGGTCAGACTCCATGCTGGGTGGAGAGTCTGCTTGAGATTCTCTCCCTCTTCCTCTGCACTGTAACCCCCCATACTCTCTCTCTGCCTCTCTCTAAAGATAAATCAGTAAATCTTAAAAAAAAATATATATATATATACTTAACACTAGTGAACTGTGCACTTAAAAGTAGTTAAGATGGAATTTTCTTCTAAGATTTTGTTTTTAAGCAATCTCTGCACCCAATGTGGGCTTGAACTTACCACCCTGAGATCAGTAGTTGCATACTTCACTGATTGAGCCAGTCAGGTGCCCCAATTAAGGTAGAAAATGTAACGTTTTGTGTGTTTTTTTTTTTTAAGTTTTATTCATTTATTTGAGAGAGAGAAAAAACTCTTGGGAACCAAGGTTGTGGGGGTGGGTAGAGGGAGAAGGAGAGAAAGTATCCCAAGTAGACTTCCATGAAGCATGGAATCCATGTCAGGTCTTGTTCCCATGACCTGAGCCAAAATCAAGAGTTGGACACTCAACCAACTGATCCAGTCAGGCACTCCTGCATGTTTTCTTTTTAAACAACAATTTTTAAAAAATGGACTCATTTTCATTTGCAAATGCAAACAATTTTTTAAAATGCAGGTTCCTGGGCTTTGCCAGACCTCTGGAATCAGAATCCTTACAGAAGAGGCTCAGAAAGCTGCCTTTCAGGGATCCCTGGGTGGCTCAGCGGTTGAGTGCCTGCCTTCGGCCCAGGGCGTGATTCTGGAATCCTGGGATCGAGTCCCACATTAGGCTCCCTGCATGGAGCCTGCTTCTCCCTCTGCCTGTGCCTGTGCCTCTCTCTCTCTCTCTCTCTCTCTCTGTCTCTCATGAATAAATAAATTAAAAAAAAAGAAAGTTGCCTTTCTTTTTGCCCCCTTTTTTTGTGGGAAGCTGCTTTTTAAGCAGCCCTCAAGTAATTCTTTTTTTTTTTTTAAAGATCTTATTTTATTTATCTAGAGAGAGAGAGTGTGTGCAAGTGCCCACACACACACATATGCACACATGCAAAAGCAGAGGAAAGGTAGAGGGTGAGAGAATTTCAAGCAGATTTTGCTTTGAGAGTACAGCCAAATGTGGGGCTTGACCTCACAGTCCTGAGATCATGACCTGAGCCCAAACCAAGAGTCAGACGCTTAACTGACTGAGCCAACCAGGCACCCCAGTCCTCAGGTAATTTTTAAACCCAGTACCTTTTCTTGTCTTAGATAACATGATTAGGAAAACAGGTGCTGAAACTAAACTGCCTGGCAACTAAAGTGACCCTAGAAAAAAAATTTGTGTTCTCAGTGCGTTAGTTTTCTCATCTGTATGATGGGAATGATGACACCTACTCACAGATAGGAGTGCTGTAAGAATTAAATTAGTTAACCGTCACAAAGCATTTGACATGGACATATGACTGCCAAGCACCTCCTTTTGTCCAAGTGGATGTGAGGCCTAGAGAAGGAAGAGGCCTTGTCTGAGCTTAGTCCTCAACGTAGGGCCACCTCTCAGGTCACCGAACACGTTCACCTGCCAGATGGGCTGTTCTGTATCTCAGTCCCTGAGGGCTTGGCCAGGAGACTGGATTGATAACTACACTCAGACTAGAGAGGAACTCAGCCCTTTCTCGAACACCACTGTGTTTCCCCAGAATGCCTCCAAGGTGAGCCCACATTGTTCCATTTCCCTGGCAGATAGAGTGAGAGCTTGTTTTAGACAAGCATGGACACATGGTTGGGGTGCTGTGGGTGGGCTGGCATGAAGCAGTGGGCCCCTATTATCAATGCCTGGGCTTTCTGTGTCTGACTCCCTGGCTTCAGGGGATGGGACAGCACAGCATCTTGGGAGGGTTCCTGGTCTTATGTGACCACACCAGCAAATGCAACCTAATGGCCGCTTGGTAGAACACTAAGAACAGTGAGGGTCCCTAAGGGGCTCAGTTGGTTAAATGTCTGCCTTTGGCTCAGGTATTGAAATCTGGATCCTGGGGTCTAGTCCCGCGCATTGGGCTCCCTGCTCAGCAGGGAGTCTGCTTCTCCCTCTCCACCCTGCTCATGCTCTCACTCCATCTCTCAAATAAATAAATAAAACCCTTTTTAAAAAGAACACTAAAAACGATGACAGAGAAAATGGGTTGCCTGTTTACTGTGTGCCTAGCTCTGTTATGATTATGATCCCAGTTTATAGATGATGAAACAGACATACAAGCGTTTACCTAACTCATCCCGAGACACACAGTTAAAGTGGAAGTAGCCTGGGTGGTTACAGAGCCCTGGGTCTGGGTCCCACTTCGCTCCATGAAGAGGGCCAGTGGGGTCTGTTGAAGTAGACCATGTCCAAGTCCCAGCTATGTTTCTCATTGGCTGCATGGCCTTAGGAACGTCCTAGTTTCTCTGAGACTCAGTTTCTCCATCTGTCAGATGGCAATAACGATCTTTATCCTGTAAGGCTGATATAAGAGTGAGGGCCAAGTGGAGCGTGTTCATTTCTTATGGCTGCCATTAACACAAATTTAGTGGCTTAGAAATCCAAAATGAACCTTATGGAGCTAAAGACATGACTGCACTGCTGATTTCTTCTGGAGGCTCCAGGAGAGAATCTATTCTTTTTTTTTTTTTTTTCAAGATTTTACTTATTTATTTGAGAGAGAGTGCATGCATGAGTGGGGGGAGGGGTAGTGGGAGAGGGAGAAGCAGACTAGACTCCCCACTGAGCAGGGAGCCCAATGAGGGGCTCCATCCCAGGATCCCAGGGTCATGACCTGAGCAGAAGGCAGATACCTAACTGACTGATCCACCCAGGTGCCCCAGAAAGAATCTATTTTTTATCTCTTGTAGCTTCTAGAGGCTGCCTGTGTTCCTTGGCCACAGGTCACCTCACCCCAGCCTCTACTTCTGTCATCCCACTGCCTTCCTCTCTTCTGTAGTCAGAAGTCTCTCCCTCTTAGAAAGACCCTTGTGATTACATTGTGTCCACCCAAATAATCTAGAATAATCTCTCCATCTCAACAGCCTTAATTTAGTAACTTCTGGAAAGTTCCTTTTGCCACAAAAGGTAACATATTCACAGGTTCTGAGGATTTAGATGTAGACTTCTTTGGGAGAAGTGGCCACCTTTCTGCCTACTCCACAGAGATCAGCAGAAAGGAGGGGTGAGGTGGGTGATCATTATTTTCTTCTGATCTCAGGTCGTTACCAACTAGCTGTGTGATCCTGGACAAGGTGTTCTACTGTCTCAGTCCCAGTGTCCTCATGTGTGAAATGGGCATAATGACAGAGACTATAAAACAAGGGGGCTGCATTCAGTGAAGATGCCAGGCAGTGTCTGTTGCATGAGTTTGCTGAAGGATGTGCATACACTGAGGTCCCTCCAGGGAGCCTGGTGCAGGGTGAGGAATGAGGAGGCCCAACTCCAGAATGAAGGAAGTGGAAAGGCGCAGAGGCATGCTTGGTCTCTGGGGTCTGGTGGGTGTGGGGCTCAGTCCATGGCCCTGTGTTGTCTCTGGGGCCGGGTGCCAGCTAGGCTCTGTGGCAGGGCTTGGGAGGCTTGGGGCGTTGGGCTGTATTATAATTTGAGTAAAGGTTGCAGCTTTGGGGGATGGGACAGAGATTCTGCTCATGGATGAGCATCTCGCAGTCACCATGCCTCTCTTCTTCCTTCTTCCTTCATGGAGTTCATGGCGTGTGGGCAGGGGCAGGGTGTGCTCACAAGCAGACCTGGTCCTCAGCTCCTGCCTTGGCCTGCTCCACTGCCGGCAGAGCGAAGGGGACAGAGTGGGGTGGTGGGGATAGAAGGGGGCTCAGAGCTGATGTGGCCTGCCCAGCTTTCTCCTGTCAGGGCAAATGCAGATTCAGTTCTCTGGGACGGGGACCCAGAGCCAAAGAGGAGCAGGAGAAGAATGAAGGGTCTCCTTTCTGGAAAAAGTGCCAAACTCTTTTTCTCAGTCAAGATCCAGATTTTCCAGGAGAAAAAAATCCTTCCCTTCAAGAAGTGGACACGCTATGCCATTAGTGGAGTAGTCTCCCCAATCCCTTCATGGAGCACCACCACGTCCTCACATTATTGGTAGTCTCTCTGACAACAATTCCAAAGTGACCACTGTTTGCTCCATGTTGTAGATGGGAAAGGTGAGCCCAAGGGTTCAGCCTGGGCCCAGCCTCACTCTTACATAGCCAGCAAGTGGCAGAGCCTGGGTCGGGGCTCAAGAATGCCTGGGCCCAAGGCTCTGCAGGCTTTCCCTGGGCAGGCCAGGTAGCCTCAGAAGTAAGAAAAGGGGTTTTGTAATGAACAGATTCAGGGCAATTCCTATGAGGAGCCCAATAGCCTTTTTTTTTTTTTTACAGAAATAGAAAAACTCATCATCAAATTCAAATGACCCTAAATAGATAGGGTCACTTGTTAGATAAAGCACTCTTTAAAAAAGAACAAAGTTGGGAGTGCTGGGCTGGCTCAGTTAGTACAGCATGTGATTCTTGGTCTTGGGGTTATAAGTTCAAGCCCCATGTTGGGTGTAGAGATTAATTAAAAATAAAATCTTAAAAAAATTAAAAAGAACACAGTTGGAGATCTCACATTTTCTGATTTTAAAACATACTGCAGGGACGCCTGGGTGGCTCAGTGGTAGAGCATCTGCCTTTGGCCCAGGGCGTGATCCTGGGGTCTTGAGATCAAGTCCCACATCGGGCTCCCTGCATGGAGCCTGCTCTCTCTGCCTGTGTCTCTACCTCTCTCTCCCTGTGTCTCTCATGAATAAATAAATAAAATCTTAAAAAAAAAAAAAAAAACACTTACTGCAAAGTGAGGCACCTAGATGGCTCAGTCTGCCTTTGGCTTGGGTTATGATCCCAGGGTCCTGGGATTGAGCCCCACATCAGGCTCCCTGCTCAGCGGGGAGCCTGCTTCTCTCTCTCCCTCTGATGCTCCCCCTGCTTTCTTTCTCTCTCTCTCTCTCTAATAAATAAATAAAATCTTAAAAAAATAAAGCATACTGCAAAGAAACAGTAATCAAGATGGTGTGGTAATGGCAAAAAGACAGATCAATACAACAGAATAGAGAGCCTAGAAATAAATCCTTATGTGTATGGCCAAAAGAGTTTTGACAAGGGTACTAAGACTACTCAATGGAGAAAGGACACTCTCTTCAATAAATGGTGTTGGGAAAACTGGACAGCCACATGCAAACATATGAAGCTGGATCCCTACCTCACACCATGTACACAAATTAGCTCAAAATGGATCAAAGATCTAAACATAAGAATTAAAACTAGAAAACTTTTAGAAGAAAATATTGGGGAAACTTCACAACATTGGATTTGGCAAGATCTCTTGGACATAAGACCAAGAACACAGACAACAAAAGAAAAAATGGACAAATTGGACTTCATAAAAATTAAAGATTGTGTGCATCAAAGGACTTTATCAAGAGACCAGTGAAAAGTCTGATTCTGTTTTTTAAATTTTGTTACTGATATGTAATTCACATGATATAATGAATGATATGAAATAATTTACAGAACATAAAATTCACTATTTTAAAGCACACAATTCAGTAGCATTTTGTATATTCAGAATGTTGTGCAACTATCACACTATCTAGTTCCAGAACATCTCCAACACCCCCAAAAGAAGTCCAGCACTCATTAGCTGTCACTCTCCATTCATCCCTCTCCTCATCCTATGGCAACCACTAATCTAATTTTTGTCTGCATGAATTCGCTTATGGACTCCATTGTTTAATATAACATTTAAATCATATTTTTCCCATTATCAATTTTCACTGAGAAAATGTTTTCTGGAGTGAATGATATGAAGATAATTCCTTGACCAATTTTCTAAAATATATGGTAAAATTTTGCCCATTTTAATTTTTACCTTATTGAGATTTTTGTCACTGGGATCAATTCTTCACTAATAATTTTTAAAAATCCCATGTGATTTATTGACTTTTGTGGAGGGAAAGTACATATCAAGTTTTACTATCTAGAGCTCCTAAGATTGTGAGTTTTCTTTGTGCTCATATTTCTATCAAGTATTATTTCCCTGATCAGATTTTACAGATATGAGTTTTGTCAAGAAGTTCTGCTTCTTTCTTTGGGTAATTTTTATGTTATTTTGATGACTTCTTGGGAATGTTCATTGACCTCCCTCGTAAAGACTATCCCTATCCCCTGTTACTCTCTTGAGTCTCGTTATTCTTCGTAGCATTATCACCACCTGACATGATTGTATACTTATTTATCTGCTTATTATCTCTTTCCCCACAGGGCTGCAAGCCTCATGAGGGCAAGGATTTTGCCCGACTTGTTCACGGCTATATTCCCAGCACACAGAACAGTGCCTGGGACACAGAGGGCCCTCAATACTTGGAATGAATGAAGTAATGAAGTATGGCTTGGATAGAACACTGCCGGTCTGTATTTGTCTCATAACCCATGAGTAAAACCATGGGGAACCTTTGGAGGCAAAGAGGCAGAGGGTAAGAGAGAAACAATGCAGGACTGAGAAGGGTCCCAGGCCCCAGTGATGCGGCCAAGCCATCCTACTCTACTGAGGATGAGCTAAGTGCCAAGGAGCTTCCAATTTTGCTAGGGAGACAGATAACCAACAAAGCAGTCTCTGCTCCACTGTTTGATTTACTGTTACTCCAAGTGGTGACTTATGGCTTAGGGGCAGCAAGGCATGTGTCAGCACGACTGGAAATGGTGCTTTCCCCCTCTTTTGCCCTGATGCTAGCCAGACCATCAGGGCAAAAGGAGAGACAAGGAGGTGGAGCTTTGACAGCAGCTTTGACAGCAGCTGAGCCTACATCTTGTAATGGCTATTGTCACTGGAGGTTGTCACCGAGGAGCCTGGCCAGGGTCTTTGCCTCTCTCCCTCCATTCCGCCAACTGAACACTATGGGGCAACCGAACCACAGTCAAGAACTGGGCTCCACAACGAGTAGGCTCCCCTTAGGGCCTCCATTCTGGTTATTCATTGCTGTGTAATGAACCACCTCTTCCCAAGCCTTAGTGGCTTCAAACGACAGTGTGTTATTCTCTCTCCCAACTCTGTGTGTGGGTTGACTCAGCTCAGCTGGGTGGTTTACTCACTTGAGATCTCTTGGGTGTTTGCAGTCAGATTGCTCTAGGGTTGGAGTCATCTGAAGGCCTGACTGATCTGGAAGTCCAGGATGGCTTTCTCTCTCACAGCTGCTGGGTGGTGCTGGCTGTCAGCCAATGCTGTTGGCTGGAACACCTTCATGTAGCAGGGATCAGAAGATGCAGGTCGGTGAAGGGCTATGCTGGGAACTAACACAGCATCACTCCTGCCACATTATATTGGTCCAAGTAGTCACTGGGCACCTGGATTGAAGGCTGGTGGAGAAACAGACCCCATCTCTTCCTGGAGAGACATGTGGAAGGGCACGTGGGTGGGAAGTGCCATTGGGGCCATCTTTGGGAAATACACTCTGTCACAGCCTCAGACATTGAGGTGGGGCTCTGCCAAGATAAACAGAAGTTTCCCACTTTAGCAGAGCACTCTCTACTCTTCAAAGAGCTTGCGTGGCCACGCCCATCACGATTTCTGTGGGGGATGTGGACCACAGGGCTTGGGAGGCAGTACAGCAGCGAAGGCCAGAGCACTGCTCTTCCAAGATGACTTAGGAAAACTCTTTCGCCTCTCTAAGCCTTGGTTTCCTCATCTGCAAAATGGGTAATAAGGATGCCTCGCTTTATAGCTTCATTTTGAGAAATAAGAGAGGTATTAACTGTGGGCACTTGGAATAGTGTCAAAGAGAAAGCAAGCCCATGTGAGTGGTGATGATGATTATTACTCCCCCACTGTATTTATTTCTATCTTTAAGATATGTAATTTAATTATTTATTTTTTAAGGAATTTTTTTTTTTTTAGATTTTTATTTACTTATTCATGAGAGACACAGAGAGAGGTGGAGACGTAGGAAGAGGGAGGAGAAGCAGGGTCCATGCAGAGAGCCTGATGTGGGACTTGATCCAGGCATCCTGGGATCACGCCCTGAGCCGAAGGCAGATGCCCAACCGCAGGTGTCCCTGCAATTTAATTTTTTAAATAGATGATATGCTGAAATAGTTCATACATCAAAAAGGAATATGTGAGTCCACAGAGCGGAGTCTCCCTGCCTGGTATCCAGCCACCTGCTTTCTTCTCAGGGAGGCAGCCACTCTTTCCAGGTCCTGTGTCCTACCAAAATACCCTCTCCATTTTATAAGCAAACATGGGTATATAGTCTTCCACCACCATTTTCTTTCTTTTTAAAAATTCTTTTAGAAAGAGAGCGAGAGAGAGAGCAGGGGTAGGAGCAAAGGGGGATGGAGAGGGAGGGGGAAAGAATTGCAAGCGGACTCCATGCTGAGCGTGGAGCTGACCTGAGGCCCATCGCAGTCCCCAATCTCACGACCCTGAGATCATGACCTGAGCCAAACCCAAGAGTTGGAAGCTCACTGACTGAGCCACCCAGGTTCCCCAAGCACGCAAGTCTTGATCTCGGGGTCGTGAGTTCAAGCCCCACGTTGGGCATGAAGCCTACTTAAAAAAAAAAGAAAAAAGAAAAAAGAAAAAATCCATTTCATTGTGTGGTTGTGCCGTGGTGCTTCTAATGCACTCCTTGCGGAAGGGCACTTTGCTGGTTTGCAGTAGTTAGCTCTAACTCACTGTGCTGTGATCCATATTCATTGTATTGGTGAGGAGACCAAGGTTTGAGAGGCAAAATGCACGCCCCCAGCCCAGGCCCCAAGGCCAGGTGGTGGCAGAACCAGATCAGCTTCCAGTCCCCTGGCTCTGCACCCTCATCTCATCTTGGCTTGGGCCTCCTGGCTCTGGGATCGGGGTGGGAGGAAAAGGCGGTGGGCAGCATAGAAGGGGACAGGTGGCTGGAGCATGGGGGTGGTGCACAGGCAAATCCATCAGTGTGGTCTTTTTCTCTTTCTTGGCCTAACACTGGCTGCATGCTGAAAGAGAACCGGTTGGATGGAAAACCCCAGACCTCAGAGTGGAAAGCAGCCAAGCAGAGATCATGGGCCGCAGGGGGTGTGTTGCAGCAGCGAGCCTCATGGCAGAGCCCTTACATGCGCCTTGTTGTTTCTTCAGGTAGGGTTTGCTTTGGAGGAAGTAGAAGCTGGAACACAGTCCCCGGGTGGAGAGGAACCCAGTCCTATAATTCAGGAGACCTGGGATCAAGACCCAGGCCTGTCACTGACTCATGGGATCCTTGGGCCAGTCACCTAGCCTCCCTGGGCCTAGAAGTTGGGAGCTTGACCTATTGGGGCCTCTCCAGTAACAAGATCCAGGTTCTGGAGCCACTGGGAATAGGTTCCAACACTAACTCAGTGTTGGAGGCTCAGTCAAGGCACCCTTGACTGGTCTCATTCCCTCATTAAAATTACCAGATGTGGTAAGAGTCGAATGAGATAATTTATATGACAGCTCTTGGAAAATTAAAAAATCAACACACTGTTTAAATTCCTCTCCCCTAGGTATTCATTTTGAGGCTGGTATTACAAATGGTGAACTCGGGCAGCCCGGGGGTGGAGGGGGTGGGGTGGGGTGGGGTGGGGTGGGGGGTGGGGGGGTGGCTCAGCGATTTAGCCCTGCCTTCAGCCCAGGGTGTGGTCCTGGAGACTCGGAATCGAGTCTCACGTCAGGCTCCCTGAGGGGAGCCTGCTTCTCCCTCTGCCTGTGTCTCTGCCTCTCTCTCTGTGTGTCTCTCATGAATAAAAAAAAAAAAAAGGTGAACTCTGCCCATTACCACATCTTCAATGTAAGATTATTAGTGAGCCACATCTCTCTGTTGTTCAGGACACAGAAATTAAAAATCATAGCCAAGGGGCACCTGGGTGGCTCAGTTGGTTAAGTGCCTTCAGGCTAGGGCCATGATCCCAGGGTTCTGAGATCAAGCCCCATGTCGGGCTCTCTGTTCTACGGGGAGCCTGCTTCTTCCTCTCCTTCTGCCTGCTGCTCCTCCTGCTTGTGTTCGCTTTCTCTCTCTCAAATAAATAAACAAAATCTTTAAAAATAAATAAATAAAAACCACAACACAAAATCTTTGTGGGGTGTTGAACTCGATACCCAGCATCTGCTTAGACAGTCTACCTGCATTGAAGGTACAGTGCCACTAGGTGGCGATGGTGTCCAGACCACTGCGGTGTGCTCTGAGCACAAACCCCAAGGACCATCTGGGAAGTTCTTTTTAATAGTTAGAGAGGTCTCACTGAAGGACCGGGCTCGGCCTGTTTCCTCATCTGTATAATGGGGATACTAGCACTAGATGAGTTCACGTAAAATCCTCCTGTGCACAGAAAGACCTTCAGTAAGTGTTTGCTTCTTTCCTAGCTAAGTGACATGAATCTGGCTTTTAGAACCAGATTGCCTGAGTTTGAATCCCAGCTCTGTTACTTACCAGCTGTGTGGCCTTGGGCAAGTTACCTAACCTCTCTGGGCCTTCATTTTCCCTGTCTGTAAATGGGGCTAGTAGTCATACCTATCCCCATAGTTCATATGCTTAAAATGCTTAGAAAGCACCTGGTCCAAGAAGAGTGCTCTGAGTTTGCCACTGTCTACATATGTCCTAGGGCGAACCCTCTCTCATGTATAGTCTAGGTCTTAAATTTGGGCACCTCCCAAGATTGAGTACCTTGTCAAGACAATAGGTCTTCAAGGCATGAGTCATGGACAGAGAAAGCTACAATTCCAAAACTCCCGACACCCTGGTCTCTGGATTCAGGGTGCAGCTGGCAACAAACAGCCTCTGTCCACCAGGCAGGTGACAGAAACCAATTTGCAAGTGTGAAGCCAGCTGGTGAGAAGATAAGGAGAGGGCAGAAGGGGGCTGTGAGGCTGTTTTTAAAGTACTTTTGTCCCTCTGGGCTTTCTTGCTCACCTCCATGCATGCTGTTGGGAGGCAGCTCAGAAAATAAAACACCATGGGCTACTGGGCCAATGGCTTTCCCCGTCAGGTCCTGCCCCACCTCCATGCAACCTTGCGGGGGAGGTAGAGGCATCTGGTGACAACAGCACCTGACCAGAAGTCAAGAGATCTGTTTTTAGCCCAGCTCTGTCACCAATGTGCTGTGTGACCTTGACGAGTCACTTTTCCTCTCTGGGCTTCAGAGTCCTGCTCTGCCAAAATTGGGACACACTCCCTGTTCTTCCTTTCCAACTAGAGATGTGGTGAGTGTAGAGAAACTCCTCAAAACCTCACCTCCCCCTTGAAGGCTTCCATACTAAATGGAGCAAAAGGGACTCTGAGTCATTCCCATCCCCCCCACCTCTCCCAGGAGAAAGGTGATATTGATCACTAATCAATTTTGCTCACTGGTTGATGCCACAGGCTTCTCAGTGCTGGTCTGTCCTCCTGTCTACGTGTCCTTTTTGTCTTGTCTGCATTGAAAACTCATCTGGGGAGAGTCTCCTTGCTCTGACTGGCATGTAGATTCTAGCAGAGGAGTTGTAGTATGACCAAGGCATGGCTTGGGGCTCTCAGTGGGAGGGAGGACAGTCCCATTGCATCCCAGATAGGTTGGAACTTAATGGGACTGAGAAAAGTGAATTGTTGGGGAAAGAAGAGATGTCAAAAGTGCCTTCAGGAGTGAAACAGATAAACGTCTTACTCTCTGGATGGGGCACAGAATAAGAGAGAGAGAGGGAGAGATGGGGTGGTCAGCTTTGGTGAGCGTAAGTTTTGCAATCAGAAAATTGAGAAGGAAACTAGTTCAACTTTAAGAAGTTCTGTGTCAATTTCAAAAATAACATTTTATTTGGGTTTACACATGGACAGGTGTGTGTGCATGTGCACGTGTGTGTGTTTTCTACTCTTATTATTATTATTTTTTTTCCAGAGCTGGGGCTTGCCAGGGTCTTAATTCTAGCCTGGGCACACCTCTACTCCAAAGGGAGTAAGCCCAGCCTGTCCACTTCCTCACTTCCCTCTATCACCTGCCTAATCAGGTCTGTTTCTCTATTCTTCTCCCCACAACTGCCCTAACTGGGTCCAGTTTCTGTCGACCTCCAGCCCCCCAGCCTTTCTTATCCTCTGTATTATGACCCCCACCCCCTGGGGGAGCCTGTACCCTTCCCACTCTTGCCATCCTCCACCAAGGCTGCCAAGGGAAACTGAGCATCTTTGATCAGCCAGTGTCCTGTGCTCTGGACTTCACTACGTTTTCATTTTTTTTAAAGATTATTTATTTATTTATTCATGAGAGACACAGAGAGAGCAAGAGAGAGTCAGAGACACAGGCAGAGGGAGAAGCAGGCTCCATGCAGGGAGCCTGACGTGGGACTTGATCCTGGGTCTCCAGGATCAGGCCCTGGGCTGAAAGCGGCGCTAAACCGCTGAGCCATGAGGGCTGCCCTTCGCTACGTTTTCAAAACATCCCAGTCCTGGGCATCTACACCAAGGCTCTGATGATGCACTGGGTAGGCGGATGTAGGGGAGGAGCAAGTATTGTAGTCTAGCCATAGACTTAAACAGAGTGTGCTTAAACAGCTCATGGGGAATTAACCTCTTCACACTGAGAAAATTCTTTTCTTTTTTTTTAAGATTTTATTTATTTATTCACGAGACACACACACACACACACACACAGAGAGAGAGAGAGAGAGAGAGGCAGAGACACAGGCAGAGGGAGAAGCAGGCTCCATGAGGGAGCCTGACATGGGACTCGATCCCAGGTCCAGGATCATGCCCTGGGCTGAAGTTAGAGCCACCTGGGCTGCCCACACATTGAGAAAATTCTAACGAGAATTTTGCAGCGCCATGGAGACCCAAAGGGGAGAGATGTGGGGGTATGTATAGTTAATGATAATAATATATATGATTTATTACATACCTATTATGTTTCAGGCACTAGGCTAGGTGCCTTAAACCCTTTGTCTAATTCCAAAAACTCTGTGAAGCAAGTGTCATTATCATGATGATAAAAACAACAAAATTCTCTGAGTACTTAAGTGCTAAGCAATTCATCTTTATTGTCTGGTGTAACATTCACATGACCTGTGGGACAGGTGCTGTGGTTGTCTCTTTTTCCAAATGAGGGAATTGAGGCATAGATCACTGTAGTAAGTTGTCACACAGCTATTAAGGAGGCTGAACCTCAGAGGGATTCAACAATATGTCCTTTTTTACCCAGCAAACAAACAACTGAGTGAAGTCTGTTTTCTCCTCCACAAGCTCAACACATTTCCTCCTGGCAATGGGAAATTCCAGGTTGACAGAAGGCGACTGGGGTGGCAAAGTGAGATTTCATCAGCTCCAGACATGAGCACATCCCTTACATGGAGGGGGTCCAGCCTGCTCTGGGACCCCAGCCCAGCCACCTGCCAAATGTCTCCTGGCTTTGCTGACCTGTCTCAGTAGTCCTTCATTGCCTGTCGCCCCATCTGGTTCAGCAGAATCCCAGCACACCCATTAGAAGGCTGCCTCCTCCAGGAAGCCTTTCTGGATGGCCCTAAACCAGAGCCCTTTGACCTTCTCTGGGACATTGTCCGCTGGCTTTGGCTGTCCCCGTCATCCTTGGTGTAGGTACTGTCGTCTGGCCTCCCTAACTAGGTGTTGAGTTCCTCTAGGCTCTAACACCTACCATGCACCCAGTGCTCAGAGAATTCCAATTGAATGAATAAACTCTGCTCTTCAGCCTTCCCCTGGATCACTGGGGTCATGAATTTTGGTGCTATGGTGAGGATGGGTGGGAGGGGGATAACAGGAAATATGTGTGACCAGCCCAGGTGTACAACAGAGAGTGGTGAGGTCTGTGGCAAAGGAGAGTTTGGATGCCTAGTGAGGGGCTTACAGTCAAATTCAGCCACCCCTACTCCCCACAAACGTCCCAGATCCAATCGCCCTGTGAACACTCTATCTTTCCCTTTCACTGGCTCTATTTTTCTACTTTGTGCCTAAAATATCTCTATCCTATTTATTATATTCAATATTTGTTTTCCCTGACAAATGCGAACTACCTAAGGGCAGAGATTTGCTGTTGTTTCTTTTGTTGGGGGGAGGGGGAGGGTGCTGTTTTGTGTCGAATAAATCATCAGCCCCTTGCACGTACCTGCAGCGGAGAGAGCTGCCCGAGTCCCCCCTGCAGGCTCCAGGCTCCCGGACACACTCGGGGTTCAAGTCAAGAAGAGCGATGGGCCTTCGGGGTCACCGCAAGCCTCCCAGGGAACCCCAAGGAGCCGGCCTGGAGTCTGTCTCCATGACAGCAGGTGCGGCAGACACTAAGGCACGAGGGTTAGTGGCTGCCCCTTGAGGGTCAGTGGGGCACCTCCGGGAGAGCGGCTATTGGTGGGGGAGGACGGGGGTGGGTGGGAGAGGAGGGGCCGTCACTCAGGGCGCGCGCACCCCGTACACGCACCCTCTCGTCCCAGAAGACGCAGGGTAGGGGAGGCCAGCAACCGACAGACGGACGGTCAGACAGGGCCAGGGGAATGTCCCAGAAGGTGTGGAAGGGCAACGAGGGGAGGGGAGAGTGCCCCCGCGGGCGCGCTCGCAGGAGGGCTGCGGGGAGGAGGCACGGGGGTGCTCCCGGCACCCGCCCGGCCGCCGCAGAGCACCCCAGGGGCGGCCCCGCCGCAGAGCACCCCAGGGGGCGGCCGGGACCCGGGGAGCCGCCCCCCGCCCGGGTGCCGCTAAGCCGGGCGCTGCCTCCTCAGCGGGCACCGCGCCGCCCTGCGCCGAGCCGCCATTGGCTCGCTCGAAATGCCTCTCTAATCCGCGCGGCGCTGCACGCCCCCGCTCTGACCTTCCTCCTCCCCGCAGCCCGCGCTCCGGGGAGACGCGGCGGCGGCGCAGCTTCCTCTTCCCCCGGGCAGTCGTCCGGGCTTGAGGCCGCCGCGGACGCGCAGCTCCGCCCTGCGGCGCGCGGAGGGTGCCAGGCGCTGCTGCCCGCAGGTAGGGGTCGGGCCCCGGGGGCGGGGGCGGGGGCGGGGGCGGGGGCGTCACCCGGGCGGTGCCGGGAGGCCCCTGCGCCGGGCCCCGCGGGCAGGCAGCTGGCGGCGGAGGCCTTACCCGGGAAGCGCCGGGCAGCGGGGCCTTGGGAGCGGGCACCCGGGCCCGGGGATCCCGAGGCTCCGGCCGGGCCGGGCTGCTCCCGCGGGGTGGGCTCGTGCCCGCTGGGTGCGGCGGCTGTTCATGGACCAGAGTGGGCTGAGAGAAGCGCAGCAGCCGAGGCGCCCTGTGCTCCGTGCGTCCGCCCCTTCCCGCGTAGCTGGCGGGGGAGGGGATGCTACACAGCCTGCAAAGACGCCGAAGCCGAAGCCGGGGTCTTCCCGGCGCTCTTCCCGACGCTCTTCCCCATCCCCCAGGCCACTTGCTGCCCGTCGGAACTACCTCTCCGTCTTCTTTTTGCCTTAGGAGGGCGTGAATGTATTAAAAGGTCATCAGGGTGTGAGGGCCGCAGTGGCAGACCCCGGAGCTTGGCCAGACCCGGCCTCAAGCCCCACCCACCCCCGCCCCCGCCCCCACAGCCCAGCTCTGCACCCCACGTGCAGTGACACATGTGGCCGCTTTTCTCCGGGCATAACCATAAATAACCCACATTGCCCTGGCTGTGGCACAGCCGAGGTGCAAACAGAATTGTCTGTCCATGACTTTGGAGGTTCTGGCCCTTACCCACCTGACCTTCCCATCACATGCAAATCACCGCTCACAGCCTCCCGCCCGCCCCCCCCCCCCCCCCCCCCCCCAGGATGCTTCCTGATGCTCCGGTGAAATCCCTGCCTGCCTCCTGCCCTGCATTCTCCCACCTAGTCGCCTTGTGGTTTAGTTATTTATGGCGCGTCTGTCACCCTCTAGACCAGAAGTGCCTTCGGGATAGGAATCTGTTTGATTCATTTCTGTCATTGACTGTGCGCCTGGCCAGGGTCTGGCACCAAGTAAATGTTTGTGGAATGAGTGAATGAATGGGTTTGAAGTATGGGAGATAGCTGGCAACCTGCAGATGGGGAGTGAGTCTCCTCTTGAGCTTTCTTTCCATCCCCCGGAAGGAGAGCCACCAAAGTCAGACAGTTCCCTTTTGGCCCTTCTTGGTCTTGCAGCTGATGGCTACTATGGCATTTGGAGATAAATGTCACAGTCCCAGTGGCTCTAAGAGGGTCTTTTTGGGCTCCTGGTTTGAGTGCCCTGGTCTAAGCCAAACTTGGGGAAGGCCCCAGTGAAGGTCTGGCTTAACCTCATGCCCTTGAGTGGGCACTTTCCTCTTGGGTGCTCAGCTCAGATCATGGGAAAGTCCTGGTCAGCATCAGGGAGTCTGGGAAGGCCCCAGCCAGGCCATCCTCAGCTTCCAGGGTCCTCATAGAGAGCTCAGAGCAAATCTCATGACTCCATGTGTGGAGGAGGAACCCAGGCCAGAAGAAGAAGAAGCCAAAGGTCCAGGGGTCTGCGACAGATGTGGACCTTCAGCACCTTGTTGCTCCTTTGACAGCCATGCTGATAAGACATCTGCAATTTGTTCTTGTCCTGGCCTTACAGAGGGGGAGACTGAGGCCCAGGGAAGCTTAGCAGCAAGCCAGGGGTGGCACTTAATTCCTGCCTCCAAGTCCAGTGCTTTCTCCATGGGGCCCCAGGGAGCTAGGGTGAGGCCCCGATGCCAGGTCAGAGTGTGATCGTTGTAGAACCAGAAGTTCCCAGTCTTTGGCTCTGTCTTGACCTCTAGTAATGGAAAGAGTAAGAGAATATGGAAGGGGTGCTTCAGGGGTAAGATAATACGGGAGGGGTGCTTCAGGGATAGGGGGAGACAAGTGGAGGATGAGTTAGTCAGTACCTGCAGGGGGTTGGCCCTGGGGGGGGTCCCCAGAAGAGGGTGCAGTAACAGCAGTAAAAACTAACAACACAAGGCATTTGTCATGTGCCAGGTCCTGTCCCAACTATAACTCATTCAGTCCTCACCGTAGCTTGAAGTAGATACCATTATTATTCCTATTTTGAGAAATGAGACTGAGGCACAGAGAGGTTATCTGTCCAAGATCACACAGTTTGAAAGTGGAGGAGCTGGGATTTGAACCTCAGCTCCCAAGTCCAGGCTCTTAGCCTGTATTCCCTATTGCCAGAGCAAGAGGGCTATGGAGCTGACTGATGGGGGCTTGCTGTCTCCTTGGAGACACGGGTTTCAGGCACTCCATGGCTGAAGTTCACGCAGGGTGGGTGCGATGTGCATGGCTGTGACTGTGTGTTGGGGCTGCTGAGAATAAGAATCCAGTAAGCAGCAAGTGTGACCTTCATAGGATGCACACCTGACCCTGTATCAGTCCCCTGCTCTACATCCTTCAATGGCTCTTCACTGCCCTGAGGACTAAAGGCAGTCTCCTTAATGTGGCACTTTTATCCTCCCCAAGTCTGAGTTTCCTCCTTCTCTTCACCCTCCCTCTGCCTTCCAGCTGCTCTGAACTGCTCTCAGTTCCTCAAGAAAGTCATGCTTCTTTCACCTGCTGGCCTGCGCACAGGCTCTTCCCCCACGAGAACACTCTTGTCCTCTTCCCTCCACATTCCTTCTCACCCTGGAGTTGGGGTGGCTGAGACTTCTGTTCCTCCCAGAAGCTTCCCGACTTGGGCATCCTGCTCACCACCCCTCACGCGGTGCCCTCTGGGGCGTTGGGTTTGTTGCCCCATCTTCCCACTGCAAGGCTGTGAAGTCCAAGGAGCGAGGTCTGTGCTCTGTCCCTGGTGTCTCCAGTGCCTGGCACCATGTAGCCCTAGGTCACTTGTAGAATGAGTGAGTACGTATGGGTCCCTCACATCACCAACCTCAGGACACAGAAAGCATTTTTCTTCTCCCCACGGGAATTGGGGAAACCACTCATAAATTTGCATAACCCCCCTACTGTCCCCCAACAAGGATGGGCTGGTGGTAGAAAGCCCTCACTGGAGAAGTGAAACCACCTGTGGACCTGGTGGACAGGTGGGAGAGGTCAGTGATCTGCGGAAGAGTCCTCCCCAGGGGGAACAGGTGGAGGGATGGGGTAGGAGTGAGTGTGCCAGCCAGGTGGAGGAGGGATGCTTGGTTTGGTCTTACACTTTTCTGAAGTTTAAAAACAAAAAAACCTCTTATTTTCTTATGACCAAAGGAATATGTGCTTGCGGTGGAGAATTGAGAAAGTACTAGAAAGCCAAACAAATCCATTAGCCTGTATGTGCCACACCCACCTGATGTAGGCACTTGGTGGCTGGTTTCCAGCCAGGGGCAGCAGACTAGGGCAGGAAACGGGCAGTGGCGGGCAGGGGAGGGGGGGAATCGGGGGACTGGACACAGGTGGGGTAGAAAGTGGAGGGGGAGCATTAGCGGGCAGGTGGGACAGGGAAGGGAGCAGGCAGGACAGGATGAAGGGAGAAGTGGGCAACCCCAGGGATCCAGGTGTGCTCTGGAGCTAGAGTCACCTTTTTTTTTTTTTTAAAGATTTTATTTTATTTATTCATGAGAGACACAGAGAGAGGCAGAGACACAGGAAGAGGGAGAAGCAGGCTCCCCGCGGGGAACCCAATTGCGGGACTCGATCCCAGAATCCTGGGATCAGGAGCTGGCCCGAAGGCAGACACTTGGCCACTGAGCCACCCAGGCATCCCTGGCGTCACCCTTTAGAGCTGAACTTGGATCTGTCAGGCGTCTAGACCTAAGCAGCCAGCAGGCGCTGGGTAGGGGGCAGGGTTGCCCTTAGGCAGGTGGCTCTATAGTGGCAGCAGTGCCTGGAGGCTGCCACCTGACAGTCCTGTGCCCACATCACCCCCAGCAGCCGGGGTGAGAGGTGGTGTTTACCCCCGGAAAGGACAGATGCGTTCCTGCATGATGGGCCAGGGGAGAAGATGAGCAGGAACCTGGCCCCCGCTGGCTCTGAGGGGATGGGAACACCAGTGTCAGGGAAGTTAGTGGGGCCATCTCCGGGTGGGGGTGTACTGTGGGGGTGGGGGTAGTTCCTCTGGAGACTTCTCCGCCGTGAGGGGCAGCAGGCTGCCTGATGGCTGGTCAGGCAGAGGAAGCCTCGGCTGCTATTTAAAAAACACTTGATATTAAAATGCTGGGTGGGGGCTGCAGTAGGCTTCGAGGATAAAATCCAGGATGCCCAGTTAAATTGGACCTCCAGATAAACAACAAATTTGTTTAGCGGGAGCCTGTCCTCAATATTGCATGCAACATGCTTGCACTAAGAATTTTATTTGTTGCTTATCTGAAAGTCACATTTAAGTAGGTGTCCTTGGGATCCCTGGGTGGCGCAGCGGTTTAGCGCCTGCCTCTGGCCCAAGGCACGATCCTGGAGACCCGGGATCGAATCCCACGTCGGGCTCCCGGTGCATGGAGCCTGCTTCTCCCTCTGCCTGTGTCTCTGCCTCTCTCTCTCTCTGTGTGTGACTATCATAAATAAATAAAAAATTAAAAAAAATAAGTAGGTGTCCTTTATTTTAAGTTGCTAAATCTGGAGGGGGAGGGGGCAGTGTAGAGGTTCTAATTCTCTCTTCTTTTGTATTGTGGGAGGGGTCAGTGGATACTTGCTTAGAGTTGACAGTTAAAAAAAATTAACATGTCCATCTTTTTTTTTTAAAGATTTTATTTATTTATTCATAGACACAGAGAGAGAGAGGCAGAGATACAGGCAGAGGGAGAGGGAGAAGCAGGCTCCATGCAGGAAGCCCGATGTGGGACTCGATCCAGGGTCTCCAGGATCACACCCCAGGCTGCAGGCAGCGCCAAACCGCTGCGCCACCAGGGCTGCCCAACATGTCCATCTTTGAAGTCAATGAAATATTTCAAATTTTGCGTATGTAACCTGTTTGTTGTCTAGAGAATGATGCCTTACTTGTGGATTTGGGTTCCCTAGGGCCATTCAGAAATGATAAAGGATACATCCTCTCATTTATTCAAGAGGGACAGGAAATTTGAGGATCCAGGGTGGAGTCCCTAAAGAATGTTAATTCATTCAAGAAATAGATATCTGTATCATAAGAAAGCTCTTATGTGGCAGAGGGTGTGACAAACTGGAACTCCCTGTCAGCCGGGAGGGTAGGTTGGCACTGCCTTTCTGGCAATAGTGATCAAAGCATTGACCTGGTAGTTTCTTTCACAGGTTCCAGGGTGCAGAGACAGCTGGGTGGAAATGGTCAGTGCAGCAGAGCTACATGCCCAACGGGAGGGACAGAGTTAGGACCTCTCCAGCCAGTGGGATTTTTCAATTAGCAATAATCGCGCCTTGGATAAACCTCATTGGCTACGATACTGCCACTGCGCAAAGCTCAGCGAGTGGGATTTTGAGCAGCTGTTCAATTATTTCATTTGGTCAGTGAATCTCCACTGCATGTCTCCTGTGTGCCAGGCACTGTTTTAGATACTTTAGGGATGCTGAGAGAGAAGAACAGATGGTCAGAATGTATGGGCAAGTGAAGGCAAGTGACTTTGTGGGATGATGTATTTCGTATGATCCCATTTTAAAAATGTACACATGTATCTGTGTGTTCCTATTGCATAAACATGTTCAGAAGACTAGACTGCATACTCAGGTGTTTTTTGAGCTGACCTCTGGGGACAGGTAACAGGAGGCTCCGTGCCAGGCAGGACGGGAATATTTCCTTTTTCTTTCGGCCAGCCTGTGCTGTTTAAATTTTATTTATTTTATATATTTTTTAAGATTTTATTTATTTGTTTGAAAGATGGGGAGAGAGGGACAGAGTGGGAGAGAGAATGAGGGGGGTTTGGGGTAGGCAGAGGGAGAGGGAGAAGCAGACTCTCTGCTGATGTGGGGCTCCATCCCCGGACTTTGGGATCATGACCTGAGCCAAAGGCAGGCACCTAACCGCTTAACCATCTGAGCCACCCAGCATCCTGCTGTTTGCATTTTATAGAACGAATATCATTCCTCATAAAAACATAATTAATATTATGCTTGATAATATCTGGGATTCTTCTTAGGAATCTAAAAAAGTGAGCATTTAGGGCAGCCCCAGTGGCTCAGCGGTTTAGCGCCACCTTCAGCCTGGGGCGTGATCCTGGAGACCTAGGATCGAGTCCCACATCGGGCTCCCTGCATGGAGCCTGCTTCTCCCTCTGCCTGTGTCTCTGGCTCTCTCTCCTTCTGTGTCTCTCATGAATAAATAAATAAATAAATAAATAATATTTTTTTTAAAAAAGTGAGCATTTAAATTGCATTCCCCTTAGTTTGATGGCATCGGAGTCAGATGGGCTTACATTTTTATTTGTGGCTAGTTTTGAACTGGTCCCTGCATGGGTGTCTTTCTCTTCTCTTTCTTCACGTCCTCATTGCGAGTGGATGAGACCCGGTGGGTGGGCATGTGGGTAAGGTAAGTCTGGGTACCAGGAAGGCAGAAGGAGCATCGTAGAAGCCAAGTCTCCATGAAAGTGGTGATTGGGCACCCGCAGCGGGTAAGCTGTCTTGGCAGGGGGCAGGGGACATGAAGGTGGGAGGTGGGCCCTGGACAGCAATGCCAGGGGGCCCAAGGGGCCCAAGGGGCGGGGGCCTGAGGTCCACTGACGTGTGGCAGGCACTGTTTTGTTTATCCATACTGATGAACTCATTTAGTTTTCCTCAGTCACCTTACAAGGTCATCCCCATTTTACAGATGTGGAAAATAAGGTTAAGTGACTTGCCTGAGCTCACAGTGCAAGTGGCTGAGGCAGGATTCACACCCATGTGATCTGGATCCAGAGAGACTTTGCTCTTTTTTAATTCTTTTTAAAAGATTTTATTTATTTATTTGAATGGGGGGAGGAGGGGCAGAGGGAGAGGGAGAGAGAATCCTAAGCAGACACCTCTCTGAGCACAGAGCCTGAGTCGGGACTGGATCCCAGGACAATGAGATCATGATCTGAGCTGAAACCAAGAATTGGATGCTTCACCGACTGAGCCACCCAGGCACCCCCAGAGGCTCTGCTCTTAACTTCTATGCCACGGCTCGTCTTGTTAGGGAGAGAAGATAGGCATGCTCCTGAAGACTGAGGGTGCTTGGCCATGGAAGGTCTTCTGCAGGAGGTAGATCTGGAAGGGAAGGATGGTAGATTCAGAGAGGTGGAAGGTGCCTTCCAGGCAAAGTGACAGCAGGGACAGAGATGTAGAGGAGCACGGGAGCTGGTTGTATGTAGGGGCTGGGGAGGAAATGAGCACAGGAATCTGAGGGAGGAAGTGAGAGTAGAGGCTAGTGGAGCATGTGGCAAATATTTTAAACCATTGGCCTCATTGGACTCTCTGGAACAGATGGCCCAACCCCTCAGCCCTCTTCTGCTCTGCTTGGTCCTCCCCAGGGGCGAGGTACCCTATTCCTCACCTGCCTGGGTCTAGCCTTGACTGACCACTGGAGGACAAGAGAGACAGCTGAGGCAGGGGAGGAGCAGGGGCTTGGGAGCAGGGGGACGAGGGGGTGGTACAGACGAGGTGCTGGCCCTCACACCCACTCGTGGAGGGACCTTGGGCCATTCAGCATCTTTCCTGGGACTCAGTTCCCTCTCCTGTTCTTTATTTTTAAGCTTTCTATTATGGCAAAATATAAGCATTTCCAGAAGTAGAGAGAATAGGATAGTGTACCACTATGTATCCATTGCTCAGCTTCAACTCATGGCCAGTTTCATGTCATTTCTGCCCCCTTCCCCAATTCAGACCAAATCCCAGACGTCATTTCATCACGAATACATCAAGATGTGTCTCAAAACAATAAGGACTTCTGACATAATCGCAATGCCGTTATTCCACCTGAGAAGAAACGATTCCTTTTTATTGTCACATACCCACCGAGTGTTCATGTCCCCAGTTGTTACAAACATGTCTTTGTTTTGTTTTTATGCTTAGTTTGACTCAGGATCCAAATAAGGCCACATACTTTGATTGGTTGATATGTATCTAAGTCTCTCTTGATCTGTGGTTTCCCTCTTCATCATTTCTTCTGTCCTCGACAGTTGATCTACTGGAGAAACCAGCTTGTTTGTCCTGCAGAATTTCCTGTAGTCTGGATTTTGTTGATTGCATCCCTGATCCCTGTGGTGTAGTTTAACATGTCCCTCTGTCCCCTGGCAGGGGACTAAATTGGGTAGTTGGGTGCATCTGTCTTCGGACTCCTCATCATCCAGTCATCAGTAAACCCTCCTGACTTTACCTTCATGACGCCCAGAATCTGACCACCTCTCACCACGTCCATTGCTACCCCCGACCCCCACTTCTGAGTCTCCACTCTAGCTTCCCTGCATTATTGCAGTAGCCTCAACCTGGTCTTCCGGCCTCCCTCCTTGTCCTAGCAGCCAAAGAGACCCTTTTAAAACCTAAATCAGGGGCACCTAGGTGGCTCAGCAGTTGAGTGGTCCTGGGATCGAGTCACACAGGGGAAGCCCACTTCTCATAATAAAATCTTAAAAAAAAAAAAATCCGATCCCATCCCTCCTTTGCCCAAAATTTCAATGACTTCTTCTTCTTTGGAATAAAACTCAAAGTTCTATAAAAAGTCCTGTAACAGCCTACAAGCTCCTGTGTGATCTGGCTGCGTAGTACCTCTAACCGCCTCGCACCATTCCTTCCTCACTGGGATGAGGATGTATTGGATACCCTCTTGCCTCAGGGCCTTTGCACTGTTACTCCCTGTGCCTGGCTGGTCAGCATGGCTCGTGATGTTCACATTCCTACCCATGTCACCTCTTTGGAGAGGCCTTCCCAGAGCATCTCATCTAAAATAGCGGCCCTTGCACCCCCGCCCAGGCTTTAGCTTCCTTCCTGGCATTTGCCCATCCTTGGTGTTAAAATATTGTTGCTTTCCCCTCTTTTTCCCCTACCCGCCTGTGTGCTCCCAAGAGGGCAGGGCAGCATGACTGCCCATAGACCAGGCTTCCTCTCCCACTTGCGTGGCTCCAGTCAGCTCCTCTCTTTTCAGCATTTCCTGGAAAATAAAACAATGCTTCAGAGTTTATAAAATACTTCCTGTCCTAGGTCAGATACCAGGAAATCTGACCTAAGACAAGGATTCCTGGGCAAGTGATTTACTGCAGGCATGCTCACAGAGCGGAGGGAGGGTATCTGCCCGGCAGGGCAGGGAAGGTGTGCTGCGGGGCGCTTGAGAGGGGGCTGGGGCTGGGGCTGTCCTGCCTGGGGGCAAGGGGCCAGGCCTCTCTACCCCTTTAGCAGGCAATCATTGGGGGGAAGGCATCACCTCCCAGGCGTCTTGAGTGAGGCTGCTCACCTAGAAACCTGGGGAGACTCTCAGGAGAAGGGGCCGCAGTACAGGGTATCTGGCACCCCTCCTCCACTTTCTTTGTATCCGATTGCTGCCCTGAGCCCAGCCATCAACTGCCAGGAGGTATTTATTTATTTATTCTTTTTTTTAAAAAAAGATTTTATTTACTTATTTGAGAGAGAGAGCGCGCGCTAGCATAAGTGGGGGAAGACAGGGAGAAGCAGGCTCCCCATGGAGCAGGGAGCCGGACGTGGGACTTGGTCCCAGGACCCCGTGATCATGACCTGAGCCGAAGGCAGATGCTTCACCGACTGAGCCTCCCAGGGGCCAGAGGGAGGTATTTATTAATGACCACTTTTCCTGTGTGATAGGTGAAGAAGCCCAGGTTTGGGGGCAGGATGGTGGAATGACTGGCCTGGGGTGGCATAGCCAGGTAGGCACAGACCTGGGATGTGCATGCAGATTCTTCCTTGGGACCCTCTAGTGGCTGCTGGTTCTTGATATTCCTCTTGATGAAGTTTTGGAATATAGGTGAGGTTTGGTGGGGTGAGGTCTGGAGCCGAAAACCAAGAAAGAATTCTTGAGTTGTCTTTGGTGCAAAATGGTGGTTTTATTAAAGCAGGACAGAACCTGTGGACAGGAAGAACTGCTGCCCCGAGCCCGTGAGGGGTGGCTGATTATATTCCTGGGAGTTGGGAGGTGGTTAGGGATAGGGTAAGTGTCTAAGGGATTTTGGAAGCAAGGTTTCCAGGACCTTGAGGGGGCCAGCTGTTGTTGGGAAAAGGTCACTTATTACCATCTAATAAAACCTGAGGGGCAGCCCGGATTGCTTAGCAGTTTAGCACCACCTTCAGCCCAGGACATGATCCTGGAGATCAGGGATCAAGTCCCACGTCGGGCTCCCTGCATGGGGCCTGCTTCTCCTTCTACCTGTGTCTCTGCCTCTCTCTGTGTGTCTCTCATGAATAAATAAATAAAATCTTAAAAAAAACACAAAACCTGAGTCATGAGACCTTCAGATATGTTTGGGTGGGCCAGGTGCATGGGGGATGGTTGCCAACATGTATCTTGGGGGTTTATTTTTATTTATTTATTTTTAAAGATTTTATTTATTCATGAGACACACACAGAGAAAGACAGAGAGAGAGAGAGAGAGAGAGAGAGAGAGAGAGAATGAGAGAGGCAGAGACACAGGCAGAGGGAGAAGCAGGCCCCATGCAGGGAACCCAATGTGGGACTTGACCCCAGGTCTCCAGGATCAGGTCCTAGGCTGAAGGCGGTGCTAAACCGTTGAGCCACCCGGGCTGCCCCTAGGGGTTTAGAGATAAAGGAATTTTTATATGTTTAACATATAAAAATATATCCTGTAGGCTTACAGGATCCTGGGGGTCGGGCTGAGATTGGCTTCAGTCCTTAGCAAAGTATGAACATCGAGGCAGCTGAGTCCATAGAGGAAGGTCCCTTTGACTGTTTCAAGGACTTGTCAATGTGCTGCCCCAGGCTTGTGCTTTGTCCTTAGCTAGCTGTCTGTTCCCTATCACTCTCATTCATTCAGCAAATAGGTATCCAGTACTGGGTGCCATATTGACCTGAGTGCTGGCCATTTGTGGCGAGTGAGCCCCCTTCCTGTCTGGGGATGGGTCTATCTACACCCTTTTTACCCCAGAGGAGCCCTAAGTTCCAATTTCCAGAATGAAAACATGTGACAACTGTCGAGTCCTTGTTGTATGCTGGGCACTGTGCTAGACTCCTCTTGTGGAATAACATGCCTGAGCTTCACAGCACCCCATGCAGAGGGGCATGAGGCTCAGGCTGCAGAGGGGCTTAAGGTTTTGGGCCAGGGTCTCCAGCAAATGTGTGATAGAACTGGGATTCACACTAGGTCTGAACATGGCTTTCCCCGCATCCACCTCCCCTCCCCGGCCCCACCCACAGCACGCTATCTGGTGTCACCTCTATCAGCAGCTCCATCGGAGACCAGGCTGCTACCCTCTCCTGCTCCCCGAGTGTTGGGTGACCACTTGCCATCTCACCTGCCCCACTTGGACAGGCCCCAGATAGGGCACCTCTGATGGGTGCTCTCCCCCACCCTACTGGGCCCTGGATTCTTGCCCCCGCCTACGCCCCCAGTCCCTTTGTCACGGCCCTGACTGGCTGGGTGGGCCCTTGGGCCAGCCCCAAGTGGCCTGAGCATTGGGGCCCCCTCCCACTTGCACCAACTGGCCTGGTAAGCTGCAAAGCTGGCTTGGCCTGGGTGTCCCTGGACAGGGCTGGGGGTGGGTGGCAAATCACAACGGGCTTCCTTCGTGTCTCATTACTTCCCAAACAGGGTCAAGACAAGCCCAACTGGGAGAAAATAAGTTGCAACACTGGTGCATTAGGTATATAAGGTAAGGGAGGGTCCCCTGTCCTGGCTGCCTTGGTGATGGGGATCTGTGAGTCAGGAGAATGGGGATGGGGCCCCCAACATCAGCATCAGCTCCAGATTCCTGAGACCCCCACTCTCCCTAGGGCTCTTTTCTATCCTGTCTCCAAGCTGCTGTGGACTATTGCTCAGTTGAGCTGGGTGCTGGAGGCCAGGCTCTTTCCTCAGGCCTCGAGACTCCCTCCAGGGACTGCACCAGAAGGGGTCTATGCCCCCCCTGGCAAAAACTCCAGGAATATTTGTGCATATTCTAGACATGAAATAGCAGGCAAAGCACATGCAAAAAAGCCCACCACCCTGTTGGTGTGGCTAATGGGGCAGTTACTATGCTTACAGCCTGGCCTGGATGGCTGGAGTGCTCTGGTCTGCAGGGAAGTGAGGTGCTCACAGCAGCCACAGGGATGCAGGGGAGGTGGGAGCCCCGAGAGCTGTAGCCACCCCACCCTTACTGCAAGTTAACGTCTGATTTCCATCATAGTTTCCTCCTCACCAGATGGTGATTTTCTAATTTGATCATTTTGTTTGCATTAGCTAGACTTCTGTAAAGAACTTTCCCCCTTCGTTCTGAAATATGGTATGTATAGTAGAATAAAGGCTTGCTTCTTTCCCTTTATCAGTTTCAAAATAAATGAGTTGGTGCTCTAGCAACCTCCAATGGTGACCAGTGAGTATTTTTCCCATTTTAAAATACAAAAGTGTATAAAATAGGTTATGCATTGTAACAAATAAATACAAAGCCAACATCCAAGTCACTAACCCTGGAGGTCTAACCAGAGAATTGCTATAGTTGCAAAAGGCCCCCTTTGCATCCTTTTTCCTTATTGGGCCTCCCAGAGGGACCCATTGTTCTAAATAGTGTTATTAGCTGCTTTGTTTTTGGTTTTACCACCTAAGTATGCATCCAGAATCAAATAGTTCTGTCTTTGAATTTTAATTAATAAAATTACTATCCTTTCATGGCTAGTTTTTTTTTTTTTTCAATTAGTATTTGCATTTTCTTTTTACCATGCATCTGGAGTGTTCTTTGTAGCAGTGATTCTTTCATCGTTTTCGCCATTGTATAGCATTTTAGTATGTGAATAGACTGTGATTTAGTTACCCAGGCTAGCATTCACATGCGTCAGGGTGGTTTCTGATTTGTGGCTATTGTGAAAAATGCCACCCTGAACATTCTCTAAATAAACACACTCTGTGTTTCTGTGGGTTACATGCCTAGGAGTGGAATTGCTGGGTCACAGGGTATGTGTGTCTTCACACTTACTGGATAATGCTAAACTGTTATCCCAAGTGGTCGTACCAGTCCACACGAGTACAGGCCGCGTGCACTGCATCCAGTGCTCTACATTCTCGCAGACCTTGGGGTATTAGCAGACTTTTAAAGTTTTTTTAGATTTTAATTTTTATTATCACTATGGGTTTTTATCAGTTTGATGAGTTTCAGTCCTGTATTCACTACATTGTCCTACCCTTGGCCAGTGGGAGCCTCTTCAACTTGTCTCTGGCATCCTTTTCACACATGTGCACTGGTATTTGGAAATATCCTTGCTTTCTGGAATGCAGATGTTCTAGGCTTCTCAGAGCTGCCATCAGCCATTTCTTCAAGAAGCTCTGGGTCATTTTATATATGTTTTTTTAAAAATTGGGATATAATTTTATACCATAATTTCCCTTTTAAAATGTACAATTCGGTGGCTTTTTGCACATTCATGAAGTTGTGTACTTTTAGAAGTTGCCACTGTCTAGTTCCAGAACATTTCCATCACTCCAGAAAGAAACCCCATGCACTTGAGCACCTACTCCTCCAGGTCTCCTTCCCGAAGCTCCTGGCAAACACCAGGCTACTCTGTCTCTATAAATTTGCCTCTTCTGGATAATTCTTTTATGGCCAGTGGACTCATATGAGACTTTTCTTCTTTTTTTTAAAGATCTCTCTTATTTATTTATTTATTTATTTATTTATTTATTATTTTTTTAAAAAGATTTTATCTATTTATTCATGAGAGACACAGAGAGGCAGAGACACAAGCAGAGGGAGAAGCAGGCTCTGGGAGCAGAGCCTGATGTGGGAGCCTGATGTGAGACTCGATCCTGGGACTCCAGGATCACACCCTGGACTGAAGACAGGTGCTAAACTGCTGAGCCACCCAGGTGTCCCTCATTTATTTATTTGACAGAGAGACAGAGCACATGAGCAGGGGAAGGGGCAGAGGGAGAGAGAAAGAGAATCCTCAAGCAGGCTCCCAGCTGAGTGCAGAGCCAGATTTGGGGCTCAATCCTGATCAATTATGATCAGGGCTCCAAGATCATGACCTGAGCCACAGGCAGATGTTTAACCGACTGAGCCACGCAGGTGCCCCTCATATAAGACTTCTCTGACTGGCTTCTTTCATTTAGAGTACTGTTTTTAAGGGTCATCTTGTGGTGGCATGGGGCAGGACTTCATTAGTTTTTTGGTTTTTTTTTTACTTCATTAGTTTTTATGACTGAATAATAATCCATTGTATGGATATACACATTTTGTTTATCCATTTATCCCTTAATGGACATTTGAGTTGTTTCTACTTTTTGGTTGTTATGAATGATGCCTCTATGAGCATTTATGTGCAAGAGGACATATGCTTTCATTTCTCTTGGATATATACCCAGGTAACATGGTAAATGTACCTTTAACTTTCTGAAGCCCAACCAGGTTGTTTCCCAGATGGTGCTAGTTCACATTTCCGCCAGCAGGGTATGAAAGTTCATTTCTCCTCATCCTCCCCAGCGCTTTGGATTATCCATCTTTTTTTTTTTTTTAATTTTTTTATTTATTTATGATAGGCACACAGTGAGAGAGAGAGAGGCAGAGACACAGGCAGAGGGAGAAGCAGGCTCCATGCACTGGGAGCCTGACGTGGGATTTGATTCTGGGTCTCCAGGATCGCGCCCTGGGCCAAAGGCAGGCGCTAAACCGCTGCGCCACCCAGGGATCCCAGGATTATCCATCTTTTTGATCGTAACCTTCCTGGAGGGTGTAAAGTGACATCTTATTGTGGTTATGATAGGCATTTTCCAATGACTAATGATGTTGAACATCTTCTCATGTGCTTTTTATGTATCTTCTTTGGAGAAATATCTTTTTACTTCCTTTCCCAACTTTTAATCGGGTACTTTATTCATTCATTCATTCATTCATTCACTCATTCATTTTTAAGGATTTTATTTATTTATTCATGAGAGACACAGAGAGAGACAGAGAAGCAGAGACCCAGGCAGAGGGAAAAGCAGGCTTCATGCAGGGAGCCGACATGGGACTCAATCCTGGGTCTCCAGGATCACACCCTGGGCTGAAGGCAGCACTAAACTGCTGAGCCACCTGGGCTGCCCCTCTCTCTTTTTATTGTTGAGGTTTTTTTAGAGTTCTTTATATATTCTAGATATGAGACACTTATTAAATATATGACTTGCAAATTTTTTTCCTCATTTCTGTGAGTTGTTTTTTCTTTGTGGATTCACTTATTTTTATTTTTATTTTATTTATTTTTATTTATTATTATTATTATTATTATTATTATTTTAAATTTATGATAGGCACATAGTGAGAGAGAGAGAGAGGCAGAGACACAGGCAGAGGGAGAAGGAGGCTCCATGCACTGGGAGCCCGATGTGGGACTCGATCCCGGGTCTCCAGGATCGCGCCCTGGGCCAAAGGCAGGCGCCAAACCACTGCGCCACCCAGGGATCCTTATTTTTATTTTTAAAAAAGATTTTTAAAATTATTGGAGCACAGGGGAAGAGGGAGAAGCAGACTCCCCAGTGAGCAGGAGCCTGGTGCAGGGCTCAATCCCAGAACCCTGAGATCATGACTCGAGTTGAAGGTGGATGCTTAACCAACTGAGCCACCCATGCGCCCCTCTCTGGATCCATTTAATGAGGAATGGTAGTTAGAGACTTAGTCTGGGTGTTGGAGGCATTATGCTTTTTGAATTCTAGAAATCAACCTAAGAACCTACCCAGAGCCTCAGAAGCTCTGGGCAGTAGGGCCTTGGGCTGTAGGGAGTAGCCTTGCCTGATCCCCTTGCTTTACAGGGATATTGAGAAGTAGAGGGGGGAGGTGGCTTGCAGGGGCACCCAGTGCTATGTGGCTAGGGGTCACCAGACTTAGGTCCCCACTGTAGTTCCCATTACTCCTCTTAGGATCCTCATCCTAGCCCAACCTACATCCTCCAAACCCCTAGACTCAGCCATTCTCTTTACTTCGGTGCCTCCAGCTCTGTTTTGTGGCTCTTGGCTTCTCTTCTTTCAAGGAGAAGCTTCTTTGGTTGCCCCAGCCCAGAGGGCTTGTCTGCGATGAACTCCTGTGGCCCCAGGAGGTGGAAGGTTGCATTCTCCAATGCATTGGATGCATTATCAGTGGTCAAATTTGGGAGAAACGAGGTACACCCAAGGTAAAGAGTTTCCTTTATGCAGGACTTATCAGTGCCTTTAACCTATGTGTGTAACCTATTGTGAATGTCAAAGTATGTAATTGCTGAAATTTAGGAGTAAACTAAGACGTCCTGTAATAGGTGAATGGATAAACAAACTCGTATGTCTAGACAATGGTATATTAATCAGGACTCAAAAGAAGTGAGCCATCAAGCCACGAAAGACATGGAGAATCCTTGAAGAAATTAGTGAGAGAAGCCAGTCTGAAAAGGCTATATACTTTTTGATTCCAACTATATGACATTCTGGAAAAGACAAAACTTACAGAGACAATAAAAAGATCATGGTTGCCAAGGGTTTGGGGAGAGGGAGAAGGGGTTAGAGGGATAGGATAGGTGAATGGGTAGGTGGAACACAGGAGATTTTCAGGGCAATGAAATGATCATGTAGGATACCGTAGCAGTGGGTGCATGTCACTATATGTATGTCAAAATCTACAGAATGTACAACGGCAAGAGTGAATCCTAACGTCATCTATGGACTTTGGTTGGTGATGACGTCACTGTTGGTTCATTGACTATAACAAATGTGCCATACTGATGTGATAGTGGTGGTAGGGGAAACGGGGGAGTGGGATATGTGGGAATTCTCTGTATTTTCTGCTCAGTTTTGCTATGAATCTAAAACTGCTCTAAAAATAAAGCCTATGAATTAAAAAAAGTAACATCAAGGAGTAATGAGTGTTGCAAAGGAAAAGTAAAACAGAAGTAGGGGGCTAGGGAGTGACAGGCTGGCTTTTAGATGGGTTAGGGGACAGAGACATTAGAGACCTAACAGGGCAAGGAAATGAGCCTTGTGGACATCGGGAAGAGTATCCCAGCACAGGGAGGGCACATGCAAAGGCCCTAGGGCAGGAAAGAGCCTGATGTATATGAAGGACAAAGTGCCTAGAAGGGAGAAGGGGATGGGGGAGTGGCTAGAGGTGAGGGTAAGCAAACAGGCTGGGGCCCTCCATGTTCCACCTACAGGCTGGGAAAGCCCTTGGATCTTGTTCTCAGTGAGATGGTGAGCGACAGGAGGGCTTTGCAGGAGTATGGGAGTATGTGACATGTCAAAATCATATTTATGATTTAAAGAGAGGAGTATCTGGCAAATAGGTGGTAAGGCTCAAGGGTGGAAGGGAGACCTGCTAGGAGGCCACACAGTCCTCCAAGTGAGGACTCCATCATATGGTGCTGACCTACTATCTGTGGCAGAGGAGGTGTGGAGTAGCTGGGGATTCTGGGGATAGTTGGAGAGGAGAGTCCGTGGATGTGGGGGCGAGGGAAGGAGAGGAATCCACTTCGTTGATTTGAGCACTTGGGTGAACAGCGATGTCATTTTGGGGGATGGAGATGACGAGGGCTGGAGCTGACTCCAGAGCAATCAAGAGTGTTTTGGGGACAGGTCAACTTGTTGGGCATCCAGATGGGATGCTGAGGAGATGGTTGGATTTATCAGGCTGGAGTTCAATGCCCAAAGTTGGGGCTGGAAATACACAAGGGGGACATTTAAAGCCATAGGCCTAGGGGAGATGACTTGGAGAATAGATGTGCCCAAGGGAGAAAAGGGGTCCCAGGGCTGAGCCCTGGGTGCATAGGTCAGTAGAGAGCCAAGGAAAGATGGCAGTGAGAGTGTGGTGTCAGAAGCAGAAAGGCCACCATGTCAGGGCTGATGGGGCTGGGGCTTTGGTGGTGCCGGCCAGTGGTGACCAGGGAGGGCCAGAGCCTGACTGGGGGGTCTTTGGGAAGGAGGGCTTGTGGATGGCCTTCCCAGAGCATCCCCTGTGAACCATGGGAGCAGGCCCATGGGGCAGGAACTGAGGGCAGTGTGCAGTTCTGGGGGGGGGGGGAGGGCTTTATTTTTTTAATTTTCCCTTGGTGAGAAAAGAGTTGATATGGGGGGAACCCTGATCACATGGGAGGGAGATCATCGTGGCTGGAAAGCCAGGAGGGCAAGGGCTAGCGCCTGGTGCGACGGAGGCAAAGCTTGGGGTGAGTGGGGGCAGAGCGAGTGCAGGGGTGTTTTCGGCAGACTGCTCCCATTTTCTCCCGAAAACAGCACCGGCGTCAGCTGGAGCGAAGAAGGAGGAGGTGTTGTGAAACATTGGTCTCCGTGGCAGTTCTCACAGCCACCGTGTTAAGTAGGTGCTGTCATCCCGCTTCGCAGAAAATGAGAAATGAGAAAATGGGCCTGAGGGTGACTTGTCAGGAAGGGACAGGGTCGAGATTTGATCAGAGTCTAGTGGATCCCTAAGGCACTCCTTGGGATGTTTGTACAGGAGTGTGGACTTCAGGTTGAGTCTACATCCTGCCCTTGCAGCCTCCCCTTCACCTGCAGGGGGAGCCGGGGGCCCAGACAGGGGAGATGACTGCTCCAAGGTCATGCAGAGTGGCTCAGGGCAGACGCAGTGGACTCCTGTGAGCCCACCCTGGGCCACGAAGCCAGTGTCATCTGGCCTCATATGCTGCCACCACACAGCGATCATGATGGCTGTTTGGGCCTCTGGGATTGATATCTATTTGGACCTTGTGTCTAATAGCCCTTGAAAGGCCTGGGTTTTCCTCCCTCCCCAGTGATGCTTACCCCAATAAATGGCTGTGTAAGTCCCTAGGGGAGATTGGTCAAATCATTATCTGGGGTCACCGGTCTCTTCCTCTGGGGGACCTGGTCTCTACTGCAGTCACTTGGGTCTGAAACCTTGCTCAGGTCTGGAAATGGGGCAGAGGATCATGACTTTTATTGATCATCAGGCCTTGCTTTCTTTTGATTATCTAGAGTGGGCGGGGTTCTTGCTGGCTGCCCATGGGCTTGCCCTTGGGGCCGCCGGATTCTGTTAACCATTTCCATAGCTTGGTGGCTCAGGCCATCCCAGCTGTGGCTCCGACCTTGCCAGGAATTATGATTTTGCACCCACCTTGGTTCTGACGAGTAAGTGCTGCCACTTGGCCTCTTATTTTGGGGCACTGTCATCTCATTGCTATCTGGACACCCAGTTCTGTAACGACAGCTCCTAGTCTCGGTCTTCAAGGACACTCACCCCTAAGCTCGTCGGGCTGCTGGGCCTGCTCAGGCCACTACCTCCCTTATGGCTTTGGCAAAGGGAGGGTCCGTCAGTCCTACAGGAGGTAGACAGACCTCTGGTGGGCTTTCTGGCCTGACTGACCTATCCACTGACTGCGCCCGCTTGTCCGAGGCTCTGCCCCCATCTTCTAGGGTGACACGGCAGGCCTGGCATCTCTGCCTCTCACACCGTGATCGGTGCTGTCTCTCTCTCTTATATGTGGGATATTCTTCATTATCCAGCCTCTTGGCCCCCACACTCCTTGATCCCGCCCTCGGATGGCACCCGAATGCTCCCCTGGTTTCTGCCAGGGCACGGTGGCCCCATCTGCAGCCGGGCCGAGGTGTGTCTTACCCTGGTCATTGGGCTGGGCCCCAGGGTGGGGTGGGGGTGGGGTGCCGATCCCAGGGAGGATCCTCAGCACCATCTTCAACGTGAAAGCATGCTTGGCTCTGAGGGGGTCACTTCCAAGGCCCACCCCTCCCAAGCAAGGCCTGACCTTGGTGCCAAAGACTCATTGTGGGCTGAGAATCCAGCCTGCTCTGATATTCTGCTCCCCTTGTCATTAAGCCCTGCCTCTATTCCTCAGCGATTCCCTCACCTTCAGCTGCGGGGGAGAATTTATATGCTGCTAAGGAGGCCGTTGGCTTTCACACTTGGCCTTGAATTAGTGATTCATCACTCTAGCCTTTCACTGTCTTTCTCTGGGGCACAAGAACCTCCAGCAATAGCCGGCCCATTTCACTTTCCCAGGCTTTGTAATTACTACTCCCCCAACCTTTCCAACTCTAGAGGCATTGCCCCTTCAGCTTGCTCCCTTCCACCTGCAGCCCAGGAAGGTGTTAACAAGCTTCACTGCTGCAGGCTGCTGGTACTTCTCCTACCCAGCCGAGGTGCTCACTGCCAGCCACCAGAGGGGGACCCAGGACTGGGCAGAGAGGGAGAAGCTGAACACAGGCCTCACTTGACCCCAGAGGGGGCTCTGAGTCTGCCGGGGTACTTCACATCTGTCGTCCTTTGTTAGGGAGATGGATCCAGGCCTGGTGGCAACCAGTTATTGGATGTGAGCTGCCTGCCTGGAGCGTTTTTTGTAAGGTGGAGGGAAGATCTTGGGGAGGCACCAAGAGTTGTCAGCAGTGGGCAGCACGGGTGGCTCAGCGGTTTAGCGTCGCCTTCAGTCCAGGATGTGGTCCTGGAGACCCGGGATCGAGTCTCATGTCAGGCTCCCTGCATGGAGCCTGCTTCTCCCTCTGCCTGTGTCTCTGCCTCTCTCTCTCTGTGTCTCTCATGAATAAAAAAAAAAAAAAAAGAATTGTCAGCAGTGAACACTCCCTGAAGCTGGGGTAGGGAACCTTTGGCCTGAAGCCACTGCATACAGTTTAGTTCATCTTTCCGCTGTCAGTGGAAATTTGGGTGGTGTGGGGCTAATACAAATACCACCCAGTGAGCATTCATGCTTGGCGCTCTGGCGGCCGTTTGCACTCATCACCGTTGGGCATACACCCAAAAGTGGAAGTGTTGGCCTACAGTATGCATGTAGCGAACTTTGCTAGATTTTTCCCAGTGGTTTTCCAAGCTGGCCATTTTTTTCTTTTTTTTTTTTTTTTTAAGATTTAAAAAAATTATACATTTGAGAGAGCGAGAGCACATGAGTGAGGGGGAAGTGGCAGAGGCAGAGAGAGAGGGAGAAGCAGACTCCCTGCTGAGCAGGGAGCCCAATGTGGGGCTTGATCCCAGGACCCTGAGATCATGACCTGAGCCAAAGGCAGATGTTTAACCATCTGAGCCACCCAGGTGCCCCAAGGGGGCCATTTTCAACTACCGGGGGAGGTGTTGTTCTGCATCCTAGCCAGCACTTGAAACCATCTGTCCTTTTATTTTAGCCATTGTGGTGGTCCAGACAGCACTGATTCTTACGTGCAGTCATGGTGGGGAGCTGCTGCTCCCTG
This sequence comes from Canis lupus dingo, assembly GCF_003254725.2. Taxonomy (NCBI): domain Eukaryota; kingdom Metazoa; phylum Chordata; class Mammalia; order Carnivora; family Canidae; genus Canis; species Canis lupus. The sequence continues at coordinate 3,869,571 of NC_064254.1, forward strand.
GTGGGTGGATGGATGTGAGATTTGGAGAACCTGGACCACCCCCACCTGACTGTACCTGGTACCCACTTCTAGGGGCCTTCTTCAGATACTGACAGATGCATTAAAACATTATCAGGAAATAACACCGTCACATGACTTGGTTTGTCCAACTCCTTTCAGCCTGAGATTCCAGTTCTGAAGGGTCATGGGAAGGAAACAGGTAAGCTTGCTGCCAGGTTTATGCGGGGTCTCCTGAGGACACCAGGAGGCAGCGGCAGTGACTCACTCTGTCTAGTGGTTCACAGTTTCCAAAATGCTTTCTCATTGTAGCTCCCCTGGGCCTCACAGCAGCCCTCACATTCGTGGCAAAGTGAGCCATGCACCTAGCGATGGACTCCAAGTCATGGGTCCTAACTTTACATCTTACTGGCCTGTGACCCCCCTCCCTTCCTTGAGAAAGCAGCTCAGGTGGGCTTTCACTCCTCTCCCCAATTTCCTCGTCCTCCACTTGTTTTATGAGGGACCCCTGCCTATTGCCCGTTAATGTTCTCTCAGAAGCAAGTAATTCCCGGGGCTCTCTGGGGCTAACTGCTAATTGGGCTGGAGCTTCTGATGGGTTCAGAAGTGTCCTGGGGACTTTGCTCCAAGATTCAGAGTCAGAGGATCTGGTGGGCCCAAGATTCTGCATTTCTCACAAACATCCAGGTGATGCCAGTGCTGCTGGTCCACAGACCACACTTTGAGTTGTGAGAGTTAGACCATTCCCCAGTTGTGGGCTGTGCAGGCAGGTCTCTGTTCTGGGCTTGACATCCCCCATGGAACTCAGGCAGACACTGGTTAGTAACCATCTGGATTCTGGCAGGAGTGCTAGTTATGGCAAGTTCAAGCCTCCCTCTGGTTTCTCCACCATGAGACATACCAGTCAAGTCATCTGGCTCAGTTAAAAGCCCCTTACTCTTACTACCTGTCTCAGGAGCATCTCTGTTCCCTCCCTCTTCCTACTTTCTTCTTTCTTCAACACTCCTTTTTCTTTTTTGGGGGGTGGGGCTTAAATCTTAACACATTAATCTTAAATACATAAATCTTATGTATTTGTGTGTGTGAGAGAGAGAGCGCGCAATCAGGGGGAAGGGCAAAGAGAGAGAGGGAAAGAATCCCAAGCAGACTCTTCCTTGAGTGGGGAGCCTGACATGGGTCTCAATCCCACAATCCATGAGATCATGACCTGAACTGAAACCAAGATTCAGACTCTCTACTGACTGAGCCACTGAGGCTCAACACTCCTAATTCCCACCCTCGTCTTCCCCTAAATGGGCAGAATGTCAGCTAGACATTAAGCAGAAAGGTGGCTAAGTAAACTTCTTTATACTAAAGTGTGAATGACCCACATCTCTTCCCTTACCTCTTCCAGGGGTTATTTAGATGTGAAAAAGAAGGTGCTTTGGGTTGTTGGAAAAGTCAACAGTGAGGGAAAGATCAGAGACTATTCAGGGATTATTTCCTCTGCCCTCTAATGTTTCCTAAGCTTAGGCTTGTTATTGAAATCATATGAGGGAACTTTTAAAAAATAAAACAAAACAAGACAGGGACACTTGGGTTTTACCGCAGATCCGCAGACTCAAGACTCTCCAGAGTGGGTACTAGGAATGTGCATTTTCTTTGAAAGAGATTTTTGTCCCACATCCAAGTTTAGAAACTGCTTCCCTAAATTATACCATGGGTGCTACTCGTGTATCCATTTCCCCTCTGTTTCTAGAGGAGAATGACTCAGAGGGTCCTTCTATCTCACCCAGGAAACTGCTGAGTGGGAATAAAGGGGACCCAGATGAGATGTGAGAGGCTAAGCTCCCACCAGAACTCAGTGAGGAGGGGCCTCTGTTTGCTCACCTCTGCAATGGGACTGAAGCCAGCCACCTGCAGCCCACCCTGTGGTTGTCGCTGGAGAGTGGAGAGGCCTCAGGTTGTGCAGTTGCAGCAGATTATGCGGAGGGACAAAAGGCAGCCCTGGGGTGGGGGGACGGGGGAGGCAAGAACCAAAGTCCATTGGGGGCTCAGCACCTGCACTGAAGCCTGGTCACAGTGGCTCGCTGAGGATTGTTGCTGTGGTAATCATGAAGATTGCACAGGCAAAGGGATTCCACTTTACATTCTGCTCCCTTGCAGAGGTCATCTGTAGTTGCCTGAATTCCTCCCTGTAGTGGGTAGGAGACTGCGGTGGGGGCCCCTCAGGGAGGGGTGTCTCAGGGTTGCAGGCCCAAGCTTAGGGGGAGGGGGACCAGAGCCCCTGGGGGCGGCCTCAGGCAGCCTGAGGTGGGTGGCAGGCCACTGAACTCGCTTGCCGCTGTGCAGAAGCCTCCTCCTCCAGGATGCACCTGGGCTCCCTACCGCACTCTTAGTTGAGGTGGCTGCAGCTCGGGGCACCTCGTGCTTACCGAGTCATGTGGAGCCTGAGGCCAGCGTGGTGATCTGACCTGCCCATCAGTCCATCTGGAAGACTCAGTCCCGGTTCCCCCTCAGCCTGACATCCTGTGGGGTTGGCTTTGTGCCATCACCCACCTTCTCTGGTTGTCTTTCTCGACAAGAGAAAGGAGATGCAGGGGCTCTGGGAGGCACCTTCCAGCTCTGGGGCCCAGGAATCCAGCATCTGTTTCCAAGTTTTGCAGAAGATTTGTGCGTAGCTTTGGAGTGGGACAGAATAGAGTTTCAATCCTGGCTCATTCCTGCTGTGTGATACTGGGCCACTGATTTTACCTCCCTGATCCCCAGTTTCCTCTTTGGAAAAATAGAGATAATGGTATAATGGTATCCATCTCTTAGGGTCGCTGCCGAGATTAAAGGAGATAATAATGAAGAAATATCTAGTTGGCACTATTGACTGCTTCTTCCGTGTCAGGCATGGTTCCAGGGGCCTTTCCTGGCCCAGATCACGAAATCCTCCCAGCCGCCCTGTGTGCCAAGTGCTGCTGTTATCCCAGTTTAAAGATGAGGAAACACGACCCTGGAAAGCATGAGCAGATAGGCTCCTGGCAGACGGTACAATTATTTCTTTTTCTTTCTTCCTTGGGAAGTTTCTCCAGCAGGTCTTCCCCATTTGCCCCAGGTATACTCACCCATGTGCCTCTGCTGGAGCTCCTCCTCCTGTGAAACTCTCCTTCCTATCTGTCCCTTCAAGGCTGAACCCCAGCCTGTCTCCAGGCAGCCCTCCCTGCAGCCGGACCTCTCTGATTCCGTGGTTTGGACAGCCTGTCTCATGCTATTTGGCACCCTATTACCATCTTACTCTGTGGCTTCTCCAGAGTCTACACCTGTTCCCCTGGAGCTGACCTTGTGACCAGATCTTATTTATCTCCTTAGATGCACCTGACATAGCGTGGAGAACCATGTGTTTAAAAAGTTCTAGGGCCAGAATCTTCCACAGTCACCCCAGGCCCCGCATAAACCCCATTGAATACCTCCATGGGCCTCACCTTTGCTAGAAACTCAGCCGAGACCAATGCAGGCTGACCTGGGACTAAAATTTCAGGGCAGTAGGACATTGGTTCATAGCCCAGGATGTGTTTGGGAACCATTTGAGGAGCTTTTCTTTTCACTGATGCTTGGGCCCCACCATAGAGATCCTGGGGTATAGAAGGAGTTTTAAAAGTGTCCTAGGCAGGGACACCTGGGTGGCTCAGCGGTTGGGCATCTGCCTTCTGGCTCAGGGTGTGATCCTGGAGTTCTGGGATTGAGTCCCACATGGGGCTCCCTGAGGGGAGTCTGCTTCCCCCTCTGCCTATGTCTCTGCCTTCTCTCTGTGTCTCTCATGAAAAAATAAATAAAATCTTTAAAAAAAAATAAAAGTGTCCTAAGCAAGAAAATTGGATAGCCGCATGCAAAAGAATGGAGTTCGACCCTTACTTTACCACCATATACAAAAATTCACTCAAATGGATCAATGGCCTAAATTGAATCAATAGAACTAAAAATATAAAATTCTTAGAAGCAAACTCAGAAGGGAGTCTTCATGATGTCGAATTTGGCAATGATTTCTTGGATATGATACCAAAAGCATGGGCAACAAAAGAAAAAATAAATTGAACTTTATAAAAATTTAAGACTTTTGGGGCACCTGGGTGGCTCAGTCATTTAAGCATCCAACTCTTGATTTTGGCTCAGGTCATGATCTCAGGGTTATGAGATCAAGCCCTGTGTCAGGCTCCTTGCTGGGCAGGGAGCCTGCTTAAGATTCTCTTTCTCCCTCTGCCCCTACCCCCTATAAAAAAAATTAAGACTTTTGCGCGTCAAAGGACATCAAGAGAGTAAAAGGACAACATACAGAGTGGGAGAAAATATTTGCAAATAGTATGTCTGGTAAGGGATTAATATTCAGAATATATAAAGAACTCCTACAACTCAACACAAAGAACCAGGAACCTGGTTTAAAAATAAGCAAGGGATTTGAATAGATATTCCTTTAAAAAAGGAGATGCAGGTGGCTAATAAGCACTTGAAAATGTGTTCAACCGCATTAATTATTAGGGAAATGCAAATCAAAACTACAATGAGATACCACATCACACCCATTAGGATGGCTATTATTAAAAACAAAAAACAACAACAACAACAACAAAAAACAAACCCAGAAAGTAATAACTGTTGGTGAGGATGTGGATAAATTGGAACCCCTTCTGCATGGCTGATGGGAATGTAAAATGGTACAGCTGCTGTGGTAAAACAGTTTGGCAGTTCTTCAAAAAGTTAAACACAGGATATGACCAAAATTCCACTTCTGGGTATCTACCCAAGAGAAGTGAAAGCAGGAACTCAAAACAGATACTGAATTACAGAGTTGATAGCAGCATTATTCACAGTAGCCAAAAGGTGTAAACAACACGGCGTCCCTTGGTGGGTGAATGGATAAAGAAAATGGTGCATATACATCCAATGGAATAGGAGTCAGCCTTCAAAAGGAATGAAGTACTGACCCATGCTGCAATAGGGATGAACCTTGAAAACATTAAGCTAGGTGAAAGCAGCGAGACATAAAAGATACATTGTGTGATTCCACTTACTATGAGGTGGTCCCTGGATGAGGCAAATTCATAGGCATGGAAGGTAGAACGGTGATTACCAGGAGCTGATTGAAGAGGGAGGACAGGGAGTTTATTAATGAGGACAGAGTTTCAGTTTGTGATGATGAAAAAGTTCTAGAGATGGATTGTAGTGATGTTTGCATAACAATGCGAATGTACTTAATTGTATACTTAAAAATGTTTAAAATGGTAAATTTTATGTTATGCATATTTTACCACAATCTTTTAAAAAAAGTGTTCCAGGTAATTCTGATGTGCATCTGGATTTGAAAAGCACTTTAAGAGGAGCTAGCAGATTGTCATGAAAGTGATAGTTGCAGTTAAGTATTACATGTGCAGTGATAGACATGAGTATGTATGTGGGAAAACTGCGTATGTCTGTGTAGAAAGGTCAGGAGGTCAGGGGGGATTTTTTCCCCCCGCACAGGTAGGCTGCTATAATGATTAGAAGGTCAGTTCTAGGACCAGACTATTTGGTTTAAAATCCCACCTAGTTCTGTGGGTTTTGTGCAGTAACTTGGGCAGGTTACTGCTATGTGCCTCAGTTTCCTCATCTGTAAAATAGGGATTCTAATAATGCGTGCCTAATAGGGAAGCTATGAGGCTAAACAAGGTAATTCATGTAGAACATTTATAAAAGAGAGTATCCATTTAGTGAATGTTAACTAATGTTGGGCGCCTGGGTAGCTCAATTGGTTAAATGCCTGACTCCTGATTTCAGCTCAGGTCATGATCTCAGGGTAGTGGGATCAAACACTGGGCCAAGCCCTGCATCAGACTCCCCACTCAGTTGAGGGGGTCTGCTTGAGGATTCTCTCTCTTCCTCTGCCCCTGCCCCCACTTGCATGCAAGCACACACTCTCTCTCTAAAATAAATTAGTTAATTTAAAAAATGTTAACTAATGTCATGGTAATATGAATATACGGTAATTTATTAATTTCCCCAACTAGGGACCTTTAGGTCATTTCTCCCTTTTCTGATGTAGCAAAACTGCAAAGGACATTTTTATGTTTGTTTTCTTGAACATATGTAAGTTTTTCTCAAGAGGGTATGCCATTAAGTGGAATTCCTAAGTTACAGGTATGGGCATGGTCAGCTTTATGAGACATGGCCACAATGTTCTCTAGTGCTGGGAAGACTGTTGGGGTCCTCTTGAAAGAATTACTTCAGTGTGATTTAAATGTGTAAATCCTGTGTTCAGGTGTGTTAGCTGCATAGATGGTAACAGTTGGGATGTCAGTAACAGAAAAAAACAACTCAAAATGGCTTAAGCCATTGTTTCTCAAATTTTATTGTATATACAGTTTACATATTACCTGTGAAAATATAGGCTCTGAGTCAGTAGGTCCCAGAGTGTGGGGTGGGGCCTGAGATTCCCCATTTCTCACAAGCTCTCAGATAATGCTAATGTTGATGGTCCATCAACCACACTTGCAGTAGCAAGAGTTCTTAAACTGGGGACACTTGAGTGGCTTGGTGATTGAGTGTCTGCCTTTGGCTCAGGGCATGATCCTGGGGTCCTGGGATCAAGTCCTCGCATTGGGCTCCCTGCAGGGACCCTGCTTCTCCCTCTGCCTGTGTCTTTGTGTCTCTCTGTGTGTCTCTCATGAATAAATAAATAAAATCTTAAAAAAAAAAGTTCTCAAACTTGATTAAATGTTGAAACACCTGGTGAAACTTTAAAAAAATACTGGTTCTTGGATTGTACACTCAGAGGTTCTGACTTAATTGATGTGAGAGGAGTCTTAAAGCTTCCCATGTATTCTAATGGGCAGTAAAATTTGGGAACTACTTGCTTAAACTAAAAGGAAATCTTGCTATCTTGCTCATCAAGATTTCATGAGGTTAACCCTAGTATGAGTTCTGTGACTCAACCAACATCAGGAACAAGCTTTCTATCTTCAGTGGGTAGGTTTGGCCCTCAAGCTCCTGGGAGCACAAAATGGCTGCTACAGCTCCAGACATCACATGCAGACTCCACAATGTCTGAGAAGACAAATGACTATTTCTTTCCAAGTGCCTCTTACCATCAACAAGGAAACCTTCCCTGGAAGCTCTTTCCCTCTGGTCTGATTGGCCAGGGGGAACAGGAGTGCCACAAATGGCTTAGACCCGTGGTTCTCTCTCTTTTTTTTTTAAAGATCTTATTAATTCATGAGAGACAGAGAGACGCAGAGGGAGAAACAGGCTCCATGGAGGGAGCCCGACGTGGGACTTGATCCCGGGTCTCCAGGATCACGCCCTGGGCTGAAGGCAGCACTATAAACCGCTGAGCCATCTGGGCTGCCGGGACCAATGGTTCTCAAAATGGGTCCCTGGACTAGGAGCTTCAGCATCACCTGGATGCCCAGTAGAAATGCAAATTCTCCAACCCACCACAGACCTATTGAGTCAGAAACTTTGGAGGTAAGGCCCAGGAATCTGTGTTTTATCAAGTCCACAGGCAGAGTTCATACCTTAGGCCAGAGGTTCTCCACCTGAGTTAATTTTGTGCCCCAGGAGACATTTGGCAATGTTTGCAGAGTTTTTGGTTATAATAACTCAGAGTGGGGCTGCTGCTGGCATCCAGTGAGTAGAAGCCAGGGATGCTGCCGAACCTCCTACAATGCACAGGACAGCCCCCAACAAAGAATCACCAGCTCCAAATCTCGGTAGTGCTGAGGTCGAGAAAGCCTGCCCTAGGCCATTCAGGCATTCTTCTGAGTCTCATAAAGCAGCTGGGGCTCCAATCAGCAAGTGCAAAGGAGGACCAGCTGTGGGTTAGACAACCAGCAGTGTCGGCGGCTAAAAATTACTTTCACAATAAATCAGACAGCCCCCCACCCTTCCCACACTGCCCCCTTGCAGAACAGCCTTTTAGAAATAGCTGCACGGGGCTTGCAGGGTCAAAGAGATTTCTGTTTGTCAGGATGAGCCAAGGCCCCTGGCTCTCCTTCTTTGAGGGTGCAGGGAGCCCTACGGGGCCGGTTCTGAGTAGGGGCCATACTTGGTGGCTTAGCCTAGATACTATTGGTCAGGCAATTCTATCAAGACCTTAGTCATCTTTTTAAAAATTTTATTTATTTATTTGAGAGAATGAGAAAGAGAACATGAGAGGTGAAGGTGGGGGCAGAGGGAGGGGGGAAGTAGGCTCCCTGCTGAACAGGGAGCCCAACACGGGGCTCGATCCCAGGACCCCAGGATCATAACCTGGGCCAAAGACAGATGCTCAACCAACTGAACCCCAGGCACCCCAGTCATCTTTCTTTAAACATAGTACATGAGGGATCCCTGGGTGGCGCAGCGGTTTGGCGCCTGCCTTGGGCCCAGGGCGCGATCCTGGAGACCCGGGATCGAATTCCACGTCGGGCTCCCGGTGCATGGAGCCTGCTTCTCCCTCTGCCTGTGTCTCTGCCTCTCTCTCTCTCTCTCTGTGTGACTATCATAAATAAAAAAATAAATAAATAAACATAGTAAATGACTTTCTTTTTCTTTTTTTTTTTTTTTTTAGTACCTGACTTTCAAGGTTGGCTGTATCCTGGGGAGCCTAGCTGGCTCAGTTGTAGAGCACGTGGTTCTTTATCTCAAAGTTGTAAGCTCAAGCCCCACGTTGGGTATAGAGATTACTTAAAAATAAAATCTTTAAAAAATATGGTTGGCTCTATCCCTAAGTGTGATTTTTGCACTGTTCTGGAGCCAATTTTTTTTTTTTTTTTGAAAAAAAAAAAAAAAAAGAAATGCAGTTCCATCACATCCTATGAGCAGTAGAGCACCTAGAATTTGATGTGTAGGAGCTCTCTTTTTGGGTCCCGTCAAATGTGTCGTGTTGGACATATCTGCATTTGTATCTTTTTAAAAGGTTTTATTTATTTATTTTAGAGAGAGAGGGAGAGAGATTGGGGGGAAGGGTAGAGTGGAGCTCAGTTATTTTGAATATTACCAAAACTGTCCCCAAACTGAGCATTTCTCAGACTGAGGCAGTACAGTCCAGCCAGTGCCTCAGAATGCTTCGCTTTGGGTGGGAGTTTTATCCGTTCAGCATAGAAATGTTGGTAATGCCTTGCTGATCAGAAACTCTACCTGGTAATTAATTGAGTCAGGAGTAATTTGTGGTTTAGCTTAAAAAAAATTTCTCAGCTCGTGCAGTTTGTTAGACAAGAGTCTTTCCAAACGTGAAGCTTCTTGGGTGAAGAAATATGTAAAGGGTCCCTCGGTGGTGCAGAGATTGTTCATCTGGTCCCACCGGCTCACTTTGAGGACAGCAGACTGGTACCCCAAGAGGGAGTGCCCTGTGCAAAGTCACCTGGCTGGACTGGGGCTGAGTCAGGACTCAGAGCCACAGTCCCACCCTTACTGGAGAAGCCACTATCTGAACAGTGTTCCTGTGACCCAGTGTGTGGATCTGCTCTGGGCTGTCCACCTCCGCCTCCTCCAAGACAGTGATTGTGTCTGTGACATTCCCTTTGATCAATGACTAGAACCAGCGGGGAGACTGAGAAGCCTCTTTGATGTTGGTGTTACAGAATAGGTGTAGGAATAGGGTAGGAAGTTCTTGCAGTGCGGTCACTGGAACGCCTGTATCCCCCTCACAGTGGGGATTTACCTGGAAAGAGGTAAAAAAAAAAAAAAAAAAAAAAAAGCAAATCCAGGGGATGCCTGGGTGGTTCTGTGGTTGAGCATCTGTCTTTGGCTCACGGTGTGATCCCTGGGGTCCTGGGATCAAGTCCCGCATCGGGCTCCCTGTGAGGAGCCTGCTTCTCCCTCTGCCTGTGTCTGTCTCTCTCTGTGTCTCTCATGAATAAATTCTTAAAAATGCAAATCTGAGGACACCTGGGTGGCTCAGTGGCATTTAAATGTCTGCCTTTGGCTCAGGTCATGATCCCAGAGTGTTGGGATCCCTCTTCCTCTGCCTCCTTGTGCACGTACTCTCGCTCTCTCTCTCTCAAATAAATATATAAAATCTTAAGAAAATGCAAATTCGTGGGCCCCATCACTGACTTAACTGTGGTCTGATACATTGGTGCTCCCTGCTGTCACCTGTGAACCCCACCTCCCACTATGTACACCCTGGTGTAGCACCTTCCCTCCCTCCACCCTTCTCCCCTCCCCCATTGACTCTGGGTTTGCTGTGTGACCTGCTATGGGCAATTTGACGTTGGCCAGCTTGAGAGAAGCAGAGGGTTGATAGATAAGATAACTTGAAAGACAAGTTGCATGCTGGAACTTGTACTTTTCGAATGTCTGCTCTTAGAGCCCTGAGCTACTATGTAAGTAGGTCTTAAGGTTTCCTGCTGGAGAGACCACAGCCTGGGGGAAAAGACATCCCTCCCCTGGGGGGATGGGGACTGCCTGGATTAGCTGAGGCCACTCACGGGAATGAAGAAGCTGTTTCGGACACTGCAGCCCCAGCTGAGGCCACTGTAGAAGAGACAATCACCCAGGTGAACCCAGCCAAGCCACAGAGTTGCAAAATACAATAAATCATTGTTTTAGGTCGCTAAATTCTGAGGAGCTTTATCATGCAGTGACATAACTGAAACCCCTGCTAGATCAGAATCTCTGTGGCTGGGGCCAGAATCTCCATTTTATCCAAACCTCCAGATGGTTCTGGTGCTTCCCTAAGCCAGACAACCCCTGGGAGGGGAAAGAGCCTGATTCAGATCACCATGAGCTATGTGGTTTCAGACAAATTCCTTAGTTTCTCTCATTCTCCTTTTCCTTGTGGGGGTAAGTACAGACTCCAGAGATTCATGGAGAGGAGCAATTTTTGCAGTCACTACTTTGAAGACTTTCAGCCCCTCACCCTTAGTCCTGCCCACCCACCCCCCTAACAACAGGAATGTTGGCTCTTTTGTTATGAGCCTAAGGGCCCAGAGGCTCTGTTCATTCCTCCACCCTGTCCATCCTCACTCTGTTGGCAGATTGGGTCATTTCTATTGTTTTATCTTCAAGTTCACAGATTCTTTCCTCTCTTGTCTCCAACCTGCTGTTGAGCCCCTCCAATGACCTTTCAGTTCTAAAGTTTCAGTTTGATTCTCCTTCGTATCTTCTGTTTCTTTGCTAAGGCTTTCTATTTTGTTTGTTATTTGTTCTAGGGTGTTCATGCTTGTGGAAGCCTTTTTAAGATTGCAGCTTTAACTTCCTTGTCCGATGATTCCAATATTTGTGTCATCTTGCTGTTGGCATATGTTGGTTGCCTTTTCTCATTCAGATTGAGATTTTTTCTGGCTCTTGGTATGACAGATGATTTTTCTATTGTATCCTGGACATTGGGGTATTATGAGACACTGGCTCTTATTCAAGCCTCCTGTTTTAGTGGGTCTCCTCTAAGACTGCCTGTTGATGCCAGATGGGGGTGGAAGTCCGTTTCCCCCACTTGAACTCAGCTGACAACCTGGTGGGGGAGAAGACTTCCTCCTTACTGCTGGGTGGGAATGGGAGTTCTCATTATCCACCAGACCTCCACTGATACCTCCCTGCCTGGGAAGAGAGGGGTAGCTCATGATTGCTCCCTGTGTGGTCTTCACTAGTGAGGATGGTGAAGGTCCTAACTGGGTTTCCTAGGCCCCTACCCAGTGTGGCGGGTACTGTTGGGTGGGGATGGAAGTCCCAGCTCCCTACCTGTTCTCTGTAACCACCTGGTGGTAGGGGAATGGGGTCCTGATTACAACCAGGCACAGCTCTCCACTCAGCGTCTGGTCATGTAGAGGGGATGGGGCCACAGTTTTTTTCTATAGTGTTTGGCTAGAGTAGGGCATTTATTGTTTTCAAGATTTTGTCTTGCTAGACTGCCTTTCCCAGTCCTTGAGATAGGGAGAAGATGCTTTTCTTAAGGCTGTTTTTGTCCATGCTCATTGGTATTTCTGGGTTGCTGACTTCTCCAGCTCCAAATCTGAGATATTTGGGGCAATAAAGAAAACCCAGAGAACTCACTGCTGTGTTGCTCCTTGGGTCTTCCTTAGTCTACTTTCTTCTCTCCCTTTTGAGAGTCTTTGTAAGTTTGTTTTATATATAACATCCAGGGCATTAGCTGTACTTCACAGGAGAAGTAGGAAAAAGTGTATCTGCTTCATCTGGCCCAGGAACCAGAAGCCAAGATTTACCTGTTTTTGAACTTCATGTAGATAGAATCACTACAGATGTTCTTTAAGCTTGGCTTCCCTTGCTCAGCATGATGTCTTGAGATTGACCATGTGGTTGTGTGTAGTCTGATGTTTTTTATTGCTGTATAAGGTTTGATAACCTTATACAAACCACACTGTGGAATTTACCCAGTAGAATCCTATACAGCAATGAAAAAGCAAGCTACCTACTTTTACTGTGCAGTAAACCACACAATTTGCTGATCAGCCCTTCTGTAGATGGCATCTGGGTTGCTTCCAGTTTGGAGCTATTATAAACAGAGCTGCTTTGAAGAGAATTTGCTGTTATGAACAAATATTTTTGGACGTGTGTTTTAGTGCCCACAGAACTCCTTTCTGTTGGAAATAAATATTTCAAAACCTCTTAACTGGTTTGCTTCTTTAGCCCTTGCCTCCTCCTACTCACTTTTCCACATAAAAGCCACAGCGATCTTTTAAAAACATAAATGGGATCCCGTTTTCCCCTTGTTCAAAAATACCAAAGGCTTTGGGGCATCTGGCTGGCTCAGCTGGTGGTGTGTGTGACTCTTAACATTGAGGTTGTGAGTTTGAGTCCCATGTTGGGTATAGAGATTACTTAAAAATAAAATCTTAAAAAATATATCAATGGCTTCTCTTCATACTTAGATAAGATGGTAGGGGCGCCTGGGTGGCTCAGTTGGTTGGGCGTCTGCCTTCAGCTCAAGTCATGATCCCAGAGTCTTGGGATCAAGCCCCACATCAGGCTCCCTGCGTGGTGGGGAGTCTGCTTCTCCCTCTCCTTCTGCAGGGAGGATCTTAAAAAATCTTTAAAAAAAGAAAGAAAGTAGAATTCTCCCCATAACCTACAAGGCCCTGCAGGATATAGCTGCTGCCTGCCTCTTCTTTATCCCTACCTTATTTACTATCTCTTTCTACCTGCCATCCCTTTGTCTACCTGCCTGTCCATCCCTCCACACATCCATTTAGTTTTGGGGTGTCTTCAGTGTGCCTGGCTTACTCCTGCTTCAGGACATTTGCCCTTGTTCTCTGTGCTGGAAAACACTGTTCCCGCAAATCACCATATACCTCCTCTTCCCCCTTTATTTAAGTCTCTGTTCAAATGTCATCTCCTCAAAGAGGGATCCTAACATGTCACCTCATTCATCCTTTCTCTACCCCACAGTATTTTTCTCAGTAGCACCCATCACCCCATCACCACTTGACCTGCAATTATGTGTTTGTTGTATTTGTGTCTCCTGCTTTGGGAGAATGTCTATGAAATGTCTGCAAGGTTATGGATATTGTCTTTTGGGTTATCTCCTGTGTCCCTCTCCTTAGTGTAGTGCTGCACATAGTAGGTGCTCAGGAAAGATTTGTTAATTTGGGATTAACTGATTCAGGCACCAGTTTCATCTCCTGGCTGTGTATCAGAGGGCAGCTCCCTTAACAAGTACTTCTCCTACCCTAGTCTCCTGGGATCTTGTGGCAATGCAGACTCCAGTTCAGGGTCTAGGGTGGGACTTGAATTTTTGCATTTCCTCCCAGCTCCCAGGTGACACCCCAGCTGCTGGTCCTGAGATTTAGACATTGAGTAGCAAAGCCTTAACAGCTTGGAGCCTCAGTTTCCACATCTGTAAAGTGGTTCATTGTGAAAAACAAATAGCTAAAGTGCATAAAGCACTGTGCATGGTGCCTGGACTTAGCAGGTGCCTGGTAAGTATCTACTGCTCTTCCTTTGGCTGCCTATCTGGGTCTGGAACTTGAAGTTGCCTTGGTTTTCTCCTTCTGCTCTTCCCTATCCCTCCATGTTTAGCCCCTTAGTGGAATTTTGTCCATCTTATTTCTCCAGAGCTGACCAGCCCTGCCTGTCATGGGCAGGGGTTTGGGGAGGATTCTGGCATTTTGACAGTCATGGGAACATTATGCAAATGAGATGCAAAGCAGCAGCTAATAAGCCCTGATTGCATTTGCCCTGGCACTGGGGAACTGTGGGATAGCTGTGTTGGGATGGGAAGGAGGGGGCAATGAATGTTTTCTGGGTTGGACGAGAAGGGGTCAGCTTCTCCTGGGTGGCATGAGGCCCCTTCCTCATGTTGACTGCTCGCGCCTGTGGGACTGCACTATTGTTAAGGTTCGGGAGTAGAGCTGAGGTCGGGCATGGGTGTGTGTGTGTGTGTGTGTGTGTGTGTGTGTGTGTGTGGTGTAGGGATGTCCCTGAGCCTGTCTGAGACCTGCAGGTGGGAGAGTACATGGCTGCACACTGGTGGCTTGGGGGCCTTCCCAGGAGCAGATGAGACTGGATCAGGCTGATGGTGGGGCAGCGTGGAGGTGGATGCTCTGCAGGCTGGGCAGAGAGGGGGTGACAGAAGGGTCACCTTCTTCCACAGAGCTTGTCTAAGCCTGGGAAGGAAGAACTGGAGGGTCTGCCCAGCAGCAGGTGGGGCTGGGTCCGGTTGATGCAGGGGTGGAAGCGGAGAGCAGCTATCTTTCAAAATGCAGAATGGAGCTGGCTCGTTAGTAGAAAGATGATCTGGGGCTGGGGGCCTGACAGGTGGGTAGGGGGCTCTGCTTACAGTGCCTGGAAACCCAATCCCTCCTCACCCCCAACTAAGGTGTCCCCTCTCCAGGGAGCCCTGGCTCTCAGGTGCCAGCCCCACTGTCTGGTTTGGGTCTTGACTTGACCCTCCACTGAGAACCTTCAGGCCTGGGGATGGCTGTCAGGCTTCTGGCTCCAGATGGTCAGGCTATAAGTGACTTCTGAGGTCATTTGGCGGGGGGGTCTTCACTCATGCCCACTTCTTGACTGGCACTTCAAATGCATATGACCCTGTTCTGCCTTTAATCTTTTTTTTTTTTTTTTTTTTTTTGCCTTTAATCTAAGGATGAGAAGCACATGTGGCTGTGAAACTTCTAGAAAATGGGTGGCTGTTGCCATGTGTCCCAATCAGATCTTAATGGAGCCAATGTAGAGCATTGGAAAAAGCTTGGCAAAGCAGCAGGTTTGAATCCCAACCCAGGCATTTACCGGCTGTATTACCTGGGGCAAATTGCTCAGTCTCTGGAGCCTCTGTTTCCTTGTCAGTTCTGTGACCTCACCTGTAGGGCTGCAGTGACAGCCAGAGGTGCTGCAGGAAGGCAGGAGGTCAGCGCCCTCAAGGTCAGGGACTTTGTTTTGCCCATGGCTGTGTCCCAGTTCCTAGAACAGTCCCTGGTACCTGGTGGGTGCCCAGTAAGCATCTGCTGGATGACTGAGATGCCTTGTTTCACCTATCCCAACATGGTTTTCCCCCTCCCAGCTGACATCTCTCATTTGCATGCACCATACAGCTTATAGCCCTGGTTTAATTGGTGGCAATTTCATGGTTGAGGGGGGTCTTAGATGGGATGAAATATGGAAGAGGCTATTATTATTAACAGCTTTGGAGTGGGCTTCTGGGTCTTTCCATTGTATCTGCCTTCTCTGGGCTGTATGAAGCCCCTGAGAAGTGCCCTGGGACACGGGGTTGGCAATGATCCTTGCCAGGGTCCTTCCAAGGTGGTGCTGGGGTGGGGGCAGTGCATCCTGTAGGGCACACTGTGTGTCCTGGGCCCCAATCCCCACTTGACATCCCAGCCGCCTCCACCAGATACTGCCCCTCCTGGGGGATGGCAGGGTCATCTGAGCCTGGGATTCCTTCCAAGGAGGAGGGGCCCCCTTTACTGTATTTGTCATAATTCTAAGTCTCAGGACCTGACATCAACTGCGGGGGGTTGGAAGGGAAGGGAAGGGTGGAGATACCTGTGAGCCCCCTGGGCCGAGGCAGGGGCTCTAGGTAGGATTTAGTCTGGATCAGGCAGGGGACTTATCAGAATGAGGGAAGGAGTTAGGGGAGGGCGAGCCCAGGCCTCCTGCAGCAGAGCTGAGGCAGGGGGGCAGATTAGAGTCTGATCTCTGGAGGGCAGGTGCAGAGCAGACAGGTCTTTCCCAGAAGTGGATTCTGGTTCTGACACTGGATTCTTGCTTGTGTCACTGATCCCCTCCCGTGGGCTAGGGCTGGGGCTTGTGTGGACAGCTGTTGATTTTGTGTAGAAAGGGTTTATGTGTTGCGTGTTCTGGATCCATGTAGATGTGTGCACACGTGTCTTAAAGGTGCATAAATGCTGATGTTACAGTTCTAGTTATGCATATGCATCTGTCACCTGTGCACGTAGACTTGTGGAACTGCATGGGTGCAAATACATGTGGGTGTTTGTATCTTTAAGTGTGTTGTTGGGGTGTACATTTATGTGGCACGTGGCTGGCGCATGTAGATCACACGTGTACAGTGCGAGCCTAGCTGTTTTCTTTGAGGGGTATGTGATAGCGGTGGCCCCGTGGGAGCAGCACCAGAACTGGAATCACAAGGCCTCCCTGCCAGTAACCAGCCCAGGAGCCTCAGAAGCTCAGACAAGTTGTTTTACAACTGGAGGCCTCAGCTTTTCCAGTCTGTAAAATGGGTATGGATTCTCAAAGGGATGAGAGTGTCAGATGAGCATCCCATACTCAGCCTACCCCAGAATGGGCTCAACATAAAATCGTGAAGAATGACCAAGTGAGTGTAAATGATGAAGCAAACAAATGCTTACGGAGCAGCAGGCAGTGAAGTTTAAGGACCCAAGGCAAGTGCTTGGGAAGGTGCTGCTCGCAGTGTCTCCGAGGGATGTTGGGAGGGAGGGTCTTGGGGAGAGAGAAAGCAGAGGGCCTGGAGCAGGGTCCCCCACAGAGTGGCCTTGTGAGCCCGTCTGTTCACCCCGCCCGAGGTGACGTCCTCCCCACATTAGCAGGCCAGCGTCCCCTGGTGTATGGGAGGGAGGCTGGCTGTGCAGCATTGCCCGGTTGCCATAGAAACGAGCAGAAGGAGGTGGGTGGCTGGGGAAGGAGGCGGGTCGGGAGGAGGGAGGGGAGGAGGCAGCAGTGGGGGGCGGGGAGCTGGCTTCTGCAGTTCTGGCGCTGCTGCCTTCCTGAGCCGGTGGTGGAGGGAACCTGAGAGGACCGAGCCCCCCACCCGGACACCAGGCCCCCTCCCTGCCCACCACCACGGAGACGGTGGAGGACAGCCAGCCCCTCCGGCCCTGGCCTGGCCCAGCAGGGGTGGTGAGCACCTACCTGCCCCTGGCTTGGTGCCCAGACAGGCCCAGGTAGGCATCCCGATGGGGACAGCTGGAAGAGGCTGCAGGGAGAGTGGGGTCCCCCTGCCTCCAAGCACCTGGTAGGAAGCATACTGGCTGGAGGGGCCGGGGTCAGTGGACCTGGGGGGGAGCAGCCTGCATCCTGGGAGGCCCTCTTCAGAACAGGAGGACAGTCCCCACCTCTGCCTTCCCCCTCTGCACTCCTGTCCCTCTCGCCACAGGTCCTGACTGTAGAACCGCTCTCCCGCTGGAGGCGTGGGCTGCGGGGAGGCTGGCACTTCCAGGGATCCACAGGGCTACCCCTCCCCAGGCTGAGGCTGGAGGGGTGGGCAGGGAAAGGTGAGGCTATCCCCTGCTCCCACTCAGGGCCCTGCTAGGCCCTGGCCGTTGGAGAGCAGCAGATTCATGTCCCACCCTCCACAGCAGCTGCCTCTGCTGGCCCCAGGTGATCTCGGGCATTGGGCTTCAAGCCCCCTGGTCGGGCAAGAGGCATCCTTCTCCTCCCCCAAGCTCAGGCCCTTTGCTCCCCATTTCTCCCTGCAGTCCTGAGCCCCAGACCTCCTGGGGGACCCCGGGCCCTTCCCCAGCAAGCCCAGGGTCTCCATGTTGGATTGGGGGGGGTGCCTGTGGTCCTCCCTCCCCCGTGTCTGTCCCTCTGCTGCATTGCTCCTGGGGACAGACTCGAGGCTGCTGGGGAGCTCCGGCACTGGCACTGCGGAGGAGCCTCTGCCCGCTGCTCAGGAGGGGGCGGGGCTGGGGCTCCGGGAGGACCTGGGCGCCCAAAGGACGGGAGAGGGCATGCAGTTCATCGCGTGAGTTGCACCTGGTCTGGTCCTGCCCTGGGACAGCGCTGAAGGGCCTTGGCTGGCATTGGGGGGACAAATCCTAGCCCAATAAGGGCAGGGGATTGGTGTGTGCAGCCCTGGTTTGCTCCATGTGCCTGGGCAGAGAAGGATCTTCCCATCTAGTGTACCCCGAGAGCTGGGCTGGGTCCTCTGCTGGGCCTTGGCATCACATTATGGGGCTTCCCATTTCCCTGGGCACGTGGGGGTCAGAGTACCAGGTGCAGGGACCAGGGTGGGGTAATACTCGCCAAGAAGCTCGTTCATTTCTGCAAACATTAGTTGCACCTGCTGAACGTTAGGCGCAGGGGACTTCCGCCGTGGGGCTGACAGCCTGGGAGTGAGAAGGCCAGACAAGGTGGCGGTGTCGATCTGCCCAGAAACTGGTGGCCAGGTAACCCATATACACTGTCACAGTCGGCCCCCTGCTCCTCTGAACCCCGCCACCCTCTTTGCTCATCTCTCTCCTTCGCAAGGAGGTGGGGACCCCCCTCCCCACCATGGCCTGGCACGGTCATCTGTCCTGCCTCACCTTCTACAGCTGAGCCTGCCTCCATCCCAGCCAGAACAGGGAGCAGGTTGTTTTGGCAAGAGCTGGAAGGAGCCATCCCTTCCCCCAGACCCTCTGGGCCTGGCCCTGCCCTTCTCTGCTCCTCACCGCCTTCTCTAGGCCACATTCTTCTTCTTCATTGTTTTCTGCCCTACATGTCCCTAGGGGCTGTGCTTGCTCTGGGTCTCTGTCTTATCCCCACACTTGGGGCAGGGAGCCCACCAGGATGGCCTCCTGGAGCATATTTCCCAAGTCTACCCCTTTGCACCCAGTGGGCCCGCAGTGGAAGCCAGTGTGAGACCCAGCCTCTCTGAATTAGTCTTCTCGGTGTCAGAAAGGGGTTGAAAGAACACTCAGAGGCCTGGGGCTTAGCCAGGGGCTGGGGTCCTGGGACAGGCTAGAAGGACACTTTAGCCCTAGGCTGGCCCCTCCTGTGTAGGAGCTCTGGGGGAAAGGAGGCTCCTTATGGGCATCTTAAGTCTTCAAAGTCAAGGTCCTAGGCTCCCCCAAACAGTTTCTCCTACTTGGCTGCCTTCTCAGGAAATAGTCCTCCACCTGCCGGCCACTCAGGCCCAAACCCCAGAGTGTCTCTGACTCCTTCCGTGCCTCACGCTCTCTTTCAAGCCATTAGCAAATCCCATTGGCTCCTGAGTCAGAGTATTTCCAGCCTGCAGCCACTTGTGCCTGCCCCGGTTGCCTTTGGAGCTGGTCTGCTCTCAACTCAAGGACTGCAGGCACCTGCCTGCCGCCTCCTGCCCTCTGCTCCCCCCGTCCTGCCCTCATCACTATCTCCCCGGCAGCCAAGGATCCTTCAAAACCTAAGCCCAGTCACATCCTACCTCTTCTCAAACCCCGCAGCTCACTCTGAGGCAGGAAGTCAGAGGTCTCACTCTGCCCTACAGGCCCCTGTGGGGTCAGCCTCCTGCCCCAGCCTCCCCACCTCAACCTCCCTGACCTGACTCCTTCCTTCTCCCTGTCACTCACTCCCCTCCAGCCACATGGCCCCCTTATTCCTCAACCATGGCAGCCATGCTTCCACCTCAGGGCCTCTGCACGTCAGCTCTGTGAGGGCATGGGGGTTTCTGTCTTACTCACCGTAGCTCAGAGCTGCCCCGCAAGGACCTGGACTGCAGAATAAAACTGGGGCTGGCCTTCTGCGTCTGTGCTGTGATGAAGGGCCTGCTATTGGGCCCTCACAAGGGAAGGGGCGCAGGGCCCCCTGGCTGGACAGTTGCCTCAGGGGCATCAAGCTGGACAGGATGTTGTGCAGAAGCTGCTCCAGCCATCGCCAGGATGTCTCTACCTGGCCAGGAAGGGGAGGAAAGTGAGCTGTATACATTCCACCCCCAGTCCCACTGAAGACAGAGGGTAGCTTCCTTTGGGTGGGAATTCATCCCAAAGTTCTCTGCCCGGGGTGGGGGAGAAGCATGCAGTGCACCCATCGGGAGCTGCCCCTACACAGCAGCAGCCCGATCTGGCCCCCATCCTCCAGGAGGCCATGGACACAGAGGGCTCAGGACAGGACCCACCCTCTCGGGAGCCAGGTATGTGGGATGACTGCTCCCAAGGAGAGAGATGCACCCAGAACACAGAGGATGGGGGCCTGTGTATTGCCAGCTCCCACTCCTGCCTCGTCATCTGTGGTGTTATGGTTTGGGCTTCCCAAGAAGCTGACCCTGAGACAAGGATTTGATTTGGGTGATGGCCCGTGGAAACAATGAGCATGTGTAGGTGAGACAGGGAGCCTGTTGCAAGCAGTCCTGCTGGGGACCTCTGGGAGGCACTGGAGGACCCACCCTGGGCTCAGCCCACCGGGAGGGGCTGCTGGAGTGTGTATGCACCATATGCCCCCGTTGCTTGAAGGCCGCTCCTGACCCCCTCAACCTGCCTGGTGTCCCCCTAACTCTTGTCACTACCGCCTAGCGAGCAAGATGATATGTATTCACTTCTGGGCCTTCCGCCTGGCGCGGGTAAAGGCTCCATGGGAGGCCAGCCTCATTCCCTGTGAAGCCTGCTACACGGCACGGACACCAGCACTGTCCTAGGGCTCCCTGGAGATGGACAGGCCGCTGGATGAGATGTTTCCTCATCCACTTGGCCTGGGACCCTGGCAGGGTGCAGGGTGGGGCCACCTTTAGTGACGATTTTCTGGAGGAGAGAGAGAGAGAGTGTCTGGGGCTGGTGGAAGAGGGAGAGAATAGGGAGGGTAAAGGCCAAAGGTCAGAGTCTAGGGAGGAGGGGAGGAGAGGACAGGGTGGCTGAGGTGGAGTGGCTTTGATCACTGGCTTTAACCATATTCTGCCGAGGATGATCCTACCTGGTCCCCCGGACCCTGGGCCTCTCTGGGGCCCTCCAGCCTCAATGCAGATCCAGGCTCTGCCTCTCAGTTTCCCCATTTGTGTTTCCATCCCCTTTCTTCCACCCTACCTTGGGACTCATTTCTGAAGGGAGGGCCCCTTGGGGACTGCCCCATGGGCCTTACCTTAGAGGAGATGGAGGATGTGAGGCCTGGGTTTTATATCCAGAGAGAAGGCAAGAGGAAGCCAGGCCTGGACTCTTCTCACAGGGCACCTGGAGACCTGGGGGTCCCAGATGAGGCCCAACAGTCATGGAAGGGACTCTCAACTCAGGTGGCCAGCACAGAACACAGGATGGCATGAACTACGGGCATTTATTTCCCACAGTCTCAGAGCCTGGAAGCCCAAGATCAAGGTATCAGCCTACTGGGTTCCAGGGAAGGCCTTTCCTCCTGGCTTGCAGATGGTTGCCGTCTTGCCCTGTCCTCACACCGACTTCTCTCAATGCAGGCACAGAGGGAGACAGTGAGCATCTCTCTTCCTCCACCAGTCCTATTCGATGGGGACTCCACCCTTCTGACTTCATGTACCTTTAATCACCTCCTAAAAGCCCTGTTTCCAAACCACAGTCACATTGGGGAGGGGATAAATATTAGCACATGAATATAGTGGGGATGCAAGTCAGTCTTTAGCAAAGGTCTCTGGGGGGCATTAGCTCAAATTGAGGGGGGGATGTGAAGCCCTCCAGGGAGATGAGCGTCTCCTGCTTTGAAAGCTCTGCAGCTGTAGAAGCACAGGTAATAACATCTCTGATAATAATACCAATAGTTAACATGGGGCCTCCTGCACCAGGGCACTCATTGCACAAAAACCCCATGGGGTAGCCATTGTCCTCACCTCCATTTTGCCGATGGGGAAACTGAGGCACAGAGAGTTTAAGCAGCTTACCAAAGTCACACAGCTGGCAAACGGCAGAGCTGGGGTTTGAACTCAGTTGATCTGTCTGGCCCCACAGGCAGCGCTCTCAACTACTGTGCTAACATAGCAGGATTTTCTCTGCTTGTCGAGAGGGAACCAGCAAGATGTGGTGGTTTGTGGCAGGTGTGATTAAGAACTGCACCAGGGCGTAGGGGTGAAGTAGGTGAGGGCTGGGGTATTCAGAGAAGGCTTCTTGGAGGAAGTGGGACTGAGAGGGCCCTTGGAAGGGAAGCAGGGTTATTTTATTTTGGGAGAGACAGTGATGGGAGGCAGTGATGGCACGCACCCCGGGCAGGGGGAAGGTGTGAACGAAGGAGCAGAGGCTGGAATGAACACAGGGTGGGGAGGAGGAGCGGAGGACGGCACCTCACAGCTGACCCCAATCCTTCCTGCTGCATCTTGCTCTTCTGGCAGCTCCCTGTGTGGCCCCACGTCAGGCGCGATGAGCGGGTCCACCTCAGGGTATCGGGTCCACCTCAGGGTATCGGGAGGAGCAGGGCTGCCGCTGGGAATGTGTGCGGGACCTGAGACCCACTCCGGGTGAGGGGGAGGCGGCTCAAGCATCCCGTGGCCCCGTCCAGGTTTGAGCTGAGCCGCTCCCTTGGGAGAGTGTCTTAGGCAGGAGGGCCAGGGTGACACCCATGGGGCGGGGGGTGCTGGCTCTGCACTGGGCACCTGGTGGGGGGCAGGAGAAGGATGCACCCCTGGGCCTGGATCTGACTCCGTGTCCTCCCTGCTGTGTGACCTTGGACAAGTCATTTAACCTCTCTGCGTCTCAGAGAAGATGGGAGTCACTGCCCATCTCAGTGGGCTGCCGTGAGGATTGGGGGTGAAGGGTAGGAAGAGGCTGGCATATTGCAGGTACTCAACTGTCATAGCTGATATAGGGGGAGAGTGAAGAGAGGGTACTAGAACAACCTCTTTTGTATGATGCGGATCCCCGAGGAGGGAGGGTACCACCTTAGGGCAGAATCGTCACTGGGATCCGGGAGGAAGAGACCCTGGAACTGGACCCTGAGGGTTGGCCAAGAGGAGAGGAAGGGGGGATGCCAGGAGAAGTGGGCGGCCTGAGAACAGAGGACAGGTGGGATCTGGAAGCCTTGTGAGATTCTGGCTTTTGGTTGTATCACCATCATTATCAACATTTCTTGAGTACCTACTGTGCGCCGTATTTGCTTCTGAGGTATAGAATTCAGTATTTCTGCTATTTAATGAATGAATGTTCCAGAAGGTGCTTGGCATTTATTCATTCATTCAACAGAAACATATCACACACTTAACTATGTGCCAGGCACTGCTCTGGATGCTGGAAATACAGCAGAGAACCAGACAGACAAAATTTACTGACCTTAGCAAGCTGACATTTCAGTGAGAGAGGAAGACACAAACAGGATGAGCACTCTAATGTTGGGAGCCTGGCATATGGTAGCACGTGCTGTGGAGATTACTAAAGCAAGGACAGGGAGACAGGAGAGTGCTAGGGGTGGGAAAAGAGTGTCAAGTGAGATGGTGGGAGGTCAGGACATTTGAGCAAACATGGAAATCTGGGGCTGGGGGCATTCCTAGCAAGTGCAAAGGCCCTGGGGTTAGAGCAGCAAGGAGGTTGGTGGAGCTGGAGGAGATGCAGGGCCTCCTGGGAAAGAATTAGACTTTTACTTGGAGGAAATGGGGAGTCACGGGAGGATGCCGAGTAGGGCAGTGGTGGGGTCTGACTTAGGAATTACTAAAGTCCCCTGGCTGTTGCAGTGGGGAACAGACTGGAGTGGGCACAGGGGTGAGGGACACAAGGTCAGAGGCAGGCAAGCCAGTAAAGAGGGCACTGAGGAGAGTGATGGGGCTGGGACCAGTGTGATTGAGAGCAGGGCCCGGGATCTGCTGATGCGTTGGGTGGTGGCGGGAAGAGAAATGGGCTGGGGTGACTTTGAGGCCTGTGGTTGTTAGTGACCTCTGATGCACGAGTCCACATGGTGCCTTTGTCCACAGCAGGCCTACTCTCTCTGGGCTCATGCTCTTAATCCTCTGACCCTTCTTCACTCCAGGGTGAACAGGCCCCAGCCCTCCAGGGGCTTTCAGAGGCAGCTGACTAGAAGCCTGGGGCCCTAAGGGGGGCACCTTTCACCCTGGGGCTCCTTTCTCTCTATAGAGTAAAGGTCAAGGCCAACATGCAAACTTCACACTTCCATAAATGGTCTGTATTTTTCAATAAGAGTTTCCTACCCTTTTACCATTTGAGTGTCACATGAGACTGAAATATTGTTTCCCATCGGAGGAGTTAGAAAACCAGGACACTGTCACAGGACTTGATTGGGATTCCACCAGGAAGTGGTAGGGCTGGAGCAGAGCCCATGCCCCCTGGTCAGCACACTGAGGGCTGTACTATCTTTGTGGGCAAGAGAGACCTGGCTCCTTCCCTGGCTGTACAAAAATAGCACCCCACCCCGCCCCACGTGGCGCCGCCATGGGCCTGCCACCCCCACTACAGCAATGGTGACAAATCAATAATGAGAGGTGACAAGCTCTTTCGGTCATGTCCCAGCCTCTGGATGCTCTCTCCGATAATGTGGGGGTGATAGTAGCACCTGCCGTAGTGGCTTGCTTGCAGGATTTGATGAATTAAGACACATGAACAGTCCTTGGCACCAAGTATGTGCTCCATAAATGCCAGTTGTTATTATCAATGATAAAGGGCTTGTAGGGCCGCAATTGCTTTACAACCACCAGGAAAAAAAAGTCTGATGGGCATCGTGCCCATTCAATGGGTTCTGCTAAGAGTGCATCAGGCTTGCCCATGGGCATGATCGATGCTGGCCACACCAGCTTCCTGACTCTGAGAGATGCAGTGTTTTCAGTGACGGCAGCTCCTGACCACCATTCAGGAAGACCATGGCATTTGCCAGAGTTAAGCCTCCCACTTGCGCCCAGGGTGGGGTGTGAGGCTGATTTGCAGGAGGTGGGTGCAGGGTGTCTCGCCAGGCAGTGCTGGGGGCCTGCCCCCTCCTGCATCCTCTCCCCAGTGCTGCCTGCCTGTCTCCCCGAGCCTGCCTCTGTGCGGGTCCAGCCTGGCCCCTCACCGCTTCATCCAGGCCTCACGTTGGGTCGTACCATCCTCATTTCACAGCGAGGCCTGACAAAGTCATGTGAATTGCCTGAGGTCACACCGCAGTTTGGTGACACAGCAGGGACCCCCAAGGCTAGAACTACACATGCTAACTCAGCTGGGAGCCCTGAGACCCATGACTTACCTGCACTGAGGGAGGGGCCCCAGCAAATCCACTCTCCTGCCCCTGGGCCCGGACAGAGTGGAGATTGGTCTCTGCCCTCATGCATTCCCATCCCATCTGACATGCCAGGTCTTTGCAGAGCTGTCCCCTTCCTCTGTGTGTCTGGTACACTCTGGGTCCTGGCTGAGCTCCCTCAGCTCCCTTCCAATGCAGGCCAGAAGGTTTTCTTTTTTTTTTTTAAGATTTTATTTATTTATCCATGATAGACATACAGAGAGAGGCAGAGACACAGGCAGAGGGAGAAGCAGGCTCCATGCCAGGAGCCCGATGTGGGACTCGATCCCGGGACTCCTGGGACCCTAGCCAAAGGCAGACACTCAACCACTAAGTCACCCAAGTGCCCTGGGCCAGAGGGTTTTTAAAAATATGCAATTTATGCATACAAAGCACAATTTAAAAGGCATAAAGGACCTGCAGATGCCAGATGCCTACTCTCCTTCCCATCACATTCCCCAGCCAACTAGTTCCCTGAAGGCAACCACCACTACCAGCTTTCCAGAAGTGTTCCCTGTCTGTATTTTTCCCCCCATACAAATGGAAGCATCCGCAGCCTCGCTCTTCTGCACCCTGCTCCTTTTGTCTTAGTGGCATGGCTTGGGGAGGGTTCGGTTCAGGACCAGAGCATTCTGTTATGTGTCTGCACCATAATCTCCTTAGGCAGTCCCCTGGCTGGGAAGCAGGGATGTTTCCAGCCTTTGGCTTTTGCAAGCAGTGCTGCAGCAAATGGAATTAGGCAGCATCGCCCTGTGGCTGGAAGGTGAATTCCTAGGAGTGGCATTGCTTGGGTGAGGGAGGCATGCCTCTGTCATGGGGAGAGAAGATGCACCCTGCCCCCTCTGATCCAGGCTGGTCAAGTCACTTCCCCACTACCTGGGTGGGTTCGACCTTTGCTCTCATGAGGGCATGTCCCTACCCTCCTCCCCTTCCTGCCCCCACTGCTAGCCTGATGACAACTGAGCATTATTTGAATCCCCAAAGAGCACGGTTCTGTATGATTTCAAGGATTCTAGAGAGGGCTCTGGTCCCAGAGATACTTAATCTAACCTGGCTGAAAGTCCTTCATTAAATATCCCTGCCTTTCACTTTCCTATATCTATGTGCATTGCTCTTTATGAAGTGAACGCTGCTTTGTAGGTGAAAAGTGCCAAATTCAGAAAAATAAAAATCCAGACTTGTTTCTTTGTCCCTTGATGCCGCCCTTCCTCCCACCCACCCCCACTGTGCATGAGTTTGTGGGAAGGTTGGTCTGAGGCTTTGTGAAGGGGAGTGGAACAAAATATATTTAGAGCCTGGGAGGAGCAAAGAGGAGGCAGTACTGGGTTATTACTGGGAGTAGGGCAGTAGCCCCTGGACAGACAGGGAGACTGAAGCCAGGGAAGGCAGGGATGTCCTTGACCAAGGATCCTCACGTGGCGATGCCACCTGCCCTGAGCCTGAAGGTGAGCTGCCATAGGGGCTGGGCATCCCCGGGACCCCCAGGTGGGTGTGAACTTCGCAGAGGCCAGCCCTCCCCCAGTATCCTCACAGGAGAAGGTTCTTTTTTAATTTTTATTTTTATTTTAAAGATTTCATTTATTTATTCATGAGAGACACAGAGAGAGAGAGAGAGAGGCAGAGACACCGGCAGAGGGAGAAGCAGGCTCTATGCAGGGAGCCCGACATGGAACTCGATCCTGTGTCTCCAGGACCATGCCCTGGGCTGAAGGTGGTGCTAAACCACGGAGCCACTCGGGCTGCCCCTCCTCTGGAGAGGGCTCATAGTCCCTGAGCAGTGCAGATGCAGGGAGGCATCCCTTGGGCATCCCCTGCCCTGAGGCTGGCAGCTCCTCATGGGGTCATTCCTGCCCTGGCCTCCCTGCCCCTTTGAAGACCAGGTCCCTGGCCCTCTGGGTCCTGTCTCCTGAGCCATTCTTGCATGGGTTGGCAGCACAGGGTGGGAGCACGGGGAAGGGCAGCATCCCAGCCCCGGGGCAGCACATGGCCCAGATTGGACAGCCTTGATGCCTGCCGACAGATCCAGGCCACACACAGCCACTCCAGTGCTCACACAGATCACAGTGGTCTGACCTGTAGGCCAGGAAGCTGCATGTTTGGGACTCTTAAAGAGACATGTAAGTGGCTGATGGAGGCTTTTGAGGCCTGGCACCGGGGCAGGCAAAAGGGCATTTACAGGGACCCAGCCTGGGCCAGAGATGGGAGGCGGGCCCTGCTGCCGGCTTCCCAGGGAGCTCAGGTCCAGGTTCCGGGTGGGGGACTTGAGGCTCTAGGGGCTGAGACCAGGGACTCTGTTGGGTGGGAGAGCTAAGGAGGGTATATTTGGTGCAAGGGTTCAGGTGGATCAGGGTGGGGGCAGTGCTAAGGGGGGCAGATTGAGAACCAGCTGGGGTCACGGAGCCTCAGTGGGCCCTACAGGATGCCAGGTCCTGGGGAGGGGAGGCAGGACGTGCATAAAGATTCGCCTGATTGCTGCCTTCGAGGAGCTGTGTGTGTTTCTGAGGCCAACTGCAGGTTTATATAAAGAAATATGTAAGTGTATGGTTCTGACTTTTAACTTTGAGTCCAGGAGCACAAAAACAGTTGTGGGTGCCATGGTTCTGGCAGTTGGGGCTGGCTTCTGAAAAGAGCTGCCACACTGGAGCTGAAGAATGGATCTGGGGGAGAGGATATGGAGTGAAGGGAGGCAAGATGGGGGGTCTACACAAGGGGTGCTACGAGGTTACTCTTGGGGTTACTGTAAGGATGGGGAGCCTGTCCCCCAGCAGGAAGTCCCCATCCCCATGCAAGGCTCAAGCCTGTGGAGCCCTCATCCCCACAGCAGGTTTGGGCCTCAGGCCTGGAATGGGCTACATGGGGCACTTCCCCTCTCCAGGGATCTCTCTTTACCTTCCCAGCGCATGAGCAGCCCAGCCTGCTGACCACCACTGCACACCCACCTGTCCCCCCACGGCTACACCATGTCTGGCTCCTACGACGAGGCCTCGCTAGCTCCGGAGGAGACCACTGACAGCTTCTGGGAGGTGAGGCTTTGACGCTCCCCAGTCCTGGAGACCAGATGGCCTGGCCCTGTGGCAGCCAGGCTCCCACCCACCCACAACCTTGCTCCCCAGCCCCTCGGGTCCCTCCAAATTCCTTGGCGTTCAACAGGCAGCCGTAGCCATGAAGTGGGGGTAAAAACCACTGCCCACCAAGCCCAGAGCCCCTCTGCCCCACAGCTGCCCCTGGAGAGATCTGCCGCATTTTGTGATGTGGAACAGGCTCCTCCTGACTGGCTGCTCTAGGGAATCTCACTCAGACCCTGACCTTGAGGAAGGCAGGTGCAGGGCTTCACAGCTTACACAGCCTTTCACTGCGGCTCCCCACCCCCTACCCTGTACCGTGAATTCCAGAAGCCCCACAGCAACAAAGAGGTGGAGACCAGAGGAGAAGCCAGCATTTCAGGCGGCTCCCAAACTATCTGAGACCAAGGAATAACATGTTTTCGATCGGCTTCCTAAACCCAAAGCAAAAACTGCCAAGCCTGTATTAATAAGTGTTTAATGAGATGTCTACAAAACATAATATTATGTCAAGAAGCTGCAGCTCAGCTCAACACTTACATGACTCTATAAATATAATACGTTTAGCTGCAAGAACAAGATGAATAATTCATTCAAGTCTGGGTCCAAATTATAAAAATCTTGCACTTTGTGGCAGCGAGAAAATTATGTGGCAAGCCAGGTGAGGGAGTGTATAGGCCGTGAGGTTTGGCGCAGGGTGCTGAGCAACCCCCCCAAAGTGAGAGGAGGAGGGGCCCCCAGCGCGTTCCGGGGCGGTGAGGCGGTGGGGAGGGGGAAGGAGGGCGCGGCGGCGCCCCCTGCAGGACGCGGCGTCCCGGGCGGGCGGGGGCGCGGGCCGCGGGGAGCCCGCGGGAGTCGTGCTCGCTCCTTGGCCGCCAGGTGGGGAACTACAAGCGGACGGTGAAGCGCATCGACGACGGCCACCGCCTGTGTAACGACCTGATGAACTGCGTGCAGGAGCGCGCCAAGATCGAGAAGGCGTACGCACAGCAGCTCACCGACTGGGCCAAGCGCTGGCGCCAGCTCATCGAGAAAGGTGCTCCCATGCCCACCCCGGGCGCGCTGCCCACGGTCTGGGGCCCCAGGGCGCCCCGCCCCGCCCCGCGGATGCACCTGCAGCCCCGGCGCCGGCCCCACACTGCGCCCTGACCCTCCCAGACCAAGCCAGGTCTCCCTGTGCCTGTTCTACTCGACTTTGTACGATTTTAGGTTGGATTAAAAAGACAGAACAAAACCAGACCTTTTTATTTCCAAATACTTTTAACTTCTTAGAGAAAAGATGCAAGAATCAGAGAGAGAACTATGTAGTCTTCACCCAGGTTCACCAGTTAACGCTTTACCACATTGTATTCTCAGTCCCTCTTTCTTTCTCTGATGCATTTTTTTTTAACTGTTTACGTGGGAGACATGCCACTCTACCCTAAATCCTTCATATATCTCCCAAGAATAAGAACGTTTGCTTACATAACCATAGTTCAACGATCAAATTCAGGACATTTAATATGACTCATATGCAAATTTTATTATAGCAATTGTTTGTGCTGGTCCAGAAGCCAATCCAGAATCATATCCTGCATTTAGTTATCCTGTGTATAGAGTCCTTTAATCTGGAACACTTTCAGGTTAGGGTTTACAGGTATTTGTTAATTTTTTTTTCTTCCGTGAGACCCTAAATCCCATGAGGGCAGGGGCTAAACCTGTACTCCCCAGCATTGTGCCTGGCACAGAGTTGATCCCCAATATACAGATGAACAAACAAACGACTGTGGAATGTATGGTTCCAGTGGCCTCCCGGCATCAGTCACCAGCTGCTTCTTCAGTTTTATACTCAGTCAACATTCCTGAAGCACTGGCTGTGTGCCAGGTGCTGTGCTGGGCTTGTGAGAGCTTGCCGGGTCCAGGCTGCCCCCCACCATGGGGCTCACCAGCTGGCTGGGGAGATAGGGAGTAGAGAGAGGCAGATGCTGTATGAAGGATTCAGTGAGGGTGAGGGCTGCAGGCTGCAGGGTGTGAGAACAGAGCAGTCAGAGAAAGCTTCCTGGAGGAGGTACATGGGCCCTGAAAGATGGATAAAACAATAAAGAGAGCAGGGGAGGGCATTTCTGTGCATGTGGCATGGACGGGGAAAGCCTCAGAGAAAGGAGGCATGAGAGAGGCCTCTGAGCAGGGGGTGATGAGGGCATCGTGATCCTGTGACATTTCCTCAGGGCCACAGTATGGCAGCCTGGAGAGGGCCTGGGGTGCCATCATGACAGAGGCGGACAAGGTGAGCGAACTGCACCAGGAAGTAAAGAACAATCTGCTGAATGAGGACCTGGAGAAGGTCAAGAACTGGCAAAAGGATGCCTATCACAAGCAGATCATGGGCGGCTTCAAGGAGACCAAGGAGGCTGAAGACGGCTTCCGCAAGGCCCAGAAGCCCTGGGCCAAGAAGATGAAGGAGGTGCCCAGGGGTGGCTGCTGCGGTTGGGGCGAGGGTGGGCAGCTGAGCTCAGAGGGGCAGTCTGATTGGAGAGGGTGGGCGGTACCTCACCCGCCGGGATTGTGCCTGCCGGGGATCAGCATTGCCTAGATGGCAGAAATAGCCACAGATGGGGCGGGCATCACGGTGCCCAATGGGAGGGTGTCCCTAGAGGCAGCAGGCAGTGCCGTGCAGGGAAACATCCACAGATGGGTGGGCACTGCTCCCAAATACCTGGAGCAAGGGCCCACATCCCTTCTGCCTCTTTAGGACATGTGCTCCCCAGCCCCCGGCAGGTGGGAGGGCTTGACGAGTGACCGCATCTGTTCCTGATTATAAGTAGGAGCTCTACCTCCTGTTCCCTCCGGCCCACAGCTAGAGGCAGCGAAGAAGGCCTACCATCTGGCCTGCAAGGAGGAGAAGCTGGCCATGACACGGGAGATGAACAGCAAGACGGAGCAGTCAGTGACGCCCGAGCAGCAGAAGAAGCTGCAGGACAAAGTGGACAAGTGCAAGCAGGATGTCCAGAAGGTGCCCCAGGGCTGGGGTCTGAGAGCTGCTGGGAGTGGGTGGGGGCTGGGAGCCGTGTGCCTGGGCCTCACCCTTCCTTCGCCCTGGTGCCTGTAGACGCAGGAGAAGTATGAGAAGGTGCTGGATGACGTGGGCAAGACCACACCCCAGTACATGGAGGGCATGGAGCAGGTGTTCGAACAGTGCCAGCAGTTTGAGGAAAAGCGGCTGGTCTTCCTCAAGGAGGTGCTGCTGGACATCAAACGTCACCTAAACCTAGCTGAGAATAGCAGGTAGCTGGGAGTGGCAGCATGGGGGGCACGGGCACAGAGGGCAGGGGGTGGAAGTGGTGTGCAAGGCCCCCTGGGCCCGATGTCGCTGGGACAGGAGGGGTGGGCAGAGCTGCAAGGGCCAAGAAGGAAGAGGCTCCACAGCCTGGCTGCCGGGGAAACATGCCTGGATGGATGGGTGAGTGGCTGAGGTGGGGATAAGAACCTCCTGGTGTGTCCGGGGCTGCCCACTCAGGGATCGCTCCTTGGCCAGCCCACCTTCTACCTAGCTGGCCCTGAATGGGCTCCCTCTGGCCCTCAGCGAGGATGAGAAGGGGCCATGGTGCATCTTGCCCCCCAACTCCCCATCTCCCCCATGCACAGCTATGTCCATGTGTATCGGGAGCTGGAGCAGGCTATCCGGGGGGCCGATGCCCAGGATGACCTCAGGTGGTTCCGCAGCACCAGCGGCCCTGGTATGCCCATGAACTGGCCCCAGTTTGAGGTGAGGAAGTGTGGGGATGGGGAAGGGAAGTCGGAAAAGGCTGGAAGGGACCTCAGGGGTCTCCCTGCCTCACTGCTCCCCTGGTACCCACCAGGAGTGGAACCCAGACCTTCCTCACACTGCCACCAAGAAAGAGAAACAGCCCAAGAAGGCAGAGGGGGTGACGCTGACCAATGCCACTGGAGTGGTGGAGACCACATCCCAGGCTGGGGACCGTGGCAGGTGAGTGCCTCCTGCAGAACTTCATGAGGGGGCTGGAGGGGCCCACATACTGGGGCAGATGAGTTTTACCTCAGGAGACAAGAAATGGTCTGAATCACAGGAATCACATGCTCCTCTCAAAGATAGTGGTAGGTCATCCTTTGAGAGCTCCTACTACGTGCCAGGCACTGCTGTAAGCCCTTTCCATATATTAACTCCTGGAAGCCTCCCAACACTGAGAAGTGTGTAGAGAGTCCCATTCTGCAGATGGAGAAACTGAAGCCCAGAGAGATTAAGTGACTTACCCAAGGCCACACAGCTAGTTAGTAAGCCTCAGAGCTGGGATATGATGTCCAAAAGGTCAAGCTCCTGGGACACCTAGGTGGCTCAGTGGTTGAGCGCCTCCCTTGGGCCCAGGCTGTGATCCTGGAGTCCCAGAGTCGAGTCCCACATTGGGCTCCCTGCATGGAGGGAGCTTGCTTCTTCCCCTGTGGTGTCTCTGCCTCTGTCTGTGTCTCTCATGGATAAATAAAAATAAAATCTTAAAAAACAAAACAAGACAAAAAAAGGTCAAGCTCCTTATCCACTTGCTGCCCTTCTCAGATGAAGGGTCAGATGTTCTCAGGGGTCCCATGCAGTGCCCCCTCACTCAAGGGCTGGGTAATAATGCTAATAGTCCTGCCTCATATTTATCGAAAGAGCTGTCAATGAGCGTCACTGGACCGGGACCCCCTCTTACGAGGCCCATCCCTACACCAGCCTTGGTGGAATTTGGGGCCAGAGCCCTGGTGGGCAGGACGGGGCAGCCCTAGAGACGAGGGGAGGGGCAGTTTATGCGGGGTCCTCTCATTGCGTCCCAGCGTTAGCAGCTACGACCGGGGCCAGCCTTATGCCACCGAGTGGTCAGATGACGAGAGTGGGAACCCATTTGGGGGCAATGAGGCCAACGGGGCTCCAACCCCTTCGAGGACGACGCCAAGGGAGTGCGTGTGCGGGCGCTCTACGACTACGACGGCCAGGAGCAGGATGAGCTCAGCTTCAAGGCTGGTACGGGGCCGGGGCGGAGGGCAGGGGGTGCCGGGATTGGGCGGGAGTGCGGCTGGGGCCGGGCCAAGCCTGGCTGGGTCCCGAGACGGGGCCTGGGCTCTGGGGGGCAGGGCCGAGACCCAGTTCAGGTGTCTGGCTGGGGGCCGCACGTGGGTGTCGGGATGTGGCTGGGGCTGGGCTCCAGAGCGGGCTTTGGAACAGTGATGGGAGGGCAGTGGGATGGCCCAGAATAACCAGTTTTAGAGAGCTCACCTAGCATTGTGGGGGTGGGGGTGGCTCTCTCTGAGCCCCTGTCGATGAGCTCCTCTGTGTTCCCTTCCTAGGAGATGAGCTCACCAAGCTGGGCGAGGAGGACGAGCAGGGATGGTGCCGCGGGCGGCTGGACAGTGGGCAGCTGGGCCTCTACCCCGCAAACTACGTGGAGGCCATCTAGCTGCCCTGCTCCTCTCCACACCCCCCTCACCCCTCGTCCACTGCCTCCCCTCCCTTCTCTCTCGTCCCTCTTCCCTCGCCATAGAGTTCCAGACATATTTTCCGATCAAGCTTTTATTTTTTTAAAAGTCAAAACAGAACAAAACAAAAAATACAGAGACAGAAGCATTTGCAGGGCCGCCTGGAGGCCAGGGTGGTGGGACTCAGGGTGATGGCCCCAGGGTAGGTGAGGGTCTTAGTACTTAGCCCAACAGAGACATTACTTCTGCTCTTCAGATCCCACCAAAGAGTCTCCTGAGCCCTGAGGGATGTCTCCTGGACCCGCACTCCCCAGACTACACTTCCCAACCCCAGGCTGCCAGCACCTGTTCCCCATCCTCTCCTCGGGGCCTGCTTTCCCCGACCTCTTCCTTCTGTCCCGCCATGCTCCTCTCCCTCCACCACCCTACTGTCAAAGGCCTCCCCTTCAGACCCCAGAGAAGGGGGCCCTCCCAGTCTTCAGTCTTCCACTTTGCCCTGGGGAGTACCCTTCTTCCCCTGGCCTCACCCCTAAGGACTGGTGGGCCTGGAGGAGGAACAGTCGCTGTCTTCTCCCATAGCCATGTCCTGGGGTCCCTAGATGCCCCCAGACATGACGGGGTGAGCTGGAGTTGGTGACAGTGTCACTGGGGTATAGAAGGATGAGTGTAGGGGGGCCAGGCCCTCAGCAACCCCAGCACCAGGCTCAGCTATGGCACTAAGACCCGGTTGGGGCGCTTCTTTCCAGCTGTTGGCGATTTGGGCACAGGCTCTTGCTTGGAGCCATACCCTTCAGTGACTTGCAGAAACCCTGCCCCTCTCTCCTAAGTCCTCAGGCAGGGGGAGAGGCCTCACAGCCCAGGGCAAAGCCAGCAACTGTAGCAGCCTCCTCCCGTTCCCTGAGGAGAAGGGCACCTTGCCCAACCACCCCTGTCCCTCCCTGTGCACCCCCTCCTTGTGAATCTTCCTAGATTCACTAAGTTCAGCCAGCACCCCTCCCCCCCGCCAACTCGCCCTTTTGCCAGACAGCCTTGTGGCCTCCCATCCCTCTCTCTCCTTCTCTGGCCTTCCCGAGAAGATGCTGCAGGGTCCAAGGGATTTTCCAGCCTGGGACCACTAGGAACACAGTAGCACCAAGGGGAAAGATGTGGCTTTGGCAAGAAGGAGGCTCCCAGGCTCTCCGGAGCAGGACAGTCACAGTGTCTTTCTTCCTTGTCCCGTCCTCAACTGGTCCTTGCCCCTGGAGCAGCATTCCCCCTGCTGGCAGCCCCTCCGTATCTCTAGGCCTGGGTCTCAAAGGACTTTTTGGGAGGTGGGGGGTGGGGGTAGAGGAGGCAAAGGACCTGCCCAGAGTCAGTGTTTCCTGTGGTTGGTGAAGGAAAGCAGGGTTGGGTTACCAAGTATTAGTACCAGGTACCAGCTTCTCCCACACATGTGGGCACAGGGGCTTGAAGCAGACCAGACCAGGGCAGGACAAAAACCTCAAGGCAGCCGGGGCGGGGGGTGGGGGGGTGGCTGGAAGAGGAGTCTCTCGGAAACCTCTGGGACTTCTTGTAGCACCAGGAGAGCTTCTGAGCCTCAGGGCTGCAGACACCCCACCCCCTTCTACAGCACCTGGTGCCCGGGTGATACCCCAGCCTTCTGGCACCCCTCAGTCCTTCTGCTCCGGCTGCTTCTGCCATCAGTCCACTTTCAGGTGGTGGACCCCAGCCTCCAGGCCCTGACCCTGTTGGCGTGTGCACGGAGGATCCCGGCAGACTCTGCAGAGCTCCCTGAGGGTCAGGAGAGTTGGAGGGTGGAGGTGATGACACCCCCAGGGACAGGTGGACTCCCATTTCTTGCTACTGTCTGCTCTCTGGGCGTCTGCTGCAGCCTGAGATGTGCCCTAGGCCCCTCAGAGCCCAAAGCAGGATTTCGGAAGCCCTCTGCCCATCTGACTCCAGACCAAAAGCCTCTTCAGCCTCTCCTTCGGGTGGGAGTTGGGGTTGGGAGTCTTTGCCCTTCACCATGGACCCTTGGAAGGCAGGAAGCTGGCACATCTGCACCTTGGGGCCTGGGCTCCCTTTGTCTGTGCCAGTGGCTTTCAAGCACCTGGGGAGGGCCTGGGGTCCCTGCTGGATCCCAGGCCTGTCCCCCTCAGCACTCCAGCTGCCCTTTCTGGGGCAGGGACTTGAGATCCCATTCTTTCTGAGCAACCACCTCCATGGCCCAATTTGGGACCACTCTCTCTTAGTCCCCTGGCTCCTCAGGACCCCGGAGTGGGAGGCTCTCCCACCTGGCCGTCCCCCCCACCCCGAGCTCTAGGGGCCTAGCCCCACCCGTCAGTGCTGGTGTCAGGGCACTCACCACCAAGTGTGGGGGCCGCACCCCTCACCGTGCCCACCATCTCTTGTAGCCCCTACCTGCACCCTCAATGCTGCACGGGCCCGCCCCTTGGGGCTCGGCAACTAATGTGTTTTGTCCCCAGTTAATCACCATTCTACAGCCTGGCTCTGCAAGGGGCTGGGGCTGCCCCGCCGCCCGCCATCTGCTGCCCTAGGCTTCCTGACTCCATTCGTCCAACACTTGTGACACTCCGAGAAGTGCTGTGGTCTCAGCAATGCACCTGTTTTGTACATGATTGTGTAATTTAAAGGTATATAAATACAAATATATATATATATATATCAGTTGTGATCGTATGACTGTGGATAAAATCCAGAACTGTGTCAACCTAGTGGGACGTGGTGTTCTTGAGTCTTGTGTGTCTCTCGAACTCTCTGAAACTTGTTTGTACTTGGGGGGCCTGTCAAGGAGGGGGTGCCCAGCATACTGTGTGCCGTCCTGGCTGACCACTGATGGGCAGGAGGACTGAGGGCTGGCCCCCCAACCTTCCAGGGCCCTGGGCTGTCTGCACAGGGTGGTAGGTGACAGATGAGGCTTCTGACGCTGTGGCCCTAGGGTCCTGGGTGCCCAGAGATGAGCACTGATCAAGATTGCTGGGGCTCCAAACTCACAGTTCAAGGGTGACCCCTACATAGGTTTGTATTTATTTATTTATAGCGGGGGCGGGGGGGGGGCACTGAACCAGGAAGCTTTATTTTAATTTATTTTTAAAAAATATTTTATTGATTATTTATTTGAGAGAAAGCCGGGGGTGGGGGCAGGGTGAGGCCAGATGGAGCAGAGGGAGAGGGACAAACAGACTTCCCACTGAGTGCAGAGCCTGACATGGGGCTCGATCCCACGACCCTGAGATCATGACCAGAGCTGAAATCAAGAGTAGGATGCTTAACCCGACTGAGCCACACAGGCACCTCAGGTTTTAGTTTTTAAAGCAAAATTGTAAAAGTGACTGCTGAGGCCTGTGGCTCCAGTTATTCACTGTCCCAGGGCTCCCTGTGGTGTGGCATCAGGTCATGGCCCATTTTCCTGTATCCTGCCTGTCCTCTGACAGCATTTCTGTGTGGGAACCCTGGGAGGGCTCCCCCAGGAGGATTGCTCAAGGGGGGTGGGCAGGACCGAGGTCCTGGGCTCTCAGCTCCATTACCCACCCTCCACTCGCAGGTAGGTCTCCTCTGGGTTAGGCAGGAGTCCCAGGTCTGGGCCAGTTCTGCCACCAGTTCGCTGCATCCCCACCTGCACCCCAGCCTCAGCTTCCCCCAGTCAGGTCAGATATCTTTCTGAGGCCCCTCTGGCCCTGGCAGCCTGGTGGGGCCCAACACAAAGCCATTATTGGAGGCACATGTACCGCAGCCCCCAAGCCCTGGCAGCTTGGGGCCTCAGGCCA
This sequence comes from Canis lupus dingo, assembly GCF_003254725.2. Taxonomy (NCBI): domain Eukaryota; kingdom Metazoa; phylum Chordata; class Mammalia; order Carnivora; family Canidae; genus Canis; species Canis lupus. The sequence goes on from NC_064254.1 coordinate 3,907,069, forward strand.
GGGAGGAAAGGTCAAGGTGGGGGTTGATCTGTTCACCACCTTGTGTCCTTTATCCCCCACATCCACCTCCAGTGACAAGCCCCTGGTTTTAGCCACACAGAAGACCCTTCAAATAAAGACAAAGGGTGGCCTGGTCTTATTTGTGCAGGCTTTTCTGTGCGGTTGTGGGGAGCCCTGCAGGCACTGTCCTGGGAGGAGGGCCAGGAAACACCTGGGCAGGATGGAGTTCCGATGGGCAGGTGTGTGGAGGAGGAAGAGGACTCTGGAGTTGATGTCAGTGCACGAGGTGTCACTGGAGGGGTGTGTGCCTGCCAAGGGGATGTGTGCCTCGTGGCAGATCCACGCAGCAAGGAGCTGCCTCACCCCTCTCCAGAGCACCTTTTCTGGGAGTAGCTCCAGCTCCCCACTCCTAGCCACTAATCCTCCGTCCTCTGCTCCCTCCTCGCCCCAGCCTGAGACCCCAAGCTGCTCCAGGCCCAGGTCCAGCTGGGGACATGCAAGCAGGTGGCTCCAGGGACTCAACTGGGGGCAGGCCAGGAAGGCGGGAGACAAAACCAGTTTAGCAGAGTAGAGCTGAGTTCTGGCCAGGGTCCCAATCGGGCCCCCTCCCTAGAAGGAGGCAGGCAGCCAGCCCCCCCACCCCCTCCACCCCCCTGGCAGAGGCACAGGCCTGGGGCAGGGCCCCCTCCTCCTGCCAGTCCAGTCCCAACTGACAGATGCCAAGGTGGTGTTTGCTCACTGCCAGGAGTAAACTTTCTTTTGGAGACAATAAAATTGCTGAGGGCAGAAGGCAGCAGTCTAGGGTAGCATTTAACCCTCCATGGTCTGGGCCACTCTGGCTGCCTCCCAATCCCGTCTCCTGGAGCCTGGCATCAGAAGTGGACGGTTATGGAGGCTAGAGCTGCTCACCAGCCACAAAACAAGGAGAGTGGAGGGGCAGAGAGAGCACTGTCCCTGCGGGTTCAGCTCCTGGTTCTGCCACTGATTGGCTGTGTGACTCTGAGTAAGTCATTTAACTGCTCTGAGCCTTAGTTTCATTGTCTGCAGAATAGGGGAGTAACCCCTACCTCACAGTTTTGCTGGAAAGGTTCATGACAAAAAAAGCGGTGGAGGCACCTAGCACATAGTCGGTCCTCAGGACGCGGAAGCTGGCTGAACAAATCTGAAGAAGCTGAGATGGTTGCTGGTGGGCCCAGCTCTCCCCCCGCACTCCCCCCTCACACACACACATTCTGATCCCACCTTTCCCCAACAGCATGGGGTGCTTTGCAGGGCGCATTTGCAGAGGTCCATGACTCTCTAAGAAAGGGATACTGCAGGGGATCCCTGGGTGGCTCAGCGGTTTGGCGCCTGCCTTTGGCCCAGGGCGTGACCCTGGAGCCCCGGGATCGAGCCCCGGGATCGAGCCCCGGGATCGAGTCCCACATCAGGCTCCCTGCATGGAGCCTGCTTCTCCCTCCTCCTGTGTCTCTGCCTCTCTCTTTCTCTCTCTCTCTCTCTCTATCATAAATAAATAAATCTTAAAAAAAGGAAAAAGAAAGGGACACTGCAGACAAGCCACCCTTCCTCCACCCCTTTTGCTGCAGAGCCAGGGTCCCAGGCAGGAGGCTGAAGTGCCCACCCTCTCCTGCACCCCTGCTGCCCCATCCAGAGCCCCCGAGGTTCAGGGTCCCCTCGAAAGAGGGTTAGCACCCTGGCCACTTCAGGCAGAAAGCCCTGATGTACAGCAGAGCATGAGGAAGCCACCTTCTCTCCATTCCTAAGTAGGGGAGACTCCCTTCAGCCCCAGCCCCACTCCTTCCTTTCGGCCCCCACCTGGAGGGGAGGACATGTGGGCCATTCCAGCCCCTCCTTGGCCTTGAGGGCTCACTGCCTCTCTCCCACAGCTTCTACCCATCAATTATCCCTTTCCTGATAGGCTCAGCTCAATGCTGCTTCCCCCAGGAAGCCTCCTTTGACCACCCCCAGGCCACTGTGACCATAACCACTTTGAGCATTGGTGGCTTCAGGGCTGTGCCACTCACTTGCTGCAGACACCGGAGGCCACGTTGGTTTCTAGTATCTTTATTACCCGTTCCCAGGAGCACCCTTGGCTCCCCAACCTAGGGGTGCAGAGGTGTCCTAGCACCATGGCAAGCATGGTGCAGAATGGGTGGCAGGGAGCACCGGACTGCGAGTGGCCTTGGCTAAGTCACTGCTGTTCGGTTGGCTCTGCTCTGGAAGTTCTGGGGTCAGAGGTTGGGGTGGAGGGACGGCCTTTCCTGGAGAGTTGTGAACACTGAGGACTGCCCTGGTTCCTTCTATCCTCCAGTGGACTGGGCACATGAGCAGTCAGGCCTGAGGGGGATGCACCCCCACCCTGGGGTCCCTTGGGCCCCTGAGAGCTCACTTAAACCCCTGGGAGCAGTGGGCTGTCCCCTCCCTGACCTTGGGCTCCGATGCCAGCAGACTGCCCTCAGCTCAGGGTCTGGCGGAGGCAGGGGCAGGCGGGAGGGGGCACTGGCAAGGACGAGTTTCAGGCCCAGGGCCTGGCCCGCAGCCCTCAGATGGGGTGCACGAACTGGTAGACGAGGCGTTGGGAGATGTCTGGCTTCCGGATGATGCCCTTCTTGTAATACTGGCGGATGGAGCGGCTCAGCTTGTCGTAGTTCATGGCAGGCCTGTTCTTGCGGATGCCCCATAGCCGGGCCACCTGGGCGGAGTCCTCAATCTTGAAGATGCCTGAGGGAGCAGGGATCCCAGAGACAGAGCCAGGGGCGGGCAAAAGACCAAAACCAACAGGTCAGACTCAGAAAGCCAAGGGGGTCGGTGTCAGCTGGAAGCAAGGGCCAGGCTGTGGGGGCAGCAGTACCTATACCCAAGGTTACGGTGAGGGTTGGAGGCTCTCTGTGCAGAGTGCATCACAGGGCCCAATAAGTGGCAAGTGATACCATGGAGTCACAGACCTCCTGAGTGCAGGGTGAGCCTGTGTACAGTAGTGGGTTATTTGGGGTCCTCGAGGCATGGCCCGTGCCAGCCTCTGCTCCTCCTGTGTTCGCACTACCATTCAGAAGCCCTGGGGGGCTCTGAGCTGTGGCCACAGCTCCTTTTTCAAGGTCATCCCCACCTCCACCCCCACCCCTGCCACTTTCACCAGCAGTTTCCAAGCCCAAAAGAGCTCTTGGCCATCCTCAGACACTTAAGCCAGCACAGCCCTATCTGGTAAGATTGATTCCGAGGAGGCAGAGGAAGCCGTGGATTTGAGCCAGGCTGAACTGGGTTCGAAGACTGGTTCTGCCCTCTTCTACCTTTGGAAGCTATTCTGAGGCCCCTTTATCCAGTCATTGGAGGGGGTCGTAGCGACTACCATTCGTGGAATGGTGACAGAAAAAGCTTACAGGGGAGGCTGAAGGAAGTGCCCCCAGAGAGGAACCATTACACTGTTAACACCCCAGTTCTCCTGCCAACCCAGGCCAGGACACCCCCTCCAGGAAGCCTTCCCAGACCACCCTGCCTTCCCTGATCTTTCCCTAGAAGTCTACCATGGAACTGTCTCCCCGAGGACCGGCTCACATTAAGTCTCAAATATACATGAGGGCTACCGCCCCTTGTGCTGGAACTTCTTTCCACCTCCTCTAGCCCTGTACGTCCTTCGCACTCAGCCCGTCACCTCCCCCGTGAAATCCTCCTGGACCAAGGCACAGCTGGCCCCACCGCCGACATGCTCTGCAGGCCAGCTCGTTTCACTGCTAGCTCTCCTACCACGCTGCAAGTCCCTCCAGGATGGGGTGCAGCTGAATCTTCCCTCTACCGTCAGGACACTGATTGTCCATAAATGTTGCCTGGGCAAGTGTGGACAGAGGAGGTACTCAAGGAGAGGTTGTTGGGTGAATGAATCCAGTCCATTTTAAGATAAGAAGACTGAGGTCCCGGTACCCACAGCTACAGATGACAGGATGGGGTCTAAAACCCAGGTTTCTTGTCTTGGAGTTTTTTCCAACACACGCACACACACACATACACACACCCCACCTGGTCCTGTCCAATGAGACAACCACTAGCCATATGTGGTCTTGAGCACTTGAAATGTGGCAAGTCCAAACTGAGGTGTGGTCTAAGTGTAAAATATACACCAGATTTTGAAGACTTAATAAAAATACCTCATTGATAATTTTCGACTAATTATATGTTGACATTTTAATAACGGTTAATATCAGATTAAATAAACGTGTTCTCAAAATTAAAGCCGCCTTTTAAAAAAGTTTGATAACGTGACGTGGTTACTTGGAAGCCTGAGGCTGCGTTTGCGGCTCCTATCGGGCTTCTCATTGGACCCCATCCGGCTCCCCGAGAAGCTACAGTGTTGAAGGCGAGGACCGTGTCCAATTCTCAGCCAAGTTCAAACCCCTTAGTGTGGCCCGGGCACCGTGTGGAGTGGGTGTCCAGACCCCTCGGCCTGCCCCCAGCCCCCCGGGGCCTGGCACCTGGTAGGAGGCCAGCAGGTCCCCGCCAGCCCCCTGAGGCCTGTTCCCCGTGGCTCACCCTTCTCTTTGTTGAGCCACCGGATGAAGCGGCCGTAGCTGTGCGGCTTGAGCAGCAGCTCCTTGAGAAACTGCCACAGGTGGATGGGCTGCCCGGAGCACGAGGAGTCCACCTCGCTGTCGGTCCAGCTGTCCTCGCTGGTCGAGGCTGGGCAGCCGGCGGGGGAGGCGGTGAGTGGGGGGCCCCCTGCTTCGGGCGCAGCCAGCCCTCCAGCCCGGCCCCGGCCCCGGCCCCGGCCCCTCCCTGGCAGCCCTGGCTCACCGCAGTAGTGAACGGTCCCAGGAGAAGTCCTCTCTTTCATCCAGGCCGCTGCAGGGCAGGGAGAGAAGGCTAGAGACCCAGGGCTGACCCCAAGGCTGTTGGGGGGCTTGGGTGGGACTGTGGGGCCTGCAGAAACGCCCCTCTGTGGCCAAGCAAGGGGGCACGGAGGCAGCCAGCTTCTGTCCGCATCCCCACCAGGCTCTTAGCCGGGCACTGACTGCTGCTACCCTGCTGGCCACTGGGCTGGGCAGGACAGTGGTCTCTAGCGGTCTCTACGAGTGGGTAGGCCTTTATTCATCCCAGGTCCCTAAGGGCAGGGGCCTTGACTCACTGAGCAAGCACTGCTTCCTCCCAGCACTGGCTCTGTGTAGGGCACACAGTGGGATGCCAGACAAGTCAAGGGTTAAGGAGTTGGCACACAGCCATTAAAAATAGGGCGGCTGTAGAGATGCTGATGGGGGAACAAGATCCGAGATGCACCGAGAGCAGACCCGCAGACCGGTGTGATACTCTGGTGCTATTCGTGTTAAAACAGGTGAAAACCACACATGTATATCTCCTTGTGCATGTGTGGACTCTCCCCAGCAAGGTGCGCAAGAAACTGTGGACTGTGCTTGCCTCTAGGAAGAGGGTCTGGGGGTCACGAGTGACCAAGAAGATTATTTTTCATGGTACTATTTTCACTGTGGTCTTCTTGGAAATCATGCACGTGTACTACCTCATTATTTCTTTAATGAGAAACAACGCAAAGCAAAACTTTTTTAAAAGGACAAAGAAGGACCTCATAGTATCCACGGTCCCCATCAGCTATGCCATCCATGTCCCCCCCATTTAACTCCTACCTTTTTTTTTAAACTCCTACCTTTTAACTTCCCACGTGCTCTGCCCTAAGTTCTGTGGGCTTGACCAGGGCTGGGAGTGGGTCAGGGCTGGTGAGTTAGCCCAGGATCCAGGCAGGCAGGTGCAAGTGGGCTGAGCCCAGACTGGGACCAAGGGTTGTGGCCCCAACAGAGAGCAAGCCCGGCTGGCATCCTGGCCTAAGCATCCCCCTCGGTGTCCCTGGCTTGGGGCTTGGAAGGAGCTTGTCTCCCCCAGGCCATGTCCCACCTGACTTCCAGATGTCCAGGTGGGCGTGCAGCACGTCCCCACCCAGAGGTGAGCGCTGGCGGAACTGCTCCTCTGACATGGCACACAGCTCCTTGCCCCCCAGCTCCTGGAAGGCCTTGCCCACAGGCGGCAGCCGGTACTGGTGCTCCGTCCACAGGAGCCACTTCTGCACGTTGCCAGGGCTCCAGTCCACGGGGTCTGGGCAAGAGATACTCCCTCAGTTCCACGAGCTACTTGAGGGCACCACCCAACCTCTGGTGGGGTGCCTGTGGGAACTGGAAGCAGCCTGTGGCCAGGACCACTTGCTTCTGGGATGAGAAGGGGCCAGGCCAGACAGGACCTTGAGGAACCCCGTGGAGGAGGGTGAAAGGGCAGAGGCCCTAAAGGCAAACTTGGCTCATGGCAGGGCAGCCTGGGGCCTCTGCACGACCCCACCTCACTGGGACCTCAGGTTCTTCCCACCCTTGCAGTCCCTCCAAAGGATCTTTCAGGAAGCCCCAGCCCTGGAGGGGAGAGTTAAACCAGAGACACCTAAGCTTATCTTCCAGCTGCCTCTTGCTTTCCCCAAACCCTTCAAGGAGCCAGAAAACCTGACTAGGAAGTAGTCCTATAACCCCAACCCCCAACCCCTGCTGTATTTTACAGATGAGGAAACTGAGGCACAGAGAGCTCTAGCCCCTAGTCCTATGGTGTGCATAGTAGCTTCTCAGTGTATCTACACTGCATGAATGAATGGCAGGACATCAAGTGATCATGGGGCACCTATAGGCCTCAGAGGCCAGGAAGAGAGTCACTGGCTAGGTCCTGGGTGTCTTCCTGGGGGGCTACTCTGGGCTGAGCCTGGCAGGGCACGCGGGGAGGAGGCCAGGCTGATGGGCATGGTCACAATGGGCCTCCAAGCAGACACCGTGGTCTTAGCTGGTGCCCCAGCTCAGTGACCTGCAGGCTGGGCTGCCCTCACTTAATAAACCCATTTTCCTTCCCAGGGTCAAAGCAATTTGTTTCTGTCCTCATTGTTCAAGGGCAGGCCCTTCCCTCTCCCTGTGTGGGAAAATCTCCAGGGGTGGGAGCTGGCATGGGCATTGGGTAACTGGTAGAGGAGGGCAGTAGCCGCTTCAGACGAGGGACACCAGCTGGGATGGGTGGCGGGAGGGCCCGGGGCCCGATGATTCTGATGGGGAGGGGCTGAACCTGGGGGACCCCTGAGGACTTTTCTGTATGAAAGCAGCACTAGACGGCGATGCCCAGACACCAGGACCCAGCATCCCCGGAGATGGGTCAGGCCTGCCCAAAGCTGGAGAGATGATGCGTGAACAGTGGGCTGGAGACCCAGCAGCCCCTCGATCCACAGAGTCAGCGCCATATCCACATCTTCCGGGTCCCTCAGACACACATGTGCCTGGACCCCTGAAGTCCCCCCCTCATCAGAGCTCTCCTCACTACCAGACCAGGGACACATTCATCTACGTATCTATGATCCATTTCCCTCACTGGCATGTCATGAAGGAAGAGGCTTTTGTGTTGCGTTCACCGCTCAACTCCCCCATGCTAGAGCAGGGCCTGGCATATTAAGAAGTTACTGTTTATTGAGCATCTGTGATGTGCCAGGTGCCTTCTTAGGGACTGGGTATATGGAACTGGGCAGTGAACAAAACAAATGAAAATCCCTGCCCTTGGGGTGTGTACATTCCAGTGGGGGAGACAGACAGCAAATACAATAAATCAATAAAATATGCAGGGTATTAGTTCATGTGATGAGGGGGAAAAGGCAGAATAAGATCTGGGGTTATGGACATAATTTCAAGAGAGGTGTCAGGGAAAGCCTCGTCAAAACAGGCAAGGCACGAGCCCAGTAAATATTTGGAGGAAGAGCATTTTAGATTGAGAGACAGGGAGATGCAAAGGTCCTGAAGTATGAATGTCATGGGAACAGCAAAGAGCAGGTGTGGCTGGAGCAGAGTAAACGAGGAGAGCATGGAGAGGTGTCCACGGGGACGTGGTGGGCCAGATGGTGTAGAGCTCGGATTCCCTGCCTCCCGTAGTCGGGGCTCAGAGAGGGTCCAACCTTCCTAGGCTCACAACTGTTAGGTGCTATGGGCTGACTGTATGTGCAGAATCAGCAGCATCCCTGGGGCTGTGGATGCAGGCCCAGGGGTGACCAGAGTGCTGTAGGCAGTACCTTCGCCTCCCCCTTGTGACCTCAGCCCTGTTTGTGCCCCGCCTAGGAGGCGGGCCCGCGGGAGGGCTCACCTGCAGTGATGTTGAGCAGCTTACAGGCTGTCTCGATGTCCTTAAGCACCTCGCCCACCACCATGGACTGCACCTGCTCCAGGGAGTGCTCCTCCAGGGTCAGCCCCCCCGGTGCCAAGTCCAGGCTGCCCCCAGGAGCTTGGCTGTCGATGACCGGGCACTGCTCAGGGTCCTCAGATGGCTCCTCCCGAGCGCTGGCCCCGGGGCCCTTGGCGGCCCAGCTACTGTCCTCAGGGTACAGCATGTCAAAGTAGGAGAGGTAGAAGGTGGACAGGCCCTGCTCAGGTGTGGCAGGTGGGCTAGGGCTCCAGTCCCGTCTCTCAGGGGCCACTGCCCCCACGGCCGCCTTTTCCAGGCCTGTCCGCAGCAAGGTGTCAGGGGGCAGCAGGAGGCGGCTGGGGGACACGCTGCTCAGGCCGGGGCTGGCGCTGCCCATGCCGCTGTCGCTTGGGCCGGTAGCTGTGTCTACAGAAGTAAGAGAGAACAGAGAATCAGGCTCTGGCTGCTTCCCCATCCCCCTGGGGGCCACTAAGCTGGTTACGGGGATGAGGGGCCCAGTGGGCAGTGGCCAGGCCTGGGAGAGAGAGCTGGGGCTTCCGGGTCATTGGACAGTTAGGACAGGGCTGGGCGGATTGGCTTCTGGCTGGGAAAGACAGTGAGGTACAAGCAGACAGCTCCCTCAGTCCCCAAGGAAGCCAGCTTGGTTGGAAGCAGTGAATCTTTATGCATGTGGTGTGCCTTAGACACCTTCTGAGGTTCTTGGCCTCACTGAATCCTCACCGTGGAAGGCATGATTAGCCCCATTTGGTAGATGAGCAAACTGAGGCCTGGACAAGGAGTCTTTAATGTCCAGCCCCAGCCCAGATCCCAGTCTGTGGCTCTGTGGAGGAAGTTCCTACTGAGAGCTAACCTAAATCTGTCTCGCTGTAGCAGAGTTTGTGTTCTTTTATTCTTCCTTAAAGAGGATAGAGAAGGGAGAAGGTCACCATCACCTTCACCTGTCAGGTGAAGGAAGAAAGGAGCAAGAGAGGGGTGTGACAGGTTAGCATCTTCTCACCAGTCGGGGAAGCCGGCCCCTTCCCCTTCCACGGGGCCATCTGGGGGCCGGATACATTTCCAGCTAAACACCTCTGAAGGAGTCACCGAACAACACCACACCAACCCAAGAGGACTTTCTGGTCCCCATCCCACCTCATCCTCCCCAAAGATGCTGCCCCCGGCCCTCCTGGCTCCCGGGGCCTTCTCCTTTCCCCTTGTGCTGGAGGAATGAGGGCTGAGGACCTACAGGTGAGCTGGAGGAGGGGGTGCTGGTAGGGGTGCAGAGTGAGAGTGGGAGAGGAGGTCAGGTGTGGTTAGAGGGCCATGGTCTGGGGAGCCACAGAGGCCCCCAGCGATTCAGACACCCACTCTTGGGGCACCTGGATAGCTCAATTGGTTAAGCGGCTGTCTTCGACTCAGGTCATGATCCAGGAGTCCTGGGGTTGGGACCCACATCCCTCAGCTCCCTGCTCAGGGAGCAGTCTGCTTCTCCCTCTGCCTCCTTTCCTTCCTGCTGGCTCACTCACTCACTCTCTCCCTCCCTCTCAGACACCCACTCCTCCTGCTGTCCCAAGGCCCCCAGGGGGGGCACCACAACACAGGAGCTAAAGGCCTCTTTCCCCATCGGTCATGCAGGCTCTGCTTTGCCTCCCAGCCCTCTTTCTCTGAACCCCATATTAGAGTAGGTGGCTCAGGAGAGGCAAGGGACCCGGGGGATGTACATACACCATCACACCAGGGTTTCTGGGACTATTTCTGGGACCTGTGGGCCTGGGACTCCAGAATAAATCCCAGTGGAAGGTTATCAATAGGCTCCCAATAAAATCAGTAGGGACAAAAGGAGCAGATAAGGGCAAGTCAACGTGTGTTCTTAAAGCCGTGTTTCTTTCTCTTTTCCTCTATTTTTCTGTTTTTAATTTAAATTCAATTAGCCAATATATAGTACATCATTAGTTCAGATTTAGAGTTCAGTAATCCATCGGGTGTGTGTAACACCCAGTGCTCATCACAGCACGTGCCCTCCTTAATGCCCACCACCCAGTTACCCCCTACCCCCCCCTCCAGCACCCCCCAGTGACAGCACAGAGGGTCATAGGGGAAGGGAGGGAAAACTGGATGGGAAGTCATCAGAGAGGGAGACAAACCATGAGTGACTCTTAACTAGAGGAAACAAACTAAAGCCGTGTTTCTCACGACGTGGTGCCTCGGACCAGGAACAACAATACCACCTGGAAACTTGGTAAAAATGCAAATTCTCAGGCCTGTCTGGAAGCTACAGGATCAGAAGCTCAGGAAAGCCCAGCGATGCATTTCAGTGGGGCTTGTGGGTGATCCTAACACACGTTCACATTTGAGAATTGCTGCTTCAGAAGCCTCTGGCCAGTAAAAGGGAGAGGCTTTAACCAAAGGACTGGTAGGCTCTACTGGGGGCATTTAGGGTGCCACACTGGGACAGAGAGGGGGCTCCCTGGCCCATTGCAAGTCACCCCATGGTACTGACCCACTTAGCTTCGGTGTGTGTTTGCCCTAAAGAATCCAGTTGGGAAGATACTTCTGGCTTCTCTAGGGCTGCAGCTAGCCCCTTCCACACCTTCAAATATCTCAGCAAACAGCGATCTTTCTCTCTGGATAGCAGTTTGGTGAATGGAGCTCAAGGGGCATTTCAACTCCCCCTTGTCCCCTCCCTGTGCAGTAGCCAACTTTCCTAACTCTACATGGCAGCTGTGTAGTTTCCTGTGGCAGAGAGAATGCCAGCAAGAGAGAAGGGTGTTCCCTTTGATTTCGATTCTCCCTTTCAAGGGCTCCTTCAAGTGACAAGGAAGGAAAGGTCAGGGTGGGGTAGGGTGAGCAGGGAAGGAGGGGGGCTGGGATTGCGGGGGACAGAGGGCAGGCCTGGAATCATTTCAAGGCCTTCTGTGCAAACACACATGTGTGCTGTGAGCCCAACATTATTTACCCAGGCAGTGCCAACAGCCCGCTCTGCTCCTGGGTTCCCACCCCGGCCTGTGCCCACGCCCTACCCCCTAGGAGGCCCCACCCCAGGAGAGCCCCCTCTCTGTCTCCCACCCCTTCCTCATCACCCCTACCTGCCTCCTGCCCCATCCACGTCCCCAGAACTCCCAGGCCTGCCACGTTAGGACAGTCTCTGCCAGCACTCTGGGCCATATGCCAGGGAGACGGAAGCTTATCCAAGAAGCAGGAGAACTTGCTTCCCTCATGGCACTCCTGTTTGCTTGGCCACAGCCACAGGTAGGATGGGAGGCGGCTGCTGTGTTTCGGGGCACAGCGGCATGAGGGGGTCAGTGAGGATGAATGGGCAGGGCAGGTGGCAGCATTTGCTAGGCAGGGATGTGATGACACGTCCCTGACACGCAGTGAGCGTGCCTCCCTGAGAGAAGCAGCCCGGGCCTTCTTCACATTCCTGCTCCGTGGAGAGGGGAGTGAAGGTGCAGAGGACTAAGGGATTTGTATCCAGGCCTTTGGACTCCTGGCCCAGGGCTTCTTCACCTGCACAGAATTCCCTCCTCCTCCCCACTCCACAGTCTGGCTTCCCCTCACCTTGCTCCTAAATGCCAAGGCACCTGCTCCTAACCAAGGCTTGATCCCGGCTCCCGATACCTCCCTGCTGAAAAATAGGTCAACAATTAACCATGAGGTGGGAGGAAAGATCTGACTGTCTATAAGTGGTGGTGGGGAATGCTCTGACCCCAGCAGCCCACATCTGGGGGGATTTTGGTTTACTGGACAGGGAGCCAGTGGTTTATGTGCCTAGCCTGCTAGTCTGGAGTCCCCTCCAGGCTCCAGGGTTGGACTCAGGAGGGAAGAGAGAACCACTCAGTGTGTACATCCTATGTCTCAAGCATTCATGCCCACATCCCCCTAACTACCCACAACCCTGGGGGGACGTGGGCCTGTTTCATAGGTGGGAACAGTGAGGCTTAGAGATCTTACACAGCTTGCCTGAAGTCCTCAGCTGGCCGCATGCAGGCTCTGCTCATTGTACCACATTCCCTCTTAGGCTTCTGCTCCGGCCGGTCCATTTTCCCAGGGTCCTGCTCACTTCTTGACTGGGCAATTTGACCCTCTAAAGTCCATTCCCACCTCCTGGCTGCTCAATCTACCCCACCGTCAAGCTCTTTCCTCTTTAACACTCCTTCACTGGGCACTCCTGTGCTCAAGAACCTCCCATAGCTCCCCATTGCCAGCCTTGCACAATTCCAATGACTGGTACCCACCTCTAAGCCCACCTCCTCTCCAGCCCAGATAATCAGAGTTGGAAGGACCATGCGTTAACGTAATCATTTTATAGATCACATATGGGGAAGGGATTCGTTGGCTGGTCAGTGGCAGGGTCTAGACCAGAACCAGGGATGGACTGACATTGTAACAATATCCAGGCTCTAAGGGCAATGGCATTTTCCCCCTGGCCTCAGTGCTGTGGGTACAAAGTGGCTATTTTCTCTTGTGCTGCCATCCCCCTGCCCAGTGCATGCCCCTTCCCTCTCATCGAAATTCAGCCCAGAGCCCTCCTCTCCCAGGAAGTCCTCCTTGGCAGGTTCCTTCTCTGACTTCCCAGCTCTCCCCATCTGTGCCACGTAATTAGCCATGATTATGTTCACAGGTGACCATTCACCCGAGAAGACACATATACACTGGGAAAAATGAGGATCTGAGAGTGGCAAGGACATGCCCACAGTCACAGCAGACTAGGACCAAACTGGGGCCCTGCTGACCCTCAGGCCCCTGCTCCATAGGCCTGGGGCCCTGGGACAAGCCTCTGTGTTTGGCAGGTCCAGGGCCTTCAGAAGGCAGGCCCGGCCCTCCCACCGGCCTCTGCTGGGCCCGAGGTGAGGCCCGTCTCCCGAGCAATGCCTTCAGCTCCGAAACCTCGAGTTGATCTCTTCTGGATTAAACCACATGTCTGGATTAAGGCTCAGCATGTCCTGGCTCCCTCCTGCCCCAGAGGCTCTGGCTCAGACTTCAGACAAAGAAAGTTTGGTAACAGCTGGTGGAGGCCAAAGCCCAAATACAGGGCCGGATCGACAGGGCAGCGGCCAGAGGGATTAGCCACCTTGGGGCCCCTTCTCTCAGCATCTCCCACTCGCTCGGGAAGGCAGATCAAGGAGAGAGGGCAGAGGGACCCCGAGTTAAGAGATTTATAGCAGCTGTTCCTTACCGCTGCCAGGTCTGTGGCCCTATAACTCCCCTCCCTCCCGAGTTCTCACTCCCACCCTGACCTGGCACCAGCAAAAGATCCCCCGATATCTCTTGACGGCACAGCCTCAGAGAGATGCAGTTACCAAGGAGGTCTTTCCTGAGGCCCTGGGCTGTCACGGGATTGGAGCCCGTCTCCCGTATCCTGCTCGGTCCAGGCTCCCACATCTTACCCGGCGAGGGATTGTGGGTGGCACAAATGTCCTCAAGCCCCTCTCAATCCTGGGACCAACCTCAGTCTGCCCTGAGCTGAGGACCCTGGCTGCAGACCCCAGTGAGAAGAGCACCAAGGGAGGGTCGGTGGGGCAGGGGGTGACATTGCCTACCACGGAGCTGGCCTTTCTCCACCAACCAGGGCAGCCCTCCTCAGGCTTCCTCACTGCTCGGCCATGGTCCTGGCTGGCAGCCCCTCCCTGTCCATGCAAGGGCCTCCTTATGAGGGAGGTGGGGACGGCGGGAGGGCAGAGTGGGTAGGGGCCACAGGGGCCGGCCCCCCAGGCCCCCAGTCAGCACCTGCGAGAGGAGCCGGGACTGCCCGGAGTGGAGTCGGGGGCCAGTGCTCACGACCTGCCCGAGCAACTGTGTTTGGCTTCTCTGAACCCTCCCTGCCTCTCCCCTCTACCTTCTCACCTTCCACTCCTCCTACTGTCCCCTCACTTCTCCTCCCACGCTCCTGCTGCCCTCCAGGGGCCCCCAGCCCCCTTGCCCTGTGAAATTGCTCTTCAAACAAGCTGGACCCAAGAAAATTACCCCGCCTCCTCCTTACTGACCAGGCTTCGCTGTCCAGAGCACCGCCTCTCTGCACTGGACAGGCGACTTTCTTGCCCGGGAAGATGTCCAGGCTCAACACCTCGGGCAGCTCCAGCCTTCCTCCAGCACCCCACTGGGGCCATCCCCACACACCTGCTGCCCCTTGGGGTCTTCAAGGCAAGAAGAAGGGAGGTGGGTCCGGCGGGGGTGGGCGGTGGCTGGGGGAGAACTCACCTGTCTTGGGTTCAGTGTAGGAGCAGGGGAGGCAGGTTTCTTCTAGGCCTCCTGGCTTTCTCTCACCTCCTCAGATCCCAGACACGTGCAGGCCACTGGCCTGACGGTCCAGGAGCCCTGCTCCCTGGGGGGTGCACTTTGTGGAGCCAGTCAGTGGGCCCAGGAGGTGGGTGTAAAGAATGGGGTGTGGGGGTGAGGCTAGATAGGAATCAGAGGCTGGGTAGGGAGTCGGGACACAGGGCCAGGTGGCAGGAGCAGAAAGGTCAAGGGAACTTCAAGGAAATCTGGTCTAGCCTACTTTTCCCATAGTTCCCACAGGCAGCCAGGAGCCCAAAGGCACATTTGTATGAGCTACGGCTGCCGTTTGCTCCAGCTGCGTGAGCACCGCTGGTGTCCATCCATGCCGCCTCACTGACATCGCTTGCAACCCCTTCTGAGACCAGGTGGAGGCCAACTGAGTAAACTCCTTCGTTGGGCTGTCCCGTGGGGCACAGCCCGTGTCCCGTGGCCCCACAGCCATCCCGTGGGGCAGCCACTATTACTCCCACCTGACAGATGCGGGCGTGAGTCCGTGGGGACTGAGCACTTCTCTCTTTATACATGGTACTGTGACTTGGCACCTCCCAGCCCCTCAGGTCTCCCCTGCTGCCCACACCTGTCACCACTGCCGAGGCCACCCACTGACCCAGCCCCTTGGAGGTGCCAGCCCCACAAGGGCCCTGGGTGGCACGGATGCCTGCAGCCTGGAGGTGCAGGAACCCGCCTCAGCACCATGCTTTCCCCTGTATTTGAGTTTGCTCCACTGGAAATGTGGGTCTCTGTCCTGCTCTGTTCGCACTGTACGTGAGGCCCTGGGCAGCGCTTGGTGCCCTCTGGGCCCCGGTCTCCTCTTCTGTGCTCCGAAGGGGTGAGTCATCTCTCAGGGCTTTTCTAACCCCACGGTGTCTGGATTCTACGATCCCCTGTCCCCATCTCACCCCTCAGCCTGGCTTGGAAGGTGGATGGTGGAGAAACAGAGGTGGATTCCAGGGGCTACTTTGACGAGTAGAAACATAATTCATGGAGGACATTTGGGCAGAATGAAGGATGTGGCCGTGTCTCCTCCCTGCCTCCTCTGGAGTTGGTGTCCAGGGCCTCTGAGAGACTTGGTCCGGCCTCCTCACCCAGCAGGGCCCCCGCCAGGCTGCCTCTTGCCTCACATATGACCCTCTGTGTGGGGTACCCCCCAGCAGCACTGAAGTGCTGACACTTCAGGCCCAGAGCTCTGGCAGGAGCTGTGGGAGTCAGAGGCAGGAAGAACCTGCTGCCCCAGAGCAGAGAGACCTAGGCCCCCACCAGTGTCACTGGTCCTAGGTGCTGAGACCCTAGCTGGGCAGTCACCCCCAGACCCTTCTCCTGAACTCCAGAGCTAGAGCGAGAAGGAAGGGCTCCTCAGTTCTGGTGGCGGCCAGAGACCTCACTGTCCCTCTGGAAGATCCTGGGTGGGCTCTGGTCGGACTGGTCCCCAGCAGAGTCACACTCAGGTGCCTGGCTAGGGAGGAGAGGTCAGGAGGGATGAGGAGGCTCACCCTCCCCCAGTCTGGGGCCCCACTCAGCTGCTGAAAGGTGGGAGAGGAGAATCTGGCAGGGGGCGCCTCCTGAGCAGGGATCATGCAAACGAGGCAGGGGAAAGGAGCCCAGCATTAAATGTCAGGAAGAGCCCAGGGCAAATCGGCTTGTGCAAAGTTTGCTTTGGGAAGAGTGGTTCTACCTGACAGGCTGCTGGCTAGGCTGGGGTGCAGGGTGGGGTGAAGAAAGGGAGGGGGTGGGGCTGGGGCAGGGTCCCAGACCAGGTTTGAGCCCCAGCCCCTGGCCCTCTAGCTCTGGGACTGGTGTAAGTCACTTGGCTTCCTCAGAGACTCAGTGATCCTGTCTGTTAAATGGGCTGTCAAGAGCATGCTTTAAGGAGCTATAAAGATTGAGGGCATGAAGGTGGATGAAAGTTCCGTGTGAACTGAGATGGGCTTAACATTCAGGAAGGTGGCACCTGGGAGCAGATGAGGGGATGGGGTAGGAAGAGGAGAGGGAATGGCAATGGGGTGAAGAATGAGGGTAACAAAGGAAGAAGTAGGGGGTGATGGTCGGTGGAGCCTGGGGAGGAGTTGAGGTTGGCAACGAGGGAGGCCTGGGCCTTACCTGAGGTCATCCTGCCCTCTAGGTCAGTCTTGGGCAGCTACTGGCCTCACTCCCCCCTCTCTGGCCTCTAGGAGGAGCCAGAGCCAAAGCCAGAGCCGCCCGCCTCTCCAGACCTGAGCCTAAGGGTCAAGGCTGGGAAAGCACACATCTTCGAGCTCTGGCAAATCCAGCCAGCTAGCCAGCCTCCACCAACTCCTATACAGCCTGCAAAACCCAGCTCCAGATGATCCCTTCCAAGAAAGCCTCCTTTAACGGAGGAGACCACCTTGTCTAACCTTCTCATTACACAGACAAGGGCTACAGGGAGGAAGAGTGACTTGGCCAAGGTCACACACCATGGGCCTTAAACCCATCCCTTCTTGCCCTCCACCCAGAGCATCTTTGTCTGCAGGTCAATCTGAAACGACTTTGCAGATTACACTCAAGCCTCACCAAGTCGCCTGAGGAAAAAATGGGGCTCTGACTGTTTCAGGGCTATTAGCTTTACACCTGCACTGACCTCAGTGGTAAAAAGTGGGTTCTCCTGGTTTTCCTGCTTATTGCCAACATCGCAATTTTAGATCGCCAACTGAGCGAACACCCTGTTCCCTCAAGCTTGGTGGACAGAGAGGCCCTGTCTCATTCAGGGGGTCCTTGTGAAAATCGAATGGCATCTCATTTATATCTCATTTTATAAGTGGCATTTTATCACAGGTTGACTCACAGTAAGCAGGTCTAAGAGGGATTGAGTTTTGGTCTCTGGGGCCCCCCATAGTGCCTGGGGCAGAGGAAATTATTGTCATTTCTCAAAGGAGAGGGTGGCTCCCCATCCTGAGAGACCATCTCTGCTACACCTCAACCTTTCCAGGGGTCCCGAGTCTGTAAGTTTGGGGTAATGAGCCCCCACGCTGGGAGTCCTCGGCTCCAGCCCCACCCCCAGTTGGGCTAGGGCTTGGCACAGGTCCACACATATGCTGGGGAGTCTCCTGCCCATCCCATCTGCCACCTCAGGCCCCAGGGCAGCCTGATGCCTGTTTGTTTTGTTACTCAGTGGAGCAGCTGGTGCTGGGGAGATGCAGCTTTATTGGGGATTCCTGTGAAGCTGTTTATTGGGGTGGTGGGGGCAGGAAATGAGGCCTCGTCCCAGCCTTGGCCAAGGAAAGGGAGAAAGGCCATACTGTCATACAGGGGACAGGCCTGTGGCCTGGCTCTGGGCCTGCCCACTCCCCAACACACACACACAGATGCCCATGCACCTGCAAGCACATACCCATACACACACACACAGGAATGCACATACATACATACCCCTTGTCCAGCTTCAGGGGGACCCCCCAACATCCAGACCGTTCAGCTCTCTATCCCATCATTACCACTGTCACTTCCCTCTCTCCACAGAAGGCATCTGGCAAATCTTAGGGGGGTCTTCAGGGACATCCCATTTCCCTGCTAGTGCACTCAGACTGGGGCCCACAGGCCATTTGCTTCCCTGGGTCCCTGAACCCCCAGCGGTTAGCTCTGCAGCTCCCCAGACCACCTGGGTCCTGCACCCACCACTGCCGCAGCCCAAGCCCTGGCCCTGGGCCTGTCCCCACTGCTCCCAGCCTGAGCTTGGCCCCGAGCCTCCAGCCCTCAGCAAGCCCCTGGACACAGTGGCCTGGCCCCAGGCAGACCCTTCCCTTGGCAGAGCAGCTGCAGCTGGCAGAGCAGAAAGGTCGCCTGTGTTTTACTAGCCAAGCAGAACTGGCCGTGTCTTAGGGGCCGAGGCTCTGCACCTGCAGAGCCGCCTCCCTCAGGCTGCACAGCCCGGGCTCAAGGTGTGGCCTTGGGGGCTCATGCAGGCTCTGGGGTCCACCCAGGGAGGCAGATGGGTGGCAGGGGCAGGGGCTTCTGAGGGTGAAGGACCCAGAGCAGAGGGCCAGCAATGCCTGGGAGGCCAGTTCTGAGCTCACAGACCATGCCTCCAAGTCCTGCTCTCCCGTCACCCACCTCCCCACAGCTGCGAGGAGGACACCCCCGCAAGGCACTCAGTGTTCCCACCAGACTCACCCGTTAGCTGCCTCGTGCCAGGGAGTCGTCCACCGCAGCGCCAACCTCAGGGGAGGCCAGGAGAAGGCGGAGGCAGCGTGGGCCACTGCTGGGGTTCAGCCAGGCATCTGGGGGACCAGTGGGACAGGAGGCCAGCAGGGCTGGGGGCAGAGGTGGTGCTCGGGTGGGCCGCTGGGGACCTGGCCACCCTCAAGGGGTGGCCCTCTGAGATCCCGGGGCCTTGTGCCCTGCAGGGAGCCCTCTGCCCCCAGCCCCAGGGCCACCTGTTGGCACGGTGGCAGGACCTACTGAAGGGGCTTACATGGAGGCTGTGGTGGGCTCAGGGCAGTGTGGACACGGGCAGAGTGCAGGAATGTGCTGGGAGGAAGTCAAGCAGCCGTGAGATGAAGAGTTGGCCAGACCTGATTTCCCATTATAAGTAATCCTTCCTTATTTACCTGAACAAATACGCTCCCTGCTTACCTCAGACCACAGGCGGGCTCCTAGTTAACCCTTGCAGGCCTCCTTCTCCTCAAAGGGGGAGCCACACTCTCGCCGCTAGACAACCCACTCACTCATTCACTCATTAATTCACTTACACACTCATGTTCATTAGTTGATGCATAGTTACTGAGCTTATCTAGTATGTGCAAGGCACAGGGGGTACATCTAGAGGGACGTGGGGTAGGGCCCTGATAGGGAACAGCCAAGATTGGGGAACAGACAAGCAAGCTCTGTGGAAAGTCAGAGCCACCCATGCCTCCTCTCCAACGGAGGTCTGTGGAAGCACCCAGCAAGGCAAGTCAGAGAGGACTTCCTGGAGGAGGTGCCATCTGGCTCTCCAGGCCTGGGATGGAGGGAACTTCAGAGAACCCTGTGGAAAAGGACCAGAAGCTCGTGAGCCCACTCACTGCGTGTGGGGCCAGTGTTGTCCGTGTCCCCCCCGGCCTGGTGCAGGTCTAGCGTGCAGTGGTGCTCAGGAACGATTGGAAGCTCACTGAGCCGGGGGTGGGGGTGACAGGCAGCAGCAGCTTGCTCCCCAACAGCCTCTGAAGGATGCAGGTGAGGAGGTACCCATGCTTGGCCCCTCCACCTCCATGAGTCCCAGGAGGACCGCAGAGCCGAGCTCTCCACTTCCTCCTCATCCTGCCAGGTGGGTTGCGGGATGTCCCGGGAGGGCAGGGGCTGGCTCTTCCTTCCTTTGGATCACCCTGGGAAGGCACCAAGCCCCTACTACCCCCGTTCTATCAGATGAGGGCATCTTAGATGATGCTCACTGTTGTTTTCTGATTTCAAAAGGAACCATGTGGCTGCTCACAGTGAGAGTATTCTGGGGCTGCAGGAAGATTCCAAGGCCCTCGGCACTGGCCCTCTCACCGTAACGGAGGCCCCAATTCTCCAGCATCTGCTTGGACTCCTCATCCTGGAGAGCCCTGTGCTTGGCTGTTATGGTCGCCGGCACCTTGGTAAGGATATTTCCATAGTCAGTCCCCAGAAAAAGTGGAAGCAGCCTGGGCTGGAGATAAAGATAGGTCTTTAGGCAAAAACCTAAAATGGCTACGGGCGACCAGCCCAGCCCACCAGGGCCAATAAAAAGAAAGACCTGTCTCTGCCTGGGTGGCTCAGCAGTTGAGCACCTGTCTGCCTTGGGCTCAGGGCGCGATCCCAGAATCTGGGATCGAGTCCCACGTCGGGCTCCCTGCATGGAACCTGCTTCTCCCTCTGCCTGTGTCTCTGCCTCTCTCCCTGTGTCTCTCATGAATGAGTAAATGAAATCTTTAAAAAAGAAAAAAAGAAAAGAAAAAAGAAAGAACGAAAGAAACAAAGAGACAAAGAAAGACAGACCTCTTTCGTCCCAGGCAGGACCTCCTCCAGAATACCTTTCATACCCCATTCCCCTGCCTGGCAGGCAGCCTTCCTCTCCAGTCTCGCAGAATCTTGTGCCCTTCTCTGCACTGTGACGCAGTAGTAATAATGACCACTGCTCATTATTAAGCACCTACTAGGTGCTGCTTGACACTCAGGAA
Source organism: Canis lupus dingo (assembly GCF_003254725.2). Lineage (NCBI taxonomy): Eukaryota > Metazoa > Chordata > Mammalia > Carnivora > Canidae > Canis > Canis lupus. The sequence continues at coordinate 3,927,654 of NC_064254.1, forward strand.
ATAAGATATTGATCATATTATATATATATAATATTATATACATATATATAAAATATGTACTATAACATTGGTAAGTACAAGGACTACCCCCAAAAATGCTCGTTCTTTCTTTCTTTCTTTCTTTCTTTCTTTCTTTCTTTCTTTCTTTCTTTCTTTCTTTCTTTTTTTTTCTTTCTTTCTTTCAAGATTTTACTTATTTATTCATGGGAGACACAGAGAGAGAAAGGCAGAGACACAGGCAGAGGGAGAAGCAGGCTCCATGCTGGGAGCCCAACGTGGGGCTCGATCTCAGGACTCCAGGATCATGCCCTGGGCTGAAGGCGGCGCTAAACCGCTGAGCCACCCAGGGACCCCCAAAATGCTTTTTCAGTGGATGGGGTGTCAGAAATAGTCACCCCTATTGTCCATTTTCCCTATTTCCTCAGAAACAAGCCCCTAATTTTTGCCTGGGAACTTGGTTACCTGGAATAAAGACTATCCAGACTCCTTCGCAACCAGACTGTGTGTCCAGGTCCAAGTTTCATGTGCCAGTTTCTAACAATATCTCTTAAAGGTAAACAGGCATGTACCATTTGCTCCCTTCTTCTGGAACCTTCCTCCATCTTGCTGCCTGGAATGCAGCTGTGATGGAGGGAATTCTGGTTGCCATTTTGGACCATGAGGACCAGGTGGTGGATCAGTGAGCTGGATGGAGCCCAGGTCTCTGAGGACTGCATAAAACCTCCATACTGGCTCTGCACTGCGTGTCTTGGTAAATTTATTAGAGAAATAGACCTTATGCTTTTTGTTAAGTGTGGTCTTTAATATTAAAAGCCAACTTTGATCCTAGCTGAGACAAGAAAATAGGCAGATGAAGATAGAACACACTTGGGGCACCTGGGTGGCTCAGTGGTTGAGCGTCTGCCTCTGGTTCAGGTCGTGATCCCAGGATCCAGGATCGAGTCCCATGTCGGGTTCCCTGCATGGAGCCTGCTTCTCCCTCTGTCTCTGTCTCAGCCTCTCTCTCTCTCTGTGTCTCTCATGAATAAATAAGTAAAACCTTTAAAAAAAAATTAAAAGAGACAGAACCCTCTTCCAGCCAGAAGTGATATCCCATGGCTGAGTGGCATTGAGAAGGCACCTGGTTGTGCCACAGACAATCTTGGCCTTGGGAAGGCTGGCCTTTGAATGCCGGATAGCCTTACTCTGGTTGCAAGGGAGCACCTTGTAGGTGTCTCCAGGGATGGGTGGACTTGAATGGATGGACCAGGCTAAGCTGTGCTGAGGGTGGACAGTGATTCTATCTGCCCAAGCCTAGAGTATGTGCCTCTGGAAGCTGGGAAGTTCCAAGAGGGAACCAAGAGAAGACTTTCCATCTGCTCAGCTGGGGCTCACATGGGTTAAGGTACTAAGAGGTGACTCTGAGTGACTTCAGAGGTGGGCTCAAGGCAGATTTGGTGGTCACTCAGGACATTCTGCTGCGTTCCAGGGGAAGGGAGGCCCAATTATAAACTATCTGTACCCCGTGAAGGGACTCTGGGGAACACACACCTCTCAACACTTTGATCCATCCAACATCATGCTGTGGCACCAACTCAGAAATTGACCCAACTATACAATCAGGTTCTTTCACTTTCCAGCTTCAGGACTTTGTCTAAGTGTCTGAAGCCTGCTGAAACCCCCTCTCCCCATCCCCAGAGAAGTCTCAGAGCCACTGTGGGAAGAGATATAATATTGGTGAATGTGTTCTGTGAATCGAGACACCTGTCCCGATGTCTTGCTGCACCAACCACAGCCCCCCTATTTGATGTGTGTCATCTAACTCCTCATAGCAACCTCTCCATAGATATTGCTATGTCCATTTTCCAGGTGAAGAAAATGAGGCTGGAATGTGAGAAATGTCTTGCCCAAGGTCATGCTGAGAAGCAGACTCAAACTCAAATCTGGAGTTTCCTTGATTGTGCTGTGCCTGGTAGGACCCTGTTACTATCCCTTGTCCCCTCAGGGTCAAGTCTCAGGTCCGGGGCATGAGTCACTGGGTCCACTGGGCCATGGCCCTCCCCCCTCTGGCTGGTGTCCTCCTCAACTCTCCTCTGGCCAGTTCCCATCAGGTGAAACGTACCTTCTTCATCCACATACCACCCACCTGTTGTGGGCACCCTCCAGACCTGAGGCCTGATGCCACTTCTTGGGGTTCTTCTCCAACTCACTGAGATAGTGTATTCTCTCTTGCCACTGGGAGCTCTGAGCCCCAGCCCCAGGGACAGTATGCTGTGACAGCCCAGGACAAGACCCCAGTAGGAGCCTCTGCTGAGTCAACACCCGGATGAACCAGTAACATCCTTTGTCTGTTGCTCAAATGGATTTACGTTGAGTTTCTTCTACTTGGGATTACTCCTCATCCTTCAAGCCCCATCTCAAGAGCTGGCACCTCCAGAAGGTTTTCTCGTGTTCCCTCCAGCCCTTGCAGACTCCCCATTTCCCATTTCCCTGTACTCTAATGTCTCCCAGTGGTTCTTTTCTCCCTAAGATTCTCACCTGTCCAGGGCAGGGGCCCCTGAGCTGTGACAGCACAGGAGCCTGCACACAGATTATGGGTCCTGGTGCCAACAGCCTGAGCCCTCTCCCGGGGTGCTCCTGCCACCACTCACCCATCACCCATCTGAGAGTGAGAGCACCTAGTGGGGGCAGGGCCCATTTACTAGCAGGGTGACGGGAAGCCGGCTCAGGCCCCTCTGGGCCTCGCTTACCTCCTCTGTTGTGTGGAGATCGTACTTGCCCTGCTGACCTTGTGGATAGAGCACCGAGATGTGTGAGTGGCCGCTGACATTGGCAGCTGGAAGTACTGTGGAAAGGGCAGTCAATGTTGGTGGGTCGGTTGGTCAGAACGTCCCCTTCCTAGCTTTCTTCCCCCATCCTCCCACCTGGGTCCTCCTAGGAACTGCAGCCTTGGGGTGACGGCAGGGTCAAGGCTGGGCCTCATGCCAGCCAGAGAGATGGGGCTGTCCCTCCCAGTTGACACAAGGCCCTGAGAAGGAGGGAAGACTGCCCTGATGAGGTGTAGAGAGCCTGGGGCTGGTCCCTCAGATGGGACCGCAGGGGCTGATGGGCAGGAAGCCTGGCCTGCCACCCGCCAGAGACCATGCAGTTTTCGTGGCACAGTGGGAGACTCTGAGACCAGCGACGCTGGGGAGCAGACCCAAGGACACACAAAAGGACTGGGATAGGAGTCCAGCCTCCGGGATCCCTGGGTGGCGCAGCGGTTTAGCGCCTGCCTTTGGCCCAGGGCGCGATCCTGGAGACCCGGGATCGAATCCCACGTCGGGCTGTGGTGCATGGAGCCTGCTTCTCCCTCTGCCTCTCTCTCTCTCTCTCTCTCTCTCTGTGACTACCATAAATAAATAAAAATTAAAAAAAAAAAAAAAAAAAAAGGAGTCCAGCCTCCAACTGTGCTCCTGTGTGGTGTGTGCCAGCTCATCTAATCTTTTTTTTTTTTTTTTAAGATTTTATTTATTTATTTGAGATAGAGACAGAGAGCACGAGCAGGGATGTGGGGCAGAGAGGGAAAAGCAGACTCTCCACTGAGCAGGGAGCCCAATGTGGGGTTTGATCTCAGGACCCTGGGATCATGACCTGAGCCCAAGGCAGATGCTTCACCCACTGAGTCACCCAGGTGTCCCTAGCTCATCTAATCTTAATAAGTCCAGCACCTGAGTGCTCTGTTGGCCTTCTTGTCCACAGATGAGGAACAGGGGCTCCTTAGGCATCGCCAAAGTCAAGGCTAGAAAGTGGCAGACGCAGGACTCGGGCTGGGTCTGTTGGAGTCTTTCCAGGATACCATGCTTTAGCCAAATAGTGGACAAGGAGACCAGGAACGGCGTGGGGTGGCAACTATGTCCTAAGCGACCACACAACTAGGCATTTCCACTAACTAGAGCATGTAGGATGCCACCTCGGTCCAGGGGAGGACTGTTGGGCACCCCTGAGCCGTGACATGTTTCTCTGTTCAACTGGCACACATTTCTTGAGCACCTACTCTATGCCAGGCTCCGTGTGGCCAGAAATAGCCTGTCGTCAAGGAGCTCATGGACTGGGGGCCACAGTGTCTCTCTGTCTCAGAGGGCCCCGATGCCCCTAGCAGCCCTCCGAAGGCTAGCCATCTGTGGGGCTACTGGATTCACAAACACCTATTACATGCAATGAGCTATAATGCGTGGCCCTCTCCATTCTACCCAGCTTGGGGCCTGGTTCCCCAGACTCTGGGCTTCCTCACCAATGCTCCTGCTCCTCTTCAGATGGACGCCTCAGAAAGAGACCCCAGACCCCTAAGGGGGAAGTTGAGTGGATAGGTTGTATGTCACCTCCTTCCCTGTGGTTTCAGTCACCCACCCCCATCATCCATTCACAGCTAGGATCCCATGTGAGGAGGCTTCACCCCTTCCCAGGGCCCCCTCAGGGTCCCCAGAGTTTCCTGTGAACTGAGCCAGAATGGGCTCTTGCCAGAGGTGGTCTCCAAGCCTGAGGAACCCTGCAGGCTTGCAGGGGGCAGAGAGGGTGTGCACTACACACACACACACACACACACACCATCCTCCCTACTGGTTCCAGTGATGATAGAGCAGGTTGGGTGTCCCCTTGGCCCGGTCCCTGCCACATCAATCCATTCGCTCCACAAATACGTGGCCTCCTGGTCTGCAGTGGGCCAGGCATGGTGGGTTTCACTGGGTTCACATTCTAAAGGGAAAAGACAGAGTCAACAGTAAAAGTAATAAATGAGCACATTATAATAGAACTCCAGAAGGTGATGAATGCCATGAAAAAGAGGGCCAAGGATGTCAGGAGCGCCGGGTGGGGCGTGGGGAGCAGTATTCAAGTCAGTGGTCAGTGCAGATCCCTTTGAGGTGAGGTTTGAGCACAAACACGGAGGCGAGGGCGCCGCCGTTATCTGTAAACATTCCGGGCCCCAGAGCTTGAGCAAAGGCCCCGAGGTGGGCTTGTGCCCTGGGTGCTTGTGGAGCAGGCAGGAGGCCGGTCCGGCTGGGGCAGAAAGAGAAGGCAGTGGAAGGACATGGGGCCAGGGAAGCGGTGTGGCTGGGGCCAGCGTTCAGGGCCTTGAAGGCCCAGCCTCTTCATTTCCCGGGACCTCACTTACCTGGGCTCCGGTGACCCGGGTGCCACCGCTTACAGCCATTATTTATTTGGTCATCTTAAGGGCCCTTCGAGGTGGCACCCCTAGCACCAGGGAGCCTATTTTAACCTGGGGGGGAGGGGGGAACTGAGGCACAGAGAGGGAAGCTGCGGGCAGGGCCGGGCGTGGGGCCGGGCCCTGGAGCAAAGCCCCGCTCCCAGCCACCGCAGGGCCCCCTCCCTGCTCGGGGCCGGGGCGGCGCGGCAGGTGTCCCTGGGCCGCTCTGGAGTGCCAGGTGCCCCCCCAGCCCGCGTCGTGGGGGGTGGAGGCGGAGGGGCCGCGGCGCCCGCACCCAGCGCTGCCTTTCCCCCCGTTAGCGCAGGGCCGGTAGAGCCTCACCAAACCGCAGCCCAGATAAGAGCACAATCGGAACCTGTTCTGCTCCAGCCGGCTGTGGGGCTGGGCGGCGGGCCCGGGGGCGGGGGGGGGGGGGGGGGCGCAGCAGCGGGGCGCTATCAGCAGCCCTGCCCACCCGTGCCCCAGGAGCCCCTTTGAAATTTACCCACCTTATCGGCGGGCTCCCCCAGGGCCGCCCGCACTGCCTTTGTGCCCAGCTGCGGAGGGTGCCTCTGAGGTGCCTCCCCCTGGCCCGGCCTCTGCCCCAGACCCCGTGCGGGGGGCCGGCAGGAAGGAGGACCTGGCCGTGGGAGTGCACAGGGCCACCTGCAGGGTGGGCGCCACCCCCCGCCCCCGCCACACACCCCTGCACCAAGCCCGCAGGACTCAGCGCCCTCACCTCTGTCTCCAGACCTCTCAGCCAGCGCCTCCTACTCGGTGCCGGGGGAGCACGGCCCCCACCTACCCCCCAACCCATGCCTGCCCCCCCCAGGCACGCCCTCAGCACATGTTTATTGAGCAGTTACTAGGGCCAGGCCCTGCACAGACCAATCTCATTCCTATGGAGCTGTCGTTCGCGGGCTGGGAGAGAGGAGAAACACACACAAATAAGTAGGACGTGGAGTGTGTCAGAGGTGACAAGTGCCGCTACGGGGCATAAAGAAAGCAGAAACAAAAAAAAAAAGAAGAAGAAAGCAGAAACACGGAAGTGCTGGGCACGATTGGTGTGTGCATGAGGGGGTGATGCTTGAATCAAGATCCGAAGGATCCTTCCTTGCTCCCCATCAATGCAGTTGTTAGAACCACAGACACAGGGCAGCCCAGGGTGGCTCAGCAGTTTAGCGTCGCCTTCAGCCCAGGGCCTGATCCTGGAGACCTGGATCGAGTCCCACGTCGGGCTTCCTGCATGGAGCCTGCTTCTTCCTCTGCCTCTCATAAATAAAATCTTAAAAAAAAGAACCACAGCCACAGAAGGGCAGCACCAGGAGGGCAGAGATCAACTGGTCCTACAGACTCCTTTATTTACTGAGGCTTAGAGAGGGCAGTGAGGGGCCCAAGGTCACACAGCACAACAGCAGCAGAGCCCAACAGGCTTAGAGCCCAGTGAGGACACTTCCCGCCCTTCCAGGCATCCCTTGCCTGGGCCACCAGCAGGCCCTGGGCAGGATGCTGTGGCCATTGCCGGGCACCTCGGGGGAGCGGGCTAAGCCTGGGCCGGCAGATGCTCAGGGCCATATGACACTGCCTTTTGCAGCCCGGGGCCTGCAGGGTCTTCTTGGAGGATGAGTGTCATGCCCCGGGCCCAGTGTCGCAGTCCTCCCGTCCAGTGTCGCGGTCCTCCCGCTCCCTCACCGCCCCCATGTAGTCCCTGTCTTCGCTGGACGTTGGAGTGCACCAGCTGCCCGACCTCAAGGCGTGCTCTTCTAGAAGCTGCCTTCTCCGGGGCGGGTCCAGCGCAGCCTCCCACTTTCTCTGTGGGCAGGTAGCACGTGGGCCGGGGGGGCCGGGTGGGCAGACTTGTGCCGGTCGGGCTCTGTGGGGACAGGTGACCGGATGGAAGCTGAAGGTGGCTCGAGCTGCCCGGCTGCTGGGCAGGCCATCTCCTTGGGGCCCGGCTTGTGGGCATCAGAGGCCCTCAGGCCACCGTTCCCATGGGACTGAAGAACCCGAGGCGGTTGGGAAAGAGTCTGGAGACCGAGTTCAAATTCCAGCTCTGCTGCACTCTCGTTACATGACCTTATTGGGCAAATCAGGCAAATCGCTTCCCCTCTCAGCCTGTTTCTCTCAGTAAGAGGGGAAAAAGGCCTCCTTCTTCAGAGCGATGTCATGAGGAGCAAATGAGGAGAGAGGAAGTGGGAGTGCCTGGCATGCAGGTGGGCCTGTCCACAGCGGGCTCTCTTCCCTGTGGCCCTCCACTAGACAATGGCCAGAGTTTAGGGAGCACTCCGCATGTGCCAAGCACTTCAGCGGCTTCTTTTTTAGGACTCACATTAATCGGATTTACGGTAAATCTGGGTTTATGACACACACTCACCATGCATGCGTGGCCCTCCTTTAATTTTTAATAATATAATGAACATGGTGAACCCACTGCCAACCCAGGGTCAATGTTATTACCAGCAGTGATACATGTATTAACTTACTTATTTCTCACATCAGTCCAATAGTTTATCTCTGAAGTCTCCCCCATTTTACAGGTGAGGAAACCAAGGCACGATTGAGGGTTTAGGGCACCTGCCCCACTGGGCAATGCTGGAGATGCACTGGGTGCTTTCTTCCAGTTGACTTCCATTCTGGGCCCCAGGAAGACGGAGCTCTGGACAATGATGCCATCACACAACCCCCACCCTGGCCCTGCCAGGTTGGGTAGCTCTCCTGAGGGGATTATAGCCACTGGCAGCTCCCTTTCCATGCGGGCCCCATCTTTCACCTGGGGGAGCTGTGAGGAGCAGCCTGCCTGGTCTGGGGGCTCCCTGCGTCCCGGGGCCTCCCCAGGCCAACTCTTGGCCCCTCAGGGGTTCTCCCCCCCAGCCCAGCTCAATGACACAAGAGCCTCGTGCTCCTAACAACCCTCTGATGCTCTTTCTTGGTGGTAGCCCAAAAAGAAAGAAAGAAATGAAATGAATGAATGAATGAGGATGCTAGAAGACGGAGAATGATATTAAAAAGAAAAATGGAGGAGGGAGAGATGGGAAGTGGGCAAGGTGGGACTCAGCATTGAAAGCTGCCCCTCTGCTACCGCCTCACCCCTCCGGTGGTGGATGGGACCTTTACATCCTACTGTCTGGGCCCTGACCCTGAGACCCTGCTCCCTCCTCTTTGGGGACTTCCCAGATGCCAGGACAGCCACAGAGTTCCCCAGAACCTCTTTTTTTATTTTTTAAAAGATTTTATTTACTTATTCATGAGAGACACACACACATAGAGAGAGAGAGAGAGAGAGAGAGAGAGAGAGAGAGAGAGGCAGAGACACAGGCAGAGGGAGAAGCAGGCTCCATGCAGGGAGCCCGATGCGGGACTTGATCCCAGGACCCTGGGATCATGCCCTGGGCTGAAGGCAGACGCTCAACCACTGAGCCACCCAGGAATCCCTCCCATAATGTCTTAAAATGAATAGAGCTAAAGCCACTCCAGGGGCCTGGGGTGAGGGCGGGGCACCCCTGCTGGGCAGGAGCACCATCAGCTGGGAAGTGCCAGGTGCTTGGCCTGCTGCTGGGAACAGCCAGCCCCCACATGGGCTTGGGGAGGGCTTGGCAGAGTCAGGGGTAGGCTGAGATTGAAAATTCTGGGGCCCGAATCTTTTCAGCAGTATTTAGATGCAACATGGGGTGCAGGAGCTTTCTTCCTCACACATGTGGGTCTTGACCTACATGGGGAACTGGTCACTCTTGAGAGTGTGCTGAAAGCTATAGATTCCTCACCTCTGAACACACACAGACACACACAAGCACACCAATTCCAGGGGCTCCCAGAGCCTCTGAAACCCCTCCATGAACCCCAGAATAAGAGTCTCTGTCCTGGATGGAGGGTAAATGCTACCAGAATTGCCTGATCCACCTCACAGCAAAACATTTGGCATATAGTAAGTCCTTGCTATGTGTTTATTCCCCCAAATCAAAGGACATCAGCTTATCAGATGAAGGAAAGGGGAGCCATGGGAACTCATACTGGATCCAAGTCAGAGTCGGGGAAGGGAAAGGAAGTGGGGGGCAGGGGAGGCTGTTCCTCCATTGCTTACTATCCTCCCATGGCTCCCCATGGCCCTCAGAGAAAGCGGAGCCCTGCTGGCTCTGCCCCGTTGCCTGTCTTGCTCCTGCTTGCAACCGCACGTGCAGATTCAGCTCGAGGAGCTGCCGGCAGCTCTCCTTAAACACTTGCTTCTTCCAGCGTTGACTGAGCATCTGTTGTGTGCCACACTGTTCTAGATCCTGGGGCCGCCGCAGGGAGTGAAACAGGCCTTGCCCTTGCGGGGCTGATGGGGCTGATGGGGCTGATGATGGCTCTCTCTTCCTGGCTTGCTACGGGCACTCGTCCTTTGTGTTCAGAATCCCTGTGCATCATCTCTCCCCTGAGAAGCATTCCCCGATCCTGCCCTTCGCAGGACCCTGAGATGACAGCACACGTCCCACCATACCAATTGTCCTTCTTCTGGTCTGTCTCCTGCCCTGAGCAAGGAGTACATGGAGAGAGGGCTTTGTCTTATTTGCCCAGCACATAGCTGTGCATGGAATAAAAGGATGGATGGATGGATGGATGGATGGATGGATGGATGGTTGGATGGATGGATGGATGGATGGATGGATGGATGGATGGAATTTGTTGGGGATGGGGCTATCAACCAGGAAGTGGGATGGGAACAGGGGCTGAGCTGAGGTAGGTCTGGGAATGTCCCTGGGTTGGACAGAGGGTGTGGGGAAGGTGCAGGGCTGGGTTCCCTTCTCTTGGTTCCCATGTGAGACCTAATTGCCCCGACAACAATGGCCATAGGCGTGTGGGAAGGAAGGTCAGGGAAGGGGTGACAGAGAACAGGATTTGTTTCCTCATCTGGGGTTTCCAGCCACTCTACCCCACCTGGCACTCCAGTCAGAGGCACCCTTCCCCTGAAGTGACTTAAGCCCTGCCGAGCAGGGAAGACTGGAGGCAGGGTGGGCAGTACAAGACACCACCATCCCCCCACCCCATGTGGGGCCTCTGGGGGTTAGGGATAGTGAGCTCTTACCTCCCTGGGTTGTGACCTCTGTGTCACCAGTGCCAGGAGGGGCTGAGACATTGTCTGCCCCACACTCAGAACTCAAGACAGCCTCACAGAGAATACGGGGGCTGCCTGGGGTGGCATAGTGGGCCAGGGCTTGACTCAGGGCCCCTGCTGTCTTCATTCTCAGCCAAGGTCTACCCAAGCTCTGCCAAACCATGGAGGAGTTTCTTTGAGAATCACCCCTTCCTAGTGGAAGGGCAAGCTGCCTTCTGAGGGTCCCTACCCAGTTGGAGAAGAGCAGAGGCGAGGCCTATCCCTGGGACACCAGTGGGGAGCAGAAACAGGGTTGAGGGTTGGGGGGAAGGGGTAGATCTCTCTCCTTCCCACCATTCCAACACTGTGACTGCCTCCCCTACTTCCTTCCCCGCTAGGGCCGCCCTCCTTTGGCTGCCATCTGGAGGATAAGAAAGGAGAGAGGGAGAGAGAACAGCGGCTGGGGAGGGGTGCTGTTCTTAGGTGTGCAAGGACCATAAAATTCCCATTTTATGGGTGTTGTGTGAGTGCAGATGCTTCTGCTCCACGCAACTATGGATCTCAGAGCTGAAGGAGCTTCTGGCTAAACTAGTCTAATGATTCGTTTTACAGGGATTTGGCAAAGGCCCAGAGTGGAAAAATAGTCCCTGAAGGTCACACAGCACCAACTGCTCAGTTTCTGGACTGTTTGCTCTGGTACCAGGCATTCTCCCCTGTGCTTTACCCGTATTAACTCCTGAATCCTTTCAGTAACCTTAGGAGGGGGGTGCACTATTATAATCCCCATTTTACAGATGGAGAAACTGAGATACAAAGAGGTCAAGATGGTGGCCTGGAGTCAACAGGTTGAATAGCAGTGCTGACCTTTGAGCCGAGGCCGCCTGTCTCAGTGCCTCAGGCAGACTCCCAAGGAGTCTTAGTCAGGGGGCCTGGGTGGCTTAGTCAGTTGAGCATCTGCCTTTGGCTCAGGTCATGATCCCGGGTCCTGAGATCGAGCCCCACATCTGGCTCCCTGCTCAGCAGGGAGTCTGCTTCCCCCTCTGCCTCTAGCTCTACCCCCTGCTCATGCTCGCCCTCTCTCTCAAATAAATAAATAAAACTTAAAAAAAAGGGGGGAATCTCGGTCTGTCCTTGGTTCTCCCTGCTGTGTGACTTCAATTCAGTTTTTTATGGTCTCTGTGCATTTATTCTAATAAATATATTAATCACATTACTATGCGTTTATTGGACGCTTTCTGTGATCTGCGAATAAACGCCCTCTCTACATAACGTCCTTCCCCTTCGCACAATCCCGTGGGTAGGTAGCATGACCTCCGTTTGCAGGCGAGGAGACCAAGGCCCAGAGAAGTTAATTGATTGAAAAAAGATAATAAAAGAAAAGAAAAAAGAAAAAAGAAAAAAAGAAAAGCAAAGCAGTTAATTGACTTGCCAGTTCACACGGCCGACTGTACTGGGTCGTGAGTCGTCCTAGGAAGTCGTTCTGTCCAGCCCCTCCCTCCGCCTTTGGAGGCCTCCTGCCATGCGTGCCCTTCGCTGGCCCCAGCCGCCTGCGCCCTCCCGCCCCACTGATGACCCTTGCCCTCTCCTGCCACCCGACGCCACTCCTGCGTCATGTCAGGGAAGCCAGCATCCCGCGCCCAGTCTGGGACGTGGTTGGCAGCGGCTGCAGGAAGCGGCCTCCGGGCATCTCAGGTGTCGCCCCACCGGCCTCGCTCCCTCCCTCCTCGGCCTCCTGGGCCTCCCCTCGGGGCGCCCAGGGCGCTTGGCAAGGCCCCCAGGGCAGAAGGGGGGTCCGCGGGGCTGCGGGGCTCAGGGCAGGGGCGCAGCGGCCAGGCCCGGAGGGGGCAGCTAGGATGCAGCCGGCGGGGAGGGAACACACATGCTGAGCAAACCACAACCCCAGGCGGTGCTGTGCTCGGTGCTTCTCACTTGGGAGGCAGGGAGCGAGTCATGGGGGAGTGGCCTCCCCTCCCCGGGTGTCAGGACGACTGTGGGTGGAGGTGAGGAGGGGCCTGGCTCCTCAGATCCAGCGGAGGAGAGCCCGTAGTGCGTGCTGTGAGAGGGGCCTGGGCCCTGCTGGGCCCTCACAACCCTGTGGGGGTCCTCTGGGTCCTCTTCTGATTCCCATTTCGGAGATAAACCAGCTGAGGGGGCAGAGGGAAGGCAGCCTGCCTGTGGCTGAGCCAAAGCAGAGCTGATTGGAAGGGGGCTGGCCAGGGTGACTGGGAAGTCGGGGGTGGGGGGTGGGGGGTAGCACCAAAGCAGGGGGGCCGGGAGCCGAGGGAGCTCAAGACCTAGCTCTGCCTTGGACTTGCTGTGCAACCTCCACACGTTCCTTTCTCTCTCGGGGCTTCAGCCCGGTCTTCTGAAAGCCAAGCGGCTGGATTAGACCGTCTGGCTCTCCCAGTACCTGCCCACCAGCCCTGTGGTTGTGGGGAGGGACTCCCAATCTTCCCCTCACTGGATTTATTCTCCATCGCCATCCCCGACACTGCCACTCTGGTCAGGTAGACCCTTTACGTATGTCGTTTCATTTCATCCCCCCACACCCTTGAGAGGACCCTTTCATTTCCAGTTTAGGGCTGAAGAAACTGACACCCAGAGAAGGGAAGTGGGCAGAAGGAGGAGCCTGACCTCCATGCCTCTGCCTCTCCACCTGGGTTAGGTGGTCACCCAGCCCCGTGGAGACCAGGACCACCTCCAGCCCAACAGACCCAAGGGCGGCCAGTTTCAGGATGGGGTGCCTCTCACTCCTCCTGGGGCTGCTCAGGCCTCAGCAGGGATGGGGCACGGGGGTGCTGGCAGCCCATCCACACGCAAGGGCTGGCTGTATGCATTGTGGTAACAGTTGCTCTTTCTCTGAGCTGCTCCGTCTGGGAGCTTCCCTGCGTGCCCTCTGGGAAGAGGCCCCATTCTCACTAAGTGGACAAAATACCAACGAGACCGTGCACAGACCCTCAAAATTCTCAACACTTTATATATTTTAACTGTTGAAGTCGCACATCAAGCCTAGGAGGCGGGCACTATCACCAAACCTGTTCTACAAATGAGGAAACTGAGGCAGAGGACAGGTTACATGACCTCCCAGGGAGCGCAGCTGGCACGCACAGAATGAGGATTTAAACCCTGGCAGCTTGGCTCCAGAACCACCATGCTCTACCCCCTCCCGATGTGCACAGGAAACAAAGGAAAACAATTGTGGACAGGCAATCTGTAATTACCAATTTACCTGTACGGGACAGACTCTCCCTGCCCGAGAGAAGGGAGTGGGGAGCAGATCAAAGTTTCCCAGAAGAAAGCCTGAGTCCTGGTGACCGGGGAATGGGAAGGGGTGGGTCAGGGTCGAGGCCTGGGTCTTCTGGTGACGGGGTTTGACCCTGGGTCTCTGTCCCCTAGGCACCAGGCCCTCTTCTTCCAGCCCCCGCCTGGCCCCACGCCCACCCTGACACTCCCATTGCACAGAGGGCAAAACCAAGATTCACCGAGGGTGGAGGGTGAGTTCCTGGGGGCCCAGGAGGAGGGGCTGAGGGTCCTGAGCCCCAGCTCCCCAGGCTTCTCCCGGCCCACCTGGGGAAGGATCCTCTCCTCCCCTTCCCTTCTCCCTGCGCCGCCAAGGTAGGTGGGCGCTGGGCTGGTGGGAGGCCAGCGTCTTTCAGCCTTCACAGCCCCCCAAGGAAGGGGGCCATTTCACAGAGGGACACACTTAGAGCTCTCTGAGTTTCAGTCTTGCCCACTGGTCACACCAGCTGATTGGAAGTGGGTCAGTCTGCCTCTCTCGAGAGTGGGGAGGAAGGGTGGAAAACAGAGAGGAGAAGAGAGGGTTGGGGGTTGCTCCGGTGTCCTGGGCCCGGCTCTCACAGCTTGCCCCAGCTTCTGTCTCCCTGGCTGGCTTCCCTCCTCCCCCCCAGGAAGGACAGACCTTAGCCTCAGCCCCCAGGCAAGAGTGAGGCATGGTGGGAGGGCGGGAGGGGATTGTCCTGATGAGGGTTCCAGTGGGGTGTGGCCTCCTGGGAGGGGCCGGGGAGGGACTGTTTGTTCCCGGTGGCCCAGGCTTGAGGATGGCTTTATGGTGCCATCTGGAAGATGTGGCATGGGTGGGCCTAGCTGGCACGGGGCCAGGGCAAGGAAGGGGGCACAGGGGCAGAGTGGGGACTGCCCCCGGCTGTTGCCTGGTCCCAAGAGGAGGGTGGAGGCCCCTGGTGAGCATGAGCTCAGCGGAGTCGGACGAAGATTCTGTGAAGTGGGAACTAGTCCCAGTTCATGAGTGGGGACACTGAGGCCAGCAGATCCGTGAACTGCCCAAGGCCACACCTGGCCGGGTATGAATGACATTGGAGCCCATGTGCTGCCCGCACACCTGGCTCTCGGCACTGCCACACAGGCACTGGGCACCTAGAGGCAAGCCTGGAACCAGAGGACCTGGCCCAGACACTCTGAAACCTGGGGCACGGGTCTCTACCTCCACAGGGCTCAGTTGTTACCCGTGCTGTACAACGGGGTAACACGCCTTCTGGGTTGATCAGTGGGAGAAGCTGAGATAGTATCTGCGAACACTGCCGGAAGCGTAAAAGGAAAGTGGTCCCAGGGATGGATGTGGGTGTGCTTTTTTATCGTGGGGCTGTATAGGGGGTGTATCGTGGGGGTGTATAGTGAGCAGTGCTCACTGCTGCCGCAGGTATCCGAGACCTTGACTGCAGGATCCGGTTCTGCCCCTGTTACTTCCCTCTGGGGGAGTCTGAGCATGTGTACTCCTGTCTCTGAGCCTCGGAGTTCTTCTGTGTCAGGTGGCAGCGGGTGGGGGGTGGGGTGGGGGGCAGACAACACGCTCTACAGAGGGCCCAAGGGAAGCTCCAGGAAGCCCCTGTATGAGAAAATGCATCACATGCACACATAGGGTGTAATTACTGAATAACAGTGGGGACCCAGTAAGCAGTATCAGTCCTTAGCTCCTCAGTGAGGGGTTTCTTCAGTCTTCCTAAGGGTCTCAGCGACATCACAGTGAGACACAAGGTCTCCTGCAGCAGGACTTGCAGAAAGAGACAATTTGGGGCACCAGCTCATTTTTACGCCTCTCCTAGTGCCCTGACACAGCTTTCTCCGTGGAGAAGTGTGCTTTGGGCTTAGGGGCTCTGCCCTTGGTGGTGAAAGTTACTGCTCTTATATGGCTAGTTTGAGGGTAGGGCTGGCTCCCTTCCAAGCCCAGTGAGAGGCCAGGAGGGTCTGCCTGGGGATGTGGGGATCTGAGGGGAGGGAGGCCCCGTCTCTGTTGTCAGGTGTCCACTGTACAACCACACACACGGGACCCAACCCACTAGAGGGGACCACTCAGGGGCCCCACCCAGACAAGTCTTGGACCTCCAGCATGTGCTAGGTGTCTACACCAGCAGCTCCTCTGCACAGCCTCAGGATTGCTGTAGGGCCTCCTGCCCACACCCCGCTGTGATTCTTTCTGTCCCTTCTCCAGGCTAGGGCCAGCCTCTGGGCTGAGGGTCCTAGCACCTGCCACCTGCCTTGGGCCTTTCCATCCGGAGCTGTGTTCTATCACCTGCCCCTCAAGGGTCTACAGCCTTTGGATTCTGGGCCACCTTCCTGGGGGCTGCCCACATTTATTCACACACACTTAATGTCAGCCATGTGCCTGCTGCTTCTTGATCATCTGGTTCATCACTATCTACCGCCTTTCCCTGGTTTATCTTCTTGGTACTTAGAGGAGCCTGAAAAGACCTTCTTTAGGTTTTGGTCTGTGTCCCCCTCAGATCTGTGTCCCCCTCAGAATGTCAGCTCAGGGCAGCCTGGGTGGCTCAGCAGTTTAGCACCTGCCTTCAGCCCAGGGCATGGTCCTGGAGACCCAGGATCGAGTCCCATGTTGGGCTCCCTGCATGGAGCTGCTTCTCCTTCTGCCTGTGTCTCTCTACCTTTCTCTCTCTCATAAATAAATAAATAAATAAATAAATAAATAAATAAATAAATAAATAAAAATTTTTTTAAAAAACCACACAAAACAGAATGTCAGCTCCTAGAGGCAGGGACTGGACCTACCTTGTCCACTGCTGTCTCTGGTTCTGGTCCCTGCTATGCAAGCGAATGGGGAGGCCCTGCGCTTCTCTGCTGATGGACATCGTAGGCTGGTGCTCCTTGTTCTTATAAGTAACTCCATCCTCCCTCCCCTTTTACTCAAGCAACCCTGGGGGATTTCTGTTACTGGCAACCCTAATGGGTTCAGAAAATGTGCTGTAGGCTCCTTATCCGAGAATAGAAGGGTGGGGGGGAACACCTGGCTTTATTAAGGCACAGAAATGGAAGAGTGCAGGGCATACATAGGGAAGACAGTGCTAGTTGTCTCCCTAATATCCACTCTCTTTTCTTACTAATGGAATCCTAATTTTCCTGGATAGAATATTACCAGCATTCCTTGCAGACAGAAGGAATAGTTTACCAAGTTCTGGCTAATGGGATATACATGAAGTTGTTAGGCAGGGATGCCAGGATGGTTCCTTAGAAAGGGGACTTGGTCTTTCCTCCTTTCTGCCTGGAACTAGGATGTGTTGGCTGGAGCTGTGGTGGCTACATTGTGATCATGAAGAGGCCTTGAAGATGGAAGCCAGCCCTGTAATTGCCTTTGGACTTTACATTTAATGAGAGAAAATAAATCCCTATCTTGTTGAAGCCACTGTCCCTCAGGACTATGTTACTTGCAGCAGAATGCAATTCCTAAATCATTTAAGAGGGTCTATCAATATCTCCTTCTTTGCCATCTCCTTTGTCTAGGTGGTCTTGGGTACCATTTCCCTTAAGGAGGCCTTTGAGAAGCAAAGGGGATGAAGGGAGGGGGAACAGGGCCTAGATGTGGAGCCAATCCTGGGAGGAGATGGGGGTGGACAGGAGATAGGTCCTCTGGAGATGAGCCATGCCTGGGAGTGTCCAGGGAGGCTGGAGTCTGAAGGGACCCTAAACTCAGTTCTCATCCACTGTTCCTCTCAACAATAAATTTGCAGAGATGACATCCAAGTCACATACAAATCTCCAGTACCGGGGCACCTGGGTGGCTCAGTGATTGAGCATCTGTCTTTGGCTCAAGCCGTGATCCCGGGGATCCTGGGATTGAGTCCTGCATTGGGCTCCCCACAGGGAGCCTGCTTCTCCCTCTGCCTGTGTCTCTGCCTCTCTCTCTGTGTCTCTCATGAATAAATAAATAAAATCTTTAAAAAAAAAAGCAAACAAAAAACTCCAATACCACCACCTCATTCTTCCAAATGCACAGAGCCAATATTTGAAAGTGCTCTAATAGCCAGGAACTACGCCAGGCTCTCTTTTATGGCAGCCCTGCCCACTGCATTTTAGAAGGGTCAGGGCCAGGGACTGAGGCTGTGGCCAGCCCGGGGAGTGAGAGCAGCCAGGCCAGAGGCCGTGAGCAGACCTGGGCGTGAGCACAGATGCTATTCTTCTGGCTGGGCCAGGCCCTTGAGGACAGAGTGCTCAGGTGGACACTGCAGCACATTAGCTCCCATCATGTGGGTGAAGAGACGGCCCAGAGAGGGGGGCTGGTTCCAGCAGTCACACAGCCCCAAAGGCGGGACCAGGTGAAATGCCAGAGTCTACCTTTCACAGAATCCACCCCGGCCTCTAAAATACAACAGGTATCTCTGTCATTTTCCCTTTTATGGCTGTTCTCCCTTTCTGGAATGCTCTTTTCCCAGACATCACAATGATCACTCCCTCGGCTGCTTCACCTCTTTCTTCAAACATCATCACTTTCTCAGTGGGGACCTCCCATTCAGAGTCGCGCTTCACCTTCCCTTCACTATCCCCTTCTGAGTCTCCATGTCCCTCCTCTTCATCCCATATACTATATATTTCACGTTTCTCAGCCCCACTATTTTAGTCTGTCTCACTGCTGCCTCCTCAGCATGGAAGACTGGGCTGGGCCCAAGGTAGGGAAGTGCCCAATACTTATTTATTAACAGGGTGAATAAAAGAAGAAACATCAAGCTTCACCAGTAGTGCTTCCACAGATGGAGGGCACGATGAAGATGCTTGAACGGCCTCTACCTGTGCAGAAGTGACCTCCAATGCGTCCTCTGCCCCCACGGACACCACAAGCCCCAGGGCAGGAGCTGCAGCCCCTGGGAGCAACAGCCCAGCCCAGCACAGCACACAGCTCGCCC
Source organism: Canis lupus dingo (assembly GCF_003254725.2). NCBI lineage: Eukaryota > Metazoa > Chordata > Mammalia > Carnivora > Canidae > Canis > Canis lupus. Next base: position 3,946,051 of record NC_064254.1, read on the forward strand.
AGTCTTTGTGAGCCAAGAAGCACCCTTTCAAGGGCCGATTGAAAACAAAGCTTAAATTGTCTCTGCTGCTTTCCTCATGGAAAAAACAAAATAGGCCCTTCCACCCCTTTTGTGACCACAGCCCTCTCTGCATGTGAGAGTGTGCACGTGTGCGTTGCGGGGTATTTAGGCAACGTGGTAGTCTGGGGTCGAACAGCTGCCAGCCTGGCCATTTCTCAGCGTGGGACTCCGTTTCCCCACCGCTTAAATGGGAATAATAGCGGTGCTTACCCTATCAGAGTAGTAGGGTTTCTTGTGCAGGCTGTTGATTGGGAGGGTGCACCGGACGTGCTCTGGACCTTGGCCTGCGTGATGGTGACGCAGGGCGTTGATAGGAACGAGTTCATCAAGCTGCACCTGTATGCTTTGTGTTCTTTATGTATGTAAGATATACGACAGTAACAGAATAGCAGTGAGGCTGAGCAGAGCAACTTCAAATACGCCTGAACGATAGCAAAAACTAGTAAAAAAAAAAAACCAACTATGAAGTACGGACATGTGCAGGTGGGCATGTGGTGGTGTGAGCTTGCATGCCCCAAGGGGTGGTAACGGGTGGGCACCTGTGTCAGTATGTGCCTGCACGTGTGTGGTGTGCATGCGTTCCTGCGTGAGCGGAGCCAGCGGTGCACAGGTACGCTGGATCACACGCTTGTGAATGTGCTTGTGCACACTCAGGTGTTAGAGGCTCTGTTCCTTGGACTCCAAACACTGAGCCTGTGGGACTGGGATGCAGTGGTGCTCTTCACACCAGGTAAGGCGGAGGCTGGCTGGCACAGGGCCTATTCCCCCATACCCACCCCATGCAGGGGGTGGCAGGCAACTGAAGGCCTGGCCAAGGGCTCCCGGCCACCCTTCCCTTCCCATAGCTGTAACTTCTCAAAGATGCAAATTCCTCTTCACTCCATGCAAAAGAGTCCTGAGAGCCAAGGCTGCCTCCCCTCAGGCCCAACCACTGCCACTATGATTGGACCCCACCGGATGCCTGGCTGCCCAGCTTGAGGATCCGAGCCAGCTGGAGTCGGTTCCTGTTTCCCAGTCACCGATTCTTTCTCTCCCCTGGGGGACCTTGGCTGTCTCTGCTGGCTCAGGTGTCCTGGAGAGAGCCCGGGCTGGGAGTGGCCATGCTAGCTGTGGGACTCTGGGGAAGGCCAGTGCCCTCTCTGACTGGGCTCTACCCCTCTTCCTGGTCTCATGATTGGGATGCTCTGGAATGGTCACTGTCCCCAACCCAAGGCTGCTGGGGAGAGGCCTGGCTGTCCCAGACTCTCCTGCACTGTGTATTCACTGTGGGACCCACTCACAGGACTTGGCCTATCCAGTGGCCCACTGGTGCTCACTTTTCCTGTCTCCTAGGTCCTGTCTCCCCACAGGGACATGTGTCTTCATCAACCCTGGGTGACACACAATGGGGGGTTGCTGGGAAGGGAGCAATAGATACACAGACTGCCCTTCTGACCTGGCTTGGTAACAACTGCCCCCAATCCAAGCCTTCACCCCCATGGCTTCTGGATAAAGCATGCTCAACTATCAGGAAGCCAGGTTGTGTGGGAGGAAAGGGGTCAGAGCCAGAGATGGTCAGAGATTTCTGCACTCTCTGACACCAGCAAATCCCACGAGGATGGGGTGCAAACACCATTGCAGTGCCCACCTGTGGCCTGGCCTCCATCCCTGGCCCTGGTATTGATATGGGCCCTTGAGGGCACCTGGAAGCAAACGTGTCAGCCCCACTGCTCCACCCTCGGAAGTGGTAAACCACAGTGGCCAAACCAGTTCTCAGGCATAAGTTTCAAGCTGTCATTCTCAACCTCAGGCACACCTGTGATACCCTCTCCCTCTAGGAGCCCTACCATCGTCTGGGGTCTGAGCTGGGCTGGGCTGGGCAGTGTCCACCTCCAGAAACCAGGCCAGTCGCAAGGCTGCCTCTCCTACACACTTATTTTTTTCTCCACTCAACAAAGGTGTGTTGGGAGCCTACTGCCTGCAACTGTGGACAGAGCCTCTTAGAATTAGGATCTCCTAGACTCCTTTCCAGAATGATCCTTTCCTGCAACCCAGCCCCTACCCCAGACCAAGAAACGGCCACAAGGATTTGCTTGAAATAAGAGCTGTGGTGCAGGGAGACTCCCGCTCAGGTTGTGGATTTTCTAGACTCTGTCTGCCAAATGCCCAGCGTCCCAGTCCCCTCTCCTCAGGAGCCTGGACCTCCCACCTCTGACGGGTCACAAAAATATAACAACAGCTTCATGGGACACTTACCATGTGCCAGGTATATGGTGCTGGCTAAACTTCTGTGATGGGTTTCAATTCTCATGACACCTCTGGAGCTGTCCTCATTACAGACCGAGACAGTGAGGCTGTCAGAGCATACCCTGACCGGGCCCACCATGGAAGAGCAGCAGAGCCTCAATCCAAGACTCAAGCTCACCTACCTGCAATGGAGAGCAGGGGCCACATGCCCTGGAGCAGTGCGGATCTGGGAAACATACTTTCAGGGGAGCCAGCCTAGGGCAGCATGACATCCCTCTGGACAAGGCCTGGGCCACAGGGCGCCCTCTGCTGGCCTTGGGCCCAACCCCACACCAGCTCCAAGGTGGCTCCACTCCCAGGCCCCAAGGATACGGATCCTGTTCCCTACACGCCCCCCTAGAGGGCCTTCCTCGTGGTTCAGCTGCAATCCCTCCCTGGCACTTGCTGTCGCACTGCCCTCCACACTGCACTGCCTTCCAACCGTCTGGGGGGCCTCGGCTGCTCAGAAGCCCAAGTAGTGATAGCCCAGCCTTTCAGGGATCTTGGGGGTCCCAGCTGCTGACCTGGCCTGGGGTCCCCCACTCAGACATAGCCCCCATCTTCTCCACACTTCCCTGTCCCACAGCCTGGCAGGAGGAACTCCTAGAACTTGACTCCGGGCCCTGGACTCTCCTTGGGAGGAGGGGACCACGGGAATGAAGTTACAACCCACTGGGGCCCTTGCATCACCTGGCTCCTGGGTGAGGCCACCCCGGCCTGGACAGCCTGCAGCCGCACATGCCTCTACCCGCATCTGCAGGAACGATGAGCACAGAGAGCTGGACAGAAGGGACCGTTGAGACGGGACAAGTCAACTGCAGCCTCGGAGCTCTGGGTCAAGGAGGATCATCACAAGGGAGTGGGGGCAACGAGCTGGCTTGGAGGGGGTGTGCGGACAGATGAGGTCAGAGCTGGGGGCACTCCTGTGATGGACATCTCTAGTCCTGCAGCTCGACTCCTGCCTCGTCTCCGACCCCCCCGTCTCCCTAGCACGTGGCAGACCTGCGTCTCCACCTGGCTGCTCCGCGCATCCTACAGATGCCAACGGGCACAGGTGTGCACCTGCCTCAGAGCTGACCTGCGAGCTGCTCCTCAGGCAGTCCTCTGTCTCGGGGAGCAGCGATGCCCCCATCTGGCACACCATCCCTCTCCCAGCACTCGGCATCCTATCCGAGGCACAGACTCTCGGCTCTGCTTCCCAAGTGTTCTGAGAACCTAACCACTTCTCACCATCCCACTGACAGCACCCGGTCAACACTGGGGCCCCTCGCTTCTGCCCTTGTCTACACCTACAGTGTAGTCTCTTTTAGAGGATGTGCTCACCGCCCTCCGTCTCCTCCAGTGAAAGCCAAAGCCATGTCAGTCACCTCAAAGCCCCACCTGACTTCACACCCCTCACTTTTCTGACCTCATTTTGAAAGTTTCTATTGATTTGAGAGAAGAGGTGGTAGTGGAGGGCTCATGACCCTGAGATCATGACCTGGGCCAAAACCAAGAGTCACTTAACCAACTGTACCGCCCAGGCGCCCCTTACCTCATTTTCTTTTCTTTTTTTTTTTTTTTAAGATTTTATTTATTCATGAGAGACAGAGAGAGAGAGAGAGAGACACAGGCAGAGGGAGAAGCAGGCTCCACGCAGGGAGCCCAATGCAGGATTCGATCCCAGGATTCCAGGATCATGCCCTGGGCCGAAAGCAACTGCTGAGCCACCCAGGTGCCTTCATTTCTTACTACTCTTATTGCTCAGTCTGCAACTACCATGTTCCCACCTCAGGGCCCTTGCATTTGCTGTTCTCTCTGCCTGGAACCTTCTTCCTCCACATATCCACAAGATGCTCTTCATGCATCTTCTTAGCGAAGGCCTCTCTGGCCTTCTCTAGCAGTCCTTTCTCCCACACCAGCACTCCCTGTCCTTTGCTTTCTCTCTCCCCATAGCACCCGTCACCTCTTGACATACCGCATCTGTGTTTCTTGTCTGTTAACCCTGGCTGGAGTGTTGGCTCTATGAGACTAGGGACTTTCGTCTCTTTTGGCCACTGCCCTATCTCTAGCACCTAGACTAGTGCATTGCATATAAGCAATGCTCAGTAAGAGTGAATACATGAAGTGCACAGGGGTGAGGGCAGCAGAGCTCTCCCAAGCAGTGACTGGGAAGGCCATCCTTCTTCCTCTCCTCAAGATACAAACGGGGCCACAGGAAGGAATTCACAGAGGCGCTGATCTCCTGTCAGGGGCTCAGCATACTACCCTCTCCCCAACCTTCCCACAGACGGCTTCATCCACTCCCTTCCCAATCCTCCATCCTCAAGTTGGGCTGAAGTGCCACTTCCTCCCAGGCACCCCTGGACTAAGTGGGGGTACATGCTTTGTGGTGCCTGCACTTCTGTTTCGTGAGTGGTGACACTTAGGAGTTTCTTGTTCACAAAATGAGCACCAGACTGGCCTGCCTTGCACTGTCTCACGCTTGTGAGGATTCAATGAATTCATGTAAATAGTTTTAATAGGAGTTGGTCAACAGCAGTCAGCCAATATAGCCACATTTACAGTGGACACTCTGACATTTGCTGTTTGTGACAAAGGCAATACACTAGAAGGAACGTGTAAGCCAGAAGTCACAGCCTTGGATAATCCCTGGGAAATGCTGGGGAACCATGGCCCACATTTTGAGTATCACTGTTCTAGATTCTGAGTATTACTGTTCAACTCCCCCAAATTCTAGTGGGTCTGGCCACCACAGCCCTGGCTAGCTCTAGCTCGATCTCACAGCTTGCAGCAGGTGGGGGGCTTGCGATCCCTTCACGCCATTCTCTACTGTCCCCATGCAAACTCCAGTCCCCAGAGGGAGCAGTGTCTGCTCACCTGGGAGCTTGTTAGACATGTAGAATCTTGCCTGCTTCCCCAATATTTGCTAAATCAGAAGTTGCATTTAATACATTCAACTTGTGAAGCACTGCTCTAGATTACAGCATCTCAAAGGGCTAAGAAGGATATTAAGCACCTCACCCCCACCCCCCAGAGCTCCATCTAAGTCCTGGCTTTTAAACATGGCCATGGACGTTTTACAAAAGAGAAGGCATCTGCGATCCATCAGTCATGTTAACCTGTCAGAATCCATTCTCTGGACACCCTGACCCCCAAACTCGAACACACTCTCAGGCTCAAAGCAGGCCTTGCCTGCTTGCTACTCCACTCCCATGAGTGCCCAGGGCGCCTTGCTCTCTTGGCCGCCACACAGGGCTGGACACCAGTTGGCGTCTGGGAAAGCAGCCGAGTCACAGCAAGCAGGTGAGGGAGGGGCCTTCTGGAGAACAGGGTGGGAGGCACCCAGGTTCAACCTGAGCTAGGGCAGGGAAGTGGCCTGAGGACCTGTTTGCTCTGCAGGAGGGCCGGGCCCGGACCACTGCAACGGCCTCCCCAGCACCTCCGCCCCCACCCCAGGCAAGAGCCCCCTCCCTGTCACCCAGCCCCCGTGGGAATAGCTTGAGCCAGAAGCCGCCATCAAAGCTGCTCCCCTCTCCCAGGGCCTGGTCACTTCTTGACAGGTTACAGCCCCAAAGACAAACAGATTCCGCCAAGCAAATAGGTGTCCAGTGGTAGGGGTGTCGAGTAGGGCCTGGGAGTGGGTCTGCGCTGCCAGATACCCAGGTTCAGGGTGGGGGCCCTCCCCTGAAGAGAACAAACAGCCTGGGGCGCCTGGAAGGAAGCAGGACGCTGGTGTGCTGTCACGCACCACGTGGGGGCGGGGCTGAGGGCACCCACCACTGGGGTCTCTGGGCCAGGCGCCCACACCTTGAGGCTCTGGTATCAGGCTAAGTAGAGACACTCCTCGAGTCCTGTATTTAGGCCCTTGGAGCAGAGGCCAGTTCTGTTGTGGCACCCCCATTTCTCTCATGAATCTAGGGCCACCCGTTCCTTCACTGAGCTGTCTACAGGGAAATGGCCTCACCATCATTTAGGACACACAGCTTTGCCAGCCAAGGGTGAAGGCCAATTTGAGGATCTGCAATTAAGTGAAATTAATGCCAGAATCTGGGAGACAAGGCCATGGGTCTGAGCCTGTACGATTCAAGCAACCCCCCCCTCTGATCTCATCTCTTCACCACAGGGGTGATTGTGACTAAGGACAAACTTGAGTTCTGAGCTCTTAAAAGTGCTACCGACATGAAGAGATGGATCCAGTGAATCCACCATTTGCCATCATGCCAGTTAAGTCGTCAAATAGCTTTACATGCTATCTGACGACAAGGTAACCATAGGCCTGTATCACTTTTAAGTACTGGGGGAAGATTCCAAGCTTGTTTGCCAATTGCCTAGAACATGGTCCCTACCTGACTCTCAGATTGCCAGGCCAGTCCACAAAAACTTATCTAATTCATTATATGCCAGAAGCAGTGCCTAGACCACCAAAGAACTATAACCCAACCACCATGGGAACCACCTTAAGAGAAGATGCATTCCCTCTTCTATCTAAATCTAGGATGCCAGGGGCCCAGCTAGGACTGAGGACGACTCCTCAACTAAGCCTTGTCTTTTTTCCCCGTAGGGAAGATGCCCGTGATGCTCTGCATTTCCCTGTGCTATTCCTACACCTGTGCTATGTACCCAACACACAGTAAATGCCCAAACAATGTCTGCTGGCAGATCAACACTAACTTGGCTGGTGCTTATGTGCTGGGGATAGCAAGATGCTCAATAGATGCACAGTACTCTGTGGACCTAAAGGCCGTTGGAAAGAGCTTCCTCACCATTTTGGTCACTGAAGCTAGGAAGGCAGTAGATCTAATTATAACCCCAGGGCTAATCAGTTTTCCCATTTGCAAAAAGAAGACCCAGGGACTAAAAAGCACATATCACAGAGTCACTGTGGGGGTGAGCAGTACATGGCGAGTAGCAGTTGACAGCACGATAAAAATAACACACATGAAAACAGGATTTTGTGTGTGTGTGTGTTAATTTAATCATACAAATATTCATTTATACAGTAAGGAAAAACCTCCCCATCTTCAGCTCCTCCCAGGCACCAAGAGGCCCCACCACAAACACCCACCCAGCCTGCTTGCTACACACCACTGTCCAGGTTGGACGGGCAGCCACTGCTGCTCCAGCACTCAACCAAGGAAATGAAGGAAAGGCAAGGCAGGGTGGGGTGGGGAATCAGCTTGCACTTCTGAGCCCTGGCAACCCCACCGTCCTCTCCTGCTGGGGCTCCGGCTGAATTTGGGGATCCCATCTTGGCCATCCTCAAGCCACACAAGCTGTCTTGGTGAGGTTCTATGATGAGCTTAAGGTTACAGCCAATCCTTACTGGGGGAGAGAAGGCTGTTTCTTGTAGAAAAATACCCCAAATTCAACTGTCCCCATGGCAAAAAGAAAAAAAAAGGCATGCACGCGTACACACATCCACACACACCTCACTCCATGCACACAATAGGTTCTTCCCAGGCCTGAGTCTCTCTGCCTCCCTCGCTGGGCTCAGGCCCCTAAGGATGCTGCTGTCTGCCTCCTCTCACGGGTGCCAGACACTGGTGGTCCTGCCTAGAGGCAGCCTGACTTTTGGGGAAGAGTCCAAGAGGAGCAGAGCACACTGGGGCTGAGAGAGTCACTTCTATCACCACACTAGGCAGGGGAGGAGAAGGGGCTCCAGGCACTGCTCAGAACTCAGACTAGTGAGAGGGGACTGAATGGTCCTGGGGCAGCCATGGAATCCCTTACTCCTATCGCATGGCTTATGCTTGCTCTGGCCCTCTGCAAGGAGCTCACCTCTCCAAGGATGTGTACAGAAATGGTTTGCTCTTGGGAGGGGAGTCAACGTGCTTGGGACAGTCACCTTGCCTCCAAGCAAGAGGAGGAGTGGGATGCCTCTGGCAGGGTCAGACTCACTAATGGTGACCTACTAAAGCCCCAGCTGAATCAAGCCAGACAGCCTCTCCTGGGAAGTGGGGAAGGGACACCTGGTGTGGGGCTGATGAGGAAGCTAAGAAACCAGGTGATGTAAAGCCTCCCATGATCCTGCCAGCAGTAGCTGGAGACGTGCTGTCTTGAGGGCCATCAAACCAGGAGAATGGCTGGGGTGTCTGTGGGCTCCAGGGTGGCAGTGTCCCAGGAGGTTGGCACCAACAGTAGTGGCAATCTGGGCCTCAGAGGGCCCTCAGACAAAAAGCCATGGTGAGCCCCTGGCTTGGGCCGGTGATGGCCTGGGCACCCAGAGGGACTTCCCTCTGCTCAGGAGCGGGGCACTTGTGTGCACTGGAAGCGGCTGCTTGGGGTGAGCCGTAGTCTCACCCCAGACCCAGCTGCACTGCTCTCCTTGGCAGGCTGGCCCCACCTTCCCCCAGCACTTTTCCACTGGACCAAAGCTTATCCTTTTATTTTCTGGGAGGTGGGGAGGTAAAGGGGGAACTTCATACAAGCTTTTCTCCCACAGTCAAGCTTTAAAAAACAACAGTCTCAGAAGAGGATGAGGAGGAACAAACAACACACATTTTTGGAACTCAGACACTCAAGAGACAGACAGGCAGGCAGACCCTCACCCACACCCAGGCTATATGACCCCTTGCAGCCGCTCATCACCTGGTCTCTCTGCTCGTCTCTCACCCCTGGGGTGGATGGAGGTGTGAGAACAGGCAGGTGACCCTGCAACCGCACCCTAGATCCACATCCCCGACTATCACACCAACCAAGACTCAAGGGAAGGAGGGGGTGAGAAAAAAAGAGAAGAGGGACTTTGCATATTCTTGTATCTTTGGCAGACAGCTGTTCTAGCCTGGTTCGAGCATCCCATGGAGAGGTCCACATCTCAATCTGCTTGGGATCCACAGGATGCCAGTGGGGCCACATGCCCAAGTGGGCAGCCAGCCGATCATCTTCTGCTCTGGCTGGGCTGCCCCTCGCCCACCACCTCCCAAGAGCCAAGCATTCTGCTGAGGGTGGGGGTGCTCTCATTTCATCAAAGTGTGGTCTCCCAAATCACATAGTCAGTAACTGTGGCCCTTCCCCATGGTCAATTCCCCATCTGGGGCTGTAACTTCATATGTTAACAGCTCAGCCTCCACTAACAGGCTGTGAAAATAGCACAAAAGACAATGGGAGGGAAACAAGGGAAGGGAGTTTGTTAACAACAGAGAAGCCTGGACACCTTTCCACCTGCCTGCCGCATGTTTGCTGGTGAGCTGCACCAACACTCGTGTGTGTGTGTGTGCATGTGGCACACACACACACAGAGGCACTGTTTCCAGCGCAAACGGGGAGCCACTGTGTATGAAGAATCCAAAAGAGCAGTAAGCGTGATGGCATTTCTCTCTGCCAAGAGAAACATGGAAAAAAGCAATCTGAATTGTTGTGTGTGCAGAAGGACACCTCTCGGCCTCAGAAACTTCCATGTTGCCCAAGATCTGTCTTCAAGACTTCCTCTGCTGGCCACACAGGGAAGTTTGGTCTTCAGAGAGGTTCTGATGGTAACAAGCCACAGGGTTGATGAATACAAATGTCAAAGGTGTAAATCAACAGAAGATTAAGCAGAAAAGAAGAGGAAAAGGGTGATAACTCATTGGCTGATGCCATTAAAAACAAATGGGGTCAGAGACTGCTGGAGTCAGGTGGCACAGGAGATGTCCACCTGTAGCACAGACCCACAGAGTCCCCAAACATGCCACACCAGCTTGTAACCTGAATCGCTTCCAGAGCAAGCAGCTATTCTAGAAAGGGTATATTATCCCTTACCTTAAAAAAAAAAAGAAAAAAAGAAAAAAAGAGTGGGGAAAGAGGGAAAAAAATTAACGTGTGCTCAAAACTACAACCTGTTTGTAGGCAAAGTAATTTTTGTTTAAAAAGATGGCTTTTTTTCCCCCATTTGAAACTTTGTTTTCCTTCCCAAGTGACCTAATGACTTGTTAGACTGATGCCTAATAAACAAAACCCAAGGCGGCTGCATGGGTTTCTTCTTAGTAGCCTCAACACCATTCCTGCGATTCAGCATTCACACATGCATACTGAGTTTACTCAAAACTAGTCTGTTTTGCTTCTTCCTCTTCTTCCAGGATTGGGGGAGAGGGGGGTCAGAGCCAGGGGTCCATGCGGTATGGTCTGCAATCCAGAGGAACCCCCTGCCCTCCCCCCCACCCCAAAGTCAGGCCTTCTGTCTTTTGTTAATTTTTCTTCTTGCCGGTGTCCGTTTAAGACTGGCCGAAGGGGTAAGGCCCGTGGAGCCCCTGGAAGAGAGTGAACATAGTCAGTGATGATAAACAAAGCAGGTACAACTTGACAATTAAACCAAGTTAAAGAATCTATGGTCCCCAGTGAGCCAGAAGGAAGCCCCAAGGCATAGACAAAGCCTGAGGTGTTGTCCTTGCTACCCAAAACCTCAAGGGGCCACATATCAGCATTTCTGCCCTTAAGTGTTCCCACTCCATCACACCAACCAAAGAGATGGGAGGCAGTGGGGGCAGTCCTCATCTTTCAACTGCTACATCAATCAGTGTCAACTTTCCTCCATCCAGGTCACAAAGCCTTCCTTTCTGCTGGACAACAACGTCTCAACCTTTCTGCTAAAGATCCCAGTGCACCATTTTCTGCACCTTAACCTTCTGGCTAATGCCCCTTATACCAACAACAGCACTGCAGCAGAAATGGCAACTGTCTAAGCACGTAGATAACAGGCATGGTACTAGCAGCTTTGCACACATTGTCTTTAAACCTTACCTGAAAGCCAGGTGAGTATTACGACGCTCATTTAACTCGGGCCCATCTGACTGCAGAGAGTAAAAGACCTGCTCCAAGTCACATGGGTAGAATAAGGCAGAGCCAAGGTTTAAAACTAAGTCTGATTTTTGCTCTCCCACACTGCCTCTCCCTTGCCACGTGATAATAAGGTTTATTCTCTATTCCCAAAGTTATTTTCAGTACTGTTTGGGTGGAAAAAGCTTCATAGTCTCACTTTTCCCTTATATTCAGAATGAGACACCAAGATGTGCCGACACCAAAAAGCAGCGGCATGAACTTGCTGGAGGATGCCCTGTGACTCCCTCCACCTTCCCACCCTCCTCCTGGAGTGTGTTCTTTGGAAAGAGTTGGTCAATGCCAAGACCTAGAAGGGCAAAAGCTAACTGGTGACCAGCCTCCCTAGGGTCCTACACCCTAAAGTGGCCTATGGGCAGCTGGACCCTTGGACCAAATGGACCAAAGGGGTACAAAGAGCAGATGCCTCAACCATAACTGTGACAAATGATTGGAGAGTGTTGATGCTTGACAACTAGGTTAAGAATCCTGAAACTAGGCACAACCGAGAGTGAGAAGGCACAAGAATGACTGACATGAAATTTCCTATTAGCTTGATGGGATATGGGCAGTCAGAATTTGATTGTCTTAAAAAAAAAAAATGACACAGAGGCACCAGGGTGACTCAGTGGTTGAGCATCTGCCTTTGGCTCAGGTCATGATCTCTTGGGGTCCTGGGATCAAGTCCTGCACTGGGCTCCCCACAGGGAGCCTGCTTCTCCCTCTGTCTGTGTCTCTGCCTCTCTCTGTGTCTCTCATGAATAAATAAAATCTTTAAAAAAAATAAAAATAAATTAAAAAAATTAAAATATGACACATTTCTTTGAGGAGGGAAAACAGTGTCTGCTTGCTGGGTTGGCAGTGATTAGAATCCTTTTCGGTATAACTTTGTCCTGTTTGCTTCCATCTCCCCAGCATCTAGCATGATGCCTGGCCCAAGAGGTACCCAATAAACATTTGTTGAATTAATAACTAAAAGAGGACAGGTATTTCCCAGACTACTATCTGGAGTGTCAGACACCTCTGAGTCGAAGGAATATTGGCCATTCCAAATCCAAGTTTTAAAATAGCTGCTTAGGCCTGGCGACACAAGTGCCTGGGGGTCATACCATCTATCTGGTCACAGTCTCCTAGGTCCCAAGAGAGGCAGGGCTCTCTGAAGGTAGTTAGCCTGGAGATGCAAGACCCTCCCTGTTTCCACTGCTGTGGGATGTAGGCCGCTCAGAACTGGGAGGAGGGGATCTGGGTTCTACTCCCAGTTTTGCACCAGCTCACAAAGTGACCATAAGGTCCTTTCTCCTCAGAGGGTCTCGGGTTCCTCTCTGAATCTTTCCAGGATTTCAAGCTCTAGGAGTATTGACTCAATATACTGCCTGGCTCAAGAGACTGAAAAATAGGACTCTAAGAAAGGATGCCCTTTGGTCATGTTTAGGCCAGAGGTCAAAGATGACAAGAATAGGGAACATGAGATTAAAGTTTCTATAGTGTTTTCAGTGGAAGGCACTGAAACTGCTTTCGCTTTTTTCCCCTCCCCTACATAATGCCTCAAAAGACCGGGAGTATGTCTCTAGCTGCTTGGTGGTTATCACTGAACAAAAAATCCTGACCAGGTGAATTTGGAGGATGGGCAGGCCTTCATGGATTGAGCATCAACTACACACGAGATGCTGCTGGGGCACTTTAACATATTCTCTGTAATTCTTGCAAAGATTCACTGAGACAAACCAAGATCTCCAAACTCAGAGAGGTGACCAACTTCAAGGGCACATAACTGGTAAGAGCAGTGGTGTTTAAAATGGCCACATGTTTGCCAGTCCCCAAGTGAACTACATTCCAGCAGGTAGGCTAAGGCTGTAACCATCTCAGCTACCATGGTACAACCTGATTAACAAGGGTGGGCTGGGGAGCCAAAGGGCTCTCAGACTCCATTCTGTAGGGCCTGGTTGGAGGTCACACACACCATTAGTAGAAAGTATAGAAAGCTTACAACAAGGTGTCCTCAGTACTTCCCAGTATTTGTTCATCTGGAATAACCCAAGGAAAGCAGTAACGGCCTTGATTCCTACAAGAGTTAGAACCAATACAATGCTCAAAGGTCTCTGTGCAGGAAAAAATGCACAGACAAAAGAAAAACCGAAAGACACCAAAAGACAAACAGCATTTGCTTTCTATGAAATATTTTCCCCTAAATTTAACTGTCTTCCAGACCAAACCTCCACACACTTCAACATGGGCCTTAATATCCAACCAATAGCCGTGTGACTTGCCTGGAATGCTTGGAGAAGGGAGTTCGTGACCTTGCTAAGGAGCTGTTGCACATTCCCATTTTACAGATAAATAGAATGGGTCCTGGGCAACCGGCAGAGGGAGGAACAAAAGCACGATGAGCATTTTCAGACTTCCACTTTTGACTGCCTTGGCCCTTGGACATTCAGTGTGGTATATAACTAGCTTAGATTATGGATTTGTTGGCCTTTAGCTTGGTGGCTGAAGTTCTGTGTCTTTTGGGGAAAAAAAATGCTACCTAATCCCTTTTTATCCAGAGAATGGCATATTGGAAGTTGTTGATGTTTTATTGGTGCAGAAAGGTGGCTTGAAGAACAAACTCTAGTCCCACCCACCCTACCCTTCAAATTAACTACCATCACTTCCAGGAAGGGAGAGGGAACCAATTCTATTTCAAAACCACTTTATCATCTAGACTCCCCACACGCAGGATTATAGGTGTCATAGATGGATCACAGAACACAGGCAATGCATTACTAGTGGTGGAGGAAAAGCCTGGCAGAGATTCCAAGAACAGCTTGTTCAGGGCATCCAATGGCAGGAGGCCAAGCAGGAGGCTACGCAGGAAGTGCCTTTCCTAGCAGTGGGATGGAGGTATATTTGAAACAGGAGGCCCATCCACATTTCAGGTTCCACTGGAGTTCCAAGGCCCAGTGTAACAGGTTTTAGTGGCTCATGTCTCCAACCCCAGCCTAAAAGCAGGGTTTGGCAATAGAGATAACGTTCATTCTCTTCTGGGCCTAGCAACTCTTCAACCTCCATCCAGAGGAACAAGAAACTGGCTTCAACTGACACCTCTCCTAAAACAGCTGTGACTCTACTAATAAGAAAAACAGGGACAGAGGCATCAGGTGGTAGGTTAGTACAGAGCCCTGAATTAAACCAACTCAAGTGAAAATTGTGGCCATCAGCATGATTGCAAAGCTCAGGAGTCTGGTGCAGAAGGCTGCCCTTCTCTCTCTGAGGAATCACTCCTCATCACACAGAGACCAACCACAAGGCTGGATTTATCCATGCTAAGAGAGGGTATGAATAATCAAACCCTGAAAAGAAGTCCTGTTATCTGACTCCAAGTCTAAAGGCCAGTTCCCCAGGGCCTATTTGAGTTGCACAGTTTTCAAGGCTTTCAAAGGCTACATCTGTTAAGGGGACAGGAAAGTTTTCCTGGCAAAGGAGAGACAGCCTTTAGGTCCACAGGGACTGAGGTGTTGCCTGTGTGCTTCAGCCTTCCCTAAGCCCTTCACTGCACAGCTGCAGTAGCTATGAGCCCTGGGACCTAAATTCTACTTGGCTCCAGGGCAGGCAAGCTCTCTTAAAGCACAGAAGCTCCATACCCACCAGCTAAGACAGAGGTGCCTCTCTGTTCCTTGGTGTCTGGGAAAAAGACCTCGGCCTCAGGCCAGCTGAATCATCACAGTAGTTGGACCAGGTCCTGAACTGAACTTCCATGATGGAAAAACTACTGAGAGCCATAACTTAGCTAAAATTCTAAAATATTTTAAATATTTTTAGAAGACAACATTTATGGACAAAACATAACTCAGTCCCATTTACCACAATCTCCTAAAAAAGACAATTTAAGATCCAGTACTTGTGATCTGTTCTCAAACAAACCTAAAAATAATCTGTGATTTTTCACAATAGTTTATAGTTGCCCCCTGTGGACTAGCAGAGTCACTCTCAGCCAGTGATCTGGTTATCACTAATCTTATGTGAGTGTGGACCTGCAAAAGTTCTCTTAAAATACAGAGAAATCAAAGTAACTTTTTGAAGAGTACTAAAAATTGTCACTCAGAGAAAACATTAACTCTATGTTAAGGTACTAAAAAGACAGGACACGAGTTCTGTTTCAGCTGGACTATTTTTAAAAAGTTTCCTCATCAATTTTCAACAGTAGGAAGTATGGGGCTATGAGGAGAGTAAGTTGCCCTTGAAGAGGGTGGAACCTGCTTCTGCCAATTCTTTATGCCTTGCATACAGTTAAGTCTCAAATAGCAGCAACACAAATGAGTGAATGACGGTGAACTACTCTGCACTGATGAGCCATTTGGTTTTTAACATTCCAGGGAGAAAAAAAGGAGGCTGAAAAACCTACTGAAACAACGGTGTGTCTTACAAGGGTTTTTTGGGGTACACCTTTTCTATTTGGAAGTTAGTTGTGTAGATAAAGCACCACAACATGGACACTTTCACATACCTGTCTTTATTTTGCTTTTATTTGTGATTTAAATAAATAAAAAGGTTCACACACATTAACAAAAAGGAGCGTATGCTGCAGGGCTGTGAAATAACATGCTCTCCCGGTGTATACTGATGGCAGCATCAGATAACATCGGGAGAGCCCTCCTCCGCCTTACTGCCTGAGCCAGTCCTGGTCAGCGCTGCTTCTGCCTAGTGCTCCTTTTGTATCACTAACTACACTGAATGCAAACACAGAAGAATACAAGATTTAGTACTAAGTTCTGTCCTGATCCTGTACTGCAAACATGGTGTGGTGGGGCCCTGCTCACAAGGCTGGCTTGACTGACCACGCCCTGATCAAACCTGTTCTTCTCTTATTAATTAGAAATAAAGTCTCTATTGGAATAATGGGCAGAGTAATGAGGACTCTCTCAAGAAAATTCAAACCAGGATCCTTCCCTCAATGGCGGCTGACTGCTCCAGGAGGTTTCCTACTGGAAGAGCAGGGCCACGTGAGCAGGAGAGGTACTTCTGTAGATGCTTCCACACTGGTGTTCAAGCCACTTTCATGTGACAGTCCTCAAAATTTCAAAGATATATTTGATGCACTGGCTGAGGATGAGTATGAGAACCAGCCAAAGGAAAGAAAATAAACCTATTTTTATGCATGAGGGCTGATCATGGGGCAGGCTCAGTTCACAGCCTTCTGCTTGTGCCAAAGCTGCTCAAAGCTTGACTCAGTCGAAGTGTGATGATTTTTTTTTTAAAGCCCTGCAAAACCAATTTTTTATACTTATCTCTGTAACAGTTTTTCTGTTGCTCTTAACTAACTTCTACAATCCTGCTGGGGACCTGGTCATCTATCCATCCATTCTCCCTCTACCCATCCATCCAACCCTTCATCATGCAACTCTTTTTTTAAAAAAATATTTTATTATTCATTCATGAGAGACACACAGATACAGAGACATAGAGGGAGAAGCAGGCTTCCTGCGAGAGCCTGATATGGGACTTGATCCCAGGATCCCAGAATTAGGACCTGAGCCAAAGGCAGGGGTTCAACCACTGAGCCAGCCACCCAGGTGCCCCTCATCATGCAACTCTTATTCTTCCTCTCTTCATCATCCCTCTTCCCATCCTCCCTCCAGTCTTCCTCCTATCTATCTAGAGCTCCCTATGGCCAAAGGCAACTCTCAGAGCATTCACCTATCCTACTGTGTGGCAACTCAAGAATATCACCATAAAGAATAAAACTCAAACAAGATTGTGAATTAAACATATAATTTATAGTTCTAAAACAAGGAGATGAAGAACACTGGCTGGGTTTGACTTTCCCTTTCAGTAAAGACTTCAGAAAAAGTTATTTACAATTTGGCATTCTAGCTGCCAAATCCCATGTAACAGCAGGTGTGTTAGAATCCAGTTGGGGGGCTAGCACACAGAGCTTTCTCATGGTCACCTCCTAGGGCGGAGGAACTTCCTAAACAGGAAGAAAGAACTGACAGGAGTCTCACTGGGGAGGGCACCCAAAGGGAGAGAAGCTTACTCAAGTTCCTAGCCCTCTCACCATTGGTGCTGGCTGCACTGCGGGGATTCTGCTGTAGCACTGGGGGAGGCGGCTGGTCCCATTTCCTCTTAGAATTTCCTTCCAAATTTCTGTAACCTGTCAACTATACCCTTCCTTACAGGCTACTGCAGTCTCCCACCTCTTTTACAATTAATTCACAGAATCACTTGCCGCCCTCCAGTGTCTGGCTAACTGAGGTAGGAAAACAAATGGTCTCTCCTTGGTCTCATTCAGCCATACTTGCTGTCATCTTGCCATGATCCTGCTCAAGAGTGTTGCTGTTACTCTGCTTCTTTCCACATTAAACATTGGCTCTCCTTTGCTTGGCTTTCAAAGGTCTTCCTTCAAAATTCGCCCCACCCTCTTTAAGCACACCGTACTCTGCAGCAGGCTGGCCGGTGTCCCGTGAACACACACCACCTGTGGATGCCTCTGGGCCTTCCTACGTGTGATTCCTCTTCCTCCAATTCAGTTTGAACCTAACAAGTACCAAGGTACCAGTGCCTTCTCCGTCCTCAAACTTCATATGAACACTTACTTAAAAGTCAAGTGGAACTCAATATACTCCTTTACTAGCTGTTATTCTTTCCCATGAGCTAGTCACATGTATGTAATCAGACAGTAAATACTTTGAAGATAAGGATTAGCATGGGTTGAGCACTCATTTATGAACTAAATAGTATCAAAGCTATCTCTCTGTATAAAGCAGTTTTAATTGGTCTTTGGGCAATGAAATCACAGCAAAAAGTTCAAGATTCTCAGGCCTTGCAAGTGGATGTGTCCAAAGCTTTGGAAAAAACCTCCCTTGCAGCTGAACTCTAAGGAAGCCCCCATTTCCCCTGAAGTCCAACAGCTCCCAGCTTCTAACCTTGAATTCCCCACCTGTCCTGCTAGAACACAGTTACAGCAGACTTAGCTGAGAACACACCAGGGGGAAATTTCTCACACTTCTGAATTTCGCTTATCTGTTTGAACCTGTGATTTCACTAGTCCTACACTTTGAGAACTTCCATCAGAAATTAAAATGCTAAATTCAGAACATAGGAAAGAAAAACACCCTCATAACCAAAATAAAATATTCTGGCAATCCTGGGAACACTGGCTGCATTTTAGCTACAAGACTGCCCAGCATCAAACCAGTTTAAAACAATGCTCAGAGCCCCAAAGCAAATAAAATGGAGCTGAACAACTTTGAAGCTCTTGAGGGACAAAGGGGAGAGTTCCTGGAGATACTTTTTATTTTCAGTCAGACAGTAACGTTACAAACAACAAAAGACATTTTCTAAGGCTCATAGTGTTTGCTTAATTTATTTTTAAAATGCACACATGACCCATGCCAATGCAAACACCAGCAAGGCTGGGAGGACTTTCCTGGCTCCTCTGGGTTTTCAAAAGAGAGTCATGGTAATATCATTAAACCAGAGTTTCCTGACAATTCCCTTCTGGTACAGAATGTACTAATTGGGCAATGAACAGGACAGGTTCCTCAGTTTTGCACTGCTTCCTCCCTGGTCATAAATTCTTTTGGAGCTCCAAAAGATGAACGGGAAAGTCCCTACGACCTGACAGTAAGTGTAGACTACTTTCAGTGAACAACCAATGGTCGTTGCTTCTGCCAGCAAACCTCATCATAGTGTGGTCTAGAAGAACACTAGACTCAAACTGGGTTCCTGGGTTCCAGCCCATGCCCCACCCCTAATCTGCTATGTGAGGGTGAACAAGTCACTTACAACTTCCCTATTTTGTCAAATGAAGGGTGTAACTACAGAAGTCATGAGACTGTTACAAATTGAGAATAAGTACAGTAAATGTGCTTTGAATAACATGAAGTAGTTTGTTTAAATGTTAGACAGTATTAAGCCCAGTCCGGTCTTTGGACCTCTTCTCTACCTGTACCAATGATTCACAAGTAGGGAGATTTTGTCATCTTCCTGCCCAAGGGACAGTTGACAATGTTTGGAGATATTTTTGGTTGTTACACTTGGGGTTGGGAAGGTACTACTGCCATGTACTGGGACTGGGTAAAGGCCAGGAATGCTGCTAAATATCTTACAATGCATTTAGACACCCCCTCCTACTCCCCACCTCAAGACAGATCTGGCCTAAAATGTCAATAGTCTTAGTACTTCAGCTGAGAAATCCTGCTCTACACTCATCACTTAGTGGACTGCAGCCAGTCTTATAGCATTACATATAATCCGTATGTCACAATTCTCAGATTTGTATCTCCACCCAGACCTTTCTCCTAAACTTTAAATGCAACCTGGATATACAACAGCCCACTTGACATCTCCATTTGGATATTTAAAGAAATCTCCAGTGTGCCTCAAATGGACCTCCTGACTTCTCCCCATTTCTACCATAGTCTTTTCCCTTTCCATTGATGGCAATTCCATCCTTTTAGTTGCTTAGACCAAAAACCTTGGTGTCATCTTTACTCCACTGTCTTTTACAACCCCCTTCCAAAGGCAAGGGGTTTATTTATCACCCCTCTGCTCAAAACCCTTTAATGGTTTCCTCTGCTCCTAAGAGAGAAAGCCCAAAGCTTTGGAAGGGCCCACAAAGCCCCCCCACGATCTAGTTTCCATCCTCTGACTTCATATTTCTCTACTCTCCTTCACCTCCACTCTGTTCCTTAAACAAACCAGGTAAACTTCAACCTCAGGGTGTGTACTGGCTATCCCTTTGCCTAAAATATGCTTTCTCTAGATAGCTTTTACAGAAATAAAATCTGACTTTAAAGGGAATAAGCATGTTCAAAAAGAGATTTTAAATTCATTCCAGAAAAGTAAAACTTCAGAGACTATATCTTTAGGCCATAATAGAGGAATACAGACAGGTTTTGTGGCTTCAAGACGGTACAGATGTTGCCGTCACAAGAGTGATTTAATGGAAATTTCAATGTCAGCAAAGATCTAAACCCAAGTAACTATGGAGGGTCTAGGGAATCTTTTTCTTTGGGAGGCTAGAGAGAAAAACTGGTTTCTACAGTTTCCATAAGAGCTTGTGAGGGGAGAGGGTTTAGTAGTAGAGAAGTCACATAATATTTAGTTAATAACTGGCTTGATCCTCATTTGAAATGTAGCACTATAGTATAGAAAGCATTCTCTCCTAACCCACTGCTGTTAGCTAAACTGGTAAGAATATGTACTTGAACACTATTTATGATTTATGAATGCAGTACACTGTTAAGAAAGCAGGCTCAAGAGTCAAAGACAATTGCTTTTGTTCAGATCCTAGTTTTACCATTTCCTAGCTGCATGACCTTGAGCAAATCATGGAACCTGTGTACTTCAAGTCTCTGCAACTGCAAAGGAGGGAAGAGAGCAATCCCTGAACCATGGTACTGTTGTGTGCACTAAATGAAGTAATGCATATCAAACATTGAGCCTGCTGCCTCTGAGGAGCAAATGCTGGGGGTGGGGAGGAAGGGAGGCGACCAGTG
The DNA here is from genome assembly GCF_003254725.2 of Canis lupus dingo. Lineage (NCBI taxonomy): Eukaryota > Metazoa > Chordata > Mammalia > Carnivora > Canidae > Canis > Canis lupus. Next base: position 3,966,627 of record NC_064254.1, read on the forward strand.
TTTTTGTAATAAACTTTGTAGAACTACTTGGCTCTTTAAACTATATACATTGATAATTTTAACAAAAATTAAATTTAAAAAGTTCTCGGCACAGTGCCTGGACATAGTAAGTGCTCAATAAATGGTAGTTTTATAGCTCTAATTACGGCATTCTGATTGGCCTCTACCTGAGTGTCCTGTGCTTTTGCTACCTGTCCCCTGCCAAAAGAAAACAAAAACTGGATAAAATATCAAGTGACTCAAGTTTTCCTTCTAGTTTCTCTCTGAATCATCTCTAAACCTTTCACAAAAGGGTAGGCATCTGAGAGCGAAAACTCAAGTCCCATGGCAGTGGGAAGGTCACACTGCCCTCTACTCCCTCACAAAACCAATTATCCCAGCTATAGACACCAACCACCTGCCTTCTGGTCAAATTCAGGGCCCTCTGCTCTGGGCAAATGTTGAACCCAATTCCATTATGTCACCCCAACCTCACCCCCTATTATTATGTTAAACTGGCTACTTCAAAATAGATAAGAAGATCCATCACTCTTATATCCTCAGGCCCACATAGCAAAAGATTTGCCTTTTCCAAACCTCCCCAGGCAACCTCTACTAAGATTTCTAAACTCTCACCTAAATGGAGGGAAAATAACTCCTCTATGCCTTAGTCAACATAGATTGTAGCAGATCTAGAGAGAGCTGACTTCCGATGTAATAAAAGCAGACTGACTCCTGCTCTATCTCCAGAGCCAAAACATACTAAAGGTTGGCTGTCAGAGAGAGATAGGAAGAGAAGCAGGTGGGAATGTGGGCAGGCAGGGCAGATGGCGCTCGGCAGTGGCTGACACTGGAGGAGCACGATGAACCTCCCCACAAAGATAATAACAAGTTTCTCCTTCTGAACCAGCACTTGGCGGAAGTAATAACAGTGGCTCAGACTGTAATCCAGTTTAAAGGAGGAGTATATGACATATACCAGCTCCAAACATTTTTTAAAGTAAGAACAAATACAAAATAAGAGCCATAGGCCAAGTAACAAAATAAATGAATCTGGGATTCTTTTCAGCTCCCTCAGTGTAAATTATTACTTTTTTAAGAGAAAGGAAGTGAAGCATTTGGCCTTCCTTAAGAACAGCCCCTTGGTTTTTGACAGCCACACGCCTATTACCATCTGTCCTGCATCAGACTGTTTGGCGTGCTTTTCCTCTGTAAGAAAGCCTTCTTAGAAAACATTTAGATATTAAAAAAATTACTGGCAAATAAGGGGGAAAAGCCATCTAATTTTAACAGGACTTTTCTCCTTCCACACCTCTATAAAAAAATTTTTTTTTAAACTATTCTCACACTGTCCAAACAGAAGCTATCCTGGCCTCCAGAGATGAGTCAGAGAGCTAGAATGCATGGCAACACTAGCCTTGAGTCAACAGAGTAAGCACCTATCCTACTGTGACTGTTTGTCCTCAGAGGCTCTTGAGCTAATCACATAAAAAGGGTTCACTATAACAGCACCTAACCTTCATCAATACTTGATCTGACTGTTCACATGGGACAGGTCAGCCACAATTGAGCAATGAGACCAGCTAATTTCTAACAAAAAGCAGGGAGTCAGATTTATGAATATTTGGAGGAGGTCAGCATATACTTACTTTTCTGACTCTCTTTGACAGCTCTCACACAGGGAGGGGCCAGGCCTTCTGAGTTGTGGGATGGAACTAGAGCTGGCATTCTCACCCAGAGCTTCCCCCCAGACATGGAGCACTGAGTCCAGAGAGCTTATGATTATTCAAGTACAGCTGGGGAAGGGCTCCTGGGGTGTCCAGTTCCTGGCACTGCCATATGTGTCATTATGATGACATACCTATGCAGCCCTCCTAGAGCAGATGCATGAAGCAATCTTTTCATTTCATCCTACCAACCTCACCAAGTTAAACTGTAACTATGGAGGCAGTAGGAAACCATATCTATTATAGTTGTGGTCATGGGCTTCCAAGAGCATCATGTTCTTTCCCAGCCTTAATGGGAGGCAGGGAGTAAGTCAAATCTACTGTTTACTCTGATCCCTGACATGGGGGCATCAGGTACTCCTCCTCCCTATCCAATAAAGGTGGCACCTGGGGTGAACTGCAAACACACAACCCAAGTCTAAAGCCCAGAGGTTCCCTTCATTCTTTCCACTCATTTAATAAACAAAAGGGTGCTAATCATTATAAACACCACAAAGGTTTTGCACCCTAAGTTCTTATTTTTATTAACCAGGAAAACTACTTTAAAGACAAACAAGGGAACTCTTCAAAAAGAAGATGCCACAGGCAATTTTCAGTTTACATTAGAGCCACTGATCTTATTTCAACTCTGCTTTTTTTCACTCTTTGATGATACCGATCATCAACTCAGTAAATGCTTTAACCAAATACAGCCTCCAGCCCAACAGGAGGATCTAGGGAGAGCCCAGGTTTACCTACTAATACTACATTTTAATAATGTGGCACCTTGGATTGGAATTCCAACTCTGCCTCTCAATAGCTATGTAATATTGAGCAAGTTACTGAGTCCCTTGGAGCTTTGTTTTCTTGTCCAAAAAATGAGATCAAACATGTAAAGTACGTGGCAACACACTTGCCATATAGGAATAGTTAGAACATAACTTTGGTATACCCAATCTCATCACTGTGTCAAGCATACTCTCGAGCTGACTCAAGCATGCCTGCCTTCAAAAATAAATAAATCTGGAGGTGCCATGTTAGTATACATTATGTATATTATAATGTATAGTATACATTAACTCAGTTAAGTGTCTGCCTTCACCTTCGGCTTGGGTCATAATCCCAGGGTCCTGGGATAGCGCCTGCATCAGGCTCCCTGCTCAGCAGGGAGTCTGCTTCTCCCTCCCCCTCTGCCTGCAGCTCCCCCCTGCTTGTGCTCTGTGTCAAACAAACAAATAAAGATAAATCTGTATTCTCAAGCCAAACACAAATGTTTAGCATTATGAATAAGCTCTGCTTTAAGATATCCATTTAAGTACAGTCTCAATTCTTTTCAAAGCCATTTATGACTATTTCATCCACTGCTCCTCAAAGAAAAGCACCGCAACCTGAACCCATCTCTGTCACCCACATCTCCTGAGAACATGTCTCTTACTCATTCTGCCCTCAGCACTTAAAGTGTTCTCCACTGTCCTTCCTCTTTCCAAATCTATCCTTTGAAAAGACCAACTCAATCTCTTCTTCCTCTCTGCCCTAAATTTAATCCACAGCCATACACACAAACTGCACATTTTGACTGTTTTTGTCTCTCCATACTTAACTAAATTGTTTCCTAATTGCTGTATGCATATTTCATCTCCCCTACTACACTGTATGCTGCTAGTTGATAGGGGTAAGTTCTTTTATTCTTCAAGTCTCCATCTGAACAATGTACACTGATCTAAAATGTACACAGATGTGTTAATAAATACTTAGTGATGTCTGTCTATACCCTATCCTGTTCTCTTACTGCCTTAAGAGGTGGAGCTGACTCAACTTTAACCAGAAATCCTTTCAGAGCAATTGCTAGATGCACACATAAATGCATTCTGAATAAGATTCTCCTTAAATTAAGAAACAAGAAGGGTGCCTGAGTGGTGCAGTCAGTTAAGTGACTGACTTTTGATTTCAGCTCAGGTCATGATCTCAGGGTCATGAGACTGAGCCCTACACTGGCTCCCTGCTCAGTGAGAACGGAGGTCTGCTTGTTTCTCTCCTTCCTCCTCTCCTCTGCCCTTCCCTTAACCTTAAAAATCAATCAATCAACCAATCAATCAATCAATCTTTAAGGAAGGAAGGAAAAAAAGAGAGAAAGAAACAAGGAGGCTCCAGTTTTTCTTTGGGACCTAAGTGCCACATTCTCAATGCATTATAGCCAATAGTCTTCTTGAATATCATCTCCAATGAGAACCTTTTCACTGTGGTTCTTGCAAATATTACTTCTAAATGATCCTACAGAGTTCATGGAAAAAAAAAAAAAAAGGCAACATACCATGAATTCATCAACCTCATCAACCTCAAGAAATCTCAATAGTCTCTACCCTCACCATAGCCTAGTCCTTCAAAGAAAAAAAAAAAAGACAACATGGTAGGACCTCAACTAAGGCTGGTAGGTAATCCACTCTGACCCCTTGCCAATCCCACCCTAGCCCCCACCCCCTAGGCCTGGGCAATCACCACAGAATTGGCGAAAAGGCATCAGTCCCTAAAGGAGTGGCAAACAACTAACAGTTTCACAACTTAGGACGATGAATGCAGTGCTGTGGCCAAGAACAGCCGCCTCCTTAAACCACAGGAACTACTGATCCAAGTAATTCACAGTTGGGAGAGGGGCTTGTATTATACAAAGCACCAAAGCAACTCGTTTTGCCTCCTCTGACTCTCATCTTCCCATTGAATTCAACTGCAAATTCCAATTCTAACAGGACATGCTTACCCTAGGGCTTGGCTCACTTAACTACCTGGAATGGTTATACTCTGGAGGGTTAAATTTAAGGAGGAAAATCTGGAGAAATAGGAGCTTAGAGGAAAAAACCTTTTATTATAGTGTTACAATATGAAGTCTTAACTCAAATACAGGCATTTTACTGTCTTGCCAATTGACTTCTCTTATATCCTGTGCAACTAACATGACTCCACAGAATCCTTTATGACAACCATTCAAACAACAAAAAAAATTAATCCTCTGTTACACCACTACTGAATGAAGTCTCTCTTACTAACTAGAATGTGTGGAGAAATAGGATTCACATCACCAGGTTTCTTTTCTTAATTTGCCTCTTGATCTGAACCATATATAAAGCATTAGTCAGAAAAATACCATTCTTACAACAGACAATTTGTCCTCAAATAAACATCAATTTTATTTTTCAAAATTTGAGGGTAAATCCCAACATGATGCAAGGGCAGACTTAACAGTTATATGATTGTATAGGGTGGGGTGCTGGGCCTAATACATAGCATTGTTAACCAGAGAAGAATGAAAAGGAATGCTCACAGGCCCGTACCATATGAAACATCTGTAACTGTGAGCGCTCAGCATCAAGACTTTACTCAACCAACCAAAACCAACAACCAAGAACCATCATCACCTTAGCAGAGGGTAGAAGACACTGTTTAATCAGCTAGCAAGGAGAAGCAGATCAATAAATCAAACACAGAGAAGAGTGTCTCAGAACTATCAAAATATTTAAATTCATGGTGAACTCAACAATTCTCTCACTTACTGTCCCACACATAAAAAGTCAAAATATCACTTGGGCCACTCTGGGTTGTGGGTGAGGAGGTAGACAGGCCGTAATAGACTGAAAATACATCAACAAGAAGACATGCAAATAAGGTAAATAAAGCGAAAGCCCAACAACAATATTTAGGATATATAATTGAGTTTGTCTTTGTTCCTTGGAAAAATGAAAGCCCCACCCAAAGCCAAAGTAAAAACATAAACAAAAACAACAAAGCAGGAAGAGATTCCAAAGGCATGTGGTCTAGGTTTAGTATACATTTACACTGGAAGGACAGTTGGTGATATTTTGACTTTATTTTTTTAAATGCTAAATGTAAAAAACTTTGTTCTTTCAACACCCAAACCAGAGCAGAGAGACAGTAGTAAATTATAAATGTGGATAAAGTAATCCACAGGACATGAAGATGGGGGAGGGGGAGGGGAGAAGGGGTAGGTTTTTGTATTGTTGCTGTTGGCAGGAGAGCTAAGCAGTCTTAAAGAACATTCTAGGCTTCTAGGTTTGCCATGAAAGGGTATCACAAATCCCAAGGCCCACCACCTACCCCTTCTCCTCTTCTCCGAGGGCACCTACCTTACTGTAAGTCACTACTGATAAGTTGTTTGCGTGACTGCTGGGGGACAGATTTACAGAGTTCTGTGAGAGTCTATTCTCATCTTGCTCGGTTTGGTCAGGAGCAGGAGCCCATGTGTTTTTGCTGATCGAGTCGAACCCGGAACCCCCAGGGTCTTTTAAGTTGTTTTCATCTGATTGTCGGTTCTTTTGGGGAGAGGCAAACGGGTTGAAGTTTCCTTCTACCTTGCGATGTGGCTGTGTGTTGAACTCCGTTTCAAAAGATGACAGCTGCTGCGTTACTCCTAAAAGTCCACCCACCTCCACACTGAGAATCACCCAGATGACATCTGAAACAAAAGGGCAATTCATGTCAGTGACAGGCATTCCTTCAAGACCCAAAGCAGCCACCACCATTACTCCAAAATGCCTCTCAAAGCCACCCAAATCTTAGGAAGGAATGTCCTTTAAAAGCTGGCTGACAAAGTAGTCCAGTACATTTGCACTGCATGCATTTCTACATTTTTGATAATATCACATTCAAACTCCAGTACACATTCAGTATAGGTCTATGGTAAGACCTGTGAAAGTATCTGTTAAAAGGTTACCAGTTGATCCTGATGCACAGCCATATTTGGAAATCACTGTTCCAGAGAACAATGATCTATAGACAGAAACCTAAAAACTATTTTCCCAGAATTATAAGCTCGTGGTTTTGCTTTGGTTTGAATGTATGTAACTAGAAAACTCAGGGCAGAGGTGCCTGAGTGGCTCAGTCGGTTAAGTGTCTGCCTTCCACTTCATCCTGGGGTCCAGGGATTGGGCTCTGTGTTGAGCTCCCTGCTCAGCGAGGCGTCTGCTTCTCCTTCTCCCTCTCCCCTTCTCCCCCACCCTGTGCTCTCTCTCTCTCTCACTCTGTCTCACTCTCTCTCCCTTGAATAAATTCATTTTAAAACAATCTTAAAAAAAAAATAGAAAACTCAGGGCAGGCATAATTCTTGAGCCAAAAAATGCTTATAATTACTAAAATTGCAACTTATCAACTACCTCCTCTCTACTTCTTTGAGCAATTTAGAATGACAACATACTGTCCAAATAGGACAACGGAGAGTAAAGAGGGGAGCTAGTAATAATGACCACCAGGACACACATGTAAACCAGCATTAACCATGAGTATATTAAGACAAATATCACTTGGGGTGTTTTCTTTTTCTAATGATCTATGTGATCAAAAGATACCAAAAATTCAGTATGCCCAGACTTTCTAAAATAATCCAATTTAACACCAACTTTGCCTTTGTCATATAGAAGCCTTACCATCTACATTGAAACCATAAGGATGTGTCTTAAAAAGAGGACTTTTGGTCGTAATTCAGTTATTTTTCTCAACTGCCAAAGCAAAGGGTTCAAATAGAAGAGTAAAGAGTTCCCTTTGATGTTCTGCACCTCAATTCAGAGAACAGTGACATCAACTTTCCTGCTAGGAAGGCCTTTAAAAAGCAAGCTACAGAAAGGTCAAGAAGCTTTTAAGTATGAATCCAGCTGAAGCAAATGTGAAAAGTTATCCAAAGCTCCTGAATAACTGCTAAATGGTTGATACAAAAAGGCTAATAAATTCCATTAGTTACTCACACAGAAATTCAGATAATATTAAGAATAGGGAACCCCCCGCCCTACCAATACTAAAAGGAATAGTGAAAGAAACTGGGGAAAACACTCTTGGGCTGTGCTTAATCTCAATTTTCAATCTGGGTTCTGTGTCTGATGAAGGCCATAAATACCCCATTTGCATTAGGTGGTTTGGGAGCTTCATTAAACAGCTAGGAGCCAGAACCCAGCTAGGAGCCAGAACTGTAGTAAGCAGAGATGCAGTGACATCTGCTGTTGACTTCTGGAATTAGCACCTCTGCAGCCACTAGCTGCACTAGCAGGACTCCTAGGAATGGGAATCCATTCCAGACACAATTTTTCATTAAAGCAAATGTGAATCCTCATGTAAACTTGTGCCAGAAAAGTTCAATCTGTTGATTAACACAGGATATGCAGCATGCCACTTCATTTGGAAATATGGGATGGTGCTAGGTCAGAGGACTTTGATTCAGAGCTCTTAAGTCAATCTCATAAACCAACATGACGTAGGCCTTAAAGAACAATTCAGTGGCAGGCAGCTAAGGAAGATTCATTCCATGCTTTCCTAGCCTATCTTTCTAACCAAAGTCAACATTTTTTCACTTTATTTTTTGTTTTTCTCAAACAGATATGCCCTATCTTACAGTACATTAATTCGTACTACTTCTCTTTCACCCATCTATTTTCCAAAGTTCTTTTAAGCACATGATATGTTTCACATACTCAGTTACAGGTCATACACTTCCTTCATTTTGCTCAGGAAACTAAATGCTTACAAGCAGAGAAAAGATAGTCTTCTGAAGACTATTATCAGTATATAAGACTAATGACATCTTCTCCCCTGGCTTTAAGAACTAAAACTTCTTTCGTGTAACTCATTGGGCCATATCATACGTAAGCCACTGCACTCTCTTTACTGTGGCTATTCTTCCATACTGTTCACAGATTTTACATTGTAGCTATAAAGAGAGGGTCATTTAAGAAACCACTGATTTATAAACATCCAACAATGAACACTCCAGCTCTGATCCTCCCAAGTTATTATTACCATGATGGGTCATTATGAACAGCAAAGTACACCTTCTACATGGTATAATCTAAGCCATCTAAATAAGCACTACTAGCCCGCATGTTTCTTTTTTTTTTTTTTAAGATTTATTTATTTATTTATTCATGATAGAGAGAGAGAGAGAGAATGAGAGAGAGAGAGAGAGGCCCACACAGGAGGAGGGAGAAGCAGGCTCCATGCCAGGAGCCCGACGCGGGACTCGATCCTGGGACTCCAGGATCACGCCCTGGGCCAAAGGCAGGCGCTAAACTGCTGAGCCACCCAGGGATCCCCAGCCCTCATGTTTCAAAATGTGTTCGTCCCATGCAGAATGTGCGAGAATGAGCGTGTGTTAAACAAAGAGAAAAAAGTGATCAAAATGGACCAAATAAGCTTGTTTCAGAGAGGCTGACCACCGATTCTTGCCAGAATGCCTTACTTACTGAGGTAAGAACTGCCAGCCATGTATTTTACTACTTGTGATGGAAGGAATCGTAGGGGTCATCAAATGAAAGGCTACACCTTCTAGATACAGGATTCGAGGTCTGGAGACAGAAATGATGGACCCGATATCAGTCTTCAAGTTAAACGCCAACTTGTACTGATGACTAAGAACACTCAACTCTCAGAATAGCTTTTCCAACTCATACTTATTTCTCCTCAACAGGAACTTGGGAATCCAAGAACTCAGGGAACTACAGCTATATTAAGTCAGTCCCATTTCCCAGGCTATAATATCTTTACCAACAAACATATATGATTTTTGGTACCAATAACAAGAATGAGCCAACAGGATGTCCTAGAAAAGTAGCCAATAAAGTAGAATCAAGTGCCAAGCCTATACTTTATGGGTTAGTAAAGCCAATGGAGAAACTGATTTTAGAATGTCTTGCCTTAAGGTGTTTTACAAAAAGAATCTGAGCCAGGACTTTGGAGATAAATGGTACTATAAATAGTTTCATTCAGCTTGTCCCTTTTACATATAAAACCTTTAATAAGTATATAACTTTAATAATAAGTATAAACTTCCTTTTGTAGAAATGTATGATCAATTACTAAAGAGAGTACACAAACTTTGTACTTTTTTTTTTTTTTTGTAATTTTTATTTATTTATGATAGTCACACAGAGAGAGAGAGAGAGAGAGAGAGAGAGAGGCAGAGACATAGGCAGAGGGAGAAGCAGGCTCCATGCACCGGGAGCCCGACGTGGGATTCGATCCCGGGTCTCCAGGATCGCGCCCTGGGCCAAAGGCAGGCGCTAAACTGCTGCGCCACCCAGGGATCCCTGTACTTCTTTAGTTTAGATTTATTAGAAATGCAGAGCAAAAGGAAAGTATTTTGGGGTGCCTGAATGGCTCAGTCAGTTGGGCATCCAAATCTTGATCTCAGCTTAGGTCCTGAACTCAGAGTTATGAGTTCAAGCCCCATGTTTAGGGAAAAAAAAAAAAAAAAGAGGAAAATACTTTACTTGAAGCCCAACTCCATAATCTTAAGGAACCATACTGATGTACAAAGACATCTCAGATTATGGTAGGAATGTTAGAAACATTGCATACGTCTAAAGGCTGGCATCACAGATCAAATCACGTGATAATAAAAAAATCAGTACAATATTCGAACTGGTAAGTTTGTTCCTTGTAGGGTTATGGGTTATAATACATGCATAGCATGGGTACATGTTAACTGGAGTTGAATAAGTAAATGAATTGTGAAATGTGGGAGAGCAAGGTTTCTCATTGTTGAAGAAGGATATTACAGATGATCAAGAAAGGAACATTCTAAAATGAACTCTGTGGTACCGGATTAAAGTCAGAGACAGAAGTATAAACTCATGTTTATCTTAATATATATACAGATGAGGAAACACAGAAACAAGGATAGATATGTCTGTTTACAGAGGTTAGGATGTATACACACATGACCTAGCTCTGTCTGCTGAGAAGGCCTAGAAGTAATAACAGCCCAGTAGTACTGAACATATCCAGTGCCCAGTGGTTTCTGAATAGCATTCGCTAATAGAAAAAGAGAAATGGCTGATTCTGGGCTAAGACATGGAAAATATAAGATGAGCCTGGAATATCTTTGTAATATCAGAAACTAAGAAAGTGTTCAAAAAAACACTTTCAAAAAAAAGGATAGAAGTATGTCACAGGGATACAGGTGCAACCTGAAAGAGCTCCTTCTGGCCAAAGCTGGAACAATTTAGGCAATAAAATAACATAGTACTGGATTATAACTCAAAATATAAAATAGATATTAGATACACATGAGTCCATAGTGATACAAATAAATGACTTAATGGGTAAGTAGAGATAAATTTCTTTACATAAGAACTCCAAATAATATATGTAGTTACTTCCCCTTCTACAAGATGGAGTTTAATTCTATATATCCCCCAATCCATATTGAATGTGGGACAGACTTAGTGATTTGCTTCCAAGGAACAGAACAGGGAGAAAGACGCCTGGTGGTTCAGCGGTTGAGCGTCTGCCTTGGGCTCCCTTCAAGATTGAGTCCCGCATCGGGCTCCTTTCAAGGAGCCTGCTTTTCCCTCTGCCTATGTCTCTGCCTCTCTCTCTGTGTCTCTCATGAATAAATATTAAAAAAAAAAAAAAGAATAGGGAAAGAGAAAAACAGTAACTTTACAATGGAGAAACTGGCAACAAACAATTTAATCAAGTGACCCATGTTAATATCACCAGTGATGTTATGTACATATCAGGTGCCCCCTGGTAAGGTACTTCATCTCTGTAGTATTCCCCAAATCTATAACATTAGTCTAAATAAATTTAAGAAAACATCAGAGAAGCTCAAATTGGGGTATGTTATGAAGGATACCTGCCATTATTCCTCCAAACAGTCATGGGTCATGAAAACAGAAAAGACTCTGAGAAACTGTCACAGGTCAAGAGACTAAAGCCAAGATAACTACATGTCATGTGGTGCCATAGACCAGATGCTGGGAACAGAAAGTCATGAATGGAACGATGAAATAAAATCTAAAGAAAGATAAAATCTAAAGAAAGTCTATGCTCACTTCAGCAATACATCCATGAAAACTAGAATGTTATAGACATTAGCATGGCCCCTGCACAAGGATATGCAAATTCATGAAGCGGTCCATATTTTTTAAAAAATCTAAATAAAGTCTGGAGTTCAGTTAATAGTAACTCAACATGTGCCACAGTGTTGAGGTCTTCATTCTAACAAGTTGTCCATTCAAACTAGACACAGGAGTTCACTCCTATATGCAGTGTGATGGCTCTTTTCTTCCTGGGCTACCCTATTTCAGTACAGCAGTAAGGGCCAGTCAACAGTCTTCAAACAGATGTAACAGCAACAGCTATACAAATGAGCCATCACCTTGATGTGCATGTTAGGCTGAAGCTGCCCAATGACTTCCAGAGCATGCCTCTGGCATGCACAAAATACAAACGCAAGTCACTTGAAGAAAGCAATAATGTGCCATATCAGTATGCTCCACTTGGGTCTAGGCTTCCCAAGGGACAAGGCTAGGGGACTTGAGAAAGCACAACTTTTACAAACTCAGTTTACGAAGACACCTCAAAATGGTTCAAACTGTGCCTCGGACTGAAATCTGATGGGCTTCTGATCCCCAGAGCAAATGCCCTGGGCGTGTCCCAGGGAGCAATGAGACCAGAGGGCCCCAACACCAGGAGACACATCCTGGCTTCTGTCAGCATGCACATGGAAGACTACGATGGAGGTCACACCTAGGTTTGGGAGTGCTAGATTCAAATCCTTCCTAAAGCTCCACCCATCTTCCAAGCATGACAGAAACTCACATTTGCCCTGAGGATTAAGAAACAACTTGGAAAAAAAAAAAGAAACAACTTGGATCCAGACAGGTGCACAGGCTCCAGTCAACTGCTCAGCTAAAGGCTGTAGGCTCACATTTCATCTCCCACAGGAAGGCTGGATATGTACTGCCTAGTCTGAGCACTGCTAGTCTATGCCTGAAACATTCCCAGACAGTAAGTAGTGCAAAGGACAGCATTATGAGCAAGTCTCAACATATTTGTGTCTGTCTCTTGGAACTACTAAGGCGGCAGTGTTTGTGTACCACTGGGAAAAGAAGGTACTTCCAATTGTCAGCACTAATCTAACTAGTCTCAACTTCCAGTCTACATTTCCACACTATTTATTCAACACAGAGCTCCCATGACAATGGCCAGGCACTTAGACACTCACTATATCTATCAACACACCACCTACCTACCTTGGCATTGAAGGGAGAAGAGGGTAGAACTGGGCTCCATCCAGTTCATGAGGTGCTCCGAGTGACACCTGAAGGACTGCCTCTGCTCAAACTCTGTTCCCTACCCACCCTTACTCCCCACCTCATCTTAACACAAATGCATTAAAACCTTGTTCCTGGATTTCAGTATTATTCTCAGGAATTTCCAATTAAAATGCAAATGCCCCTCAAAGGAATATAGTAAGCTACCTTAAACTCATTATCAAATCAACCACTAGGCCCAAGTTCACATAGGGGAAAAGAAAAAGGCCTAAGAGCAATGAAAGCCTGGATGAGACGAGACAGTGATGGGTCCCTGGGGCCCCTAATAGGGATAGAGGTCCACAAAGAAAAGTTGAAATGGCAACAACAAAGTAACTATTCCTACTTCACAATTTTCCTAAATCATGCCCTATTTAAAAATTATGAGCTTCTACCTTGATTTGGGGATAGGATGGGGGACTACAGTGATCATTTAACCATTTAATTACTGGCTTCAGTTTTAGGAAACAAGAATTTCAACCTCTCAAATCTAGGAAATCAGTGCCATAGAAGTTAAAGAGTCAAAACATATCTGAGATCAAAGATGAAAATCAGGGTGCCTGGGTGCCTTAGATGGTTGAGCATCTGCCTTTGGCTCAGGTCGTGATCCTGGAGTCTTGGGATAGAGGACTGCGTGGGGCATCCTGCTCAGCCAGAGAGCCTGCTTCTCCCTCTCCCTCTGCCCCTCCCCTTGCTCGTGCTCTCACTCTCATTTACTCTCTTAAATAAAACCTTTAAAAAATATTTTTTAAAAAGATGAAAATAAGCTCAGAATGAAAAAGAAAAAAACAACCCTATTAACTGGGCTGGAAGGACAGACACTTATTTACAAAGGCAGGTGCAAAGTTAAGAGAAAACATGATTTCTCCCAAGATCATGTAGCTGCTATAAAATGCTCTAACAACCCTCGGATTGACTACTGCTTTCTTACCAACGATACCCCCAGACTCATTTTGTTGTAGCATCAATTACTGAGGATTGTTGATTGTTAAAATGCCCCTGCCTCAAGATAGCACCCAAACCTTAATTAATCCTCCCTTCTAATCCTGCCTCAGAAATAGCAACCAATCCAAAATTGATCCCCACTTTCCGTTGAGCCCTCTCAGGAATCCTTCAGCAGGAACCCAAACTGTATGAAGACTGCTTCCCTTCTCCCTCTCGTTGTGTGGCATTCCACAATTCCCCCTAGAAAGCCTGCCCTCACCGAATTACATTAATAAATTCTGGTTGTATCAGGCTAGGGGCTTGTTTCAGGTGACCTTTGAAACCTTCTGGCTTTCTCTTTCCCCTCCCAGCTTCAACTTCTAGATGCAGACTCCATCCCTTCCTACTTCCCTTCTCTTACAGACTGCCCTCTCATGAAGTGGGCCAGGTTGGCCCAGCCATCAGCTGATACCACAGGAAAGAGGAATGCATTCATTCAATGATAAGAGGGTCAGAGAAAAGAGAGAAGGAACAGCCTCAAGAGTAGAGAAAACCCAGGAGTATATGGTGTTCTAGAAGCCTAGTCACAAGCGTTTCATCAATTGGGTCCAGTGCAGCTAATAATCCAAGTAAGGCTGAGAAGTGAGAACAAAGCATTGGAGGTAGCATTATGTAAGTCCACTGGTACTGAAAAGAGCAGTTTCAGTGGAGTGGTGGGGGCAGAAGCCTGATGGAAAGAATTCAGGAGTACAGAAATCAAGAGGTGGGGATAGTCATTACTGACACAAAATATTCCAAGGAGTTTTGCTATGAAGGAGAGCAGCAAAATGGGAGAGAAGCTGGAGGAAATAACAGCATTATATTATATGTAACAGCAAGAAATTTTTAGAAACTTGAATGTCCATCAGTAGTGACCGGCTGGAAAAATGATGACACATCGACCTGAGAGGGGACACTCCACAGCCATAAAAAGTAATGAAGATTTCTAGAGTGGGGCACCTGGGTGGTTCAGTTAAGTGTCGGTCTTTGGCTCAGGTCATGATCTGAAGGTCCTGGGATGAACCCCACATCAGGCCCCCTGCTCAGTGGGGAGCGTGCTTCTTTCTCCCTCTCTCTCTGCTACTCCCTTGCTTGTGCTTTCTGTCAAATAAATAATTAAATTTTTAAAAAAGGTTTCTAGGGAATCCCTGGGTGGCTCAGCGGTTTGGCGCCTGCCTTTGGCCCAGAGCGTGATCCTGGGGTCCCGGGATCAAGTCCCACGTCGGGCTCTCTGCATGGAGCCTGCTTCTCTCTCTGTGTCTCTCATGAATAAATAAATAAAATATTTAAAATAAATAAATAAATAATAAAAAAATAAAAAAGGTTTCTAGAGCGATCTCTAGAATATATTATTAAGTGGGGAGAACAAGATGCAGATCAGTATCTATCGTTATGGGACTTTTGTGTAAGCATAGGGTCAGACTTACATATATTGGCTAGCATTTGAAAGACAAAGCAAAACAACAGTGTACAGATAAACCATAAATGAATAAATAAAAATGGGTATCTCGTTGAAGGAGGCAGTAATGGGAGACTCTTCTAATTATATCATTAGTAAATTGTGACTTAAGATTAGTAGAAATGCCCTAGATACTGAAAAAACAAACAACAAACAACAAAAAGAAAACAGAAAAAAAAAAAAAAAGAAAACAGAAACAAAAAAACCTAGGTCAAAAGGAGATGGAATAAGCGCTGGAGATAAATTTTGCAGGATGGTGATTGGCATAGGATAGGAGCACAATAAACAGCCAATTATTTACACAACACTACTTGCATTAAAAAACAAACAAAAAAATGTTTATTTTGTTGCCCTGTTGGAAGTCAGTCAATGTTAAGAGTAACTATAGCTGAAGGATTGTAACAATGACAGTTAACGAAAAGCAGAAAAGACCTTATTTAAGCAAGTTAACATTTAATGCCGTAATTTAAAAATCAAATACTTTGGTAAGATTGGGCATTATCTTGTCAGTGAACACCTCCTGTGGTATGGAAGACAACACAACAAAACAGTAAACAGTTTTCAATTGATAATGTAACTTTATAAGCAGTCTGCTCTGCAGACCACCTATATCAAGACCATGTGGGGGGCAGCCCTGGTGGCTCGGCGGTTTAGCGCCGCCTTCAGTCCAGGGTCTGATCCGGGAGACCCGGGATCAAGTCCCACGTGGGGCTCCCTGTATGGAGCTTGCATCTCCCTCTGCCTGTGTCTCTGCCTCTCTCTGTCTCTCTCTCTCTCTCATGAATAAATAAATAAAATCTTAAAAAAAAAAAAGACCATGTGGTTTGTATGTGAAAAATACAGATTCCTGGGTCCCTAACTACAATGAACTAAAATGGGTTTCATATATGAAATCTAAGTGTTTATGATATCTCTAAGAAGGGTATATAACCCTTTAACTTTTAATCCTCACATATTAGTTTCACTGAAAGCAATCAGAGCACCAACTCCTTCCTCTAAAAACTGGCAATTAAAGGTAAAGAATTTAACCTAGCCTTATTATAAAAACATGAATTTCAAGTTGTCATTGTTGATGAAAAAAAATTTACTTTTTTTTTTAAATTTTATTTATTCATTCATGAGAGACACACAGAGAGACATAGGCAGAGGGAGAAGCAGGCTCCCTGTAGGGAGCCTGATGCCGAAATCAATCCCAGGATCTCGGGATCGTGACCCAAGCCAAAGGCAGATGTTCAACCACTGAGTCAACCCAGGTGCCCCATAAAATTTTTCTTTTTATCCCAGAACTACTCCAGCTAATGTATGAGGAAGACATAATCACATTGTGACCCCTGATGAAATGATTCAGGCAGTAATTATCAATGAATGAAAACCATTAGGGAAAAGGTTGGTTGACAGGGAGGACCTCTGCAACTGAAGGATCAGGCTATCACTACCTAA
The DNA here is from genome assembly GCF_003254725.2 of Canis lupus dingo. NCBI lineage: Eukaryota > Metazoa > Chordata > Mammalia > Carnivora > Canidae > Canis > Canis lupus. The sequence goes on from NC_064254.1 coordinate 3,983,267, forward strand.
AACCTTTGATTACTTTTAGCATCACTCAAACCCTAACAATTTTCAATAGCCAAAACAATTTGAAAAAGAAGGAAGTTGGAAGTCTCACATTTCCTGATTTCAAAACTTATTATAGCACTACAGTAATCAAAACAGTGTGGTATTGTTAAAAAGATGGACAGACCAATAGAAGAGAAGAGAGAGTTCAGAAGCAAACCCTCACATATATGGTCAAATGGTTACTGACAAAACTAGAAAGGCCATTCAAAGGGGAAAGGACAGCCTTTTCAACAAGTGGTGCTGGGAAAACTGAACATCATATGCAAAAGAATAAAGTTGGACCCTTACTTCACACCATATACAAAAATTGACTCAAAATTGATCAAAGACCTAAACATCACAGCCTAAACTATAAAACTCTTAGAAGAAAACACTGAGATGAAGCTTCATGACACTAGACTTGGAAATCATTTCTTGGACATGACCAAAAAAAAAAAAAAAAAAAACACAGGCAACCAAAGAAAAAATAAATTGGACTACATCAAAATTAAAACTTTTGTGCATCAAAGGACACAACAGTGAAAAGGCAACCCGCAGAATAAAGAAAGTATATGCAAACTGTATATCTCATAAGGAGTTAATACTCAGAATATATAAAGAACTCCTACTTAAAAAACAAACAAACAAAGAAAACCAAAGCCTGGGGTGCCTGGGTGGCTCAGTCAGTTAAGTATCTATCTGCCTCTGGGTCGAGTCATGATCCTAGGGTCCTGGGATGGAGCCTGACATCAGACTCCCTACTCAATAGTGAGTCTGTTTCTCCCTCTCCCTCTATTCCTCTACCCACTTGTGCTCACTTGCTCTCTCTCAAATAAATAAAATCTTTAAAAAATGAAAAATGTGATTAAAAAATGGCTTGAATTGACAAGCTGAATGACCAAAAAGCACATGAAAAGATGCTCAACATCACCAACCATTAGGGAAATGCAAATCAAAACTGTAAAACTTACTACCCATTAGGACGGCTACTATCAAAAAAACAGAAAATAACAAGTGTTGGCAGGGAGGGGAGAAATGGGAATTCTTGTGCACTGTTGATGGGAGAGTAAAATGGTACAGCCACTATGGAAAACAGTATGGCGGTTCCTCAAAAAATTAAAAATACAACTGTCACATGGTCTAGCAATTCCACTTCTAGATGGATACCCAAGAGAACTAAAAGTAGGCTCTCAAAGAAATATTTCTATACCCTTGTTCATAGCAGCATCATTCATAGTACTAAAAGGCAGAAGCAATCCAAGTATCCATTGATGTATGAATGCATTCTAAAAGTGCAGTATAGGCAGCCCGGGTGGCTCAGGGGTTTAGGGCTGCCTTCAGTCCAGGGTGTGATCCTGGAGACCTGGGATCGAGTCCTGCATCAGGCTCTCTGCAAGGAGCCTGCTTCTCCCTCTGCCTGTGTCTCTGCCTCTCTCTCTCTCTCTCATGAATAAATAAAATCTTTAAAAATAAATAAATAGGGATCCCTGGGTGGCGCAGCGGTTTGGCGCCTGCCTTTGGCCCAGGGCGCGATACTGCAGACCCGGGATCGAATCCCACATCGGGCTCCCGGTGCATGGAGCCTGCTTCTCCCTCTGCCTGTGTCTCTGCGCCTCTCTCTCTCTCTCTGTGGCTATCATAAATAAATAAAAATTAAAAAAAATAAATAAATAAATAAATAAATAAATAAATAAATAAATAAATAAAATAAAAGTGTTGTATATACATATAATTGAATATTATTCAGCCTTAAAAAAGAAGGAAATTCTGATCCATGCTACAATTTGGATGAACCTTCAGGACATTATGCTAAGTGAAATAAGGCAGTCACCAAAAGACAAATCCTATAATACTGTCTGAAACCACTTATATGAGGTACCTAGAGGCGTCAAATTTATACAGACAGAAAGTAGGATGGTGATGTCAAGGGCTGGAGAGAGAGAGAGAAATGAGAAGTTATTATTTCATGGGTACAGAGTTTCAGTTTCACAAGATAAAAATACTAGAAGTGGATAGTGATGATGGTTGAATAACAACGTGAAAGCACTTAATGCCACTGAATCATATACTTATAAATGGTTAAGATGATAAATTTTGTTATGTGTATTTCACCACAATTAAAACATACAAAAAATACCCTGAAGCCCAGTAACTTTAAGTTAGTCCTCCAAGGGGCACCTGGGTGCATGGCTCAGTTGGAGAGCCTGCTTCTACCTCTGCACCTCCCCCTGCTTGTTCTTTCTCTATCTCTATCTCTCTCTCTCTCAAATAAATAAAATCTTTTAAAAACCCTAAAACCTTAGTTCTTCAAGGCCAAATCAGTAATACATTATTTGGCAGAATGAAAAACAAAAACAGAAGTCAGCTATTTTTAATCCTAATCTAGTGCTTATCTATAATACCATGTAGCACTCCCATCCCTGGTCAGTTTTGAATGTTCCACCAATCAGGAAAGAGATAACAGTTAACACAGACAACTATTCCTGGCAAAAAAAAGATGGAAATATTAACATTCTCATTATTTAAACTTCTATAGCCTACAAATAAAGCATAATCTGAGTGGGTAACAGCACAACTGCAGGAAATTAAGATAGATTACAAGTACACTGAAGCAACTTAAAATACTAATTTGAGTACAATTAAGTTTAAGAATAATGCAGGGAATCAAAACTACAGCTACAGCACATTAAGAGCCAAACTTATGCAAGTGGCATAAAAATACAGATTAAACGGACATTTTAACAATCATTTTGGCAGTTATGTTGAAAAGCACTTAAACATAATGCTGGATAAAAAGGACTTAATATTTAAATATTATCCATTTTATATGCAAATAGGTAGAAAGATAGCTGGTGTTTTTTTTGTTTTGTTTTGTTTTTTGTTTTTTTTGTTGTTGTTGTTTTTTAAATGATAGTCACACAGAGAGAGAGAGGCAGAGACACAGGCAGAGGGAGAAGCAGGCTCCACGCACCGGGAGCCTGACGTGGGACTCGTCTCCAGGATCGCGCCCCGGGCCAAAGGCAGGCGCTAAACCGCTGCGCCACCCAGGGATCCCCGGTGTTCTTTTTCTTTCACTACTACTGCTGAATTTCTCAACCAGTTTGACTAGCACACACTTGGAACTTCTTGCTATCTGTAATATTTTCATCAAAGGACAATTTAAAATAGAATATTTAAGCAGAAATACTTCCAACTAAGTATTTAGTTCATCAGAAAGTCAAATTTATTTTTTTAATTTATTTAATTAATTAATTTATTTTTATGATAGTCACAGAGAGAGAGAGAGAGAGAGGCAGAGACACAGGCAGAGGGAGAAGCAGGCTCCACGCAACAGGAGCCTGACGTGGGACTCGATCCCGGGTCTCCAAGATCGCACGCTGGGCCAAAGGCAGGCGCCAAACCGTTGCGCCACCCAGGGATCCCCAGAAAGTCAAATTTAAACCACTGATTTACCTAATTCAAACTTAAATATACATATATTTTTAAAAAGGCCATTCCTCTTTGTACACATGCTTCTAAGATGAAGTTTAATTTAGGACTATGATACCTTTCTATAGAGTTACTATGTATGTTCTGAATACTTAAAGGCATAACAAGACATAGGCCCCATTTGTCTTTTTTAGAAATTCAAATCTTGTATCTTTGACATAATTATGGACAAAAAGTAGTAAACAGCATTACAGATGACAATTAGTTATTCCTGGTGAAAGCTTTTCTGTCCTAGAGATCTGGTAACACACTACATTAACTCTGTTCTCCCTTCCCCCTCCTCCTAAAAGAGGACAGGCTTTGTTTCTGGCTTCAGAGAAACTGCTGCCAGTCAACATCACCATCCAAGCAGGACCAACGCAAGAACTAGCAAAACAAAACCCCTTCCTCCTCAATGTTCTCTCCAGAATTACATTACAGACCTCACATTCACTGACAAGTCAGAGTCAAAGACAGTGACAAAGCAGAACTTCCTAAATGTTTCTTCATTCTCCTCCTCACATTTTTACTTTCTCCTTCATTTCTTTGGTCTGGCATATCTTGCACAAGCACCCTGTCCTCTTTCATTTCCTATTGCAGCCTCCTAATAGGCCAAATTATTTTCCTGGCTCAAATCTGGGCACAGACCTTTGGAGAAATGAATAAGTACTCATTCCTAAGCTGAAGAAGGTCTAGCAAAATCCACACATGTGGGATCTTAGGGTTCACTTATGACCATCTGGACTTGTCAATCCTCTAAAAGAAAGTCAATCTCACTACTCACACACATTTGAGGTGTACAGCATATACAGACGCCTCTCCTAGGTCCCTTAGTCTGGGCCATGATAGCTGCTACTCATCTCTCTTCCAGATGACTGATGGTGTAAATATTCCTCAGAGTACTATCACCTCCAATCCATTTTCCATTCTTTCCCACACAAAATTCTCACTCATGTCAAACTGCACAAGTCACACTTAACCAGAGTTTATGCTTACTTATTGCAGTCTGAAAATGTGGTGCCTTGTCCCTGTCACCAATCTGAATCCATTTAGTTCAAATACCACATATTAGGGCAAGCCTTTCTAGACCATTTGATCTAGAAAGTTTTTTTCTAATATTTATTATTGAAGAGAAGTATTTTTAATAGACTTTATTTTTCAAGATTTTATTTTTAGAACAGTTTTTAGGTTCACAGCAACACCGAGAAGATGCATATATCCTCTCTACCTCCATCTATGTACAACCTCCTCCACTATCAACATCCCTCACCAAGGGAATATTTGTTATAATCAATGAACCTACACAGGCACATCATTATGTTCCAAGTCCATACTTCATATTAGAGGTTACTCTTGGTGTTGTACATTCTGTGGGTTTTGATAAATGCATAATGATGTGCATCCACCACTATGGTATCATACAGAATAATCTTACTGCCCTAAAAATCCTCTGCACTCTGCCTATTCATCCCTCCCTCCCCTGGCCTTCACTGATCTTTTTACTGTCTCCAGTTTTGCCTTTTCCAGAATGTCATATAGGAATCATACAGGATGTAGCCTTTTCAAATCGGCTTCTTTCACTTAAGAGATATGCATTAGGGGGATTCCTGGGTGGCTCAGTGGTTTAGCGCCTGGCTTCGGCCTAGGGCATGACCCTGGAGTCCCCGGATCGAATCCCACATCGGGCTCCCTGCATGGAGCCTGCTTCTCCCTCTGCCTGTGTCTCTGCCTCTCTGTGTGTCTCTCATGAATAAATAAATAAAAATCTTAAAAAAAAAAGATACGCATTAAAAATTTCTCCATGCCTTTTCATGGAATAAGTGCTCATTTCTTTTTAGTGCTAGAAGTATTCCATTGTCTGGATGTACCAGTTTATTTACCCATTTACCTATTGATAACATCTTGGTTGCGTTCAATTTTTTGCAATTATGAATAAAACAGTTATAAACACAGCAAGAGTATTTGTTTTATAAGAAACTTTCAAACAGTCTTCCAAAGTGACTAACTATACCATCTTGCACTCACGTTCACAGTAAATGACAGTTCCTGTGGCTCCACATTCTCACCAGCACTTGGTGGTGTCAATGTTCTGGATTTGGTGCATTTAATAGGTAAAGAGTAACTATCATGTTTTAATTTAATTGGCAATTCTCCAATGATGTGATAATGACAACTTTTCAAATGCTTATTTGCTATCTATATATCTTCTCTGGTGCAATGTCTTTTTTACATTTAGATTTATGATCCATTTTGAGTTCATTTTTGCCAAGGATATATAAGATCTGTGTCTAGATTCACTTTTTTTTTTTTTTTAATGATACTCACAGAGAGAGAGAGAGGGGGGCAGAGACACAGGCAGAGGGAGAAGCAGGCTCCATGCACTGGGAGCCCGTTGTGGGATTCGATCCCGGGTCTCCAGGATCGCGCCCTGGGCCAAAGGCAGGCACCAAACCGCTGCGCCACCCAGGGATCCCTAGATTCACTTCTTTGCATGTAGATATCTAGTTGATTCAGCACCATTTGTTGAAAAGACTATCTTTTCTCCATTGTCTTTGCTTTTAAAGATTTATTTATTTGACAGAGAAAGAGAGAGCAAGCATGCACAAGCAGGGGGAATGGCAGGCAGAGGGAGAAGCAGGCCCCCCATGGAGTAGGGAGCCTGATGCAGGGCTCAATCCCAGGACCACGGGATCATGACCTGAGTTGAAAGCAGACACTTAACTGACTGAGCTGCCCAGGCGCCCCTGTCTTTGCTTCTTTATGAAAGATCAGCTGACTGTATCTGTATCCATTTCTGGACCTTCTATTCTGTTGTTCTATCAAACTATTAGTTTATTCTTTCACCAATACCACGTGGTCTTGATTACTGTAGCTTTATATAATAAGTCTTGAAGTCAGGGAGTATCATTTCTTCACCTTTGTCTTTCTCTAATATGAGTTGGCTACTCTGGGTAGCATCTTCACAAAAAATTTAGAATCAATCAGTTGATATCGACACAAAAACCTGCCGTAATTCTGACTGGGAATGTGTTGAATCTATTGATCAAGATGGGAAGAAATAACATCTTGACAACACTGTCTTCCTACCTGTGAACATGGAAAACCTTTCCTCTTACTTAATTCTTTGATTTCTTTCATCAGAGTTGTATTGTTTTCCCTCATATAAATCTTGTTCATATTGTGACAGATTTATACTTTGGTATTTCATTTTGGAGGGATGCTAACATAATTTCAAATTCAAGTTGTTCATTGCTAGTGTTACAGGAAAGTGATTGACTTTTACATATTAACTTTGTATAATTGCTTATTAGTTCCAGGAGTTTTAGTCATTTTTTAAATTATCTATATAGATAGTCATCTGCAAAAAAGTGCAGTTTTAGCTCTTCTTTCCCAATCTATATACCTTATTTCCTTTATTTGTGTTATCACATTAGCTATAACTTCCACTATGATGCTGAAAAGCAGTGGTCTTTTCCTTGCCTTATTTCTGATCTTAGAGGGAAAGTTTCTAATTTCTCACCATTATTTTTTTTTAAGATTTATTTATTCATGAGAGAGAGAGAGAGAGAGAGAGAGAGAGAGAGGCAGAGACACAGGCAGAGGGAGAAGCAGGCTCCATGCAGGAAGCCCGACGTGGGACTCGATCCCAGGTCCCCAGGATCAGGCCCTGGGCTGAAGGCGGCGCTAAACCGCTGAGTTACCCGGGCTGCCCAAGGATAAATTTCTTTAAAAGATAAAAGCCTATTCATATTTTCTACTTCTTCCTGTGTAAGCTTTGGCAGATTACATCTTTCAAAGAACTGGTCCATTACATCTAGGCACAGAGTTGCTCATAATATGCCTTTATTATCCTTTTAATGTTCACAGGTTCTGTAGTAATGTCCCTTCTTTCATTTCTTATTTTAGTAATTTGTGTCTTGTCTTAGCCTATCTAGAGGCTTACTGATTTATTTATTTTTTTATTTATTTATGATAGTCACACAGAGGGCGGGGGGGGGGGGGCAGAGACACAGGCAGAGGGAGAAGCAGGCTCCATGCACTGGGAGCCCGACGTGGGATTCGATCCCGGGTCTCCAGGATTACGCCCTGGGCCAAAGGCAGGCACCAAACCGCTGCACCACCCAGGGATCCCAAGGCTTACTGATTTAAATGATCTTTTCAAAGAACCAGTTTCTGGTTTTGCTGATTTTCTCTATTGACTTTCTATTTGTAATTTCATTGATTCTTGATCTAATTTTTATTATTTTTCTTCTGTGTACTTTGGATTTAACTTGCTCTTCTTTTTCTAGTTTCTTAAGATAAAAGCTTTTAAGATTATAGATTTTAGGCCTTTTTTCACATTAAGCTGAATATTCTTCTGCCTTGGGTATTCAACACAAATGTTCAACACCTTTCTGATTTTAGGACCTAGAATCTCCGACTTCACCATTAAGATCCCACGAGAACTCCAAAAACAAAACAAAACAAAACAAAACAAAACAAAACAAAAAACAGATCCCTGGGATATCTGAGATGACAGAAGCCTTAAGGAATCTTTACTAAGTAGTTAATACAAAACAAGTTAACAGTTGAGGAGTGACTACTGTACTACAGGTTTCACAATATAGTCAGGTCTTTTAATAATAATAACAAAATGCTAAAATAATAACAGCATCTAACAATTAATGCTTATCATGCCAGATGCTGGTTTATAAACTTTTACATGCATTAACTCTCTAATTCCCTCAAAATCCTATGAAGTAGGTACTGTTTTCCTTATTTTATAGATTAAAAAAATCTGTCACTAAGAGATAAAATAATTTCCTACCAGTCATATTCCTAATTACTATTAACCAGAAGTCAAAACCAGATGGTATGATTTCAGAGCCCACACTACGACTCTATTGCCCTATATGTTACTAATATAAAATTTATGAATTTAACTATAAGTAAGCCAAAAAAGTTATGTTTTACTCATTCTTAGCAAGCAGCCCAGATTCTATTATTCAGATGGCTGTCTAATACATCTATTATTTTATCATTATTTATACACTTTGCCCCACCTCAGCAAAAAGAATTAGCAACCCACAGAGACAGAAGGCACATTAGTTGTTGCCAGAGGCTATGACAATAGGGAGTGATTGTTTAATGGGCATGGGGTTTCCTTTTGGTGTAATAAGAATGTGTGGGAGCTAAATAGATGACAATTGTACAATATTGCAAATGTACTAAATGCCACAGAGTTGTACACTTTAACATTTTACCACAATATATATATATATATATTTATTTATTATTATTTATTTAAATGGGACATCTTTTTTTTTCTTTTCTTTTTTTTTTTTTTAAAGATTTATTCATGAGATACACAGAGAGAGGCAGAAACAGAAGCAGAGGGAGAAGCTGGCTCAATGCAGGGAGGCCGTATACAGGACTCGAACCCTGGGACTGCGGGATCACGCCCTGAGCCGAAGGCAGACGCTCAACCGCTAAGTTACCCAGGCATCCCTTACCACAATTTTTTAAAAGAAGAATTATCTAGGGCAGGCTGGGTGGCTCAACTGGTTAAGTGTCGAACTCTGCACCGGGCATGGAGTCTGCTTAGGATTCTCTCTCCCACTGCCCTTCCCTGACCCTGTCTCTCTCTTTCCCTCTTGAAAGCAAGCAAGCAAGCAACCAAGAAGGAAATAAGAGAAAAGAAAAGAATTATCTACAATATTTTGATTAATAATAATCCAATGGAATGATATTCAACTCCTAAAAATTGTGTTTTTGAAGAGTATTTAACAAGGGGAAAGATCCTAAAATATTAGTGAGTAGGGAAAAAAGTAGGTTACACAACTGTGTAGCATAACATCAAATTTGAAAAATAAATTTTTATTTTTATTTATTTATTTTTTTGAAAAATAAATTTTTAAAAAATATTTGGACACATACATTAACAGTGTTTATATCCATATAGAAGAGTAAATATTTTGTTTTCTTCTTTATATTTTTTGTATATTCTAAGTTCTATATTTCTTTTATTATCAGAAAAAATACACTTATAAAAGAATTTAATTGCAAATACCTAATAAGTTTAGTGATATAACAGACTTAAAAGTCCCTCAAATAAGAGAACACAAAACATATAAAATGATTGAAATAAATTCAAATATATCAATAAACATTAAATGTGAGTAATCTAAATATACCAATTAGAAGACAGAGATGATCAGACTGGGTGAAAAGTTAGTCTAACTATATGCTGTCTCCAAGAAACTCCAAATATATAGACACAGGTAGGTTGAAAGTAAAAGGCTGGAAAAGGATATATCACGTAAACACTAATCAAAGAAAGCTAGAATGGCTCTATTAATATCAAAGTAGACTTCAGAGTGAAGAAAATTATCAGGGAAAAGGGGGACATTACGCAAAAATAAATGGGTCATTCACCTAGAAGACATAATTTTAAATGTGTATGCACCTAACAACTGACCTTCAAAATAAATGGACCAAACACTGACAGAACTGAAAGGAGAAATACGCAAATCCAAAGCTGTAGGTAGAGACTTCAACACTTCATTTTCAATAATAGATAGAACTATTAGACTAAAACAAGCAAATGATAAAGACACAGAGAAATTGAAAAACCAATACCAACCAACTGGATCTAACTGACAGTTATACAACACTCCACTCAAGATACCAGAACACTCTTTTGAAGTATGCATAAAATATTCACGAACAAACCCCCCCCCCCCAAAAAAATATTCACAAACAAGACAGACAATATCTTCTGGGACAAAAACATCTTAACAAATTCAAAGAACCAAAATCAAAATAAATTGTGTTCTCTGACCATAATGGAATGAAACTAGAAATGATTAAATAAGGTAATGGGAAAACCATCAAACATTTGGAAATTTAACAACACATTTCTATATAACCCATGGCTCAAAGAGAAATTTCTCAAGAGAAATTAGAAAATATTTTTGAGTGAATAAAAATAAAAACACAATATTTCAAAATTTGTGCTATGTAGCTAAAAGTAATGCTTAGAGGGAAATTTACAGTTGCTATAAAGTAAGTGTTTATGCCCCCATCCCCAAATTCTTATGTTGAAACCTAATCTCCAATGTGATTGTATTTGGCAGTGGGGCCTTAGGAAGATGATTAGGTTGAGGGTAGAGTCTTCAAGAATGGGTTAAGAATGCTCTTAAGAAAAAACAAACAACCACCGAGAGAGCCCTTACTCTCTGCCTTGTGAGAACATAGAAGACAGCCTTCTATGAACTAAGAAGCAAACAGCAGACACCCAATCTGCTGGAGTTTTGACCTCAGACTTCCCAACCTCTAGAACTGTGGGAAATAAATTTGTTTACAACACACTTCATCTATAATAGGTTTGTTACAGCAGCCCAAATGGGCTAAGAAAATAGTTTTAAACACCTATATTATAAAAGAAAGGTCTCGGGTCAACCTTAGCTTCCATCTTAAGATGGAAGGGCTAAACAATTAAAAGCAGAAATACAATAACTGAAAACAGAAAAATAAAGAAAAATCAATGAAACTAAAGACTGGTTCTCTGAAAATACCAATAAAATTAAGAAATCTAGCAAGAAAAAAGGAGAGAAGTGGTGCCTGGGTGGCTCAGTCGGTTAAGCATCTGCCTTTGGTTCAGTCATGATACCAGGGTCCTGGGATCCAGCCCTGCACTGGGCTCCCTGATCAATGGGAGCCTGGTTCTCCCTCTCCTCCCTGGTTTGTGCTCTCTCAATAAAATAAATAAAATCTCTTTTTTAAAAAAAAAAGCAAAAAGAAAAAAGGACAAAAAACATAAAACATCAAGAATGAGAGAAGAGGGGGCGCCTGGGTGGTTCAATAGTTAAGCATCTGACTTGATTTCGGCTCGGGTCATGATCTCCAGGTTGTGGAACCAAGCTGCACGTGGGCCTCTGAGCCTGGTGTGGAGTATGCCTATCCTTCTCCCTCTGCTCCTCCCCCCCCCCAGGTGCGTCCACACACGCATGAGCTCCCTCTCTCTCAGGAAGGAAGGGAGGGAGGGAAAGAAAGAAAGAAGAAAGAAAACCTTAAAAAAAAAAAAAAAAGAAAAAGAATGAGAGAAGAGATTATTACTACTGACAGAAGGCATTAAAACAATAACAAAGGTACTACAAACAACTCTACACACAAAAATTTGACAATTTAGTGAAAAGGACCAATTCCTTGAAATTAACCAAAGTCATCCAAGATGAAATAGACAACTTGAACAGATCTATAACTATGACAATATACTGTAGTAATTTTAATTCCAAAGAGAACCCTCCCAGATGATTTCACTGGCAAATTTCTTAAAAGAAAAACACCCCCATTTCTATACAATTTCTTAAAGGAAAAAAAAATTAGCACAACATATTAGTTTATAGAACTGCATTGTCCATGAGGCAGGCTACTGGCCACAGACAGATAGCTATTGATTACCAAAAATGTGGCTACAGCCTCATGTTGAAATGACCCTATTTTGGCTATCCTAACATAAAATATATTACTTTGAACATTTTTAAAAGTCCTCACATAAGATTTAGGTCAGAGGTAGGATCTGTTTTCTTAATCACTTCTGATTTCTAAACATAAAACAGAAACTAAAACTAAAAAGAAAAAATGACTTTGAAGTGGCTACTAAGCCACAGCTTAACTCACTCTAGAATTCAATTGCTCTCAAAATCATCTCAAAACAAAGTACAAGCAAAACTCTTAGAAATCAAGTGGGAGGGGGGAACGCCTGAGTGGTGCAGTTGGTTGAGTGTCTGACTCGTGGCTTCAGTTTGGTCATGATCTCAGTGTGGGATCCATGCTCAATGTGGAGCCTGCTTGGGATTCTCTCTCCCTCCCTCCCTGCTTGTGTTCTCTTTCTCTCACAAATACATAAATACACCTTAAAAAAAAAAAAGAAAAAAGAAAGAAATCAAGAGGAACTGGAAGAACACTGATCACTACAAATCAAAATCCAGAGGTTAACAGGTACACATAGCATTCCTTTCTAGAGCCCCAAGGTCCAATACTGACAACTCTCTTTGTAAAGAAAGGGAAGTACAAGCTCTTTAGAGATAAAAGGAGAAAAATAAAGAAAGCTTTAAAAAATGTAATTTTTTTTAGAATGAACTGATTTCTAAATGACAAGTATCTTTGCTGTTTCAGGGAAAAACCCCTTAGAGTATTATGGGGCTAGAGTCAAAGCATCATTTACAGGAACAGAATGCATTTGCTTTTCAGTAAGGAGACACCCTTTTCAAAGACTCCCACCTTTAACTACAAGACTAATGGGAGGTTTCTAAAAATACAGTAATGGCTACATTCTGAGCAGTAATTGAGGAATATAAATTCCATCTGAAAAACTAAGATATCAGATAAAGCTTAAGAGACCAATACATGGATCATTTTAGACACTAATCATCAATCTGTTACAAAATAACCACACAATTTTCAGCAGGTTTATAGCACATACTGATAAAGTAGGTATTCACGATTTGAATGGAAAGCAATTATGCTTGCTTCCTTACTTTTATAAGAGATATGATCTGGCCTAATTCAGTAGAAACTGCACACAATGGCACTTACTAAAAATTCCCATCATATGATAATCCAGTAAAACCTTAAGAATTTCTCACGTGAAACAATTTCAACATATATGGACATATTTTTTTTTGAGAAGTGGAAATATACATATCCCGTCATGTCCTTTTTTCCTCATTTTTATTATTTCTGAAATTAAAAGTATCATATAATCAAATGTGTTCATTTAATATAATGGCTCTACACTCCCCTCCCTGCAAGAAAGGTAATCATTAAATGAATGATGTATATTAAAATTGCTATCACATAAGATCAAAGAAATGCAGTTTTTACGTGTTTTACTATGATAGGGTTATGCTAAGTAACAACACTTTTTAAAAAAAATATTTTCTATCTGACTTTTTTTTAAAGATTTTTATTTATTTATTCATGAGAAACACACACAGAGAGAGAGAGAGAGAGAGAGAGAGAGGCAGAGACACAGGCAGAAGGAGTAGCAGACTCCATGCAGGAAGCCTGACATGGGACTCGATCCCAGGTCTCCGGGATCACAGCCTGGACCGAAGGCGGCGCTAAACTGCTGAGCCACAGGGCTGCCCTAACTAAAAACACTTTTAAACTAGATCCAGCCCCCAGCTACAGCCCTTACCAATGCATACACACAAAAGAGTTAGGGATTCTATATACGTATTTTTTTTAAAGATTTATTTATTTATGATAGACATAGAGAGAGGCAGAGACACAGAGGGAGAAGCAGGCTCCATGCTGGGAGCCCTATGCGGGACTCAATCCCGAGACTCCAGGATCGCGCCCTGGGCCAAAGGCAGGCGCGAAACCGCTGAGCCACCCAGGGATTCCCTATATACATATTTTTTTAAAAGCAAATTATGCTTAAGTATTTAATCTTTAAAATTGTCAGGGATTTTATAACTATTTTCTTTTTAATAAGAAATATATTCATATTTTAAGAAAGAATTATATTTGGTTAAAAACATTTTTAAGGGGGCTCTTGAGTGGCTCAGTGGTTGAGTGTCTGCCTTTGGCTCAGGTGTGATCTCAGGGTCCTGGGATCAGCTTGCCACAGGGAGCCTGCTTCTCCCTATGCGTATGTCTCTGTCTCTGTCTGTGTGTTTCTCATAAATAAATAAATAAGATCTTTAAAATCAAAATAAAACAACATTTTTTAAGGAACTGTCATGTCAATCCCTAAATTTTGAATCCTTGAAACCTAACATTCTAGATCAGAGAAGTTTCTGTTAACAACAAAAGGGCTTTAGCTACCATAAGAAAAATAGATGCTGCTTTCAAATTATATTTTGCCCTATCAAACATATATACACACACACACACATATATGTATTAAACGTATATATATACATATATATATGTATATTCTTCTGATTTCTTGATTTTCTATGTTCCAAACAGGTTCATGACACATATGTGCATTTTAGAGGCTAATCTGAACACTACAGCCATTTTACATTGCCTTCGACTCATTTGGAACTACCTAGACACAACCACCAAATAATTACCACCATCTGGTAACACTACCACCAACAGTAGGCTTTCTTCTCTGAAGCTGAAATAGCAAATCACCTGATAGACTTAATATTAATCTTACAACATAAACATATTTAAGGATTCCAGATTCATTTACATTTGAGACGTCCCTTCTAATAAAAACATTTCCTACACAAGTCACAATCAGCTTAGGCTAGAAGGGCTACTCATATTTCTGATATTACAGAATTCTAGAGACCAGAATCCAAACAAAGAATGCCTACTGAGGATCTTCTAGAAGCAAATGAGGCAACCTTTTGAGTATAACATATAAAAGAGAAAAGTTCTAATGGTAACGTCAACTAAATAGACATTTTTCCAAAGATATCTAGATGGCTAACAGACACATGAAAAGATGCTCAGTAACACCAATCATCAGGAAAATGAAAATTAAAACCAAAATGTAATACCATCTCGCACCTGTCAGAATGGTTATTATCAAAAGATAAGAAATATCAAGGCTTTTTGTTTTTTTTAAAGTAGGCTCCATGCCCAACATTGGGCTCAAACTCACGACCTCAAGTCATTCTTTAACTGGAGAAGATGTAAGAACTTTAAAAAGTTTTAGGAAATAAACTGTGGTTTATATAGAGCACCCAATAAGTTTCCTAGCATGTGGGACTTATTATGGCTTAGGAACTTAATAAGGTAAGTTCCAGGGGCACCTGGGTGGCACAGTCGGTTAAGCATCTGACTCTTGGTTTCGACTCAGGTCGTGATCTCAGGGTGGTGAGGAGCCCCGCATCAGGCTCCCTACTCAGCAAGAAGTCTGCTGGAGATCTTCTTTTTCTCTCTTCCTCTCTCTCTCCCACACCTGCTCTCCCTAAAATAAATACATCTTTTAAAAAATGAGGAAAGTTCCATTTCTACCTCAGAAAAATGAAATGAATAACATGTAAGTATTTAATGTACATTTGCAATGTCCCTAGGAACCCATGTGAACTATTAAAAAGAAGAGCTACTTCAAGCAGGAGAAACCTTCATTAGCAGATGATGACCACACTATTACTTCATCTTAGCTTACTTCACAACCAGAATGCCTACACAGGAGTAAATCTCTCTTACAGAACTGGGAAGAGGGTACTCTATTATTGGAAGAGAGGAAGCATATTACTGTTGGTATCAAGACTAAAATGGTGACAACCACTCATGCTGCTTACTGCTTCCCAAGAGTCAAGTGTCCTAAGTGTTCTTAAGAAGTGTGCCATCTGGGATCTCTGGGTGGCGCAACGGTTTGGCGCCTGCCTTTGGCCCAGGGCGCGATCCTGGAGACCTGGGATCGAATCCCACGTCGGGCTCCCAGTGCATGGAGCCTGCTTCTCCCTCTGCCTGTGTCTTTGCCTCTCTCTCTCTGTGTGTGTGTGACTATCATTAAAAAAAAAAAAAAAAAAAAAAAAGTGTGCCATCTTCTAGAAGGCAGGAACTCCTTTGAAGAACACTGATATTTACCCAACTACCTAAGAGTCGCCTCACCAATATTAATCCCATCCTCATCCCTAACTTACTCTAGAAATGTAGAGAAGACTTGGGGACTAATACCCCATCTACCCTAAGCTCTGACAGGAACCAATACCCTGCAGTCAAAGTTTCTTTGTGAACCCCATGTAGTAGTGAAGACCAAATTAATGACAAAGATCATTTTATCAAAATGATAAAACTACTTTTCTTAATTTATAGCTATAATTTATAACTTTTACTGAACACCATATTATTATCTCTTGTCTTCAGTTTCCTCATCCATAAAATGTAGCCAATACTTCCTTTATAAAAAGTAATTTATATGTACACAGCCCAATACAGTGTCTGACATACAGCAGGTATTAAATAACAGGTTGCTTTTATCTAAAAAGCAAATCTGTAAAAGAAGATAAAAGAAAATATTTGGGTTTGAAAATAAAGCTGCCAGGAATCAGATATGATTAGAAATGTGTGCGGTCAAAAAGGATTGCTGGTAAAGATAAATATGTGAAGCTAAGGTATTTAGTAAGGGCCAAGGGCCATATACACACACCCCACATAATGAAGAACTGTCCATACAACACACCAACAGCACCTCTCTTGAGAGATTTTCAGAGCACAGCCAACTGAAAATGGGTAGGTGCCCCACTTTATAAATTATTCAATATAGCAAAAATTCCCTTTGAGGACAAGAAATGAACTGAAACAACAGAAGTCTTATTATAAAAAATAAAGAAAATTATTCTTTCTAGAGAAGACCATCTAAAGACTGTAGAAGAGACCACCCACCAAAAACAAAACAAATAAACTTTGCTGTTAAGACAGGAAGATGAGACCCAAGGTAGTTACCTAACTTGTACAAGTTTGTGTCCAGGCAACCTAGGCCTACTTTCCAAACACTTTCCACTATACTATACTCTATGAGCTTACAAGGTGAGAGCAGAAAAACTGGGAAGGGTAAAGAATGCTTAACAAGGCAGGTTTTTTTTCATGTGCTCATAGCTATGGTTTTATGTATACTATATCACATTCTGCCAGCAATCTACCATGTCTGCTATCAGCATGTATTATGATCAATAGTAATCTGGATTCAGTGAAATATTGTAATATTACAGAATTATATTCTTTACTAGAGAAGATGAACCGTTTACAAACTCTAGGTCACACAGCACCAGAGGTCATCAGAGAAGGCAAGAAGGCAAACAAAGCTTAAGGAGGCTCCTAATTCAACAAGATCAGTTTCATTTTTAGGTTTTCCCTTTTTTTGAAGGGGCATTCATAAATGCTCTTATAAAGGAAAGGGTTCTACTGATTTTTTTAAAATGCTTTGAAAATCATGGAAGTAAATCAATTATTAAGATCTCTTGAAGGTATTAGATTTCACAAAGTCCTGAGAAACAATTCACAGATTATATGACCACAAAAGGCTTTAAATTCTTTATTGCCTCCAAAGCTAGTATATTTATATCTACCTCTAGAATTGATGACAGATGTTATAGGTACAAATTTTAATGTCCCACATAGTGATAATTTTTATATTACCACTAAAACACACCACACGACCAGAGTTTTGAAACACTAGAGAACAGTAAGAAGCAGTATCTTTGCATCAAAGGGATTTTTTTTAAAGTCACATCCCTCCCTTAAAAACACTGACATTCATTTAAAAAAAATCTCCACTCTGCTTTGGGCTCAGCTTTCTGAAGTTACAAAATAAATAAGACATGTATCACCTTACGTTTTAAAGGTATGTGAAGGATTCATCGAATTTAATTGGGTAGAAAGAGGAAAAATGCCAAAGAGACGTAAGGGGGTAAGTGCAGAGAAACTGCAATGGCTGGCGGGGAGAAAATGCAAATGGGATCTCAGCAGTGGAAGAAGCTAGTTGATCCTTGAACAACATAGGTTTGAACTGCCCAGATCCACTTATACATGGATTTTTTAAAAAATAAATATAGCGCAGTACTGTAAATGTATTTTCTCAATTTTCTGAAAAACAGCTTACTTTACCAGAACAGAACAGCACAGTATATAATACATATAACTACAAAACATGTGTTAATTAGCTGTTAATATTATTGGTAAGGTTTCTGGTCAACAGGCTATTAGTAAAGTTTTCGGGGAGTCAAAAACTTATAGGGGGCATCTGGGTGGCTCAGTTGGTTAGGCATCTGCCTTCAGCTCAAGTCATGATTCAGGGGTCCTAGGATGGAGCCCTACATCAGGCTCCTTGCTCAGCAGGGGAGTCTCTCTCTCTCTCTCTCTCTCTCGTTCTCTCTCAAAATAAATAAATAAAATCTTAAAAAAAAAGTTATGCTGGATTTTCACATGTCAGCATCCCCAACCCCCTATGCTGTTCAAGGGTTAACTGTACAGGTACAAAGGTTCTTAGAAAAAGTAGCCTGAAAAGGGAGTCCAGAGGGAAAAAACAAGTAATTTCTGCATTCTGATACATGATTGCATATTCATTTGTCATTCAACAAATAGTTCACAGTCTAGCAGGAGAGAAGGATGAGTAAAAAGTAAACAAACACCTAAAATACAATGTGTCAAGCGTAATAACAAGCTCGTGCATAATATTAATGAAAAAAGGAGGGATGAATTTCCATGGGGTAGTGAGGAGAGTAAGCAAGGAGGGAAGGAGGAATGGTGACTTCATCCCTGAGGATGAATTTACTGGAAAGAGAAAAGATATTTCTGGCGATAGGAACAACATGAGCAAGGACATGGTGAAGTGAAAGCATGTGGTGTCTTTGGGGACTGGCTGTGGGGGAGTAAAGAGGAGACTGACAATGAAAGTGAAAATGAGGCCAGATCGTGAGCAGCTTTAAGCCCCACGCCAAGGAACTGGGCTTCAGGACAGTAGGCAGGGAGGTTTCAGGCAAAGAATGATGTCATATAAGCACTATGAGACACCCTTTCTAACATTAAGATTTTTTTTTTGAGGCTACTAAAAATATGTAGTTTCCCCTGGTTGCAAAAACACAGAGACGAACATTAATTCCAGGACCCCTTGAAATCACTCCAAAGGCCCCACTGGCCTTGGGTCCAGTTAGGAGCTCCCAGAGGGTGGGAACTATTCACTATATATATTTTTTTGGATTACCAGGACATGGGATATAGTGGAACCAAGAAGAACCAGTTTGTGACAAAGGACGGTTAAGACTGAACAAAATATGACTCCAAGGTTCCTGACTGATCACCTCGGTGGGGTGTTGTTGAGAAGAATGTAAGTTTTGCCTGGAAGATAATAAGATTCAGAAATCTACAAGATGTCTACATGTTCTGTCCAAAAGCAGTTAAAACATAGGGTTGGAGCTCCAAAAAGAGTTTGCAGACACAGAGATGAATCTGAACATTGCCATGTACACTGAACTGGTGACAGCTGAACCTACATGGATGGATGAGGTCACTGAGCATGAAGAGGACCCAGCTCAGACACTAGCAATCCTGGGGCAAAGATGAAACTAGACAGAGAGAGATCATTCAGAAGAGGAGAAACAAGACAGGTATCATGTGAGCCTAGGAAGATATAGATTTCAAAAAACACTTGGAGCAGGTGCCAAATGACAGAGGGGTAAGCTAGTATGAAGACTACGTGGCTGCTGAATTTGGAAACTGGGTAATCTCTGATTTTCATTTCTCTAGAGTGGAGAAAGAATAGACTAGGTTGAAGAACAAATGAAAAAGGGAAGAAGAGGCAGTTTAGCTTACTCTGCTCAAAAAGTATACCCATAAAGAGTGGAGAGAGGTGTCGTCAGGTCCTCAGGTTGGGAGAAGTACACACATTATGCATTATCTTTTTTAGGACTTATATCTAGAGACTCTGAGAACAAGGACTGCCTTTAGCATTTCTATAGCACCTACTAGATTATATAATAAAAAGAGCAGAACTACTAAATCATTGTTTAGAATGCACAATAGATATATATCTATATATCTATATCTATATATATATCTCACACACTATCTATATATATATCTCACACACTTCACTAAATTTTAACTAAACTGCTAGTGTAAAAGGGAGAGCACTTGGGGATCCCTGGGTGGCGCAGCGGTTTGGCGCCTGCCTTTGGCCCAGGGCGCGATCCTGGAGACCCGGGATCGAATCCCACATCGGGCTCCCGGTGCATGGAGCCTGCTTCTCCCTCTGCCTGTGTCTCTGCCTCTCTCTCTCTCTGTAACTATCATAAATAAATAAAAATTTAAAAAAAAAAAAAAAAAAAAAAAATAAAAGGGAGAGCACTAGACTGAATCTGTTAGATAGTCACTGAATGAAAATCATTTACCTGCATGGGGTGACTGTTTAAAAGAGGTCATGCCTTGTTATGTAATTTGACAGGCTCTGTGAGCAACACTGGGAATGCTGTAAGATATTACCTTAATTCCTTCACCCCGGGCTGCATAAGAACATACTCACCTCCATAGTAGAGTCCTGTAGCAGTGCACATCCGCCACTGTCCCTGATACATTCCTGCTCTGCTGGGGCTGCACATCTGGACGCTGACATCTGCAATCTCCTGGGGCTCTAGCGATCTCACCATCACCATGTTCACATGTCCAAATTGGTCTCCCCCGACATATTTAAGACAAACCCCTGGAGGCCAGGCCTCTGCCCCTGAGTTCAAGCAAAAGAAAAAAATGTTAGGCAATTAGTGGTCCTATGCTGGGTGCAGTTCATTACAAAACTGTAGAAGAGCCCTTTTTCTCTTTCACACATACGTGAACCTAGCCACATATCCTTGAGCTATAAAATGTCACAAGACTGACCAGAAGGAATTATCAGAGTTAACAACCTCTGACCAACAGTCTATCCCTAAGATAAGGCACATATGACCAAAGCAAGGCAGTTCCTCAAGAAAATGTGTTTTAAGAGACCCCAGGAAAGGCCACCCATCACACCGAATCTGCAGAACCTAACTAAGAATGATGTCTGCGAAGAGCTGTGGAAATGAAGCATAGGCCACATCTTTGGAGGCCTGCTTTCTTCACTAAGGTTACTTACACATGCCCATTTTCACTAGAACTTTTTAAGCTAATTCTAAGTAAAAACATATTTGATTGTCACCAGTTTTTCTATCAAGGCAAGCTGATGAAACACATGAGGAATAATTTCTATATTATGTTCTTTTTAAAACTTTTCCCCTGATGTATGACTTTTCCTTCTGGAGTCCTTAACTATGAAAAGACCAAGGTGCAAATGACCCTACAAGTTCGAGAGAGAGGAGTCAAGTGAAAGTTTCATTTTCAGGTTCAAACAAGTAGTGGGGAAAACAGGAACAGTGGGGTGAACTCCCCTGGTAACAACACACTGATCTGTGGTCTCAGAGGTGAATGACACCAGCAAGAGGTACCTGCACAAAGAGTAGGAATAGCAATACAAAGACAAGGCACGGGCAGAAACGTCTTTCCTTCTTTGGTCTTTCCTCCTTTGGAAGTGACAAAGATCTTATTTGGGTACCTCCTCCTGTGTACCTGTAAACTAATCCAAAATAAGCAATCCATATATGGACTAGTTCTGAGAGCCAAAGGGCCACACAGTGACTAGAGGCTATCTTTCTGGTGAAATCTCTCCAGTATACTCTTTTTTACTACAGACAGAAACCTCTATATATCTTTTGGGGGGGATACATAAATTCACTATAAAAAATAAATCACTGTGAAAAAATGGGCATGGCAGGACTCTAGGACAAAGCATGCTTGAAATGTAACTCCTGAGAGCATTCTAGGATGCCTCAATACCTTGTTCTCAAAGTGTGAGACTGGTTTTGATATACTCGATGACTTACTACTGAAAAGGGAATCACAGAGAAAGGTAACTACAGCTCTACTGCTGAGATCTCAGTCCCATAACGAATGGCACATTCTGTGGCTCTTGGATCTGAAGGGGTAGCAGATGAAACAGTAAGCACAATGTTTTGTCAGACCCTCTTAAAAACATACCTGCTAGCAAAGTGCTCTCCTTAAGTTAACATTATAAAGGGCAACCACTGCTGGTGGAAAGCTTGTGATGATACCCTGGCAATACATGCAAATTGTTTCTCATTTCTGGAGCCCATGGTCTTGGCAAAAGCGTATTTGTCTGAGGTCAAGAATAGTAGCAGCTGGCATGGAGCACCTTGGAAATTGCCAGTCTCTTTAAAGACCAAGATCCAAGAGAAAAGTTAAGCTGCTATATTAGGGTTGAATTCACAATTATTCTTTCAAACACACACACGTACACATGCACACACCTGTAACAAGACATGTTAGTATGAAAACCCAAGAATGTCTGATTTTGAACTTCTAAGAAAATGAAAACCAAGACTGGGTGTGGGAAATACTTGGCTGTCCTGCACAGACAACCATAAGCAGCTGAGATGGACAGAGCTCTCAGCTATGCAAAAGAGGAGTGCCAATATTCTCTAGGGAGACTGCGTTAGTTGGTAAACATGAAGCGATTAACAAATTATGCAGCTACTGTCCTGATCTTTTTTAATATGCCAGATACTCTATTCGTATGGTGCCTGGGGAGCTTGTTGGAGAAAAAAAGTTGATGAGTTATCCACCATCAACCCTAAAGTATTAATTTACTATAAAGTGAAGAACCAATCATTTACCTTATAAGAATTACCAATAGTGTTTACTAAGACATTTAGTTCTTACAGCCTGGTAAGTCATGTAACTCTAAAAAGGTCAAAGATACTAGTTCTTAACACAGAAGGAAAGGAAATACTGGTAAGGGGCATGGACCACCAGCATATCTAAAATCTAGATTTGAGAAGTATAATACAACAGACCTTCATATTAAGTCTCAGTTACAAATTGGCTTAATGGAGGGTAGATACATCTAAAAGAAAAGAAAGACCAATCTGTGTTTTATGACTTAAGTATCACAAGCACACATTTGATCAAGGCTATGATTCTCCAGTTATCATAGAATATAATTTTATTCAAAAAAATTAAAAGTAAAAACAAAACAAAAAATCCTGACATATGGCAACTTGAGATGATAGAGAACACGGCAAAAAATGAAATAAAAGTCCACCAGTTCCAGAAAGCCTGGATTTACTAGGTATAAGTGATTACAGAAACAGTTGGAAGATAGTAAGGAACATCCAGAGACCAATGAGGAAGACAAACCTTGATAAAGACCTATTCTTTTTAAGCCCTAAAAGTCTGGAGACTACATTTCAAATTAAGCTGCATGTGAACAGGGACCTTCATTGATCTTGTCACTATTTTCTTCCTGTACTTGATATAAAGTGACTGGAATATAATAAAATTTGCTGAATGGATGAAGCAGAATTGCCTTTTCTATAGTCGTCCTGAAGAGAAAGGCAGAAATTAACTGTTTTAAGGAGCCAAAAGAAAAATGGAGGAAACAGTTGTTCTTTCTTAAGTTCTTTTCTCAACTCTTATGTTCACAAATAAAGTTGACTGTGAAGCCACTTTCTCATACAACAATCACACATACTTTGCCAAAGTCCAAGAAACAGCAGAGTTATACTCAGCTTAACATTCACTATGACTGGAAAACAGAGCATGGTTGTAAAAACTCAGAAGCTAAAGTATTGGTAAAGAAAACTGTCTATTTTCACCTTGGAGAGGCAGTTTCAAATTTTTACTTTCAATTTTGATTATAAGACTTCCTGTTCAAGTTTCCCAAGCTTCTAATACTCATATAGTGCCAAAAGTCTGGATCCTGGGATTCTGCATCTATGTCATGAAATGTCTGACTTCTGTTTTGGCATGGTCTGTATCTAAGGATTTAAACAATATTAAAAGTTGAATTTTAAACAATGTGTAACATTTATCTTCTTTGGGGAAACTGCTGGGACAGCTATATGCAATTCCTTTACATCTCATCTGTTGTATATTTGAATGCCTGACATGCCTGAAACATGACAGCAGAGAGATACCATGAAAATTATTTATGAAACTATTTCAGTGAGCACTTCTCTCGTGGAGAAGGTTATGAATGAAAGTAAAAGAGCCAAAGGAGAAATAGCTAAGGCCTGCCCTATTTCTGTTACTATATTTCCAGGAAGAACTCAGGCCAGATTAGGATGACGCCGATGCCAGTACACGTGCATGCTTTCCCTCTTTAATATCTATTACTTAGTTATGGAAGGTCAGTTTCTCCTTAATCGAATGGAAAGCATGCAGCTTATAGATACAAAACTATTTAAAAATGGATGAACAATTTCCAAAAGGATAAAAAAAATCTTTGTGTTCAAAGTAACTTAAATGGTAAAAACTCCAGCCAACTGTTGCCCAAACTCTTCAAAAAGTGTTCAGGCACAAGAATGGCCTTTCAAAGAACAAACAATGCAGACCCAGAGGCTGTTTTAAACTGGAGTTACCATGCAAAAGCAGGCGGAAAGAGCAGCGAGCCCCACCGATACAGATTTTCTCCAAGTCAAGGTGAAAGAAAGGCAGGCTCTTTGGGGTTCTGATCTGACATTTAACAATTTTATATCAACCCCTCCCAATTCCCCATTAACTCAAGGAGCTGTGTGGTAAGTGAATGGATGTATCAAGAGGATGTTTGACATACAAATCGGTTTCTGCAAAAAAGAGTAGCTCAAATATTTCAGTGGTACTCTCAGAACTTTTAATATTTAAAAACACTATAAAGAATTCACAGCAAGCCAGACTATTTTCAGTAGTTTCACTATAAATAAACAAGGTCTTAATTTTTTAAAAAATAAAACTGAATTCATGAATAAGCTTCAAAAGCAGTTTTGAGCAGCAACTAGAAGGTTTTAGTAATTCAAAGAAGAAACATGATGAACAGAAGCTGAACTAAAGAGACTGTTTTAGGGGCACCTGGGCATCTGACTCTTGATTTCGGTTCAGGTCATGATCTGGGATCAAAGGATCAAGTCTCACATTGAGCTCTGTGCTCAGCACAGAGTCTACTTGGGATTCTCTCTCTCTTCCTCTGTCCCTCCCCATGTAAGCTCATTCTCACTCGCTCTAAAAAATAAATGAAATCTTTAAAAAAGAAATTGTTTTAATACTTTTAAAAGCCTACAACACTGGGACGCCTGGGTAGCTCAGCAGTTGAGCATCTTCCTTGGGCTCAGGGTGTGATCCCGGGGTCCTGGGAGCCAGTCCCACATCGGGCTCCCTGCAGGGAGCCTGCTTCTCCCTCTGCCTATGTCTCTGTCCCCTCTCTGTGTCTTTCATGAATAAATAAATAAAAATCTTAAAAAAAAAAAGGGCCTACAACATTAAGAAAAGAAAGAAAGAAATCAGACCAATAAAAGGGAAAGAAATCAGGCAAAAATAATTAAGCTTTGAAAAAAAGCTTCTTTTTTGGAAAAAAAAAAGAATTTCAAGAAAAACAGAAAACATGGCTATTTTCCCATACCACCATGTGTCCCTCAAACTAACAATGCCCTACACAGTTACAACCAAAAGGGAAAAGAAGCTAATGAAAATTTTATAAAGCCATGGATATCTCCAGTCATCTACAACATCGGGTCAATCCGGATTATACACTGAACTTTCATCCAAAGGAGAGTTACTCCTAAAAAAGTCAGAAAAACTAAGAATAAAACTTTGGTACATTAGTTAGTATATAAGGGGATCCCTGGGTGGCGCAGCGGTTTAGCGCCTGCCTTTGGCCCAGGGCGCGATCCTGGAGACCCAGGATCGAGTCCCACGTCGGGCTCCCAGTGCATGGAGCCTGCTTCTCCCTCTGCCTGTGTCTCTGCCTCTCTCTCTCTCTCTGTGACTATCATAAATAAATAAAAATTAAAAAAAAAAATGCTAGCTTAGCCAGTCTTTCCCCATCATAAGAAAATTACAGTACAAAAACTTAAAAGTAAACAGTCAATAAAAGGTCACTTTTACAGGTTTATTTGAGCCCTGAGAGTTTTTTTTATCACGTCACATCAGATCACCTTGCTAGACAGAGTTCCCCCACATACACAGATTTTTAGCTAAATATGCCTTCTGCCAAGATTCCCAACTCTCAGAATTTCTCTGTTAAGTCCTCAGTAACAAGGAAGTTAAAGCGCCCTGATCTAGTCAGCCGCATGAATAACTACTGCATGAAAAAAGCAATACTAACTCCACTCAAATTTAAAGTCATTAAAAAGAATTTTACTAGCAAAAGGAATAATTGTTACCAGACATATACTCAGATCCTATTTTCAAAGAACTATCACTAACTTATTTTTAATTTTTCTTAAAGTCGGCAGTACATTACAACAATGCTTCAAAAAAATTTCTCAATCTTTCCATATTTCCCATTCTGAGCAAATGTCCACACCTCTTACCCTATTTTTCAAAGTGGTATTAACATTTCAGAGAGATATCTCAATGAAATTTCATAAAGAAAAAAAAAAGAAATTTCATAAAGAATCATCCCTGTGGTTTCAAAGAAATGAGCTTTCAAAAGAGCAGATGCTCACAGCTCTTTCTAACCACCTTGTTCTATTCAAGGATGTACCTCCTCTAGCCTTCTGGAAAGAACTGGAAGATTAATTAGAGCAGAATTAAAATGACAGAGTAGAACTGTACAGGTGGAGATAATACTACCACCACACACAGGCTTAGTTGCTGGTATCAAATGAATACTGAATTGTTTAGAGGCCATCAAGACCTGGAAAAAAAAAAAGAAAGAAAGAAAAAGATCTAAATCATTTTTCCTGATCCATGGCAGGGGACCTTTCATTGATTTCTCGTCATCACACCAGTATAAAAAAGTACTACATCAGGGTGCCTGGGTGGCTCAGCCAGTTAAACGTCTGCCTTCGGCTCAGATCATGATCCTGGGATCCTAGGATCAAGCCCTGCATTGAGCTCCCTGCTCAATGGGGAGCCTGCTTCTCCCTCTTCTCTGCCTCTGCCCCCACCCCCACCCTCCATTTGTGCTCTCTGTCAAATAAATAAAATCTTTAAAAAAAGTACTACATCATATATAAGAAAAAGTTCAGTTACAAAAGCACATAACTTAAGCTAAAACATTTCCTTATTTCTTTTACTACTAAAAAAAAAAGAAAACTGGGCAATGAAGAATTGACCATTATGTATTTACCAGAATTCTGGATCCGCCATGTTTTTATAAATTGAGTATCAGGAGGTATCGACTCCCCTTCTCCTATGGTGACATCTTCAACAAATGACATAGAGGGCACACTGATGTTTGGGCTCTCAAAGTCGTAATAGGCGCCAATTGCTGCTTGTAGGTTCCTACAAACAAAAAGAAAAGGCAAAAGACTTTACTTTAGTCCTGGCCAGAGTATATGATCCTGATTGTCAAAATAAATGAAAAAAGCCTTTTTCTTAGGGTTTGGAATAGAACTTAAGGCTCCTGGTATATAAATCTTCAGAGCCACTGATTCTGGCTGAGGCACGCCTGGGACTGATAAACTTATGCATCACTTTCCTCCTAAGGTGTGCACACAAAAAATAAGAAACATTAGCACCATCAGCAACATCTCCTCTTACCCACAAGGAGAGCAAGTATGGGTAAGGAAGTCAATTAAGAGACGGCTCCCTCTACAACCTTTTGACTGGAATTCTAAAAACCCCTCTATTTTAAAAGACAAGCTAATTATTTAATTTTTTGAAAAGGCAACACATGCAGATAGTTTAAAGAGTTTTGTAAAATGAAAAGTAATCATCTTGTCTCTTCTTTCCTACACACACACATACACACACACGTAACTGCTCATATTACTTTCTTCAGTAACCTTCCAGAACTTCCTCATGAATATACAAGCAAATGATATATATTCTTACTTCTCCCCCTTTTATACAATTAGTGACATATTATACACTTCCCTTTGCTTTATTCTCGTGAAGATATTCCCTGTCAGTACATAATGAATATCCTGTTTTTAATAGCTGTATCCATTGTACAGATACATCATTATTTATGTAACCAGTCCACTTGCGAGTTTGTTTTCAGTCTTTAGTTCTTCCATAAATAAGCTTAAACACATATTGTTTTTATAAACATGCAAGTGTATCTGTAGGATAAATTCCTCTAAGAGATAGTGCTGGGTCAAAGAGTATATATTTGTGTTTTTTTTGTTTTTTTTTTTTTAAGATTTTACTTATTTATTTATTTATGGTAGACATAGAGAGAGAGAGGCAGAGACACAGGAGGAGGGAGAAACAGGCTCCATGCTGGGAGCCCGACGTGGGACTCGATCCAGAACTCCAGGATCGCGCCCTGGGCCAAAGGCAGGTGCTAAACCGCTGAGCCACCCAGGGATCCCCCATATTTGTGGTTTTAATAGATATATCCTAAACCTTCCTCCATAAAGTTGTACACTTACTGCTCCCATCAAGAATGTATCAGAGTGTCTATTTCCCCATTTGCTCATCAACAGTGTTCATCCAAAGTTTTGGATTTGTGTCAATCTGATAGGTAAAAAATAAGATCTCAGTGAGCCCTTAAAATGGTTTTCTCTTGTTACATAAAAGGTTAAGTATCTTTTACCTGTTTAGGAGCCATTTGAAGTTTCTGTTTTAGAACCACCATTTTGTAAATGTTAGTGTTCTTTTTAATTACTCATAAACCCCCTTATGTCAGAAGGAACTACCAACCACACAAATCGAGTCTCTAATTAAACTGAAACACATGATTGACAGCAGATTCATTCATGCCAGAAACCAAAGGCCACTAAGGGTTAGTTTAAGCAAGCTGTGTTCATTAGAGAGACCAAAGAAATTGCTAGTAATTACATTAACTGCTCCTCTTAAGGTCTTACTTAAACTAGTGACATCATCTCCAGTCCCCACAGTAGACAGCAATACAAATTGAATTTTTCTAAACATAACCCAACCATAAGCCAATGGATCCAGTGGGTTGTTTTTAATTATGCATAAACATAGCATGAAAAAAGCTCCAACAGTAGTATACAATTGTTCAACAGACATATTATTGACAGCAAATACTTTCTGCTGGGGGCCTGCCTGTTCCTCCAGGTGTTTGCAGCTGCCAGAAAGGAAGGCTATATTTAGAGCAGCTGCCTCAGGTCAAGCCTCACGCAATGGTGGCCCGTCATATTAGTCAGTAATAACTAGAATTACACCACTAACAACTGCCTGCCTGTTGTGTGTGTACTAGATAAAATTTACATGGAGCTGAGCTGGGCCAGGGGCCAAACTGCCTGTTTGCTTGACTATTCAATAGGAAGGCTTGGACTTTAGTCTTCCCAGCAACTTCCTTCTCTAGCTGTGATGCAAAATGAGTAATGTGACTGGCCAAACTTGGGGACGCCCAGCCACTACCACCCACAAACAGGCCATAGGAGTGTATCTGAAACCAGCCATACACTTAGGAATCAGGGAATGAAAAACTGAAATGTAAGCCCAGTTTGCCTTTTGTTCTTCTAAAAACTCTTCATAAAAGCTATGTGTCTATCATTTTATAAAGATAATTTTCTGCTGCAGGAACTTCAGCAAACAGCCTGCTGAATTGTTTTCTGTTCACTTGGCTGTAAAATATGCTTGGGAGGAAGAAACTATTTGTGCACTCAGGACAATTGCCAATTCTCATCCCCAGCATGTATCATATTTCACCACTTGGCTCTGCCTGATATCAGAAAGGACTTCAAGACCACTCCAGTAGAAACATAAGCACATTCAGCTACCCTACTGAGACAGAGCTGGCCCCCTCCTCAAATCCTGTTTCACACAGCCCAACTCATCCCATGGCCAAGCCAACAAAACTACTTATTTGTACCTGTATTATATAGGTAATTCATCCAGAGAAAGATTAAGAAGCACTTTTAAAGCCCAAAATGAAACCAAAAGTAGTGAACTGGACTTCTGGCAGGAAGCAGGAGTGGAGGATGACAAAGCAAATTAATTTCCCAAGTACAAAGCCAAGTGTGGACTTCAGCCCAATGCTGCTCTAACCCATCCGGCAGGTACACAGCTTAAAATGTGGGTACGCAGCTTTTTGGCACTTAAATCACTTATATCACTGCCGTGCTGGGCCAAGCAATGGCAGAAATAGACCAAACAGCTCCAATTCAGTGTGAGAACAAGTAGATATGAGAGCATGTATCCCCGTTCAAATCAACATACTCAGTTATTATTAGCCAACAAGAAATTCTACATGAAACAGAGCTGGCTGAGGAAATGGGAAAAGGAAGAACACAGACTCTGTATTCAACCCAAGCTGAAAGTTTAAACTTTCAGGTTCCTCCAGCATTTTTGCTCAGAAAAAGTCTTTAATCTGATTTCAGATTAAACCAAGAGCACCCTAAAGAACAAAGGAAGACAGTGTAACTGAGGAAAAAGGCACAGGCCAAGACGATGGTGATGGCTATGAATATGCTTAATGCCACAGAACGGTACACTGAAAAATGGTTAAAATAGTAAAATTTAAAATGGCTCTGAGGCAGCTCCTATGCCTGGCTGTGGGGTTTTGAACAAGTGGCTAGGAATCTATGTCATCTTACTCATCTACAAAACTGAGTTTTCTGTTATCAGAAGGCTGGCTTATATTACAAAGTTGGCACGATAAGGTTAGCTGCAAAGACTGTATGAGACAATGTGTGTAAAAGCCCTAGGGCTGGCATTCAACCAATATTTAACTAATAATGAGCATTTATCCACATGTTAAGCACTCAAACAGAGACTAGGGGACAGAACAGATAGGAAGACAGGCAAGGCCCCTCTACACAGCTTAGTTTAGCAGACTTCACAAACAAGGGACATTCAGAAAGGGTAACTCCCAACTGTCTCTCACACTGAGGTAATTTATCAGCCCAAGGCAGCTTTTCCTACTGTGTGAAAAACGGGCTTGGTGCACAAAACAGTCTCTACTGCACTGATAATCAGGTTAACCTGATTCAGAGTAGAAAAATTTGGTGATGTTGATATGTGTTCCCTGATGAAATGCAATTTTGTAACTCAGAAGCAATACTGTCCAACATTAATTTTATAGAGGAGGCTACAAATCCAGTAACAGGTAAATAACCTGTCTCATGCTAGACTATTAGAAGATTTATTCAAAGACATAAAACTTCACTTACCTAGAACTTTCCAATTATCTAATAACCTTCCGAACACCTGATTTTCTTAAGAACATAATAATTACCATCATGAATTTTTTTTAAGATTTTACTTATTTATTAACTTTAAAGTAAAGAGAGAGAGCCCGTATGAGTGGAGGAAGGGGCAGAGGAAGAAAGAAAGAATCTCAAGCAGACTCCTCACTGAGCATGGAGCCCAATGCAGGACTTGATCTCATCACCCTGAGGTCATGACCTGAGCCGAAATCAAGAGTCAGACACTTAACGAAATAAGCCACCCAGTCACCCCCACCATCATGAATTCTATGAACAAATTAGTTGTAACCTTCCCTTAAGCTGAATTATGGCCAAGTATCTAATCCTGCAAAAATTCACAAACACAGAACATTTATTTTTGTACTATGTATACATATTTAGGTCAGATTACTGATCTTATGAGGAAAAATAATCTATTTGCTGAATGTATATGAGAGTAGAAAAGAGTTAAGAAAATCAGGAAATCAGAATTAAAGAGGGAATGTCAGAAGACTAAGAATTAGCTTAGATTCTAAGGAAAATAAAATCAGATACCTTCTCTTTCTGTTCTCTGAACAAGAATTCAAAAAGACCCAAATTATTTATGAGGTGGAAAAAAAAAAAAACTACCCAAATTTTGGACACAAATGAAAATGGGAAATCAGAATAATGAACCGAACCAGTTAAGCACAAACAACAGCATCTTTGGGCTGTGAGCCATGATTATTCCAAACCACAAGAAGCTTCTCTCACCTCTGGACAGGCTGCTGCTAAGGCCACAAGCCCAGTGGCAGTCTCTGATGTAACTGAAAAACCAAACTAGAAAAAGGATCAGCAAAATAGAGAAGGTTCTTACTAGGGCTTTCCAACATCAACTCGACAGGAATCAAATGTGGAAGACCAGAAAGAGAAGTCAAAAAATAAGTACTTGTGACTATATGAAGAAACTGAGAATTTCATGAAACGAGAAAGATGACTGCAGGTAGGCAACAGGAGATGGGCTGAAGAAAGCTCAGTATTTTTAAACCTAAAAAATAACTCAAGGAAGATACTATTTAACATGTTAAGATTGGTGGGGTAGTGGAAGAACTTGTGAAAAGTTTCATCAAAAGGAGCAAGTTCACACCAGCATTCACCCACTTCTTAGAGCCCTAGTAAGTTCAAGATCATTTCTTCTCTCTTTTTTTTCCTGGCTATTTATTGATCCATTAATTTTATTACTTTTAGAACTGATCCTTCTAACTAGCATCAGTAGTTATACTTTTTCCAAAAAGAAAGTAAAGAACAAGCATTGGGCCATGAAAAGGCAAGGTGGATGATTTTTTTTAAGATTTTTTTTTTTTTTTTTTTTTTTAATTCATGAGAGACAGAGAGGTAGAGGCAGACATAAGCAGAGAGAGAAGCAGGCTCCCTCTGGGGAGCCTGATATGGGACTTGATCCCAGAACCACAGGATCACGACCTGAGCCAAAGGCAGATGAGCCACCCAGGCACCCAGCACTAGATTTAAAGGGATGTAACCACCAAACACAACACATGGTCTTGAAGTCCTTGATTGAATTCAGACTCTTTAAAAACACAAAAGAAGGTTATAAAAGATACATTTGGGGACAACTAAGGAAATTTAAACATGGACTAGATAATTTTTACTAGTAAAAAATTTTTGTAAATTATCTTCATATCTTAGTATGTGGTTATTTAAGAGAATGCCTATTTTTAAGAGAAGCATGCTGAAATCTTTAAGGATGAAGAGTTGTGATGTCTACAACTTTCAAATGATTAAAAAAAAGTTTATACAGAGAAAACAAATTATGACAAAAATGTTTACCACTGTTGAATCTAGGTAAACACTACAATTCTTCAAAATTTTCTGTAGGTTTGAAAAGTTTATGATAAAAAGGCCAATGGAAAAAAGAGAGAGAGAAGGGGAGAGAAGGTATCCTTTTGTCCTGCCACTGGAAGATACCAAGAAAATTCAGTGAACAGAATTACTGCAACTATCTTCAGAACATGAAGAGATCCAGCAGGAGCCTCAGGGTACCTAATGAGGATGTGGCTGATATACAAAAAGTAACCATCCAGAAAGAGGGAAAAACTGTTGTGTCCTTGAAGATATAAACCACTAAATTAAATCTGGCAACTCTAGAGCCATGTTACATTGGGTATTCTTGTCATCTTGAGATAATTAAACTGGCTAATTGTTTAAAAAAGCAGATTCTAAGGACACAGAAAATTCAACACTGGCATTGTAGAAGTTTAGTATCTAAGTGCCTTTGACTAATAGGTCATAATCAAACGACTTTTCCTTTTTTAAAAAATTGAGGTGCGATTAGCATAGCAAATTAACTACTTTAAAGTATATAATTCGGGGGCATTTAGTATTTTCACAATGTTGCACAACCACTGCCTCTCCAGCTCCAAAACTTTTTCATCACCTAATACCTATTGAGAACACCCTATACCCGTTAAGTAATCATTACTCATTCCTCCTTCTCCCTATTCCCCCCTATTCCTTGGCAACTATTAATCTTCTCTACAAATCTGCCTATTATGGATAACTTAGATAAAGGGAATCATACAATATGAGACCCTCTGTGTCTCGCTTCTTTCACTTACATAATGTTTTCCAGATTCATCTAGAATTGTAGCATGTTAATCAGTATTTCATTCCTTTTAATGGCTGAATAATATTCCATGATATGTACACACTACATTTTGTTTATCCATGCATCTGTTGACGGGCATTTCGGTTGTTTCTACTTTTTGATTATGAGTAATGCTGCTATGGACATTTATATACACTATCTTTGTGAGTATATGGCTTCATTTCTTTAAGTATACACCTATAAGTAAACCTGCTAGGTTATATGGTAATTCAATGCTTAAGTCTTGGATGAACCACCAAACTGTTTTCTATAGTTGCAGAACCATTTTACTTTTCCACCAACAATGTATAAGTGTTCCTATTTCTCCACAACCTTGCTAACACTTTTCTTTTTTTCCAATTATAATTATCCTACCAGGTGCAAACTGATATCTGATGGTTTTGATTTGCATTTCCTTAATGATTAATGACCTTAAACATTTTTTTCTTGTACTTTTTGGCCATTTGTATAGCCTCTTCAGAGAAATGTCTGCTCAAATCCTTTGTTCATTTTTTGACTAAGCTGCTTACTATCCTGCTGCTAACCTGTAAGAGTTCTCTATATATTCTGGACAGTAGACCTTATCAAATAGATGATTTGCAAACAGGCTGGTTTTTCTTTTTCTTAATAATAATGTCCTTGAGGACACTAGTACCTGGGTGGCTTAGTCAGTTAAGCATCTGACTCTTGATTTCAGCTCAGGTCATGATCTCAGGGTTGTGAGATTAAGCCCTGCATCTGGTTTCAGGCTCAGCATGGCTCTCTCTCCTTCTGATCTGCTCCCTCCCCCGCCAGCTCATGCACACTCTCTCAAATAGATAAAATCTTTAAAAATAATAATATTGTCCTTTGATAACCAAAAGCTTTAATTTTGATGAAATCCAATTTATCTAGTTTTTCTTTTGTGACTCATGCTTTTGTCATCAAATCCAAGGTCATACAGATTTAACCCTTAACCCTCTCTGCTTCTAAACAGCTTATTTTAGCTTTTATATTTAATATTTTTATTTATTTTTGAGGGAAAGCATACATGCACACAAGCAGGGGGAGGGGCAGAGGGAGAAGCAGACTCCCCGCTGAGCAAGAAGCCCAATGCAGGATTGATCCCAGGACCCTGGGATCATGACCTGAGCTGAAGGCAGATGCTTAACCACTGAGCTACCCAGCTTTTATATTTAAACCATTGATCCATTTTAGTTACTTTTTATATAGGAGTAAGGTAGGGGTTGAACTTAATTCTTTTGCCTTTGGTTATCCAGTTGTCCCAGCACCACATGTTGAAGAAAATCAAACATTTTTAAGAGAAAAAAAAGCTGGACAAACTCTTGGGTATGGGTGGAATCCTGCTCTATTTAAGATCATAGCTCTTGGTGACACTTACAGGACAAGTCCAATCAACAGTGTGAAGCTCAGATTTGGGAAATCAAGTGGGAGAACAAGTTGAGACATGCATGGCACCTCATCTTAAGTATTGTAATCCTTATGCTCAAGATCACCCTAAATGGTATTTCCTGTTCCCACCAGTTTCTAGGACTAAAGGAAGCAACAACATATATCTAAGGATCAAACTATATTATAAGCACTAAGTTTTTCCCTCTCTGCCTATCAGTATAGAATATTTACTCATTTATTTTTTGACTTATTCATGATTGTAGGTACTGAAAACATAAAGATAAATAAGACAAAGTATTTGCAAAGTCTATTAAGAAAGATTTGGGAACAATTAATCACAATTCAGTGTGATAAATGTCAGAGGAGAAATATAACTAACAACTATGAAAGTACAGAGGAGGAAATACCTAATTCAAACTAAGGCATCGAGAGAAAGCTTCATCAGCCAGGTAGTATCAAAACTGATAGACTCATTAATCACCTAGAGGAGAAGTAAAGGGGCAGTTAGATGGAGAATGTGCAAAGGCACACAGATGAAGAAAAATCACCAATAAAGTCCTGATAAGAGACTGAAGTATTGCAAAAGTGACAAACCCAAAATGTGTCACAAAGTTAAAGTGAAATGGGGCTTCCTCCATCTCAGGCTGGGAAACCTAGCAGTCCTGTTGTAGGTATAGCAAAACAGTTGGTTACACTCCAAAGGAGCTTTGGACAAAAAAAAAGAAATTGCTCACAGAAGTTTGTGCTAACCTCAGTAAGGTTCTGCAAAACAATCCAATCTGCAAAACACAATCCAGCCCAATCCTGCCTACTAGAGAGCTGTGACACATAAGACAAGAATATAACAATTAAGCAAAGCCCTTTCTGCTAAAGCCAGAGATCCAAAACCTCTAATGGTCAAATAATTACTTTGCTGAATTTCAGCAACTGAATTCTTTGTGCCACTAAGAGACTGAGACTCTGGATAAATACAATGTAGACAGCCCCGTTCAGAACACTGAGGTGTTCTGAAAGGGTTCCCCTTAACTGCTATACCCTCTCATCATAAAGTATTTTTTAAGATTTTATTTATTTATTCATGAGAGACACAGAGAGAGAGGTAGAAACATAGGTGGAGGGAGAAGCAGGCTCTCTGTAGGGAGTCTGATGTGGGACTCGATCCCAGGACTCCAGGATCACGAACTGAGCAGAAGGCAGATGCTCACCACTGAGCAACCCAAGCGTGTCCCCCACCTCCCCCCATCATAAAGTATTATCTGACAGAAATGCAGCTGGGGAGGGGGGACAATTATTCAGGGCTGACTCCACAGAAGACTTGAGAAAACTCTAAATCCAGAATTTTTCACCTATGCCCTGAGGTAGAAAGATAAGCAAAACTAAGGAGAATTAAACCTGGTCCTAGTTATTCTCTTCAGCAATCTTAGAGATGAAAAAGCCTAAATACTACTGGAGTTGGTTATCAAAGGGAATGATCCAATATGAAATAGGTGAGCAGTGGACTACAGTTTTAAAGGAGTCTATCAGCAGGAGGCTGTAATTATTATACTCCTGGTCAAACCCTAGGTCCAAAAGGTTGCATCTTATTGGAAGGGGAAAAAAGCTAAACCAGCATGGCCCTCATAAAAGGAACAATCTTCCACTCTGTCCTTCTATCCCCTGTGCTCCTCTCAAGGGTGGTCCTGAAGAATATCAGACATGGGGAATCTTCTGGGGCAAGCCAGGCTAAAGCCTTCAATCCTCTGCCAGTGAAATGAGTTAACAGGGGACCATGAAACTTGCTGATTGTATTATACTGCTCCTGCCCTGTAGAAGACAGTATATGCTCTGTTTTCTTCTGCTTATATACCCCAGGTTGAGAATACTGCCTGACACACAAAAGGTGCTTAATAAATGAAATAAACTAGAAACCAAAATATAGTATTTTTCCTT
Organism: Canis lupus dingo; assembly: GCF_003254725.2. Taxonomy (NCBI): domain Eukaryota; kingdom Metazoa; phylum Chordata; class Mammalia; order Carnivora; family Canidae; genus Canis; species Canis lupus. The sequence goes on from NC_064254.1 coordinate 4,020,284, forward strand.
TCTCCTTTTTATCTGGTCTTCCTCTCAAGATTATATACTGGGACTATATGACAGAGGCCAGAGGAATGACGAGAACCAAAAAAATCTATGAGTTAGGGATGCCTGGGTAGCTCGGCAGGTTAGGATAGGCATCTGCCTTTCAGCTCAGGTTGTGATCCTGTGGTCCTGGGACTGAGCCCCGCATCCAGCTCCCTGCTCAGCAGGGAGCCTGCTTCTCCCTCTCCCTCTGCCTGTGTTGTCTATCTCAAATAAATAAATGAAATCTTAAAAAAAAAAAATCTATCAGCCCACAAGCTGCAGGATCATGCAAGTGTTTATCTGGACCAATCAAGACCAAACTAGGGAAAGCAAAGCTATCATCCTGAGACCTTCAGCTGGTGGGATGGGATACCTTTGAAGGTAAGTCACCATGTGATAGCTGGACCTGACTAGGTAGGAGTCATCTCCCATTGGGGAGGGAGATGAGAGAATCTGTAGCTGTTACTTGTTTAGCCAAATGGCCTCACTTCCACATATGACTCCTTAGGGACAGAGTGAGGTCACTGCACAGTTAACAGAAGGGTGAGGGCACCCTGGAATTTGGAACCGAGAGTTTTTCCCATAGTGTCTGGGCTGCAAATGACACATCTGGGAGCTTCTGACAGTGATGGTTTTCTTCAGCAGAGATAGAAGACCACTGAAAACCTACACAGAACATACATAAAAGGAAACCTGAGGGGGTGCCTGGCTGGCTCAGTGTTGGAACATACAACCCTTGATCTCAGGGATGTGAGTTCAAGCCCCATGTTGGACGTGGGGCCTAATTTTAAAAAAGAAAAAGAAAAAGAAAAAGAAAAAGAGAAAGAAACCTAAGATATTTAAAGTCCAGTTTTTCCTAAAGCCCAAACACATTCCAGTCTTTGGGTTCTGTGTAACATAGCGACATCCTTAAAATACCTCCCCCCACTCCAACACACACATCTTTAGCATTATCTAGTCTGAAGTGAGTTTGTTACCTGCAACATAATAGGCCCAGATGAATTCAAAATTACATAGTGTGTCCAGGGATAGAATCTGTATGTAGGGGCAAAGTGTCTGTTATAAGAGGCAGAAGAGGAGCTGGAAAGATAAATTAAAACTCAATTCAAATCCTGTAATCCCACATTTGGGTATATATATCCAAAAGAACTGAAAGTAGAGTCTCAAAGAGATATGTACACATCAATGCTGAGAGCATTATTCATAACAGCTGAAAGGTAGAAGCAACTTAAGTGTCCATCTGAACAGGTGAATGGGTGAATAAAAATAGTATATGCATACAATGGAGTGTTATTAAGTCTTTTTTTTTTTTTTGTTATTAAGTCTTAAAAAGGAAAATCAGTCACATGCTAAAACATAGATGAACTTGGATTACAATAAGCCATAACAAAAAAACAAGTACTTTATCATTCCACTGATATGAGGTATCTAGAGTAGTCAAATTCATAGAAACAAAGTAGAAGGATGACTAACAGGGGCTGATGGGAGGGGGGAGATGGAGAATTACTGTCTAATGAGTATAGAGTTTCAGTTTTACAAGATGAAAAAGTTCTGAAGGTTGGTTGTACAACATGCTTAACACTACTGAACTATATACTTAAAAATGATTACTATGGTTATGTTTTGTCACAATTTTTAAAAATTTAATTAGTATGAAACCATTATGTTTCATTAAGAAATTTGGACTTCTAGGGATACCTGGGTGGCTCAGTCAGTTAAGTGCCTGCCTTTGGCTCAGATCAGGATCCCAGGGTTCTGGGATGGAGCCCCATGTCGGGCTCTCTGCTCAACAGGGAGTCTGCTTTTCCCCCTCCCTCTGAATCTCCTCGCCACCTGTGCTTTCTCTGTCTCAAAAAAATAAATAAAATCTTAAAAGAAAATAAATTTGGAGTTCTAAAAGCAAAGGAGAAAAGCTAAAGGTTTAAAAAAAAACTTCATGGAAATATAATTTACATAGTATAAAATTCACCCATTTCAACTGTAAATATAATAATTTTCTAGTAAAGTTACTGAATTGTAAAACCATCACCATGTTTTAGAACACTTTCATCAACCCCAAAATGTCCTACTCTCTGTAACATGTAAAAGTTAAGGTATGTGAATTAAGGCTGCTAATCAGCTGACCTGAAAATGGGGCAATTATCCTGGATTATCCAGGGGAACTCAATGTAGTCACTTCTCTAAGAGAGGACTGAGGGAACTGGAAGAGAGAACCAGGGTGATAGCCACATGAGGACACTCAAAGCATGCTGGCTTTGAAGATGGAAAAATGAGACCATAAGCTGAGGAACGCATGCGGCCTCTGGATGCGGGGAAAAGGTAATGAAATGGATTCTCCAGCAAGAACACAGCTCTGATAACACCTTAATTTTAGCCCAGTAAGACCCATTTTGGACTTCTGAACTTCATAATTGTAAAATAATAAACTGATATATTTTTAAACCACTAAGTTTGTGATAATATATTACAGTAGCAAAAAACTATGAATGGCTGGCTATTTGTCTTATTATTCTTTCTCCTTTACTATATATTTGAAAATACTCATTAAAGAAAAAAAACTATGAATATGAAAGGAGACTAAAGAAAGATCACAATAAGGTACTGAGTCATTTCTTTCATCATAACTCTGCTTTCAAGAACTCAACTAACCATTAAAGATGTATATTTAGAAATAACTCCCATTTTTCTGGCCCCCAATTTAACAGTCATGAATAGTTCCTGAAAAGGTAACAATCACTAGTTTCAGCGCTAACTGAAATTTCTGAAGATACTTAACTAGAACAGCCCAGAGGAGACATGAAAATGTATGATATCTGAAAAGTCCCAGAATGACAAACAAAAATGGTGATTCAAAGATAGACAAAGCTATCTTCATAAACAAAACATCTGTGGTTTATTGTTATTCACGAAACTTTCTTTGGGACATAATTTTAAGTAGCAGTTATGAAATGATCAGGTAAATCTTTAAGTAAGTATGGTTTTCAAAAGCATGTTTACCTAACAGGAAACTTACAATACACCAGCAGTGGTCAAATGTGTCTTATCCTGTAGCCTAGTCAGAGAGCTAATACTAGAACTTATGGGGTTTTTATTTTTAAAAAAAAGGACAAAGGGCCTAGAGGCTAAATTGTAAATATTCTATTCTCAAATCTAGTTTTGTTTCCACATACAAAAGAAAATGCATGAACTTTGAAGAGAAATACTACACATCTTTTTATATACACTATTGATTAAAATGCTCTATACCTAAGTGTCTTGCCTTTGATATATTTTTTTAAGATTTTATTTATTCATGAGACACACACACACATACAGAGGCAGAGACACAGGCAGAGGGAGAAGCAGGGTCCATGCCCGGAGCCTGATATGGGACTCAATCCTCGGTCTCCAGGATCATGCCTTGGGCTGAAGGCGGTGCTAAAGCCTTCACCTGGGCTGCCCAACCTTTGAGATTTCTTAATGGCATGCTACCAAGGCCAGCTTCAAAGCCTTTTCAGTTTCATCTCCCCTAATGAACAATGCCAACCATACCATCTTTGGAGATAATTCAAAAGAAGACCTCGGTATACCTCATCTCCAAAAACACATACTGAAGACACATCTAAGAGAGAATCTAAAGCCCTTATGTTATCAATCTTACTTTTTCCCGTAAGAACAAAAAGGTACATAAACCTTGACTAAGTTCTGTGTAACATGATAAACAAAACCAATGCAATGTTATCATCACTACCAAAAAATGCTACATAGCGTTAACGCCAACTCTACTCTTCAACCAACCCATCTCCAAAACTCTATGGCTACATTTGGCTACTCCCTGGTACATATGAGATAGGTACCTTTAAAACGCTATTTACATACTTACAGCTAGGAGACTAAATTAAATGGAACTTGTAGAAATATGATAAAGGTAGATTTTATGATAGCTCACAAACCTGAGAAGACCTTTTTCTTTTACACAATAATAAAATGACAGTATAAATATGTCAGAGATTGCTGCCATTTTTCAGTAACTAATCACAGAGAACAAGAAAGTAAGACAACATTTAAAGACAATTTCCTGGGCAGCCCGGGTGGCTCAGCAGTTTAGAGCTGCCTCCAGCCCAGGCTGTGATCCTGGAGACCTGGGATCAAGTCCCATGTCAGGCTCCCTGCATGGAGCCTGCTTCTCCCTCTGCCTGTGTCTCTGCCTCTCTTTCTCTCTGTGTCTCTCATGAATAAATAAAATCTTTAAAAAAATAAATAAATAAAGACAATTTCCTTTAAAAGTCCTAGGACACTGGCAAACAATCTCACATATTCTATTAATATTTCAATGTTCTGGGCAACTAGCTACAAATGACAAGTAGTCAAGTCTAGACAGCTCATCCAAATATGGCATTTCTTATACATTACGAAAGAAAAGTATTTTTAAAAATAGCTACTTACATGACACTGCATACTTGCTACCAGTTAGACTGGTATCAAAAATAGTCATAAAATGATGAAAGAAGAAAGAAAGAAAGAAGAAAGAAAGAAAGAAAGAAAGAAAGAAAGAAAGAAAGAAAGAAAGAAGAGAGAAAGAAAGAAAGAAAGAAAGAAAGAAAGAAAGAAAGAAAGAAAGAAAGAAAAGAAAGAAAAGAAAAGAAAAGAAAAGAAAAGAAAACAAAACCAGGGGAAAGAAATCGACCTGATTGGTTTACAAAGAAAAAGTAATAAAAACAGAAAAAAATCTTTCTGTAGCTTTTTCTGATTCTTTCTAAAAAAAGAGTGGTCTCTCAAAGAGAGAAAAGCAAGCAAACACACCAAAATAATAACACAGTACAGGAGTTTCTGTATTTCTGGCTTTACAAAAATCAAGGAGATCTGTCTCTCTGCAGCACCTTTTCTTTGGATCCTCTGTGGCTGATGGCAAAGCAAATACACTTCTTTCCACACTATTAACACACACTAAAAAATAACCAAAAATTTTGTTCATTCAGCATAAAATCCTTCACGACTCTATTTTTCTAAGTTCCACTTAAAAATCAGCAGTATCAGGATCCCTGGGTGGCGCAGCGGTTTGGCGCCTGCCTTTGGCCCAGGGCGCGATCCTGGAGACCCGGGATCGAATCCCACATCGGGTGCACCCACCTGGTGCATGGAGCCTGCTTCTCCCTCTGCCTGTGTCTCTGCCTCTCTCTCTCTCTCTCTGTGTGACTATCATAAATAAATAAAAATTTTTAAAAAATCAGCAATATCTTTACAAAAGATTTGCCAACTAATAAATCAAGTAACAAAAGAATTAGAAATTTACCTTTTTGCAACCCACTCAGGCAATAAACTCAGGGCAAGGATCATCAATGGATACTAATACACCTGGGAGGGCAGCCCTGGTGGCTCAGCGGTTTAGTGCCTGCCTTCAGCCCAAGGCCTGATCCTGGAGACCCAGGATTGAGTCCCGTTTCGGGCTCCCTGCGTGGAGCCTGCTTCTCCCTCTGCCTGTGTCTCTGCCTCTCTCTCTCTCTCTCTCTCTCTCTGTGTCTATCATGAATAAATAAAATCTTAAAAAAAAAATACACCTGGGAGAAAGATTGATGGGGAAAAGGATATTTTCTGTCAAAGACTACTTATTAATTACAAAGGAAAAAAAAAAGAAAAAAATTACAAAGGAAAAAAAAAGAGGTAGATGTGGGACTCGATCCCAGGACTCCGGAATCACATCCTGAGCCAAAGGCAGATGCTCAACCGCTGAGCCACCCAGGAGTCCCTCATGCATTATTTCTAACAACAACAACAAAAGTGTTTGACCTGAACCTAATTGTGAGGAAACAATCAGACTAATCAAGACAGGACAAATGGAATCTTAAAAATTTTTAATGTCATAAAACATCCAAACGACAAAGGTGACGGATACATTTTCTAGGTTGATGGCAACTAAAGAGACATGACAACCAAATATAACATGAGATGTTTGAGAAGATCCTGGATTTAAACAAAAACACAAAGTAAACACATTATAAATAAAGAGTATTTGGGGAATAGGAAAATCTACATATGGCATATATATTGGATTAATACTACAGTTTCCTCACTAAATTCCTAGAGAATGACAATAATATTGCAGCAATGTAATGATGTCACTGTTCTTAACAGATATTTGCTGAAGGGCCAAGGGTTGAAATACCATGCTATCTGCAGTTTATCTCAAATGATTCAAGAGATACAGAGAGAATTCTCATATATTGCTGGTGGGAATGTAAATGGTTACATTTCGAAAGAGACTGGCAGTTTCATAAAAAGTTAAATACAAAATAGCAATCCATTCCTAAGTATCTACTCAAAAGAAATTAAAACCTACATCCACACAAAGTCTTCCTAGAGAATGTTCACAGCAATTTTATTCATACAGCCAAAAATAGAAACAATCCAAATGTCCATCAACTGGTAAATGAATAAACAAAATGCTACATATCTATACAATGGAATACTGCTCAGAAATAAAAATGAAATACTGATACATAAAGGGATGCCTCACAAGCATTATGCTAAGTAAGAAAAGCCAGATACAAAAGATCACATATTATATGATTCTACTGATATAAAAGTGAAGAAAGAAGGAACCCCTGAGTGGCTCAGTGGTTGAGCGTCCGCCTGGCTCAAGGCATGATCCTGGGAGTCCTGGAATCAAGTCCCAAATAGGGCTCCCTGCAGGGAGCCTGCTTCTCCCTTTGCCTGTGTCTCTGCTTCTCTCTCTCTCATTAATAAATAAAATGTTTAAAAAAAAAAAAAGTGGAGAAAAACACTACTTAGAGACAGAAAAAAGATCAGTGGCTGCCTGAGGTTGGGGGGTAGTAATGAGAATTAACAGTAAATAGGCAGGGGTACCCAGCTCAGTTGGTGGAACTTGTGACTTTTGATCTTGGGCTTGTGAGTTCCAGCCCCATGTTGGGTATAGAGATTACTCAAAAATAAAATTCTTGGGGATCTCTGGGTGGCGCAGTGGTTTGGCGCCTGCCTTTGGCCCAGGGCACGATCCTGGAGACCCGGGATCAAATCCCACGTCAGGCTCCCGGTGCATGGAGCCAGCTTCTCCCTCTGCCTGTGTCTCTGCCTCTCTCTCTCTGTGTGTGTGTGACTATCATAAATAAATAAAAAATAAATAAAATAAAATAAAATAAAATAAAATAAAATAAAATAAAATAAAATAAAATAAAATAAAATTCTTTAAGATTTTATTTATTTGACAGGGAGAGAGGCAACAAAAGCAAGGGGAGTGGGGAAAGGGAGAAGCAGACTCCACACCAAGCAGAGAGTCTGATGCAGGGCTCAATCCCAGTATCCCAGGATCATGACCCATGCTGAAGGCAGCTGCTTAACCAACTGAGCCACCAGGAGTCCCTAAAATTAAAATTTTAAAGAAAAAAAAAAAAAAACAGAAAACAGACAAAACTCTTACTGGAGTGATGAAAGTATTATTCAACTGGATTATACTGATAGTTGCTCAATTCTTACTAAAAATCATTCAATTATTAAATGGGTTATTTATAGTATGTAAATTATGCTTCAGTAAAGGTATATAAAAATAAAACAAGTGTGGTAAAATGGTGATTATATAGGTATTCATTGTGCTAGTCTTTCAACTTTTCTACAATTTTGAAATTCTTCAAAATAAAAAGTTAAGGGTTAGATTAGAATGAATTCTGCAAAACACACACACTCAAAATTTAGTGTTTGTAACTGCAGATTACCTAAAGGAAGTAAAGGACATGTGTACCACAACTGTGATAAATGTAGGATTAAAGTATTTAACTGTGTAAAAAAGAACACAGTATGTTGAAATCTAGGGCCAATTTTTATCCAAGGATTTGATTAATAATTTTTCTCAACTTAGGTGTTCTTTTTTCCTAATTACACAAGTAATGCATATTTATTGTAGAAATTTTAGAAATTAAAGTGAAAAGGAAAGATTTAGAATTAAAGTATAAAAAAGAAAATAAAAGCTAACTATAATCTCATAGCCAAAGATAACTATTAATAATTTGTTCCTCAGCTTTCAGGTGTAACAGTTCCATTTCAGCAAAAGCAAGCTATCTATATATGACATCATCACAACTTGATCAATTGGCATGCTGAAATTTTATATCGCACCCAATCACATAAATCATAATAAGAATGAAAAGGCAAAATAAAAAAATTTAGATGGAAATCCAATGCTTCCTTTCAGTTTTCAATTAAAAAAATGCATGCACTGGGACGCCTGGGTGGCTTAGCGGTTTGAGCATCTGCCTTTGGCTCTGGGCATGATCCCAGAGTTCCAGGATCAAGTCCCACATCGGGCTGGCTCCCTATAGGGAGCCTCCTTCTCCCTCTGCCTATGTCTCTGTTTGTCTCTCTCTCTCATGAATAAAGAAATAAAATCTTTAAAAAATTAATGCATGTACTAGCCTCAGGTCTCCCCCCAAACCCTTCTAAAATACAGATATGATGCTGCAGATTGTAACAATGTACATTTGTAACCCCCAAAATTCACATGTTGAAACCTAACCCCCAATGTGACAGTTTTAGGAGGTGGAGCCTTTGGGGATGATTAGGTCATATGGGTGGAGCCCTCATAAATGAGATAAGAGAGCTCCCTCACCCCCTCCACCATGTGGGATTTCAATAAGAAGTCAGCCATCTATGAACCAGGATCAGGCCCTCACTAGACATCAAATATGCTGGCACCTTGATCTGGGACTTCCAAGCCTCTAGATCTTGTGAGAAATAAATTTCTGGGGTTTATAAACCACACAGTCTATGATGTTGTTACAGCAGCCCGAACAAACTAAGACAAATCAGAGAAAAAGTCATAAATTCACAAGGACAAAATGAACAAGTGAGGAAGCTATATTTGGGGCCCTGGAAGGTAGACAGACAAGTGGTAAATGACTTAGCCAACCTGAGAAAGCTGAATCCTCCTCAGCCAGCAGTGGGGAAAAGTAGAGAAGCAACAACCCGACTTAAAATGAAGATTCCCAATAGGTTCAGGAATTAACAGCACCGGTACCCTACAAGTGAAGGTGAAGATATGGATAAAAACAGGAGAGATTATGCATTTACCTAAACCCAACAGGTAGACCTGTCTAAACACTGTGTATGCAGCCTGGTGAATGCCTCACCCTGGAGGAAACGGGTGGGTTTTTTTTAAGCTCTCACTTAACAAAAACTATGTTCAGGTCCAACAGCTTCCAATTCACTTTCTGTGTCCGATTTTTAAATAGAAGTAGATAAACAAAAACAAGCAAATACTTAAGGTAAAGAAGACATCGAATGTGAAAGAAAAAGACTATAACAAGCACACAGAAATGGAAACTTGAAGAAACAACACTGAGATCTCCCAGAAAACAGCAACAAAACAAAAACCGTCAGAAGCTGAAAAGAGAAAAGATAGAGAGACAACCAGACCAGAAGGTCCAATCTAAAAATAGAAGATCTAAGAAAAGAGAACACAGAAAACGAAAAGAAGAAAATTAAAGGATTAACTCAAGAAATCTCCCAAGAACAAGAGGAGGACAGTTTCCAGATTGAAAGGGCTCCCTAAAGCTGAGCACAGGTAAGAAAATACATGTTGAAATGTATCACCATCAAACTTCAGGACACCAGGACACAGCAAAGTTACCAAAAGCTTCCAGAGAGGGAAAAGACAGGATTCATACAAAGAACAAAGAATCAGAACAGCATCACATTTCAACGTTTCTACTGAGAAACAGAAGATAAAGGAACAATGCCTTCAAAATTCTGAGAAAAATATTTCCAACCTTAAAATTGCTACCTAACCAAAACTGGGATACCAACTAAGCATCAGAGTAAAATATAGTTTCAGAATATAAAAGTCTCAAATTTTATCTCCTCTACATTCTCAGGAAATTTTTAAAAATGGGGTCCAGGAAACAAGGTTTCCAACAAAGGGTGGGGAGTAGGAGTGTGAAAGAAATCCCCGGGGTACCCAAGATGTTAAGAGCTGCGTAGCACACCCAGAGCTCAATCAGTCCAGATCAGAGTATGTCAAATTCTCTACAAGAAACTTCAAAAAGGTAAAACAAATATAACAGTTTGAACTTACCAAGGGATTCATAGTTGGCAAGGACTTTGAGGGTAACTTAGGAAAAAAATACCTAAGAGACTAAGCAAACCAAAAATCAACACATTTATTATCCTTGGGGTAGCAAAAGATTGTACAGGAAAGGAAAATGAATCTTAAGTATACTAATAAACTCAAGTGTCAATAAGCATTTAAACAATTAAAACAATACAAAACTGAAGACTGACTTAACCAAATTACAAATGATAAAAATAGGAGAATGGGAGATAGGGTGACTGACATCAAAAATTTCCATGTGCCAGGCACAGCTATCTTTTGTCTAATCATCAGATAAAAACAGATATTGTCCTTATATGTGAGGAAACCAAAGCACAGACAGGGTAATAATTTGCCAAAAGTCACACAAATAGTAAGTAGCAGAAGAACTTTGAACTTTTTTGCTCTTCACCATCACATTGGCTATCAAAGAATGAAATCTCCATCTCCCAGCGGGAAATCAACAGGTAATGGTTAAAACTGGAAAAAAAAAAAAAAAAATCAGTAGAGAGGTAAAAATCTCAAAATCAGTCAAAAGAACTGTTTGTTTTGGGGAGTGAAAGAAGGAAAAAGGGGTCTAGAATTCTTGTTCTTAATCCCTGTAGAACTACTTTACTCTTGAAAACTGTGCATTTATAACTTGGATAAAGTGAAAATTAAATTTTTAAGTAAACCTTAAAACTCTTTTTCAACCCTAGAAAACTGGACATAAACACTAATATGACAGAAGAAAAAGTGAAAAAATAAGACCAAAAATATAAATAAGTATTTGATACATGATAAAGATAGCATTTCAAATCTTTGGGGGGACGAGGGTGTGGATATGAATTTCTCAAAAAAGTAGGGGAAAATAACCAATTATCTGAAAAATATATTAGATATTGATCTCCCACCACACTGCCAAATATATTTCAACTATATAAAAGATTTATATGTAAATTTTGAAATCATAAAGAAAACAGAAGTGAGTAATAATTAATATTAACAATTATGAGGGGAAAAGATTTCTAAGCATGAAACCAAAAGCAGAAATCAAAAAAGGCTGCTGGTTTCAGCTTCATAAAAATTCACAAAAAAAGTACCACAGAGTAAAAAAAAAAAAATTATAAACCAAGTTAAAAGACAAACTAGAGGAAAAGCAAGTATTTAATAAGAGGCTAATTTCCTTAATATGCAAACAAGTCAACAAGAGAAAAAAATAACAATCCAATTAAGGTAGACAAGAAAACACTAGTAAGTCATAGAAAAGCACAAAAGGCCTCAATAAATCTGGGGGAAAATACAAATAGCCAATAAAGATATGGAAAGATGTCCTACCTCGTTCATAATTAAAGGAATACAAAATAAAATGAATACACCTTTAACCCATCAGATCAGCAACAATGTAAATATAAAGATCATTCTTGGGTTGAAAAAAGTGTGTGGCAAACAAGCACTCTTGTACACTGACAGTAAAAATGAAATGTCACAATATTTTTGAAGTGAATTTGATATTACCTATCAAAATTTAAATTGCCCATACACCCAGCCCCAGTAATTACACTTCTAGAACTGTACCCATACCAGGGTAGCTTTTTAAAGCAAATACGTATACCCTAGCTGTCCATCAACAAGGAACTATTTAAATAAAATATCATCAGCCACAATGAAAAAAATACCATGCATCCATTAAAATAAATGATGTCTTCAGCATTATTTTGACGTGAAGCTAATCTAAGAACAGTATGTATAGTATGACTCCATTTGCATGTGTATGCGTATTTTCAAGCATGGGGTAGGAGATAAGACCTCTATGCAAGTGATGGTGCATCTACAGATCATGATCTCTGTCGGAAAAACTCTTGACAAGTGAAGTAGATGATAGATCTGAAATGACCTGGCCTAAAGTCCACACTTAACATATCAAAGTTTTTTTTTTTTTTAAGATTTTATTTATTTATTCCTGAGAGACACACACACACAGAGAGGCAGAGACACAGGCAGAGGGAGAAGCAGGCTCCATGCAGGGAGCCTGACGTGGGACTCAATCCCAGGTCTCCAGGATCATGCCCTGGGCTGAAGGCAGGGCTAAACCGCTGAGCCACTCAGGCTGCCCTCAAAGTTTGTTTTAAAGTGCCGTGGAGGAGAAAAATTTCCCAAGACCTAACATATAAGACTTAAAGACTACTATCACGAACACTGACTTTTAACTGTCTATACAGAAGACAGTTCTTTTTCAGAAAGAAAGAAAAAAAACTGTAGGAGGAAGGATTTAAATCTGTGTGTAGAATGGAGGAGATATAGCTATAATCTTCATTAGCATACATATGGACTCTGTGACCACTATGATCAAATACAGGCCTACAAAGGTACATAGCGTCTCTGAAGAAACAGAATAACGGCCACTTCTGGAGAGTCAGTCAAGGGAGACAAAACACAAGGATTTACATACTAACTTTTCACAAAAAACGTGTACTGTTTGGTACTGTTTGAATATTTTTTTAACAATAATGATTATTTTTTTATGTATCTAGACTATTCATCAGTAAAACAGAATAGAATGAATTTCCATAAAAGATCCATGCTATAACACAGATAAACCTCGAAAACATTATGCTCAGGAAAAGAAGCCAGCCACAAAGGCCACATACTGCACATTTAAATGGTGGTCAGCTGGTGCTGAAGGCAACAGGACTGACCACAAATTGGCATAAACCTCACTGGAGTGACAGAAATGTTCTAAAACTGGGGGTGCCTGGGTGGCTCAGTTAGTTGGTTAAGGGATTGACTAATTAATTAATTAATTAATTTTGGCTCAGGTCAGGATCTCAGGATTGTGCGATCCCTGCACTAGGGGTGGAGCTTGCTTAAGATTCTCCTTCCTTCCCTCCCAGCTTCAGCAGTGCCCCCTACCCCCACCCCCCAGGGCTCTCTGAGGGGGGGAGGAGGGAGTAAAATACTGTCCTTCTGGTGAGAAAAAATGAAGAAAAAAAAAGACAAAAAGATTAATGACTGTGAAATCAGAATGATGGGTACTCAGGCTTCATTACACTTTTTTTTTTTTCAAATTAAAAATGTAAGTCTATTAAAAAATAGCCAATGTACACACATAAAACTTAAGATCTCACCAAGCAAACAAAGAAATGCAAATTAGGGGCCCCTGAGTGGCTCAGTCAGTTAAGCTGTTAAGTGTCTGCCTTCCCTAAATCATGATCCCAGGGGTCCTTGAATTGAGCCCCAAATTGAGGTCCCTGCTCAGTGGGAAGCCTGTTTCTCCTGCTCCCTCTGCCTCTCCCCCTGCTTCTGCATGCTGTCAGATAAATAAAATCTTTAAACTATATACCTCTCTCACGTACAAATATCTACATATGCATACTTGTGAACACAAACTGACAACTGAGTAGTATTGTCAAGTGGCTTTATTTCTTTATTGTCTTCCTTCAACATTTCTGAATTTGTTGGTTTTCAGTATTACTACTTTTGTAGTCAGGGGGGAAAAATTCCACTTTCCAAAAAGCATACTTCGTTACAAAAAAAAAAAAAAAAGGACAGGGCAGCCCAGGTGGCTCAGCAGTTCAGCGCCGCCTTCAGCCCAGGGTGTGATCCTGGAGACCCGGGACAGGGTCCCACATCCGGCTCCCTGCAGGGAGCCTGCTTCTCTCTCAGCCTGTGTCTCTCTCTCTCTGCCTCTCTCTCTCTCTCTCTCTCTCTGTCTCTTATGAATAAATAAAATCTTTTTTAAAAAAATGGACAAAGGCCATGTTCAGCCAATTCATAAAAAAATACAATGGATATTTAGGACATAAAAGTACTCATCAGAAATGACAAAATACAAATTAAAACAAGTCTCATTTTTTTTAATCTACCAAGCTGAAAAAAAATTTTAATTGTAATATTCTGCATTGATGAGGTATTATTACTCACACAGTAGTGGTGGAAATACAAATTAGCCTGACCTTTATGAGATAGAGAATTTGGCAATTAAATATTAAGAGCACTAAAAGCCATGTTTATCTTTAGCTCGGCAACCTAATTCTAGGAAAAAATTCTTTTTTTTTTTTTTTTTTTTTAGGAAAAAATTCTAAGGAAATAATTAAGAATGCCAAGCAAGACTTACCTACAAGGATATTCAATACTGAGGCTATAGTGACAAAAAATTAAAAACCCTGATATCCAATGAAAAAGGATTATTAAATTATTTTATATCCATGTAACAGAATACTATGAAGCCTTTAAAAGTGTAGAATCGTATTTATTAAAAACTAAGAACAGCCATAAGAGATTTTAAGTGAAAGCAGATTACAAATAGTGTGTGTAGCAGATGAAGAGTATCCACCAAAATTCTCATCTACTCAGAACCTCAGAAAGTGGTCTTATTTGGAAAGAGTCTGCAGTTTAGAAGAGATCAGGTTAGGCTGGGCCCAAAATCCAACTGCCTAGTGTCTTTCTGGGGAGGGAGAAATCTGGAGACACATACACAAGGAAGAAGGCCACGTGATTACTGAGGCAGAGATCAGAGTGAAAACAGCTACAAACCTAGAGAACCCCAAGAAATGTCATCAGAAGCTAAAAGATAAGGGAGGATTCTTCTCTAAAACCTTAGAGGGAACACAGCCATACTGATGCCCTGACTTCAACTTCTAGCCTCCCCAGAACTGTAAGAACATAACTTTTTGTTTTAAGCCACCCTATTTGTGATAATTTGTTATGGCAGCCCTAGCAACGTCCCTAGTGTATAAAACAGCAATCGGGTGCACACTGCTTAAATCTGAATCATACTTCTACCACTATTATCCATGTAACTTTAGGCAAATTATTTAACCTTACTGAATCTCTTTTCCTTTTCGTAAAATGAGGATAATGTTACTTACTTCCTAAAATTATTGTGAACATTAAATTATAGAGTAAACAATTACTTGGAAAGGTATCTGGAATATAGTAAATATTCCACTTTTGTAAAACATACAGGTACACACACATACTGTAGTATGAGAAAAATAGAGATGAAAAGGTTAAAATTATTTATCTCTGGCTCCTGTGAGTATGGCTTATTTCTGCTCCCTTTTTGCTGACTGGCACTTTCTAGCTTATCTGCAATGATTTATGTAACAATAAAACTTTATATCATAATAAAATAGTTATTTTTTAATTTAAAATTTTTAAAGGCAGTTGGTTTCCAGTTGTAGTTATATGCAAAACCCACCCTGCAGCCAGTGATCTCCATTTTCCCAAACCCTATTATCAAAGTATTACAAAAAATTAAAAAGTAAAATTTACTATAGAACAGAAATGCGGGGGTGCCAGGGTGGCTCACTCTATTAAGTGTCTGCCTTTGGCTCAGATCATGATCCCAAGGTGTGGGGATCAAGCCCCATATTAGGCTCCCTGCTGAGCAGGGAGTCTGCCTCTCCCTCTCCCTCTGCTTGTGCTCCATTGAAAGAAAGGAAAGGGAAAGAAAAGGGAAAGGGGAGGGGAGGGGAGGGGAGGGGAGGAAAGAGGCCAAAGCAAAGGAAAGGAAAGCTAACCAGAAAGCACTTTAGAAAGCACACTGTGTATCATTCAATGGAGTAGTAGGCTGTTGCTCCATAATAGGCTGTGAATCACTGACCTCAAGCACAATAATTCAAGTGTGAACCTTTGGAAACACTTCACAGAGCCAAGGCTCAAACATAAGAAAACACCACTGTTCATTTTTTAAAGTGAGTCTTTTAAAATCCAGTACATAGTAATTTCAGTGGGCCTGAGTTCCATATTTGGAATAAATTGTTCCCTCCCAAGACATATATTAACTTTGGCAAATCATTAGAAAACCACTCACAAAATCAATTACGCTTACAAGTGAAAAATGTATTAGTTTCATCTGCACAAGGCAACTTAATAATAAGAGCTAAACCTCTTCTGTGAGTTTCAGTCTTGTGTTTTAGGTTCCTAAAAAGTTTAACTCATAAAATGTGTTCCCTGACAATCTCTCATAAGCAAATTCAGATGAACTCACTAGTTAACACATTTTGCTCTTAACATAGCAAAAGAACTTTTTAATAATTATATGTAATTACTGGATGAGAGGCTGTTGCTCAATACAGTGAAGAAATTCTACTGTACTTGAAGAGATCAAATCTACCTCTGCACTTTTAGAAAAGTATGTATCTATTCGATCATCCCATCCAAGTATCATGACAACTAATTCAGTTCAAGGGCTGTGGTATCCATTATACTGGATAGGAAGAACAATTATTCAAATTGCAATACCACTGCTGTTAAAATACATATATGCACACACACTTCTCTAAGTATATATGTGTATATATATGCATGCAAAATTCTAAAGGCATAGAAATTTTCTAAAAGGTACAGAAAAAAACAGACAGTAGTGGCTATATGTGGAAAGGAAAGGGGACTTCTGCTTCTCACTTTTAGCCCAGAGTTTGCAAATTAGTGGCCCAAGGACCACATCCTACCTATAGATGTGCTTTATTTGGCCCATACAGTGTTTTAAAAATATTTGAATTAGTTGCCAACATTTGAAAATCAGGAAATTTTCCATAAAACTCTGATTTACTGGCTTCTCTTGAAAAAATGGAAAAATCTAAGAACACTAGGACGCCATTCCATCCTGGTAATATTTGAATTAAGGGAAGTAACCTTCTTAAAAAAGACAAGTACTTTCTAGCGCTTGTTTCTTTCCAACACTTCAACTGTTCAGATTCGCCTCCTGACATCTATAGACATTTTAGTTTGCAACCCCTGTGAAGGCCTTTCTAAACTACTTGAACTTACTATGTGCTTATATTACTTTTTAAATTTTTTCCTCAATGAAATACAGAAAAACTTTAGAGACCCCACAAAATATTTTTCTCCATTCACATCTAAATAAATGTTACCTAATATTCAGTTCAAGGAAATATGCCTGAAAAGGTAGGTATATAAGGTGGGCCAATATTTAGAGGGCTCAAATTGCTTCCAGATACAATATTCTTGCTGTTTAATTTTAATTTCTTTCACGTCATGTTTGGAATATATACTGGCAACATTTAAATCTTATGGCAAATGAAATCCACAAAGAAAAAAAAGCCTTAAAAAGAGCCTAGATTATAGAACTTATTTCTTCAAGATTTCTATAAAAACGAAGTCTTTACTCCATTTACCTAAACAGCTTACTTCAAATATTTACTGAGCACCAAATATATACCATTCATGGCAGCAGATGTTCTGGGAGAACCAAAAACTATTAGGGTGTATTTTCCCCTCCTGCGTACGTATCATATGTGATCAATGATATTAAAAAGGCAAGAGTGGAGTTTAGAGAAGACAGCACTACTACAGTGATTAGTGTCCCAATTTCAAAAAAAAAAAAAAAAAAAAAGGATCTCATGAGGCATAAGAAAAGGAAAGAACATTCTAGGTAGAAGAAAAAGTTTAAAATTGGGAAAACAAAAGTAGGTGTGGAAAATGACCAACAAATCAGTTTGAATGGAACAGAGAGAAAGAAGATATCCAGAATAAAGATATACCAGAAAGGTTTTTGTTGGGGGCACCTGGCTGGCTCAGTCAGTTGTCTGTCTTTGGCTTATGTCATAATCTCAGGGTTCTCAGGCTGCCTGCTCAGTTGAGAGCCTGCTTCTCCTGCTCCTAGTGCTCCCCCCCCCCAACTTATGCATGTGCACACTCCCTCTGCCTCAAATAAATAAATAAAATCTTAAAAAAAAAAAAAAAAAAAAAAAGAAAAGATACGCCAGAAAGGTAGAGATAGATAAACCAGGACCAATCTTTGGAGGGCCCTGAATGTCAAGCTCTGTTCTTTTTCTAGTATTCAACAAGGGCATTGTTAAAGGTTTTTAAGAAGAAAAAAAATGCACCAAAATAAAGCTGTGATTTAAAAGATTAATCTGGGTGGGTGGAGGGACAGGGTAACTGAGTGACAGGCATTAAGGAAGGCATGTGATGTGATGAGCACTGGATATATGTTGGCAAATTGAATTTAAATTAAAAAAAAAAAAAAAGGACGCCTGGATGGCTTAGCAGTTGAGCGTCTGCCTTTGACTCCGGTCGTGATCCCGGAGTCCTGGGATCGAGTCCGACATTGGGCTTCCAGCATGGAGCCTGCTTCTCCCTCTGCCTGTCTCTGCCTCTTTTTCTCTCATGAATAAATAAATAAAAATCTTATTAAAAAAAGAAAGATAGATTTATCTGGTAGTGGTGTGTCCATTAAATGGATTAGAAGGAAGAGCGCCAGGTGTAGAAAGCCAATTTGGAGAGTGTTCCTGTTAAGGTTGTGGCAAGGGGAATGGAAAAAAGAGTTGGGAAGTGCACTGCAGAGTGGAAACGAATGGGGTTTGGCAAATGATTTGAGGTCTCCAGGAACAAGAGGGCATTGGATAGAATTCAGTTCGAGCCTAATGTCTGGAAGACCAATGGAGCTATTAACAGAAAAGGGAAAAATCAGAATGAAAAGCGGGCTAGTAGGATGGGGAAAAGGATAGATTGACTTTTTAAAAACACATTTAGTTTTGCCAACAATATAACATCCATAACATATTCCACCATGAGAAAACCTTGCACCCTTTTCTGGCCCAATTTTTAGGTTTAGCCAAAGAGAGTATATATCTATACAAGTAAAGGATATATTTAATACAGAGTCAATGAGAAGCCAGTCACAGAGCATATTAAGCTAAATTAAAATTAAGCTACAAGGCAGCCCAGGTGGCTCAGCAGTTTAGCGCCACCTTTGGTCTGGGGCATGATCCTGGAGTCCCGGGATCAAGCTCTCCCTGCATGGAGCCTGCTTCTCCCTCTGCTTGTGTCTCTGCCTCTCTCTCTCTCTCTCTCTCTCTCTGAATAAATCTTTTATAAAAACAAAACAAAATTAAGCTACAATAGGATTAAGTTGGACTCCTACCTCACTTTCTATACAAAAATTAACTCAAAATAGGTCAGTCATCTAAATATAAAACATGAGGGAACCCTGGGTGGCGCAGCGGTTTAGCGCCTGCCTTTGGCCCAGGGCGCGATCCTGGAGACCCGGGATCGAGTCCCACGTCGGGCTCCCGGTGCATGGAGCCTGCTTCTCCCTCTGCCTGTGTTTCTGCCTCTCTGTGTGTGTGTGTGTGAGACTATCATAAATAAAAAAAAAAAAAAATTAAATATAAAACATGAAATCTTAAAACTCTAAGAAAAAACATAGAGATAAATCTTCATGACCTTGGGATTAGCAATAGATTATTATATCCAATGCAAAAAGCACAAGCAACAACAAAAAAATTAGATAAACTAGATGGCATCCAAAATAAAAACATGTGCATTGAAGGATGTTATCAAGAAAATGAAAAGACAACCTATAGAATGGGAGACAATACTTGCAAATCACATATCTGATAAGGGTCTAGTATACAGAACATATAAAGAACTCTTACAACTGAACAAAAAAGACAACCCAAATTAAAAAAAAAAAAACAAAAGGACTTGAAAAAACACTTCTCCAAGGAAGTATACAAATGGCTAAAAAACATACTAAAAGGCATTCAGTATCATTAGTAATCAGAGCAATAGAAATAAAAATTGCAATGAGGTTCCACTTCATACTCATATGAATAGCTATAATTTAATAAAGGATAATAGTGGTTGGTAAGGTTATGGAGAAACTGGGACAGACCTTTGTTCATTGCTGGGGGATATAAAATAATTCAATTGCTATGGAAAATACTTCGATGGTTCCTCAAAAAGTTAAACATAGAATTACCGTTAAGACCCAGCAATTCAATTCCTAAGTATTTAACCAAAAGAAGTAAAAACAGGTACTCAAATATGTGTACATGCATTCTCATACAGCACTATTCACAATAGCCAGAAGCTGGAAGTGGCTTGAACATCCATCAACAGATGAATGGATAAATTGTGGTATCAGCATACATTGAAATATTATTTAGCCACAAAAAGTAATGAAATACTGATACATGCTATACAATATGGATGAACCTTTAGAAGACATTAGACACAAAAGGACTAATATTGTATGGCTCCCTTCATATGAAATATCCAGAATAGGTACACATCCATAGATAAAGACTTCAGATTGATGGTTGTCAAGGCAAAGGAAGAAAATGGTGACCCGGGTGATTGCCAGAGCTTGGGTTTCCAGGGAATGAGGAGCAACTGCTTTGACAGGTATAGGGTTTCCTTTTGGGGTGTTGAAAATGTTTTGGCTACAAAGAAGTGGTAGCTACCACATTGTGAATGTGGTAAATGCCACTGAATTGTTCACTTTGTCATGGTTTGATTTCATGTTATGTTGATTTCATCTCAATTTTTAAAAAATCAACAATATTTCAAACAAAAAATAAAAATAAATCCATGTCTTGTCATTCCTGAGTCCATTAACCAACCATATTTTACCCAAGCCAAGCTCCTAGATGGCTCTGCTCCACTTGCTCCTTCCTGGTTTCACTCAGGAAATAGACTTTACCTACAATATACTGCTTTTCCATCAATTCAAATCCACTAATTATTTCAAAACTTCTAAGAACACAACTTGCCTATGGCAGCCATTCAATCTTTGTGAATCACTGGTTGTATTTGATTCAGTCCATTCCTACCTGTCTGAAATTTTATACAGTTAATTCGGTATTGATATATGAATGTTTCTGCATTATCCTGAAAATTTTCTCTGATCATTTCAGACATGTTCTTTTCCTACCAGAGCACAAATTATAATAGTAGCTGTCTTCTGCTTTTTGTATTACACTGTCTGCTAAGGATCTATCCGAAATACATTCATTTAAATACTATCCGGTTGATAGTTTTTGCTGTTATGTGCTACACAAATTTTGTGTGGAAGGAGTGGGAAGATAAGATATGGTAAAGAAACCACTTCCACCCACCCTAGCTATAATGGAGATTAGTTTTGACTTCATCTATGATCAGGAATACAAGTCCCACAGCAATACCGTTTGTAAAGACTTCCTGTAAGGCAACAATGTATGTTTTACTGTGCTCCTTTTAAAACTAAAATGAATCTAAATGCTCTATTTGTAAACTTGTTTATATCATACCCAGAGTCCCACTTTGTATGTGTCACTCAAAAAAGGTAAGAACAGGGATCCCTGGGTGGCGCAGCGGTTTGGCGCCTGCCTTTGGCCCAGGGCGCGATCCTGGAGACCCAGGATCGAGTCCCACATCGGGCTTCCGGTGCGTGGAGCCTGCTTCTCCCTCTGCCTATGTCTCTGCCTCTCTCTCTCTCTGTGACTATCATAAATAAATAAAATTTTAAAAAAAAAGATAAAAAAAAATAAATAAAAAAAAAAGAAAAAAAAAAAAGGTAAGAACAAAGTAGAAGAGAAGAACTCCAAAGCAAGAACTCCCAATCTTCTTGAAAATGTCATAGAGTGTAGGACACTGGGGTGGCTCAGTCTGTTGAGAATCCGACTCGATTTCGGCTCAGGTCATGATCTCAGATCAGGGTCATGGTCTTAGGGTTGTGAGATCTAGTGAGTGGGGCTTGTGCTCAGCAGGGAATCTGCTTGAGATTCTCTCTCTCTCTCCTTTTCCCTCTGCCCCTCTCCCACTTTAAATAAATATTTTTTAAAAAGGTCATAGAATGTTATGCAATCCTTCCCTACCCTCTTCCTAAAATTGCTGCTTGGCACAAATTATTTTCAAGAAACCCAGTATTAATATATGGTTTATCTGTTATAAAGGGACTTTTCCTAGACTCATGCATATAAACCAGAGAATGGATCAGAAACTCATTTACCATGCAGGTGACTGAGAAATGGATTAAGATCAGGCAGGAGAGGTACTGTGAAATAAGAGGTACAACTGAGGGCAGCCCCGGTGGCGCAGCGGTTTGGCGCCGCCTGCAGCCTGGGGTGTGATCCTGGAGACCCCGGGATCGAGTCCCACATCGGGCTTCCTGCATGGAGCCTGCTTCTCCCTCTCCCTGTGTCTCTGCCTCTCTCTCTGTGTCTATGAATAAATAAATAAAATCTTTAAAAAAAAAAAAAAAAAAAGAGGTACAACTGATTTTCATGTCTAGATTCTGATTTTCCTTCACTGTGTCAGTTATACCTTTATTTTATTCAGTTGGGTGCCTCTGACAATGTTGACAAAGTCAACAGGACAAGACTGATAAAAACATTTTCCTCCAAGTTACTTTTCTAGAAAACATCTGTTCCATCCATGATGGGCATATGTAATGTTCCAAAAAATACAAAATACTTCCTGAAGATACCTGCAGGTAACCTAGGATGTTGCAACACCACAACTGCAAAGCACTAGCCAAATGAACAGTCAATACAGGCTATATGCTAGTCAAAATTATTGTATTTATACCTGTAACTCCTAAGTTAATGTCCTCTAAAAACCTAGAAGTATTAAAAAATAAAATAAAATCTAGGGGATCTGGTTAGCTCAGTTAGTAGAGCATGCAACTCTCAATCTCGAGGTCTTGAGTTCAAGCTCCAAGATGCGCATGGAGCCTACTTTAATTAAAAATAAAATCTAAAAGTGTTATTTGCCTCTTGTCACAAATGCTAAAGAACTCACTTTAAAAACACGAGACAAAAGATTTTGAAGGCCAGAAGTGAATTTAAAATCTTATGTAACGTTAAACTGTACACTTAAATAAAATGGCTTACGTTAAATTTTTATGCTGGTTTCCCCTTAAAACAAAAAATGTATTAGACTACATTAAAGGATGAGAAACCACTAAATTGAATGTGCTTAAATTATAAAAGGTTAAAAAGCTTTAGTGATTTGATTAACAGAAACTTTCTGACCTCTTAAGGAAGATGTTTATTAGATATTCTCCATCTCCAAGGAGGGTATAAGCAATGAAAAAGTCTAAACTGTAGTAAGAGAGATTTAGTTTTGACAAAATTCTAACTAGAAAAGTAATTAAACACAATAATAAGGTATCATGCAAATCTCTGCCCTCAGGGATGTAAGAATAAGCTGATCTTGGAAGTATTATACTCAATTCTTCAGGAAAAACTGAAATGAACTAGAGGATCTCTTAAGCAGCTTCCAGTTTTAGAATTCCAGATTCTATACTCAAAGCCCAGTAGTATCTCTCTGCAAGACATTATACCTACAGAAAGTTTTTTTTTTTTTTTTTTCCTACAGAAAGTTATACTAATCTATAAGCCATTCCAGTTGGCTTCAGATATTGGGTCTTTTCACACCATTTATTCATTTTATGTACTCACTTAGGAACTGAAAATTGACTACTTTTTTTAAGAGGCAGTTCTATCAATTCTCCAGCAGCATGGCTGCCAACTCAGGTTTATCACTACAAAAAAATGCTTACATTGAAACATACTTGGTTCCAAATTAAACAAATAAATATATCTACATACTGCACAAGGAACAACTAGAAAAAAAAAATTCTAGGGTAGATAATTTACAAAGCCAAAACATTCAATTTAGTTCAACAGCTTCTTAAAAAGTTGTTTGTTACTGAAAACAAAAAATACTTACTTTTGAAAACAGAAGCATAGTCTTTCCAACTTGAGTTTCATTTTAGAAAACTTATGGCCTACATTTTAAAATAATTTTTAACTTACCATATTATTTTCTAACAGTTATCAAACAACTAAATGATGGTTATTTATTAAAATGCACAGCAGGCACTTATGAAGTCACAGTAAAGTTAATCATCTCAAATTCAACAGGTTAATCACAACAATTTGAGAGAGATTTTGCTAACCTGTATTAGGATTATCTCAACAGTTTACAAAACTGGATATTAAACGATACTTAAAAATAATAAGTATCTAGATCATATATTTCTTTTTTTTAAAGATTTTATTTATTTATTCATGAGAAGCAGAGAGAAAGGCAGAGACATAGGCAGAGGAAGAAGCAGGCTCCCTGTGGGGAGCCTGATGCGGGACTTGATCCCAGGACCCCAGTATCACCCCCTGAACCAAAGGCAGAGGCTCAACCCACTGAGCCACCTAGTTGCCCCTAGACTATGTAACACACAAATGTTTTGACCAAGTACAAATGTACAATTTCATTTATTTTAACTAGATCTTATTAATTATAATGAGTATTTGTTTAAAACAAAAATCTAAGAAGACAAATTTAGCCAGGTCAAAATAGCAATCAAAATACAATACTGCAGCTAACTACTTTCATTAGAAAGAAAAGAATACCAAGCCTCCTTTCAGTTCAGAAATAGTTTTTCATTTTATAATCAAAGACAAAAAATATGACTTCTACAGCCAAAAAATAAGGTAATGTAGCTTATAGCTGAGTTATCACTTAATTGCCTGGATTTCTAAGAAGCTACTAACTTCTAACCACTTTAAAACCTGATATGACTTTACAGCCAAAAAATAAGGTAGTGTAGCTTAAAGCTGAGTTATCACTTAATTGCCTGGATTTCTAAGAAGCTACTAACTTCTAACTACTTTAAAACCTGAATCCATCTTTTAATGGCTCATTGCTTTGTTCAGAAGTGTATCGCACCTTGTTCCCCCCCTCCCTTTTTTTAAGATTTTATTTATTTATTAATGAGAGAGAGAGATAGAGACAGGCATAGACATAGGCAGAGGGAGAAACAGGCTCCACGCAGGAAGCCCGATGTGGGACCCAATCACAGAACTACGGGATCACACCCTGAGCCAAAGGCAGCCACTCAACCACTGAGCCACCCAGGCGTCCCTATCACACCTTGTTTCTTACAGATGTCATCTCATTAGAATACATGGTGTCTTTGAGCTTAATAATTTTTTATTTAAAAATCCAAGTAAAATTTTTATAAGGCAACTATAATTTTTAAGTTATTTTTTTTCTTATCCACACTGGGCCTCATCTTTCACAACACCTAAAAACAATCTTAGATGTTAAACACACACACCTCAAACATATAAAATTCATTACACTGGTTCTGTAGCCATAATAATTATACTAATAAATACTGACTCTAAAGAACTAAAAACTTATAAGGGCAGGGTTTCAGTGGTACAACTCAAAAAGCAGTGGGGAGAAATAATGATCCTCCCCTACCAAACTGGTAGCAACAATATGCCATTTCCTATGCTAAAGTAGTATAAACAAGGAAGAAAAAGAGCTGGAGGTACAGAAGTAGGTAGATAAGAGAACCCTCATCAAGATACAGCTTTACTTCCAAATTTCACTAGTGTAATACTTGTTCTCAATGTTTTCAATAACCTCTACCACGGACTATTTAAACACCATAGGTTGGTGTTCAGAAAACTACTAGAAGCTGTAAGTCCCTCTCTTAGATAATCCCAGACATAAAAGATAGAAGTGGGGATCACAAATGCTTCTTCAATTATAAAGACTTTCTCCTGCATTCAATGCCTCAAAAAGTTTTCTAAAATCTAAAAAACTCCACTCTTGCTACAACAATCAAGTTTAAAGGTAAAATAACAAGACCTACCAATGATGCAACAATGAAAAACAATTCACACACCACTCTTGGTGTGACCACAGCTACAAGTAAGATGAGCATCATTCCAGAAAGGACTAGAAGAAGAATGAGATAAAGAGGAGGCTTACAGCCTCTTTTTTTTTTTTTTTCTGGCATTGCCTGAGGCATTCAGTGGACATGGAATAAAGGGAAAGCTGGTTGTATAAGTGATGCCAAGAGAAACAAGATTCCACATGTCAGGGGACTGAATGCCCAAACACAGAGAGCAAAGGGCACTCATCCCATGGCTTTCTGACCAAAGAAAAATGAGTTGTTTCACCTGAAATCCTTTCAAAGTAAGTCTGATGGTCTCTACTTCATCACTCACCCTAAGTGAACTCCACAACCCCTTCTCCTAGAACAAGGAGAAGCCCTGCTTATCAAAAATAGCAAGTGCTACATTCAAAGCCAAGAAACACTCCTTTAGTCTAAGTGCCATGGTCTTCTGCCTTAATTCTACAAGGAGACACCAAGCCAAAAAACTGGTTCCCAGCCTAAGCCAAGCTCTCCATTTTCCCAAACATCCCAAATAACTCAGCTTTATTTCAGATAAGCCCCTCCCCACTCTGACATCCTGGGGTCCAGGGCTCCAGTCCCCTCAGAAAGTTCCCTCGTCCAAGATGATCTCCTTTCCTTCACCTTTCCTAAGGCTTTCCCGGACCCAGCCCCAGGTCCAGCACTTTTCTGGTCTTCCGTTAGTAGATCTACTAGCATACCCCCCCACTCCTCTCTGGCACAACTCTTCAGGAAAGTCATCTCTCTTACCGTACTCACTTGTCCTCCCCCATAATATTGTTTTCCTTTTTCCCTATCATTCCTCGAATGGAGAAACCCAAACAAACACGCACACGCACGCACACACAATATGTGTTCTCAGCTCCCAACTCCCAAGTCTCTCCCGTGCCCCAGGTTCTTCCATTAACACCGAATTATCTCCCGGAGTTCCCCCTTATCCCGGTCTTCCTCGACCCTAACTCCATACTCCCAGCTTTTTTCCCACTCCCCAAATTCCTATTTCCTATTCTGCTTACTCTTAACCAACACCACAGCCCTCTTGCGCTCAGGTCTACTCCTGTGCCTCCGTACTCAAGTCTCTCCCGACGTTCCTCGGCCCCTAATTCTCCGCAGAACCTCAGGAGCCCCTCCCCAACCTCCCCTCCGCCCCTCCTGCACCCGTGGCCCCCCACTCCCCTCGAACGTCCTCTCTAGCCTTGCTCAGCCCCCCAATTTCTCCCCAGTCCCCGAGGCACCCCACACGCCGTCCACGCCCTGGGAAGGGGGTGCCCCTCAGTGCCCGCCCGGCCCGCCCTACCGCCGAGCTCGGGTGTCCCTTCCCTTCCCCGCGGGCCCCAGTGCTGGCGCGGCGGGGCCGGCTCACCAGTTGGTCATGTCCAGGAAGAAGGCGCAGCCGGCCGGGTTGAGCTGGAAGCCGAGGAGCCGCTGGAACTCGGAGATGAGCACGTCCTTGTCGGTGGTGCCCAAGCAGCTGAACTTCTGCATCAGCTCGGGGTCCAGGTCCACGTCCATGCCCTCCATGGCTGGGGCCGGACACCCGCCTCCCCGCCTCCTCGCAACCTAGCCGCCGCCGCCGCCGCCGCCGCCGCCGCCGCCGCGCCGCCGGGCCCGGGGACAGGGAGGGGGCCCGCTGCTAGCAGGCGCCGCGACCCCGCTCCTTTGAGGTAGGCCCCGGGCCTCTCACCGCCTCATAGGGATAAACTCACTCAGCCACTCACTCACACTCTCGCTCCCCCCCCTCCCACCCCCCCCAGCGCCGCCGCCTCCGCCGCCGCCGCCTCTCGCTTCGCCGCCGCCTCCGCCTCCTCCCGCGCCGCGCCCACTGCGCAAGCGCCGCCCGCCTTGCCCCGCCCCTTCCTCTCCAGGGGCCCCGCCCCTCGGCGGCGTCACAACCCCGTGACGTCCCCCGCGTGACCTCACCGCGGTGGAGCGACGGAGCGGGGAGTGGGAAGGAGGAGAGGGACCGCCCCGCGGCTGGGGGTGACTCCTGGTCTGACCTTCTGCTCGCCCCACCCCCACCCTCAAGGGGAGGAGTTAGAGCTCGGGGTTTGGGGAGAATCTCGGGGATGTCGGTCTGCGGCAATTCCACCATTTTGCAGGTGAGGAAACCAGTCTGGGAGGAGAAGCGACCAGGGCAAGGTCAAGTACCAGGGTGTACGCAGGACAGTCTTCTCGGTCAGGGGTTTGCCCCTCGCCCTGAAACGGTTTGTTTGCGTTAAGTTTTAAGAGCTGCTTTCCCGGATAGGCAGTGCCGTGACTCCCTGGTTTCCAGCCATCCTTCGTAAGGGTTACTACAATTTATCAGTGTTGTTTCTGTTATGCAACAGTGGTATCAAGTCTCTGGAAAGTAAAGGAGGCCTTGGATACGAACGTCAATCACAGGTCCAGACCGCAGCACCCGCAATCTCCTGCTCATTCTGTCAAGACCAACCCTCTCAAAGTAAAGGTTAAGTAATGAGTATTGGGCATGCCTTCTTCTGTTTTTAAAATAGAAAGCAAAATATTGCTGTACAAATGGTACACCTGCCTGGTCAAGATCCCATTTGAAGATCAGAGATTGAGAAAGGCAGCATAGAGACGATCTTGTCTACCCCCTTCCATTCCTATTTGTCCAACACCGCTATATCCAAAGGGGAAAAAGATGAGTAAGAAATGGCCTTCTACCTTTCAGTAGCTCTCTGTTTTACGAATAAGGAAAGTGAGATCCAGAAAGCTTATATCTTGTCCAAAAAAACCCCAATTTCAGATTCCTAATGGGGTATGTTTTCCTTTTTTTTTTTTAAAGATTTTATTTATTTATTCATGATAGACATAGAGAGAGAGAGAGGCAGAGACACAGGGAGAGGGAGAAGCAGGCTCCATGCAGGGAGCCCGACGCGGGACTCGATCCCGGGACTCGAGGATTGCGTTCTGAGGCCAAAGGCAGGCACCAAACCGCTGAGCCACCCAGGGATCCCCCTGGGGTATGTTTTCCATGACGATTTCAACGCCACACAGCACTAGAATAAGTCACCAGTAGTGTCTGGGTTTCTAGGAGGTTTTAGAAAGGGAAAGCATTCTACTTCCTTATGTCCCAGTACCAAATAAGAGTTAGTAGGGGGATCCCTGGGTGGCTCAGCGGTTTGGCGCCTGCCTTTGGCTCAGGGCACAATCCTGCAGTCCCGGGATCGAGTACCGCATCAGGCTCCTTGCACGGAGCCTGCTTCTCCCTCTGCCTGTGTCTCTGCCTCTCTCTTTCTCTATGTCTATCATGAATAAATAAAACCTTCAAATAAATAAAGTATTAAAAAAAATAAGAGTTAGTAAAATATGATGGCTTTAAAAGCTTGGGTTCTGGGTCATATATCTGTAAGATTCAAATTCTCATTCTGCCAATAAGTGGTATTCACAGTGCCTGCCCACATAGGATTGCTGTGAGAATTAAATGAGATAAAATATGTAAGCTCAACACAGTGCCTATTCCTTAAAAAACACTTCGAGAAATGATGACTATTGTGGCCATAAACA
Source organism: Canis lupus dingo (assembly GCF_003254725.2). Classification (NCBI taxonomy): domain Eukaryota; kingdom Metazoa; phylum Chordata; class Mammalia; order Carnivora; family Canidae; genus Canis; species Canis lupus. The sequence continues at coordinate 4,049,311 of NC_064254.1, forward strand.
TGACTATAGAAATAGACAATGGTACAAGTAGCCTACGTTACTACTTCACTTGGATCCCCTTCTACTTCATTTTGCTTCCTTGTCCTCTATTAAAATTTGAATTATATGCCCTTTCTCTTCTTTAATGATTTTTTCCCCTCCAACATGACTATCTTATGGGAAACAACTGTATCAGCATACAGATACATTATTTACAAACTCCTACTGTACAGTAGTTATAAACATTTTATAAGAAACTGGTTTTAGGCCTCTAATACCTGTGGAAGCTTAGATCATTGCCAGGACCTAACTTTTGAATGGCCACAATGTTGAAATATTTTACTAATATTAAGGAAAATTCTGTCTCTCTCAGAGGTAAACACATATTGTCCCTATCTTATGGGTGATGGAATGGGAACACAGATTATTAAAAAATCCCAATATTAGACCTATAAAAGAACCAGACTGTCTAGCCCAACCTCCCCATTTTACAGATGAAGAAATTGAAACCAAAAGAGGGGAACTGATTCACTCAAAATTAGGCAGTAAGTAAGGGATCTCCAAACTCCCAGTTTAGCACTCTATCCACTATATCCTGCTACAATTCCCTTTATGCTTTGAGTTCAACTTGGCCTTACATACAAAATAATCAGAAATTGATGTTAGTCTACTGACTAAAATTTAAGTTAACTTGTAATACCTATGAATTAAAGTTGTGTTAACCAAGGATCCAAAAGAAGAAAATGTTATTGGAACCTGACAACTCCCTTAGAATGCTGACCCAAGGAGAACAAACAACTCTTGGCCAGCCCCATGCAATACTAGGGTCTTAGCTCACATATAAATAGCCCATAAAATGCAAAGAGATCCTGGCAAATAAGAGACCCAAGTAGCTCAGAACTTCAGTTCATGGCAGAAGTTATCTCAAAGGAGCGCAACTATTCCTCAAATTACTTCTGAAACATTGTGGGGACATTTTTAGTTCTCATGAGATTGGAAGTGGTACCCCAGCCATTAATTCCTTGAGGACCAAGAATGCTAAACATCTGCAATTCTTATGTCATCCACACACAATAAAGAACTGACCCATTCCAATACACTATGCAAAAACACTGACCAAAATGAGGTATTACCCAATCAGGACACTCACAGAAATGTGAGTTTCCACTTAAATCTGAGGGGTTAATAACACATATGGTTCTTCTATAATGGCTCTGTAGCTGTGTTTTGTTTTATTGGGAAGAAGGCATGGAGAAGGACTGGTTGAGAGACAAAGGGACAAATTGCTGAGTGCCACCCTAAGGAAGAAAAGCTGATGGCAATATTCCCAAAGGGCTTTTAGGTTTTATGTCAGAACAGTGTCAGGAGCTATGCCTGGAAAGGCCACTGCCTGGAATATGCCCAAGACGAGCCAGTTTCTTTCTGAATTTCTTGGGCTGGTGATCTCGATTGAGAAATTTAAATGGGCACTTGAGTGGCTCAGTTGGTTGAGTGTCTGCCTTTGGTTCAGGTCATGATCTCAGGGTCCTGGGTTTGAGTCCCGCATGCGACTCCCTGCTCAGTGGGGAGTCTGCTTCTCCCTCTGCCCCTCCCCCTGCTCTCTTTCTCTTTCTCAGTCTCAACTAAATAAATAAATTTTTAAAAAAAATTTTAAATGAATCCCAAGTCCCCAGATGAAGCCAAAGTTTCTTAAAGGAATTAAGCCATTCTATCATTAGAAGTTGAAAGTCTAGGAGAAAAGTGATTCATCTTACCAGGGCAGCTGAGATTGTGTCCAGATCTCTAAGTCCTTAAGATTCAGAATTGCCAAGACCAGCTAATACTAAGATTATGCCACAGCATAACTGATTAAGAGAACAGAGTCCAAATTGGCATTAGGGTACATTATATGATAATAGCAACTTGTAGTCAAAACCTTTTAGGTATATATCCAAACTGTGATGACCTCCTTTTCTGCAAATCATTAATGACCCTCTATGTGGCCTCCAGCAGCCATATCTGCCCTACATGGCCCTGTCCTTTAGCCCCCATTGATTGGAGGAGAGGGAGATGCTTAACTTAGATCAGCCAATCAGATTCTCTCTCAGGAATTTCGAACTGAACTCAGTGAGTTTGTGGAACAGGCCTGTTTACTTGAAAGTGAGAGAAATATAGAAAAAGGTCCATCTTTGTGGAGCACCCATGAAAACGAGAAAATGCCTATCTGCAGAAAGACAGAAACAGAGAAAAACAGAGAAACAAAGATGGGAGACCTAAAGACTTGAGAGAGAAGTTCCTCAATCATCCTGAGTTCTGATTATTCAGCTTCCTTTAGATTCCATGAGAATCTCCAGGTTCCATTCAAAATATGTTATCTCTTAGATGAAATTATTCTTTTTTAATCTTTTTTTTTTTAATTTTTATTTATCTATGATAGCCACACAGGGAGAGAGAGAGACAGAGGCAGAGACACAGGCAGAGGGAGAAGCAGGCTCCATGCACTGGGAGCCCGACGTGGGACTCGATCCCGGGTCTCCAGGATCGCGCCCTGGGCCAAAGGCAGGCGCCAAACCGCTGCGCCACCCAGGGATCCCTCTTAGATGAAATTAAAAAAGAATCAAGTTAATAAATAAGTGAAGTGAATACAGTATTTGATTTCTAGATAGAGATGGACATCCTACTCTTAAAAATAATGAAAACTTGAGGCTAGATTGGTAGAGCATGCAACTCTTGATCTCAGGATTTGGTGTTCAAGCCCCACATTGGGTATAGAGATTTCTGAAAACTAATTAATTAAAAAATTAATGGGGGCACCTGGTGGCTCAATCAATTAAGCATCTGACTCTTGATTTCAGCTCAGGTCATGATCTCAGGGTTGGGAGATCGAGCTCAGATCAATCCAGTTCCATGCTCAGCAGGGAATCTGCTTAGGATTCTCTCTCTGTCTCTCCTTCTGCCCGTACTCCTCCTGCACCCACCTACCATTTGCACATGCATTCTCTTTCTAAAATAAATAAATCTTTAAAAGAAATAATGAAAACTCCCGTAGGAAAAAAAAATAAGGATGCAAAAAGGCAATTCACAAAAGAAGAAATACAAATGGCCAATAAACATGTTGAAAGATGTATTATGCTACTCATAGTTAAATAAATGGATTAAAACAACAATAAGGCATCACTTTTTTCTAATCAGATTGTTAATGCTTTATAACATAATAGTTTTTGTTGGCAAGAGTATGGAGAAACATGTCCTCTCAAATACCACTGCTTCTGGGAATGTAATTGATATAATTTTTCCTAAAGATGAGTAGATGTGAATTTAGATGAATTGATATGAGGAACTTTAATAATATTTATATATAATAGTCCCCAAATCCCCAAAAAGCTTTTTTATTAGAAGTATTATAATACATATAATAATAAAAAGTTGGAAATAACCCAAATGTCCATCAATAGGGGAGCTATTGAAAAAAACGTAGCAGAGGTGGATTCATTCTTTTTTTTATTTAAATTTAATTAAATAACATATAATGTATTATTAGTTTCAAATATGGAGGTCAGTGATTCATCAGTCTTATTTAATACCCAGTACTTATCACATCATGTACCCTCCATAATGTCCATCACCCAGTTATCTCATCCCTTTGCCTCCTCCCCTCCAGCAACCTTCAGTTTGTTTCCTATTATTAAGAGTGTGTCTTATGGTTTGTCTCCCTCTCTGATTTCATCTTGTTTTATTTTTTACCTTTCTTCCCCTATGATCCTCTCTTTTGTTTCTTAAATTCCACATATGAGTGAGCTGATATGATAATTGACTGATTTCACTTCGCATAATACCCTCTAGTTCCATCCACATCATTGCAAATGGCATGAAGGGGTGAATCATTCTTTTCATCAATATAATTTTACATGAATCTGTGACCAAAAAAGTAAGGAACTGGAAAGAAACTTAAATGAATATTTTAATAATCTGAGAGAGAAGAAGAAATATCCAATTATGAAATCAAAGAAAAGACTGATAGTATAAAAAATTTAAAATTTCTTTGGGCAGCCCGGTGGCTCAGTGGCTTAGGGCTGCTTTCAGCCCAGGACGTGATCCTGGAGACCCGGGATCGAGTCCCACGTCGGGCTCCCTGCATGGAGCCTGCTTCTCCCTCTGCCTGTGTCTCTGCTTCTCTCTCTCCCGCTCTGTAACTCTCATGAGTAAATAAAATAAAATCTTTTTAAAAAATAGAATAAAATCAACAAGGAAAAAACAATCTAAAGGGAAAATTGGTAAAGGACATGAATGGGCATTTGATAAGAAAAATTATAAATGGCCTACAACTGTATGAAAATATTTTGAATACCATGAATAATCAAGAAGTGCAAATTAAAAGCACAATATCATTTTTATCTGTCAGTTTGGCAAAGATTGATCATAGCCAGTATTCTATAAGATGTGAAGAAAAAGGCAATTTCATACAATATTAATAGGATTACAGATTGGTAGAAACCTTTTTGGAGGATATTTTGGCCATGGCTATTAAAATTTTAAATGTGCACCTTATCTTAGATTTCATATAGATAACTAAAAAAGATGGCCAAAGATATATGTTGAAGGCTGATCACTACAGATTTGTAATGCTGGAAAATTGGAAACAATCTAAATGACCAACCGTAAAGTTTTGATTCGATTATACTAGATTTATGCTATAGAATACTACACCACCATTTAAAAAATGAAGTAGGTCTATATGAACTAACATGACAAGATGTAGATTTTTTTTAAGCAAGCTGTGGGGGATCCCTGGGTGGCTCAGTGGTTTAGCGCCTGCCTTTGGCCCAGGGTGTGATCCTGGAGTCCCGGGATCGAGTCCCGCGTTGGGCTCCCAGCATGGAGCCTGCTTCTCCCTCTGCCTGTGTCTCTGCCTCTCTCTCTCTGCCTCTCTCTCTCTCTATATATATATGTCTATCATGAACAAATAAATAAATCTTAAAAAAAAAACAAGCTGTGAAACAGTATATATATATTATGATCTCTTTTGTATTAAAAAGCATAGTAAGTGTATATGTTTATGCATGTGTGTGGAATATACACATAACAAAATATTTGGGGAGATATATATCAATAGTTAAGGAAGGTGGGTTTATGGTAGAGTTGCCATATAACAACTGGATATCCAGTTAGATTTGAATTTCAGGTAAACAATTTTTTTTTTACCATAAGTATGTCACAAGCATTAACTGGGTATCCTGTATTTTTTTTATTTGCTAAATCTAGCAATCCAATTTATGGGGAATGTTCACTTTTAATGTTAAATTTCTGTATTGCTTGAGTTTTTACACTGAGCATGTATTCATTTTTAAAAGATAAAAATTTTAAATAACACTTTAAAATAATTTTATGTTGGTAATGTAGAATTTTATATGGCTCTTTGAAAACACATTTTGGGGGACACCTGGATGGCTCAGTGGTTGAGCATCTTCCTTTGGCTTAGGTTGTGATCCCAGAGTCCCAGAATCAAGTCCCACATCGGGCTCCCCATGAGGAGCCTGCTTCTCCCTCTGCCCATGTCTCTGTGTGTCTCATGAATAAATAAATAAAATATTTTAAAAAATGATAAAAGCTGTAAGAAAACAGTACTATTACCTATGCTCCAATTTCTAACAGATGCAGGAATGAGTGAATGCAAGAGATGTATAGAAGGTTATACTTCAAGGTATTAATGATGACAGTGTCTGAGTGTGGGAAATTATGGGTATTTTTACATTTTTAATCTACATTTTTAAACTTTCAATAAAATGCTCATGTCATAAAACATCAAGAGACACTTCATTTTAAAGAAAAGAAAATTAGGTGACCTAAGGGTTTGTCAAACATGTGTTCATTTTAGTTCTGGACACTCTCTTCCCCATGTCAGCTGGCTTAAATTTTGTAAACTGCAAAAGCTAGGAAGCAGCTAACAGTCCAATGAACTATCCAGTTGAGCAAGCAATGTCTGCTGACTTACTATCAGCAAGGATGAATTAGGGGCCTTGTGCTATATGACCATGAACAAATGACCATGAACAAATTACTGAGTCTCTCTATAGACCTCAGTTTACTCATTTCTGTATAAAGAATGCTGCAAAAAGATCACTGAAGTGGAGTAAAATAGTAAGTCAAACAAAAGAAAAAAAGTTTTTGGAATTTAACCTATGGCTACAATTAGAATTTGCATAAACATAACTGTGAAACAAATCTTACATTCTATGCTTATTCCCCAGGACTGGAAGTTCCAACAAAGTAGGCATAACTGCTTGTTGAATATTAAGGTATTACATGGCAAGAGGGGAGATACAAGGACATACATTTCTATAAATAATTATACTTGTATATATGTTTATATATTATACATATGTGTGTGTGTGTATATATACATATATATATATATGTATATATATATATATATATTTGTTATATTGAACATGTGCTCAAGTGCCAAATGAGCAGTAGACAAAGACTGAGTAGGACTTGGGAGGAGGGAGGGGTCAACGGTGGCTTGGGATACCCATAGAGACCTTTAAGATTCCTTGACCAGGCCTTGGATGATTCTCCACAGGATTTAAGGAACAGGCTAGAGAAGTGACACATGACAACAAAGTCATTTAGGGGACTGGGTAGCTTAGTGGTTGAGCATCTGCCTTTGGCTCAGGTTGTGATCCTGGGGGTCCTGGGATCGAGTCCCGCTTCCTTCAGGGAGTCTACTTCTCCCTCCACCTATATCTCTGCCTCTCTCTGTGTCTCTCATGCATAAATAAATAAAATCTTAAAAACAAAGTCATTAGACATTTATTTATTCTTTAAAGTGTGACCAAAAACCCCGCACATAACAAAACTTACCATCTTAACTATTTTTAAGTGTACAGTTAAGAAGTATTACCCATATTCACATTGTTGTGCAGCCAATCTCTAGAACTTTTTCATCCTGTAAAACTGAAACTCTGTACCCTTTATTTTTTTATTTTATTTTTTTTTAAGATTTTATTTATTTGTTCATGAGAGACAGAGAGAGAGAGAGAGAAGCAGAGACACAGGAAGCAGGCTCCATTCAGGGAACCCGACGTGGGACTCAATCCTGGGTCTCCAGGATCAGGCCCTGGGCTAAAGGCGGCGCTAAACCGCTGCGCCACCAGGGCTGCCCCAACTCTGTACCCTTTAAATAACAACCCCCCCAACTCCCTCTTCCCAGTCTCTGGAAACCACCATTCTAACTTTCTGTTTCTGTGAATTTTTAGATACTTCATATAGGTGGAATCATACAATATTTTTGTGATGCACAAAAGTTTTAAGTTTGATGTAATCCCATTTGTCTATTTTTGCTTTCATTGCCTATGTTTTTGGCGTCATTTACAAGAAAGCATTGCCAAGTTCCAATGTTGTGAAGTTTTTTCCACCATGTTTTCTTCTAAGAAGTTGTATAGTTTGGGTTGTACATTTAGGTCTTTAATCCATTTTAAGTTAATTTTCATATATGTTGTAAGATAAGAATCCAACTTCCTTCTTTTGCTCAAAATGGGAGTCATTCACATCTATAAGACCCAGGCTCCTCTTTGCCTATGCTGATCACTGCCTATGCTGATCACAGAAATATACCTGAAAGTGGATTCAGGTAAAGGAAATAAAATCTAAGGTGTACCTGAGGGGGTACAGGTTCATTTCCCTTAAAAATGAATGGGTGAGATTGAAGAGCAGCCTATGACAGTGAGTGGTACCTCTGCTTTCAACATCCCAGAGCGTGAAGGGAAAGAACCAGATCCCCTACATTTGAGGATCCCTTTTTCCAGTTCTTCTATCCTATTTCCCTATTGAAGAGATTTAAAAAAAGTAGAAGGCACTAACCCACTGTACTATCTTGTCTTCTAGAGAGAGCATCTGATGCCCTGGGTCTCCCTGTTCTTACTGTGGTGAATGGGACAATGCGGGGGTGAAGGGTGGGGAACTTGATTGTCTTTATCTCCTATCCCACAGTCCCTCAACCTAGATATCCAGAAGTAGTCCGTTCTTTTCTTTTCTTCCTTCTCCTCCCCCTCTCCTTCTCACTCCTCCTTCCTCTTTCTTTCCTTTGTCTTTTTTCTTGCATCTTTTCTTGGCCCCTTTAATCTCCCAGATCCAAAACATTATCTAAGGAAACACCAACTCCTCACCTCTCCCTCATGTAAAAAACAAACAAAAATACCTCACAACTCTTCTTGTTTTACTATGATCACTCTTTACACACTCTCCAACTGGGTTACCATGTGTGAATCATCTTGCTATATGCATCCAAGCTAGCAGTAAGAATGAGGAAACATAGTTAATGAACCCTTACAATATGCCCAATGCCCAGCACTTTAACTACTTCAACTCATTTAATCCTCACAGCCAAATGAAACCAATATTATTATTATTCCCATTTTGCAGATAAGGAAATAGAGAGTGAGAGAGTTTAAATAATGCACCCAAGGGGACAGCCAGGATTTAAGCCCAAGGCTCAGAAAGGAACTTGTGCCTTCCTTTTTGCCCCAGATTTCTTCCAGTTCTAGGAATTTTTCCTTTTCACCATGTTCAACTTGATTGTGTTTGCATTGAGCAGTCATTCCTGCTTCTAATTGTTTCTTCGATAATTTCTAGGATACTGCCAGAAAAGACTGGGGTAACAAATACTAAATACTAATATTTTCAATTTATGTGATAACATCTCATAATTTCTCAACAGAGCCATCCATTCTCTCATCTTATTCTCAAGAAAAACAGGTTGTATAAGTTTATTTTTTAACAGCTTCATTATTCTGCAAGGACTCATACTGCCTATTGCAAATAAAACTAAGCAATATAGAAAATTACATAGAAGAAAGTAAAAAAGAATGCCTTAAATCCCACTACCCAGAGATAACCATTATTAATATTTTAGAATATGTCTTTCATATAACTCTCCATTTGTATAGTTTGCCTCAATGATAGTATACTGTATCTGCCTCTCTAGCCTGCTTTGTTTTTTTTTTTAGATTTTATTATTTATTTATTCATGAGAGACACAGAGAAAGGCAGAGACACAGGCAGAGGGAGAAGCAGGCTCCATGCAGGGAGCCCGATGTGGGACCCGATCCCAGGTCCCCAGGATCACGACCTGGGCTGAAGGTGGTGCTAAACCGCTGAGCCACCCAGGCTGCCCCTAGCCTGCTTCTTTCATTCACGGTATGTTGAAAACAGCTTTTCACATCAATAAATACATATTTACATCATCCTTTTTAATGGCTATATGGTATTCCAATTTAGGAATGTACTTTACTTGACCAATCTATTGATGAACTCTGAGACTACTTTCAATTTTTTATTGTTGGAAGAAATTGTTAACCCCCATATAAAGAAATTGGTCCAAAAAAAAAAAAAAAAAAAAAGAAATTGTTCCCTCATAGGGAACTGAAGCTCTGAGGGAACTGGGCTCTATGACCTCTTTTTAAAAATCCAGGTCTGGAAGTAAATGCTTAGGCTAAACTGCTGACTTTTGACTCTTTTTTTTTTTTTTTTTTTTTTTTAAGATTTTATCTATATATTCACAAGAGACACAGAGAGAGCAGCAGAGACACAGGCAGAGGGAGAAGCAGGCTCCATGCACCGGGAGCCCGACGCGGGATTTGATCCTGGTCTCCAGGACCGCGCCCTGGGCCAAAGGCAGGCGCCAAACCGCTGCGCCACCCAGGGATCCCACTGACTTCTGACTCTTAAAACAGTGCTTTTTTCAACTAAACTACCAAGATCAGGAAACTGGAATTCTTAACATATATATGGATTTGATAACTAGAAATGAGATTTTTAAATAACGGGCCCATTTTTTAAGAAATTAAGTATATGGCGCGACGGATCCACCCGGGGACGAGCCTGCCCAGCACCTGCGAGCGCCATGAATGGTTCCTCCAGCATCGCCACGATGAAGAAAGTGGTTCAGCAGCTCCGGCTGGAAGCGGGGCTCAACCGCGTGAAAGTTTCCCAGGCAGCTGCAGATTTGAAACAATTCTGTCTGCAGAATGCCCAACACGACCCCCTGCTAACTGGTGTATCTTCAAGTACGAATCCCTTCAGACCCCAGAAAGTCTGTTCCTTTTATTTTTTTTTATTTTTTATTTTTTTAATTTATTTATTCATGAGAGACAGAGAGAGAGAGAGGCAGAGACACAGGCAGAGGGAGAAGCAGGCCCCATGCAGGGAGCCCGATGTGGGATTCGATCCTGGGTCTCCAGGATCATGCCCTGGGCTGAAGGCAGCGCCAAACCGCTGAGCCACCAGGGCTGCCCCAAGTCTGTTCCTTTTTGTAGTAAAACGAATCTTTTGATGGTTTTCTAAGCCACTTTACATGAACAAGTGAATATTCAAAGGAGAACTAAATTTGAAGCCTGTACAAAAGCTTATCCCTATAACACGTGCCATACTATATAAACTCCTACTTTTGTCAGTCCTTAACATTTACCTCTCGGAATTTTCATAAATTCCTTTTTTTTAATTTTTATTTATTTATGATAGTCACAGAGAGAGAGAGAGAGAGGCAGAGACATAGGCAGAGGGAGAAGCAGGCTCCATGCCCCGGGAGCCCGACGTGGGACTCGATCCCGGGTCTCTAGGATCGTGCCCTGGGCCAAAGGCAGGCGCTAAACCGCCGTGCCACCCAGGGATCCCTGAATTTTCATAAATTTCTATTTCACAAGGGTAATTATTTTATATATACTGGCAGCAGCATACAATAAAATACTTAAGTGTAAAAAAAAAAAAAGGAATTAAGTATATACTTACCATAAAAACCAGCCATTCCACTCCTATGTGTTAACCCCAAATAAACAAAAGCATATGTCCATACAAATATTTTTACATAGATGTTGATAGCAGCTATATCTAGTATTCAAATAATGTAAACAACCTAAATATATTTATCAACAGGAAAATGGCTAAACAAATTCTGATATATCTCTACAATGGGATAGTACTCAGCAATAAAAAGGTATGAACTATTGGCCATACAACATGGATGAATCTTGACTATTATATTGAACAAAAGAAGCCAGACACAAAGGACTATATACTGCATATCTCACTTATATGAAGTTCAACAGGCAAGAGTAAGCTATAGCATTGGAAAGTGACTAGTGAGACCTAGGGTTGCAGGGAAGTTTGAATGGATGGTGAGGGGTTGCCTGGGAAGAGGCATAAACAGACTTTTGGGGTTGGATTCATAGAATTGTTCTAGATCTTAATTCAGTAATGGTTAGATGGGTGTATCCATTTGTCAAAAGTCATCAAATGGTAGGTATGCTTTACTTTTTTTTTTATTAGAGACAGGGAGGTGGGCAGGGGCAGAGGGAGAGAGAGAATCTCAAGCCGACTCCCCGCAGAGCATGGAGCCCGATGCAGGACTCAGTCTCACAACCCTGAGATTATGACCTGAGCCGAAATCATGAGTTGGACGTTTAGCTGACTGAGGCACCCAGGGACCCCTCAAATGATACTCTTCATTTTTTTAAGACTTTATTTATTCTTGAGAGACACACACACACACACACACACACACACACAGAGGCAGAGACACAGGCAGAGGGAGAAGCAGGCTCCATGCAGGGAGCCTGATGTGGAACTCGATTCTGGAACTCCAGGATCATGCCCTGAGCCGAAGGCAGACTCTCAACTGCTGAGCCACCCAGGTATCCCAATGGTACACTTTAAATGGGTGAATTTTATTGTATGTAAACTATACCTCAATAGAGGTTTTTTCTTTAAAACTGGCCATCTGGTTTTATTAACAAGCCTGTCTACAACAGGCGGTAGAGATAAGCATTTGGCATAAATAATAAATGGCTGTCAGTGAATGAATGACTATATTTGCTGCTTAAAAGAAGAGGATGAAAGACACTTGTTTGAACCTTTCACAGGAGCAGGGATTTACAACCTATCAGGTGAATAAATTGCTTTCGTGGACTTGACCCTGAAGAGATGAGACCCCACTTAGCCATACGTGATTATGGGTGTTGCTGCTTTGGCCTAGCCCTTCGTAGACGGGAGGATCCCCAACAATAGGCCTCAGGCAGGCATCTGAGTAGGAGCAAGGCCTCAGGGACACAGCCCTCCCCTCAGCATACACTTCTCAGGCAGACCTGTCTAGGAGGGCCACCTGCTAAAGGCCCGGGGCAAGCCACCGCCCATGCAAAAGCTGAAGGGTTCCCTGAGAAAGAAGCCTTGGTGTTAAAAAAAATTAACTTTCAAGGGGAAAAACAAAAGCCATTTTCTGAAGCTGGGCAAAGGTGAGCATTTCCTGGAAAGTTAAATGCCTCAAAAGTTAATTTGAATTTCAGAGGGCCATGGTAATGACTCAAATGTGAGAGCACCTCAAGGGCCCTGCATGAGAGGCAATAGAATTTGCTGGCCTCCTTCAGTCTATCTCCTGGGGCTGCCAGAACCTTGGAGACCAGTTTTAAGGTTATCTCAGTTTCTACAGAAAAGGGGAAATTAAGTGAATTGCAGGTGCTCAATTGATTAGGAATGTCAGAGGTACTTGCTTGGAAAGAGAGCAAAACAAAACAAAACTGAAAAGCCCTAAAGAAGAATCTCTATAAAGAAATGTGTCTCTGTAACTGATTACAACAGCCAAAGCAAAATGTTTGTTTTCTCTGCAAAAGCATGATGTATATATGTGTGTGTAAGTGAGAGAGAAAGAGAGAGAGAGAATGCTATAAATGAGCCTGAGAGAGAGAGAGAAAGTGAATTTTTTATTTCTTACCAGACCTCACATGACCAAAAGGTACTTGGGTCCATAACCAACGAATTCCCAACCTTCCTCTGTGTGTATTCTTTTTTTCTTCCTCTGTGTGTATTCTTAAGCAAGTGTTCCTCTGAGTGTAATTTCCTGCACTACTTAGATCAGAGTCACTTGGGGGAGGGAGAACTCTTAAAATGGTCCATTCCTGGGTCTCAGGCCCCTAAAACCTGAGTTAGTGTGTCTGGGGTGGAGCCCAGGAATCACCAGGTGATCCTTATGAACACTAAAACTTGAATATCATTGCTTTAAACAAACAGTGAATTGTTTATTGATGATTTGCTCAATAGTACAACTCGATTTTAGGTTCACAAATTGAACTGTATTTTCACTGGTATATTTGAATTACAACTGTCTCAAGAAAAGCAACTATGAATTGGTGAAGAAGCAGACCAGAAAAAAACAAAACAAAAAACATTGATGGTTAGGAATGTAAATCCACCACAACCTTTCTGAGATTGGTTGCAATATGTATCAAAATCCTTCCAAATGCTTTGACCCAGATTTTCCACTCTTAGTCATGTATCTTAAAAAAATAACCTAAAGAGACCTGAGATATGTACAAGAATGTTTATTTTGCTATTGTTCATTATAGTGAAAAACTAGCACCATCTAAATGTCTAACAACAGGAGGTTAGTTAAATAAATTATGATAGCATCATATAATAAATCCAGATTGATATTTATAGAAATGGAAACATGTTTACAATACCATATTGTTCAAGAGAAAAAGATTACCAAAAAATTTTTACACATTTCATTTTTGTACAAAATTAAAAAGAATTGGAAGATAAGAAAATGTTAACAGTAATTATCTCTGAGTGGTAGCATTACAAGAAGCATACATTTTTCTTCTTTGTAACTTTTCTAAGTTGTTTTAAAATAAGATATATTATTTTCAATCAGGAAAAAAAAAAAACAAGGCTGTATTCATTTCAAATAAAAGGGTAGTAGGCCACTGAATTCCATGTCAGAAGATTGAGTTAGGTGTGCCTGGGTGCCTCAGTCTGTTGGGCATTTGACTTCTGGCTAAGGTCATGATTTCAGGGTCCCGGTATTGAGCCCTATGTCAGGCTCTGCGCTCAACAGGGAGTCTGCTTCTCCCACTCCCTCCTCCTACTCATGCTCCTGTGCTCACTCTCTCTCTCTTTCTCTCTCTCTCCCTCCTTACCCTCTCTCTCTCTCAAATAAATCTTTTTTTAAAAAATTGGGTTGAAGTCCCAGATCTGCTGTTTTGAACCTCACTCTTCTTTTCTCTGAAATGAAGATGGTAACACCTGCACTACCCACCTCAGACATTACTAGAGAGTTAAATACGGGGGCACCTGGGTGGCTCAGTGGTTGAGCGTCTGCCTTTGGCTAGGGCGTGATCCTGGAGACAGGGTCCTGGGATCGAGTCCTGCATCAGGCTCCTTGCAGTGAGCCTGCTTCTCCCTCTGCCTCTGTGTCTGCCTCTCTCTGTGTCTCTATGAATAAATAAATACATTTTTAAAAAGTGTTAAATATGGAATTGCTTTGTAAACTATAAGATGTTTTATAGAGTTAGTGTATTGTGTTGATTTTTCACATCAGAATCTTGAATTCAGGGCAGCCCAGGTCGGGTGGCTCAGCGGTTTAGTGCCGCCTTCAGCCCAGGCGTGATCCTGGAGACTGGGGATCAAGTCCCACATCGGTCTCCATGCATGGAGCCTGCTTCTCACTCTGCCTGTGTCTCTGCCTCTCTCTCTCTGTCTGTCTCTCATGAATAAATAAATAAAAATTTTTTTAAAAAAAAGAAACCTGAATTCATTCAATACCTATATATAATACATAAAGATCTGTCATTAAAGCATAATGCTAGACTTTATTTTTTTTAATTTTTTAATTTTTTTTAACGCTAGGCTTTAAAAGAATTTTTTTTTTACTTTAAAATAATTTTTATAGACGCAATCATATAATAAAACTCCAGGTATACATCACCTAGTTTCAATATTATCAACTCAGGGCCATTCTTGTTTTAGTATATTTGCCACCCTCTCTCTCTTCTCCCACATTAACAAAGCACCAGACTTTCAACTGACATTGACTCTCTGTAACTTTCATGTACACAGGAGAATGTTTCAGTTCTTAGTTTCTCATCTGAAAAGGGTAGAGTTGTACACTTTAAAAAGGTGAATTTTCCGGTATTTGAATTGCATTTCAGTTAAAAGACAGGGGTACCTGGGTGTTCAGTCAGTTGAGCATCTGACTCTTGGCTTGGGTCATGATGTCAGGGTCGTGGATCCAGGCCTCTGTGGGGCTCTGCACTCAGTAGGAAGTCTGCTTGAGATTCTCTCTCTCTCTCTCCCTCTCTCCCTCTCTGTCTCCCTCCCTCTCTCACTCTCTAAAAATAAATACATAAATATATTTTTTAAAAAGACAGGAATTAACATATGTGCAAAACTTAGCATAAATGTCTGGCATTTAGGAATGACTTACTATGGGTAATTTCTCATCCATGGTGTTGTCATCACTTCAAGCTCTAAGGTGGCTACAAACCTTCTTAAAAAAAAAAAAAAAAACAGGGATCCCTGGGTGGCGCAGTGGTTTAGCGCCTGCCTTTGGCCCAGGGCGCGATCCTGGAGACCTGGGATCGAATCCCACGTCAGGCTCCCCGGTGCATGGAGCCTGCTTCTCCCTCTGCCTGTGTCTCTGCCTCTCTCTCTCTCTCTCTGTGACTATCATAAATAAATAAAAATTTAAAAAAAAATTAAAAAAAAAAAAAAAAAAACCAGGGATCCCTGGGTGGCACAGTGGTTTGGCGCCTGCCTTTGGCCCAGGGCGCGATCCTGGAGATCCGGGATCGAATCCCACATCGGGCTCCCGGTGCATGGAGCCTGCTTCTCTCTCTGCCTCTCTCTCTCTGTGTGACTATCATAAATGAATAAAAAATTAAAAAAAAAAAACACTCACTAAAAAACAACTAGAGTGTAACAGTGACAATATTGTGTCAAATGTAGTCATGAGATTGTGAGTGACATTTTCCCCCTCAATATATATGGAAACCCTCTATGACTTAAATTAAAATCTTGTATGATTCAAAATATATGCCACTTAAATTGGGGAAAAAATACCCAAAATGGTAGCCAGCCATATTATCTCTCCAGATTGTTCATTCTTGGAAGGCATTCTACCAGAAATTCGACACCACCATGATGAGTTGATTTAATGCCATTCCTAAAGATTAAGCGTGCAT
The DNA here is from genome assembly GCF_003254725.2 of Canis lupus dingo. Taxonomy (NCBI): domain Eukaryota; kingdom Metazoa; phylum Chordata; class Mammalia; order Carnivora; family Canidae; genus Canis; species Canis lupus. Next base: position 4,065,282 of record NC_064254.1, read on the forward strand.
CTCAGCATTAGGATAATCAGAGACCTTGAAGCCTGACACACTTGAGTTCAAATTCCAGCCCTGTCACCTATCACCCACGTGATGTTGGAAAAGTGAATTACTCTTTCGACGTCTTATATTCTACCTCTGACAATGAGTAAGAGACCCAAATAGGAGAATGTATATAAAAGCACTTAACATGATGCCAAACGCATAGTGGATTGGCAGTGACATCTTACAAGATACTCACTTCATTTATAGAATACCCTTAAGAAGCATACCATAACATTGATTTCCTTTGGATGAATGAAGAAAGTGACAAACTTAATTAGTATTGCTGAGAGTGTGGAGCCAGATGATGCTCATTTGCTACTGGAAAAGTTAAAATAGGGACAAGCACTCGGCACAGCCACTATTTGGCAGTGTCTAGGAAAGATGAAGAGGCGGTTTTCCCTGCATTCCAGCAAGTCCATTTCTAGGTATATGCCCTAGAAAATGTGTGGGAAGGAGACAGACGCGAGAATGTTCATTGTAACAATGATTATGAGAGCCAAAAATTGGAAGCAATTTAAACGTCCATCATCAGGGAAATGTTTAAATCAATTGTGATATAATCATGAAATGAAACACCTATAGCAATTAAAATGACTCAACTAGGGACGCCTAGGTGGCTCAGTGGTTGAGTGCCTGCCTTTGGCTTAGGGCGTGATCCCAGAGTTCCGGCATCGAGTCCCACATCAGGGTCCCTACATGGAGCCTGCTTCTCCTCCCTCTGCCTGCGTCTCTGACTCTCTCTCTCTCTCTGTGTTTCTCGTGAATAAATAAAATCTTTAAAAAAAATGACTGAACTAGTTACATGTGCAACATGGATAAATCTCAAAACCATGAGGTTAAAAAAAATAGTGGTGGAAAAATTTGTACAATATGATGTGATTTAAAAAAAATATGATGTGATTTTTATAAGTTTTAAAGATGGGTGAAACAATAGTATACAATCTTTATGGAATCATATATATCAGCTTTTAAAAATAATAAGCAGGAGCAGCTGGCTGGCTAAGTTGGAAGAACGTGTGACTCTTGATCTCAGGGTCATGAGTTCAAACCCCACACTGTACGTAGAGATTGTTTAGAAATGAAGGAATGAATAAATAAATAAACAAACTTAAAAATATATAATAAGTAATGAATTTAGGAGGATGCTTACCTCAAGAAAGAAAAAGGAGGGAATGTAATAGGGGAGATATATATGTGCATGTGTGTGTAATTGTTTCTGTAATATTTTATATCTTTAAGAGTATCTAGGGGCGCCTGACTGGCTGAGCCGCTGGAGTGTAAGACTCTTTGATTTTGGAGTTGTGGATTCCAGCCCCATGTTGGGTGTAGAGATTACTTAAAAAATAAAATCTTTTAGGGGATCCCTGGGTGGCTCAGTGGCTTGGTGCCTGCCTTTGGCCCAGGGCGCGATCCTGGAGTCCCGGGATCGAGTCCCACGTCAGGTCCCGGCATAGAGCCTGCTTCTCCCTCCTCCTGTGTCTCTGTGCCTCTCTCTCTCTGTATGTCTATCATAAGTAAATAAATAAATCTTTTAAAAAATTTTTAAAAATAAAATCTTTAAAAAGAAAATTTTAAAAAATCAAAGTATCTAAAGTAAAAAGATCATAATGTTAGGATTTGTGTGTAAGGGCTTGGATGTTTATTATTCTTTTTTTGTATTATTCTTCATACATAGATATGTATATGTTTATAAGCAGGAAATATACAGTGCTTACAATATCATAGGCACTGTTAGGTTCTTTACATGTCTTAACTAATGTAATTATTTCTACCTGTAAGGTAATTACTATGATTATCCCCACTTTACAGATGAGAAAACTTGCTCAACGTCACATTTTTGGTAAGTAATCCTGGAAGTTGAAGGCAATCTGGTTTGAGTCTGATCTCTTAACAACCATACCCTACTGACCCTTGAAACACTTTAAAATTTTTAAATTTAAATTTTATTTATTTAATTTTATTTTTAAAGTAAACTCCACCCCCCAAAGTGGGGCTTAAACTCACAAACCTGAGATCAAGAGTCACAAACTCTACTGACTGAGCCAGCCAGGAGCCCCCCTCCAAAAAACTTTTTTTTCACATAAGAGGGAGGTCATGGGACAAACTAGGAAGTAAAACCCTCTAGCATCACACAGGTCAGTGAAAAGGCATTTCAACAACCTTTCCTAACCTACTTCTGCTCTTGGTAGGAAATACTTAAATTTTCCACCAGACCACATAACAAAGCCAGAGAGCGCTGCCTGGACCCATAGACCATACAACATCACCAAGACTGTGGTAACACAACAGTAAAAGCCAAGTCACCTCTAATTTGGGAAGAGGAGGATAAGTCAAACAATAAACTCTGAGAAGACCCTTTGGAGGTCTTACACCTGGAAGAAATTCCCTGGAAGGCAATGCAAGCAGGATAATTCTATGAGTGAAGAAAATTTTTTTGTATTTTTTTTATTGGAGTTCGATTTGCCAACATATAGCATAACACTCAGTGCTCATCCCATCAAGTGCCCTCCTCAGTGCCCGTCACTCAGTCACCCCAACCCCCCGCCCACCTCCCTTCCCACCACCCCTTTTTCGTTTCCCAGAGTTAGGAGTCTCTCATGTTCTATCATCCTCTCTGATATTTCCCACTCATTTCCTCTCCTTTCCCCTTTATTCCCTTTCACTATTTTTTATATTCCCCAAATGAATGAGACCTTATAATGTTTGTCCTTCTCCATCTGACTTACTTCACTCAGCATAATACCCTCCAGTTCCATCCATGTTGAAGCAAATGGTGGGTATTTGTTATTTCTAATGGCTGAGTAATATTCCATTGTATACATGTACCACATAGTGAAGAAATTTTTTTTATTTAGAGTCTGAGATAATAATCCTGAGAGTTTTGAGTGTTGCTAAATTACTGTCTGCATTTGGGCAGGACCAGTTGAATGGGCAAATTCCCAAATGAGTCAAAATCCACACGAATACAATAAAAGTGGAATCCAAGCTTCTGCTGTATTACACCAGAGCACAATTAAGACTAGATTATAAATCAAATATAATAATCTGCTTCCAGATCTGTTGGTAGCCTCTGCCAACCCTTTGGGGTGGATCAGAGGCCATTATGGACAGCTGGCCTGTGGAAGATGGCTAACAGCCTCCTCCAAAGATCTTCCATAGCCCTGCCTCCATGTTCCGCATCCAGGCATAGTGTGGTTCAAAGGTTTGGGGAGGCTGATGACTTGGACTGCTGGTGGCAAGTCTCACAGCAAAGAGAACTTAACTGAGCAAGCAAAATGCTTTAGGGGGGAAGTTAGGGGACCATTTTTCAAATGGATAATTTATTTTTGGATGATAGAGGATATTTTTACTTCTGTCATAACTCTGAATTTTATGATTTTATTTTCCCTCTAAGAAGTCCCTGTGATCATCCATCTGTTCCCACGAAAGAGTGAACACCTCTATGGATAAATCAATCCTTAGATTTCCAGAGGAATTTCTTCTTTATAAAGAGGTTCCACATCCATTATGCTATTTGGTTCTCAAACTATCTTAGTCATAGGAAATAAGAATAACAACAATAATAGCAATCATATTGAATGTCTTATGATAATGAAAGCTAATCAAAAAGACAGCATATTATAGATTCCATGTATATGATTGTCCAAAATAGGTAAATCTGTAGAGATTACTCGTTGCCAGGGGTGATAAGGAAGGGCTCCTGGAGAGTGACTGCTAATGAGGACGGGGTTTCTTTTTGAGGTGATGGAAAAGTTCTGGAGTTAGATAGTGGTGGTGGTTGCACAACTTTGTGGATATATGAAAAAACCACTGAATCATATGCTTTAGACTGGTGAGTTTTATGGAATGTGAATTTTTAAAAATTCACTGATTTTTTTAAATTGCAGAACAAAAAAAAAATGGTACTCACCATGTGCTAAGACAAGAGAAAGGGCTTTACTTGGTTCAAGCCACCTATGTCACCTAATTATCCTGACAAACTTAGGAGATAGTATAATTTCCTTATTTTATAGATGGGGACACAGGCTCAGACAGATGATCAGTCCGTAGTGATGTGGCAACCAGTAAGCACCAAGCAAAATTTCAGTTTCTCACCTTCATTCTCCAAATCAGTCTCCTAATTGTCATTCCATTCCAGTAATTCAAAGAGATATTTCCAAGTGAAGTTCATCCAATAGTATTTCTTCTGCTCAACTCTTTTAGTAAAAGGTCTTTTTTTTTTTTTAAGATTTTATCTATTTGAGGAAGTGCAGGAAAGAGTACAAGTGGTGGAGAGGGAGAAGCAGGCTGCCCATCAAGGAGGGAGCCTGATGCGGGGTTCAATATGGGGTTCTATACGGGGTTCAACATGAGGCTCCATGCAGGGTTCAATCCCAGGACCCTGGGATCATGACCTGAGCTGAAGGCAACCACTTAACCAACTGAGCCACTCAGGTGTCCCTTGGTAAAAGGTCTTCATGCTTTTACCTTTTTTCATGTCTTTTTAAATTTAGGATTCTTTCTCCCCAATTTTAGAGAGTTAAACACAACAGTGATTTCCTCTCTGAAAATACTTAATTCTCTAAACTACCTGTCTTCTGATAAAAAGCAAACCTTCATTTCTTAGCTCCCAGGGAAGTCCCTTAGGGTCACACAACCACGGCTGATTTTAAGCAGAGATGTGATGTATATCCCCTACACTCGTTCTGCCCCAAGACATGATTACCTTGTCACGCAGTTCCCAAAGGTTTTTGTTTACTCTGACCTAATAGATCGCTTGGATTACAAATGAGTCACTCAAAATACCAGAGATAGCAGCAGCCTCCGTGATGGGTAAATCCTCAGACATTCAGAGCTGGAGCAAACCTTATAGAATATGTGTTCTGACCTCTCAAACATGGAGCATTCCAAGGTGGGGAGATGTTGAATGACTTTCCCTTGGTGGTGGAGTTAGCAGCAGAACTGAAGTTGAATTTCTGACACTATGTATCATTGCCTTGGTAAATGTCTCAAATGATTCTCTATCCTTGAGGCAGTTCCATTTAGTGTTACTGATATTGCTTGTTAATATATTACTATGTGAACTTTTCCATACTTTTGGCATATCCATCCTATGGATTATTGCATAATCATTAAAAATTATGAGGATGAGGGGCGCCTGGGTGACTCGGTTGATTGAGCATCTGCCTTCAGCTCAGGTCATGATCCCAGGACCTTGGGAGTCCTGCCAAGCAGGGAGCTGGCTTCTCCCTCTGCCCCCTTCTCCTGATCATTCTCTCTCTCTCTCTCTCAAATAAATAAATCTAAAAAAAAGTTATGAGGATGAGTATTTATTGATATTTATATAAAATGTGTTTTAAAAGGTTAACTAAAAAGTACAGTACAATCCACTCTTTTGGGAAAAAAACAGCAAAAAACTATATGTATAAACATTTATAAGTACTAGAATATGTACTGAAATGTTAACAGAGGTTATATCTCTGGATGGTATCATTGTGGGTAATTATTTTTCTTCTTCTTTGTGATAATCTACCCGTTATAATATTTTTACAATTTACTTTTGAAAAGAATAATTTTGTATTTTTAAAAAAGAGTAGGCAAATGATTTTTAAATAGGACACAAAAAATACTGGATATAAAATAAGTAATTGACAGAATGAATGAATTATTTTAAAATTATGAAAGACATCATTAAGAGAATGAAAAGGTGAGTCCCAGAGTGGAAAAATATATTCATACATGCATCCAATAATGGACTTGAATCCAAAATATATATTATAAAAAAGTTTTAGAAATAACTAAGTAAAAGATAGACAACTCAATAGTTAGAAAAGAGACTGAAACAAGCACTCACAAAAGGGAATATCCAAAATTTCCAATAAGCCTATCCTATATACCTTTTAAGATGCTGTTGCAAATTAAAACATACAAATGAGATACATACTCATTAGAATGGTACAATTTTTTTCTGATTTTTTAAAAAATAAGTTCTAGGCTCAACATGGGGCTCAAACTCACATCCCTGAGACCAAGAGTTGCATGCTCTACCAACTGAACCAGCCAGATTCATTCCTAGGCCTTTTTTTTTTTTTTAAGATTTTATTTATTTATTCATGAGAGACACAGAGAGGCAGAGATACAGGCAGAGAGAGAGGCAGAGAGAGAGAAGCAGGCTCCATGCAGGGAACGCGACGTGGGACTCAATCCCAGGGCTCCAGGATCACGCCCTGGGCTGAAGGCAGGTGCCAAACTGCTGAGCCACCCAGGCATCCCTGTTCCTAGGCTTTTTGATTTTTTTTTTAATACGTTGAATAACACAAGTTTTTTTTAAAAGGCCATACTGAATACTAAGAAGGTTGTGGAACAATTAGAACTCTCATACATTTGTGGTTGGAATAAATTGGTACAACCACTTTGAAAAACTGTTTGTCAGGGACGCCTGGGTGGCTCAGTGGTTGAGCATCTGCCTTCAGCTTGGGGCGTGATCCCAGAGTCCCAGGATCCAGTTCCACATTGGGCTCCCTGCATGGAGCCTGCTTCTCTCTCTGCCTGTGTCTCTGCTTTTCTCTCTGTGTCTCTCATGAATAAATAAATAAAATCTTTTTTAAAAAAGGAAAACTGTTAATAGGTAACTATTGAAATTAAACCCATGCTTACACTCTGATCCAACAATTTCTCTCCTAAGTACAGACCTGAGGGAAGAGAGCTTATATCTACTAACAGACATAAGGATGTTCATAGCAGTGCAATTCATAATCACTAAAACCCTACTGATTTTAGGCTTGGAAACATCCAATGCCAATGAACAGTTGGAAGGATAAATTGTGACCTCTCCACACAGTGGGATACTACATACAAACTTGAACTTCTGCTATGTGCGACAACATGGATGAATGGCACATACATAATGTTGAAAGAGCATATGCAGCATATTGTCTCTGATCGCATTGATAAGATTGGCAAAACTAATTTCTGCTGATAGAGGCTGGACTGTTGTTTACCTGAGAAGATGGAGAGGAAGGACAAGGCTGGGTGGAATCCACGAGAGAGCTTCTAAAGTGCTGTAAACATTCACTATAAACCAATCTAGAATTACACAGGTATAAACATGGGTAAAAATTCATCAATGAAGATGTTACCTGAAGAAGTGTCAGCTGTTCCTTTCCTCCAGGGGCACTTGCATTACAAAAGGGGACTTTACAGACACTGTGGACAAAAATACGCAGGAGGAAGAAAGGGAGTTTACAAAAACAAGTCACAATTGAAATGATTGTCAGTTTCCTTAAAATTTTTTGAGGGAATTCCAAGAAGCCCAAAAACTTTTAGATAAACTGAAACTTAAAATCTGTAGCAATCAAATCCCTCACTACACTCTCACATTATTATCGTAGTCGAGTCTCACAACAACCTGTGAGGTGGTCTGGGTCACTGACCCCATTTTACAGACCAGGAGACTGATTGGGAAAGAGAAGCACTTTTCACAGGATTAAGTAACTGGAGCTACAGGTCAGAATGTGAACTTGAGTCATCTGAATCATGACCCCACACTGCTCTCCTCTTCCAGAAAAGCCTTTTCACCAACATGGGTTCATGAAATGTCCTTCCTGGAACCAGCAGAGAGGAAGAGCCAGTACATGCAGAATTGCCTCTGGAATATTCTTTCTCTTTTTTCTCTCCTTTTCTAGTTTTTAGTTCAGTGTTACTTGTGCTGTGTCACCTCTTGAACCTTTGGAAGGTGTTGGTAGCAACTGCAAACTACCACAACCTTTGATTTCAAATTTTCTCCACACTTTATTTTCACCTCTAGTCATGGGTGGGTAGTGGTGACAACAAGAGGTGGTGCGAGGAGAGCTTTAGCCTCCTTACTCATCAAGCCACTCCAAGTAAAAATGTAGTTTAAGTAGAAAAAGTGCTAGGGAAATTTGGCCTCATAACAACTTCCGGAAATTAAGACTCCTAAACCCCATAGCCCCAAGAAGTGTCATTTATGTGAAATACCAGCTAAGGGATGCCCCTAGAATTGCACAAGAGGGAAGATATGCCAAACCATCTTCCAAAGAGTCTGCCCTGTTTAAGAATCCCCATGACAGAAATTCTGGAGCCACCTTTGTTTTTGGTAAGTGGTAGGAAATCAGGACTCCCCAGGATCTGGGAGATACCAGCAGAAAGGATCAAGTCCACAGAGATCACAAGAGCAAGGGAGAAATGGAATAGGACCATAGGGTGAGACCGGTAAGGTCCAGAGTCCCAGAGGTCAGGGAGTTCAATCAGCAAACATAACATGATTAAGCAGGGCCTCACATTGACCCTGGGGGAAGGCTGTCTGAACTTTGGTCTTGTGTGGAGATGAGAAGAGTTCTGAACCCACTCATGCTGATTTCAGCCACAAGGAAGTCCAGGGCTTGCAAATAACCACTAGAAATACTCAGAGAACTTCTTGTAAGAATGACTAAAATTGTATGTTTGAGTTAAGACTTCGGTAAAAGTTGCTATTTGTTTCAAGTGGATTCATATTTTGATCTGGAGTCTGGAGTTTTTACTTTACTGTATTCTCAAATCTGGGACATCAACTAATCCAAGAGAGGATTAATTTGGCTATACCACTGAATTACATTGTTTATGAAATGTGAAAATTTCTCAACTCTGGAAGATTGGTGGAAGGTGAAACCACAGTCTGTGTTGGTGGGCCAAATTCTGGTTTGGTTATGTATAGGAGGAAATGGAGTAAGGTCTATGTAAGCTGCAGGTCTCAAATTCTGGTCCCAGGTGCCCATTTCCAAACTGAAAGGGACATTTCTATCTGGGAGAAAAGACGTGGTCATGCATGACTCTTTGGAGTCCATCCTACTCAGGCTCATGAATCCCAGTGTTCTGTTTTTCAGGTCACCAGGAGGCCCAGAGTGTCCCTAGTTGGGTCTCTCTGGAGGACTACCTACTGTGGCACTGAGTGTGGGGAAAGTTGTGAACTCTGGACAGATGTTACATCTGATGTCTCCTGAATATCACTCTTTCCTTTCCCTCTAAATTCCAGAGTAGAGAATAGGCTCCTTAGCCAGCTTTGTTGGAAGTTTGTCAACACCTGTTGTTTGTTCAGAATAATCAGAGGGGCCATCTCAGCAACCCCAGGGAGTTCAGGGGTGCCTGCACTGCTACTATGTATCTGCATTAAGATATATTTTGCAAAAACGACACCCTGTGACCCATTGCTCTTCTATTACATCCTGCCATGTGGGCCCTGCTCTAAGGCCTTGATCTTTCTTTTTGAAGAGACTAATGTCCATTACATTGTGGTCATAGAGCAAGGTACAAATGGGCAGCAGGTGGAAAGGATTGGCATGAATAACTCCACCACTAACCAGGGAATTGATATAACTAAGACTATAAGAGACATGAGAAGTTGTGGAATCCTAATAACATGCAATTAGGTTCATTATGTGTGAGGCCCTGTGCTACACATGTCATGTATATTAGTTGCTTCATTTAATACAACAACCCTATGTAGTCTTATCGTCTCTATTCAATGAATGAGAAAACCTAGAAAGAGTTTAAATAAATTGCTCGAGTTTACATAGCAATTATGGCAGAGCCAAAGCTGGGTGTTCACACAACTTTTTATTTTCCTTTGGACCACACAGAAAGACTACATTTTCCAGATCTCCATGCATTTAGATGAGATCATGTGATTGAATACTGGTGAATTAGATGTAGATGCGATATACCCCATTTCTCGGTTTAAAACATTCCACGGGCACTTCTGCTATCTCTTCCTTATTCACACAGCTGGAAGCCCAGGACCACCTTGCTTCCCTCTCCCTCCCAAGGACACAGCCCAGATACCCTAAATAACTACCTGGTGGAGAGCGTCTCAAGGGAGCTGACTGGCTTACGTTACACCGTAATGGGAACAATAAATAAACCTTAGCTTGGTTGTGCTAAGCAGTTGACATTTCAGGGTTGATTTGTCATTATTGTGTAACCTACCTACCTTGAGTAGTAGCCAAGATTTGAGCGCAGGTCCGTCTGACTTCAAACCACTCTTAACCAATTCCTTAAATGAGCACAGAAGGATCAAGAAAGACTCTAATCCCTGAATCTGCCACTAACCTCACAAAGGATCTTGAGTAAGTCATTTAAGTGACTCGGTTTTTCATTTGTCCATTGGGAATAAAAATGTCTGCCCTTCTAATCCTTCAGACTTGTTGCAAAGAGAATATAAAACCATTCCTACGAAATAACTTAAAAAACGAGCACCGTACAAGAGCAACGAAGTGTTATTATCTGGCCCATTTTCCCACCTCTGATTAGGAAACTATTCCACTGACCTTAGAATTGGCATGAAACTTTAGTTTTGTAGCCCTGCCTCTGTTTTCTCTAATAGTTGTTCTTCTGGTACCTTTAAATTTTAGCATAATCAAACTTACAGAAGGGTTGCAAAAATAGTCCAAGGAGCTCCTGTATAACCCTTTACCCAGATTTCCCAATTGTTTACATCTTGCCCCATTTCTGATTTATTCAAAAGTAAATTGGAGACATTATGTGCTTTACCACTACTGAGGGAACACGACCTTGCCAACACCTTGATTTCAGCCCAGTGAAACGGATTTCAGGTTTCTGGTCTTCAGAACTATAAAAGAATAAATGTGTGTTATTTTAATGTACCAAATTTGTAGCAATTTGTGACAGCAGTTATAGGAAACTAATACAGTCCATATTCAAAAAATTTGTCCAGGGATCCCTGGGTGGCTCAGCGGTTTGGCGCCTGCCTTTGGCCCAGGGCGTGATCCTGGATCCTGGGATCGAGTCCCACATTGGGTTCCCTGCATGGAGCCTGCTTCTGCCTCTGCCTGTGTCTCTGCTTCTCTCTCTCTCTCTGTATCTCTCATGAATAAATAAATAAAATCTTTAAAAAATATATTTGTCCAGATAGAATCCATTACACTTGCTTTGGTTCTCAATCCAATCTCCAGTTCAGAACCATACTTTGCATTTATTTGGTGTGTGTAGTTTTCTTCTAAAATGAAACAATTCCTCAGCCTTACTTTGCCTTCCTTGACCTCGACACTTTATTTATTTATTTATTTATTTATTTATTTATTTATTTATTTATTTATGAGAGACACAGAGAGCGAGAGAGGCAGAGACGCAGGCAGAGACACAGGCAGAGGGAGAAGCAGAGGGAGAAGCAGAGGGAGAAGCAGGCTCCATGCAGGGAACCTGATGCGGGACTTGATCCTGGCACTCCAGGATCATGCCCTGGGCCGAAGGCAGGCGCTAAACCTGCTGAGCCACTCAGGGATCCCCGACCTTGACATTTTTTAAAAGTGCAGCTTTTTATTTGTAGAATGTCACTCATTTTTTGTTTAGCTGATGTTCCCTCAACCTTAAATTCAGATTATGCATTTTGACAGGAATATAATATGATATCAGGAAGTATATGAAGTTGCTCTGTCTCAAGATCAATAATGTTTATTTTGATCAAGTGGTTAACCTAGACACTGCTAGATCCCTCCACTCTAAACTTACTAGTTTCCCCCTCTATAGCTAAAAGTAATTTGTGGGGAGATACTTTGAGAATTTTCCTCATTACACTTTAACTCTCAAGTTTCCATGTCCATGATGATTTTCTTTTTTTTTTAAGATTTTATTTATTTATTCACAAGAGACACACAGAGAGAGGCAGAGACACAGGCAGAGAGAGAAGCAGGCTCCCTGCAGGGAGCCCGATGTGGGACTCGATCCTGGGACTCCAGGATCACGCCCTGGGCCAAAGGCAGGCGCCAAACTGCTGAGCCACCCAGGGATTCCCCCCATGATTATTTTCTATCCCCATCATTTCCTTCTGTATTAGCAGATATGATTCTACTGTAAGGAAGATCTCCTTCTTCTTCATTATCTATCTATCTATCTATCTATCTATCTATCTATCTATCTATCTATTTCAGGGGCACCTGGCTGGTGCAGCAGTAGAGCACACCACTCTTAATCTCAGGGTGGTGAGTTCAAGCCCCATGTTGGGCATAGAGCCTACTTTAAAAATAAGTAAATATTTATTTATTTCAGAATAGACTCATAGATTCTTAGTTAATGCAATGGGCTATAATCTACTGACATCATTATTTATTTTTGATGCTCAGATCATCCCAGATTTGGCTGGTGGGAGCCCCCTTAGGCTGGTTCCTGTGCTTTTTTTTTTTAAGATTTGTTTATTTAATAGAGATAGAGCGAGACGGTGAGCGGGAGGCAGGGCAGGGAGAGAGGGAGAGAGAGAGAGAGAGAGAGAATCTCAAGCAGACTCCATGCTGGGTACAGACCCTGACATGGGGCTCAACTCCAGGACCCTTAGATCATGAGCCGAACTGAAATCAGGAGTTGGCTGCTTAATTGACTGAGCCACCTCTGCGCCCCTCCTGTGTTCTTTTGATATATCCCCAGAATTTATGGAGTACTTTCCTACTTTCCGGCACAAGAAGGTATTTCAGGTTCATCTTATTCTTTCTTTGCAGAAGTCTGTTCTCCAAGAAACCCTGGTTTCCCTCCTTGGAAAATGGTATTTAGAAACCAAAATCTGGAGGGGTGCCTGAGTGGCTCAGTCAGTTGAGTGTCTGTCTTCAGCTCAGGTCATTATATCGGGGTCCTGGAATGGAGCCCTGCATCAGGCTTCTCACTCAGCAGGGCGTTTGCTTCTCCCTCTGCCCCTCACCCTGCTCATGCTTTCTCTCTCTCTCATAAATAAATAAATAAATAAATAAATAAATAAATAAATAAATAAATAAAATCTTAAACCAAAAAGAAACCAAGAGCTAGCTCATTGCAGCTGGTATGTCGTTGCTTCTCTAGGCTCCCTCAGTGGACAAAACCAGAAAATTTGTATAAAACCCTAAGTTCATACTGATACCTCCAATTCTAATCCAACATCACATGGTATATTCCCTCTTTTTGTAACTCCCTTTAACCAACTGTGAGAAAACTGGCTCCCATTGCCCTCAGTATATTTTCTTATTTACTCAAGCCTAATCTACCAAGTATAGGTCAATATTTATTTATAGATTTGGCAGGGGGAATGGACAGTGAGATGCAGACATTTTAAGTACATAATTTGATGAGTTTTGACAAATGCCTACATTTATGAGGCCCACATCCCTACCAAAACAAAATAGTTTCATCATCTTCCTTGCCTCAGCAATTTGACCCCCCCAGACACAACCAATTTTTAAATTTTATTCCACCATAAATTAGATTTTCCTGTTCTAGATCTCATATAATTGAAAATAAACTGTGTGCACTCTTTTGTATCTAGTTTCTTTGGTTCAGCATAATGATTTTATCTGTGAAGTTCATTCACATTGTTATGTATATTGTTAGTTCCCTTTAGTGGTTGACTAATTTTCTATTGTATGAATTTGTTTAACCATTGTACTAGGATGCACACTGGGTTGTTTCCAGCTTGAGGTTATTATGAAAAAAACTTCTTTGAACATTTTTGTACAAGTTTTTGAAAGGACATATGTTTCATTTCCCTTGGGTAATTGCTTAAGAATGAAATTCTTGAGTCATAGGGTAGGTGTGTATTTAATTTTATAAGAAACCCAAACATTTCCCCAAAGTAGTTGTACCATTTTTCACTACTTCCAGCAACAAATGAGTATGCTAGTTGCTCCACCCTTGCCAACATTTGGTATATTCAGTCTTTTTAATTTTAACCATTACAGTGAATTTAGGGAGGTATCTCACTGTGATTTTATTTTATTATTTTTTTAAATTTTTATTTATTTATGATAGTCACACAGAGACAGGGAGAGAGGCAGAGACACAGGCAGAGGGAGAAGCAGGCTCCATGCACCGGGAGCCCGATGTGGGATTCGATCCTGGGTCCTCAGGATCGGGCCCTGGGCCAAAGGCAGGCGCCAAACCGCTGCGCCACTCAGGGATCCCTCACTGTGATTTTAATAGACATTTCCCTAATGCATGACATTTTTAAGCTATTTTTTAAAAGACTTATTTATTTATTCATGATAGACACACACACAGAGAGAGAGGCAGAGACACAGGAGGAGGGAGAAGCAGGCTCCATGCCGGGAGCCTGACGCAGGACTCGATCCCAGGACTCCAGGATCGCGCCCTGGGCCAAAGGCAGGTGCTAAACTGCTGAGCCACCCAGGGATCCCTTTTAAGCAATTTGTTATGGGCTTATTGGCCTTTTGTACATTTTCTTTCGAGTGTTCAGGTCTTTTGCTCATTAAATATTTTGGAGTCCTTTTCTTATAGATTTTTAAAAATAAATTTCAGGGTGCCTGAGTGGCTTAGTCAGTTAAGTGTCCAACTTTTGGTTTCAGCTTAGGTCATGATCTCAGGGTCCTGAGACTGAGCCCTGAGTTGGGCTCCTCTGTTCCTCCCCCTGCTCTCTCTCTCTCTTCCTCACTCTCTCAAATAAATAAATAAAAATTTTCAAAAAATGTTTTTAAATACACTTCAGGGGCACCTAGATGGCTCAGTCAGTTGGGTGTCTACATTTGGCTTGAGTCACGATCTCAGGGTCCTGGGATTGAGCCCCAAGTCATGCTCCCTGATGAGCAGGGAGCCTGCTTCTCCTTCTCCCTCCCCGTGCTGTGCTCTCTCTCTCTCAAACACTCTCTCTCTCTCTCAAATAGATAAATAAAATCTTTTTAAAAATCAAAATAAAAATACACTTCAGATGCAAGTCATTTGTGAAACAAATGTTTTATGAACATATAGCGTCTCAGGCTATGGGTTTCCTATTCATTTTCTGAACTATATCTTGTCATAAGCAGAAGTTTTAAATTCTGAAAAAGTCTAATTTATCAAATCTTTAAATAGGGGGATCCCTGGGTGGCTCAGTGGTTTAGCGTCTGCCTTTGGCTCGGGGCGTGACCCCTGAGTCCCGGGATCGAGTCCCACATCAGGCTGCCTGCATGGAGCCTGCTTCTCCCTCTGCCTGTGTCTCTGCCTCTCTCTGTATGTCTCTCATTAATAAATAAATAAAATCTTTAAAATAAAATCTTTAAATGGTTATTTGCTTTCTAAGTCTTAAGAAATGTCGGCCTACCTCCAGGTTGTGAATCCCAAGTACTTTACATGAGTACTGGAATCAAATGAACAAATTATAAATTCAGGAAGCCAAAAACCAAACAGACTTTGTTGGTGAGCAAATGAAAGATTTTAAAGGACATCCAAGAGAAAAGGAATGAGAGCAGGACTAAAAGCTGCTTTTTCAAGTGTCATTGATGGAGCTTAGATGAGAGTCATCAACCAGGCTGAATCACTTGCAGTCTGAGAACACCTAACAAAGCAGCCATACTCCTTCCCACGATCCCAGGGATTTGGGGGGAGGGTGTTGAAGGGTGTCAGTTTAGGAGACTACATGTTAATTTGAGTCACTTCTTTTAATGAAGAGTCTGTCCACTCAAGAAGGCAGTTTGTAGATGGATTGGAGTGACAGTCCTATAGTGCAGCCAGAATACATATGATGTGCCCCAATACCACATTGCTTTTCTTTATTCCTTTTATTGTAAAAACAATCATTCTTAATTTTAAAAATTCATGAAGTTTAAACATCAAAATTTTAAAAAGGTATACAGTGAAATACATCCCTCCCACTGTTACTTCCACAATAGATAACCAGTCACTAGTTTTCTTGCATCTCTGTTAAGAGATTTTGAATGCATTTACAAGATAATACACATACATGGTATTTCCCTTTTTTATGTAAATGATATCTACTGTATACACTGTTCTGTGTCTTGCTTTTTTCAAATCAATAATATGTGTTAGAATGTTTTCCAATCAGTACACAAAAATATTTCTCATTCTTTTCCTCAGCTGCATAGTGTTCCACTGTATGGATGTCCCATAATTTATTTAACCAGGCCCTTTTAAAAAAAAATGTTATTTGTTTGTTTATTTATTTATTTATTTATTTATTTGAGAGAGAGAGAGAGAGACATCGAGTGATGTGAACAAATTTTTCTTTTATAAATTCAAGTAGCTAGAAACCAAACAGACTTTGTTGGTGAGCCAATGAAAGATTTTAAAGGACATCCGAGAGATAAGGAATGACAGCAGGACTAAAAGCCGCTTTTTCAAGTGTCATTGATGGAGCTTAGATGAGAGTCATCAAGCAGGAGGAGGGGCAGAGGGAGAGGGAAAGGGAGAAGCAGACTCCTCACTGGGCAGGGAACCCAATGACACAATGACACAGGGGCTGATCCCAGGACCCTGGGATCATGACCTGAGCTGAAGGCAGACACTTAACCAACTGAGCCACACAGGTGCCCCATAACCAGGCCCTTATTGATGGATATTTAACTTTTCAGATTTTTGATGTTTCTTTCAAGTACTGCTTCAGTGAAAAACCTTGTATATACATCATTTTGCATACCCACAACTATAACTGTAAAGCAAATTCCTAGAAACGAGCTTGGTGAGTCAGAGGGTATATACATATATTATTTTGGTAGTCATGACCAAATTGCCTTTAATAGGAATTATCTCAACACTGGTAATGTATGATAGCTCCTATTTATCCACATTTATGGCTAATCTAAGTGTTATCAATCCTTTGGATTTTTATCAGTCCAATACATAATAAATAAATCTCAGTGACTTTTAGTTTGAACTCATATTAAGTAAGGAGTATCTTTTCATGTGCTTAATAGACACTTTATATTTCACTTTCATTAAGATTTATTTTTTAAAAGACTTTATTTATTTAATTGAGAGAGAGAGAGCATGAACAGGGGGAGGGGCAGAGGAAGAGGGAGACATAGGCTCCCCATTGACCCAGGACCCTGGGATCATGACCTGAGCTGAAGATAGACGCTTAACTGACTGAGCCACCCAGGTGCCTCAATATTTACTTATTATTATTATTTTTTTAAGTAAGCTCTATACCCAGTGTGGGGCTTGAACTCACAACCTCAAGATCAAGAGTCATATGCTCTACTAATTGAGCCAGCCAGGTGCCCCTCATTTGTACTTTTTAACTGAGTTGATGATCATTTTATTATTGTTTTACAGATGCTTTTTATCCCCAGTGTCTTCATTAAAAGCCGTATATTATTTGAAGTTCAAATTGCATACAATAAGATTCAACTTTCCAAGGACTGTCCCTTGTATGTGGGAGGCCTTGCCACACAATGGTGTTTTGAAGTACTTTTTTGAAAAACTCCAGAGCAGTAAGAGAGTTATAGGGAGCAGGTTACATTCAGGCCACAATTTCAAAAGTCTCATATGCACAGGCAGTGTGTTTAACAGAAAGAAGTTAAGCTCTGGAATCTAGTAATTTGGGTTCAAATCCTATCTTTGCCATGTATTAACTATGCAATTTTGTTCAGATTATGTCACCTCTTTGGGTCTTGGTGTCCTCATCAGTAAAAAACCCTCAAAATCAAATCCTATCAGATAACACAATGAAAGCACACTGTCCAGTGCTGACACAAACTAGGTGCTTTATAAATATGTTTCCCTTTCTGCGGGGAAAGCCAGTCACCAGAGACAACATGCCCTGGGGCAGCAGAATGGTGTGCGCATGTTTGTGTGTGTGAGCGTGCACATGTACATGTGCTTGCGCACACCATTCCCAACCATGACCTCAGATCCTATTAAAGTATTAAGCCACGAAAAAGCCACTTATGTTTCTGTTTCCAGCTTTCCAACGTGGCACTTCTAGGATCAGGCTGAAAGCTTCCTGTGTTCATAAAATGGGCTCAGGAAGAAAATACTACACCTAAGAGAGGACATTCCAAGAGTAATAACTCCTTTTCAGTAGAGTTACTCAAAACCACCCTGCCAAACCTGTTCTTCTGCCTTGTTGATTAGTGCCTAACCAGGCTTCCACCTGTTCATCCAACAGCGTTAGATTAGAGTTTCAAAAAAAGAACTTGCTCCTCAGATCCTGGGGCATTGGCTTTTCCTATTCCCAGTTGTGAACCCTCTGTTTACTGTGAGGGAGACAAGACAATCACGGCAGAACTAATGAATAATCATTCTCTCCCCACTCAGCCAGACAAAAATGGATGAGGTCTGCTGCCATCCTGAAGGTGTCAGATGCTCATACTCACTGAGGTTCTAGTGTTGCCCAGGCTAGGTGGCAAAAGCCTTGCCTCCAGGCACTGGCTTTGGAAAGCAGCATCTAGGTCACCTCTCAATGATTTCACTTGCAGGGTAGACTGGGCTAAAGATTGGGTGAAGTCCTCAGAAGGACTTCCCTTCCTCCTACCAGTTATGGTCATGAGTCCTCAGCCATAGCTATGTTTATACCCATCTGGGACACCCGGTGTGAACTTCTAAAGCTGGTGCCCTTTGTCCTTCTGTTGTTTCCAAATAGAAAGGTCAAGTGTTAGCCTTCTGAGTCTACCTCATGGTAGCAAGGTCTCAGTTCAAAAAGAAAAGTTAGGGGATAAAGTCACAGTTGTATGATCCTCCCCACGGAGGTATCTATCAACAGATCAGCTCTCTCTGAACTGGAAGTACAACTCAGAGTGCAGAGGCACGTCCACCTGGGATTCAGCCTCTCCCCCACATTTTGGGGCCCTGAGGTCTGGGAAGGAAATAAGAATGGCGGATTCTGGGGTGTTTGGGTGGCTCAGTCAGTAGAGCATCTGCCTTCAGCTTGAGTCATGGCCCCAGAGTTCCAGGATCCTGGGATTGAGCTCCACATCAGGCTCTCTGCTCAGTGAGGAGCCCGCTTCTTCCTCTCTTTCTGCCTTTTCCCCTGACTCATGTTCTCTTTCACTCACTCTGCTCTCTCTCAAATAAGTAATCTTAAAAAAAAAAAAAAAGGTGAATTCTGAAGAGTGCCTCATAGATAGAAGAGTCAGCAGCCACTGACAGCTGCAAAGTGGATCTGAAGTCTTTTATTGGAAGGGAGACGGAAAATGACTCTGAGTTCTGCAGCTCATCTCTTGTGTGGCCCTGAAGAGGCCTGGAAGGATTCCTAGATGTGTGTGGAATTCAGGAGACCTGGTTTTTAATACTGAGTCTTACTATTGACAGTGCCAACACTATTTGTCAATTATTGCAGGGCTAACCTGTGCTAAGTGCTTTGTAATAATTATTTTATTCAGTCCTTACAACCATGACCCCATGAAGTAGGCATTATTACTGTCCCCCTTTTACAGATGAGGAAGCTAAGACTGAAAGAGGTTAAGCAACTTTCCCAAGGTCCAAGCAATAGCTTGTGGTACTGGGATTTAAACCCAGGCATTTTGGGTCTAGAAATTGTGCTTATTACTTCTTTTTTTTTTTTTAAGATTTTATTTACTTATTCATGAGAGATACAGAGACCAGACAGAGGGAGAAGCAGGCTCCCTGCAGGGAGCCCAACACAGGACTCGATCCCAGAACCCCCGGGGATCACCACCTCAGCCAAAGGCAGGCACTCAACCATTGAGCCACCCATGGTACTTCTTCTTGATGAAGTTGTCTTATCATTGTCCTTATTATATAATGCTCTATAGCTCTTTGTTTAAATGCTTACTGTGTACACTAAACTTAATGGTGGACATAGCATGTTTAATCATTTTCCATTGATGGTGGCCAACACTGACCTGAACAACAACTGGGTAGTCAGCAAACATTTATTGAATAAATATTAAATAACTGAATATTACTTCCTGTGCCTTAGCATTGGGAAAAGATGAGGGTGAGAGGAAGGGAAGTACAATGTTGGTCATTGAAGGCACTAGGGACTCAAGTCCTCTGGTGGTTACAATGGAAATTACCACCTTAAACTGGGTATTTCCTTTGAGCTGGGTTTTGCAAACTGGGTTACATATGAGCAACGGTGGCAGCTGTACACGCCATTTGTGGCCCGGGAGGCTTTTCTCTTCTTCCTTGAAAACAGTACCCACCACCCATCACCTCTGGATACTCCTGTCTCATTCCCTCAGGTTTTAGTGGGACCGTTATTACAATTCCCCACCCATCCCTATCCAAGGAAAATTCTTGACTCAAGCCTAGCCATTCAGGCCGCTCCCTGGCTTTTGGCACTATGGTGCTAGAAGAATGGAATTTTGGAAATATTTGACGGTATCTTGCCTGGTTGTGTAGAGGAAGCCAGGCTGAAATGTGAGAAGTTGAAGCCAATGTACAAAGAGAAGCAGACAAGCAGAGATGAGATGAGAGATGGAGAGACAAAGAGACAAAGTAACAACATTTTTTGAGACCATACCTGGAGATAAATCTACCCTGAGATGTCCCAATTTCTGGGCTTCTGTAGGGAGCTATTTGCCAAAGCTAGTTTAAGTTGGTTTTGTCACATGTAACTAAGATAATTCTTTCTTTTCTTTTAAAAGATTTTATTTATTTATTTTAGAGAGCACGCTCATACAGGACTCGGGGGGAGGAGCAAAAGGAGACGGAGAAGCAGGCTTTCTGCTGAGCAGGGAGCTTGACACAGGGCTCAATCTCGGGACTCTGAGATCATGACCTAGTGAAGGCAGATGCCTAACGAACTGAGCCATGCTGGCACCCTATTCTCTCTTTTTTTTTTTTTTTTTTTAAGATTTTATTTATTTATTCATGAGAGAGACAGAGAGCAAGAGGCAGAGACACAGGCAGAGGGAGAAGCAGGCTCCATGCAGGGAGCCCGATGTGGGACTTGATCCTGGGTCTCCAGGATTATGCCCTGGGCCGAAGGCAGGTGCCAAACTGCTGAGCCACCCAAGGCTCCCCTTCTTCTTCTTCTTCTTTTTTTTTTTTTTTAAAGATTTTATCATTTTTAAATAATCTCTACAGCCAATGTGGGGATCGAACTCACAACCCTGAGATCAAGAGTTGCACACTCCACCAACTAAGTCAGCCAGGTGCCGCAGATTCTTTAAGGCTCTTAAACATATGAAAAAAATGCTCAACTTTATTCATAAGAGAAATTAAAATTATAATACAGTGGCACTTTTGGATTGAAAAGATGAAGAAACACTCTTAAATACAATCACAATAGAGGGAAATTTTGCAATATTTTTCAAAATGATAGATGCAAAGCTCTTTAACCTAGTAATTCCAGTTTTAGAAATCCATCCTACAAATATATATATATGCCAATTAACTGTGTGCTTCAGCATCATTGTCATAGCAAAAGACAAGAAATAATTTAAGTGTTCATCAATAAAGGACTGGTTAATATATTAAGGTACATCTATACAACAAAATACTGTGCCATATTGGGAAATAGAATCAGGAAACATATGCTTATATTTGCATATGTGTGGTTTTTCCCTGAAAGGATATGCAAGAAACTGACAAGGGGATGTGTGTCTGGGAACATACTTTTGTCTTTTCCTAATCTTGCATCATGTGTACTTATTACTTATTAAAACATAAGCAAAATACATTTTATGTTTAAAATACCTTAAGAGGGATCCCTGGGTGGCACCGCGGTTTGGCGCATGCCTTTGGCCCAGGGCGTGACCCTGGAGACCCAGGATCGAATCCCACATCAGGCTCGCGGTGCATCGAGCCTGCTTCTCCCTCTGCCTGTGTCTCTGCCTCTCTCTCTCTCTCTCTGTGACTATCATAAATTAAAAAAATAAATAAATAAATAAAATAAAATAAAATACCTTAAGAAAAATTGAAAAATATAAATGTTATGTATAAAGTAGATTGCAAATATTTTAAGATATCATCTAGAAAGTTCCAGGGCATTTCAAGCTCAGGTAGGCACTTGGGATTTTCACCTGAGACCTACGGCAATGAGGGTAAAAAAATGAACTCTCTCAATTGCTTGGGACACTCAGGAAAAGTGTGAAAAGCACTGCTTTCTAGATAATAAGGCCCATATGCAAGACTCAGGGGAGATACCATTTGGAACTCGGAAGTAAAGTTACTTTCTGAGTTCTAGAAAACAGACAATTCTAAGTTTTTAAAGCAGAAGGAATTTAATTCAAATGAGTGGTTTATATAGGTTTTGGCAGAGATTAAAAGTGAAACAGAGAAAAGTGAAACAGTCCAGAGACAAGCAATAGGAAGAAACTACTGCCGCCCTCACACTGGAGGAACAGAAGGAAGACATTTTGTTACCAGAGTTGGGGCTGAGGATCTGCTGCTAGAAATCCGAGCCAGGTAGGTGGGAGGAGACAGCTTGAGTTTGGGGTGGGGTGGAGGTGGGGATACTCTACCTTCTTCCTCCATCTCTCCAATTTCCAGGAGTGCCCCTCTTCGGATGTTGCCCAGTAACAGCCTGGAAGCAAAACAGCACAAGAGTGCAAGACACACAGCCTTCATGGCATCACTGCCATACTGAAAAGAGCAAGGGAAAGGTGAAGAATGGATCTGAGGGTAAAGCAGGCCCAAGATCAGCACAGAAGGAAATCGGACAGGGGGTGGGGTGGTGGGTAAAAACATGGTTGACAAATCTATCTCCTTTGAAAAGAATCAACTCAGGGTGCCTACACAAAGGTGGGTTTCTAGAACTGCAACATTAAGGCCCAGATAATTTCCCCAAAATGTTCTTTAGAGCTGGTTCTCCAAACTAGGATCTAACCCTGAGCTATATGCTATGTCTAATTGTTCTGTCTCTCAAAAACACGTAAATCCAGAATGACATCTTTTCTTGATTTGGTGAAGGAAAGAGGCCATTTGTCCTATAGAATATCCCAACTTCTGAATCCGTTTGCTGCCTTTTGCTTTACTTTAGCTTGATCCTCTTGCCTAGCCTATAAACTTGAGTAGATCCAATTGAAACATTTTTTGGTAAGAATAGGTCATACTTGATGATGCCTATTGAATGTTGACATCCTAGCAGGAGACACATAATATGATTGTTCTACCATTAATAATGCTAGGATTTACTATTGTTAGAGTGATGAAAGCCTGATAATTTCATTGGGCAGTTAACTTTTAAGACGGGGCTAGTAGTTCTTGTGGTACACTTTCCCTTGTTAAAACTAGTTTCCTCATCTGAAATGTGAATAATAGAATTGGGCTTTTTATAAGTATTTTTTAAAATATTTTATTTTTAAGTAATCTCTACACCTAACCAGGGGCTCAAACTCACAACCTGGAGATCAAGAGTGGCATGCTCTATTGACTGCACCAGCCAAGCACCCTGAAATGTGAATAGGGTTTTTGAATAGATCAAATAAATTAATGCATTCAAAGCACCTAGGACATAGTAAACATTCAAATAAAGCAGCAATTATTATTTTGATTGCAACGCCACCATCGGAGAATATGGAGAAGAATCAAAAGCTCTAACTCACCATTCTAAACAATTACTTGGACGCCTGGGTGGCTCAGCGGTTAAGAGCCTGCCTTCAGCCCAAGGCCTGATCCTGGAGACCTGGGATCGAGTCCCACGTCGGGCTCCCTGCACGGAGCCTGCTTCTCCCTCTGCCTGTGTCTCTGCCTCTCACGAATAAATAAATAAAAACCTTAAGAAAAAAAAAATTACTTCCCTTTTCTGAGACCGGTCGGGTCATTCTGGAGTCTGGCAGGCCACGCTGGGAGCTTGGCCTTGCTGTTGCGCGGGTTAGGTCTGTGGACAAGATACGTAACTGCCATATGCGGAGGACTTAGCATGTACAGACGTTGCACCAAACACTTTACAAGCATTTTCACATTTAATTCTTAAGCTCCACAAGTGAGAATTATCACCCATACTCTTCAGATGCGACTGAGTCTCAGAAAGATCAAATAACTTGCTCAGGTGGCACCGCCAGGAAGCCGAGATAGGACTACCATCTCCTCGGGTCCACGAGACCCAAGAAGAAGACGCATCGTAAAAACTTTTGCATCGGGCTTATTGCTCTAAGAGACCTATGACTTCCCTGCTGTCACCTTCTCAGCAGGCTTTCTGGGTCTTACAAGTTGAACTCCTCTCTTCCTAGCGTCACTCCCTTCCCCCAACGCCCCTGCACAGGACTCCCCCTAACCGACATTCATTCGTCTTCCCCAACTCCATGAGGGCAGGGAGTTCTGTCTGTTTTGGTCACTGCTGTCTTCTTAGCATTTACAGCAGTGCCTGGCACACAGCGGACGACGCTTAAGAAGTTGTAGACAGGGATCCCTGGGTGGCGCAGCGGTTTGGCGCCTGCCTTTGGCCCAGGGCGCGATCCTGGAGACCCGGGATCGAGTCCCGCGTCGGGCTCCCGGTGCATGGAGCCTGCTTCTCCCTCTGCCTATGTCTCTGCCTCTCTCTCTCTCTCTCTCTCTCTCTCTCTCTCTCTGTGACTATCATAAATAAATTAAAAAAAAAAAAAAGAAGTTGTAGACAAACGAAAAACGCTTTCGGAAACGTCAGGGAGCCAGAGTGCAGCGGCGCGGATTGAACCTCGCAGGGACCCTTCATACACCCCCTTCCGCCTTCCTGTAGGCGGGGGGAGAAGGAGGAAAGCCCCGCCTAAGGCCGGCGCGCCGCAGCAGGCCCCGCGGACTGGAGGACTAGCGGGAGTTTCTGGAGTCGCGTTTGACGCGTCAGCTCCGCGGCGTCGGCGCCTGCTGTGTGCGTCATTTCCGGGCGGCGCGGGACGGAGTGGCCAACGGCCTGCAGAGCAACATGCCTAAGTGAGTCGGGGGCCCGAATCTGCGGGTGTTGGCGCTCACGGGCAATCACTGTGGCCCAGTGGGGGAGTGGAGAGCGGGTTCTAGCTCTTGAGGTTTCCCGGAGAGCGGCAGGCTTGGGCGAGGGAGCCCCGGAATTCTAGACGCTGCCGTCTTTCGGAATGTGGAGGTCGACTCCGCGCAAGGCAACCCCCCTCCCTCCCCTCCCCCCCCCCCCCCCCCATCCAGCTTGTGTCAGGTCGCTTTGTAGGAAGTCTTGGAATCGCGGGTAGATCTTTTCATAGTTTACGTTCATTGAACAGCACGTCGGTGGGTGGGCTCTGTTAACTGGCTGTCGTCTTCTCTTTTTCTCTGCTTTCTATCTCTTCCCAGGTTTTATTGTGACTACTGCGACACATACCTCACCCATGACTCTGTAAGTAGCGTCTCTTTTCATTTTCAAAGCACCTGTGTGTGACAAATTAGATGTATTTATTTATTTTTTAGGTGTAAATTTGTGCTTTCCATCCTGTGGGAGTTTAAGTGCGTCTGCTTGGAGAAAATCTGGATTTCTTTTTCCCCATCCTTCCTGTAACTGTTTTCGTAATTTGTAGTTATGAGTCTTCCAGCGGTTGGTGTTTTCAGTTGAGACCCAAAATAAAGGTGAAAATTGAAGGTGAAAAAAGTTTATGACAAGTGAAAATTCCAGGGAGATCTAAAGTTCAAATATTTGATTGTGACAAGGCACTCACACATTTGATTGACTAAACTGGAAAGAAATGCCTAGATTTGAAACCTGAGTACTGTCCTTTCATTTGATTAAAAGCTGCCCCCCAAAATTAAGATCGAATATTTACTGTGTGTCAGGCAGTGTTCCAGATGCATAACATATATCATTTTGTTTAATGCTTATGATAAGTTAGTATTATCTTCATTTTACAGAGGAGGAAACTGAGGCAGAGTATGGATACATGACTGGGTGTGTTGCTAAACCAGGAAGTTGTACAGAGCTAAAAGGTTAGCCTAAGCAGTCTAAGTCCAGGGCTTCTGTGCCAGCAGTTCCCAAACTTCTTTGGTCCCTTCCACTCTTAAAAATTACTGGGTTATTAAAAAACAAACAAACAAAAAAAGTTACATGAGTTATATTGGTTTAGCTATTAATATTTGTTGTATTTGAAGTTAAAACTTAAGATACTTATTGATTCATTTGAAAGTAGTATTAACAGACGCTTTAATTGTAATACAAATAACATTTTAAAAGTGAAAAATAGCAATTTTCAAAAAAAGTTAGTGTGAAGAATGGCATTGCTTTAATCTTTTTGCAAGCCTCTGTAATGTCTGACTTGATGGAAGACAGCTGGGTTTTTCTGCATTAAATTTGTTGCACTATATTTTGGTTGAATTGTATGAAGACTTCAACCGCACAAGCATAAGGAGTACTTTACTAGCCTTTTTAGATAATTGTGGATATTCTTTAATACTTTATATTACTATATCCAAACTAGTTTCAGTGTGGGCTCTTGAAACCATATCAAATTTTTCATACTGTTACATCAGAATTCACTGATCTGGGGATGCGTGGGTGCCTGAGTCAGTTAAGTGTTTGACTCTTTTGGCTCAGGTCATGATCTTAGGGTTGTGAGAGATGAAGCCCTGTGTCCAGCTCTATGCTGAGCATCAAGCGTGCTTAAGATTCTCTCTCCCTCCCCCCCCCCCCCACCAAATTTCACTGATCTGTCTTGTACTTTGAATATTTTACCAGACATGATTTTGTAACATGCTTTGGTCAATTGGAAAATGAATATTGGAATATTGGTTCACTCAATTTTACAGGTCTTCCAAATGTTGACACATTTGATTATGTAATATAAATATTCACATTAATGTCACAATCTAATAAAAAAAATACTTCCTAAGTATTAGGAAGCTGACAAGCTCATGGTAGTAAATAAGGTTTTCTAAAATTCTGAGTTTTGGGGATCCCTGGGTGGCTCAGCGGTTTAGCGCCTACCTTTGGCCCAGGGAACGATCCTGGAGTCCCGGGATCGAGTCCCGCGTCGGGCTCCCGGCATGGAGCCTGCTTCTCCTTCCTCCTGTGTCTCTGCCTCTCTCTCTGTCTATCATGAATAAATAAATAAATCTTTAAAATAAAATAAAATAAAATTCTGACTTTTGTTTGAAAGCTCAAATTTTTTTTTTTTTTAATATTTTTTTTCAACTTTTTTTATTTATTTATGATAGTCACAGAGAGAGAGAGAGAGAGAGGCAGAGACACAGGCCGAGGGAGAAGCAGGCTCCATGCACCGGGAGCCCGATGTGGGATTCGATCCCGGGTCTCCAGGATCGCGCCCTGGGCCAAAGGCAGGCGCCAAACCGCTGCGCCACCCAGGGATCCCGAAAGCTCAAATTTTATTGTTGGCAGTAAATAGTACCAATTGCTTCCTTAAAGTGACAGGCTCACTTGATTTATTTCTAAGAAGTCTAAATTTCCAGTTTGTGTCTCAGCTCTGTCAGATAAAAATGTTCCATTGAAGAGGCAGCTGGTAGAGCTTACAACTTGAACCATTTACATTCCTGCTTTTCTTTGGAATGGCTCCATATTTTGGCATGTGGCTGAAGTACTTTGTATATCTCATTTTCACCCAGAATATTCAAAAGACATGAACACAAGAGTATATATAACAGTTATATATTAGTAGGTATGATAGAATTAATAACTTTGCTGCTTCAGCAAGGACAGTCTCCATGAAACTGGATATTTTCCCCCTGTGAGTGCATAGTGTTGAAAAAATACAATAATCCCTAATGAATTGGGTTGCCATTGCCTCAGGTCATTCTAAAGTGTCAGAAGTTTGGCATCATCTGGAATTGTCAATACAGTGAAAAAGAAATGTCTTTGTATTATGAAACTACTTTGACCTTGCACATCTTCCCAAAAGGTGGGTCTGAGACACCCTTAGATGCTCGTGAGCTGCACCTTGAAGACTACAGCTCTATACTTTGCTGCCTCTGCAGAAACCTAATTAAACCAGAACTTTTGATCATCTTGTCCTCTTGAAATGTAGCTTCAAGGACCCTAGCCCATGATTTCTGTGTTGTTACTTCATTTGGAATTCTAACACTTGGTCAGATGTAGTTCAGCATTCATTTGTGGAATATTGAAATAAGATGGTCCCTCTTGAAGGAATAATAGTTTTGAATATTACTTATAGTTTGTCCTGGATGGGACTCCTCCAATAAGTTGGTATTATGGTAGCTTGCCTTTAGAATCCCAGTCTTGGGACACCTGGGTGGCTCAGTGGTTGAGTGTCTGCCTTTGGCTCAGTGTGTGATCCTGGAGTTCCGGAATTGAGTCACACATTGGGCTCCCTGCATAGAGCCTGCTTCTCCCTCTGCCTGTGTCTCTGCCTCCCTCTCTGTCTCTCATGAAATAAACAAATAAAAATCTTAAAAAAAAAAAAGAACCCCAGTCTTTTTGTTTGGTCAAACCCCTCATCATCATTTTCTGATATAGCGAGTAGGCTAATTATAGCTTATCTGCTAATGCCAGCATTTAGAGAATTGAAGAATTGAAGAATATTTCTTTAAAATGCATGTCTCTTTGTGAGAAATGCCAGGTGCCTTTGTGATATTGTTGTCCTAACATGATAGTTTGTGAATGTAGTAAAATTCCATAGTGATTGAACCGGTTCTCTGTGGTGGACTTTGATATGCAGTAAACAATCAGTGCTGCAACTTCTGAGTTTTTGCTGACTTTTAGGCATGATTTTGTTATTAGGCTTAAGGCCTCATTGTTGTATTACATAATAAGTCATTGAGGAGTCAGGGAACAATATTTTGAAATGTAGACCATGAAAAGACAGTCTCTGTTCATGTGATATTGGTCATACCTGGTTCTAGTGAAGCAATCCTATGAAGAGAGGATCTATCAGTAGGAGGTAGTTAGGCAGTCCTGAGGAGCATCTGAGTAAGATCTGGGCTCCAGGCCTTCGTTTGCTACTTACCAGCTAGTTGGGTTTTTTTGTTTGTTTGTTTTGTTTTTTTAAGATTTTATTTATTCATGAGAGACGCAGAGGGAGAGACAGACTCCTGTTGGGGAGCCTGATGTGGGACTCAATTCCAGGACCCTGGGGTCACGACCTGAGCTAAAGACAGACGTTCAACCACTGAGCCACCCGGGTACCCCTGCCAGCTATGTGTTTTATCAGACAAGTCTTTAAGCACAAATTGAAGATAGTAAGCTTGTGATTTTTTTTTTTTAAGATTTTATTTATTTATTCATGAGAGACACACAGAGAGAGAGAGAGAGAGAGGCAGAGACACAGGCAGAGGGAGAAGCAGGCTCTATGCAGGGACCCTGACGTGGGACTCGATCCCAGGACTCCAGGATCATGCCCCGGGCCAAAGGCAGGCGTTTGCCACCGCTGCGCCACCCAGGGATCCCAAGCTTGTGATTTTTTAATCAATTTCATTGAATTATATTTTGATTAAATGCATACATTCTAAGCATACAGTCTGATGATTTGGCAAATAATTACAGTTCAGTGTATACATTGAAATACAGGACATTTCCATCATCCCAGAAAGTTCCTTTGTGTCTTTTTATAGTCAGTCCCCTACACCCTTGGCCCCAGTTGATCTGGGTTTTATTATGAAAGATTAGTGTTACTGGTTTTAAAACTTTATATGAATGGAATCTTAGAGTATTTAGTCTGTGTACCTCATTTTGTTTGCTAAGCATGCTTTATTTTTTTAAAGGTTATTTATTAGCAAGCAGTCGAGCACTAGTGGAGGAAGGGGCAGAGGGACAAGCAAACTCCCTGTTGAGTGAGATGCCCCATGTGGGGCTCAATCCTAGGACCCTGAGATCATGACCTGAGCCAAAGTCAAACACTTAACTGACTGAGCCACCCAGGCCCCTCTGAGCATAGTTTTGAGATTTGTCCATAATTGTGTGATTCAGTGATTGGTTCTTTCTGATTAACATTCCATTGTACCATGCACATGTGATTATTATGACAATTGAGACACTGCTTGTAAAGTAAATAGCATGGTGTTTAGCATGTAGTAAGTGTTAAATAAATGTTAACTTGTTAACAATGGTTAAATGTGTGGAGTTTATCTTAATGTCAATTCTACCTGAGTAAAACTGTTAAAGAACAAAAGGATTAGTGGGCTAGAGACACAAGTCTGTATGTGACTCACATAGTCTGTATTCTAGACCCATAGTCATTTAAAAGACGATATTCTCATAAACAGTATAATTTAAATATATATAAACTATATTATTTTGCTATAGGATAATCTTAGAGCATCAAAAGGCATATTCTAGATCAGAAGTTTGCAGACTTTTCCTTAAAGTGTCAGATTGTAATTATTTTAGGTTTGTGGACCATATCATCTTTGTTTTGATGACTTGTAGAGGAAAGAAATAGATAGTACCTTAATAAATGAATGTGGCTGTGTTCTATTATGTTGTTTTACAAAATCAGGTGGCTGGCCCGTAGGCCATAGTTTGCTGATCTCTGGTTTAGATGACATAGTAGTTAAATGACCACAGTGCATTGTTGGATAATGTTTGTGAGTGATGCTTTAGCACCCAGCTAAAGCTGCTAAAGGTACCCAGGCCACCTATATAAAGGAAAGGGTTTATAAAATTTCTAGTTTGGAAAACTTGTTTCTTTGACTGATAATGACCTTTTTGTTTTACAGCCATCTGTGAGAAAGACACACTGCAGTGGTAGGAAACACAAAGAGAATGTGAAAGACTACTATCAGAAATGGATGGAAGAGCAGGCTCAGAGCCTGATCGACAAAACAAGTACATTTCAGTGTCTTGTTCTGATGCTCTTGATGTGGTAAAATGGTTCCATTCTTTCTCAAATCCCCGTCTCTCTGTTGTTTTTCACAGAAGCAACTCATTCTGAGTGATAAATAGCGTTCTGATGTGTTGAACAAAAGGATTAGAAGGTTGTCGGTTTCTCAGGGAATATAGGAACACATTAATATTATTGAGATTAGAGCAAAATGTATTGCTTAGATTAGGAATGGTGGCAGAGGAGAATGAGTTACCTAATATTTCTTTATTCACATGGACTAGATTTTGTAGCAAATTTGTATGAAACCTCCTTTGTAGTGATCGTTGTTTTTAGAACTATTTTCTTTTTATAGTAGGAAAAGGTGGAGGTGGGTTTATCGTTACCTTCAAAGAGTCTGAGAGACTTTGAGTTTCTTATTCTTATAGTTCTGACAAAGATAACCAGTCAAGAAGGAAGTAATGGATGTGACATAATGATCTGAGTATGTTTTGACCTCTGTCGGACATTCCATACTCTTTTTCTTTTGTTTTATGTAGGCTCCGTGCCAGCATGGAGTCCAACACTTGTTTGAACTAACTACCGTAAGATTAAGACTTGAGCTGAGATCAAGAGTTAGATGTTTAACCATCTGAGCCACCCAGGAGCTCCTCTTTTTGTTTATTTAGGGAAATTTTTGTTTAGGCTAGTTGAGTTCAAGACACTGACAGAAGATGTTGCATTTCTATCTTAGATCATTCTGGTGTGTTTGACACATGGCCTTTCTTAGTTATTCAGAGCTGGCAGGCAAATGTGGGCTTTGATGGTGTTGCGATTTTAAGGAAAAAAAAAAAAAGCTTATGGAAAATCTCAAAGTAGAAAGGTTAATGAATGAGACTCCCATGGCTGACCCCCACCCCTGATTTCCATCACCTAGTTGTAACAGTCTTGTTTTGTTTAAACATAGGTTCTTGGGATCCCTGGGTGGCTCAGCGGTTTGGTGCCTGCCTTCCACCCTGGGCATGATCCTGGAGTCCCGGGATCGAGTCCAACGTCAGGCTCCTTGCATGGGGCCTGCTTCTCTCTCTGCCTGTGTCTCTGCCTCTCTCTGTGTCTCTCATGAATACATGAATAAAATCTTTAAAAAAAATAAAAAATAAAGAAATAAATGTAGGTTCTCAAACTTAGCACTGCTGACATTTGGGGCTAGATAATTCTTTGTTGTGGGGCTGTCCTGAGCATTTTAGGGTGTTTAGCAGTAGCCCTGGCATCTGCCCACTCGTTCCCAGTAGCAGTTCCCAGTTGTGACAACTAAAAATGTCACCAAGCATTCCCCGGTGTCCCCAGGGGGTCAAAGTGCCCATAGTTGAGAATACTTTTATCTTCTCCCTTTCTCCATCCTGGATTATTAAGGAGTAAACTCAGATATTGTCCCATTTCATTAGAAAAAAATACATTATAATGTAATCTTTTTTTTTTCTATTTGAAAATATGTTAGAAATTTCTTGGTATTAAAGGTTAGAATTATATTCATTTACTTATTTTCTGTATGAAGCAAAAGAATTTAGGATGAGTAAATGTTTTTGATGGATTATGGAAGAGAGAAGGCAAGCCATCAGGGACACCATGTGCTGCTGTCCATGATTATGTTGGCTTTGAGTCTGCTGTCTACTCCTCAATCTTTACAAGTTGTTCTTCTGCTTAGGGTGTGGGAAGTGACATTTTGATTGGAAAAGCCTTTGTTGAGCTATGATCCCCTATAGAGCACAGGCTCTATTCAGAGGCATATGAATGGCTAGCTTTATGTAAATCTCTACTGTAGGTCATTTTTTGGGATCTGACCTTTAGGAGTTGGCAGTGATTTGCTTGAGTAATTTGACCTACGTTGTACTGGTCGGGTAGAAAGGGACTGGACTGCAGATTGCACTGAATTGGAAAGGGCTTATATTTAGGAATAGCTTTCTGAGTGTATATTTTACTTTTTCTTTTTCCTTTTCTTTTCTTTTCTTTTCTCTTTTCTTTTCTTTTCTTTTCTTTTCTTTTTGAAGATTTTATTTATTTATTCATGAGAGACACGGAGAGAAGGCAGAGACAGAGAGAGGGAGAAGCAGGTGCCTCCAAAACTCCATCTTGGAACTCTGGGATCACGCCCCAGGCCACAGACAGACGCTCAACCGCTGAGCCACCCAGGAGTCCCTATATTTTACTTTCATTTAGAATTTTTATTTATTGGGGCACCTGAGTAGCTTAGCGGTTGGGCTCCTGCCTTTGGCTTGGGATGTGATCCTGGGGTCCTGGGATTGAGTCCCACATCGGGCTCCCCACAGCGAGCAGGCTTCTTCCTCTGCCTATGTCTCTGCCTCTCTCTCTGTGTTTCTCATGAATAAATAAAAAATTTTTATTTATTTTTTTATTTTATTTTATTTTATTTTTTTAATTTTTATTTATTTATGATAGTCACACACACAGAGAGAGAGAGAGGCAGAGACACAGGCAGAGGGAGAAGCAGGCTCCATGCACTGGGAGCCCAACGTGGGACTCGATCCCGGGTCTCCAGGATCGCGCCCTGGGCCAAAGGCAGGCGCCAAACCGCTGCGCGACCCAGGGATCCCCTTATTTTATTTTTTTAAAGATTTATTTATACGTGAGAGACAGAGAGAGAGAGAGAGAGAAGGGAGGCAGAGGGAGAAGCAGGCTCCATGCAGGGAGCCTGATGTGGGACTCCAGGATTACACCCTGGGCTGAAGGCACGCGCTAAACCACTGAGCTACCCAGGGATACCCTAAATAAAATTTTTAAAAATTTATTTCTTAATTTTAGTTTCAGTATAGTTAACTGAGTATATATTTTAGTATTTATGCGTGACTTCTTTGTAAAGCTATATATAAAATATCTTCAGTTTCTTTTGTTTTCATTTGTGCCTCATATTGTCTGTATTAGATATTTTTTCAGATCAGAATCTCCTTCTGGGCAGGCTCTTGCTTTAAAATTTTTGTTTCTTTTTTATGTCTCTTAGCTCAGTATATTAATTTCAAACCTAAACCAACATATGAAGTTTTACAAAGCCTGGCCTTTGGGCAGATACACACTCTTTTTCAAATAAAACTGTGAATGGTTCACGCTGTTTGTAAACCACATCTACTGATTAAAGATGACTGCGTCTCTTTGCTAGACGCTGGTAGATTGGAGGTCTTCATTCCATTCTCCTGTTGATAATTCAGCCATAGAAATGCTGACTAAATAAAAATAGGTTAAAAAACCCAAATCAATAAACCAATCAATTGTAATTTTTGCTGGTGAATTTCTATGATTGATTTAAGAACTATAGAGGCCATGAAATAATAATCTTAAATGAATACTCTGTAGGTAAAGTGAAATAATTGAGACCATTAAGGATTTTTTGATTTTTAAAAGATTTTATTTATTTATTCATGAGAGACAGAGAGAGAGAGGGAGGCAGAGACACAGGCAGAGGGAGAAGCAGGCTCCATGCAGGGAGCCCGATGTGGGACTCGATCCCAGGTCTCCAGGATCCTGCCCTGGGCTGAAGGCGGTACTAAACCGCTGAGCCACCAGGGCTGCCCAAGAGACCGTTAAAGATTTAAAAGAAAAGTGTTATTTTATCAATTGGGTTGTTGAGTTCTTATTTACCGTGTGGTGTTTTTTATCTCACTCTCTCCAAAGCCGCTGCATTTCAACAAGGAAAGATACCTCCTACTCCATTCTCTGCTCCTCCTCCTGCAGGGGCAATGATCCCACCTCCCCCCAGTCTCCGTAAGTTTACAGTTTTTATCTTAACAGCCATAACTTAAGGGGGGGAGATTATCCTTTGATTTTGTTAGATTATCTTACAGTTGACTTTTGAATGCTTATTGAATGAATATATAGGTAGTGAAAAAAACAACTTCAGTGGTATCATTTCTGAAATATCATCAGAGTTGCCTTCTGATCAGGTTATTACTAGGATATTGTATTTGTGACATCCCATGTGGATCTGAGAAATTCAGTGGAAAGGTCAGACTGTCTCTGTGATTAGACGACCTAAAATATGAAAAGGTATAGATGAGTACATTAAATTATTTACTGCTGTGAACCCCACACTGGAGGATTAAAACTCTTCAGTCTTTATTTTCTAACCCACCTGGCACCAATATATATTCCTTTGGAAAGACAAGAATTGGACAAGAATTGGACAGTTGAAAGTGGAGTGGAGAGTGGCCTCTCCTCTCTGTGAAGGTTTTTGTTTCTGAATGACAGAAGAGTGAGTAACTAGGCTATAAGTTTCATTGATCTCCTGGGAGGGCTTAGACTGTAATTGAATTCAAAAACCTAAACTTGGTCCTGTAAGTAACCATGGATATGAACATTGGAGTAGTCTGTTTATAGTAGCTGCACACTAATGTAACTAGACCACTAATGTACTTACACCATCCTGGGAACAGGTTAGGCCTTGCTTGAGTCACAACAGCTCTCAGGTCACCTCTCTGTCCTACTCTGTATTTTGGCTAGCTGGCACCCAACTCCATTATTTTTAGTAGTGAAATAATCTATACTATTAATGTACCATAATTAGCCTCACCATTTTCATATTGTTGGACACTTAAGTTCCAAATTGTTGTAAATAATTTCGTCAAGAATATCTCTACATATGTTTTTCATAATTTAAGTATTTTCATAATTTAAGGATTTTTCTTTTAAGGGTTTTATTTATTTATTCATGAGAGACACTGAGAAAGAGAGAGGCAGAGACACAGGCAGAGGAAGAAGCAGACTCCATGCAGGGAGCCTGATGAGGGACTCAATCCTGGGATTCCAGGATCACACCCTGGGGTGAAGTTGGCACTAAACCGCTGAGCCACCCAGGGATCCCCATTTTCATATTTCTAAAGAATATTTTAAATATTTTGATATTTTGAAAAACAGATCTGAAATTAGGTACTTCTGGTTTTAGTTTGACAGGAACTCTATAGAAGGCATAATTCTTAATAATTATGCTTAGAATATTAATAATAATTCTCATAATTCTTTTTAAAAAGGAATTTAAAAAATTAAATTTTCGGGATTTTTTTTTTTAACCTAGAGAACCTGACTTCATTTTATACTTCTGTCTAGACAGTCTTATTCTTGTTTTTTAGACATAAAGTGATTAAAGTTTTGTGGCATATTGATTTTTGTGGCTTTACTGTTATAAAAGAAACCATAAGAAGTCTATTGTTCCAGAACTTGGACAGGACCATGAAGCCCAACTAGTTTCATAGAAGAGAAAAAAAAAATTAATATGTAAGCCTATCTTAACCTCCACCCTCGTTCGATATTCCAGCGGGTCCTCCTCGCCCTGGTATGATGCCAGCCCCCCATATGGGGGGCCCTCCCATGATGCCAATGATGGGCCCTCCTCCTCCTGGGATGATGCCAGTGGGACCTGGTGAGTTTGAATCTCTTTCCTTTTAGGATGCTCCATTGTGTTTCAGTTCTCCATTTAAATGTAATTCTTAATTCATTGTAAATAATAGGTTTAGTATTATTGCAACAAATTATATTTGGTGAATATGTAATGATGAAAATAAATAATTGTTTTATCAGTATAATTGAATGCTACCCAAAGACCTATGCTACTAAAACCAGGATAAAGCTGCCTTTTTTTTTCTTCTCTTCCTCCCTACTGCTTACTTGCCTCCTGACTTTTGGCCATTTACAATGGAGAAAAAAGTAAATGAGTTTGTTCCAAGGGGGGTGGGGGGGGGTGGATAAAGGGCACGGTAGGTAAATACTTGTGCTGCTACTTTTTTCAGTTTTGATCTAGAGCAGAGCTACCTTGTTGCTGATTTAATCTTGCTGGTTAAATAAGCCAAATTAGTATATGAAGAGGGCCTTAGCACTGTAGTTAGTCAGGAAGGGTGTAAAGATACCTCAAACATTTTATTTTAATATAAATAAGAATGTACATTAGTTTGCAGATTTATCTGAAAGCCGGTCAGGGCCTTTGCTTTGAAAATGAGGCTACTGATTTGAGCACCATATATTTTTTTCCTTTTTTTTTTTTCATATATTTCTTTCCTAAATCAATAATCCATATCCATAATATATTCTTTAACAACTTTTTTTCATTTTCTTTCAATGTTAAAACCCTTGTGAGGCAGTCTAGTTCTGATCTTTTATGATCCTCTTATCCATTAAATTTGTGAGCACTTTTTGGGATGATTTACTTGAGTTTTTTGAAATATCTACTTAGTTTTCATGGAAACAGTTCTTTTTTTATACTCATTTTATTGATTGCAGAATAAATTATGTAATTATAGTAAATCCAATGCCCATAAGAAACCTACAACTCAACTGGTTGGACAAGGTGCAAAAGTATTAGAGTAGCTTTCCAGCCAGAAGCATTCAGTGTGCTTATTACTGTGGGTATCATTTAGAGAGATGTTAGGAGAGTCTACATAAGAGCTCCTGCCTTACTGCCTTGTGAACCCAAAACAAGGTGACTTGGCTTCTTTTGCATTCTTATATCAGGATCACAAATTCAGATTCTTCGAGGGGTTAGGAATGTGGTCAACTGGTCAATGCATGACACACCTAAAGAAGGCTTCTAGAAACTCAGCTTCAGCCTGTGGTTGATATTTGAGAATGCAGGCTTGGTATTGCCGGTTCTCCTGAGTATTTTGTTGTTGTTTTCAGCCAGGATAAAATAATAAGATTATTTAAATTAAAATAATTAAGTAGTTGGGGGTGGGCAGGTATAAGATAGAAGGTTGGGGGGATCCCTGGGTGGCGCAGCGGTTTAGCGCCTGCCTTTGGCCCAGGGCGCGATCCTGGAGACCCGGGATCGAATCCCACATCGGGCTCCCGGTGCATGGAGCCTGCTTCTCCCTCTGCCTGTGTCTCTGCCTCTCTCTCTCTCTCTCTCTCGCTCTCTGATGACTATCATAAATAAATAAGTTAATTAAAAAAAATTAAAAAAAAAAAAAAAAGATAGAAGGTTGGCCAGGAGTGAATAATTATTAAAGCTGGATGATGGGTACATGGATGTTTTTTATACTCTTTTTTTTTCTATTCTTGTCTATGTTTGAACATTTCCATAATAAGTTGAAAAAAACAATCTAGAGTTACTGCTTACTAGTGATTAGATTTAGTAGTTGCTAATGTTGGCAATTAATTACAAGTAAATGCCCTGTGGAGACCAAAGTAAACAACTTTTCAGATGCCTTGTTTTCAATCTTTGGCCTGGATGAGTTTCCTCTAGGAAATGCAGAATATGAATTATGTTATAGTGGGTTTTTAAAGTAAGATACTTAGAAGTTTAGTAGTATTCTCTGTTCCTGTTGATCTTAAAAAATTCTGTACCTGTTTTGTCTTTGCATATACTTGTGTTTTACTTTTTATGATAAGACTGTATTTGACTTTGAATATAGTTTTCTCTTGAACCATTTATTGCAAGCCTTTAATTAAAATGGTTTAATAAGTAATTAGGGAAATTTTTATATTTAAAAGAAGACCTGAAAATTATGAGGCATAATAATAAAATGAATACCCGTGAACCCACCACTCAGCTGAGGAAGTAGAATATCTGTGAAGCTACCTATGCTCTTCCCCATCTTGTCCTCCCTTCCCTAGCTCATATATTTGGCTGGTATATTGATGGGACACCTCAAAAAATTCCTTAACAGTTTCTAAAATGCATTAGAAAACCAGATTTTTGTGTGTGTGCTAATTGTTGTAAATCACATTATTGCTTATCTTTCTTGACTTGAGCTAAGTATGGTTACTAACAGGTTCTCAGCATGGGCCTCCTGCTCACCTTTCCTACAACTCCGAACAAACGCTTAGTGGTAAGATTGTCCTCCGTGCCTGTGTACATTCATGAAATAGCTCCTGGTTTTATGGTGAATAGAACTGATTAAAAATGCTGACTGAGTAACATGTGATTTAGTTGTGAATTTCCCTGAGTGAGAAAAGGTCAATGTAGGGAACTAGTATCCCTGGTGGTTTCTGAAAAGCAGTCTATTAATAGTTTCCCCCTTTACTATCATTATATCATGATTCCCATATGGTTCTTCTGTTGACCTTTGTTTTTTGTTTGAGAATGTCTAACTAATTTACAGATGTGATGAATTTGTTGCATTTCTTCTGTCAAGTATGTCTTTCTTTCAGCATTTTGCGGGGGGGGGGCCTACTTTTTTGTCTTTAATTGAAGTCCCATCAAGCTTGCTCATAAGTCATATTTTCTGACTTTTTTTTTCCTTTTCTTTGTTTTGTCCTGCAGCTCCTGGAATGAGGCCGCCTATGGGAGGCCATATGCCAATGATGCCTGGGCCCCCAATGATGAGACCTCCTGCTCGTCCCATGATGGTGCCCACTCGGCCAGGAATGACTCGACCAGACAGATAAGGAGAGACAGGAACCTCTTTATATTCATTTTATATTACTTGTTCTACTTCACCAGGAGATCATGGTGCTGTGACTCTGGGTGTTTTCTAACAGCATGACAAGGAAGACTTGCTTCCCCTTCCTATTGAGAATAGTTTTTGCAGGGGAGTAGTGAGACAAAAAAAAAGGCAATTTTCATTTGTATTGTGAAATGTGAAAATAAAATTGTCAACTGTTTTAGTTAAAAACGTGTTCCCTTTTTTCTCTCCTCTGTATTCCTTGTGTATTATAAAAGAGATAAAGTACTTCAGTTGTGTTTCTCTAGCACATTATCTCTGCAGCATGCCCTCCACATGACATTCTTTTTCCTTAGCTATAGTGGTTCTTTTGGACAACTTGCCTTTATTTAGTAAAGTTCTCTTGTGCAAGACTTGGTAAATCTAACACTTGTAGAACTTTTTGTTGATTAAAACAACAGCACAATTGGTTACTTTTTCACATGAACAACACTTGGTGTATTAAGTGGAAAATTTAAAATCTTTTATGCCGCAGTAGGAAAAAAGACTTTCCAGTCTGTATATGTCAGCTAAAGTTGGCAAGAACTGCCTTAACCTCAGCTTCTCCTTTCTCTTAGTTCCTCTTTTTCTTGGGCTTCAATAATCAGAAAACTTTCTAATAGCAATGGTAAAATTATACAGATTTCCATGGTAAAGAAGTTGTCTTCAGAATGTCCTTTGTTAAA
Organism: Canis lupus dingo; assembly: GCF_003254725.2. NCBI lineage: Eukaryota > Metazoa > Chordata > Mammalia > Carnivora > Canidae > Canis > Canis lupus. The sequence goes on from NC_064254.1 coordinate 4,104,690, forward strand.
TTACTGGGCTATAAAAGTAGGATATCAGAGAAACACCTAGAAAGTAAGCCATTGATATTGTTTATATTCTGCTCAGTGTAAAAGCTAAGCTTTTTCACATTGCAAATGGGAGTGAAAATTACTGTACTTGGGGAGGGCAACTTAGCAATATCTGTAACAATTATAGTACCTTTGACTTAACATTTCCATGCCTAGGAATTTATCATACAAGTAGACTTGCGCATGTACAAGATGACGTGAGTATAAGACTGCATTGTAACACAAGATGGGAAGTAACATAGATGCCTACTGAAGGGGGACTGATTTATCAAGTATGATACAACCGCAAAATGGCATATACGCCAAGCAGGTTAAAACAGAATAAAGAAGCCTATATATACTGATGGGGAAGGAGCTCCAAGATACACATTGTACTGAAAATTGATTTGTTCAAAATGTATTGTTTGCTATCTTTAGAAGAAATACCCATATGTTCCTGTGGATGCATGAAGGCTCTCTAGAAGGACAGATAAGCAATTGGTAATACTGGTTGCCCGTGAAGAGTAAATGGATGGCTGGGTGGGGACAGGGATGAATGAAAAAGGCTTGTCACCTTTTATATCTTTTAGATTTTGAATCATTACTTATAAAACAAATTATCTTTGCCATCTGATGTTATTGTTACAGTGATGTTATGGCAAAGGTGCCCTAAACCAGCAGTTACAACCTGGCTGATGATTAGAATCATGGGGGATCTTTTTTAAAAGTAAGGATTGCAGATTTTGATTCAATACATCTGAGGTGAGGCTTAGGAAGTTGGCATTTTGGGAAAGCTCCCTAGGAAATTTTTAATATTAGTGGGTTTAGCAAACTCTTAGGATTTATTCTACAAGGAATGTAATACTGGATGTATATGTGTGTCTATAATTTTTCATAGATGTGCGGTAGAAATTGAAATGGCAATAGGTGGATGGCTTTTTTTCCTAGAAACTTGTAAAAGGGCTACTATAGGCAAATGAACAACCTCCTCTAGGTAAACAAGAGGCTAGAAATAGAGATTCTGACAGGTGATTTTATGCCCAGCCTCTATAAAGCTGAGTCAGCTTCCAAATCTGAGCCTTTGCTAGGACTACTTAATTGCTTTTTAATATCTCATTGTTACATCTTTTAAAGAAGGACTTACTAGAAATTGATAGTTTATATATCTGAGTTCTGTGGCTCAGATTTGTTATAAAATCTTTGTAGACTTAAGATATGGGAAACCTTGCCAACTGAGCTTACATTGACTCAGCAAGTTTCTGGCTTGATGCTCTGTCAGACTCAAGGTGCAGAGGGTGTCTTTAGTGTATACATAGAAAGCTTACAGGTACCTATTTTGCTTTTTAAAATAGCCTCAGGTATTTCCTAAAAGGAATAACCCAGGTCTTCCTAAAAGGAAGCTTTTTCCAAAGTATGTTTTTAAGGTTGACTATCCATTCCAGAAACATTTTTTTCTTTCAAGATTTCATTTTTTTTTTTTAAAGATTTTATTTATTCATGAGAGACACACACACACACCAGAGGCAGAGACACAGGCAGAGGGAGAAGCAGAGGGAGAGGCAGAAGGGGAAGCAGGCTCCATGCAGGGAGCCCAACATGGGACTCAATCCTGGGACTCCAGGATCACGCCCTGGGCTGAAGGCAGGTGCTAAACCACCGAGCGACCCAGGGATCCCCCCAAAATTTCATTTTTTAAGTAATCTCCACACCCACCGTGGACTCAAACTGACAACCATGGGATCAAGAGTCCCACACTCCACTGACTAAGCCAGCTAGGTGCCCAGAATCATTTCTTTGAAGAAAGTATTTTACATAGTTTTAGAAAAACAATACGATGACTTAAAAGTTTAACAAACTTTACAATGAATGTATGTAGGGATAAATAGTTCTAATAAGGTTCTTTTTGTCTTTTAAGTCAAACTTTATAGTTAATGAATATAAGATACTTCCTTTGTAAGAGGCTATGAAGAATACAAACAATGCTGTTGGTCTATGCCTTTAAGCATCTGGTTTTAATTGTAAAATATGAATCAACTATAATGTGGGAATTTGTATAGTGCAAACAAGAATGCCACTAGATCTCAAGCAAAGTTAGTTTAGATGTGGGCTTAACACACTTGCTTCCTTTCTGTGGGCAAATCCAAAGTCATAGGAGTGCATTTAAAGTCCAAGCTAGCATCATTTCCACTGTCTTGGCTTTAGTGGTTTGTCAGAATGCCAGTCTCCTCAATTCCCAGCTGCATAAGAAACGGGATCCTTGCATAGAACCACAGGCTAATTTGGTCATCCTATATGGAAAAAGTCCAGTGGTGATTAAGTGTTTGTCCCAATTAAATAGCTTCAGTCAGATGATATCTCTTATTTAGGCTCCTAGATATATTTAGTGAACAAAAGAAAAAAGCCTGGCTGCCTTAGTTTTTTATTATAGAAGTATCCTGAATAAATGCTAGCTAATTGGGGTAATTTTTTTGCCTCTCAATTGAAAGCCTAAGGGTTAGATTTTCTGGCACAGAATCAAATACAGTATCTAAAGTAGTTTGTCAGCTGCAGGAATAAGGTAAATCTGAATGTTGCTTACTGTCCTTACTCTTTAGGCATGAGGGATTTCAGACTTAAAGAAAAGTTGGCAAGAGCTGTACAAAGAACACTTATATACCCTTTGACCAGAATCACCGGTTTGTTGTCAGCTATTGGCATCTTAACTCCATTTGCTTATTTGCACGCATGTTTTCTCCCTCTCGCTATATATATGTATGTATGTATTTCGCCTGAACTATTTGAAAGTTGCTCATATCATACCTTTTACCATAAATGCTTAAGTCGGTATTTCCTAAGAATAAACACATTTTCTTACACAACTGTGGTTTAGTTCTCAAGTCCAGCAAATATAACCTTGACTCAGTAATTTAATCTGCCAGTCACATTTCATTTTTGTCCAGTGGTCTGACATTGTCCTTGTATTTTTTTTTCCCCCTTTTCTGTACAGGATTCTTTGCAGAATCACGTACTTTATTTTTTGGTCAGATGTCCTTTGTCTCCTTTAATCTAGAATAATTCTCAGCCTTTGTCTTTTATGACGCTGACAATCTTAACTACCTTCTGTTCAATATATTGTTCCTCATTCCTCATTTTGGGATTGCCTGATGTTTCTCCGTGATTATATTCTGGACATGTCCTCATTGTATCCCTAGGATATCACATCTGTAGGCAGGCTCACAGGATCCATCTGCCTTTCATTGGTGATGATAATTTTGATCAAAGCTTTAAAAATTTTGTTGTGTACTTTGATACATATCAATCATATCTCAATAGAGTCGTTTTAAAAAGTCATAACTAGGGATCCCTGGGTGGCGCAGCAGTTTGGTGCCTGCCTTTGGCCCAGGGCGCGATCCTGGAGACCCCGGGATCGAATCCCACGTCGGGCTCCCAGTGCATGGAGCCTGCTTCTCCCTCTACCTATATCTCTGCCCCCCCCCTCTCTTTCTGTCTCTGTGTGACTATCATAAATAAATAAAAATTAAAAAAAATAATAAAAAGTCATAACTACCACAAACTAAAAGACTACTCTCAAGAACCATTAGTCAGTAATAACCTATCTTTGCTATTCAGCACTCTAAAATCAGTTACCATGAAGAAGAACAAGTTAGCAGTTGCTAGAGGTTAGAGGTTAGTGGTGGCCAGGGATTAGGGTGTTGGGGTGAGGGGAGCAGGAAATTACTATAAAGGGGTAGCATGAGGGAGATTTTTGTAGTGATGGAGTAGTCTGTATCTTGACTGTGGTAGTGGTTATACAAGTCTACATATGATAAAATGATGGAATTATACACACACATCAATACAAGCATATCTGGTTTTATTAGCTTCACTTTATTGTGCTTTGCAGATACTGTGTTTTTTACAAATTGAAAGTTTGTGACAACTGTTGAGCAAGTCTGTTGGTGCCATTTCACATTGTGTCTCTGTGTCCATTTTGTTAATTCTCTCAACATTTAAAACTCATTATTGTAATATTTGAATTGCTACAAATCTCATAAAATTTTAACAGATGAGGAGTTGCTTCTTACTGATGAGCAAGATATTTTCTTGATATGAAATCTACTCCTGGCGTAGATGCTGTGGAGATTGTTGAAATGACAAAAAAGATTAGAATATTACATAAACTTAGTTGATAAAGTAGAGGCAGGGTTTGAGAAGACAGACTCCAATTTTAAAGACCTACTATGGGTAAAACACCATCAAAGAGCATTGCCTGCTACAGAGAAATCATTTGTGAAAGGAAGAGTTAATTGATGAGATAAATTTCATTGTTGTCTATTTTAAGAAATGGCTACAGCCTCTCCACCCTCCAGTAACAACCACCACCTTGATCAGTCAGCAGCCATCAGCGTTGAGGCAAGACTTTCCACCATCAAAAAGATTATAACTCTTTGAAAGACAAGGATGGTTAGCATTTCTTAGCAATAAGGTTTTTGTTTGTTTTTTTTAAGTAGGCTCCATGCCTAACATGGGGGACTCACAACCCTGAGATTGAGAGTCACCATGCTTTAATGCTGAGCACCCACACAAACCAGCAGTAAGGTATTTTTAAAAATAAGGTATGTATATAATTTTTTGGACATAATGCTATCACACACTTAATAGACTATATACAGTATAAACTTAACTTACATGTGCTAAGAAACCAAAAAACTTATTTGACTTGTCTTGTGATACTTCGTTTATTGTGGTGGTCTGGAACCAAACTCAACCTGCAATATCTATGAGATATGCTTGTATCCATTTCCTGAATTTTATGTTGTACTCTAGTTATATAAGGTGTAACTCTTGCAGGAAAGTGAGTGAAGAGTACATAGGACTAATCTGTATTATCTTTACAACTTCTTGTGAATCTGTAAGTCATAATAAAACATTAAAACATTTTTAGAAACATGGACTTATGCTTCCAGAAAGATAGAATTGATGATGTACTTTTCCCTATTCCTACTGCTAAGTACAGCTAAAACACTGGAATGAGTGTGTGTGTGTGTGTGTGTGTGTGTGTGTGTGTGTGTATGAAAAGCATAAGAAGACTGAAAGGTGAAAAGAAGTGAGATCTGTTAGAGAACTTGGGACCCAAGGAACAACTAAATGAGCTCTGGATTTTCTTTTTGCTTCATATATACCAGACTTGTTGCTGAAGGAGCTGGCAACCAAGAAACAGTGATGGGCCACAGACAAAAAACACCCCAAGAAGAGCCTGCTTTCTGAAGTCAAAGGACTAGAAAAGAGGTTAGCAAGACAGAAGACTTTTAGATAATAATCACTCTGCTCCAGCCAAACATCACAGGGAATATACAATATAGATACCCAGGGAATATACATACTCCCACTCATGCCATCCTCGTGGGAAGCTTATTCTTCCACCCTTCCCCAAACTCCTAGGGTGGTATCAGAAAAGGCCAAATAGGGAGCTGAGATTATCATCCCCTATTAGGCAATAACAAGCCCTCCCGAGAGTCAGAAGAGGGCTAATCAGGACTTTAAGGATTTTCAGCAATGTCCAGTGGTAATGAGGCTGCATATACCCCCATGTCAGTGGAGGCCTTGTGAGAAGCATTAATAAGGCAGTCTGCTATACCTTGCTAGGAAAGAATTAGCTGAGTCCTACTAGAGAGTCAGAACTCCCATCTTAGCAGTAATAAGGAACCCTTCCCTGGGTGTCCAAGGAGGCTAATTGTCAACCTGGACCTCTGTTTTCACCTGACCATAACAAGAGGTCCCCTCCCCCTTTTGCCAGACCAGTGTGAGAAAAAGCAAAACAGAGGGTTTAAATAAGATCCCAAGTCTTAGAACATAATATGAAAATGTTCAGGTTTCAATCTAAAATCACTCATCATACCAAGAATCAGGAAGAATCAAATTGAATTTAAAAAGGCAATCAATTGATATCAATGCCAAGATGGCATAGATGCTGGAACTATTTGACAAGGATTTTAGAGCAGCCATCATAAAAATGCTTCAATGAGCAATTATGAGTATGCTTGAAACATGAAGAAATAGAAAATCTCAGCAAAGAAATAGAAGACGTGAAGAAGAACCAAATGGAACTTTTGGAACCAAAAATTAAGTAAATTCAGTGGATGGACTCAACAGCAAACAATCAGTAACATGAAATAATCAACTTGAAGATAGAATACTAAAAATATCTGATGTGAACAACAGAGAGGAAATAGACTAAAAAAAAAAAAAAAAAAAAAAGCAAATCTTCATGGGCCTGTGGAACTATAAATAAAAGATTTAACATTCAGGGATCCCTGGGTGGCACAGCGGTTTGGCGCCTGCCTTTGGCCCAGGGCACGATCCTGGAGACCCGGGATCGAATCCCACGTCGGGCTCCCGGTGCATGGAGCCTGCTTCTCCCTCTGCCTGTGTCTCTGCCTCTCTCTCTCTCTGTGTGACTATCATAAATTAAAAAAAAAAAAAAAAAAAAAAAAAAAAAAGATTTAACATTCATGTTGTAAGAGTCCCAGGAGAAGAAATAACCAAAGAAGGTACTGGAACAAATATTTGTTGAAAATGTCCCAGATTTGCAAGAAACATAAACCTATATAAGAAGTTGAGTAAACCTCAATCAGGATAATCTTGTACTTTTCAAGATTTTATTTTTAAGTAACCTCTGCACCCAGTATGGGGCGCTAACTCACAATCCCAAGATCAAGAGTCACAGGCTTCACTGACTCAGCCAGCTGAGCAGTCTTCAATCAGGGTAACTCAAAGAAATCCACACATCAAGATATGTTGGAATCAAACTTCTGAAAACTAAAGACAAAAAAAAAAAAAGAAAATATCCAGAGAAAACGACACCTTATTCTTGAGGGAAAACATTTTTGAAGGACAGATTTCTCATCAAAAATTATGGACGCCCGAGGGAAGTGCAGCACTTCTTTCAAGTACTGAGTCCAATATCCAGTAAAAACGAGCTTCAGGAATGAAGGGGAAATAACAAATGTCCTCTGATGAAGGAAAACTAAGAGAATTTATTGCCAGCAGACCTACTTTAAAAGAATGGCTAAAATGTCTCAAAACAGGGAACAATAAATGAATGAATCTTACAACATCAGGAAGGAAGAAAGGACAGTAAGCAAAAGTATGGGTAAGTGTAATAGACCTTACTTTTTTTGAGTTTTCTAAATTATTTTGGATGGTTGAAGCAAAAGATTGTAATATTGATTAATGTAGCTCCAAATGTATGTAGAGAAAATATTTAAAGCAATTATACTTCTGGGAAGGAAAAGAGACCGAAAGAGAGGTCAAATTTCTGTACTTCACTTAAATTGGTAACTGGCAATACAGTAGGCTGTGATCAGATTATGATAGAAATAATGTAATAACTAGAGAACTAAAAGCTGTGCACCTAAAAGTTACCAAAGCTATACAAAAACATTATGGATTCAAAATTATTTCAAAACTTCTTACAAAGCTACAGTAATCAAAACACTGTTACTGGTGTAAGGATAGATACAGATGAATGGAACAGAAATGAGAATCCAGAAATGGATTATTGCTTTTATCAGCAACTAATTTTCACCAAGACATTCCAATGGGAAAGATTATTCTTTTCAACATATGATGCTAAAATAACTAGAAATCCACATGATATCTAAATGAAGTTGGTCCCATTCATCACATCATATACAAAAAAGTTAGCTCAACATGGATAAAATTCCTAAATGTCAGAGCTAAAACTGTACAACTTTTAGATGAAAACATAGATGTAAATCTTCCTGACCTTGGATTACAACTATTCCATAGGTGTAACACCACGAGCACAGCAACAACAACAAAAAAACTGGATATCATCAAAATTAAAAAATTTTGTGCTTCAGGGCTGGCTCAGTCACAAGAGCATGTGACTCTTGGTCTCAGGGCCGTGAGTTAAGCCCCATGTTGGGTGTAGAGATTACTTGAATAAATACATAAACTAAAAAAAATTTTTTTGTGTGTACTTAAAAGGACACACAGGAAAATGAAAAGACAACTCACGGAATTGGAGAGCATTTTTGCAAATAATATATCTGACAAGGAACTTGTATCTAGAATATAAAACTGCAGCTGAATGATAAAAAGACAACCCAATTTAAAAGGGACCTGAATAGACATTTCTCCAAAGATATACAAATGGCCTATAAGCTAAAAGATGCTGCGCACCATTAGCCATCAAGAAAATATACGCAAATTCTTAAGCAAACATTAACAAATATAATTCAGCAATATATGAAAGTAATATACACCAGGCCCAAATGAGATTTTAAGGATGCAGGCTGGTTCAGTATTTGAAAATCCATCAGTGTAGGAGTGTGTGGGTGGCTCAGTCAGTTAAATGTCTGCCTTCAACTCAGGTCATGATCTCAGGGTCCTAGGATTGAGTGCCCTGCTCAGCAGGAAGTCTGCTCTCCTTCTTCCTTGGCCCCTCCCCCTCCACTCTTGCATTCTTTCTCTCAAATAAATATGTATAAAATCTTAAAAAAGGGATACCTGGGTGGCTCGGCGGTTGAGCGTTTGCCTTCAGCCCAGGGCGTGATCCCGGAGTCCCAGGATGGAGTCCCACACTGGGCTCCCTGCATGGAGCCTGCTTCTCTCTGCCTATATCTCTGCCTCTCTCTCTTTCTCTGTGCCTCTCATGAATATATAAATAAAATTCTTAAAAAAAATAAAAAATAAAATCTTAAAAATCCATCACGGGACTCCGGGGTGGCTCAGCAGTTAAGCGTCTGCCTTCGGCTCAGGTGTGATCCTGGGATTCCAGGATCCAGTCCCATACCGGGCTCCCTGCATGGAGCCTGCTTCTCCCTCTGCCTGTGTCTCTGCCTCTCTCTCTCTGTGTTTCTCATGAATAAATAAATAAAATCTTAAATCCATCAATGTAATCTACCATGTTAACAAGCTGAAGAAAAGTCACATGAACATAACATTCAATGCAGAAAAAAGCATTTGAAAAAATTAAATTCTTGATAAAAACTCAAAAATAGGAATAGTGGAGAACCTCCTGAATTTGATAAAGAGCATCCACAAAAAAATGTACAATTAACATTTATACTTTATACTTAATGGTGAAAGACTGAATGAGTGCTTTTTCCCTTAAGATTGAGAACACAGAGTATATCTACTGTCACTGTAACAGCATTCCAACTGGTCTTAAGGGTTAACTTCCTTCCAGTTCATGCACCCCTTGCTTGCTGACTGAAGTCCCTTGGTCTGTAGTAGACCTAACATAATCTTGAGATTTGCAGACCACTGGCCTTGAGTGAAGGATGCAACTTTCCCAGAAGATAAAGTCTGACTAAATTTGAAAACAATTGCCACTGATGGGAGTAAATATGTTCAGGGTCATGTCAACAAAGGACTAACCTTTGGCTGGGCACTTGTTTCTTCTGCACATAGCCCTCCTCCCTTTACCCATGACTTCCCCTTTTAAAACCTCCAGTTTCCCCTCGGTGGAGAGCCTCGGTCTTTGAGATGTTAGTCCACCATCTTTCCAGGGGGCCAGCTTCCTGAATAAAGCAACCTTTCCTTTCCCACCATGACTTGTCTTCTGAGTATTGATTTTCAAGTGGTGAGCAGCCGAACCTGAGTTCAGAACCGGTTCTCAGTTTATCACCAGTTCTGCTACGCAAAGTGCCAGGAATTGTGGCCTGCTTAATAGATGAAGAAAAGGAAATAAAAAGCATTCATATCAGAAAGGAAGAAATGTTCTGTATACTGAGTGTATTAATGTCAATGTTCTGGTTGTGATATACTAAAAGTTCTCAACATGTTGCCCTTTGGGGAAACTGAGTAAAGGACACAAGGTTCTCTTTGTATTATTTCTTACAACTAAGAGTTAATATACAATCATCTCAAAATAAAGTGTTTTAAGTTTAAAAAATGTACGGATTGGGCCCAAATTCCTCTTATTTTTGTATGCTTTGCAGTCTTAGTATTGCAGGGAAAGATAAACACATTCAAACTATAGGTTAGAGTATACTCTAAGTAATTCTCCTGACTCTGTCTCTGCCTCTGTGTCTCTCATTAAATAAATTGTTTAAAAAAGCAATTTGGGGATAACTTGTAGGGAAAATTGAACTTTCCATAAGATACACATAGGAATGCACGAAGTTTGTAGATTGTTTAAAAAATTTAACATTTATATAGTTGACCATGCTTGAACTGCCTCTGGAATCAGGTAACATTGTATTATGTGCATATATTACCTAGTCACAAAAATGAATAGGTGGCCAGATTTCCGATAAGCATATCTCAGTATTTTACTCAGGTTTTTGTCATAAGATTCAAGTCCAGAAAGCTGCCACCTTTTCACCTTTTGACAGGTTTTACAGGTGTCCCCAGCATACGGATTACACTTGAAAGTGTATGAACGACATAGAATGGACGTAACTCTGGATCCAGAGGAAGAATCCTTGAGTCCTCACCCTGAGTTTCACTAAGTAGTTGTGGCCTTGGGCAGAGTTTTTCAACTATTTTTCCTAGGTTCAGTTCCTTATGTATTGAGTAAACATTTGCCTATTGGTTCGCCTGGCGGAGGCTAAGAGGGGCAGAGAGAAGATGGTGAGGTGCTCCCTCCCCAGCTCTTTCGCACAGAGCAGCAGACCGAGGTGGTTGTAAGGGCCGGGGAGGTTCTTGAGACCACTTGTCACTCCTCAGCCCGATTCCCGGAGTAGAGTTAGTCGGTGCTCAGCAAGCAATGATGAACGTGCGAAGGAAATGAATGAGAAATGGACGGGGCACTGCGCAATTGTCTAGAGAATTCCTGCAAAAAATTACAAACATGCAGCCTTTCCCGTACGCTTCAAAGCACCTGCCGGAACCTGACACACTTCAGAGGGGAAGACTTTCTGGTCTCGGTGGGTGGAGAGAGAGGCGGACCGCGCACGCAGCGCAGGGAGCCAGCCCGGAGCCGCCCCCGCCCTCCGCCCGCCCCGCCCCGCCCCGCCCCGCCCCGCCCCGCCCCGCCCCGCCCCCACCCTCCGCCCGCCCCGCCCCTCGCCGCGTGCGCGCGCCCTTGTCGCCGCGCGCGCCTCGGGCCGCTGCGAGCCGGGCGGGCTGCGCGCCATCTCCGCGTCGCTCCGGGCTGGCGGCCGCGGCGCCGCGCGGGGGTTGGGCTCGCGGCGGAGCTCCCGGCGCCGGGGCAGGGGCGGGGGGGCACCATGGCGGCGGCGGCGGCGGCGGCGGCGCCATCTGGTCCCCGCGCCGCGGCGAGGTGACGGGCCGCCCCTTCCCGACTGAGGAGGCCACGGCTGCCGGCCTGCCCTCCACGCGGCCGCGGCTCCGGCATGGCCGGGATCATTAAGAAGCAGATCCTGAAGCACCTGTCCCGGTGAGAGCGCCAGCGCCGGCCCCCCGCCGTCCCGGGCCCCGTCCTCACCCTCGCCGCCCCGCCCCCCCCCCCGTCCGCCCTCCTGCCGGCCCGAGCCGGGACTCGAGCTGGACCGCCCCCCGCCCCCCGCCCCCCGCCCCCCGCCGGCCGCCGCGCCGCTCTGCCCCTCTTCGCCCCGGCCCTGCGGTGCTGGGCGCCTCTGCCCTTGCGGGGCGGGGGTGCCGGGCTTTCCCTCCACTCCCGCAGCCTCCCGACGCCTCCCGCGCTGGGTCACCCCCTCCTCGCCGCGCGCCTCCTAGACGCCCAGACGGGCCCCGGGGAGGTGAGGTCTCCCCCGGCTGCGCGCCCCCTCGTTTCCTCTCCGCGTCGCCGGCCCCTCTGCCCGCCTCTTTGCCCGCCCCACCACCCCCTCCGCTGCTTCCTCTCCTTCCTGGTACCAGCTCCGCACCAGACTCTTCATGCTCCGGCCCCTTCTAAATAACCCATTTTCTGCTCGGATTTCCAACTCCAGCACTGGTGCTCTGCCTCCGAGGAGCTCCAGCTCCTCCACTTCTTGGTTTGGCCGACCCTGTTGCTTCACCCCTGAAGTGGATACGATCCTTACACCCAGGGCCGTTCCCTGATCTCTTTTCTCTCTCCTTTGCTTCTCTTCTCATTACACAGACTAAATGGAGAAAGGTCATGAGAGTTGGGCATAAAGTTTCAACAACCTTCCCTTTAAGATGTGGAGGATTTTTGACAGCCTGTGAAAAGAATTAACCAAGTCCACTTCTCTGCAGCCATTTATTAAGCTGTGTTATGTCTCTCAGTAGTTTTGTCGGTCAAAACCGTTTTCAGGTGTGCCTGGGTGACTGCTGACTCCTGTGCGATTTTGCAGGTTGTCAGAACCGGTGTCCACAAAAATTGGAAGCAAGCCTTCCATTTCGTTTCCACTCTTTATTCCAGGCAGGTGTTGGAGATGCCTTAATACTTTTAGCCAGCCTTGTATCTCAAGGGGAGGGTGATTCCAGCCTTGTCCACGCTGCTTTCCCTGAGGTAGGAATAGGGGATTGGAGCCAGTCAACAGGGGACACAGGGGCCTTGCACTAATCTGCCTTCCTGGTGTTCTCATTGCCTCCGTGAGTGATATGTGAGACACTTTTGCTGCCACTGCATCCCTTTTTTGGCTGACACTCTGGCTTATTTACTGTTGCTTTGATTTTAGACTTTAATTAGTAATTAGATTCAGATACACCTGTTGGTTAATCACCATCCTATAAAAGTAAAAGCGAATTGGAGGCTGGAGCCAGAAGGTGCCTTCAGACCCTTTACTCTGATTGACTATCTAATAAATTCTTTCTTAGGTAGCATTCATCTGGGTGTTCCATGAATTTGGTTGTAGAAAGATTTAAAAGTAGGACTAGTGATTGTGAAATTGTATAGAAAATTTAAAGGAAAACTGTTCATTTGAATAGAGTCAGAGCATTTTAGGATTTAGAGATGATCTAAGCTAACATAGCGTTGTGTTTTAGAGTCCAGACTCTTTCTGGTTTACTTTCTTCAATTGTAAAATGAGGATAATAATAATCTAACTCACAGGGTTATTATTTTTTTAAAGATTTTTTATTTATTTATTTGAGAAAGATAGAACATGAGTAGGGGGAGGGCTAGAGAGAGAGGGAGAAGCAGACTTCCTGCTGAACAGGGAGCCCAGCTCAGGCTCGATCCCAGGACCCCAGGATCATGACCTGAGTAGAAGGCAAGCACTTACTTAACCCACTGAGCCACCCAGGTGCCCCTCAAAGTGTTATTTTGAGGGTTACATGAATAAATATATGTAAAGACTTAGCACAGTGCCTAGCACATAGAAAGTGCCCAATAAAACAGGAGCTATAGTTATTTTTGGGGCTACCACTTGTTTGACAGTTTGATATAAGCCATAGACTTCTCCAGAAAAATCCACATATGCAAATAGGTAGTTTTTTATGTAAATTCTGGGGGAGAGTTTTGAACTTCAAAATTACATGCCTGAATCCTGCAAGGCATCCTGGAACTAGGTGAAGAACCCCCGACTAGTTCCACTCCCTCATTTTATGTCTGAAGAAACTAAAGCCTAAAAAGGATAAACAACTTGCCCAAGTTGCAATGGAAGGTAAGGTAGTGAAAAAGAACCTAGCTTTTTTTTTTTTTCTTTCTTTCTTTTTGTTTTAAAGATTTTATTATTTTTAAGTAATCTCTATACCCAATCCAGGGTTCGAAATCATAGACCTGAGATCGAATTGCTCTTTCCACCGACTAAGCCAGGCACCCCTAGAACGTAGGTTTCTAATTCTGATATGTTTTCCCCTTTAGTGCACATGTATTCTCTGCATTCGCTATGAGTATAGAGTTTTTAAGGGAAAATTTTAATATGATTTCTTTGGGAGAAATTTCTGGTTTCCTCAGTGTTGTGTGGTTGACTGAGGAGGAAGAGGAAGAGAAGGTTATTTTGGGCTGCAGCATCAGGGCTCCGGGAAAAGGTGGTAGGACATGGACCTGGAAGATGGACGGTCAAACTCTTTGGGCCTTTCTATTTGTTTATCCTGGAAAAATGGCCTAATCATGTATGACATTTGTATCTCTGTATGGTCTCTATGATACCTACAGAGGCTGGCCCACCTGGGGCGGAATTATAGCTTCCTTGGCTTGCCAAATCTCATGGGGAAAGAGAAGAGAAGGTATATGGAGTTACTATGTTAAATAAACATTTGTAGGTGTTTAATAATTACTTGATGATGATAGTGCCACTTGACCTGGAGGAGAGTGTTTTAACAGCAGGAAGGATATCCCAGTGACTCTCGTGTTTAATTTTGGTCATGAAGTTTCGGACATTACTAATGTTTTGTTGGAATGCATCTTCGTTAGTAGTATTCTGGTAAACAAGATTGGAGGGAGGTGGTCTTCAAGATATTTTCTTTAAGTGCCTGCACTAGGCCCAGGCCCTGATCTGGGCACCAGGGATTCAGCAGGGAAGAAATATAAACATCTTTTAAGGGCTTTAACCTATCGTTTGGATGACTACTGTGTAGTACAAGTAGCTGCAATGCACAGTATTCTTTTAAATAGACCCAGGAAGAGACCTTTGCTTAGAAACCAAAGTAATCATTTAAAAAATAGCCAAAATTGATTTTTCACTAAGTTGGATTATTCTTGTTTTAGCTTACCTTAACTAATGACCTTTCGTAAGAAGAAATGTGATTGATTGTCAAGTAAGTCAAGGGACTAAGGCTCATGGGAAGAGCGTGGACTCTGGAGCCAGAGAAGCCTGATTCACCCTCCAGCTCTGCCACTTAATGAACAGGTCAGCCTTTCTGAGCCTTAGTTTTCTTATCCATGAAAGATGAGAATAAGGAAGAATGTTACGTAGCTAGCAAAGTTTTTTGAGAATTAGGGATAAAGTATTTATTATAATACTTTATAGCATATAAGTAGCATGTAAGTAGGGTTTAATAAAGAGTAGCTATTATAACATGACTAGAGAAGTTAGGGACACTGCCATGGTGTTATTGACAGTAACCTACCTGACTGGCTTTTTTAGAAACCTACCAGAAGTCTTGATTATTTAAATAGCAGCAGGAAATGTGACTCTAAGTGACAGAAACACAGCTGATAGACATGATAGATATTTTAAAGACATAAGTATTTGGTGAAATCCAGAAGCATACAATATTTCAGAGTCCTCTTGGAGGATAAGAGAGCCTGCTGTGAGCTCAGCCCTCTTAGTTCCTGATCAGTGCCTCCCTTCATTATTATTTTTCATCCTGAAGAGATCTTCATGGCCAGCTGCCAGTGAACAGAGGGGAGCTACAGGCTCAGAGAGGCTGACTGCTAGCCCCGGGTCTGTGTAGGGAAGGATTTGCAGGAGTAGGCTCAACTTCTAGGTCATGCCTCTTTGTACTAGACTTTATTTATTATCACCTTCATTTCCTAAATAATTATTTTGTTCATTTCCTAGTGATGGTCAAATCATATATGTCTTTGTTTCCCTTCTGCATTTTTTTGTGTTGCTTCAGAATAAAGCTTTTTTTTTCTTAGCAAATAATAATAACCAACTGCAAATAAGCACTTTACATGTCTTATGATGATGTAACTCTCAGACTAATCTTATGAGGTAGTTACTAGTCCTACTTTATAGTTGAAGAAATGAAGCACAGAGAGGTTAAGCAACTTGCCCCAAATCATAACTATTAAGTGGTGGAACTGAGATTCATATATAAACACTTCAATTCTCTTTATGACTCTGCTGCTGTTTGCTTCTCATCTACTGAATATACTCTTGCCACCAGCATCCATGTGAAGAAACGATATTGCCAGCAGCTATGAAGCCTTCTTGTGTCTTCTTCTGTCATTATCTTTACCGAGGGATGACCACTGTCCTGAGTTCTAACAACACATATTAGTTTTGTCTGTTTTTGTACTTCATATAAGTGGAATCATATCGTATGTATGCTTCTATGTCTGGCTTCTTTAGCCCAACATTATTTTTGTGAGATCAATCCCTATTGTTGAATTAAGTTGTAGATCCTGCGTTTTTATTGCTGTATGGCATTCTATTATGTGAATATACCTCAATTTATTTATATAATGTACTACTGATGGACATTTGGTTAGTTTCCCAGTTTAGGGCTCTCATGAATAGTGCTGCTAGGAACATTCTAGTATATATTCTTTGGTGAACAAGTATACACGTATCTGTTGGGAATATACATAGGAGTGGAATTTCTGGATTATAGGATATGTATATGTTACATTTTAATAGATACTATTTTTTTTTAAAGATTTTATTTTTATTTATTCATGATAGTCACACAGAGAGAGAGAGAGAGAGAGAGGCAGAGACACAGGCAGAGGGAGAAGCAGGCTCCATGCACCGGGAGCCTGACGTGGGACTCGATCCCAGGTCCCCAGGATCGCGCCCTGGGCCAAAGGCAGGCGCCAAACCGCTGCTGCCACCCAGGGATCCCTAATAGATACTATTAAACAGTTTTCCAAAGTGGCTATACTAATTTGCTCTTCCACTGAAAGTGTTTGAGAGTTCTGCTTACTCTTCATCCTTGCCAACACTTGGTATTTTTCATCTGTTTCATTTTAGCCATTCTGGTGGATGTGTTTTGAAAATTTATTTACTTCAGCAGTAAACCAGATGGCCACTTTGTTTTTGCCTCTGTTTAGTTTTAAAATTCTGATTTATTTGTAAATTTTAGTCACAAGCAAATGTCGGAACACTGAAAACAAGATCTTTTTGGAGCAATGTTCAAATTAAGCAGGTTCAATAAAAATAATTAGGGTAATTTATAACTACAAACCCATAACATATCTTTTTTTTTTTTTTTTTTTAAGATTTACTTATTCATTTCAGAGAGGAAAGAGAGAGCATTCACGGGGTGGGGAGAATAGCAGAGGGAGAGAAAACTCAAGCAGACTCCATGCTGAGTGCAGAGCCTGATCTGGGGCTTGATTTCACAACCCATGAGATCACTACCTATGACATCACCACCTGAACCAAAATCAAAAGTTGGGCATTTAACCAACTGCGCCACACAGGCACCCCTAGCCCATAACATTTCTTACTTGGAATGGATCTGAGGCTTAGTTCCCTGTCAAAATAGCTGTCATGTACATTAAGAAAAAGGGGGTGCTATTCTTCAGGCATTTGGGTTTTTGTTAAATATTTGGTCTGCAGACTATCCTGGATATGAAATAGTTACACTCAGTTCTGTAAGCTGGGCACCCCATTTGCATAAATTTTTTTTATCTTTACTAAAGAAACTAAAGAAACTAAAATTTGAATTTCATAGCTTTTGTATTACAATCTTTACACCTTTCTAGGGTCTATTGTAAGATGTTGTCTCACATCTTAAAAGGTAACATTTAAAAGCAATACAGATTCAAAGCAGTGCTTGTATATGTATCTGACACACAACAGCTTAATGTGTGGTGCACAAAGAATGAAATTACCTGCTTTGAAAAATTGATTGAGAGGCACATCAATGTAGCAGAAAAAACTAGGACTTCATGAAGAACATTTTCCAGTATTTATGGGAGCCCCATACTCCAGTAGAGTCAATCAGTATCTATAGTAAAGGGGAAAACTTAGGTGTAAAGTAATACACATTAGAATTTAGGTAAAAGATAGGTTGTTTGTACCTTTTTGCCATAGAACATTGATGGTGAGAAGTCAGTATGTTTAAGTCTCTTACTTATGGATGTAGTATGTTCTCAGATTCTAAACTTGGTATTTGGAGTGTGTATTCCAGTAGAAATAGTGTATTAAATGTTGACTAGGTTTCAAGTTAGTCCGCAAAACCCATAATGGGTTAACTATAATATCAGCTCAGTAGATGGAGTTCTGGGTCTTGGTTGTTAGGGAAACATTTGAAGGAAGGGTGGAGGTGAAGGAGAGGAAGAAAAACGTTTTTTCTCTCCCATTTCTTGGAGTAAGATCTTTTAGATTATTGAGATCATTTTATCTCAGCAAGGAGTTTTTATGCTTGTGATTAAGGGGTGTGACCAGCATTTAGTCAGCAGGCTTGAGATGCTGATATCCAGTTTGCTGAATAATCTCACACAAAGAAGCATTGTCCTTTGTCATTTTTGAATTTTGAATATTTGTTTGATGTATAGGTGAATTACCCGTTTATGTAAACCTAGAATCTAATTCTGTTGTAATAAACACACAATATTGTAAGCTTTAAACTATAGTGAATGTTCTAGACAGCAGCTACCATGAGGGAAAATTGTTTTGAACTTTACCAAATGTTTGTCATTATTTTAGAAAATATTGTTACTCTGGGCAGCACCGCTCGTGGAAATGAATCTGTTAGGGTTGAGAAACACCAATTTACACTAAATTTTGCAACACTTGAAGTTTGCTCTTGATATACTCTCTCTTCCCTTGATGCCTCTTTCCTACCTCTTAAAGCCCTCCTCATGGACCCCATCACCCCAATTCTTCCCTTAGCCCTCCTCACTTTTTTTTTTTTTTAATTTTATTTATTTATGATAGTCACATAGAGAGAGAGAGAGAGAGAGAGAGAGAGGCAGAGACATAGGCAGAGGGAGAAGCAGGCTCCATGCACCGGGAGCCTGACATGGGATTCGATCCGGGGTTTCCAGGATCGCGCTCTGGGCCAAAGGCAGGCGCCAAACCGCTGCGCCACCCAGGGATCCCAGCCCTCCTCACTTTTACACCAAAATTCCCAGTTCTTTAGGTTATATGATTTCAGCTAAGTCAGCAGGGGATATGGAGATAGTATTTTTGGAGCAGGAATGCTACTCTAATTAGACCAATTCTAATTCAGAATATGTCCCACAGGGTCAGCTTTCTTAAGTTACAGTTACTTTCATAGCTTTTAAATCCACAGATGCTCTGGAAGTTCCCAGTTTGCTTTTAGTTTTCCAAAAATGGTTTCTAATTGGAACCATTCTATTTGGGATGGAGCAGCCATTTGTGGCATGTATGAGCCCTTTGAAAGTTGGAGAATTCCAATATATAGAAAATCCAGATAAGAGTTGGCTAATTTCATTCAAGCTGAGTGTTTCCAGCCCTCTGGTTTAGTGCTTTCTCAGGCAGACCTGAAAACATGTATTTCCCTTTTCTAAGAGAAATCTGTTTTTATTTTCTATTTCTCTTTATTTACTTCTTTCTTTCTCTCTCTCTGAAGTCTATGAAAGAAGGGTCTGCAGTTCAGGAATACATTTCATTTGAGAATTATGTCTTACTAGATTGATGGGAAGTTACAGGCATGGATGGCAGTGTATTATGAGATACCCTTTTCCTGAACCTCAGCAGAGTCCTCGTTGTCTCCCTTCCTTTCAGGTGGAGTTGGCTGTGGCTCCTTAGTTCTCTGAGCCCACAGGAGAGTTTCCTCAGTCTCTTTGAGGAAGATTTGCTGCAAGATAGTTGGATGGTCAGCTGCAGTTGGTGTGTCAGCCATTCTCAAAGGGAGTCTAGCCTTCCCCCAGATAGCCCCATACTCTGGGCTGCCTTTGGGGACTCTGTTTCTGAGACCATTTATTCATTGATTCTATCAGGAAACTTTACTGACCACCTTAATTTTATGGTAAGAGCACTAACAACTCGAAAACAAATGAGAAAAGATTCCCTTTCAGGGACTCCGCTGCCTAAAGTAATAGACCTGTAAACAGCCCAGTAAGGCATTAAGAAGTACCTGTGGAGCCTGGTGGGGGGGCACAGGTAGTCAGGGGCTGAAAGGTGATGCCAGGCAGAGGGAGTTACATGAGTAATGGTACAGAGTTGAGAAACACTAGGGGATCTTTAAGAGACTACATATGGTTCTGTGTCACTTGTATGTAGGATTTGAGGGTGGAACATAGCTAGAGATAATATTGGAAAGATAGAGGCTGAATCATAGATGCCTGTAAACTATGTATAGGCATCTAGATATGGCTCAGCTTGTTCTCTATTCCCATTGATCTGGGTCTTAGGCAACTGAAACTTCTCCAAAACTCTGTGATTCTGTTCACTTTGTTAAAAGTGAGAGAAATGGAGGAAAAAGAGAGATGGTATAGTGTAGTTAAGGCTACAAGTTCTTGAGTCATGCTACTTGATTTTGAATCCTGGCTTGCTATGATCTTGGATAAGTTATTTAACATTTCTATGCTTCAGTTCTCTCCTCTATAAAATGGAGATAATAGTTGTCTTTTATATCATAGGGTCATTGAGAGAAGTAAATTAATTAAAAATGTATATTAAAGTACTTATTAGGATCGTGTTTGGAATAAAGTAAGCAACAATTAAATGTTAGCTACTATTTTATTTTATTTTATTTTATTTTATTTATTTTTTAAATAATACATTTATTTTTTATTGGTGTTCAATTTGCCAACATACAGAATAACACCCAGTGCTCATCCCGTCAAGTGCCCCCCTCAGTGCCTGTCACCCATTCTCCCCCACCCCCCGCCCTCCTCCCCTTCCACCACCCCTAGTTCGTTTTCCAGAGTTAGGAGTCTTTATGTTCTGTCTCCTGTTAGCTACTATTTTAAAAATAGTTTTTGTTCTCAGAGAAATATCATCCTTCTTTTTCATTTTCCTGTTTATTTTTTTATTATAAAAGCTTCTAGACAGAGCTTTTAGAATATACTAATCTCTCTCTCTCTCTCCTTAAAAACCTTGCACTTTCTAATTGTCTCCAACAGGAAGGGTATGCCTTCTACTTCAGCTTCACAGATAAATTTATTTCCGTGTTTACATATGACAATTCTTTTTATTTTTTATTTTTTTTTACATATGACAATTCTTTTTTTTTAAATCATTTTTTAAATTTTTTTAAATTTTTATTTATTTATGATAGTCACAGAGAGAGAGAGAGAGGCAGAGACATAGGCAGAGGGAGAAGCAGGCTCCATGCACCGGGAGCCTGATGTGGGATTCGATCCCGGGTCTCCAGGATCGCGCCCTGGGCCAAAGGCAGGCGCCAAACCGCTGTGCCACCCAGGGATCCCACATATGACAATTCTTAAACCTGGTTTAACACGTCTGGTTTATCAGAGTATTATAGTTGGTTTACAGTGTGTGAAAGAATGTGGATGGATTGTTGGATATGCCCTTTAGTTCATTCCATCTGTTCGACAATTATCATTTATTTGCTCTGTATTATCAATAAACATTGATTAAGCATTCTTATCCTAGACTTTGTGCCAGACACAGATCTAAATGAAACAGTTCTAGCTTTTGAAGAACACATCGTCCTTCTTGGAGTTAGAGACCTTCATTTTTATTTTAAGCTCTTTGTTTCCTCCACAGCTACTTATATGATTTGTACCTATTTATTTAAGTGAGTGAATGTGCTACTATCTTAGGTATTTGTTCATTGAATGATCTCTGCAGGGGAAACTACTCAAAGGTTTGCCAGGGCTTTTCTTTCACCATTGGATGTGAAAGATGGCTCATTTTGAGGAGTCTTTGCACCCCCCCCGGTCCCTCCCCCCTCCACTTTTTAAAAGTAGGCTCCATGCCCAGTTTCAATCCCAGTGTGGGGCTTGAACTCACAACCCTGAGATCAAGACCTGATCTGAAATTAAGAGTCAGATACATAACCAGCTGAGCCACCTAGATGCCCCAGAGCAGTCTCTGCCTCTTAAATAAGCTATGTTAGGGCCAGTTCTGCTCAAAAATTAAAGACAGCCTTGTGTATGCAATCTTTTTTCCTCAGTTTCCTCCTTGAAAATTTCCAAAGCTCAGATAATTTATATGCCATACTTCCCTAAATAATTGACGCTATGCCATGAAGAAATATGTTAACATTCAGTATTGAATAACCAACAATATCTGTTAGAACGGTCCTTTTCTGAGCATTAACAACTACAGTTTCTTTTTTTTTTAAGACTTTATTTGAAAGAGAGCACAAAAGGGGCAGAGGGAGAGACAGAGGGAGAAGCAGACTCCCCACTGAGCAGGGAGCCTGATATGGGTCTTGATCCCAGGACCCTGAGATCATGACTTGAGCCGAAGGCAGACACTTAATTGAGTGAGCCACCCAGGTGCCCAAGTATTCAGTTCCAGAAGAAGACTGGCTTGAGACACATGGCTGGTACAGTTGTGTAGCATGTGACTCTTGATTTTGGGGTTGTGAATTCGAGTCCCATGTTGAGTATAAAGATTACTTTGAAAAAAATAAAATCTTAAAAAAAAAAAAAAAAAAAAGACTGGCTCAAACCAGAGTATTAGGACTTCAGCTAAATAGGCTAAGTTTTAGCAAGATTCCAGGCTTATGGAAGGGAATTAGAATGTTCATCAGGTTACTGTTGAGCATTAAGGAAAGCGCGCTTCACAGTCTCCAGAACGTCAACTGGCCTAGTATTGGAATGGGAAGTTAGGGTAAATGGCAGTGCTTCAAGTCATTGGCTACATAACTACTGTGGATGTGGGGAAATTTGTATAATTGGTTACAGTGTAGAGAGTGTAAATCAGTATCATACTTATAGGGAGAAATTTGGCAATATATGTTAAAATGTAAAATGTACAATTTTACTTTTATGAATTCATCCTACAGAAGGAACCAAACAAGTGAGCAAAACCTAGAAGGCTATTTAGTGAAATTAATGTAAAAGAGCAATCAGTAGGGACTTTATTAAATAAATTATGATATTCCATACAGAGGAGTTGCTTGTAAATAACTTTCCAATTATTTTTGTCAATTATTAAAAAGTACTTAAAAATTTGACAGTATAAAATGCCCAAGATATATTGTTTATTGAAAATAAACACAAGTTTTAAAAGAGTATGTATGGAATAATTCTATTTTATATATCTATCTAGATATATAATTACTTCCATGTATTGGAAATTCATCTTTTCCTTTATACCTTTATATATTGTTTCAATTTTTTTATGGTAAACACTTCACCAGCAGATCAAGACGGTGATTTCTCTATTACTGTCTGTCATACTGTTTTGAGATGGTACATTTGTGCACATCTAGTCATATGTATTTTTTGGTAACTCACATCATGGTTGCCTCTTGGGATATAATACCACTGAGATTTAGTGGAAAGGGTTCTCCTAGTAATATAGGTATATCTTATATTGATCTAGCTCTTTCTCAGATAAAAGTTATGAACTCTGGACAGTATGTAAAAAAATAACTAGTTGAAGACATTGGAAAGTGACCAAATCAGGCAGAAATTGATAGGAAACTTGAAAGATGGGAATTGTACTGGCATGCTTCTCATTTGTACAATTCTTTTGCCTGAGGATACTCCCCAGTTTGTCATGGTGGGTGGTGGCTAGAACTCAAGCAAAAGTCTATAGTTTTATAGTTTGGGGAGTTGGAGGATTGAGTTTAGGACTAAAAGAGGGACTGGAGAATGAGGGGAGAATTCTCAGAGAGGAGGGAACAACAGAAAAGGGAGTCCTAAAATCTGCTTTTAAATTCTGTCGAAATCCTTGGCATGCATGGGGAAAGGCTTCATGGAGCCTAGAAAAGGGGTAGTTGGAAAGGTGAATGAATTGAGTTGAGATTTAGCTGTTGCCCCTTGTGGGGGAGACAGAGTTTGGAGTATGAATCTAGCCAAGTTAATTTCCCAGTAGAATAAAATTCATTCTTCAGAGGCTGATAGACAGAATTTGGAATCCTAATAATGTTCAGTATACAATAATAAATGACTAGATGTGCAATGAAGGAAAATACGACTCATTGTTGAGAATAGCTGTCAATAGAAATTGACTCCAAGATGACTCATATTGGAATTTTCAGACAAGAACATTAAACTTGGTATTAATAAATGAACAGGTGGAGAATCTCAGCAGAGAAGTGGGAACTATAAAAAGAACCAAATGTAAAATCTAGAACTTGAAAGTATAATATCTGAAATGAAAAATTTATTAGATGTGCTTAACAGCAGATTGGAGATAGCTAAAGAAAGAGTTGGTGGACTTGAAAACAGAGTAGCAGGAATTATCCACTCTGAAGAGAAAAAAAGATTAAAAAACGAAAACAGCCACAATGACTGTGGGGCATTATTAATATATACATAATTGGAGTCCTAGTGGTAAAAGAGAAGACATCTGGCAGACTGTATTTTCCAAAGATGGCTGCAACAGTAGCTACTATCCTACATGTTCCTCTCTTGGCCAATAGAATCGAGTTGGAAATGACATCCATGCTACACAGAGCAACCTATGTAAGTGCTCCTAGTTAATAGCCCTGGCTTTTAAGACGTTTCAGCCCAGGAACCAACAATGTGAGTGAGGAAGCCACTAGGTGATCCCAGCTGCCAGTCATTCGTTGGTGTCCCAGATGAGGCCCCAGAATTCATGAATCAGAGTAAAGCTATCTCAGTTGTTCCTTGGATGAATTTCTAATGCATAAAGCCTGTGAACTTAATAAAATGCTTACTGTTATATGGAGCTAGGTTTGGAGTGATTTGTTATGCTGTAGTAGATAACTAAAACAAGACAAAAATATTTGAAGAAACAATGGCTGACAACTAAGCAATAAAAAGATTAAAAATGAGCAAAGGATCTGAATAGACATTTCTTAAAGAATATGCATAAATAGCCACAAATATATGAAAAGACACTCAACATTATCAGCCATAAGGAAATGCAGATCAAAATTAAAATGGCTACAAGGATGACTGATAAAAAAGATAATATAATAGTGTTGGTGAAGATAGAGAGAAATAATAACAAATGTTGGTGAGGATGTGGAGCAACTGGAACTCTCAAACACTGCTGATAGGGCTATAACCTGGTGTGGCCACTTAGGAAAACAGCAGGGCAGGTCCTCAAAAAGTAAAATGGAGTTACCATTTTACCCAGCAATTCACTCCTACATATATACCCCAAAGAAATAAAAGCATATGTCCACACAAGGACTTGTACTTGCACGTTCATAGCATCGTTATTCATAATATCCCCAAAGTGGAAACAACCCATATGGCCATCAGCTGATGAATGGATAAACAAAATGTGGACTATCCATACAATGGAATATTTTTTACCATAAAAAAGAAAGAAGTGCTGATTCCTGTTACAACATGGATGAACCTTAAAAATGTGCTAAATGAAAGAAGCTAGTCACAAGAGACCACATATTATGTAATTCTATTTATATTAGAAAATATATAGAGACAGAAAATAGAATAATGGTTACCAGATTAGGGGAAATAGGGAAAATGGGGATGATAGCTGAAGGGTAGTTTTTTTTTTTTTTTTTTTTTTTTTGGAAGAGGGTAATGAGAACATTCTAAAATAGATTAAGCTTATGGTTGCACATCTCTGTGAGTATACTAAAAGCCATTGAATTGTACATTTTAAATGTGTATATAGCATGTGAATTTCAGTAGAGCTGTTACTAAGAAATAAGAGCTAAAAGTTCCAAGTTTGGTGAAAAACATTTATAGAATCCAAGAAGCTCAGTCAACCCTAAGCAGGATGGATGCAATGAAGACTACTCCAGGCACATCATAGTCATGTTGCTAAAAACTAAAAGAGAAAAACTTAGGAGCAGCCAAAGGAAAATGATTTATCACATAAAGGAGAACAGTGTTCTAAATTAATGGCTCACTTCTCATTGATAACAACGGAGGCAAGAAGACAATGGAATGATATCTTTAAAATGCTGAAAGAAGCTTTCAACCTAGAATTCCATATCCAGCTTAAATGATTTTTAAAAATGGGAAGTAAAGGCATTTTTAGACAAATGAAAACTGAGAGAATCCTAGCAGTACAAGAGATAATGAAGAAAGTTCTTCATTTTGAAGAGAATTGATACCAGAGGGAAGTTTGGATCTTTAGGAAAGTGAAGAATGCTGGAAATGTAGGTGTAAAAGACTATATGTATATTTTTTATTCTCAGTTTCTTTAAAAGTCAAGACTTAGGTCTAACACTATTTTGTGGGTCTGTAACATATGTACAGTAGTCCCCGTTATCCACAGTTTTGCTTTCCATGGTTTCAGTTTTCTGTGGTCAACTGCAGTCTAGAAGCAGATTATCCTCCTGACATATCAAAAGGACAGTAGTAGCCTGACACGTGTCATAGTACCTATGTCAGTCACCTTACTTCAACTCATCCCATAGCCATTTTATCATTTTACATCATCACAAGAAGAGTGAGTACAGTAAGATATTTTGAGAGAGAGAACACATTCACATAACTTTTATTACAGTGTATATAGTTGTTCTATTTTATTATTGTTAATCTCTTTGCCTAATTTATAAATTAAACTTTATAATAGTTCTGTATGAAAAAAACCCCAGTATATATAGGATTTAGTATATTTCAGGCATTAATTACAACATGCCTGCAATTTCAGGCATCCACTGGAGGTTTTGAGATGTAGCCCTTGTGGATAAAGGGGGACTACTGTAATATATATGACAGTTATAGTCCAAAAGTTGAAGGGAAATAAAGAACTATTTTGTTGCAAAAGTTCTTACATTTTTATGTGAAGTATTACAATATTAACTGTGAGTAGATGTGATAAGTTAAGTTTGCATATTGTATCCCTAGAGCAGTCTCTCCGTCTCTCTCACACACATGTATAAAGATGTATAGCTAAAAAGTATGTAAAATAATTACGATGAAATGCTAAAAATAATTAGGTTAACCTAAAAAGAAGGCAGCAAAGGAGGAATAGAGGGGAAAAAATCAAATGAAACAGAATGAATGATAAACCAAAATCCAGCCAGTAAAAAGAATTACATTAAGTGTAAGTGAATTGACCACTCCAATTTAATGGCATAGGTTGTCAGACTGGATGAAAGATAAACAGGTTGAAAGTGAGAGGATGAAAAAAGGTACACCACCATGTGAACAGTAAGCACAAGAATGCTGGAGTGGCTATATTATCATCAGACAAAGTAGACTTCAAGACAAAGTTTACTACTAGAGATAAACATTTCACAGTAAAAGGATCATTTCATTAGAAACACAGTCATTAATGTATATGAGCTTAATAAAAGTTTCAATACATATGAAACAAGGAGCACCTAGATGGCTCAGTTGTTTAAGTGTCTGACTCTTGATTTCAGCTCAGGTCATGGTCTCAGGGTCATGAGATCAAGCCCTGCATCCGGCACTATGCTCATGGAGAGGGTCTGCTTAAAATTCTCTCTCCTCTCCCTCTGTCCCTACTCCCTGCTCACACTTGCACATGTGCTCTCTCTCTCTCTTTCTAAAATGAATAAATTCTTTAAGAAAGAACAGTTAAAAAAATAACACATGAAACAAAATTAAACAATTAAAAGCAGAAAAGGGCAAAGCCACAATTACAGTTGGGTGTTTTTAATACTCTTCTCTCGGTAGTTGATAGAACAACTTGAAAAATATCTAAAGATACAGAAGATCTGGGGTGCCTGGGGGGCTCAATTGCTTAGGCATCTGCCTTTGGCTTAGGTCATAATCCCAGTGTCCTAGGATCAAGCCTTGTGGGGCTCTGCTCAGTGGTGAAGCTGCTTTTCTCTCTCCTCCTCTTCCCTCTCCCCTGCTTGTGCTCTCTGTCTTATTCTCTCTCAAATAAATAAAATCTTTAAGACAAAACAAAAAATGTTTATTAAAAAAAGATGTAGAAGATCTGAATAACATGCATTGCCTTGCCTAATTGACATTTATAGAACACTGCACATAACAACTGAAGAATAAATATATGTTCTTTTTCAAGTGTACAGGGAATGTTCACCAAAATAGACAATACATTAAACTATAAAATATGTCTCAACACATTTCAAAATATTGAGAAGTTACATAGTGTATTCCCTAACTGAAGTTTGGAATTTAATTAAAAATCAATACCAATAAGATAACTGGAAAGGGCTGCAAATTAGGAATATTTATTTATTTTTAAAGTTTTTATTTACCTATTTGAGAGAGAGCACAAGTGAGGGGCAGCGAGAGGGGGAAGCAGGCTCTACACTGAACAGGGAGTGCAGCTTGGGGCTCAAGGACCCAGGGATCACAACCTGAGCTGAAGGCAGACACTTAACTGACTGAGCCACCCAGGCACCCCCAAATTTGGAATATTTAAAATAACATTTCTAAATAACTGATGATCAAAGAAAAACATTATAAAAGAAATTAGAAAATATTTCTAGCTAGTTGGCAATAAAAATTCAACATATTAAAACCTGTGGGATGAAGTAAAGTGAGTAGCTTTAAACACTTCTATTAGGGAAAAATTTAAAAATCAGTGGTTGAACTTTCCAACTTAAGATGATAGAAAAAGGGATCCCTGGGTGGCTCAGTGTTTGAGCATCGGCCTTTGGTTCAGGTCATGATCCCAGGGTCTCGGGATCGAGTCCCACATTAGGCTCCCTGCAGGGAGCCTGCATCTCCCTCTGCCTATATCTCTGCCTCTTTCTGTGTCATGAATAAATAAGTAAATCTTAAAAAAAAAAAAAAAAAAAGAATGTTGGAAAAAGATGAGCAAAATAAACCCAAGTAAGTAGAATAAAGGAAAAAGTAGAAATCACTGAAATTGAAAATAGGAAAAAAAAATAGGACAAAAATAGAGAAAATTAATAAAGACAAAAGGTTTTTTTTTGAATATCAAAATTAACCTTTAGTGAAACTGATCAAGAAAAAAGTCATAAATACTACCAGGAATGAAAGAGAGGATATAGATAGATCTTACAGATGTTAAAAGGTATTGAGGGATATTATGAATATCTTTTGTCAAAAAAAATTGAACAACTTAGATGAAATGTACATAATTATTTGAAAAAAATAACTTACCAGACCATTTAAGTAAGAAATAAGATTCATTTAACACGAATTCCTTAGGGAAATAGAGAAGGGAAACACTTCCTATCTTGTTTAACATGTGTCCATCATAACCTTGGTAACAGAAGCTTGACAGAGATGTTGCAGACAACAACATGAATGTCTATATAGAAATCTTGCGGCTTCTTAAAGTTACTAGAACTGATATGTTAGCAAGGTTGCGACATACAAGATCAATTTATATCAAGTTTCAAAAAGATTGGAAATGAAGAAGTAAAACTCTTTTCACAGATAAAATTTTTTACGTAGAAAATCCAAAGGAACCTACAAAACAACCACTAGAGATAATAACTGAATTTTTAGTAAGTTTGTAGGATACGAAGTCAATGTAGGGGCACCTGCTGGCTGGCTCAGTCAATGGAGCATATGACTCTTGATCTGAGGGTTGTAAGTTTGAGCCCCATGTTGGGTGTAGAGATTACTTAAAAATAAAATCTTAAAAAAAAGGTCAATATGAAAATATCACTTTGATTTCTGTCTTCTAGCACTAAACATTTAGAAAAAGTTTTTAAAGTTTCCTTTTAAATATTCCTTTACTACATAGATAGATACACAGATAAATTGAAGAAAAGATGTATACTGAGAACTATAAAACATTGCCTAGAGAAGTTAAAAAAGACCCAAATAAATATGCTTACTTTGATTGTATACTGTGTTCAAGAATAGGCTGACTCAGTTTTGTTAGTATGTCAGATCTCCCCACAAACTGAGCTATTCAATCCTAATCAGAATTTCATCAAGTGCTTCCCCCCCCATATAAAGTCGCAGTCTGATTAAACAATTTTTTTTTAATTTTTATTTATTCATGATAGGCACACAGTGAGAGAGAGAGAGGCAGAGACACAGGCAGAGGGAGAAGCAGGCTCCATGCACCGGGAGCCTGACGTGGGATTCGATCCCGGATCTCCAGGATCGCGCCCTGGGCCAAAGGCAGGCGCCAAACCGCTGCGCCACCCAGGGATCCCCTGATTAAACAATTTAGTGGAAATGAAAAGGACCTAGAATGGCCAAAATAATCTTGGGAAAAGAGGCAAAATGAGGTTTATACTTTACTTTCCATCACATCCAGAATGGAAAAACTGATAGCTACTTTAGTGATTGAGATGTTTTGTTTAGATGATTTGGGGGTCCTATGTTTAAATCAATAGCTTGATGTGTTATTTTTTTTGCTAAAAGGTATGCCTGTGGTGTGGCTGAGCAGTGAAAATACTTGATATGGCTTTGGGTAGAAAGTTTAGAAACCAAGGCCTGAGCTGTGATCACCTTAGGAGAAAAAGTAGTAAAGGAAGCAAAGTGTGCTTGCAGTCATTTTTGCTTTTGTGGGGGTTCAATTTCTATGGAGCCTGAAGCAGACTGCTTATTGCAACTTACTGACTGTATTACTAACAATAAAAGTACTGAATTACAGGGTACAGGGTAGTGGAAGAATTGAATGAATGCTGGGTAAGATCTCATTTCTGCCATTTACTTAGTTGCAGGTTTTCCACGGGCTAGCTGGACAAGTCATTTAACTTTCTGGCCATTTGCAAATTGTAGATTTGGACTAAATGATTATTTAAGATTCCTTCTACTCTGAAATTCTGCAAATCCAAAAATCTAAGAATTCTCACTTCCTAACATTGTGGTACATTTTCACAAAGATGTCTGAGAGTCTTTCTCTGTTGTCTCTTTGGCAGATTGCAGTCCCCTGGCAGAAATGAAACCTGATCAAAATCTGTTTCTCCAGCTTGATTTCATCTTAGTTTCAATGCTCTGTAACAGCAACAGATGGCTAGAAAAATGTTTCGTGACATACTTGAAATGGAATAAATAGCAAGCTTCCATTAGCCTTTTCAGCAACCCTGGAATCAGTGATGCCATTCATAATCAGGAACACAGATGCTAAATAAAGTGGTTTCAGATCAGATCTCCAATCTGGTTTCCTTGTTTGAACAAACCTCCACAATCCTCCACAACAGGCCCCGGATTACCTTTTCACCTGTTTTTTGTTATTACTGTAAAATCCAGTCAAAATCAGTTGAGAAATTCTTATTGCCTTTTTTGAGAAGAGAATAACATGATATCCACCTTTTGTTGAATACTAAAAGTAAATTGATATATGAAAAAGCAAATTATATATCATTATTACTGTTGGAGAGAATAGCCATTATAGTCCAGCAAACCTGCATGTAATCTCTAGAGAGATTCTTTATTCTGATAGCCAAAATTATATAATAAAAGGAAATTTATCCTCTTACTTGGTTATTCTTCTGTGCCTTACCTGGAAATATGAATGATCACTTTTCATCTGGGGCCTCATCACACTTTGGGGTAGGAAGACAGGTTCTTCTGGGTTTTGTGCTTTTCTAGTTCCTCCGTGTAAACGCTGTTGAAGAGCAGGATGTCAAGATGCTGGTGAGCAGTCCTCACTGAGATTAGTCTGTGATCCTGGCTGGTTGCTGTTCATACAGTTGCACTTATTTCCAAGATCAGTTCACCTGGTTTCTATCAGAATAGAGTGGGCACAGTGTTCTCTCCCCCACAGAACTACCCTGAAGCAGTCAGTGCTGTCATTTGCCAGATGACATGATTATGACATTCATATAACTCTGCTGGTTACCAACTGTAGGCCTTTGTTTTTAGTTGTTTGGCCTTGCCTTTACGCACTTGATTTTGACTACCTTCATTGATAATTTTGTTCCCTGTCCTCAGTTCTCTTGTGACCCAGTAGTACTAGAGAGACAAGAGATGAAAATCTGTTATTGGAGCCAGAGTGGGATATAATGGAAAGAAAGGCTTTCTGGGGAAAATTAATTTAGTTTTAACCTTGTCTAGATATCAATTTGTAGACACCTGGGTGGAAAGGATAGAAATAGGCATACTTGAGAATAGGGGATCATATGTTGTGATAGAAAGATAGCTGAGGGGTTGTCTCTTGACATCTTGAGTCCCAGGATAATAATATAAGCCTCCTAAACCTTTTTTTTTTTTTCCTCCTAAACCTTTTTGAAAAAGATAATAATTTAATCCTTGTCTAAAGGCAGAGAGCAGTGGAATCCAGAAATAATAATGATTATGATTTATTTATTGAGCACTTAACAAATGCCAAATATTTATATGTTAGTTAGCTCTGTTAATCCCCGCAGTCCTGTGAAGTTGGCTTTACAGTTTGCCTAGAGTCACAGCAATTAGTCAGTGAGAGAGCCAGGTTTTGAGCCCAAGTCTAACTCTAAAGCCTGTGCTCTTAAACACCAAGCCATAATAAGAATAGAAGTTGAAAACTTCTCTGCTCTTGAAGAATTGATTTGTGCATCTCTTTTCCATCTCATTTTCCCTTCCTTGAATCACCTTAGCTGGTTAACTGAAAACTAAAACCATTTTCAAACTTGAGAAAACAGAAGAATCACCCTGAGTTTGTTTAAAATGCAGGTCCCAAATAAATGAATAAATGAATAAATGAATAAATAAATAAAAATTGCAGATCCCTTACTCCCTTCCCCATTGTGATTCAGCGTTTCTGGAGTGTGGTCCAATAATCTGCATGTTAATACAAACATACACCAAAGTGATTCTGCTTATGTGATCACAGGACCATAGTTTGAGACACAGTGCCCTATATACTGGCAAGGTTAGGTTGAAATATAACACAATCTCATACTTTTTTTTTTCAAGGCTTGAAAAATGACACATTTTATATGGAGCTGTAAATAGATTTTGCATAGAGCACAATGTAGAAATTAGATACATGGTGCTTATATAGTATCATTTTGAGAATGTCAGTGCTAATATGTGGCATAACTTACTATTGGCTGTGCTTATGTTTCATTCAAAATATGTTCCTTTTATTTTTTTTAGAGGAATGTACTTGAAAAAGTCCCTGTTACTTTCTTTTCTTAAAAATGGTTTTTATTATAAAGAAAAGTAAATTGTCTTAGTGATTCCCAGCCTTTTATCTTCTGCATATTATTATTATTATTAAAAATATTTGTTTGAGAGAGAACAGAGAGCACAAGTGGGGGCATAAGGGGGGTGCAGAGGGAGGAGAAGCAGGTTCCCCGATGAGCAGAGAGTCCAACATGGGGCTTGATCCCAGAACCTTGGGATCATGCCCTGAACTGAAGGCAGACACTTCACCAACTGAGCCATCCAGGCACCCCTCTCTCCTGCATATTAAAGGGTCCTTATTCTCATCTCTGACAGTGACTCACCCTACCATGATTCCCAATTGAAGCAGGGAGGTAGGGTCTTATCATAATTTGTGGGGAGGGGAGGAAGAGACATACAGTCTTCAAAACTAATTTTACATTTTCAAAAATTATTATTTTTAAGACTTAATACTTCTGAAGGATGCCTCACCTGAATTTGTGAGCTGATATGGCTTCCCTGAATACTTAAGAATAAAGGAAGGGTTGCTAGAAGGAAATAACAATAATAATAATAATATGTCTGACCTAACATCTTATCTGACATAGAGACAGTGTGGTTATTAATCAGCACTTCTTTAATTTTCTCTTTTTTCCAAATTGAAAAGTGTTATTGGCTATAATGACCATTTAGTGGATTTCCATGGAAATAATAGCTTCTTATCTTTACTCTTTTCAGGTTCACCAAGAATCTTTCCCCAGACAAAATCAATTTGAGCACCTTGAAAGGAGAGGGTCAGCTGACCAACCTGGAGCTGGATGAAGAGGTTCTGCAGAATGTGCTGGAGCTGCCCACCTGGTTAGCCATTACTCGGGTCTACTGCAACAGGGCCTCTATCCGGGTGAGAATGGGGGTCAGAGTGCTGTTGCTGTCCTTGGCCAGCAGGCATGCTTTCTGGAGGGGCAGCTCCCACAGCCCTGAGTCTTGCTTTCCTCTTTCAGATCCAGTGGACAAAGTTGAAGACACACCCCATTTGCTTGGTAATGACCTTTCTTGATTGCAAGTAATCAAATGGGAATGGCTGGGATGGGGTTTTAATAGATCTGAGAAAGGATGGGGAAGAGTCCTGATAGGTTAGCCCTTTTGGGAGTGGTGATTGCTGTCTTGCTTGTGAGCTTCCCTCTGAGACAGAGTGACCACTGTCTGGGCTTATTCTGAAATTACTGTGATGTATAGTAGCACCGAGACACAATACCCAGGAGTCCTGAGTTGGTTGTTTTGCCTTTGTTTTTTATAACAAATTTTGCTGTCCAGGTTCTTTTAGATTTTCTTTGGAATCCTGACAGAGAAAAAATTAGAAATTTACTTCATGTTGACTATTGAGTGATGATCAGCTGAAAGCCCTTCAAGAAAAGAAAAATAGCATGCAATAAATGTACACTGTAATGTGGAAAAAAAAAAAAAAAAAGAACAGATCAGTGCATATCTTTATCCAAAGATTAGGATCCCCAGGGATAGTAATACCTCTGTAACTTGGATTTATGTGTCTGCTGTGAGCTAATCCCGTGCTTGTCCTGGAGTTCTGCTGCTAATGGACATAGAAGAGGGAAGATGAGGCCTCTCCTTGCATTTCAGTTTGTTCATTCATTCAACAAACATTTATTGTTTGCCCACTGTGGTCACAGCACTCTACTAGGAATTAGAGCATAGGGATGAATAGATGCAGTGTGTGCTGTGTGGGGTTTTGTGGAGTTGCTTAGCTCTCTATGGCTTTTATTTCAGTGTCTGGATAAGGTGGAGGTGGAAATGAAGACATGTGAGGAGCCTCGGCCCCCGAATGGACAGTCTCCCATTGCTCTTGCTTCAGGACAGAGGTTAGTTGCTTAGGTCCCTATTATTTCCAACATGTTAACTGTTCATATCAACTTTCAGTGAAAAATAAAAACTTTCCTTACAGGAATTTTCCAACATACACTAAAAGTAGAGGGAATAGTGTAATCGACCACCATGCACCCAAGATCTGACTTCAATTATCAACATTTTGCCATTCTGTTTTCACCTTTTCCCTAACACTGGGTTTGTGTGCATACACATGTGTGTATTTGAAAGCAAATCCCAGGTAGTACATGATTCCATCTGTAAATACTTCTGGATACTATGTCTTAGTAGACAGGGATTGTAAAGAAAGGAAGAAAAAACACAATACTATTATCACAATCAATAAAATTACTAGGAATTTGTTAATATTTATTTCATATTCAGGTTTCCTGAATTGTCTCTCAAATATTTTTTCCAGTGCAGTGTGGATCCAAAGAGCTCCATATATTACATTTGGGGATATGCCTTTCAAAGCTCTTTAATTGTAAACCATCCCCCACCCTTACTCTTTAATATACCATTTATTCTTTGTAGAAATTAGGTAGTTTTTTCTTTTTTTTTTTTATATATATTTTTTAATTTTTATTTATTTATGATAGTCACATCAGAGAGAGAGAGAGAGGCAGAGACACAGGCAGAGGGAGAAGCAGGCTCCACGCACCAGAAGCCCGACGTGGGATTCGATCCCGGGTCTCCAGGATCGCGCCCTGGGACAAAGGCAGGCGCTAAACCGCTGCACCACCCAGGGATCCCTAGGTAGTTTTTTCTAAAGAATTTCCCACATTTTGTATTTCAATTGATTGTGTCAAGGTGATATTTTAAATGTTTCTTTTTTTTTTTTTTTTTTTTTATTTTAAATGTTTCTCATTTAACCTGGTAGTAGGATTTATTTTTTATTTTTATTTTTTTAAATTTTTATTTATTTATGATAGTCACACAGAGAGAGAGAGAAAGAGAGGCAGAGACATAGGCAGAGGGAGAAGCAGGCTCCATGCACCAGGAGCCCGACGTGGGATTCGATCCCGGGTCTCCAGGATCACGCCCTGGGCCAAAGGCAGGCGCCAAACCGCTGCGCCACCCAGGGATCCCTGGTAGTAGGATTTAAAGGCTTGATTTCAATGCATGCTTTTTGTTTTCTTGGTAAGAATACTTTAGAAATTGTACCATGTATTTCCTATGGTAACATATCAGGAGGCACAAAATGTTCCTTTGGTTAAGATTAATCAGTGGATTCAGATGGTGATGGCCTGATTTGTACATTGTGATAAGTTCCTCATCTGCCTTTCACCTCATGATGTAAGGACCGTTGATGATATTTGTCTAGATCTGTTATTTCACTGTAGGGTGCAAAACAGGGATTTTATAATTCTTTTCTTTCTATTGCATTTATTAGCTATGATTTTTTATTTTTTTATTTTCTTTAAAAATTTTGTTTATGGAGACAGAGAGAGAAGGCAGAGACATAGGCAGAGGGAGAAGCAGGCTCCCTGCAGAGCCTGATGCAGGATTCAATTCCTGGACCCCAGGATCATGACCTGAGCCAAAGGCAAACTCTGAACCGCTGAGCCACCCAGGCATCCCAGCTGTGATTTTTTTTTTTTAAATTTTATTTATTTATGATAGTCACATAGAGAGAGAGAGAGAGAGAGAGAGAGGCAGAGACACAGGCAGAGGGAGAAGCAGGCTCCATGCACCGGGAGCCCGACGTGGGATTCGATCCGGGGTCTCCAGGATCGCGCCCTGGACCAAAGGCAGGCGCCAAACCGCTGCGCCACCCAGGGATCCCCCAGCTGTGATTTTTTTATAAGAAACTTTCTTTCACCAACTATTTGATTACCCTGAAGTACAGTTTGTATGAGAATGTTAGGATAATTGCTGAATTTTTTACTTTTATTTATCAAATGTAAGAATTATAATTGACATCCTAATAATCTCCAAGGAGATTTTTTATGGGTGTGTGTGGGGGGTATGAAGGAGGCTTATCATTTTGAATTTATGTGGTTTTTTTGGATAGCTTTAGTAAAGTATAATCAATACAAAATAGACTACACATATAAAGTATACAATTTGATAAGTTTTGGCATATGTATATACACCATGAAATCATCAACATAATGAAGACAATGAACATATCCATTAATCCTTAAACATATTGCTATTCTCCTTTGTATTCCTTCTCTTTCCTTTCACACCCTCTCCTATCCCCAAACATGGCTTTCTGTGACTATAGTTTACAATTTCTATAATTTTATATAAATGGAACCGTATAGAATGTACTGGTTTTTGTCTGACTTCTTTTACTCAGCATAATTACTTTGAGATTCACCCATGTTACTGAGTGTCATTCCTTTTATTATTGATTAATATATTCCATTGTGTAGGTAGATCACTGTTTATCCACTTGTTAATGGACATTTTATTTACAGTTTTTGGCTATTGTGAGTAATGCTGCTATGAACATTCATATACAAGTTTTTGTGTGGTCATGTGCTTTTCTTTTGGGTAAATTCCTAGGAATGGAATGGTCAGGTGGTATGGTAGGTAAGATTTAACTTTTTTTTTTTTTAAGATTTTATTTATTTATTCATGAGAGACACACAGAAAGAGGCAGGGACACAGGCAGAGGGAGAAGCAGGCTCCCTGCAAGGAGCCCAGTGTGGGATTCAGTCCTGGGACTCTGGGATCAGAACCTGAGCCAAAGGCAGATGCTCAACCACTGAGCCACCCAGGCGTCCCAAGATTTAGTTTTTTAAGAAACAATCAAACTTTTCTAGAGTGGTTTACTATTTTACATTCTTTTTGCATTTTACATTCTTTTTACATGATTTTATTTATTTATTTATTTTTTCTTTTTACATGATTTTACATTTAAATTTTCTTTCTTTTTTTTTTTTTTACATTTAAATTTTCTAACATCCTACTCTTCCATTTACTTTTAAAAAAATTTGTTGTCTTTCATACATCTATAGTCCTCATTTGTCTTGATATTCAGATGTCCTTATCTTTGGCCAATGAGAGCTTTTTGGAGACACCTCCTATGTCTTTTAGAGAAGACCCCAATAATCTTTTTTCTTTTAGACAGAACAAGATGTTTCAGGCTTCTCATATACATCCTTACTTCAGACCTGGAATCTGACATTACTCCAAAGAACCCTGATTCCTTTTAGTGAGAAATGCTATTTAGAGAGAACAATCTGGGCAAAATGTATTCATTGAGTTGTAATTGAATAAGGACTTTTAAGTGTTCAGTTCTAGAGTAAAGTTATTTTTAAGAGAGAGAAGAATAGGGGAGCCTGGGTGGTTCAGTTGGGTAAGCATCTGCTTTTAGCTCAGGTCATGATCCTGGAGTCATGGGATTGAGTCCTGTGTCAGGCTCCCTGCAGGGGTGACTCTGCATCTCCCTCTCCCACTGCCCCTCCCCCTGCTCATGCTCTCTTGCTCTCTCTGTCAAATAAATAAATAAATAGAATCTTTAAAAAAAGAGAGAGAGAAGAATAAAGATAATATGCTGATATTTCTCAATTCAAATTAAAAAAGAGAATTTTAAATTAGCTTTTTAGATTTAATGTTTGTATTTTTGTTCATATGCTGAATCTTGGTTCCTAACAACAATAATGTAATAAATGATTTACTTTTTAAATTGTTTAAAAAATATCAAAACCAGTATTATAACTATCAATACAACTAGATTACTGTACAGTAGATTTCTGTGTGTGTGTGTGTGTGTGTGTGTGTGTGTGTGTTTTAAACTTATAATATGTCTCATAGAGAAGAATGGTCAAATGCTGTGTTTTAAAGTCACTTGAAATCATTTTTTATGCGGTTGGGATACCAATTTGACTACAAAGTAGTTCTTTTTTTTTTTTTAAGACGAATTTTGCAGTTTTAGGCTCACAATAAAATTAGAGGAAGGTACACAGATTTCCCATATCCCCTTTCCCCCCACACATGCATAGCCTTT
Source organism: Canis lupus dingo (assembly GCF_003254725.2). NCBI lineage: Eukaryota > Metazoa > Chordata > Mammalia > Carnivora > Canidae > Canis > Canis lupus. The sequence goes on from NC_064254.1 coordinate 4,143,011, forward strand.
TCCATTGTTAACATCCCCCCCAGAGTGTGGTACGTTTGTTACAGTGGTTAAACCTACATTGACGTCACAGTCACCCAAAGTCTATAGATTATGTTAAGGTTTACTCTTGGTTTTGTACATTCTCTGGATTGGGACAAATGTATAATGACACGTATCCACCATTACGATATCACAGTATATTTCACTGCCCTAAAAATTCTGTGTGCTCCTTTATTTATCTCTATCCTTGCCCTCAACCCCTGAAGTCAATGGTCTTTTTTCATTCTCCATTATTTTTCCTTTTCCAAAATGTCATATAGTTGGATCCATACAGTGTGATTCCATCTTTTTAGATTGGCTTTTTTCACTTAATAATATACATTTAAGATTCCTCCATGTCTTTTGCAATTCTATAGCTCATTTCGTTTTAGAATTGAAAATACTCCATTGTCTGGATGTACCACAGTTTATCTGTTTACCTACTGAGGGACAGCTTGGTTACTTTCATATTCTGGCAGTTATGAATAAAGCTGTTGTAAATATCCATGTGCAGGTTTTTATGTGGACATAAATTTTCAACTTTTTTGGGTGAATATGAGGAGCATGATGATTGCTGGATCATATGGTTAGAGTATGTTTAGTTTTGGAAGAAACCACCCAACTGTCTTCCAAAGTGGCTACACCATTTTGCATTCCCACCAGCAGTGCAGCTCCACAACCTTGCCTGTATTGGGTGTTGTCAGTGTTCCAGATTTTGGCCATTCTAACAGGTGTGTAGTGGAATTTCATTATTTTCATTTCATTTCTTTATATATAGTGTAGAGCATATTTTCATATGCTTATTTGCCATCTGTAGATCTACTTTGGTGAGTTGTCTTTCAAGGCCTTTGGTACAATTTTTTATTTGGGTTGTTTGTTTTCTTATTGTGAATACGTGTTCTTTTATATTTTGGGTAACGGTCTTTTATCAGATGTGTCTTTTGCAGATATACTGCAAAATACTCTCACAGTCTGAGACTTGTCTTTTCATTCTCTTAACACTGTCTTTGCAGAGCACAACTTTAATTTTTTAAAATATTTTATTCATTTATTCATGAGAGACAGAGAGAGAAAAAAAGAGGAGAGAGAGAGAGAGAGAGAGAGAGGCATGGACGCAGGCAGAGGGAGAAGCAGGCTTCATGCAGGGAGCCCGACATGGGACTCGATCCCGGGACTCCAGGATCACACCCCGGGCTGAAGGCGGGCGCCAAACCGCTGAGCCACCCAGGGAAGTTTTTAATTTTAATGAAGTCCAGTTCATCAATTATTTCTTCCCTGGATTGTGCTTTTGGTGTTAAATCTAAAGAGTCATTGCTATACCTAATGTCATCTAGGTTTTCTCTTATGCTATCTTCTAGGAGTTTTTTAAAGTTTTTTTTGTTTTTGTTTTTGTTTTTGTTTTTTTTTATTTATGATAGTCACAGAGAGAGAGAGAGAGAGAGAGAGAGGCAGAGACATAGGCAGAGGGAGAAGCAGGCTCCATGCACCGGGAGCCCAACGTGGGATTCGATCCCGGGTCTCCAGGATCGCTCCCTGGGCCAAAGGCAGGCGCCAAACCGCTGCGCCACCCAGGGATCCCTTTCTAGGAGTTTTTATATCAGTTTGTTTTAAATTTTTGAATTGTCTTAAAACTTATTTTTAAAAAATATTTATTCATTCATTCATTCATTCATTCATGATAGACACACAGAGATAGAGATAGAGAGAGAGAGAGAGAGGCAGAGAGACAGGCAGAGGGAGAAGCAGGCAGAGGGAGAAACAGGCTCCAGCAGGGAGCTCGATACGGGACTCAATCCTGGGACTCCGAGATCACGCCCTGGGCCAAAGGCAGGCACTAAACCGCTGAGCCACCCAGGGATCCCCATTATTTTTAACTATGTAAGATACAAAACTAAAGTTCCAAAGTTAAAACTATAATACAAGGTATATGTATGCATGTTTGTTTGTGTTGTCCCTTTTCTTACACAAAATGTAGTATATCATAAACACTTTCCACATTGCTTTTTTAAAAAAACTATGTCCTGGTGATCACTCTATAGAAGTATATACAGCAATGTTCCTTATCCCCCCTGCCCTTTTTTTTAGTAGGCTCTACGCCCAACATATGGGACTTGAACTCATGACCCTGAAATCAAGAGTTGCCTGGTGTACTGACAGAGCCAGCCAGGCACTTCCCCTACTCCTTTTTGAATTTATAGAATATTCAGAATATTATAGGGAGGCATCATAGTTTGCATAGCCAGTTCTCTATTGATGTTTGAGTTATTTTCAGGGTGTTTGCTTTTACAAATAGTGCAGCAATAAATGGCCTTATCACTTATCATAAGTGTATATGATAGCCTAGTGATTCTGTTTTTTTTTTTTTTTTTTTAAGATTTTATTTACTTGAGAGAGAGTGAGAGAGCATAAGCAGGGGGAAGGGCAGAAGGAGAGAGAGAAGCAGGCTCTCCACTGAGCAGGGAGTCCAACACAAGGCTTGATCCCAGGACTCTGGGATCATGACCTGAGCTGAAGGCAGATACTTAACTGACTGAGCCACCCAGGTGCCCCTAGCCTAGTGATTTTTTACAAAGTTTACACATCAATAAGCAGACTACTGACTTTGAGAATCCCAGAAGCCTCCTGTGCCCTTTCTAGTCCTATCTGCTCTCAAGGGGAATTTATTGTGATTTTTAAACATCGTACCTTAGTTTTCTCTATTTTTAAAGTTATATAAATGTAGTCATGTAGTATGTCATCATTTCTGTCTAGTTACTTTAGCTTCATGTGATGTTTCTGAGAGTTGTCCATGTTACATGTATTTGTAGTTCATTCATCCTCATTACTGTATATTCTTACGTTGCATGTCACAGTGTGTTCTGTTGTAGATGGACATGTGGTTTGTTTCTAGTTTCTGGATATTAGGTATACTGTTGCTATATGGAACTGTCTCTATCATGACTGTGGTGGCCTCTGCATCTGTTGAAACCCTTGACTTGGGCACCATAAAGAATGAATTTTTCTGTATGTAAGTTAAACATATGTAAGAAAACATAATGCTACTATGAATATTCTTGTACATATCTCTTGGTGTACACATTTCTGTTTTATATAGAAGAGGTGCAGGGTCATAGGCTGTGCGTGTGTTCTTTAGTAGATACTGCTAGATGGTTTTCCAAAGTTTTTGTGCCACTTTTCCCACTAGCAGTGCATAAGAGTTCCAGTTGCTAGCACTTAGTATTGTCTATTTTTTTATTTTAGCCATCTGATAGATATGTAGTTGTATCACATTGTGATTTTATTTTATTTTTTTTTAAGATTTTATTTATTTATTCATGAGAGTCACAGAGAGAGAGAGAGAGAGAGAGAGAGAGAGGCAGAGACATAGGCAGAGGGAGAAGCAGGCCCCATGCAGGGAGCCCGATGTGGGACTTGATCCCAGGTCTCCAGGATTTGGCCCTGGACTGAAGGTGGCGCTAAGCCGCTAAGCCACTTGGGCTGCCCCACATTGTGATTTTAATTTGCATTTTCTTGATGGTTGGTTTATTGGAATTTTGAATATCTTGTTTAATAAAATATTGATATAAGTATTTTTCCTATTTATCTTTTGGGTGGTTTGTCTTTTTCTTATTAATTTGTAGAAGTGCTTTATATATCCTGGAGTCGCTCCTTTTGTCTTCTCTTTTTTATTGAGGTATAACTGACATATAACATGATATTAGTTTCAGGTGTACAGCAAAATGATTTGATATTTGTATATATTGCAAAATGACCACCAGGATAAGTCTAGTCAACATCCATCACTATACATTACCACTGTCCCTTTTATTTTTATTATTTATTTATTTCATTGTATTTTTAAAAAATATATTATTTTTAAGTAATCTCCACACCCAACATGGGGCTCAAACCCACAATCCCCGAGATTAAGAGTTGTGTGCTCCACTGACTGAGCAAGCCAGGCACACCTGCTATCCCTTTTATTTTATTTTTTACTTTTTTAAAAAAAGATTTTATTTATTTATTAGAGAGAGAGAGAGAGAAAGCACACACAATTGATGGGGTGGGGCAGAGGGAGGGGAAGAAGCAAACTCCCCAATGAGCAGGTTGCTTGACATGGGGCTCTATCCCAGGACCCTGGGTTTATGACTTGAGCCGAGGGCAGATGTTTAACCCACTGAGCCACCCAGGTGCGCCACCTGTTGTCCCTTTTAAATTGCTCTATTATAATTATTGTAAATTGTCTCCTCTGTATTTCATGTCTTTTTAAAAGATTTATTTATTTATTTTTTTTAGAGAGAGAGAGAGAGAGAGAGAGAACAAGTGGGAGGAGTGGAGAGAGAGGGAGAGAATCTCAAGCCAACTCTGCACTGAGCATAAGAGCCTGACATGGGGCCCAGTATCACATCTCTTAGATCACCACCCAACCGAAACTAAGAATCAGAAACTTTTTTTTTTTAAAGATTTTATTTATTTATTCATAGAAACAGAGAGAGAGGCAGAGACAGAGACAGAGGGAGAAGCAGGCATCATACAGAGAGCCCGATGTGGGACTCGATCCAGAGTCTCCAGGATCACGCCCTGGGCTGCAGGCAGCACTAAACCGCTGCACCACCGGGGCTGCCCAAGAATCAGAAACTTAACTGCACCACCCAGGCGCCCCTTTATTTCATGTCTTTTTAACAATTTTTAAAAATTGTGCTAAGAAACACAATATAAAATTTACCATCTTAACCATTTTTAAGCATACCGTTCAGTAGTGTTAACTGTATTCACACCCTGCAGCAAATCCCTAGAGCTTTTTTCATCTTCTGAAATTGGAACTCTGTATCCATTTGTATTGGTTTGCTATAACTCCATGACATAATACCACAGAAGGGCCACCAAAATAGTTAAAATTAAAATTTTTTCACAGTTCTAGGGCTCGAAATCCAATATCAAGGTGTCAGCAGGTCCTGAGGCCTCTCTCCTTGGCTTGTAGACCTGACTCATCAGCATTTTCTCACATGGATTTTTCTCTGTACCTGCTCATCCCTGGTGGTGTTTCCTTTTTTTCTTTTTAATTGAAGTACAGTTAATATACAATGTTTTTATTGGTTTCAGATGTACAATATAGTGATTTGACAGTTCTACGCATTATGTAATGCTCATCATGATAAGTGTAGCTACCATATATTATTACAGTATTATTGACTATATTCCCTATGTTGTACTTTTTATCCTGATTTATTACTTGAAGTATGTACCTCTTCATCACTTCACCTATTTTGCCCATTTCTCCTACCCCTTCCCTCTGGCAACCACCAGTTTGTTCTCTATATATGAGTTTGGTTTTATTTTGTTTTTTAAAATTCCAATCTAAGTGAAATGGTATTTGTCTTTCTTTGTCTGACTTGTTTTACTTAACATAATACCTTCTAGGTTCAACCATGTTATCACAAATGGCAAGATTTCATTCTTTTTTATAGCTGAGTAATATTTCATTATATATATGTGTGTGTTTATATATAAATACATATATACATATATACATTTATATATAAACACATATATACATTTTTATATATACATACATATATTTATCCATGCATTTGTCGATAGACCCCTGGGTTGCTTCCATATCTTGGCTACTGTAAATAATGCTGCCATAAACATAGGGGTGCAGATGTGTTCTTAAATTAGTGTTTTCATTTTTCTTAAGTAAATATCCAGAAGTAGAATTACTGGATCGTATGATACTTCTATTTTTAGTTTTTTGAGGAACCTCCATACTATTTTCCACAGTGGCTGCACCAAATTGCTATTCCCACCAACAGTGCATAGAAGTTCCCTTTTTTCCATATCTTCACCAACACTTGTTTCTTGGTGTTTTGATACTAGCCATTCTGATAGATGCCAGACGATATCTCATTGTGGTTTTCATTTGCTTCACTGAGGATGAGTGATGTGGATCACCAATATCATTCTTAATGTGTTTTTTTTAACAGAAATGATTAATTCTTTTTTTTTTAATTTTTATTTATTTATGATAGTCACAGAGAGAGAAAGAGAGAGAGGCAGAGACATAGGCAGAGGGAGAAGCAGGCTCCATGCACCAGAAGCCCGATGTGGGATTCGATCCCGGGTCTCCAGGATCACGCCCTGGGCCAAAGGCAGGCGCCAAACCGCTGCGCCACCCAGGGATCCCCTGCGCCACCCAGGGATCCCCAGAAATGATTAATTCTAATGTAGTACAGTATACCTATTTTTTCTCTTTATGGATTAGCTCTTTTTGTATCTTATTTAAGGGCTCTTTTCTTGTCCTAGGTATGAAGATATTCTCCTTTGTTTTCTTCTAAAAGTTTTATTGTTTGACCTTTCACATTTAGATACAATCAGTCTTAAAACTGATTATTTTTCTTTTTTGGTGTAAGATAGGAGTCAATATTATTTTTTCCCTGTCGGCATCTTCAAATTGACCATGCCCTGTTATTGAAAGACCATGTTTTCCCAACTGCTCTGTCACCTTTATTATAAATTAAGTGTGTCTCAGTCTAGTTTTGATTTATAAATGAGGTAGAACATTTATATATATATATATATTTTAAAAGATTTTATTTATTTATTCATGAGAGACACAAAGAGAGAGAGAGAGAGAGGCAGAGGCAGAGGGAGAAGCAGGCTTCATGCAGGGAGCCCAATGTGGGACTCGATCCTGGGACTCCAGGATCACGCCCTGGGCCGAAGGCAGGGACCAAACAGCTGAGCCACCCAGGGATCCCAACATTTTTATATTTAATATCATTTGCACTTCTCTGTGAACTGTCCATATTTTATCCCATTTTTATTGGCCTGTAGGTCTCTTTCTTTTCAGTTTCCTAAAACTCTTCATACATTTGAGATGTTAGTCCTTTGTGATATAAATTGCAAATATATGTATTTTTCCAGTTTATAATTTCCATACCTTCTTTTTCTCTTGTAATGAGAACTGATTTCATTTACATGTCAGGAATGTCTGTGTTTTCTACATTCAGAAGGATTTTAACATGGCCTTCATTCTTCTCCTCACCATTTCTGACCTCTCACTGTGGAAGTATAGCTATAATCTTTGGGATATATTTGACAGGGTCAACTAGACAGGGTCTAGTTGGGATTGTTCTTGACCTCTTGCTCACCTAGCTGTAGTTCTTTCCTCTTTCTACTACCTTTGCAGAGTATGCTTGTGTCTTTGAAGATTTTATAGAGACCTAGCATTTCCTTTCCTCTCACACAACATTCACATTTAGGTAGTTTGTGGACTGTATGAATATTTTTCAGCATGCTTGGGTGGCTCAGTCGGTTAAGTGACTAACTCTTGGTTTGGGCTAGGTCACGATCTCACGGTTGTGGGATGGAGCCCTGAGTCAGGCTCTGTGCTCAGCAGAGTCTTGCTTCATATTCTCTCTCCCTCTCCCTTTCCCTCCCACTCACTCTCTCAAATAAATAAATAAATCTTTAAAAATACATATATATTTATATTTTTTGAATATAATGGAGGAGATATATTTATATGTGTGTATATTTTAAGATTTATTTATTTATTCATGAGAGTCACACAGAGAAGCAGAGACCTAGGCAGAGGGAGAAGCAGGCTTCCTGCAGGGAGCCTGATGCGGGACTCGATCTGGGATCCCGTGAGCTGAAGGCTGATGCCCAACTCTTGAGCCACCCAGGCATTCCTAAAAATATATTTTTCAATTTATTCTTTCTAACAGAAGGGGGATTATTTCCAGGTCAACTTTTTTTCTTTCATTTCATTCTTCAAAAAATCCAATTAAAAAGAGTACAAAAAATTTTCAAAATTAAAAAAATTTAAGTAGAAATAGGAAGAGAGAAATAAAGAAGTCACCCACGATTCCTAGTACCCAAAGAGAGATAGTGTTAATAATCTTGTCTGATGTCTTCCACTATAAAGAGTGTGTACCATGTCTTACCTGATTCTGAACATTGGTCTGCCTCATTTGTTGTAGTGAGTATGGCTTTGCTGAGAAGGTGGTGGAAGGGATGTTCATCATCGTCAATTCTATCACCGTCAAGATTCACTCCAAGGCCTTCCACGCTTCTTTTGAATTGTGGCAGCTCCAGGGCTACAGTGTCAACCCCAATTGGCAGCAGAGTGACCTCCGCCTCACCCGCATCACTGACCCCCACCGAGGAGAGGTGACAGCCCTAGTATTACAAGAGGAGAGAAAGGGGAGATTCAAAATGGGACTCATTTTTAAAGGATATTATTCCTGCTTTGGGGATTTCCTCAGATATGTCCCCCATTCCTGTGAACCCAAGAATCCCAGCGTTACTGTTACATCTTTTCTTCTCTCAGGGATCTCTGATCCATTCTATTCTATTGGTAGGATCCCAACTGAGAATGGTGGGAGTTCCTGCTTTGCTCATCTTTTCCCCTTGGACTTCCTGCTTCTTGGTTAATTTCCATAGAATTAAGGGATTTTACCTTTTTTCCTTCTAGGTTTTAACATTTAAGGAAATAACTTGGCAAACACTTCGCATTGAGGCAGATGCTACAGACAATGGTGATCAGGATCCAGTTACCACTCCACTAAGGCTTATTACCAACCAAGGCAGGATCCAAATAGCCCTCAAGAGAAGAGTGAGTATGTTTTCTGACTCCATGAAAACTTCCATCTTTTATTCTCCTAGATAGCCTGGGAGTTGGTGTTCTTTCCTTTTTGAATATATTGGCTCCAGGAATAACCATCGAAAGGGGCAGACCTGTAATTCAGTGTTGTACAGAACGTTTCTGTGAACATTTGCACCTCCTTGTCACCTGAATTTTGGAAACCACAAATTTTACCCATATATAGGGACTGTGACATAGGTACCTAGCAGTTGACTACTGTTGTTTCTTGTTAATCCAGAAAACATTAGTAGTTTTGTAAGAAATTGACTCTCCATAGTGTTTGCTGCTTTCCTTTCATGTTCTGGGGATTGAAAAGCCATTTCTGGAATTAACTGGGCAATCATCACATGGAGGAGTTGGAATGAGACCAGATGTTGAACCCCATGTTTTATGTGGCTCCTTCAGACCAAAGATTGCAATGTGGTAGCCTCCAAGCTGATGTTCCTGTTGGATGACCTGCTGTGGGTGCTAACTGACTCACAGCTCAAAGCTATGATGAAGTATGCAGAGTCGCTGAGTGAGGCCATGGAGAAGTCAGCCCAGCAGAGAAAGAGCCTGGCCCCTGAACCTGTACAGGTTAGAGGCAAAATAGATACCCTTGGTGGGGCTAGGGAGATGGTAGGCCAGACCTAATTCATGTTCATACCAACATAGATGGAGTTGATACTTTATTTGGGGCATTTGTCATTTGGATAGGCTTTGTTATGCTTCTAATTTATTCATTTATTCTGTTCATTGGGTACCTCCAGTGTATTAACTATATAGTACTAGCCACTGGGAAGGAAAAGTAGAATAAGCCTCTTATTCCTGTCCTTGGAGCTCTCACTGTCTTAAAATATGGACTGTACACAAATTATTACAATAGGAGGTAGTAAGTGCTGTGTTATAGGTAGACACTATGCCATGAGAGCACAAAAAAGAGGGACCTCACTACACAGGCTTAGCATCAGTCAGCTAAGTCCTGGGGGATGAGAGCTTGGGGGCAGTTCAAACCTCAGAACAGTACTCTGACTTGAGTTACTAGACTAATTATAATTAGGCTTTTTGGAGTTTGGGTTATTTAGGTGGGACAGACCTAAGTGAGCTATCAGGTGAATAGTTAAGAAAAGGAGGGGGCATATTGCTAAATTGTGGCTTTCTTTAGCCTGAGCTAAAGCTTAAGAAAGCCTGTGCGGAGCCTCTCTGGGTTTGGACTTCTTGTTTTTCTCTGTCACATGTAGATCACCTCACCTGCTCCCAGTGCCCAGCAGTCCTGGGCCCAGGCATTCAGTGGTGGCCAGGGCAGCAGCAACAGCAGCAGCAGTCGCCTCAGCCAGTATTTTGAGAAATTTGATGTGAAAGAGTCTTCCTACCATCTGCTCATCTCCCGCCTGGATCTGCACATTTGCGATGATAGCCAGTCCCGAGAGCCAGGTACCCTGTCGGTTCTGAGCCTGGGCTGCCTGGTCTGTTAGCTCCTTCAGCTCCAGACAAAGCTTTGGGATGGAAGGCTCTTTGCAAGATGCTGTGGAGTAATTTAGTTGGCTTCCCTTAATTCCAGGCATTCCTTGGGCCTCAGTCTTTGTGGCACCTCTGTCTGTTGGTGTGAGGTAGTGCTTACAGCCATTAGGGTGTAGTGGGACCACTGGTAATACTTAATGAGATACAGAGGCCAGCACTCTCCCAGGCTTCACTAAGTTAGAATCTTTAGGGGCAGACCTCAAGCAGTGTATACATTTTTTTCTCCCCAGTGTGTCTTGGGCAATGCTGAACACTGGTTTAACCTTGTAGGAAAGTAAATTCAAGTATAGGAAACACCAGGATTTTCAGGTTTTTGAGTCAATTTAAGTATTTTTTATTTATTTTTACTTTTTTGTTGTTGTTGTTTAAAGATTTTATTTATTTATTTGTGAGAGACACAGAGAGAGAGGCAGAGACACAGGCAGAGGGAGAAGCAGGCTCCATGCAGGGAGCCTGACATGGGACTCGATCCTGGGTCTCCAAGATCACGCCCTGGGCTGAAGGTGGCACCAAACCGCTAAGCCACTGGGACTGCCCCAATTTAAGTATTTTTTAAAAATATTTTATTTATTAATTTGAGAGACAGAGAGAGAGAGAAAGAGAGAGAATGAACAGGGAGGAGGAAGGGACAGGGAGAGGGAGAAGTAATTCCCTGTTGAGCAGGGAGCCTGACACAGGGCTCAATCCCAGGACCCCAGGACTCCAGTACCATGACCTGAGCTGAGGGCAGAGGCTCAACCGACTGAGCCACCCAGGTGACCCCAATTTAAATATTTTTTATGTGTAAATGCCCTCTTCCCAAGCAGAGAGGTTATGTTGCATTCTCTTCATGCTTTTACATTCATTAGGGCAGTTAGTATTACATACACATATATGTTTATTCAAAGTGAGAAAGGAATTGACTAATTTTTTTCTTTCACGAACCTTGGGAAAATCACCTAACCTCCTGCTTAACCTCTGAGTTTCTTCATTTGTGAACTTGAGTTAAATCATATCTGACTCCTTTACTGCATTGGTTGTCGGTCTCAACTGAAATAATATACTGAATTTGGGGGACCCTAATTATAGTCACATACTCGGTATTATTATTCCTTTGCTGCCTGTTCCTTTAATACTCTGTATTTATTTATTTATTTATTTATTTATTTATTTATTTATTTATTTATTTATTTATTTATTTAAATTCAATTTGCCAACATATAGTATAATACCCGGTGCTCATCCCATCAAGTTATAGTCCCTTTATACTCCCCTTTGCACCACCTTTTGGCTTGAGATGCTCTCATATGGTAGATTTTTTTTCTTGTGCTACCTTATCCTTTCTGAAGGTTATGTCTGCCTCTTAATGACACCTATACTATTTTCTTGGGGGATCTTACCTTTCCTTTCTGGGGCTTCAGGCAGCATTGTCTCTCTTGCTTAGCTATTCCTTGGTGTTGAAGTGACTTCAGTCCCAATCTACTCCCACTCTGAGAGAGCTAAAAGAAGCAGTGACAACATAGATTGCTTTTGTGACTACAAGAAATAAATTGCTCACTGGTTTGCCACCAGTTATTTTGGAAGTTCTTTCCTAAAACGATTATTATTTTGTTTGGTTGTTTTTTCCAAGTGTAACTCCAAAGGCTTTGGGTTTTTTCTCTTGTTTTATCTTGAATCCTTTCAGAGGTCTTTATTAAGAGTATATTGTTAAGAGTTTTATCCTTTTGGGATGCATAGGTGGCTCAATGGTTGAGCATCTGCTTTTGGCTCAGGGTGTGATCCCCAAGTCCTGGGATCAAGTCCCACACTGGGCTCCCGGGAGAGAGCCTGTTTCTGTCTCTGCCTATGTATTTGGCGCTCTCTCTGTGTCTCTTAGAATAAATAAATAAAATCTTAAAAAAAAGTTTTATACTCTTTCTTGATGGAGAGGTATTGAGCACTGTCCTCTTCATATGGCCAGGACCCATAATCCAAAGGAAGATATGAATGATTAGCCTCTCCTGCAGCCCTCATATATTTATTTATTAAACTAAATTTCTCTACTTGGTGGAATTTAGGGAATTTTTGAATGAGATATTTTTAGGTATGGGGATAACTCCCAACCTACCTTACCAAAGTATGGTATATGACTCTCTCTCTTTTTTTTTTTTTTTTTTGGTGTATGACTCTTAAAGGAGCAAGAAACAGAACAAGTTTTTGTGAACTTGACTCTTCTGGGATTTGGGGAAAAGGGGAAAGGAGAACTAGCTGGCACAGCAAGAGCTCTATAATTCTCTGGAATTGTTCTATCTAACATGGAGCCACATGTGATTATTGTTGGCTGATCCAAATTGAGATGGGCTGCAAATTAATATATGCATGAGATTTTGAAGATATAATAGATAATTATTATCATATTATATCTTGAAATGATAAAATATTGATTATATTCATTTAAGTAGTAGTATGTATTATTAAAGTTAATTTCACTTTTTTAAAAAACTTTTTTTTGTATGGCTACTAGATAATTTAAAATTACTTATGTGGCTTACATTCTATTTCTACTGGATAGCATTGCTCTAGAACTGTCTGTCTAGTATGGTAGCCAATAGCCACATGTGGCTGTTAAGATTAGAATTAAATAAACTAAAAAATTCAGTTCTGGGACGCCTGAGTGGCTCAGCGGTTGAGTGTCTGCCTTGTCTTGGGGCGTGATCTGGAGTCCCAGAATCAAGTCCCACATTGGGCTTCCTGCATGGAACCTGCTTTTCCCTCTGCCTATGTATCTGCCTCTCTCTCTCTGTGTGTCTCTCATGAATAAATAAATAAAATCTTTAAAAAAGAAATTCAGTTCCTCACTTGCAATGGCCACATTTCAAGTGTTCAGTACAATCTATAGACCATATAAGATTTTCATCATCACAGAACATTCTAGTGCTGCTCTAGAGGCTTGTTAAAGGCTAGATCTATCTGCTTTTTCATCAAGGGACACCATAGGCTGGGATGTTGGGTCCTTGAGCAACCTACCTCTCTCTTACCTCTCTCCCTTGGTATTGGAAGTGAAATTATTAGAAAATGGGTGGGTCCTCGGGGACAGCTTAGTGTGAGGTGGGGCAGCATTATCTCTAAAAATAAAACGGAGCAGTGTATACTCCAGCCTTCAGTTGATGAGGAAGAGTGTCATCTGCCTCTTTAATCTTTTTTCCTTAGGATGAGGCCTGTGAGCCAAAAACTTTCTTTCCCTCTTAAGGCCACACGGTCCTCATCCCACCAGTTCGTTGGAGAATTTTAATTAGTCTTTTATGGATACTACTTATTATTTATGTCCCATATATCATTATGTGCATATAATTAACCATGTTGGTAATTGATAATTAAATATAATTAGATTTTGATTTTAATTCTACACCCTACTTTAATATGCACAGTCTGTGTAGTTTATTCTTCTTTTAGGTCTAACTAACTCCAATGAGGGGAGCATTGCTGTGAAACCCTCTCCTTCCAGTAGTCTCACTCATGCATTTTTTTTTAAAGATTTTTTTTAAAAATTTATTTATGAGAGACACAGAGAGAGAATGAGAGAGAGAGAGAGAGAGGCAGAGACAGGCAGAAGGAGAAGCAGGCTCCATGTAGGGAGACCGATGTGGGACTCTATCCTGGGTCTCCAGGATCACGCCCTGGGCCGATGGCGCTAAACCATTGAGCCACCCGGGCTGCCCAGTCATGCATTTTTAACTAGGATGCTATCACCCAACGGCAGAGAAAAATTGGCTCTTTTAAACATCTTTATTGAGATTGAATTCACATAGCATACAATTCACCCATTTAGAATATACAACTAAGCATTTTTTAGTACATTCATGGGGTTGTGCAATCATCACTACAATCTAATTTTAGAACATTTTTGTCCCGGCAGCCCCGGTGGCGCAGCGGTTTGGCGCCGCCTGCAGCCTGGGGCGTGATCCTGGAGACCCTGGATCGAGTCCTGCGTCAGGCTCTCTGCATGGAGCCTGCTTCTCCCTCTACCTGTGTCTCTGCCTCTCATTCTCTCTCTGTGTCTCTATAAATAAATAAAATCTGTAAAAAAAAAAAAAAAAACAAAACATTTTTGTCCTTCCTAAAAGAAATCATGTACCCATTAGCTGTCACTTTCCATTTTGTAGCTCTAAGCAACCACTGATCTCCCTTCTGTTTTGAATTTTGCCTATTCTGGACATTAAAAAATGAGTTCTTTGGTGAGATGTGGGGGCAAAAAATAGTCTTAGCTATAACATGGTTTCTGCCCTTCCAAAGCTTAACCCTGCATGAAAAAATTTTATTCCTTATATTTAATTTCTTTCATTGGGTTTTCTTGGTTATCACATGAGGAGCATTGACATTGAATTCATGGAAGAAGCACAAGATATGGTGAATAGATGGCTGTGAATAGAGTACTTTTCCCTATTGATTGCTTAATTTGAAAATCATGCAGTGGGAGTGGCCTTGCACATAAATGCCTGTTGGTTGCCATTGACTGCCTTGTTGGTGGTGTTATATTTGAGCCTCAGTGCTTTTGTGATTTGAACTTAAAGAAATAAAAATAGTTTTTATTTTATTATTTATTTCTACAAGTTATTCAGCAAATCATTAAGTGTGAAAAGAAAAAATATGACCTAGTCTTAATGAATACCTAGAAGCTAGATAGGCTAAAAGATTTTTTCTCATAATAAGTGAAAGTTAAAAGTTATGTTTACTGAGGTGCACCTGGCTGGCTCAGTTGGTAGAGCATGAACCCTTGATCTCGGGGTAGTGAATAAGCCCCACATTGGGCATAGAGCTTACTTTAAAAAGTTCATTAAAATTCATTTTAAGAAATTTATTTAAATTTTCCATTTTTTTGCTGAAAAATACTTTTGAATAATTAAAAATTTGATTATATTGCTGTTGTGTATTTCTGATTTGCATATGTAATTTGATACATTATGATTTATATAAAATAAATTTCATTAAAGGTTATTCAGCAAATATACATATAAAGTTGTTAAATATTAATAGCTTTAACTTTTATTTATTTATTTATTTATATTTTTTAAAGATTTTATTTTTTTATTCATGACAGAGGCAGAGACACAGGCGGAGGGAGAAGCAGGCTCTATGCAAAGAGCCTGATGTGGGACTCGATCTCAGGACTGGGACTCTGGGATCATGCCCTGAGCTGAAGGCAGACACTCAACTGCTGAGCCACCCAGGCTTCCCAATAGCTTTAAGTCTTAAATTTAACTTTTGATTTAAAACAATTATTTAATCTTTCATAACCATGCATTGAATAAAAGGAGTAAACTTCATACTTATTCTTTTTATGTATAAAGCACAGGTAGCATATAGTACATAAGCAGATACATAGTGTATCTGTGGTATGAAAATTTCATGAAGAGGGGGCAGTTGGGGAAAAAATGTCTAAACAAGCTTAGAGGTAGTGATAATAAATACAAAGATTGAGAAATAGGAATGTGAATGTAGGATGGTGATTAGTCCAGAATTTGGGGTGGTAAAATCTAGATTAGACAGAAATGTATTAGCTTACCCCTTGAGGATCCCATGGTATTTCCCTTCACCCTAATAAGAGAAGTATAGAACAGTATAGTTCAGACATATAGTTCATGCATATGTAGGAGAAAGTTTCTACTCTAACTACTACTAACAGTTCTTAGAGTGTAGTTGGAGAGATAGGTAGAAATAGGGAAAGTTCATTCATTTAGTAAGCATTAAATGTAAATTCAAGATAAACATAATACTTTGTTTGACTTAACACTAAAAATTCCAGTTTACCTACAATATCCTGTATGTGTCATTTACAGTGTCCTTGTTAGTGCAGTGTTTTAGTGTTCATGGTACTGTGTATGTACAGTATGGAATGATTATCTAATTAGCTCTGAGGCTAGAATATGAAAGTAAATAATATGGGTTCTGTTTTGGGGGAATTTGGCTTATGCTTCTCCAAGTGTTGGGCCAAGGAATAGCATTCCTAGCATTTTTAGTTTTGGGGGGAACCAATCAATTAGGGTTTTAGAATGTATTGGTAGGATACCTAGGATTCTAATTCCTGAATCCTGAGTTTTGCAGTTTCTTTTGCCTTTCTGGAAATCTGGCAGCCATTTACAGAGATAATGGAATATACTTTTTTTGGGTCTTATCCATTGACTGTTAGAGATGAAGAGAGGAGGGCCTCAACCTTGCAAATCCTTGACATCATGGCCTTTCAGTTGCAGTTGCACTTGTGTATCAACTAGGCTTTTTTTTTTTTAGAGAGCGAGGAGGGGGTGGGGAAGGGCAGAGGGAGAGGGATTGAGAGAGAATCTTAAGCAGGTCCAAGCTCAGCACAGGGCTAGATGCAGGTCTATCTCACAACTCTGAGATCATGACCTGAGCCAAAATCAAGAGTTGGTCACTAAACTGACAGGCGCCCCCAGGCTTTGGAACTGATCCTCAAGAGGACCTAAGTACTTTAAGTGGTGTTTAGGCTTCTTTGTTTCTTCTGCTGCTGTTCACCTTTATTTTTCTTTTATAGGTGTCTCTGCAAACAGACTGACGGGTGGTGCAATGCAGCTTACTTTCCGCAAGATGGCATTTGACTATTACCCCTTCCACTGGGCAGGTAGGACAGCCCTGAATGGCAGCAGTTCTAGTGTGTCCCTTGTACCTATGTATTGAGGACATATTCCATGGGTTCATTCCTGTCTGCCCAGCAGGAGGGTACCAGGAATTGCAGCTCAGAGAGGTATTGGGAATAGCCCTCTTCAAGAAACTTGTAGGTCTGCTATCGATGATTCTTTATCAGTGATGGAAAGAAGTAGGAGGAGAGGCAGTGCTTGAGATGTTGCTTTTGATTCCGTGTTCTGCCCCTTACTTCCACTATTTTTAGATCTCTCTAGTAGTCCATGGTCAAAGATGGTGACAGCATGTTTGCTGGCCTTTTTCGGAACCTTAGGGAAAAATCACATATGGAATCCAGAAGAACTTGAATGTTCTCACTAGATTTTTACTTTTCTCAGAGAACTCTGGATTGGAGTGAGGGATCAGATTCTGAAGTAGGACTATACCAATGGAAGATAAAAATCAGAATGTTGGATTATGATCTTGAACTAAAATCTTATTGCTTTATTGTTGTATAGGTGACAGCTGCAAACATTGGGTACGGCACTGTGAGGCCATGGAGACCCGAGGCCAGTGGGCCCAGAAGCTGGTGATGGAGTTTCAGAGTAAAATGGAGAAGTGGCATGAGGAGATGGGTTTCAAACCACCTTGGCATCTGGGAGTAGAGTCTCCCTTCCAGAAGAAAGCAGGTAGGTTATAAGGAACTGGAAGACTCCCATAGCTTAGCCTTTTGCTATTTACTTTTGACTCTCCAGTGAAGATAAAGCCCTGGACTAACTAATTATCCCAACCTCATCCCATGGAGAGTTGTCAGTGACTTCTTTTCTTTTTCTTTTATTTTTTTTAAAAAGATTTTATTTATTTATTCATGAGAGATACAGAGAGAGGCAGAGACATAGCCAGAGGGAGAAGCAGGCTCCCTGCAGGGAGCCTGATGAGGGACTCAATCCTGGTTCTCCAGGATCACGCCCTGAGCCTAAGGCAGACACTTAACTGCTGGTTGACATCACAACCTGAGCTGAAAGCAGGCACTCAACCATTGAGCCACCTAGGTGTCCCAGTGACTTTTTTTCTTTACAGAGTCCTAGCTGTCTTTAGAACTAGCCGCAATGTTGAGGAGAGGTTGTCGTCCCCTTTATTCCATAGGCTGTGGCCTTGGTCTTAAGGAGAATACAGTTTTTTAGTTTCTTCCAAAAATTAGATGGTATTAATCAGTCTTTCCTAATTATAGCCTTGATGATCTTAGGATTTTTACTTTCCTTATTCTATTAATAATGAGAGTTGAATGTATCTGATTCTCTTTCCTACCTTCTTATTTTTATTTAGATTCTCTCTCCAGTCCTCGAAAGAACCCCCTTGAGAGAAGCCCCTCTCAGGGCCGACAGGCTCCCTTTTGGCCTCCAGCCTGGAATCGTTTACGCTCTAGTTGCATGGTAATACGAGTGGATGACTTGGACATCCACCAGGTGAGAAGCCCAATGCAGGGAGACATGGTTGGAAAGGGGTGGAGCAGTTCACTTGGAAGGCAACAGGTGTGAACAAGATTGTGGAATTTGAGGACTGCTTACTTGACTTCTGAATGGGTTGATAACACTGGTCTGTTTCTTTCTGAGCATGGCTGCTGAGATCAGGACCTGCAATTCCCCTAGTTTCCTCTGATACCCTACTATAACCGTTCCCCTGAGAAAAATGCACTTTTTTTTTTAAGATTTTCTTTATTCGGGCAACCCTGGTGGCTCAGTGGTTTAGTGCCGCCTGCAGCCCAGGGCGTGATCCTGGAGACCCTGGATGGAGTCTGCATCGGGCTCCCTGCATGGAGCCTGCTTCTCCCTCTGCCTGTGTCTTTGCCTCTCTCTCTCTGTGTCTCTGTGAATAAATAAATGCAATCTTAAAAAAAAAAAAAGATTTTATTTATTCATGAGATAGATAAGAGAGAAAGAGAGAGAGAGAGGCAGAGACACAGTCAGAGGGAGAAGCAGGCTCCATGCAGGGAGCCCGATGTGGGACTTGATCCTGGAACTCCAGGATCACGCCCTTATCTGAACGCAGGCGCTGAACCGTTGAGCCACCCAGGGATCCCTGAGAAAATAAACTTGCAGAAGATGTGAGGCAGGTGTGAGAATGCCTGCAGTAAGTGTGCAAAGCACTCTGTTTCCTGTGAGAGACTTTGCAAGGATTGTAGTGGCTTTTATATGACCTCAGAGGAAATTGAGGAAATTCTATTATAGATGCTGTACGGGTACTAACAGCAACTTGTGTGTGGTTGTGTAGGTTTCTTCAGCTGGACAGCCAAGTAAGAAGCCATCTACACTCCTCTCCTGCAGTCGGAAGCTTCACAACCTACCCACTAAGGTCTCTGCCATTCATATTGAATTCACAGAGTATTACTTCCCCGATAATCAGGAGCTTCCAGGTAAAGCATCTCATCTGGTCACTTCTTACTTTGCAGCCAGCCTTGGGGCCATGGCTTGTATTCTCATTTGTTGCTAGGAATTTTAGGTGTTTGAGTTAGTTTAGCACACTTTTGTTAAAAATTCTCCCTTTATAAACATGTATCTTTGCTTTCTTCATAATAAGATGAATATCAGCTGGTAAGTAGGAATTGACTTGCTACTCTATATATGATGATTCTTTTTTTTTTTTTTCCTGCTTTCTAGTTCCCTGTCCCAATCTCTACATTCAGTTAAATGGTCTGACATTTACTATGGATCCTGTCAGCTTGCTCTGGGGAAACCTCTTCTGCCTGGATTTATATCGCAGTTTAGAGCAGTTCAAAGCTATCTACAAGCTGGAAGATTCAAGCCAGAAAGATGAACACTTGGATATCCGACTGGATGCCTTCTGGTTGAAGGTAGGGGAGAGTGGGATTTTTGTTCCTTGTTGGCAGCCCTAGCTGCATTTCTTCCATGGCTATAATCCTGGGTTCTACTCACCCCTTTGATAGAAATAAGAAAAACTATAACAGCTCAAATGGTTGGTCTTTTACATGTGTATTAAAAACAGGTTGTGGAGCTACTCAGATATCCATTCTGAATTGGGTTTCATTTTCTTTCTGAAGGTTAGCTTCCCGCTGGAGAAGAGAGAGCAGGCTGGGTTGCATCGTCCTCAGGCCCTCGTCTTTTCTGCGTCGGGCATGACTGCCACCAATACACGTCATGCCCCACATTGTAGTTGTCCAGACCTCCAAAGTCTCTTCCGAGGTTTTGCGGCTGCTGAGTTCTTTCATTCCAATTATGTTCACTTTCCCAAGGTTCCAGGTGGCTTTAGCCTTCTGCACATGCTTTTTTTACATCATGCTTTCCAGATGGATTCCCGACTCCCTCAACCCAGTACCCTCCCTCCCCAGAGGCTTAAGGCTTCCCAGGATCTGTGGTCCATCCACTTCACCCAGATCTCATTGGACTTTGAGGGAACAGAGAACTTCAAAGGTCATACTTTGAATTTCGTGGCCCCCTTCCCCTTGTCCATTTGGGCCTGCCTACCCCTCCGCTGGCAGCAAGCTCAGGCACGGAAGCTCCTTTTGGCCACAGAAGGGAGGTTGAAACCATCAGCTAGCTTTGGCAGTCCTGTCCATTCTGAGGCCCTTGCCTCTGATGCCGTGCCCCATCAGCGGTCAAAGACTGAGCATGATTTGAAAAGCCTATCAGGCCTCACAGAAGTCATGGATGTTTTGAAAGAAGACAGCCGTGGTGTGGACAACAAAGGGCCTCTGACTGAACTTGAGGATGCAGCAGATGTCCACATGCTTGTACACTCCCCTGCACATGTTCGTGTGAGGCTTGACCATTACCAGTACTTGGCTCTACTCCGCCTGAAGGAGGTGCTACAAGGTCTTCAAGAACAGCTGACTAAGGATACAGAGGCTATGACTGGCTCCCCACTGCAGGACCAGACAGCTTGCATTGGGGTCCTCTTCCCCAGTGCTGAGGTGGCTCTGCTCATGCATCCTGCCCCTGGGGCTGTTGAAGCTGACTCTGCAGGTTCAGATACCACCAGCCTCATTGATTCAGAGCTGTCTCCTTCAGAGGATAGGGAGCTGAAATCTGATGCCTCCTCAGACCAGGGCCTAGCAAGCCCTGAGAAGGTTCTGGAGGATAGTGGCATTGAAAATTTAGATGCATCCCATGACAGGTCAGTGCCTCTTCATAGCAATGAAATACTACAGGATTCAGATTCTCTTGCACAGCAGGAGGCAGGGAAGGGCCATGAAGCAGTCGATTCCTTACAGGCGAAGAGACTGAGCAGAACCCAGACATCCACCTCACCAGCTGTGGTGAAGCCTCCATGTGGTAGGGATACCGCTGTGAATGGACAGGCAGAGCTCAAGCCCTTGAAGAACATTGAGGGAGAATTGTCAAGTGCTATTCACATGACCAAGGATGCCACAAAGGAGGCCATACATGCCACTATGGACCTTACCAAGGAAGCTGTATCCATGACTAAGGATGCCTTCAGTCTGGGCAGAGACCGAATGACCTCCACCATGCACAAGATGCTGTCACTGCCCCCAGCCAAGTGAGTGGCTCTCTGCCTCCTTCATTCATCCTGTCTCTTCCTCCTAGCTCTGGTCTTTGGGCTTAAGGCCTTCTGCTGCGTGTGCTGTTAGATTGGGAAGTGCCATGTAGTCCAGGAGAATGCATAGAATGGCCTCTTTAATGTGCGAAGCCTTTAGTTTTCAGTGCTGCCTGCAGGGCAGTGGAAGAATTTTCAGGCTACTTAGAAGATATAGGTATACCAACTGGAGAGACTTATTTTCAGGACTACATCTAATTCTGTGATAGGTGAAGAACCAGAAATTGGATTTGCACATGCCTCCATGTAGCTTAGCCGATTCTTTTTTTTTTTTTTTTTTTTAGCTTAGCCTATTCTTGGGCAGTTTTCAAGTCAACATTTATTGCTTCATAGGATCTTCCCTTCTCTTTCACTGATTCGCTCTTATAGATACAGCTATGCTCTGTGAGAATAATAATAATAATAATACCTGGCATCTGCATGATATTTTATTCTTTTTAGTGGCCTTTCACATAACATTTTGTTTGATCATCACAGCAGCCCTATGAGATAGTGATAAAAATTCGTATCCTCAGTTTATAACTGAGGGAACTGAAGTTTCAAAAAGGATGAGCCCATGGATGTTGTATCTTATAAATAGAGAAGCTGGGGCTTTGGATTTGCTCTTTCTGGTACACCTTATCAATGTCTGCCAGAGTAATAGAGAAGGAAGAATTTCATCTGTTCATTCAACAAAAAATTTTGGAGCCCCTACTTTGTGCCCAGCTCTGTGTCAGACACTGAAGAAACAGTAGGGAGTAAGCAGAAAAATACAGAAATGCATAGTTAGAAGAGTGGAAAAGGTATGGATTTTTCCATTGGTGCCTTGTGGTTTTAGGAATGATAATGAAGATTATGGGAAATCTTTGTTGGGACTCTTTGTGCTTTGGGGACCATGGTTTGAAGAACAGTGGCTTTGGAGCTTTGTCTAAGTGAATTGTGGGTCTAAGTGGGTGTCTGAGCAATGTCAGTGCTAGTACTTGCTAGGTGCAGAAAGCCTAGAAGGAAGGAGAAGGGAAAACTTTCAGGGATAAATGATATAGTAATATGAGGCAACACTTACAGAGTGTTACAGTGTGTGTAAGCACAGTCCTGAGTGCTTACAATGTTAATCCATTGAATTCTTGTAACAACCCTGTAGGGCAGGTACTAATATCAGTCCTCATTTTACGGACGAAGAAATTGAGCTCAAAGAGGTAAGAAACTTGCTTAGGGTCACATAACTCTTGAGTGGCGGGGCAAGGATTGAAAGCCTTGAGTCCCAGACACCAAATGTGCTACTTTTTCCAAATGGAGAAGCATAAGGGAGGTGGGAAAAGAGGAGAGAGAGGTGATAAAGGGAAGAGAAAGGTGTGTGACGCAAGCCCTTTTTTTCACTCACAACCTTGACATGCTGACTGCCCAGCCCACGGTCTCTTCGCAGTCCTCCCTGTCCTCGGCTTCTCTGTGGTGTTTGTACTTGCAGTTGCTCTGAACGCTTACAGGTCTCAACCTGTGTGGCCGCTCATGCTTCTGGGCAGGAGGAGTCTTTCCTTCTTCCTTGGCTGCTCTCTTCTGCCTTGAGTTCTATAAACCTAACTGCTCCATTGCACCAGGCTGTCCGTATTCTCATCACTTTTATTACAATCTTTATGTTTTAAATTATAAAAACTAGTTTTGTTCGTTTTGTTGACAATGTAGGAAAAGAATAAAGAAGAAAAGAAAGTCATTCGTGACAATGCAGAGATAGCCACTATTCACATCTGGATCTGTTTTCTTCCAATTTTCATACCTATATTTGGATACCCATTGTGAATGCTTTTATGTGTATACACGTACACTTACACGAATATTATTTTACAATAATACAATTATTTCTCTATCATCTAGAAAATTTCTAGTTTTATTCACTTAATGTTTGTGAATTATTTCCCATTCGTTAGGTATCTGAATACATAATTTTTAATTGCTCTATTATATTCTGGCAAATGGATGTATCCTAATTCATTCATTCATCTCACTATGGGAGAGGGCTTTAGTGTGTTTCCAGTTTTTCTCAGAACCAAAGCTCTATTAAATGCCCTTGTTTTTGTGAACATAACTCTTTTTTAAAAGATTTATTTCTTTGAGAAAGTAAGACTGAGACAGAGAGCACGAGAGGGGCTAGGAGCAGAGGGAGAGGGAGAAGCAGACTCCCTGCCAAACAAGGAGCCTGACACAGGGCTCAGTCTTAGGACTCCAGGATCATGACCTGTGCCAATGCAGATGCTTAACTGACTGAGCCACCCAGGCGCCCCAATGTGCACATTAGTCTTTATGCATATCTAAATCTTTAAAATAAAAACCTAGAAGTGGGTTATTATTGGGTCAAACGCTGCAAACATTTTTAAGGTTCTTGATGTATTTGCCAAACTTCAGGAAGGTTTATATCAGTGCATTTTTCCATACCTTCTCTCAAGGTTATTTTATTCATCTCTTCCTCTACTGTAAAGTCTGTATTTTCGGTTCTGACTTTTCTCCCCTCTCCTGCTCTTCGTTAAAAACCATCTACTGCATGTGGTTCCCCATGGATTTCCTAGGGATATGGCGAACCTCACATACATAAAACTAAATTCCCTATCCCTCCCAGACCAGTTCTTTCTTTTTTCAGTAATATCATTCTCCTGCCTGTTCCAGTCATTTGTCAGACTCTGACTGTAATTTCTAGAACAGGGGTTCTCAAACTGAAGCATGTTGCAGAATCACCTGGAGCGCTTGTTCAGACGGCTGAGCCCCACCTCAGAGTTCCTCATCTAGTAGGTCTGAGATGGGGCCTGAGAATATATATTTCTCTAAGCCCCTTTTTTCTCCCTGTTGATGCTGATGCTCCTACCTGTGTGACACTTTGAGAATACTACTTTATGGAGTCTTGTATCCATTTCTGCTGTCTGTT
Source organism: Canis lupus dingo (assembly GCF_003254725.2). Taxonomy (NCBI): domain Eukaryota; kingdom Metazoa; phylum Chordata; class Mammalia; order Carnivora; family Canidae; genus Canis; species Canis lupus. Next base: position 4,167,214 of record NC_064254.1, read on the forward strand.
CCTACATGTGGACTATTTCAGTAAACTATTTTTTTTTTAAAGATTTTCTTTATTCATGAGAGGCACAGAGAGAGAGAGAGAGAGAGAGAGAGGGGCAGAGACACAGGCAGAGGGAGAAGCAGGCTCCATGCAAGGAGCCCGATGTGGGACTCAAACCCAGGAATCCGGGATCACATCCTGAGCCAAAGGCAGGCCCTCAACCACTGAGCCACTCAGGCGTCCCTATTTCAGTAAACTATTAACTGATTTCCTCATTGGAGCTCTTTTCCTCATTAGCTTGTGTGAAAGAGCCAGGTCAACCTTCTTAAAACACAGGTCTGATTTGTTATTTCATCATTCTAAAACTTTCAGGCTTTTTCCTTACACCCTCTAGTTTTAGTTTGAACCTACTTCTGTGACATAATCAATTATGCCACACAATTATGCCAAAAATTCTATATATAGATATAGATACCACTTTTTGGCTTTGTTTTTAAAGTAGGCTGCATGCTAGGGCTTGAACTCATGATCCTGAGATCAAGACCTAAACTGGATCAAGAGTTGGATGCTTAACTGACTGAGCCACCTAGGTGCCCCCACTTTATGGTTTTTTAATTGATTATTTTTTAGAATAGTTTTAGGTTCATAGCAATATTGAACAGAAGGTACAGAGATTTCCCATATACCCTCTCTACTTTATAGTTTTAAAAGCACTTTCATATATAACCTTTTATCCACGTTTTTCTGTAATCTGGCTGCAATCCGTGTGGTGAAAGTGGCAGGAAAAAACACTTAGCAGGAAGTTAGGAGACTTGGATTTTTCTTAATTCTCGTCTTTAACTATGACCTTGAGTCAGTTTCTTCATCTATAATATGGGAAGGTAAGAACAAAAGATCTTTAAAGATTTCTTTTCAGTGTGTTGTGCCTTTCTAACTTTATCTTCCATTGCTCTCCCCAACAAAACCTAAGCTCTAGCTGTCTCCAAAGGTACTTTTTGTTGTCTAGCTCCATGTCCTTGCTCATGCTGTTTCTTCCCAATAAAATGCCACTTCCCTGTCTCTTTCACAGTCCTTCAAGGGCCCGCTCAAATGCCATCTCCTTCCATAAAGCCATTACTGATATCCTTCTTGTCATCCTTTCCCCTCTTTGATATGGCCTAGCCTTTGGCTGGTACTGCTGTCCCTCTCTTCTGGTGTGTGTGATTTACTCCCATACAGTGATAGTTGTATTTAAATTTCCTCTCTCCTGATAGACTATACATTCATTGAGGACAGGGGATACCTTATTCATTATTTTATTCACTTCCCACCCCCACCCTGTGCCTAGTATGGTGCCTTATATGCAGAAGAATCTCAGTAAATACTTGTGGAATGGGTGTGGGTGGCTTCAGGTGTCATTCATTTGTGCTGGGGCTGTAAGTAGTTGGTCTCCTCTGTATATGGGATGACCTTGAAAGTTTGGCATTTAATGTTGATATGGCAGAGGCACTTACGCAGTTTGAAATGCCAGATTCAGAAAGGCCAGCCGTTGAAAAATTATATGACCTCCTTATAGCAGATAATAATTGATACCAAAATTTATGTATAAATAACTATTTGGGCTGAAAGTGTTGGGCGTTGCAAGGGACAAAACATATCTTCTAAACCACGTTTGTGGTTTTTGTTTTTTAAACAGGGAGCCCATGGCCAAAATAGATGAGGGGGCAGTAGCACCATTGAGTGGAGGAGCTGCCCGACTCCGATTTTTCTCCATGAAGAGGACAGTATCTCAGCAGTCATTTGATGGCGCTTCATTGGATAACAGTGGTCCTGAAGACCGGATTTCCGTGGACAGTGATGGCAGTGATAGCTTTGTGATGCTCTTGGAGTCTGGTAGGTGGAAGCAACCATGTGGCATTGAAGTCCAGAAAGCGTTCTTTCTGCTCCCTATATACTGGCAGGATACAAAAGGAGCTGAGATTTGATAAAATAGACATTTTCTTAACCAAACCAAAAACCAGAGAAATGTTAGTGGATTTGTGGCTCTGGCTTTATCTACACATCTTCTAGGTTATTGATTAACACTTGACCTTTATCACAGAATGAGACTCAGACCAAAAGAGAGAGTGCTAGTCTTATAGTCATGTAGCTATGGCAGTAGGATTAGTTTGGTGGCTGGTGTCAGTGGTGTGTGTTTGTTGTCTGGTGTTTCTTTGTTTTTTTGCTTAACTATGTATTTTATTGTTGGAAAATAGGAGCTTTTGTCTCTGGTACAATGAGTAACTACTGAGAATTGAATCACTCACTACTGGAAGTTACACTGGTTTTTTTCATCTTTTTGAACTGGAGACTTTTTAAATGGTCCCTTAAGAGTGTCTAAGTGAAAATAAAATAAAAATAAAATGAAAACACTGTTTCTTAAGATGGGTGTTGTGTACCTCTGTTTTGTTTTATTCTGGAATATGGAATAATATGGGAAGTTTCAAATATGCAAAAGAGTAGATGGAATCAAATAATGATGAACCCTCATGTACCCATTATCTAGCTTCAAATATTAAGAACTCATGGCCATTCTTATTTCATATATACTTCTGTTCATTTCTCTTCTTCTCATGTTATTTTGAAGCAAATTCCAAACATACAGTTTTATCCATAAATATTTTTATTATGTATCTCTAGAAAATAGACTTTAAAATATTTGAAAAAAATTTAAATTGTGGTAAATATATATTATTTAAACTTTACAATTTTAACCATTTTTAGCTATAATTCAGTGGCATTACATATCACTGTGCAACCATCATCACTATCCATCTCCAGAACTTTTTTCATCTCGTAAAATTGAAAATATGTACCCATTAAATAATAATTCCTCATTTCCTTCTCCTCCAGCCCCTGGCAACCACCATTCCACTTCGTATTTCAGAATTTGACCATTCCGGGTACTTCATAGAAGTGGAATCATACAGTATTTGTCCTTTTGGAACTGGCTTGTTTCACTTAACATAATGGCCTCAGGGTTCATTCACTTCATAGTATGTGTCAGAATTTTCTTCCTTTAAGGCTAGTACCCTATTATATGTTTATACCATATTTTGTTAATCCATTCATCTGTCTGTGGACTCTGTCTGTGGACTCTGTGGACTCATTTATAGAGTTTTTAAAAATGTGCCCAAATATCACTATCCCATTTTTAAAAATTAGCAATTCTTTAAATTTATCAAATTACCAGTTTTCAAATTCCCAATTGCATCATAAGTGTCATAAGTGTTTTTTTTTTTTTTTCCACAGTTGTCATTGTATTTAGAGATTGAATTTGAACAGAAATTTTTGACTTTCAAACTCATTTGTTGTCTTTCTTATGCAGAGTCTGGTCCAGAATTTCTTCCACCAGGAGCTCTTCCAAATGACTTAGACAATGCTGGAGTTCAAGGGAGCCCTGTTATGGAGAGTTATGGCCAGGGGTCACCAGAGGCCAACAGTTTGGTCTCACCCAGTGGAGAAGGCCTCAGCCCTCACCCGGTCAGCTGCTCTACTCTTCTTTGCAGAGGGAAGGCTGTAGCTAGAAGCTTCCAAGGGGCTCATCTAAAAGAGTATCCTTCTACAGGTCTCCATTCTGGTCCTGAAGGTGAATGAAGTGTCTTTGGGGATTGAGGTACGTGGTGAGGATCTGACTGTAGCCCTGCAGGCAGAAGAACTGACCCTCCAACAGCTGGGAACCGTTGGACTCTGGCAATTCCTGCATGGACAGTGCTCAGGTAAGGATGGTGGCCATTCCAGGAGAACTGGGATTTATCTAGGGCAGCTCTAGCTTCTTGCTCCTGTCACTGTGTCCCAAGGTTAGCTGTCCTTGTGCCAAGCCTATGGTCCTGTCCAGCAGCAGTTAGGAGGAGAAACTCTAGTGATGCCTTCTTCTTGCAGGGAACCTCCCAGAGCTCTTTGCATTCAATGGCTGTTCATCATCTTCATTACCCAGGTGCTCCTTAAGCTTATACAGGAAGCCACTGTCCACTTCTTCATTTGTGTAGCTGCTGACATCAAACTATATCTGATCCGGGAATTTCTGTCATTCATATTCAGTCCTTTTATATTTGTAAATTAGGAGATAACAGGAAAGAGCTGAGCTTTAGCATTTAAAAAATATTTTTTAAAATGTTGGGTAGATACCAAGGAATACTTAAAAAATATATGTAAGGTATGAAATAATAAAAATACAGTGAACCCATGTACACTACCACCTAGTTTAATAAACAGAACCATACTATTAACTTTGAAGTCCCCAGGAGCCCCTCTCTTGAATATTTCTCTACCACTCACCTGTCATAGAGAATCCCTATTCTGAATTTTGTGTTATTTATGGCAGACCTGGGTGGCTCAGTGGGTTAAGTGTCTGTCTTTGGCTCAGGTCATGATCCCAGGGTCCTGGGATCGAGCCCCACATTGGGCTTCCTGCTCAGTGGGGAGCCTGCTTCTCCGTCTCTCTCTGCTGCTTCCCCTGCTTGTGCTTGATGATAATACTTTTGGCATTGGATTGCTATGAATATTAAATATATGTAAAGTGCTTAGAATAGTCCCTGCTAATTAATTTTTTCCTTCTGTCTCTCTCCTCAAAGGTACAAGTTTTCAGGAATCCTCAACTTTGAAGACTAACCACATCAGACCAGCTGTGGGCCTTCGCTTTGAGGTGGGGCCTGGTGCAGCTGTTCATTCCTCACTGGCCACACAGAACGGCTTCCTGCATTTCTTGCTTCAAGGCTGTGACCTTGAGCTGTTCACTTCGGTGCTCAATGGCCTGGGGCCCTTCTTGGAGGATGAGGAGATCCCAGTGGTAGTTCCCATGCAGATTGAGCTCCTGCACTCCAGGATCACCCTAAAGGTGAGAGGAGCTTTTTGGATTTTACCTCAGACTCTGTCAGGCAAAGAATTCTGGCAGTGATAGCTATTCACTTCTTCCCTTGTCATGGTACAACATGGTGACTATCAAGTGAGTAAATGCATATTAGCATTGTTAGTGAAGGTTATAATAATACATAAATGTGTGTTGCATCAAAATGTTCTGGATTTAGGTGAGGAGACCTTGTCTCTAGCCCTGACCATGTCTCTGGCTTGCAGCATGACTGTAAATAAGCCCATTAGATTATCTAGTCCTCAGTTTAACCATCTCTAGAATAGGAGGTACTCAGTTATGCTTCTCTACCTTGCAAGAGTGTATGGATACATAATTAATGGCATAAAGCTGCTTTAAGCTGAATGGTAGAAGCATAGATTGTTATCTGAAGTGCTCTCAGCTGGTTGGCGGCATCGGCTTCTTTCCTACAGGATGTGGTTTCCTTCTTTCCTACAGGATGATATCCCCCCCATCTATCCAACATCTCCAGGCCCTATCCCCATCACTCTAGCCATGGAGCATATTGTGTTGAAGCGGAGTGATGATGGTGTGTTCCACATAGGCGGTGAGTTGGGCTTGTCAACCTCCCGGCTTCTCTGCCTTTTTTCTCCTATAAGGGAATAGGTGATAACGAGGAACTGTTTGCGTGTTTGCAGCAGTTTGCCATTCAGAACCTTTACTTTTTTCCAGCTGCTCCTCAAGACAGACCATCGGCTGAAGTCCATAAAATTGAGAAGAGCCAGCCCCCAAAAGAACAGATGTTTCTGGTGCCCACAGAAGCTTTTGGACAGCAGGTAGGGACCTAACTGAACAGTACCCACAGACCCTTAATGGCTGTAATTACAGAAGCTGGTAAAACTCAGAGGGCTGAAAAGGTTGTCTATGCTGTGTACAGCTGGGTGGTTGGGGCTCCTGTCACCTAGCAGCAACTTCTAGAAGTGCTTAATAGAGGATATAAGTCAGGAACTGTAGGTAAATGGTTAGTGATCATATTATATTCCACCTGTTGCTGTCCTTACAACTGATGAACTCTGAAGATGGGATTAGGCTTTTTTTTTTTTGAGAAAAGCCAGCATAAAGCACTTTTATTGCAATAATAAAACTTGAAACTCATACGTAGTGCGGGCAGGTGGGGGTGGGGGGGTAGGCAGCAATAATTTCTCTCACCAAATCACTACACAGGACAGCAAAGGGGTGAGAGGGGGAGGAGGAAAAGCCAGGAAACTCTGAGATCAGCCGGGGGAGCCGAACATCAAAAACCAGGAGATGCTGAAGCTGTGATGACCAGCATCATTTTCTCAAGACAACACTCAAGGGTTTGTCATGATGGCTGGGCTTTCATTGGGTGTTATGTGTCTACAAACAGCACCTTCAATTTAAACTTTCAATTAAAGTTCTTAAAATTTGGAAAGTGGAGCTCAAATAGCTATGAGATTACAAAAGTCCTGAATATCCATTAGAAAAACCACAGGATGGAAAAAAAACAAAACAAAACAAAGAGCCAGGCCATGAAGAAGGCTTCAGAGGTCCCTGCTGGCCTGGGGACAGATACCTGTAGTGTCCAATATCGCAGTGAGAACAATCTGCTTCCAAAAGGCAGAGGGTTTATTATTGGGGGGGGGGGGGAGAGCAGGGGAGGGGTAGTGGAGGCAGAGGCTCTCCCCCTCCCCACTTCAGTTTCAGGTAGGGCTTTAATTCAACCCAAGGACATCTCTCAACTGGGAGAGTTACTTCGGCCCTCAACAGTGCCTCAAATCTGCTATGGCTTTGCAGCGCAGCAGCAAGAATGTTTAATATATAATAGATAAAAATTTCATCCAAAAAAAAATAAATAAATAAAATAAAGATTCTTGTAATCCCCCCCAAACATCAATTCCTATTCTAAAGTTAACCCATGACTTGTGCTGTTAATACTTGACTAATACTTAAGTGGAAACCTAGATCCAAAAGACTGAAACTGAACCTTCACCCCAAAATGAAAACGAAATCAAATGAGTAACTTGAGGTTTATGGCATATAGTTTAGGTCAACACACACACGAGGAGAAAGGGAAAGAGCAAAGCTGGGTGACAGAACACATTCAGTCGGGGTCGATGTTTATACAAAGAGTGTAGTGGAACATCAGGAAAAGCTCCATACGGACTCGCGTGTGCGCATCTGGAGGCGCCACATCCCTCCATGGCACATCCAAGAATGGGGAGCTCAGGGAGGAAGCCATTCCTGTTATTCCAGTTTCAGAAGCTCCACGTCAAAGACGAGAGTGGCATTTGGTGGGATGATGCCTGGGTGCCCAGTAGCACCATAGGCGTAGTCTGGGGAGATAGTCAGTTTGGCTCTCTGACCCACACTCATCTGGGCAACCCCTTCTTCCCAGCCTCGGATCACCTCCTGCTTGCCTAGCATAAACTTAAAGGGCTTGTTTCTGTCCCGGGAGGAATCAAATTTCTTTCCATCTTCAAGCATCCCCGTGTAGTGCACCACGCAGGTCTGACCGCGCTTCGGGAAGGTGCGTCCGTCTCCGGGGGAGATGGTCTCCACCTGCACTCCCATGGCGGCGGCGGCGGGGGGAGGAGGGGGGGGGGAGGGGGGAGGGGGGGAGGGGAGGGGGAGGGGGGGGAGGCGCTGGGCGGGCGGCGGGCGGCGTGGACCGACGGCGGACCTGGCGGCGCGGCCCGGCTCTGCTTCGGCCCTCGGCGCTGGGCGGGCGGCGGGCGGCGTGGACCGACAGCGGACCTGGCGGCGCGGCCCCGGCTCTGCTTCAGCCCTCGGCGTCTCGCCTCGCCTCGGGATTAGGCTTTTAGAAAGTTCTGGTTGGGTTCTCTTGATCACCAAATTTGTGGATTTTTCTGCTTGAATTCTGACTCCTTATTCCCTTACCAGATGTTTTTGCAAAGCGTGTTACTTTATTTATTAACTGTAAATTACTTATTATTCTCCAGGTGAAAGAATTGCATACCCTACAAAAGGAACTTACAGAAACTAAACAAGCATTGGCCAATGCCAACCAGGATAAAGAAAGACTGCTTCAGGAGATTAGGAAATATAATCCCCTCTTTGAGCTGTGATAACAGTGGCTCAGCCATGTGTGCCAAGGGGAGAGGAGGAGGTCACCAGCAATAGCACCACCTATGACAGAAGGCAGCAGCCAGCACTGAAATCTGCTAAGGATGCCAGAGGGACTGGGGAGCACTCAACTCACTCCTCATGCTGTCCTTCCTCCTAGCTGTTCTGATCTGGGCGGAACACAGGGCAAAGAACGACTACGTTCTAAGGAATGGGGGGCAGCTTTGCACGTGGCTCAAGCATCATGTCATGCCTATATAAAGCCTTTTGGCCCTTTGCACACTAGGTGGATCTGCTCAACACCATAGGGCCATTTCACCACTTGGTTTCATGGCAGAGACATTTGTTTCCTCTACAACCTGTGCGAACAAGAGAAAGTACCCACTCCTCAGTCACCCACAGAGCCACCAAAGATTCTATGTCCCAGAGCTTCCTGTAGCCGACCTGAAAAGTCTCTGGCCTGAGCTTTGGCCATGGTAGTAGAGTGGAATAGGAAATAGCCAGCAGGGCAGGGGCTAGGAGAGGCACAGGAGTAAGGGAGACTTGGAAACTGCCTTTTTTGGGAAAGGAGCCAAGCTTATACCATCTTGGCTGATACTGCAATCACATTTTTCAGGGTTAAGGTTCTTTTGTTATACTATATCATTGTGATGCTATGGTAGAAAGTAAACGATGGTACTGGCTCAGTTGTGTCATCTTACCTTTCTATAACATAATTTATTTGAAAATTTAAATCAAGAAAAAAATACGAGCTAGGCTGAAGGTATAATGTGTAAGAATCATTAGGGGAGCTTGTCCTGAGCCCACTGTTGTCTGCTGGAGTGCTCTCTGTCTTCCACAGCTGTACTTCAGAAGTGATTTCCTCTGTCTCCCTGGGCTCCCTGGCACATCTGCTCTCCCAGTTCTGGGACTTTCTACCAGCACTCTCCTTTGCACTTGGCGGTTTGGGAGCTGAAAATGTGTTTTAAACTGTAATGTAAACATCTCAACTTGTTGCCTCTCATAACCCTCTATCACTGTGGCTTTTTAAAATCATGTAATTTTGGCTTAAGTAAAAAAACAAAACAAAACCCCTTCAACCTACCTAGGTTTTCTCCTTGCCCCATGAAAGAGCTATTTCCCCCCTTTCTTTCCTATCTGATTCTTCCCCAGCATTCTACCTTCATCCATACTGCTCTGTAATATACTTCAACCTATGTTTATTGGACAGAAGTTCATCAGCTAACTTACCTTGAATTGGTAAGATGGTAAAATTAGTGATTCGGTGGTGTCACATAAGTCTTAATCACATGACATATTGGAGAAAGAGAAATGTTTTCCTTTATGGGAAATCATGCCTGACTTGCATATTCTAGTTTTTTGAGGATAAAAAGAAACATACATCCAAGAATGAACAAGATACAATTTTCTCAGACTGGTAAAGAACTTTTGTCAAGGTCTTCACTAAAGCAACTTTAAAAACACCAGTTACTATGACATACAGGAATATTTTGTCATGCTTAGGAAACAACTTAGAGACTTAAGAATAAACATCTTTCTGGAGATAATGCTAACAGAGGAACAGAGGAAGTTTCCTGTGGGTTGATGCTTAGTTTAACCTTAAGGTTTTTATAAATTACCTGAAAGTAGGATATTATAATGCAGTCAGTAAAGATAAACCAGAAGGGATTAAAAAAACAAAACAAAACCACAGAAGGCCCACAAGCCAAACTGTGACAACACAGGAAAAGGATAGGTAAGGTTCAGTCTAGGGAAGTATAAAGTAATAGAAGAATCAGCAAGGCAGCAAGCTGTTAGAACTCAGCACAGTAACCTAACCATTGCTGAGGAGAAGGTGGGGTCAATGTGCTGCTCTGGCTCAAAGCCCAAATGGGTTATCAGGAAGGGCTCACAGAGACAACACAGAAAATAGGGCTTCATAGAAAACCATTTCAATGGCTTAGATTATCTGTGCACTGATAGTGACCTTATTTATAAAATACGTGGTAAAGGGAGGAAAGGTCCAGAGAATAGCAAAAATTATAAGGGGGTGGAGATACTTCCACACGAGGACACGTGTAGAATGTTGGCTCTGACTCTGGAAAGATAAAAGTTGAGGGTAGTGTGAAATCAGATATCCAGCTGAGAGGAAGGACATGCTCACCAAGTCCTGATATACTAGCTCTGGGGCTTAGCCTCATGGCCTTAGGTACAAGAAAGCACTTCTCATAGTAAATCAGAAACTTAAGTTGCTCATTGTTCAGCAAGTGATGCTGGCAGAGCTATATATGAGTGGCGGAGGTTTTAGAGGAATCCTTGTATGGTGGCCTTCCAAAGGAATCATGGAAAACTAGTGCTATTTGATACACCACAACTGAGAGGGTAACTGTGTTCCTCTATGCACTCCCCCTTAATGCTCCTTTGGAGGCATAATATTGAACAAAATGATCACTGGTCCTCTCAGGTACGGCCTTTCTAATGTTCTTAGAGGAGGCCTTGAGGAGGGAGATCAGTGGCCGGAAAATAGAATCATTCAAACTTAGACTCACCCGAATTGGTTTTTTTATTTTATTAAAAAAGATTTTATTTACTTATTCATGAGACACACACACACACAGATTGAGAGAGAGAGAGAGAGAGAGAGAGAGAGGCACAGACACAGGCAGAGGGAGAAGCAGGCTCCATGCAGGGAGCCCATCATGGGACTCAGTCCAAGGTCTCCAGGATCACACCCTGGGTGGAAGGCAGGCACTAAACTGCTGAGCCACCTGGGCTGCCCCCTGAATTGGTTTAAAATCACATTCTGATTCTCTTTCCCTTCCCTCCTCCCCCCACCTCCCCAGTGTCCCTCTGGTCCCTCTCGTATCCCTCCATGCAAAGAAAATGCCTAATGGGCATTGCTTGATATATCTTCACTTTAAGCCTGTGCTTGCTGATATGCAATACAAGCAAATCTGGCAAACATCCAGGCAAAGCCCTTCAGTGGCCAGAGTTCAGTCAGGTTCCAGGTTCTCTGGATTTCTTGTCCATATGAAGAGATGGAGCTCTAGAATTTCTGACTTTCCTATGTGGCATCCTTGGCTCTGTGTCTTGAAATCCTCCTGCAGCAAATGGTAGGGGTCATTGTCTCAATGCATTTTATTAACAAATATCTTGTATAATTTCATACTCCTGTTTGTTGGAGGAAATACGCATAATGAAGAAATGTGATCTGGTTGTTAGTCCTTAGGATAGATATAATGTAAAGGAAAAAAAAAAGAAAGGAAAACAGTAGTGCTTTGGACTGCTATGATTTCTGTCTTGGAGCTTTAAGACTCTGAACAAGAAATAACAATACCTCAAGAAAATGTCTGGAGTGATAGCACCACTATCCCTCAAAGACCTCAGCTGCTGCACATCACCATTTCAGCTGTGAAGCATTTACAACTATATATCATCTATGATTGTCAAGGTTTCCTGTTTACATGGGTGTATTGGAGATAGGTGTTAGTGCATATGGACTAGTTTAAATATCTCTTAGCTGAGCTGCAGGGTGGTTATTGATCTCAAATTTGTTTTCAACTCACTGGAATAATTAACCTCATTTCTTTGACTTAAGTCCAAAGGAATGGGTTCTATTCTTGTGATGGCTGCTTTTGCTGTTTTATGTAACCTGACCCTCATTTTGCCATGGGCCTCAAATTCTATGTACCCTTTTCGTGGTTCTGAAAGGAATGGTTTTTGTGTACAGAATATATATAAGGGATAAACACTGCCCCTCAACATACCCCATAATTTAAATGCTTGCATTTAGCTCATTTACATTAGTTCCCCCTTAGCCCAGTTCACCGGGGCAGTGGAAGGCAGGTAGTTTGAAGTATTACCATAGTGATACAGGAATTTGCCATTCTAAACCTTTACACTAAAGGTCTGTTTTTTTTATCATTTAATACTCACCTATACTTCTAAAATCAGTTTTAGTAATGTGACAACACTGTGGAAACAAATGAACATTGCTGAAGTGCTAATAGACATTTGGTTATTTGTGAACTGCAAAAGCTGTCATTACCTTGCGATTTACCATAGTCATTGCTGTTTCAAGAGAAGCTGGTGTGCTGAAACATCCTTTAGCGGACTACAGCCCTCACCTCGATCTTCCCCCACCTTCTACTAGAGTAGGAATATTCCCATTCTCTGGATAGGTATGGATGGTAGCTCTTGTTGAGTGGGGATTATTTTCCCTATCTTACAACAGACATAAGGAGAAACACTCTAGGAGAATCTTATTGTTAGGTGGCTAGACTTGAGATGTGACCTTTCTCCCTTATTATTTTTAAATTTCAGCCTCATCCAGTATCTCAAATTGCAATAGATACAGTTCTTATAATCGTTAAAAAAATAAATAAAAATTCCTGTTAGAGCTGAGAGACTATCTGCCTTTCCCCTCTCCAGTTTATTAGTTTTCAGTCAAGATTTAACCTGAGTCTTACAGCATTTCTTTGTGGAATGCCCCACTGAAATGTCTTCTTCACTGGCTACATGTATGTTTAAAGACTGGTTTTAATGTAAGATACTAAAAGTCAGATTTGCTCAACTTTGTGAGTCCAAGCTGTTTCCCCTCCATCAGGGTGCTGAACAGATTGACATCTTTTAAGATGTGCTCAGGAAAGCATCAAAAGAGAACAGCTTTAAAACTCTTCTTCCTATAACACTGAATGACAGAGGAAAGAATTCTTGGGGATTGCCAATTATATACAGTAAGTAGCCTTATTACTGCTAATCACTGTCAATAAAAGGTCACTCCATTCCCCCCTATTTGAGGAAACCAATGAGAATGTATCTAATGAACTGGAATACTGGTCAGTGTTGGGAAGTTTTAATGTTGCATTATCTAATCAAACCTTGAGCGTACTGGTTCTGTGAACCGCCTGAAAAAAGCAAATTAAACTTACTAAACGTTGGTTGTGGTATTTCTGTTTATAGGAACCTGAAATATATGGGCTTTTACATTATTTTTAAGGGTTTAAATACTCTTTAATTTTAATGATTCTAGTAGAAAATGGGAAGGGCTCAAATTTTCGAAAAAAGCCAAGACCAGTTTTATTCTGGCACCAAAAAAGAATGATGAACTTCTCCCCATTCCAACCAACTAGACGTAAAATGAATACACATATGGCAAGTTGGAAAACAGTTTAATGATCACTCACCAAAATCCATAGGAGAACTTTACACATTTACAAGGGCAAACTTTTCTGCTACTTCCATTATCACTGTGTTCTTCATGGTAAAATATCTCGTGTCAAAAGCTTCTGGTAGTTTCATTTACTTAAAACCAGATGGAGGAAACAACCTAAGTCAGCAACTTCATGCTTCAGTGTGAAACTATCAAAGCTCTCTTAGAAAGGTTTTTCTCTCTGAAAGTAGCTTCCCTGTCTAGAAGATGCTTAAAGGCCCAGGTACCTTCTTCCAACTAGCCAAGAAACAGTTAAATGCCTCAAAATACCCAAAGAGGTCCCAATATTTAGTCAAGCATGTATGAAACAGGCTGCATGCCTTTTAGATGTGATGAATATCAGAGTTCTGAGAAAGACATTAAAAATCATCATGGAATCCTTGGAGGACTGCGATACTAAAGCACCAGTGCAAAAGTCTCATGTAGTAGGAAGTCCAGAACCAGTACTTCCTCCTTCAGTACCAGGCCTTTCTAGGCTTTGATCTAGAAAAAGATGATTTTTTTGTGCTTTGAGTTGGGGATCTGTCCCTTCGACTTTAACCTCCGAACAGCCTCCCTCATATGTTTGGGTTGTAGTGGTGGCATTTCTCCCCACTTCTCACACACATCCAGTGCTAAAAAAGAGGACAGGAAGAAAGCTTCATTGTCACACAAAGACTTCATATCACACAATCCATTTGAATCCTGTAATTCCCATTAACCCTTCTTAAGCTTGCTAAGGAAATAAACCAAGACATTTTCCCTTCTTAAGAGAATGCTGTGAAACAGGTCATGTTAACTTTAGTATAATATATCATATCAGGCTTTGTCATAGGCAACAGTTTAAAACATATCTTCTGCTTGAAAAAATAAAACATTCCTCTGACAAGATTAGCGATACATTGTGGCCAGGTTCTTTCCTGACGGAGAGAGGGCAGTTCCCATGGGTCATAACACTGGGGACTATACCTCATCCACCACACTGGTGAGCCCCCGTGATTGCTTTTCTTGTGTCTTTAATTTGGCATCAGAAATGAACAAAGTCCATTGGAGAAAAATAAGTTTGCTTCTGTCACCCTGGGCTGAGGACAAGAATCAAAGGAGATTTCCCAGATGCTTCCTTGTCTCTGAGTATTAAAACTTTTGAGGAATAATGGTCATGCCCTCCTGAATACAAGGTGCCCCACTTGGTTAACTCCTACTAATGCAAATGGAAACTCCCACAAGTACTCTAATAGGTCCCTTAGTATAGATCTTCTTGAAAATAAGACCACCAGAGTATCAATAATACTCACCTTCTTCTACCACTTCCCCGACAAAGACCTTGGAAATACCAGACATAGCAATAACGACATTCTGAGACACAGAGGTTCCAGTGATGGACTGGATCAGCTTGAAAGAAGGACAAAGACCATGAATTAAGATAGTCAAGAACTGGTTTTGGAATACAGTACCCTTAAGAGTTTTTCTCTAAAAAAGTGCTAAAGGCTGGATGCTGAAATTAAGACTATTAAAACAAGGATTTGGGTGTACAGTGACTTATTCTGTATGTAGAGACCGTATCCTTATAATATAAAACTCCCAATTCATAATTGAGGGGCATGTTACTTTTATTTTCCTGCATGAATGATCCACCCGTTTGACTAACACCTCACTCAAAATGCCAATGGACATAGCTCATGCATTTAGTTCAGCTCTCATATTTGATGGAAATGAAGTGTGGTAGTCCATTCTTACCCTTTTAATGGCTGCCTTAGGGAAAGCTGACCGGCGATACATTTCATAACGGTTCAGCTGCTCCTCCGAAAAAGAAGAAACCAGGATTCTAGACAAAGATTCAGGTAATTAAAGTGGCTTACAAGAATGAATGCTTAAGATATATTATTACATCAATAAAAGCAAGTTTCGGACAATTAGTGAATTTTCAAGGGGTCAATAGCATTAGGCTTTGTGCATACAAGGAATGAAGATAAAATATTTTTATTCTTAAGGAACTTGAGAAAAAAGTGAAAATACAACTTCCTTTCTACTTCATTAAGCATAAAAACTTGAATAACAATGTTGGGTCACTATATAATATACTATCTAGATTGTATTTTCAGCACTTTGCTCTCTCCTTGTAACTCTATACCTTTACTACACATTGATGGTAAACATTTGATACATAAATTTATATTCAAACCAGTAGTTAGATTTGGGGGAAAATATTTGTAAAATATATGGAAAATGATTAATACTTTCAAATAATTAAAAAGATGGCTATATTAATTTAGAAAACAAGCAAATGACATGAATAGGGAATTTGCAAAAATACCAATGGCCAATACAGAAGAAAAATTAACCTTCATTATTAACTAAAGAAATTAAAATTAATAAAATAACATTTTCATGAATCAGACAAGTATTATAAAGCACAGTATTAGTAAGAATGGGAGGATAAAAAAACTCATACCTGCTGGTAGAGTGTGAAGTGAACAACCTTTCTGGAGAAGAATTTGGAAATGTGTATGAGGAATATTTGAAAATATTCATACTGTTTGAACTGGCAATTCACTTCTAGGAGTTTATTTAGGAAATAGATGGACAAGTATGTGAAGGATGTGCTCAAAGATACTCGTCATAATGTTGTCAAAAGAAAAAAAGGAACTATAGGGGTTATTTATCTGCATAATGGAATATAATGAAGCCATTGCAACTGAGGATTTATGGGCATATTTACTGACAGGAAAATATTTAGCTACACATATCAAACATTAAAAACAAATCTGAAAAAAAAAAAAAAATCTGAAAACAACAACAACAACCAAAACCCCCAAATCTGAAGAAGTATATAATCAAATATATATCCGGGGTTACTCTGGGTGGTAGGATTATAGGTAATTATTTTTTCCATTTTTCTGTATTCTCTGAATAATTTCCAACGAGCCCATACTACTTTTATAATCAGAAAACACAATGAGGGGTGCCTGGCTGGCTCAGCCCAGGGGAGTGTGTGACTCTTGATCTAGGGCTTGTGGGTTTGAGCCCCATGTTGGGTGTAGAGATTACTTAAAAATAAAATCTTAAAACAACCCCAAAACACTACAATGAAGCTACTTCCAAGTAAAGAAAATTATGACCTAGATATATAATTACTGATATGGAAAACATTCACCATATATAATATGAAAAACAGGTTACAAATAGTAGTATCTTTGAAAAAAATTCTAGATATGTATGTATAGAAAATATCTTGGAGACTATATACCAAAATATGAACAGTGTTTATCTCTGGTAATAAAGTGATATCTTTCTTTTTACTTATATTTCCTAAAATGTAACATAGGATATTTGCTTTATTTTCTTTTGAATATAAAAAAGTAAAAAAAATTTAAAGGCCAAAGAAACTTATTAACTTTGTGTGGTCAAAGTAGAGCCTTGGAATGGGGGAAAAAATCACAAAGTGACTTACTGCATCTTTTGAATCTCATCTTCATCCACTTTTTGCTTCTTCTCTTTCTTTTCTTTGGTATCTATTTTTATTTTTTTGGCTGCAGGAGTAAGCAAAGAGGAGTCTTCCCTTTCAACTGCTGTTAAATCTGAGATGTCCTGATTCTTGAGCTGAAAAGATGAAAGAAACCCTATTACATATATATTCAAGCCTACATTCCAGACTTGGGCAAGGTAAGAGTTCATTCACATTACAACACAACAAACTTATTATTCAGTAGTTTTTTGGTCCCAAGCCCTGGCTGTGCCATCATACGTAAGACACACTCTCTCTCCTAGAGAAGTTTATAGCTCAGCTGTGTAATCCAGTTTTCCAGTTTAGCTATGAACATAGCTCTAGTATGTATTTACAAAAGAAACGATGTGCCAAAGATCATGAAAACCACTCTGCCTCCTTGAGCCCACTTTCCTGACCTCATTCTTTAGAGGGGATGTCAGAAAAGTCCTCTCCAACCAGCCAGCTCTTCTGCCTCTAAATCTATAGAACTCTTTATTGCTGATGATTCCATCTGGAAAGAACATTAAAAAGGAGGCACCTTCTCATCAAAACAGTGTTTCTTTGGATTTGGAAATTTTAATAATTTTTTTAAAAGTAATTTCTACCCTCAGCTAGGGCTTGAACTCATGACCCTGAGATCAAGAGTCCCATGTTCTACCTATTGAGCCAGCCAGGCGCCCCTGGATTTGGAACTTAAAAGTGAGCTTCTCTAACATGTAGTGCTCTTCTCTTCCTATCTTTCATTCTACTGTATCATACTAATATTTATTTCCCATTGCTAGACTGAAAACTTTTTTTTAAAAAGATTTTATTTATTTATTTATTCATGAGAGACACAGAGAAAAGCAAAGACATAGGCAGAGGGAGGAGCAGGCTCCATGCAGGGAGCCCAATGTGGGACTCAATCCCGGGTCTCCAGGATCATGCCGAGCCAAAGGCAGATGTTTAACTGCTGAGCCACCCAGGCGTCCCCTAGACTGAAAACTTTTTGAAGATAGATTTCTTATTAATCTCTCCCCACATAAGCATTTAACATAAATTTACTCGTACTAGATGTTTAATAGCAATTAAAATCCAAATTCATCCTCTCCATCTTAATGTAAGATCAAAAGACACAACAAACCTCATTAATGGGATTTAATCTGTTTTCCCTAAAGAGGAACTCACATAAACTCATACAGGAATATGAGGGGACAGGTGAAAGTGAAGGTAGTATATCTTTAAAAAACTTTTCCATTTCTTCTCTAGTTATTTAATACACATTTTCTAACCTCTCTGTGCTTTAATTTTGGTGATTTCTATTTTCCTTAAAAATGAGCCATTTTTCTTAGACATTAAAATTTATTTGGCCTAAACTTGAACATCAAATATTTCTGGTTTGTTCTGTTCTTCTCGTTTCTTGAGTTGGGTGCTTATCTCCTGTTTGTTAACAAAAATATAGAAAGCTATGAATTTTTCTGTAAATAAGGTATTGGCCAAAGCCCATAGGATTTGATGTCACGTTCTCTTTGGTCAATGCAGTAGTTAAATGTTGGAAGGAGGTAAAAATGTGACTAACCCAGTAAGTCCCTCACAGTCTCCATTGAACGATTCTGCAGCGTGTAATGACAAAGTTATGCTTGAGCAACATCTAGGAGAAACCATATTTCGGTCAAAGGGGTTCTAGAATCCTGGCTTCTAGCTCTTGCATAAAGTCTTAGTGTGACATCAGGTCCCAATTCTTCACCAGGAAAACCAAGAGGCTATGCCAAAGTCCCTGAGGGGCGCCTGGGTGGCTTCCTGAGTGGGGAAGGAGGCACTCTTGATCTCACCGTCGTGTTCAAGTCCCACCTTGGGGGGGGAGAGTTTACGTAAAAAAAAAAAAAAAAAAATCCCTTATAAGTAGCCTCGACAGGTAAGGGCAAGGATTAAAAGTATTAAACCCAATGGCTAGGTCTCTGGAACCGAAGCAGCATTAAAGTTTTGTCTCTTCCCTCTCCCCGCCCACCTTTTCATATCTAGAGAGTTATGGTGAGTTAAGAGTTTTATCTTAGCTTGGAGGGACCAACCAGGAAGGCGGTCGGGAGAGCACTAAAAATCTCGGAATACTCCTCTAGCCTCATCAACACTTCCCTCCCTACCTCGCCGTCTTCGGCCGTGGCTTCCTTCAAGTCCCCATCTCCGTCCACGTCAGTTTCCTCCGGGATTCCGTCAGTATCTGTAGGCCCGGGGACCCCGGGAGCAGGGGCCGTTTCATCTGACTCCCTTGCCTCTCCACCTTTTTCCGTGGGCGACTCGCAGGCATTATCCATAGCGGTAAGAAAAAGAGCGGAGAGATCGCCCTCCTGTCAGATCCTGGAGCTCACGCACGACCTACTGGAGCACAGCAGCCCCGAAGCTTACTTCCTGTCGTCGCTCTGTGATGACATCACTCCTACCGCTCCTCGGAGGGGACAGTTTGAAGCACGTTTAGAGTACTTCAGGACTCCCTTTTAACTCTGATTCGGTGACGGTTGGAGAGGGAAGACTGAGGTTACAGAATTCAGTTTGTGGATTTTCCACACTGGGAAAGAAGAGTTGTGTTGCTTACTGAAGGACTTTTTTCTCTTTTTTCCCCCTCCGTTCTGCCTTTCCAAAAACGAAGTTAACTGCTTAATCCGCTTTTCTCAGAGTCAAGTTTGGGGACGGGAGAAAACTCCATTCCATTGTACGCGGGTGTGGTGGGATGCGGCTACCTGGTAAATTTATAGGCGGGGACACAGCTTCGTACATTTCAATTGGTTAGCGATCGTGGGCCTGTGTGAATCGCCAGCATTTCTCTTCGGTTCCTTATGCACCTTAAAAAAAAAAAAAAAAAAAAAAGTCATATAGCTCGAACAGAATTGATCCAACCCATTTATTCACGCCACAACTGTTGAGCGCCTACTTCGAGCTAGGGACAGTTCTAGTAGCAACAACACATAGTTTCTACCCGCATAAGTGATTTTTCAATTCACCGGTCCTAAAGATCGAGGTCGGTTTTACAAACCTGACTTCTTAGGTCAGTTTGGTTAATCTCATCAAAAGGAGAGGAAACGGATTCTACTGGGAAGGGAGGTCTCGTCTTTGCATATTTCACTTTAACGAGCCATGTCAGAGATTGGGACCATCAAGAAGTGGAGGGATTTTTATTTAAAAATTTTCCTCTCTCCCGTGATTGAGGTAAGAGTGGGGCATTTTATTCACCTCTGTATCACTAGGCCCCCACAGACACCACAGATTTAATTTATGCGTGCTCAAAGAATGGACTTGGAAATGTAGGTGGGCGTTACCGTATTTCTCTCTTTGTTTGCACGCTGCCTGGGTGAATTACCGTATTTCCTGTCCTGTGGGCTCCCAGAACCTTTGGGGAAGGAGCGCACTTCGGGAGGCGCCTACAGGTGGACTCCGTCTGTCCCCTTCCACCCGTACAGCGGGAATCTCCAAGTCGCTTTCCTCTTGCCGCTGGAGGCGTATCTCCGCACTCCCGGGTCCACTTCCCGCGGCCCAAAGCCACCTGCGCCCGCCGGCCGAGCCCCGCCCAGCTAGGTGGGCAAGGGGGCGGGGCGTGGGGGCGCGGTGACGCGTGACGCCAGATCCCGGAAGTGACGCGCTCCTGGGGCGAAAAGGCGGGGGGAGGGGGGTGGTGTCCCCGGCCGGTTTGGGGGGTGCGTTGCCCGGAGACGGAAAGTTTGGGAGCAGGAGCAGGCTCGGCCGCAGCCCTGGGAAGGGGGTCCAGGGGGCGGTGGCCCTGGGGATGGGGAAGGAGCAGGAGCTGCTGGAGGCGGCCCGCACCGGGCACCTCCCGGCCGTGGAGAAGCTGCTGTCGGGGAAGCGGCTTTCCTCGGGCTTCGGGGGTGGCGGCGGCGGCGGCAGCGGCTCCTCCGGGAGCGGCGGCGGCGGCGGCGGCGGCGGCGGCCTCGGCCTCGGGTCCTCTAGCCATCCGCTCTCCAGTCTGCTCAGGTGAGTGACGCGCCGGGGCGGGACCGCCGCCCGGGGATCCCCTCTCCCCCGCCTGTCCCCTGGGTGTCGAGAGAGGTCCGCGCTCCGGAGAGCCGTCGGGGTGGGCTTGCGGCACGCCGGGCCGAGGGCGGGCGGCCCACGGGGCGAGGGGCGCCCGTGCAGGTTCGCGCGGCGCCGGGCTGCCGTCTGGCGTCCCGACTCGGCTGTGGAGAATGGTGGGAGTGCCCAGGCGCAGCCTCCGCGCCGCATGGCACGGCCGGGCTTCACCTCGCCCGCCTCGGGTGCCAGCTGCCGCTTCTCACACGGCACTTCAGAGCAAAGGAATATTCATTTTAAATCTCCCTCACCTCGTGCAGAAACTCCCACGCCTTGCAGAATCTCGCCGCTCCCCTGGAGGAAATTCTCATGATTTCCTTCTTTTGGGAACTTGGAATCTTCCACCACGCCCCACGGGACCTGGCTTTTGTTGTTTACGTTAAAATTGTGTCTGGATTTACCACGTCCCGAGTGTTCTTTTAGCCCCTCTTGTGCTCGGAGCTTAGATTCTAGTGCGTTGTAATGAAGCTCATTGGGTTAGTCCTGCTGAGTGGCGTACGCAGGATTCGTCAAGGGGTTTATTCGTCAAGAGACAAAGCTTTAGAAAGAGTGATTTCGGAAACTGAGGGGTGCTTTAAACTTTTCCGAGGTTTGTTGTTAAACACTTGATCTGGAGCTATCTGGATTCAGAGAAGAAGGTCACTTTTGCCTGGATTGGAGGGGGAGTTGGAGGCGCTTTGTCAGTGTGAGTAAAATGTGTTGGTCAGCAGCACTTTCATTGCCTGTTTTCTTTTCCTTCCTTGTTCTTTTGAGGTTTTCAAGAAGTGGAAGTTCATTTAGAAATGGCTTCGTTGGCTTTTGTTCCCTATTAGTTTACGTAACTTCAGTTCGAGTGAGCTTGGACCAAAGCAACCTAAGGAGGTAATAAATGTTAGGTATTAAGCACTAAGTACAAACCCAGGTCTACACAGGAAGGTTTTTAAGTAGCCGTGTAAGGGGCATCTGGGTGGCTCAAATGGTTGGATGTCTGCCTCTGGCTCAGGTCAAGATCCAGGGATCCGGTCCCACCTTGTGCTCCCTGCTCTGCCCACTCATGCTCGCGCGCTCTCGCTCTCTCGCGCTTTCTCTGAAATAAATAGTCTTTAAAAAAATAAGTGAATAAAAAGCAGTGTAAGAGAAGAACTCTCCCCAGGAGTTCTTTCGTGGAAGCTAAAACCAGTGCTATTTGCCACAGTTTCTCTAGCCCCTAGAACAATGTTGCCACACAGTTGGTACTCAGGATTCATTGAACAAATAGAAATATCAGTTAAAGGATGACAACTTTCTAAATAGACTCATGGTGGTACTGGCAGTAATTGTTAGTAGTTCTGAGAAATGAGACATAACTTTGGGAGGGAGGTGGAGATCAGAGCTTCCAGGAGAAGTACTTCAGCTGGCTTTGAGGGATGTGAGGATTTAGATTAGGTGAAGTTACAGTGAGAGCATTCCAGGCTGGCAAGCCATGATCAGCGGCACAGAAGCAGGAAAGGAAACTTATCTGGTGCTAGTGGGGCACTAGAAGAACTTCCTGCTGGAGCCTTGAGTGGTTGGGCTTGATAAAGGGTAATAGTAATGAATGGTTACACTTCCATCTTTTAGAGTGACTTAGTTTTTCTTATGTTTATAGTCCCAGTCCCTAGATCAGTGCCTGACAACTCATGGGTGTTCAATAGATGTACTTTGAACACATGCATTAGGTTTGGAATCTTTCTTGGATTACTTTGATATTTCTGCACTTCTGATGTCCGAGAGATGAGAGAAAGACTATACAAGTTTGGAGGTGCCTATCTCTAATTAGATGAATAATGTAACTTTTGGAAGTTTGTCAGAGATAACCTTAACCCTTAATATATCCTGCTGAAGTGAGAAACTTCCACATATCTCCCACCTTCAAGGATGGGTCAGATTACTCTTACTGGTGACATTCAGAGACTTGAAATTTTGCTGAAGATTTAGCTGCCCTGTGGTTAATCAAGATTGGGAAATCTTTGTTGACTACAGTGTTTTTACTTTTGGCCTCATGCTAATATATCCGGTCTCTGTCATAAAGTGTAGATGGTGGCTCCATTTCCATGCATAAGAGAGTTGACTCCTGACTTGCTCTTGTATCTCTTGTAGAGATGGCCTCAGAGCTGCCTTAGCCTCTCATCCCTGTGATTCCTATGGGCAGGGAGGATCTGCAGGCGCTAGTTACACTAGGTGTGTCATTAATTAGAGATGATTCTGGTTCAACCTAGTGAAAGATTTCTGAGCAAATGACACTCTGTATTTAAATAGTCCCCAGGTCAGCATGTCCTTCCTTTTTAGGTTTGGAAATAGTAGAGGGTAGGTTCCCTGTGCCCACACTCCCCACCTCTAAGGACCTCACAAAAGCTGTGGAATCATAGCTTCAGATCTGGCCTTTGCATTAGCTGTCATGTCTTACCCTCACTAGTGCAGCTAACTGCAACCTGTGTTTGTCCAGCTGTTTGAGTGACCAAGTAAGGCTGGCAAGAATGGGAGCTTACAGCTGTAGTGGATATAAATGTTCTAAACCACATGTGTGTTTTTCTGTTCATCCACCCCAGTTCCACAAAGGTTTTGTATTTATTCTTAAGCTACAAAATGCTCCCTCTCTCACCCCATTTCTTTACTCTTACACTTCTTGGACTTAGGTCTTAACCCTCCCTAATGGCCCTAATACAGATCTCTCAGGCTTCTACTTCTTTGGAACCTATCATCTCTAGTGTACAGTAGCTTATTGGCTCATACTTTACCTGCCTACCTTTCATAGTTTATTGCTGTGGCCTATCAGTATAATGTTTGCATATAGTAACCCTCACCAACGGAGAACGTACCTGAGAATCAGATAGTCCGCAAAAACTTCTACTAGGAAAAAAAAAGCTGTTACAAACTTCATATCTTTCTGCCCTTCACTTATTTATTGCACGTTTATTCAGAGGCAGATAGTATAATGCTCAAGACCACTTGTTTTGCAGTCAGACTGCATGAATTCACAGAGTACTGCCACTGCTGCCTAGCTGCTTGAGTTTATACAAATTGCTCAGCCACTTGAAGCCTCAATTTCTTTTATCTGTAAAATGGGGACATTATTGTGTGCCTTATAGGTATCATCTTGGATACTGTGTGTAAGACATTTCCACAGTTCTGGCACATTGTAAGTGCTCACTGTTAACCATCTTCAGTTCAGCACATACAGTTTTGCTGTACTGCCCCTGCTGTGTGCAAAGTACTCTTCCAGACATATTATAAATTGTGTTCTTTCACATTTGGATATGTGTTTTCTGGACTATGGCAGATTAGAAACAGTAAATAAAGAAGAGGGCCTGCTTAGGTAGGCACATCAGTGCTGTTCATTTATCTAGTGTTTATCCATCATCTACTTTGTGCTAGGCTGATTGCTAGATGCACTGCAAAGTTTAGCTCAGACCTGGCGCATAGTAGGAACTTTATGAAAATTACCCCCTCTCTTGATACGTGGTCTGTTTCCTTACAGCATTTATAGCAGTATGTCTGTGTGACAGATCGACAAAATAAGAGACAGAAAAAGCAATTAAAATCTATCATAATTTTTCCCACCTCAGTAATTTGAGACTATTAACATAGATGAGCATATCTTATACACTTGCCCAAGCCCCAGGCATCATTGTATTGTAATTTAGTGCTGTAACTGCTGTTTATTATGGCTCTTAGCCATCAAATACAGATTAAATTATGTTCAGTGTAGCATGTTAATGAAACTAGGAGAGACAGATTTTAGTTTTTTTATCCAATATGATTCAAATAAAAATTTTATTACTTAAAAGGACAAGCAATAGATTATTTAGAAAGCATAGTTATCTATAATGTCTAGTCCTAGAAAGGCTCTGGATGGCATGGATTTTGCTTTATATAATATTACCTCATTTTCTGATTGTTGAACAGATGCATGCCTTTAGTTGGTACCCTGAGACAGACACTTTGTTAAACTTCTTTTTAACTCATGGTATTTTTCAGCCCTGGGTACAAATTTTTGTGTAATGCAGAGTTTGATATGTTGATGGTCATACTGAGACTACTGATTTCCAGGAAAGGAAAGCAAATTTTAAATGAGAAGGCAGTAAGATTTGACTTAGAAGTGAATTCTATCAACTAAAGGGCCAAAAGACCTGACAAAAGGAAATGTTACAGGAAAACATCATGTATTACCTTAAAACTGTATTGAATTATGAACTAAATACTGATATATATGAACAATGTAAAGTGAAATGCATTCCCAAGGGTTCAGAAGCTTAGAGAAACAAAACCAAAGGCTAGGATTGAGGAGTAGATTGTGTCATGGTTTAGGAGAATTCTATACTTAATTTCTCAAGCATGAGAAGAGCGAACAAGAAAAGAAGCCAAGGAGTCTTAGTGGAGAAATTGGAAAATTTATAGACAGTAGCAATAAATGTGGCTATAAATTTTAGTTTTTGCTCTACCATTTGGTGTGTATGGGGGGAGACTATCCAGAAATAGTCACGAGTTTGCCAAAAATATGAAATATTTTTTGAAATAAGGAATGAAGAATGAAAACTTTTGAAAAATGGACCCCACTTTGGGAACCATAAAAAGTTCTTCCAATATCAGAATGTATGACAACTTATTCGTTGTTTTTAAGAAAGATTCCTAATGTTTATGTCAGGAATTCAGACTTAAAAAAAAGAAAGAATGGTTAACATAACCCTTCCATTACAGTGGTCCTTCATTCACCCCCTCGAGTGGATGTGTTGCTTGGAAATGATAATGACATGACAGGTTTTCTCATGCTGGCCCTGCTACTTTTGCCCTTCTCTGGTGCCAGATTTCTTTTGAATATGCCTAAGTTGAGCAAAAATGATTTTAACATCCTAAGGAGTAGGACAGTGCTGACCAAGAATTGTAGAATGTCAAGTCCTGAAGGAGAATCTCATGGGCTTGTGTGATCTAAGTTCTAATTCTTCCAAGAGAATGCAACAAAACAAACAAAACACAATTATCCATTAGGATAACCATTTTCTAGATCTTACACTAAGCCTTCCTAATTCATTAAAAATGATTTTTTAAGAACTTCCTAATATATATCTGTTAAGTATGATTTATTGGGATTGGAGTCCTTTTCCTTATTTTGGAATTGCTGTGCATTTTTGCTTTCTTTAAAGCAAAGTATGACTTTGTGTGATTATTTTGTATGCAAAAATAGTGCCTAATCTTAAACTGAGTAAGGCATGTAATTGTAGAAAAAGCTAATTTAACAGAAATTTGAAAAGTCAGACATCTCTTTTTCTGAATTCTCCAATTGAAGTTCAGTTTTTACTGTCTTAGTTACAAATTAGAGACTGGGTACAGTGAAACAATCTTGTGGTCTAAAGAATTTGATTTGTATCCAGTAAACTTCAGCATGTTCACTTGTCCTGGGAGATTATGGTCCCAGTGAAAGTTGCATGGGTGGCCAGAAAAATCCCTTCAGAAGATTCTTTTTTTCTTCTTGGTTTGTTCACCCCAAACAGCTGTGAATTTTGGTTTGCAAAAAGGAAGTCGAGGCTATTTCTACCCTAGTTTTCAGCAGGGAAAGTAAATCACTGGGTTTTATAGCTCAGAGACACCAAGGAAACCCCAAAAGTAGATAGTGGAGAGTTTGTTCTTGGAAATGTCAGGCTCTCCTGTGGGTAGGAACTTGGTCTCTTCTGGACAGCTCTCAGAAAATGTTCCCCACACTGATTTCCAAAAGATTACTGGGAGATTTTTTTTGTGGTACAGAAAATTATATTGTTAAATTCATAGAACATCTTCAAATAACTTTGGTGTGGTTAGAGTTAATGGTGGTAATACTAGAAATTATATGTTATGGCTTCATATTTATCCTTTCTTAGTAATTTGTAGATCAAGTTTGTTTAGTTTACAAATCAAAAAAGAGTTTTTCAAACAAGTCCATTTTCTCTGCTTCATTTGTGATGTTATTACCACTATTAAAAATGGTGGAGATGGTCCAGGAAGCTGAACTGCCCCCCCGGGTTGCTTAACTGGCAGAGGTTTAGCATGGCTGTTGAAGGTCAGGCTCTGACCCAACTCTGTCTTGTGAGTTAGGCAAGTTATATAACCTCTCTGAACATCTGTGTCTTCATATGTATAATGGACATGGGATAGCAGCTACTTCCTGAAGCGGCATCACATGAGCTGAAATATGAAAGGCACATAATGCCTGGTACATGCCAGGGACTTGGTACCTAGGCTGCTAAAATCATCTGTTGGGAACCCGATGCTTGACAGCTTGATAAACTGGAATGATAATCCTGTTGTTAAAGGACATATTTTATATTGATGCCCTTTCAAAATGTATAATAATTGATAGCAGAAACTCCCAACCTTTTCAAATGTAGTCCCATTTTTAGAAGCCTAAAAATGGTAATAGTGGCAAATTACAAGCTGATACAGGTCCACAATCTTTGGCTGGAAACATTGAGATTTAGTATCCAGAATTTTGGGGTTGTTGGAGAGGAATAGCGAGCCCCTAGTGGAATCTGGGTCAACACTCTGAAACATTGTATTACTGAAGTGAAATCTGTCAATATTCACACTAAAGGGGATAAATATGAAGCAGTTTATCAGTTTAGGACGGGTTTAGTACCTAAACTTTTAAAAATTTATTTTCAGAGATTTTTGGATATCTGGATTGTAAATAAAGGATTATGGATCTCCATATTTACTATAGAAAAATTACTAGACACATAAAAGCACAAAGAAGAAAATAAAATCATCTGTAATTCCACCACCTAAAGGAATTAACTGTTGTAGTTTTGGTGTATATTCTTTGGTCTTTCTTCCCTGCAATTTTTTTGGCAGAAATGACGTTGTTCTGTACCCACTTTGTCTAAAAATTTCATTTAGTATATTATAAACACTTTCCTACCATTTTCTCTTCAACCTCATTTTAAATGAATGTGATATTCCATAGTGGTTATGAACTAATTTGTTTAATCCCTCCTCTGCTGTTAGATAGGAGTTTTAGTTTTCTGCTATTGGAACGGCACTGGGATGTACCATCTTGTATCTAACATTTTGTGCATACTCATACTTGTAACATTTTATACACAGGATAGTAGATGTAATTTGAGTATTCAGCTATTGCAAAAAATCATACATGGATTTGCATTTTGAGGACTTTATAGTCATTCTAAGGACCCTTAAATCTCCTGGGTCCTTCTGATTGGAAAGCAATGTACTGAACTATGGCTGCTAAACACTACTTATATTTAGAAAGTTATCTTTGTGCAGGCATTAGATTTTTAATGGTCAAGTTGGGACCTCTTGGGTCCTCCTTCAGAGGCTAATATTTAGAAGAGGGCCATTAATAACAAATGCATGGAACAGTATGCTCCAAGCAAAATGAGACAAAAGCCATTTTCTTTTGTTGTTCTAGCTTTTATCAGGGGAAATTTCAAACATAAAGAAGTCAAGAGAATAAAATAATGAATCCCTGTGTACCATATATACTCATCAAACAATTACCGGCTTATGACCAATTTTGTTACTTTATATCATCTCTCCAACTAAATTATTTTGAGGAGAATCCTATATATCATATTAAGTACATCCTTAAAAGATAGGGACTCTTTAAAAAATATTCACAATACTGTTGTCACATCTAAAAACTGGCAATTCCTTAAAATCATCAAATGTTTAGTTACAGTTAAAATTTTCCATGTTGTCTAAAACATTTTATATTTTACAGTTGGTTTGTTCAAATCTGTATCCAAACAAGGTCTACACATTGTTTTTTTTTTTTTTTTTCAAGATTTTATTTACTTATTTATGAGAGACAGAGGCAGAGACACAGGCAGAGGGAGAAGCAGGCTCCATGCAGGGAGCCCAACGTGGGACTCAGCCCCGGGTCCCCAGGATCACGGCATGGCCAAGGCCCAAAGTGGCGTGAGCCACCCAGGCTGCCCCCTACACATTGTATTCACATTGTATTCACTTGGTATAGCTCTTAGTCTCCTTAAATCTGTGGGTTTCATCTTTGTTATTTTTTCTCCAGTTTATTTTTTTATTTTTTTAAGATTTTATTTATTTACTTATGTGTGTGTGTGTGAGAGAGAGAGAGAGAGAGAGAGAGAGAGAGAGGCGCAGAGACACAGACAGAGGGAGGAGAAGCAGGCTCCATGCAGGGAGCCTGACGTGGCACTCAATCCTGGGTCTCCGGGATCATGCCCTGGGCTGAAGGTGGCGCTAAACCACTGAGCCACTCGGGCTGCCCTCCAGTTTATCGGTTGAAGAAAAAAGGGTATTTGCCCCATTTCCCACAATCTCAGTTTTGCTGATTGCATCTCTGAGGTGTCATTTAACATGTTTATCTGTACCTTATATTTTCTATAAGCTGGAAATCAGATCTAGAGACTTGATCTGATTCAGGTTCAAAGTTTTTGGTAGGATTTCTTCCTGGGGGCGTCATGTACTCCTTCATTCATTCAGTCTTTCTTTATCATGATGTCAGCAGCCATTGGGGACTACTACTTAGATCCATGATTTAATTAAAGTTGGAAAAATGGTGATATTTCGTTTCTGTTTTGCCTTCTTCACTTATTAAAAGGTATTTTTTAAATTTATTTTTATTTTTTAGAGAGGGAGAGAGAGAGAACTTGAGCAGGAGCAGGGCAGGAGCAGAGGGAGAGGAAGAGAGAGAATCTTAAGCAGGCTCCATGCCCAGTGCGGAGCCAGATGACCCTGAGATCAAGACCTGAGCCCAAATGAGGAGTCAGATGCTTAGCAAACTGAGCCACCTAGGCACCTCTGGAATACTTTTTAGAGAGAAACTTTGTAAAGAAGCCTCCTGCTATCAGGAGGTACAGTTTATTCAGGAAAGATGAGTTAAATGCTTATTTCTTTTCTGTTATTTGCCAGTTTTCAGATCAAGTTGGTTACTTAGTAGTCTTCAGAGGTGTCTAATGAGTTTTTTGTAAATGTTATTATGAAATGTATTTAAACATATCTATGCTTCAATAATAACCTTCTTAAAAACTTTTTGGGGTGGAGCGTGGGAGGGGGCAGAGGGAAAGGGAAAGAGAAACTTAAGCAGGCTCCACGCGCAGTGTTGAGCCAGATGTGGGGCTTAATCTCACAACCTGAGATCATGACCTCAGTCAAAATTAAGAGTTGGATGCTTAACTGACTGAGCCACCTAGGTGCCCCCAATAATAACCTTTTAAAAATGTTACACTTAGACTGTCAGTTTTACTTTACTATGAAAAGCAGTTGAATTGGTTTATAAGGAAGAAGTGTTGTGTGTTTGTGTATTTTACTTGAGTGATATTTCTACTCAGTCTCCCAGTTTGTGCTGGTTCATATGGCCATTTGCAAATCAAGTGTTCTTATCTTTGAGAGTAGATTAGTTCAGCTAGGTTCCAATCTTTTTTCTCTTTTAAATTTTGTGCGGGTCATAGATAGCCCTATAGATGACAAAGCCGTAAAAAAGATGCTCTGGGGACTTGAATAATCAAATTTCTTAGCTTCTACTTTTGGAAGAGCAACTTTATTTTTTATTTTTTAAAGATTTTATTTATTTATTCATGAGAAACACACACACACAGAGAGAGAGAGAGAGAGAGAGAGAGAGAGAGAGAGAGGCAGAGACATAGGCAGGAGAAGTAGGCTCCATGCGGGGAGCCTGACATGGGACTCGATCCCAGGTCTCCAGGATCAGGCCCTGGGCTGAAGGCGGCGCTAAACCGCTGAGCCACCTGGGCTTGCCCCTGGAAGACCAACTTTAAATGGTGTTTTCCCACCAGCTTTATGGATTGGCTCTAGATAAGAAGCTAGATGTGTCAAACTGAGTTACTTAGATTATTCAGCCTCATTTGTTACTCTGATTTCATGGTGTTATACTTTTTATATGAATATTGAAGAGCCCACTGAGTTATCTTTTATTAAGTGTACCAAGCATATTTTTCCATGTACTTATTGTTGATTTCTGTTACTGCATTGGGAATTCCCATTCACAGCTCTGATTTTGAGTTCCTGTTCTGACGTCTGTGTATTTTCTTTGCTTAGTTTGGAGCTCAAATATATACAAAAGCATTTCTTTTGTTATATTTTATTCATTGGTTTTACATATTTGGAGTAAGGTTGGGCGGTTTGGGTCTGGGTCCTTCTGCATTGGCCCAGATTCCCCCATTGGCTAGTCATTCAAATGCTACATTTTAGAGTCAATTTAAAAGTGATAAAAGCAGCATATGGAACCACTTATTTTTTTATTTTTGACAGTTGTTGGGACAGTCTGTGTTCTACTTTATTTTATTTTTTTTTAATTTTTATTTATTTATGATAGTCACACAGAGAGAGAGAGAGAGAGAGAGGCAGAGACATAGGCAGAGGGAGAAGCAGGCTCCATGCACCGGGAGCCCGACGTGGGATTCGATCCCGGGTCTCCAGGATCGCGCC
Source organism: Canis lupus dingo (assembly GCF_003254725.2). Taxonomy (NCBI): domain Eukaryota; kingdom Metazoa; phylum Chordata; class Mammalia; order Carnivora; family Canidae; genus Canis; species Canis lupus. Next base: position 4,198,249 of record NC_064254.1, read on the forward strand.
CTGGGCCAAAGGCAGGCGCCAAACCGCTGCGCCACCCAGGGATCCCTGTGTTCTACTTTAGAGAGATTTTGACCTCTATTAGACAATGACAGCATCCAGTGCCATTATACTGACTGATTTCCTGGCACTTTCACATTGGGCTCTCAGATTCCTTAAAGAGCATTTTCATTAGTTAAGATGAAAAATGAAAAGTAAGAGAAATATACTGAACTTCTTTACTCAGAAAGGCAAATGTATCTTAAAACACTTCGGTTTCATTGTGCCAAGTAGTTATCAATACCTTGGAATTGGATGGTGCATGATTCTTGCAAGACTGAGGCTGTGACTCTGTCTCCCTGTGATGGGGTCCGTCCTTTGTCATGATTACACTGCATGCTTATCCTTGCCTGTAGTGACTAGAGGTGACATGATGTATGGGGTGAGTCAAACTTTTTACTGTGCCTGGAAAAGTAGCTCCAAATGGATATCCCACTAATAAGACCGGTAGTCAGCATTCATTGAATATGCATTGATCCTAGATTAGCAGCATTGATTTTTACATTTGGAAGGCATTACCAGGTGCTTGTCTTTACTAGGATTGAGAAAGTAAAATTTTTTTGTCCATCCTGTCATGCATTTTATGACTTTCAGCTTTGAATGCATACAATTAGATCTACTAATTACAGTAGTTCTCAGTCATAGCGGAAGTTTAAAATCTCAGGGATTTTGATTTTTTCTTTTTTTAAGAAATTCTTATAGGTGAAAGGTAGACAAAGTAGTACTGTTACTTGAGGTATCAGCTATTATAAGAAAACACAAGCTAGTTTATTATTGAACCTCAGAAAAAGATCCTTCTTAAAGGGGATTTCTGCCTGTGTCACAGCTCTTGTCTGAGTGAACCAACTTATTGACTTTGTTTTCCTTTCACTCGAGTAAGCATTCATTGTGATTTCCCTTTGTTTCCTCTAAACACAATTTGTGTCTCGAATTATTTTTCCTTCTGGATTATAGTCAGGATCCACTTAAAAGAAGTTCAACCACCAGGAAAGCTTACCAAACAGATCGGTTCAGGGCTGTTTACATGAATCATTGCAAGATTCTGAGGCTTTCTTGTGTTTGTGGATCTGTAGCTCTTTGCGGGGCCTGGAGAAGAGCCCTAGTCCTGGCTTAGTTTGTAACAGAGCATTGTTCCCTGCTCTTCCTCTGATGCTGTTTGATAAAGCCTGTGCATCGGTTGACTCTTCCCTGGGTTGGGTCCAGCTAGCTGATTTCTTGCTTCTTGAGGTCGTCCCACTGTCGTGATAAAACGTGCAAAAGCCAGCCCATATTACAGTATTTGGGGTAGTGAACTTACGAGTGAATTCATAATAGCTCAGAGTTGTTGCTATAGATTGTATTGTAGGTGAGTATGTACATGTGTACCGGGGAGAGGGATAGTTTCACTTCTTGAGCAATTAATACTTTGTGCCAGGAACTTTACATCTATATTTTCTCAGTTTACCTTTAAAACGTGCCTAGTAGATAGTTATTGTTATTCCCATTTTGCAGATGAAGAAGCAAAGGTTCAGGGACAGGTTAAAGTGACCAGCACAGGGCTATACAGAGGTTACAGAGCCAAGAGTTTCTCTGGCTCCAAACCGTTGCTTGTGTAGAACTATACAGGACCACTTGGAGAATTCCATCTCTTTGGTAAGATTCAAACATCACATACTTTATGCTTAAGTAATATCTTACCGAAAAAGATGAATTAGGGATTTATTTAAATTTAATAGTTACTTTTATGACACTTTGTGCCATGCACTGTTCTTAGAACAGTGAACTGGTTCTTTTTTTTTTTAATTTTTATTTATTTATGATAGTCGCACAGAGAGAGAGAGAGAGAGAGAGAGAGAGGCAGAGACACAGGCAGAGGGAGAAGCAGGCTCCATGCACTGGGAGCCCGACGTGGGATTTGATCCCGGGTCTCCAGGATTGCGCCCTGGGCCAAAGGCAGGCGCCAAACCGCTGCGCCACCCAGGGATCCCTGGTTCTATTAAAATTCTAATATTTACAAATATTGACTCCTTTTGTTCTCGTGACAACTCTTTGGGAAAGGCACTAGTATCTTTGCCATTTTATTGATGAGAAAACTGATGAGAAAACAAAGTAGTCACATAGCTTGCCCCCGGTAGTAAGTTAGGAAGTGGTAGAGCTTGGTTTTGAACACAGGCAGACTGGCTCTGGAGTCCTTGCCCTTATTTTTTATGCAACTGGGGATTCTTCTGTTTATCCAAGAATGTAACACAAGATCCCTTTGGAACACTTTGACTACATAAAGTGAAAGGCTTATTTAAAAAAAAAAAATTGGCAATTTCCCTGGAATATAGGAAAATTAGATGAGGGGAATGTCTTTAAACTTATGCCAAATAATATATTAGTTTAGAGGATATAGGGGAATGCCCCGCAGCTCATGAAGAGGAAAAAGCCTCCCATATTGTTTCTTTCAAACTTTTCTTCTAGAAAATTCCCATCTTCCTCTAAAGCAGGTTAATATGTTCATGAATTTCATCTGGGAGAAAATTCAGCCTCCTCCAACTCCTTCCCCAAGTTCAAAGTGATAAAGATTTGTTTTGGACACGTGACTGCCAGATGTACCACCAAGGCCAAAGTGTGTGCAAGGGAAGTAAATCTAAACAATTGGCAAGAAACCAGGGGCCTGTATATTTGAAGTTATTTCAAACTCTTGCTACCCACTCTGCTTTTTTGCAGCTCTCTCCTCCTGCCTCTTATGACCAAATTTTGTATCTCAAATAATAATTAGTTTACCCATAAAATGATTTTCAGAGAATATTACCTGACCAGTTCAAATGAGCATTGATACTAGTTTGAAGCCTGGGATTTGGGGATAGGAGATGTTACTTTCCATAATCCTTGGTGCTTTAATCTTCACAATCCTGTGGTAGAGGTATTAGTGACCACTCTACTGATGAGATTCAGAGAGGTTAAGTGACTTGCCCAGGACTGAGGCTTTCTATTTGGGCCTTTAGAGTCTGATCATGGCTACCAGAAAGAAAATCGTCTGAGCTCCCAGGTTGTAGAAGTAGAAGGAAAATGTAGTATTCTATATCCTAGTTAAACAGCTCTGAAAACACCTATGGGTCCTATACGCTTAGCAGTAATAGAAGAGCTCTATTACTTTTTACCTACAAATACCAATACCTCAGATACTGAAATTGGCAGAGATTCCAGATTTGCTACTTTTTAATCTATTTCTATCTCCATAATTGTGTATTTAAGACCTAGCTGGAGAATAGTTCTCTTGCTAGTCACTCATCAGCAGTCCTTTGGCTATCATTAGCAGACCCAGAGCAGATTTTCAAAAAGGTTTTTAAGTAAATGATTCAGGACTTACTGCTTCATTTTAAAGTTGAACTGTTTGATTCATTTTTTTAATTTTTATTTTTTTTAAATTTATTTTTTAAGATTTAATTTATTTGAGAGAGAGAGTACAGGTGGGGAGAAGGGGCAGAGGGAGAGGAAGAGAATCTTAAACAGGCTCCAGGCCCAGTGTGGAGCTCAATGTAGGGCTGGATCTAATGACCCTGAGATCATGACCTGAGCAGAAATCAAGAGTTGGACGCCTAACTGAGCCACCCAGGCATCCTTGTTTGTTTTTTATTTTTTATTTTTATTTATTTTTTTCTTATTTGTTTTTTAAAAGAAAGAGTGTATAAGAAATTAGGATCCAGTAAGTTTACTTGCTATGTTTTGTCAATCAGATTGATAGAGCTGTCTTTTTTTAATGTCTTTTCTGTACCCATTATGATCTGTTAGATGCATTGTCTTCAGTTACCATCACTTCTTTTTACCTCTCTTTAATATTTACTCTTTACTTTTACTATATCATTAAGTTACAGAGAGAACTGGTGAAAATGGCAGCCGAGGCATACGTTAGCTTCTGCTCATTCAATTGGCAGGTGTTTATGAAGAGGTAATTCTTGTGAGTGAGTTTTCATAATCATTTAAAAATATCTATCGGGGCACCTGGTGGCTCAGTCAGTTGAGCATATGCCTTTGGCTCAGGTCATGATCCCAGAGTCCTGGGTTCTAGCCTCATGTTGGGAATCCCCGCTCAACAGGGAGTCTACTTCTCCCTCTCCCTCTGCTCCATCCCACTCGTTCTCTCTCTCTCTCTCAAATAAATAAAATCTTTAAAAAAAAAGTACTTATGTTTCCTGAGAGGAATGCATATGTAATTGTAAATTTTGTATAAGCTGCTGGTACTAGCAAAATGGTCTAAATCCAAGATTTATTTTGTGTGTGTGTGTGGGGGGGGGGTGGATAGAGAGGAGGTCCCACTGTAATCTATAAAATTGATTGCTCATAACTTGTGTGTTTTTTATCTTGATATTTATGCTTTCTAACTGCCTTATTGTTGGTTTTGGTCATCATTCAGAAAAACCAATTTACCAATAAGCCACTTCTTTAAAAGCCAAATCACCAGATAGAAGTACATTTTTTGGTGGATCAAATCAGCTGTGAGTTCAGACCACAGTCTGGGTCTCTAAAAAATTGTGAATGTTATCTAAAAACATAATGACCACCATTTTACCAAATTGGTGGTAAATGGTCTGAATTATTTTTATTTTTATTTATATTTATATTTATATTTATATTTATATTTATATTTATATTTATATTTATATTTGTATTTATTTGTTTTGTTTTGTTTTGTTTTTTTGAATGCTTTCCTATTGCTAAGGTGTTATCTGATTTTCTTTTGGTGATGAAATAATGAGGTTACTGGGGTCATCATGATAATGAATCTGACTGGTATCACATTTCCTCATTACCAGGTACTGGGACTCGTGAGATATTGACACATAGAGGCTTAACTGACTGCTTTTTTATTATTGTTTTGATTGTGATTCACATTTGTTTTTGTTTTTGCTTTTTTAAGATTTACTTGTTTATTTGAGAGAGAGTGAGAGCATGCATATGAATTGTGGGGAAGGGCAGAGGGAAAGGGAGAGAATCTCAAGCAGACTTTCAACTGAGGTTGGAGCCTGACTCAAGGCTCAGTCTCATGATCCTGAAATAATGACCTGAGTCAAAACCAAGAGCCGGCCAATCAACCAACTAAGCCACTTAGATGCCCCTTGATTCACAGTTGTTTTAACCTCTTTGTTTCTCATTCCACACTTAGTATTTATACTTAGAATTGATCTTTGGGTTCGTGTGGCCATCTGGGTTTGAGTAGAGCAAAATCTAAGTCTTGTCTCTCCTTCCTTCATGGATTTTAATTTTAGCTTTTGATCTGTTGTTGTAGATACCTGGACAAAACCTGCAAATTAAGCTTTAAGTTCTTCATGTCCCTAGAGTTTTATTTTTATTTTATTTTATTTTTTTAAAGATTTTATTAATTTATTCATGAGAGACACACACAGAAAGAGAGAGAGAGAGAGGCAGAGACAGGCAGAGGAAGAAGCAGGCTCCATGCAGAGAGACCGACGTGGGACTTGATCCTGGGTTTCCAAGATCAGGCCCTGGGCAGAAGGCAGCGCTAAACTGCTGAGCCACCCTGGCTGCCCTCATGTCCCTAGAGTTTTAGCTTGGTCTAGGCCCTCTCTAGATCCCTGGGATCTGAAAAGTACATAGGTCTCCTAGTCTTAATCCTCTAGTCTCTCCATGGGCTACACAGAAAAATCAATCTGCATGAAACATTGTCTCCAGGAACCTTCCTCCTCCCAAGTGCACACTGCCTCTGGGAGAGTGCTTGGAGAGTAGTCCCTCAGGGCCTCCCACCTAGTACCACCTCAGCCACACTCTAGCTGAATGATCTTGGGAATGTTTTTGTACTTTGTTTTCTCATCCATGAAACAAGGCGATGTTTGGGTCCTACTAGGGGTCCTAAGGAAGGTGCGTTAGCAAGTCTTAAAGGAGTTGCAGAGTCAGACTGTGGCTTGATGTCCTCTCACTGTGTGTGGGAACGGGGCCAGGCCTTTCATATACCTCGTCCAGAAGGGTAGGTCAGGAGAGGAGGAAGTCTGTCTGTCCCCTCCCTTGTCTATGGGAGTGTGTAAGTAGGCCATTGCTCCTGTCCTTGAAGCTTTCATAAACAAACATTGGTTAGTGACTGATCACTGTATGTTATGCAGACTCACATAGGAGATTTTTAGGAATACAAAATTTGTCAGTTCCCTTAAGAAATTGGCTTGATTCAAACAATGATACAGTGGCCCTATCAACTTCTCAGAGAACTGGTTGATTCCAGGACTGGGGCAGGGAAAAGAAAAAAGACAGGGACACATCAAAAGGACACAGAAATCAACCTAAAAGAGCTCTCAATAGCTAAAGCTGGAATAATTTGAACAACAAAATAAATAACAGTAGTATTAGATTATAAACCAAAGAATAAAATAAATACCCACAAGTTTTGAATAAATAAATGAGGGTGAAGAGATAGCTCTTCCTTTCATAAGAATTCCAAATAATAAATGTATAAGGAATGAGGGGAATGAATAGAAAATCGCTTTAGTGCACCACAGTAATAATTGCTGCAGGCAAGATCTCCAATGGAGGCTCAAATTAGTGGGTAAAAGTTTAAGGGGAAACAATATTTGCATGGCCTCAAAGCATCTTCCCTAAAGTATCTATTGATTGCTGTTACGCTTTCAACCTATGCTCACATATTCTTTGAAACTCTTCTCTCCAGGAGGTGGAGTTTGATTCCCCTCCTCTTGAGTGTAGGCTGGACTTAGAGACTGGCTTCCAAATCACAGAGCATGGAAAGGGAAAAAAGTAATTTTACAGTGGAAGAACCTGACAGACACCACCTTAACCAAGTGATCAAGGTTACCATTAGCGATGGTAAGTCATGTTGCTATCACTTACCCCTACTAGGATGTGGTAAGGGGGTAACTTGACCTCTTAGGTTCTCCGAAATCTGTCCCCACGGTGTAATCTTGAGAAAACAGATAAACTCAAGTTGAAGGACATCCTACAAGATACCTGACTAGTATTCTTTAAAAGTGACAGGGTCATGAAAGACAAGGAAAGACTATGGAACTGTAAGAAATTATGAGAACTAAGTGTATAGATCAATCTTGGAACAGGAAAGGGGCATGTGTGTAAAAACTGGGGAAATCTGAATAAAGTCTGCAGTTTAGTTAATAGTATATTGTACTATTACAATATACCATATACAATATAGTGTTAATGTCTTAAGTTTTGGTCAGTGTGCCATGGATATAGAAGATGTTGACATAAGGGGAAAGTGGGTGAAAGGTATACAGGAACTCCATAGTATCTTTGCCATTCTTCTGTAAGCCTAAAATTATTTCAAAATAAAAACTAAATAGACGAAGTATCAGATAGTGGCTCTGGAATCCTATTGTCTGGGTTCAAGTCTTGCCTTTGCCACTTACCAATTGAGAGATACTAAATGACTTTCTTAATTTCTTTGCCTTTTCCCTCATCTGTAATAATAATTCCTCCTCCTTAGGTACTCAGTATGTAGCCATGGATATAAACAATGTTTGCTAAAGGATTTTGGAAGAGGAGAAGATGGTGAGGGGGATATCTGGCTAGAGTGGCCTGGAGATCCCTCCTCCTATAGACTCCTGGGAGGTGGGACTTGAGCCCTGCCCTTGAAGAAAGCCCAAGCTGTAGCTGATGGGAGATTGCTGTGGAGGAGGAAAAGGAACAGATAGGGGCAAAGGTAGAGAAACTGTATTGGGAAAGATCTGTTTGAGCAGTGAGTAAACCATCCCAGGAGAGTGAAGACTGCCTGTGGAACCAATGAGGGGGAGGCTGGCAGTGGCAGGGTGGGTGAGTGCCAGCTTGGATGCTGGCTTGATCAGGTGTAGGCTTTAGCTCTAGGCCTGAGAGAGGTGGGGAGGGGGGGAGTACGAAAGGAAATGGGCAAGAAAGAGGAGAAAGGGAAGGGGGAAGGAAGGAGGGAGGGAGAGAGAGAGAGATTGAAAAATTGTTTCAGTCCCAACAGGATTGTGGTTGTACTTTGAGTATCTGTTGATTGAGGAAATATATTATGACAGAATGACTGTGAAGGTAGTAATAATCTGCAGTAAGTGTGTTTTATTAAGTGTGGTAGCTTCTCTGTACCTCTAGGATATTGTAATATGTGTGGGTGAGACCTTTATTCTGCCTCCTGACAATGTCCACTGACCTTTTATAGTAACACTTTGGCCCCAAGGCTAAGAATCACTGCTCTAGGTGACCAGGAGTCTTCAGTGTGCAAGCATACTTTGACTTCAGAGCCCTGTCTTTGGGGCTGTCTTCCATCACACAGAGAGTGTGTTTCTTTAAAAAAAAAAAAAATCTTGAGGTTTAACTTATGTACAGAGTACATGGACATTAAGTGTACAGAACAGTGTAGTGTTATCAGTGTATATATCTGTGTAGTTATCAAGTAGATCAAGATATAGAACATATCCAAGACTTCAGAAGGCTCTCTTGGTCACTGCCCAGCCAAAAATGCCCTTCCTTGAGGAAACCACTATTCTGACTTCTCTTGCCATCAGTTTTTGCCTGGGAATGTGTTTCTTTTTCTCCCCCTATACGTAAGTCCATGTGGTACAGAGAAACTGGAACAGGGATGGGTGTGTATGTGCCAAATACTACACTAGACAGATTTCCAGGCTTAAATAAATTCTCCCATAAAACCACAGACCTAGGCTTTGTGTTACTTATCTAAATTCAATCCCATATCTCACTGACTGAAGAGTCTGTGCTTTTTCCATGACAACATGCTCTGTGCCTTCAATTGACATTTGCCATAATAATTATCATCATCATTAGTGTAAAGTCACTTTAATAGTTTTAAATTTTTTAATTTAAAAATTTTTATTTATTCATTTAACAGAGTGCAAGAGAGCACAAGCAGGGGGAGCTGCAGAGGGAGAGGGAGAGACAAGCTCCCCACTGAGCAGGGAGCCCAACATGGGGCTCGATCCCAGGACCCTGGAACCATGACATGAGCTGAAGGCAGATGCCCAAACTGAGCCACCCAGGCGCCCCTTTTTCTTTTTCCTTTCAGTAGTTTACATGGTAGTCATAAAGCAGCAGTTAACACCCAATCCCCTTTCAGTGCTTTTTTTTCTAACTCTCTTGGATGTAGGGGGAGTTGTGCTGATTTGGAACCAAAGAACAATGGCAGTTTCTTCATTTACTGGATGCCAGACCATGTGCTAGTCAGTGGAGTTAGAAAAAGAATCTCAATTCCAACTTCTAATCTTGTAAGGGGGGACGGAGATAATAGTGTGATAAGTCCTGTGAAGCAGAGGGATGCTGTGAGATCACATAGAATTAAAAGGGCAGGGTTGCGGGTGGAGGCAGCTCCAGGTGTGAGGGAAACGTGCCTCCTAGAAGAAGTGAAGTTCGAGTGGAGTTTCAGAGCTCATAGGAGTTGTATAGGCAAAGAAGAGGGAAAGCGGGGGCTCCTTTTAGCTGGAGTGAGAGTGTATGGTGTATTCAGGGAATGAGTATATGGAGAGTATGGTGCATTCAGGAAACTACAGGTAATTGCCTGGTGGGAGTGATAGTGGTGGGGTGCTATGGAGTAGGGAAAGACAATCTGAGATAGCAGGCAAAGGCAAGGCCCTCATGCCCCTCTTAAGGAGCTGGGTTTTGTCCTGAAAGTAATGATGGATTTGCAATTTTGGAAGATCACTTCAGGTTTTTGGGAAATGGATCCATGCGGTTGAAATTGAGTAGGACGGCAATTCGATTAAGGCTAGTAACTATGGGTAGGGAGAGGAGGCCAAATTGGAGAGATATTTAGGAGGTCACCTGAACAGGCCTTGGTAGTTGTTGATTTGCAATTGAGAGGTTGATGACTACTACATAGAATTTAAATACGATGTTACCATGTAAAGAGAATGGATTTTTTTAGGACTGGATTTCTGTAAGTCACAACTGAAATGACCTACTTTTCCTCCTCCTCAGCACAAGGACCTTGTTTGCTTTAAAACAGCCCCATTACTTATTTGGGGGTCATAGCAGTTTGTAGATGGAGGCCTACAGTTGTATGATACCTTTTTAAAAATCAGACAGATAAATTAGTCTTCTGGTTTGTTTTATTCATCCTTTGTTCCTTGTAATGAAAGCTAAATATCCCAAGTGGGTATTTCCAGAGAAGACCCACAAATCCCTAAATGGAAGGAGCCCAGTGATATGGAAAGAAGAAAAGGCAGACCTTATTCCTTTCAGGATTTTCAGTTATTTATTTACTGAGACATGTGCAGAAAGCCAAACCAGCACCTCTTGTGAAATGGTGTATAGACTTGATTCTAAGGGTTTTATGCAGTTTAGAGCCAACCCTGTCTTTGCTTTTGCCTGCTAAAACAAGCTCCTCTGTGTGCACAGGATAGCAGCAAGGGGGATCCTTAAACCCACCGGGCTATTATCTAGATGCCCAGGACTTCCTCACTCACAATCCTGGTCCTTAGCTATGGGAATGTATCCTCCTGAAGCTCAGGGACCACGTGCATAGGACTGAAAACTTCTAGAAAAGGCAACACAAGCTGCCTGGGCCTTGTGATTGGCAGCATCTGGAGTTCCAACCCTGAATGGTCCCAAACCACACCCTTTATGTTGAGGGGAAGCTTTTCTCTCCAGTCAGCCAAAATCCAGCCATCTGCCTGCCCCAACTCCAAATTTTCTATTATAAATTCTTGGCATCTTAGAGCAAGAGATGTTGTGTGGGGGCAGAGAATCCTTAGATGAACAGAAGAGAAACGGCAGTTTGGCTCCAGAGACTTCTATAATAAAACTGCAAGATACATTTCTTGCCTCTGGAATCACTATGTAGTGTTCTGAGCCACCATGAAGCTCCGCTATTCCAGTTTACAAGTTGTGCCCAGGGACTGTTAATGCTTTTACAACAACACAAGTTCTTGTTTACCCAGAAATGCTCATTGCAGTTTGAAGTTGTAGAGTGAACAAGCATGCTAGGTGTGGAACAATTTATGAGTGACTTCAGTGGAGTGTTTTGATGAAATCTAATAATCACATGCTAATCTAACACCTCTGATCATATGCATGATCATTATTGTGCTGCATGGTAATTATAAGCAGTTCACATAAGTGGCTGTAGTTAGTATTAAGTTTTATGTGGCCAAATCCAATTTTCACAGGTTCTTGTTTATTAATTTGTTGGTTCTCCAGCATCTATAATTAGCATCAATGTCAGCATTTTGCATTGATACCTCATGTAGTCTGATTCTCATCACTGGCATGCTTTGGTTCCCCTGTGTTTAAAACAGAGAAGTCTAGATTCTCTTCTATAGAACCCCCTGGAGGGAGAGAGTTGTCCTCAGTCCCATTCTCTCTCCCCAACCAACCTCAACCTCAGAGCAACTCCTACAACATCTCCCTGATCTCAGGTATTTTGAAAGTCAGGGGTCTTTAGAGAATTGAAGGTCCAGTTCCTGAGAATGAGTGGCCTGCCCAGGGGTAGGAGAGCACACTCTGTTGGGGTGAGAGACTCCTTCACATCTGAGAGGAGTTGACAACATATTAAAGAGTAAGGATTGAAATAACTGAAAACTTCTCACTTAGATAGTAAGGATTTAATAGACATTTATTTATAGAACTATCTTATTCTACCACACAGTTGATTTTAGGTTTTAAGAGTGCGCTTACAAGAGTAGTGTGAGGGGCACCTGGGTGGCTCAGTCAGTTAAGCAGCTGACTTGATTTTGGCTCTGGTCGTTATCTCAGGGTGGTGAGATTGAGCCCCGTGTCTGGCTCCATGTTCAGTGGAGCCTGCTTGAAATCTTCACTCTGCCTTTGCTCCACCGTCCCTCCCCCCCCCTCCCCCCCCCCCCCCCCGGTTATGCACTCTTGCTCTCTCTCTCAAATAAATCTTTTTTTTTTTTTTAAGATTTTATTTATTTATTCATGGGAGACACAGAGAGAAAGAGAGGCAGAGACACAGGCAGAGGAATGGGAGAAGCAGGCTTCATGCAGGGAGCCCGATGCAGGACTCGATTCCAGATCTCCAAGATCACACCCTGGGCTGAAGGCAGCGCTAAACCACTGAGCCACCAGGGCTGCCCTTTCTTTTCTTTTTTTTTTTTTTTAAGAATACTTTGATATCTTGGTTAGAGGTTCATTGAAAAGAAATGATACATTTTAGATGGAATGAGATACAGAATTGGTTTTGAGTGATGTTTTTAATCTACCCTTGTGTATCTATGTGGCATGTAGTGATGGGTGGTTCAGTTTTTGGTGGTGAGATGCAGAGCCTTTTATTGTGGTCCTGCTGCCTGAGTGTGTATTGTCTATTTTTATTGTGGTTAACCTGACCCGCCATTTGGTTCCCTAAGGTTAGAATTTCCTTTCCTGTACTTGATGAATGCTATCAGCTTCTGTAGAAGTGAACTTTGTTCTTTCTTCAAACATTTATTGACTTTCTGTGCTGTGATAGGTTCTGTGCTAGGAGCTAGGTACAGAAAGATGATCAAATATCTCGACTTTAAATAATACCTTTTGCATTTACCTCTGTAATCTCTTTTGGCCTCAACTACCCCTGTAAAATGCAGAAAGGCTCTTCATGTACCCACAATAAAGATAAGTAATCACAGAGCAATGAACCAAGTTGTTTAAGATTGCATATCATAATAGTGGCTGAGCTGAAGCCTCGGTCTCTTGACCCCCCAAGTATTCACTAGGTAGGAAAGATTAAATAAACAGTCTTTGAATCTAAAACCAATCAGTCAGGAAGGATGGCATCTTCTCCGAGAAGTTTATGCAGACATTTTTTAAAAATTCATACAAATGATTGAGACATACTTTTGAAAATTTGAGAATTAAAAACATTCAGAATTTAGGGGTGCCTGGATGGCACAGTTGTTTGGGTGTCCAGTTCTTGGTTTTGGCTTGGGTCATGATCTCATGGTTGTGAAATTGAGCCCTGCATCAGGATCCGGGCTCAGTGTGAAGTCTACTTGGGATTCTCTCTCCTTCTATCCCTCTTGCTTGTGCGAGTATGCTCACTCACTCTCTCATAAATAAATAAATCTTAAAAAAAATTCAGAATTTAGACAGTAAATTTTAAAAACTCAAAAAAAAAAAAAAAACCTCATAGTTTGCTCAACAAAAATATTCATCACCTAGTAAATCACCCTGGGCCTAGAATGATATAGTCATCACCTTTTGATTTATATGTATTTTCAGGAAGATACTGTTCAGTTTATTTTTAAATTGGTTTGGGAGGGGATCCCTGGGTGGCTCAGCAGTTTCGTGCCTGCCTTCGGCCCAGGGCATGATCCTGGAGTCCCAGGATCGAGTCCTGTATCGGGCTCCCTGAATGGAGCCTGCTTCTTCCTCTGCCTATATCTCTACCTCTCTCTCTGTGTGTCTCTCATGAATAAATAAATAAAATCTTTTTAAAAAAATTGGTTTGGGAGATCGTAGGTTTCTTCTAAGATTGAGGAGGAAATGTTTTTGAAAATTCGGTTAGCCAATATTGAGTTGGCTAGGATGAGAAAAACAGAGCTAAGTAAGGTAATGTGCCAGCCCATTTTCTTGCGCAGCTAGAAATCCTCCAGGGTCTAATAGCCATTTGAGGTTTATTCTGTGAAAAAGGCCTTTGGGTTCTTTGTGTTATTGACTCTTTTCAGTTTCTGAAGAACTTAGGAAGGAAAATTTCCTCACAAGTGAAGTGAGAAGAGAAGAGCATTAAACATTGCATTGTAGACTCCAAGAAAACAGTGTTTATTGAACACAGGCCTGTCTGAAGGCTCTGAGTATGGCAACAGGATGTGTCACAGAGTTATTTTTTCCTGGTGCTCTTAGTGAGGGCTTCTGGCAGCAGCAGTAAGAGGGCTGAGGTGGCTCGGTATAGTCAGAGAGTATGGACTTGAGACCTTGCTGAACTGAGGTGCTTAGTTGTATGATCTTGACAGATTGCTTGACAGATTGTATCTCGTTTTTTCAGCCATAAAATCGGGATGATCTTGGGGCACCTGGGTGGCTGAGTGTTTGAGCGTCTGCTTTCAGCTCAGGTCATAATCCTGGGGTCCAGGACGAGTCCCACATCAGGCTCCCCGGGGGGAAGCCTGCTTCTCCCTCTGTCACTGCCTCTCTCTGTCTCTCATAAACAAACAAACAAACAAACAAATAAATCCTTTAGAAAATAAATAAATACAACTTTTTTAGAAAGGAAAGTTTAGAGTATCCTGTATCTAGAAGGTCCTCAGTGGGAAGTATTAACTAGCTCTTTATGTATGTTTATTTCTGGGATCATTTGAAGTCTGTCTCACCCATCAGAATATACATTCCATGAAGGCCAAGCCCATATCTGTCTGGTTTGCTAACAAGTATCCCTGTCCCTATGGCAGTGCCTAGAGCTTAGTAGATACTTCTATACTTGGTAAGTGAAGGAGTACCCACAGTACTGTAGCATCTGAGAAAAAATGTAGACCTGCTGTCAATAAGCATAGATCTATATTTGTTAGCATCTGGGCACTTCAGGTCTAGGCAGGTTTTGGGGTTTTTTGTTTTTTGTTTTTTTGTTTTGTTTTGTTTTGTTTTTGTAGGTCTTTCTTTTTTTCTTTTTTGGTTGATGAGGTACAGTTTGGGTTTTTGTATTCCCAAGATTTCCTATTTCCTTCTGGGGGATTTTCTTCTTCTAAGTCAGCTTGTTTGATGAAAATGCAATAATGGGGATGCCTGGGTGCTCAGTGGTTGAGCATCTGCCTTCAGCTTGGGTCGTGATCCCGGGGTCCTGGGATCGAGTCCCACATTGGCCTCCCCAGAGGGAGCCTGCTTCTCCCTCTGCCTATGTCTCTGCCTTTCTCTGTGTCTCTTATGAATAAATAAATAAAATGTCTAAAACAACAATAACAACAACAACAACAACATAACTCTCTTTTAAAAAATGCAATAATGAAGTGAAAGAAAATACTGGCTATGGTTTTGTTTTGAGGTGACTGGCATATTCTTGAAGCCCTGATCTCTGAGCCCCTCAGTGGTTTGGGGTCCACTCTTGGCTTAAGGCAGAGCCTGATTCTCTCCACTCTCGTCTTCTCAGAGAATGTATTTAGTTCCAGGACTGAGCTGTTTTCCTTCTTGTAGTCTGTTAAAAGCTTCTGAGGGATTTGAGGGTAAGGGAGCATCGTGTCTGCATCTTACTTTTTGACACATTAAGGAAATCTGGACACAGAGATTTATGAAAGGGTGAGCCCAGAGTCAATCACAGGACACTTTTCAACAAATATTGCTGAATTGGAGTTAAAATGTTAATTAATATGAAAATGAAAAATTACTTTGAATTGAGACTGCTGCTTCCTCTGTGTTCTCAATGGAGCCTACCGTGGAAGAATAATTAGACAAAATGCTCTCTATAAAGCATCTATTTTAAGAAGAATGATTCAAAGAGGAACTCAGGTCCAAGAAATGTTCATCAGCAAACAAAAACTGAATTGCCAGGTTTGCCAGATGTCTCGTTTTAAAGAAAGTTTTCCTCATTTGGTCTCTTGTAAGAGTCTTCCCTTTGGCTCTGAAATATGTTCTGCCCCCATGTAACTTAAAAAGTTTCACAATGTTCAGAATCCCATCTCTGAAGGTCTTATAATTCCGTGTGGTTCAGCTGGGAATTGCATTGCATAAAAATAAGGGCAAAAAAATACTACACTACTGGACTACAGAGTTCTGGGAAATTTTCCTAAGTTATTTAGTATATACAGTCTTGGTCTTTGGCTCAACATTTATTGAGCACCAGCTGTGAACAGACACTTCTCATTCTTTAAGGCAGCAAGCAGCAACATCACTGCTGCCTGCAGTGTGGTTGTCCCTCATTAAAGGTATACTCGACAGCCCTCCTACCTTACCTGGGGTAACAGAATAGAATGGCTATGGTTCAAGGGGGCTTTCCTTTTTATAGTTAGAAGACAAAGTACTTTCTAAAGGGCATCTCTTTTGGGGGTACAACATAAAACACTTCTGCGAATTCCTTAATTTGATCCACTGCTGAACCTCTCCCTGCAGGCTGTCTCAGTGTCCCGTGTACATTGGCAGATGAAGAGCAAGGGAGAGAAGACAGAGAAGTTTAAGGAGCTAGCTGAGCAGCCTCTCCTGCTTTGCCCAAGCATGGCAGGCAGGGCTGCCTAGGGAGATACGGGAGTAGGTCCTTGGCTGAGTGGAGAGGCTCTTCCTGTGTGGTTTATGGAAAGGCAGCTTTCACTTGAGGTACATTTAGACATCAGTAATGTTTTCTTTTGCACCTTTTCATTTGTGTGACCTCTTTACTTTGCATCCATCCAAGTTCCCCTGCCCCTCTAAATGTTCCAAATTACCTATCACAACCCCTCTAACATAGCTAGGTTGGACTTGGTGTTAGAAAATCAGAATTCACATTAAAGTGCAAATGAAGTGGCAGTCTGCCCTGTCCCACTATGTTTGTCTGTTAAACTAACCAAAAAATCTGATGGTGTGCTGCAGGAAAAAACCTTTGAGATAGAGGTTCTTTGCTTTCTTCCAGCTGGGTAGAATAAAGGGGCATTTTGTCCCTACGGAATCCACAGCTGACTGCTCTGTATGCCCTCCTTGCTCACTGACCTCTTCTCTGGACCTAAGGCTGGGCCCAGCTGGGCCCCACCTCACCACCCTGTGGCTTCCCTGTAGGTGTTTCGCTCTGGTGAGGGTCACAACAGTTTATGAGGGTGGAGCTGTGGGTGGGAGGGAGCCGATAAGCAACTTCCAGAAATCCCAGACTCTACAGTCCTTAGAGAGAGGAAGAGGCTGTCTCTGGTCTCCAGCTGAGCTCCCTGTACCTGGTATCACATACAACTGGCTCTCCTTGAGAAGGCTTTTCTGCTCCCCTCAAATTTTCTGTCTCAGGCTCACTCCAGAAATGTTTCCCTGTTTCTCATTCTGCCCTCTCTGTTTTGTGCCTAGAACCAGCCCCTGACTTGTTCCTTCCAGAGACCAAGTTTAGCCAGCATTGAACTCAAAGCCTTGAGAGTTTGTGGTTGTAGAACAACCTTCTGGTTGAGAATCAAAGGATGTGGAATTCCGTGCAGTTGGGGAGTGGGATTGGCGATTCTGTTTCAAGGCAGGCATAACTTGGGAGAGGCAGTGTGCACGGTGCTCAGGAATATAGATTTTGGGACTGCTCAGCCTGGGTCCAAATGCCAGCTCTCTGCATAGCAGTAAGTTATTTAAACTCTCTGTGCCTCGGTTTTCTTACTTCCAAATTGGGAATATTAATAGTACCTACCTACCTCATAGTGTCCTTGTGAGGATCTTTAATATTTAATGTATGGAGATGTTTTGAACAGCACCTGGCACATGGTAGATGCTTATTCAATGAAACCTTTATGACTGTTACACAAGGTGAGGCTGTGGGGCTGCTGAAGTGGCTGCCAACAGGTTCATCCCCGACCTGCCTCTGTGCTTTCTATGTAGAACATTATGATGAGGACAAGAAAGTGGCAAAAGGTATCTCTGGATGACTTTCACAAAAGCTATCACATGTGTTAGCATGTTGTCTCAAGATCTCCTTAAAGCTGGCTACTAAATCTGTTTCCTGAATTTTACAGTCCAACGAAAATTATTCTGTTGCCTTCTGATCTATTGAAAGAAAAAATTGATGCAAGCATAAGAAGTTTTTTTTTTAACAGAACACCATGTAATTTTGCATATTAAATGTGACTTTGACACGTTACGGTTTCATTTTGAAGTTTATATACACCTTAAAAAACTTGATCCTGAATGAATATCAGGTATGATTGGTAAACTGTAATGTTTGTAGTTCTTTATGCAAGAAGTTAGAAGTTAGTCCCTTGGAAAGGTTCCCTCAGGAGACTATTGTTTCTAGAAAACATTAAATATTGGCTTGGAGCACCTTTTCAGGATCGTGGCTTGCCCTTGAGCCCAGTCTCTTTAATGTGTGAGGCTTGTGCTTTATGGCTCATTTCTCTTTCTTCATTTCTCACCACTGGTGGCTCTGTACTGGATGCTTCAGCATGATTTAATTTAACAAATATTAAATGCCCATTTGCAATTCCCTTGGACCTGGGCCCTGTACTGACTCACATCTAGAGCTGTACATAACACCTCTTCCTCTAAAACCTTCATGGTCTGATTTTTGCAGCTTCTGGTCTCATCTTAGGGAAAGCAGTAGTTATGGTGGTTAAGTGCCTAGACTCTGCAGTCAGACAGCATGGATTCAAATCCTAGCTCTGCCACTTGCAAATGGTATAACCTTGGAGAAAGTTCTTAACCTCTTTGTTTCATCTTTAATGGCAGTAATAGTAGTGAGTGTCTCACACTGTTCAGATAATTACAAGAGGTGATCCATAGTACATTTAGCATGTTCCAGGTACATAGATTAGCTTCTCAGCAAGTGGTAGCTATTATTATTGCTGTTGTTGTCATAAATATTTCCTGCGGGAAGTCTTCCAATTCTACATGTGAAGGGGAGGGAGCCTTTCCTTTGTGCTCCCAGAACCTGTTCTGTAACTTCTGGTGTTGCATTTGTCATGCAGTGTTGTAATTTCCTTGCTGTCTTGTTTCTGTCCACTGCAAGCCCCTTCAGATACTCAAGGTCTCTGTCTTGGCTACAGTTGTATCCTCATTACCTGGTATACATTATTTTTTTCTTCTCCCTGCTCTAAAATGTTAGGGTAGGTGCTTTCTTCTTCTTCTTCTTCTTCTTTTGTATTTTAAAAAAGGAGTCCTTACCTAAATTGCTGTTGATTTTTTTTTTTTAATTTACTTAATCCCTACACCCAACTTGGGGCTTCAACTCATGACCCCGAGATCAAGTGTTGCACACACTTCCAACCAAACCAGCCAGGCTCCCCAGCTGCTGTAGATTTTTTTTTTTTTTTAAGATTTTGTTTATTTAGTGAAAGGGAATAAAGGGGAAAGGAGAAAAAATGAGTGGGAAATATCAGAAAGGGAGATAGAATACGAGAGACTCCTAACTCTGGGAAATGAACAAGGGGTGGTGGAAAGGGAGGTGGGTAGGGGGTGGGGTGACTGGGTGACAGGCACTGAGGGGGGCACTTGATGGGATGAGCACTGGGTGTTATGGTATATGTTGGCAAATTGAACTCCAATAAAAAAAAGATTATAAAAAAAGATTAAAAAAAAAGATTTTTATTTATTCATGAGAGACATAGAGAGAGAGAGAGAGAGGCAGAGATAAAGGCAGAGGGAGAAACAGGCTCCATGCAGGAAGCCTGATGCGGGACTCGACCCCCGGTGTCCTGGATCACGCCCTGGGCCAAAGGCAGGCACCAAACTGCTGAGCCACCTGGGCTGACCTGCTGTTGATTTTTTTTTTTTTTTTAAGATTTTATTTATTTATTCATGATAGACATAGAGAGAGAGAGAGAGAGAGAGAGAGAGAGAGAGAGGCAGAGATACAGGCAGAGGGAAAAGCAGACTCCATGCCAGGAGCCCGACGCGAGACTCAATCCCGGGACCCCAGGATCATGCCCTGGGCCAAAGGCAGGCGCCAAACCGCTGAGCCACCCAGAGATCCTCCCCACTGTTGATTTTTGATGAATGGGTCTGCTTGCCTGTTTTGTCATGAGCCAAGAGGTACAAATGTTTCCCTATACCCTCATTAGGGCAGTTTTTAAAGATGCATCAAATTTGGGGGATGAAAAATCACATTTATTAAGCCTATTGTGCTAGGCTCTTTAGATACATTCTTATGAATTTTTCTTCAGCTTCTCTGAGTTAGGTGTGAATAGACCCATTTAAGAATTGTGCAAGGTGGGCAGCCCCAGTGGCTTAGCGGTTAAGCGCCACTTTCGGCCCAGGGCGTGATCCTGGAGGCCTGGGATCAAGTCCCACATCAGGCTCCCTGCATGGAGCCTGCTTCTCCCTCTGCCTGTGTCTTGGCCTCTCTCTCTCTGTTTCTAATAAATAAATAAAATCTTAAAAAAAAAAAAAAAGAATTGTGTAAGGTGCTCAAGCATCATTCAGCTTTAGTAAATGTCAGAGTTGGGCTCTAAACCTAGTCTGATTGTTCCCTAGCCCACAGTTAAACCATTGCAGAGCCTTATTGTCTCTACTCTTAAGGAGCAGTACAAGTAGACTTCAAAACTAATCAAAGGGCTTGATTCTGTTGGGAAGATACTGAGTTGGATATGATCTCATATATTGAGCAACTGCAGTACTTTAATAGCATAAAACGTTGAGACTGTCCTGCAAGCAGATAAAGATTTTGGACATAAACAAGCTTGGGAACATTAGGGAGAAGAGAGCAGAGAATCATCTATTTTTATAGTTTCATTTCTTAGTTTTCCAAGAGTTAAAAATAGAGCTAATCATGCCCTCTAGGCCCCTGGATCTTTGGTTGGTACAAAAAACTTAGTGTATCCAAAGGATAGTCTTATAGACTTTCTATCAAAATAGGCCATTGTCAAAGAATAGGTTCTACCTCTCTTCTGAATATGTTTTTTTTTTGGACAACAAAACACAGATGGGCTTGGAAACTAAGGTTTACTGGGGACAGAGATGATTTAAGTGGTAAGATAAGCTAATCAGAATAATACAGTGTTTGTTTTTTATTCCAGGAAACATTAGAGTACCAGCCTTTTGTAATATTGTTAAATTTTAATTTTCTATTTGCAATATTAAAAAACAACAGAGTGGGAATGGCATGCTCTTAGGTGATTAATTAGTGCCCCAGGGCTGAGCTGTTTCTAGTGTAATAGGCCTGCCAACTTGCATGGCCACCTAAAGGAATCCCCTTCTCCTCTGGTTTGTTCAGTCCCTCACCCAAACTGACTACACAAGGACCACTCAGAGGAGCTTCCTAATATAGCTGCTGATGAAAGCCTTGGCTTCAAAAATATCGAAGGCTCCTTCTAGCTATGAAATTGTATAAGAACTCTGAAGATACAGAAGAAAGGAAAATCTTTGTTGTTCATTTTAAGTCCTTCAGAAATGTTCACATCTTTTCAACGTTAACATCTTCAACAAATTTTATTTAAAATTTTTTTCTAATGGTAGGTACCTGTGCAATGACTTCTCTTCTCAAAAAGCCCAAGTGTAACTTAAAGCTTTCTGATCAGAAGATGGTGAAGGTAACGACTTATTTATCAAGACAACTGATGTTTGTTGTTCACAACAGCGTGAGCCACTTTGGGGAGTTCTTTTGGGACGCGGATCCATCTAGTCAAACTTGCAGACTCAGTGTTGTTAGCATCTGTTGGCTAGTGAAAGAATCAGGCACTTTTGTAAACAAATGTTATGAGCATTAGAGGTTTGTGGGGAGACTCAGAAGAACGTATCTAAGATCTTTTGAATAAATCGATACCCTCCTCTAGGTTGTTGCATACAGATCATTTAAAACCTTGTTCTTTGCTCTGTTTCCTGTGTGGATTATTCCCCTCTGTCCTTGTAATTGACATTCTTTTTTTGACTAAGCCTCTGAATGTAAGGGTAAGGCAACAGCAGCTAAAATTTCAAGCACACTTAACTGTATTTGAAGCACTGTGCCAACACTTTACATTGAATCTTCCCAAAACCTCATGAATGGGTACTGTTATCCGCATTTTATGGATGAAGACACTGAGTCATAGAGAAGCTAAGTAACATGTCTAAGGCCAGAGAGCTAGCTAATGGATGAGCCAGGATTCGATGTGGCTCTGGCCCACATTCCTAACCACAACACTGTTCCTGTCAGGGCTGGAGGCATCATGAGAAATGTAGACTTTCCAATTGAAGCTGTTATTTTCATACATTGTTTTGGCCACAGACATCACCTTCCCATTGTGATCAGCACACCTGGTTTTGTTTTCCAGCAGATTTGCAGAGGTGAAATCTGTCCTCATAGGACTGAAGTTTCCTTTACACACATATAAGACTGCTCAGGCCCACTCACAGTTAGCCTTTGTAGCTCTGGGGCCCACCCCAATGGAAGACAGAGAAAGAGGGTCCAGAGTACGGAGGCCCAAGTGTTCCTCCAGGGAGCAGCCAGAAAAGCCACCACAGGAGGAACCAGCAAGAACTAAAGGAGAAGTCTCAGAAGGCCATGACAGAGAAACCAAGGAAAAGTTTGATCAACTGTATCAAGTGCTTTAGAGATCATGCAAAATGAAAACAGAAATCAGATGAGTTGCTGATCTTTGAGGGTGCAGTTCCATTAAAGTGGGAAATGCTGATGGTGGCCTTGTGAGGCTGTGCACGAGTGTGTAGGGAGTCCACTCTGAGGCTGTTGTATATGGAACACTGACTTCCAGAGTTTGGCAAGGACAGTAAGAATTGAAATAGGATGGCTTTTGGAGCCATGGAACCCAGTGAAGCTCTATTCTTCTGTGTGGTTCTCTGTTCTAACTATATCCAAAGGCAGTAGAAAAACCTGGGGGAAGGGAGCAATTGAAGATGCTGCTACAGTAATGTTAATCGCACATATTGAACGCTTACTGGGTGCCGGGTACTGGATAAGCATATTTCCTGTTGTGTCTTTTTTAATGTCACATTAATTCTTATTTAATAAGGTTAAGCCACTTGTCCACACTCAGAATGCTGCTATGTTGTGTAGTTTGAAACTGAGGTCTGCTGGGCTACATCATGGGTATGATGGAATGAGCAGATTATAGGGGAGATAGAGTCTGAGAAGGGAGATGCTTTTCTTCTTTTGAGACCCTGGGAGAGGATTCCTGAATTCTGGTAGAGAGAGGAAGACGGATTAACTAACTCTCTGACTCTTAGTTACGTGTGCTGTGCTCAGTGGCAGGCTCCATATGCTCCTCATAGCTTCGTACACAAAAAGCCTGCAAGTTGTCTGAAGGATGTCTGCTTTTTTTTTTTTTTTTTTTTTTTTTATGGTCCAAGCCCTTTTGCGGAGGCAGGATCTTCAGACATCTAGAGGAGGTTTAAAAAAAAGTGAATACACTAGGAATGTTGGCTTGGCTCCACAGCCTCCCAGGATCTATTTGTACTTGGCATTGAATGGAGGGTTTTTTTGGTGTGTGTATTTTCTTTTCTCGTGTATTTATGGATGTTAATATGAACCATTCAGCCAGGTCTATGAAGTCTGATAGAGGTTGGTCAGAGTTTGGTTTTAGATAAGTTTTCCTCTAGTTTTTCTTTCAACAAAATCCTTATGCATTTATTGGCCCCAGAGACCTGTGTCCTCAGTACTCACTACAGTCCTCATAAAGTCGTTGAAGATTTGTACAAATTTTTTACTTCAGAAAGCTTCTACAGTGGTGAACATAGTTGCTTTAAAAAAAGCTTCTACAAGTGCAGTTTCCCTGTTTTTCCAACCTTTAACCCTTCCTAAAGGAGACATTCTTTGGGGGCAAGTTGTTAAGTTTCGTGTTTCTCTGCAGCACTGCTATTTCTGAATGTGGTTTGGCAACCACTGACAAAGGGACTTTTGGGTTTCCAAATGGGTGGCTCCTGCTATTTCAAGAAAATCTGTGTGAAACAATCAAGGACATGGAGGAGGAGGCAAAATGATAGAGACAAAGGCATAAGAATCTGCTAGTATATTTATCAATATTATCCGATCTTAGAAGAGTCTTAATTGCCTCTAGTGTCATTCTTATTTTTCCTAATTATGTCAATCTTTTTTGCCTCTTTGTTGTTGAAGACTAATTTTTAAAAATTGGTGCTCAGCAGTTACTATTTTGTTTATTTCTCTTAGTCTTTTAAGTGTTCTCATATTTCTTCCTTGCATTTATTTACAAGGAGACATTGAATTCTTAGTACCTTACCAGTCTGTATGAATTATAGTTACACATTACTCTTTTCTTTTTCTCAGAAGCCTTGACTGTCTTAGCAGACTCTTGATTTCTTTCCTGTCCCCCATAAATGATTATTTCTTAATAAAATCCATTTGTTTGGGGCCTTCGGTAAACCCTCTTTTAATATATTTTTCTCCTCCTAGTTTCTGTAGAATGGCTTTACTGAAGTCCTATATGATAGATGACATGAAAGGTGCAGGAAAAAGGAGTCTCATTGGTCCCTGGTCATGACCAGATACTGAGCATGTAATTAGGCCTTGGAGCAAAGGCCTTCACACATTGTGTATGATAGCCCTATGGACCCAGGGCTAAAAGAGTAAGAAACTTAGCACCTTTCTAGAGAAATAGCTGAGAAACCATGGAGGCCTCAGTGATAAAACATGAAGGAAGAGCCTTTTCCCCAAGAATTAGAGAATTTTATTTATTTTTATTATTATTATTTTTTAAATTTTTATTTATTTATGATAGTCACACAGAGAGAGAGAGAGAGAGAGAGGCAGAGACATAGGCAGAGGAAGAAGCAGGCTCCATGCACCAGGAGCCCGATGTGGGATTCGATCCCGGGTCTCCAGGATCGTGCCCTGGGCCAAAGGCAGGCGCTAAACCACTGCGCCACCCAGGGATCCCGAGAATTTTATTGAGGGTGATTTTGTTCATAGAATTCTGGTGAACTGTGTCTGGAAATGAGAAAACTGAGGAAAAAGTAATTTTAGCTTGAAGCTGGGTTCAGGGGTGGGGAGTGCTCTTTGGGATTCAGACCAAATGGAGCTGTCTTTAGTTCTTTAGAGCAGTGATTATCAACCAGGAATGATCCTCCCCATTCTCTGACATTGATGATGTTTGTTGTCAACGATGCAGGGGTGGGGAGTGGTGCTACTGGTATCTAGTGGGATGCTATGAATATATACAATATACAAAACAGTTACCCCAGGGATGCTATGAATATATACAATACACAAAACAGTTACCCCAAACCAAGAATTATCTGGCCAAAATATCAGTAGTGAGAAAGTTGAGAAACCCTGCTTTAGAGAGAGTCTTGAGAGCTTTTCACCAGGAGGGATTAGAATTAGGAAGACTAGAGGAGGCTGTAAAAACACTCGGATCTTATTATATGCACTAACGTGTCCAGGCTAACATGAAGCAAAACTATGACTAAGGTTGTATTTGTGTATTTCTCGCTCTGGTGTAGTTTTGTCTTCTGATGATTACAAGTTATAGAAAAGAAATTTTGATGTTCCTAGCCACTGGTGTGCTATCCTGCAGAGGACATAGGTGAGGGATGCTCATCAGTAACAGTGGCAGAACATTCTGGAGTCTTGGACTCTCCACAGCAGTCTCTGGGTGACGGCCGCTTGGGAAACTTACTTGTGGTAGTTGAGAAACTTCTTTGATGGCTCATGGCCTCCCTTGACCATCCATAACCTTCTATTGGATTGGTTTGAGGAAGAAAGACAGCCCCTCAAATGTTTCTAGGATTTTCTGAAAGTACAGTGTTCTCAGCCTCTTAGAGCCATTCCTCTTGGGGCTAATGATGTTAGATGTGTGATTTCTGTCTTTGACTTATACTAGTGCAGGGATGGGAGAATGTTGATGATGCCAAAGATCCTTTCTTTAAGGAGACATCATCATTTAATTCGTAGTTTCCAAAATGGAACCTTTTGAATTGTTTTGTGACTCCCTTCTAATTTGTGTCATAGCACTTATTCGAATTCTTAAAACAAGTATTTCTTACCATTGAATCCCAGATCCCAAAACTGTGGACTTTGAGGTGCAGAGTGTGTAGACAAGGAGACAAAATGTGTTCTATCTCCGTACTTGAGGTGGATTTTTATATTGGAACACTCACATTAGTCAGATGTTAGTTTAAAGAGTTTATGGCTCACTCATGGACGGCCTTGTTACCCTGGTTCCAGCCTCCCAGGAGGAGAAAATCTCCTCTTTCAGCTGCTGCTAGACACTAGAACCAGTCCCTGATTGTGGGTTTGACCTTGTTTCTTGTCATCAATTAACCAGGTATTAGTAGTGTGCAGCTTGGGGTTGGGCTGTAGGGCATATAGACATGAATCCTGCTAGCGAGTAACTTAAAATCATGGTGCAGTATAAAGCAGTGTGTAATTATTATATAGTGATTAGGAGTACAGGCTCTGGCACCAGGCTTGAATCCTGACTCCAGGGCTTTCTGCTGTGTATTTTGAGGCAGATAGGCTAAGTTTGTCTCAGTTTGTCCATTTGTAAAATGAGAATAATTCCATTAGGTTGTTGTAAGGATTAAATTAACATAAAATATTTGGAATGGTGCCTAGCACATACTAAGTATTCAATGACTTTTTTTTTTTTACATGAAGAGGTACAAAATATAGGAACTAGAGGAATTCAGAGGAGGAGGAGGTAAGTTGAGGCAGATGTGGTCAGAAGAGGTTTCATTGGTGGGCCTTGACATGAGCTGTAGGTTTGAGTCGGGCAAAGAGAACATTGTGCATGAGGGTAAGAAGGGACTTGATGTGTTTTAGAAGCTATAAGGAAACATTAAGGTAATGGGAATTTAGTTTGGGTTATGTGATTTTATGTGTGGGAGGTGGGAGAGATTGATAAAATCTAACACTATTCTAAGGGTTCATTACTATAGAAGGGCACCAGGGGCAATTTGGGTCACAAGGCATTTCTGAGCTGTGGAATGACATAAGGACCCAGAAATTCAAACAGATGAGTCTGGTAAACTGAGAGAGTGGGTTGAAGTAAGGAGAATGACAAGGGTCAGAAGGCCAGCTAGGAAGCTGTTCTGTAAATTATCTCATCTGGGTCAAGACTAAGTGATAGCCATGGGAATAAAGAGGAAAGGATAGGTGTAGGTAGTCTTTTGAAGTAGTGCTAACATATAGGACTTGATGCTTGTTGGAGACACAGGGGGAGACAAGTATGAGGTGAGCTGAATCTTCCATCCTGTACGAATGGCTGTGTAAAAATCTGGTCAGAGAGAGAATGAAAAGGAGGAGCAGGTTAGGGGAAGGTTTCATGAGAAACAAGAAAGTAGTTACCCCTCACAACCAAGAGCAACTCTAAGAGCAGCTCCATTCCCCAAACTGAGAGGACTTCCTTTGGGCTGCAATTTGCATGCAGGAGCAGTAGGCAACATTAGCATTTCCCCTGCTTGTTCAGGGCGTTCAGCTTAACTTGGTCTGCTGTAAGCATGGCCCAGACTTGGCACTTACCGTAGCACTTAGTGGCTACTGTTCAACTTGACTGCCAGTTCCCCCAGATACTCTTGAGCACAGGCTTCTCAGAGAATTGAGTGGTATTTGGGCCACAGCCCTAGTTTTCCCTGAGGGAGCCTCTGAACCTTGATAGAGGTTGGAGATACTATCTCCCCTTCCCTGTTTTCACAAACCACAGACTTCTGCTGTTTCAAATATCTATAAAAAAAACTCGGTTACCATGATAAGGCACCAATGGTGATATGATTGCTTTTGAGATTGCAAAGGAAGAAACATAGTGGAAGAAGGGGAGCAGACTTGCAGAGCCCCAGGCACCACAGGATTGTCTGAAAGGTCTCAGATTTTCATGCTTGGAATCACTCTGTCAGGAGCACTCTGTCACAGAGATGACACTGCAGTCTTCTGATAAGGAAGGGCCCTGGCCTCCCCCAGGCCAGGGCTATAGCCCAAAAGCCCAAATAAAGGCATTATCCCAGCAGGGGGGATTGGGCTAAGGACCTTCTCCATATTTGCTTTGTTTCAGTGATTCTTTTTTGAACAGATTTTTGGTTTGTCTTTGTTTTCTGTTTTTTTCCTTCCCTGCTTTGTGTCAGACACTGTTCTAATATTTTCCAGGTACTGGCTCATTGAATCTTCACAACAATCCCATTTGAGGAGGATACAGTTGCTACCCTATTTTATAGATGAGGAAACTGAGGCACAGCATGGCCGAGCACCTTGCCCACAGTTGCACATCTAGTACTGTGGCTGGGGTTCAAATCCTGGCAGGCTAGCTCTTGGGTCTCTGTTCTTCGTTACCTTGTCTCCTGGGCTCTCATCGGTTAGCTGGGGCCATCGTTTTTAAGGTGGCATTTTCTCTTTCCTCTTTTAGAGGAATTTGTTTTAGGAATGTCACATATAATGTAAGAGGGAATGGGTGCTTTTTTGAGTCCTATAGACCTGCTGTGAAGACTAGCTGTGCTCCCTTATTCACTGTGTAACCTTGGGCAGGTCTCTTAACCTCTTTTAGCCTCAGCTTCTAAGTCTAATGTAACAAAGATAAGACTGGTCATGAAGATGTAAGACAGTTTTTGTAAAGTGCCTAGAATTTAGCAGTTGCGGGGTCTTGAGCCCACAGGATTCAAACCCTAGCCACAGTACTAGGTGTGTAACTCTGGACAAGGGGCTTCACCATGCTGTGCCTCAGTTTCCTCATCTGTAAAATAGGGTAACAACTGTACTCTCCTCATAAGAGATCTTTGTATAGAGAGGGAGAGAGAGATATCAATGACAGATAACTAAAAAAGAAAAATCTCTTTCATGGATTTCAGAAGTCCTACAACAGCAACACAGAGAGTAAACCAGAATTATATGGGAAAAAGGTAAAAGTGAGGCCTAATAGAGACTTTTTAGGTCTCTGGGTCTCATAACTAAAAGTAATGGTTATATACCTGAAACAAATGTAGCATTGTATGGTATCTATACTTCAATTAAAAAAACTTTTTGGGGTGCGTGGTGGCTCAGTCAGTTAAGTGTCTAACTTTTGATTTCAGCTTGGGTCACGATCTCAGGATAGATCGTAGATCGATTGCCACATTGGGCTCTGCACTCAGCATGAAGCCTGCTTAAGATTCTCTCATTCTAACTCTTCCCACCCCTCATCACATGCGTGCACTCTTTCTCAAAGAACAAGACAAACAAAACAAAACACCTCTTTAAAATAATGAAAGTAATGGTTAACCAATACAATCTTTATAGTAAAGAGAGAGAGAAAATATTTCAAAAGCATAAAAAAAATGAAGAAAAAATTTTAAGCAAACTGGCAGATGGCTAAATACTCCAATGACAATGGTAAAGAACAAAACTACCTCTACTAGGATAGATATCTGGATGATTACTCATTTTTCATTACTTTTAGGGGAGGACTTAGCAAGGGAGGAGGGGTGGTAGGTTCATCTCTCCAAGGCTGTGTTTGGAAGGCCAACAACTGAAGTAGGTAAAGCTTAGGAAAGGAATGGAGAGAGAAGTTTCTGTGAGAAGGAAAGTAAGTGGATGGTCCTGGAGGCAATACAAGCGCAAGCTGCAGAGCCCAGCAAAACAGGATTCATACTCCAGCCTTACCACATATTCTCTGTGTGACTCGGGCAAGCTGTTGAATTCTTTTAAATCCCAGATTCCTATAAAATAGGGATGTCAATGTTTACTGCACAGAATTCCATTAGGGTTGATGAAGATGACTGTGGCAGGCCCTAATTGTCTTTCCCCCTTCTTTTGGCCTTCTTCCCTGTTCTTCTGCTCGACTCTAATGAAGCCAGTTTCTCTGCCTTTGCACAATTTCCTGTCATGGAAATTAACAGCAATTTTGCAAACTTAGGAATGTTATGTCTTCTAAGAAGTATCATTTGCTTCATACCCTGATAGCTACCACAGATGTAGCCAAGTCCCCTTCCTAGTTGGTAAGCTACCCATGAGAAGTGACCCTTCTTCCTTAGTACTTTGGTATAGGGGACGGTTTTATGCTTATCTCAAATAAAGGCTTGGACCTTCATGCTTTCTTAGCTTTGAGATTTTTCAGAAACATGTTTTATCTTTGTAAAAAGAATCTGTATCCCCTCCCTTTCTGCTTTTTTTGCTCCTTACAAATGACATTATTTCATGGAGCCACCAAGTCTTAAGAAGTATTTAAATCTTATAAAAACCTGGATGACTTAAAATGGTTGAAGGAGGGAACTGCTGTACCTTTTCTTCCAACCAGTCTAGGTTGAGGATGAAGCCAATTTGCTGAGTTCTTTTTCCTTCATTTAGGAAAGTCTCTTATAGTCTACATGCAAGCCTGGGAAAATCCACACTCAGATGAATGTATGACAAATAATACCCCTTTATGTTCTGGACACTTCCAAAGAGCTAACGGGTAGAGAAATGGTTGTGTAAGAAGCAAAAAATAGAAGATTAATAATCAAAGTTTTTTTTTTCTGTAAGATCTCTTTTTCACAATAATATATTTTTATGAGTGAATCTGTTGTGTTTGTAAAATAGAGACTGTAGGAGAACCACCTGTATTTATTTCTGCAATTCCATGGTAATAGCCACTATGCAGAATAGGTAGTGTTGAATGATGACTCAACATTTTACTATTCTCACACTTTCAGATAATGTACACTTATCTTTATCTTTTCCTTCGTTTTATGTATTACTTTCTAACTGAAGAATCTGTATGCATACCCTTTAGATCAGAGGCTTGGAACATTGACTGTATTTGAGTCTGTATTCAAAGTTTAATAAACATATATTGCAGAAGAGTGTGTTACCCTAAAACAATCAATAGCTTCTGGAGAAGAGATGAGGTGAACTGTTATAGGCTGAGGCTTCCAGCAGCCAGTTGGATGACTGTGGGTAGTTCTGACACAGTTTAAGATAACAGAGAGAAACTGAGGATCTGGAATGGAATTAGGCCTTCAGTTCTAGCCTCAACTCTGCCTTAGAGTCATTTCTCCCCTTTTGACCATGCTTTTTTCATATATAATATAAGGGAGTTGGTTTGGATGCTTCCTAGGGTCCCTTCTAGCTCCAAAGCTTCTGATTCTTAGCAGCTTTCTGCTTGTATTAGAGACAAGACAGATACAGGTTCATAGGCCATAATGTGTGTGTTATTCTTGTTCTTTAACTTGGTCATATCGACCAAATGGTGTGTGGTGGTGGTGCTTTTTCTTAAAGCTTATTGAGGTATATTTCACATGCTATAAAATTCACCTACTTAGAGTATACAGTTTAGTAGTTTATAGTATAGCCACAGCCTTGAACAGATATCACCATAGTCTTATTTATTTTTATTTTTCTTAAAGATTTTATTTATTTAGTTGGAGAGAGAGAGCATGAGCAGAGAGAGGGAGAAGCAGCCCCCTCACTGAGCAGAGAGCCCAATGCAGGGCTTAATTCCAGGACCTGAGATCATAACCTGAGCCTAAGGCAGATGCTTAACCGACTAAGCCACTCAGGTGCCTCATCACATAGTCTTAATTTTAGAACATTTTTTATCATTCCCAAAAAGAAACTCCCATACACATTGGAATTCACTCCCCATTTCCTCCAATCTCCCCAGGTAACTACTATCTTTCTTTTTCTATGGATTTGCCAATTCTGGACATTTCATACAAATGGAAGATAAAAACAGATAAAAGAAGAAACCTGGGGGTACCTGGGTGGCTCTGTTGGTTAAGCGTCTGCCTTCGGCTCAGGTCATGATCCCAGGGCCCTAGGATGGAGTCCTATGTCATTGGGCTCCCTGTTCAGCAGGGAGTCTGCTGTTCCCTCTCCCTCTGTTCCACCCCTCCCCGCCCCCATGCACTCTCTCTCTCAAATAAATAAAATCTATAAATGAATGAATGAAGAAACTCAAGCAACCTGGTGTGTGAAATAAGCGGAAAAAGTGATCCATGACAGTCTGGATTGTGCCTGGAGTCTTAGCATAATGTTTTCCGGGTTCGTCTACATTATAGCAAGTATCGGTACTTCATTTTATTAAATTGCCAAGTAATACTTCATTGTATGGGGATGCCAGATTTACTTATCCATTCAGCTGATGAAAATTTAGATTGTGTCCATGTTTTGGTCATTATGAATAATGCTACTTTGAACATTAATGTACAAATTTTGTGTGGGCATAGGCTTTCATTTCTCTTGGAGTGAGTTGCTGAGTTCTATGGTAACTCTCTTTACCTTTTTCAGGACCTGATAAATTGTTTTCCAAAATGACGGCACCGTTTTTGCAGTCCCATCAGTGTTTGAGGGTGCCCGTTTTTTCTTATCCTTGCTAGCATTTGTTATTGTACATTTTATTTTAGCTATCCTAGTGGGCATAAAGTGATTTTTTATTTGCTTTTCCCTCATAGCTAATGATATTGAGCAACTTTTCATGTGCTTATTAGCCATTTGTATATCTTTTTTGGAGAGCTGTCTTTTAAAATCCTTTGGCCACATCTGATTAGTTATTTTTATTTTTATTGTTGAGTGAGAAGAGTGAGTCCTTTTTTAAAGTTTTTTTTGGCAGTGTGGAATTTAAATTTGTGTCACTGATCATTCCAGCACTACTTTGGTAGACTAAATATCACTGGTTAAATGGATTTTTTGAAGTCAATATTAGAAGTGGAAGCTTGAAAAGATTTTAAATGCAGGGTGGCCGAAGGGTCATGCATGGAGTGATGGGAAGAAGGTTGTTTTGTGGGGTTTTTTTGTTTTGTTTTGTTTTGTTTTTTTGTTTTGTTTTGTGTTTATACATGGAAAAACTTTAAGTTTTCTGGAAGCAACTGCCCTTCCTTCAAACATTTGACTTCCTTTGATAGCATACCATGCCTGATTTCTTCCCACCTCCTTGTGGCTTTGACTGACATCTTCCAAAAGCATTTTCAGGGCTAATGGCTTTGAAAAATACTAATGAATTAGATGGAAATTAATGCAATCAAACATTGTTTTCATTTGAGGATATTGTGGGTTTAAAAAAAAAAGGCAGTCAATAGCTGATATTTTATGGCTTGTTATTCCAGAAAGTGTGGCTCTAGACTGGTATACTGTGATATCTGGAGGAATGAGCTGGAGAAAGGGAGAAGAATGGAAGAACCAACCAAATAACTGTGTATGTTGGTAGATTGAAAGCTTTGTTTTTTCTTTTGCTCTCCTTAAAATTGAAGCATTTTTAAGAAAGTTGATGAGAAAGGAAACTCTCATCTTAGTTCCCAGGATACTTACAACACTAGGTGAAATGGGCTTCTATTCACCGAAGTCTTTGGAGCTTGCCTAGAGCTTGGTTAGCTTTAAATTATTTTGGCCTTATTCAAGGACCCTGTCTAGTTATTGTCCATGTTTTCATTTGCATGTGGGTATAGCTCAGGGGTCTTCCCTGTGCTCCTTCCCTTGGGACTTAACACAAGAAGAAAAAAAATCTTGCAATTTTGCCGCTTAGTGAGTGTTGGAAACTGGGCTTCATGACAAGTTGGCTCTGAACCAAGCTTCCTTGCTCTTACACATGTGAAACCTGTTTCTTTTGGCTAAGGTATTTAAAGAAAAAAAAGTATCTACATCTCAGCTAAAACAATCTTGCCCTACTCTCCTCCCTTTCCGTTACCCCGCTTCTCTTAAACTTGTTCCCTCTTTCTTCCTTCCCAATTTATTAAGACTGCTGTGGCTCACTTTTTCCAGTTAATTCAAAGAGCAGGCTGCTCAGGTTTCTTCTGTCGCATGTTTTTATCTCCCTTAGAGCAGTGGCCATGTTAGGCCATTTGCATTCACTCTAATATAAGAAAATCTTTTTGAGTTTTGTCCTTTCAATATGCTTGGGAGATCTGACCCTGTTTTCATGCATGGGGATGGACTGATTTACATTTTTTAATGCCCATCTTCTGAATCCGAAGTAAGACTACCTAGTGTTTGCATTAAAAACTGCCAAGATTAAATGTGGAGCTGGGACTTTCTGACATTGTTGGACTTTATTTTTTGTACTTGAATTGGTGAAAGGAAAATGCTTACAGTAATAAGTTGGTATCCTCATTCCTGGGGTTTTTGACATCTGCTGTGTTAAAACTAAATCATGGAGGCATAAAACTCTTTAATATATGTTGTTAAAAGCCCCACTGGATAAAATACACATTAATATTTTATTTTATTTTTTATTTTATTTTTTATTTTTTTTATTTTATTTTATTTTATTTTATTTTTATTTTTTATTTTTTATTTTTATTTATTTATTTTTTTTTTATTTATAGAGACAGAGAGAGAGAGAGGGAGGCAGAGACACAGGCAGAGGGAGAAGCAGGCTCCGTGTAGGGAGGCTGACGTGGGACTGGATCCTGGGCATCCAGGATCACACCCCAGGCTGCAGGCGGCGCTAAACCGCTGCTCCACAGGGGCTGCCCACATTAACATTTTAATATTAAAAGTGTGATCGAGGGCAACCCCCGGTGGCTCAGCGGTTCAGCGCTGCCTTCAGCCCAGGGCGTGATCCTGGAGACCCGGATCGAGTCTCATGTCAGGCTCCCTGCATGGAGCCTGCTTCTGCGTCTGCCTGTCTCTGCCTCTCTCTCTCTCTCTCTCTCTCATACATAAATAAAATCTAAAAAAAAAAAAAAGTGTCATCGATACCTCCTGTAGATCTCTGGCCACCACCAACTGTGTAAGAAGAACCATGAAAGAAAAAAGGTGCAAGTTACTTATTTAAAATAAATAACTTGGGTCACCTGGGTGGCTCAGTGGTTAAGCATCTGCCTTCAGCTCAGGTCTTGATCCCGGGGTCCTAGGATCGAGTCTTGCATGAGGCTACCTGTGAGGAGCCTGCTTCTCCCTCTGTCTATGTCTCTACCTCTCTCTGTGTGTCTCTCATGAATAAATAAATAAATCTTTAAAAATAACTCCCCCGTGAAGTGGTGATGGAGTTATCCTGTCCCCAGCAACTGGGAAGGGAGCTTTAGGAACTTGTTTTCAAGTGCTCAGCACGCCCTACTCTGTAGTGTGCATCCAAGAAGTATGCATCATAGGGAGAGAGGTAGATGAGGAAAGCATTGAAAGGGAAGAGGCAGTGTATATTTGGAGAAAGGTGATATTTTGCTGAATCAATGGGGATATGAAGCAGTGAAAAAGAAAGTAAGAATGGGAAGTATAAGTTGTGACTGGACCACACAAGTAACCAATCTTTCACTGAGTCATTTTGGCCTCATTTTGAAGTCTGAGGGGTGCCACTGAAGGTTTTAGAGTAGCTTAGGAATGATTAGACTCTGGCTTTAGGAAAATTAACCTGGCAAAAATCTTTATAGTGTTCATCGTGGGGAAACTAAATTAGGACAAGGTGCTAGGGGGCAACCTGGGTTTAGCACCACCTTCGGGGCAGGGCGTAATCCTGGAGACCCAGGATTGGGTCCCATGTCAGGCTCCCTACATGGAGCCTGCTTCTCCCTCTGCCTGTGTCTCTCATGAATAAATAAATAAAAGTCTTAAAAAAAAAAAAAAAGGACAAAGTCCCAGGGCCTAAAATAAGTCAGTTGTTTTGTAGCCTGTACTCTTCTAGAATTTGCTCTTTTATATATAATATATTATATATATATATAACTTTTATAATATAATCATATAATATATATTATATATATTATATATTTGGTCATATATATATATATATATCATGGACATGTTCCTTTGTCATTGAACTTTCTTTCTTTTTTTCTTTTCCTTTCCTTCCTTTCTAAAAGATTTTATTTATTTGAAAGAGAGAGTGAGCCAGTGAGAGAGAACACAAACAGGGGGAGCTAGATATACCACTTTTATTACCAATAAAAGTGTTTGACAGTTGTGGCCTTGAGCTGCAGCCAAATGAGCGCACTCATTTTAACATCTGAAGTGGACAACAGGCTTA
Organism: Canis lupus dingo; assembly: GCF_003254725.2. Classification (NCBI taxonomy): domain Eukaryota; kingdom Metazoa; phylum Chordata; class Mammalia; order Carnivora; family Canidae; genus Canis; species Canis lupus. Next base: position 4,233,537 of record NC_064254.1, read on the forward strand.
CAGACTAATCACTAGCAGAAGTGTCACAGGAGCCATTCCCTGAAGGGCAGGCTCTTTACTTCTTGGGATGGGACAGATCAGAAAACATGCTTCCTGCAGACTGAGAATACAAGTCTCTTTCACAGCTTCACTGAACTGAGTTCACAAGTGTTCTCAACAAACTCACTTAATTTGATCCTGTATGTTTCATCAGATTTGTGGAATTTGCTTGCAGATCTTGTTGCTTGAGAGGACATCTAGGTTGCAGTATGCATTTGTTAAATATTGTTATCACAAATTAGTCCAGTTTGCCTTAGCAATATTATGATAGGCACAATGGTGAAGTAAGGATTTAGTTGCCTTTTGCTATTTGCTTTCAAGCAATCAGAAGTAAAAAGAATAAGGCAGCCCGGATGGCTCAGTGGTTTAGTGCCGCCTTTGGTCCAGGGCGTGATCCTGGAGACCTGGGATTGAGTCCCATGTCGGGCTTCCTGCACGGAGCCTGCTTCTCCCTCTGCCTGTGTCTCTGCCTCTCTTTCTCTCTCTCTCTCTCTGTGTGTGTGTGTGTCTCTCATGAATAAATAAATAAAATCTTTAAAAAAATAAAAAGAATATGCTAAGGACAATAAATGCTTTGCATTTATTTGAATAGTGTTTGTTAATGGCTTCCTCATTCTGCTTCAAAGAAATATCTGCAAAGTATATGACAGTACAAAAGTCAACCACAGCAAGCTTGAACAGTCAGGAGTATTTTCTGTTTCTCTGCCCTTTTCATGTCTTGCTCATCTAAGAAACGTGACTGCTGCTCCCAGCACTTGTGGGCGGTGGCTGAAGCTGCTTGACTAGACTTTAAAGGAAGTGCTGTGGTACAAGCATAATGAGTTTTAGTCAGCTTGATCCTGTTTAGATGGCCACTAATGCTCTCATTTCCAGATTTGACTTCGCAGGGACTATTCACTTATCTTTTGAGCCAAGAATAGTCCTAAGATAAGAGGTTATGTGGATTAAGAACAGAGTGCATTTTGCACCATCTAATGAGCACTTTGTGTCTCTAAAGTTGAGATTCCACAAAGGGAGCTCTGGAAAACAACTGCCCATAAATTTAGAAGATACTGAAAAGATTAATTATACATTCCTTATCTCACTGAGCACCCTGAGCTGACCGATATAGTTCACTGACCTGAAGATGGATCCAAGAAGTCTGGAATGTGCTGTTTCACATTGTTTCTCTTGAGAAATGTATTTGATCAATGTGCAGAGCCTTCGGGGCAATACACTTGGTATGACCTTTATCCTTGAGGTACCTATGGGAGTCTGTATGTGACATACACGATGAGGATGAGGATTTGGAGGAAAAATGGAAATGAGAGATGATTTACATTGTATCAGTCTATATAACTGAGAAATACTTTTTTCTGATTATTCTTAGTAGACAGTCTTTTCTATACATTTGATATAAAATTGAGCCAAGATTAGGAATGCTACTAATCCTAACTTTTCTAAAACAATATAATTTTAAAATTATTAAGATAATGCATCTTCATGATGGGAAAAGTCAGTATAAAAATCTATAATGTCTCTTTATTCCTTCAGTTTTTTCAGTTCTATGAATATATATATTTTAAATTTTTTTCCTATGCTTTACAAATATATTCCATTTTTGTTTTGATAATGATACATAATTTGCAGTATAAAAATCTATAATGTCTCTTTATTCCTTCAGTTTTTTCAGTTCTATGAATATATATATTTTAAATTTTTTTCCTATGCTTTACAAATATATTCCATTTTTGTTTTGATAATGATACATAATTTGCAGGTTGGGTTTCTTTACTTAACACATTGACATTAGTTAATTGAAGGATTTTTTTAAATCACCAATGAGTATTGAGTCAACAAATATTTTGTATCTAATGAAAGGAACATATGATTTTTCCTCTTTAATATGTTAATAGATACATCAGATTTGATGTTCAACACTCCTGACATTCTTTTTTTTTAATTTAATTTAATTTTTTTTTTTAATTTTTATTTATGATAGTCACACACAGAGAGAGAGAGAGGCAGAGACATAGGCAGAGGGAGAAGCAGGCCCCATGCACTGGGAGCCCGACGTGGGATTCGATCCCGGGTCTCCAGGATCGCGCCCTGGGCCAAAGGCAGGCGCCAAACCGCTGCGCCACCCAGGGATCCCCACTCCTGACATTCTTAGTATCACTTTAGTCAGTCCTTAAAATGAACAGCTGCTCTTTTTTAAAGACATTTCAGAGATGTCACCAAGCAGCAGTGTGTGACCTGGGCTAGGATACCTGAGAGGGGCGTGGTCTGACTTAGGCTGGAAATAGGGCTGAGCACACAGTGTAGGAGTCAGGAAATTGAATTGAGATCCGACACTTTGGGAGCTGTTCTCAGTGTAGTTGTTGGTGGTTAGAAGTTATACCTTTATTAAGAAAAAAAAGAAGGAGAGAGAGAAAAGAAGTGATACCTTATTAGGGGTTAATAATATCATCAGTCTACAAAGTATTGGATCTAAGGAACATTGTCCTAGTTGTAACCTTGAGGAGTTTGCATACAGAGAGGTTTTAGCACTATGACTGCTTTCAATTTTTGGAGTTTATTATGTCTAATTTTCTTTCAGAGTCCTTTGGGGAGATGTCTTAGTGGCCAGGTGGAATTTCTCATGCCATTCTGCAATTAAAATATTTGGGTGTCTTTCAAGTACTAGGTCACAACCATGGTCATTTCATTTCTTCGAGGAATCTGATTCCAAGGGTAAATTTCTCTGCTTTACCAGCTCTTTCTAGAATAACTGGTGACTTAGCAGTACATGACAGAGTAATTGGAGATGTGCTGTGAACAGTCATCATAAGTGCCAGAGCTCAAGTACTCTTGGGTTTATATGGTCTAGATTTAAGATTAGTAGCTTGAAAGAGATGTGATCTGTTGGCTTCTCAGAGCTAAGACAGTTTAAACATTTAGGTTTCATGCTCCCAATCTAAAGAGTGACTGAATGGGTGATCTCTACAGTTTCTTTTATCTCCATAATATTTCAATTTTGTGTAATCGCACCCACTTCTCTTAGACTCATCCCTCAGTTGAGAACTGAAGATTGCAGGCAGGGGTGGGAAGTTAGCATCTTGGCTTGTGTTTAAATTGTGTCACCCTTGTTGGCTTATGCCCCGTTTCATTCTGATGCTGATTTTTGTCTTCCCAGGTTTTGGACTATACATTGCTATTTCTGGCATTAGTGTTCATTTTTTAGGGACTGTGGGATTTTTTCAGTAGACTTAATTTTTAAATTTATAGAAAAAATTGCTCAAAGGACAGATTCCTATATACCCCTTCCACTCCCTCACCCCCACAGTTTATTATTAACATGCTATATGCATGGTATTAGCATTCTGACTGTGTGATACGCTTGTTATAATTGATGAACCAATATTGATATGCCATTATTAACTACTCTACTAGGGTTCACTCTGTGTTGCACAGTTTTGACAAATGCATAATGTATATACCCATCATTACAATAATCATACAAGATAATTTCACTGACCTAAAAATAACCTGTGTTTCATCTATTTACTTATCCTCCACACCCCCCTGAGTCCCAGGCAACCTCTGATCTTTTACTGTCTTTAATTGTTTTGCCTCTACTGGAATGTCATATACAGTTAACCATTGAATAACATGGGGGTTAGGGGTACTAACAGTCAAAAATCTGCATATAACCTTTGCCTCCCCCCAAACCTATACTAATCTCTCACAGTAGGCCAAAAGCCTTTCTAACAACATAAACACTTGATTAACACATATTTTGTATATTGTTTGTACTGTATACTGTATTACTACAATAAAGTAAGCCAGAGTTAAGAAAATCATAAGAGAAAATATATTTGTATTATTGTACTGTATTTATTTTTTAAAAATCCATGTATAAGTGGACCTGCTCATTTCAAATCTGTATGTTCAAGGGTCAACTGTAGTTAGACTATATGTTGCCTTTCCAGACTGGCTTCTTTCACTTAGTAATGCACATTTAAGTTTCCTCTATGTCTTTTAGGCTTGATAGCTCATTTCCTTTTAGCAGAATAATATTCCATTTCCTGGGTGTAGCAAAGTTTATCCATTCACCTACTGAAGGACATCTTGGTTGCTTCCAAGTTTTGGCAATTATGAATAAAGCTGGTATAAACATTCATTTGCAAGTTTTTATGGACATACATTTTCAGCTCATTTGAGTACTTCAAGTGCAATTACTAGATCATATGGTAAGTCTATAGTTTTGTAAGAAATTGCCAAACTTAACTTTCAAAGTGATTGTTCGCATTCCCGATCACTTCGCATTCCCACAGGCAATGAATGAGAATCTTGTTGCTTCACATCTTCACCAATATTTTGTGTTATGTTTCTGATTTTATTTAATTGTAGTTTAATTTGCAGTTCCCTAATTCCCTAATTCAACATGTGATGTTGAGTATCTTTTCATATGCTTTGTTACCACCCATATGTCTTCTTTGGCAAGGTGTCTGTTCAGATCTTTTGCCTGTTTTTAAGTTGCATTGTTTGTTTTCTTATTGCTGAATTTTAAGAGTTATTTGTATGTATTGGATACATGTCCTTTATCAGATATGTGTTTTTCTCCCAGTCTGTGTCTTGTCTTTTCATTCTCCTAACAGTCTTTTTCAATGAGCAGACTTTTATTTCAATGAAGTCCAGCTTATTAATATTTCCCTTCATGGCTCATGTTTCTGATGCTGTATCCATAGAGTCCAAGCTCATCTAGATTTTCTCCTATTATCTTCTAGAATTTTATAGTTTTGCATTTTACATTTAGGTCTATGATCCATTTTATGTTCATTTTGTAAGAGACATAAGGTCTATGTCTAAATTCATTTTTTGCATATGGATGTCTAGTTGTTGCAACACCATTTGTTTTAAAGGCTATCCTTTCTCCATTGAATTACTTTCGTTCCTTTGTCAAAGATTCATATATTTCTGTGACTATTTTTGGGCTCTGTGTTCTATTGATCTTTTGTCTGTTTGGTGGTAGTGTTGTTTTTGTTTGTTTTTGTTTCTGCCAATACCAAACAGTCTTGATAATTGCAGTTTCAGTAAGTCTTGAAGTCAGATACTGTCAGTCCTCCAACTTGTTCTTCTCCTTCAATGTTGTGTTAGCTATTCTGTCTTTTGCCTTTCCATTAAAACTTTAGAATCAGTTTATTGATATCCACAAAATAACTTGCTGAGATTTTGATTGGGATTGTTGAATCTATAGATCAGTTTGGTAAGAATTGATATCTTACTAATATTGAATCTTCCTATTCATGAACATGGAATGCCTCTCTATTTAGATCTTTGATTTCTTTCATCAGAGTTTTATCATTTTCCTCATATAGATCTTGTTCATATTTTGTTAGATTCATACTAAAGTATTTCATTTTGCAGTGCTAATTATTGTAAGTGGTGTTATGTTTTTAATGTCAACTTCAGTGGTTCATTACTAGTATCTAGGAAAGCAATTGACTTTTGTATAGTTTGTGTCCTGCACCCTTACTATAATTACTGAGTTTTAGGAGGATTATTTTTTGATTCTTCAGGATTTTGCATGTTATGTTTTATTTCTTTCCCAATCTGAATACTTAAAAATTTTTTTAAAAAATAATCTCTATCCCAATATGGGGCTCAAACTCATGACCCTAAGATCAAGAGTTGCACACTTCTCTGACTGAGCCAGCCAAGCACCCCTCAATTGGAATACTTTTTATTTCCTTTTTTTAAGTAGGCTTCACCCTAACTCACGACCCTGAGATCAAGACCTGAGCTGAGATCAAGAGTCGAATGTTCAACCATCTGAGCCACCCCTTTGTTTTTCCTTTTCTTACTGCATTAGCTAGGACACTGAGTAGGAGTGATGAAGGGGGGACATCCTTGTTTTGTTCTTGATCTTAGGGGAAAGCATCTAGTTTCTCATCATTAAGTATGATATTAGCTACAGGTATATTTATTCTTAATCAAATGTGGAGGCTCTTCTTTATTCCTAATTTTCTGAGAATTTTTATCATGAGGGGGTGTTGGGTTTTTGTCAGATGCTTTTTCTGCATATCTTGATATGAACATATGATTTCTCTTCTTTACCTTGTTGATATGATAGGTTACATTAATTGATTCTCAAATGTTGAACCACTCTTGTATACCTGGAATAAATTCCACTCAGTCATGGCATATAATTCTATTCATGTATTGTTATGTTTGATTTACTAGTCTTTTTTTGAAGATATTTGCATCTATGTCATGAGAGAAAGTGGTCTGTAATTTTCTTTTCTTGTAATATCTTTGTCTGGTTTTGGTATTAAGGTAGTGCTGGCCTCTTCAAATGAGTTAGGAGGTCTTCCCTTTGCTTTGCTTTTCTGGAAGAGATTGCAGAGAATTGGTATCATTTCTTTAAATGTTTGGTAAAATTAATTAGTGAAACCATCTGGGCATGGTGCCTTGTGTTTTGTAAGGTTATTAATTTTTATGTCAGTTTTTAAACTAGATATAAGACCATTCAGATGATCTATTTCTTGTGTGAATTTTGGTAAGAATTCATCTATTTCCTTTTTTTCTTTTTAAAGATTGTATTTATTTATTTGAGAGAGAGAGAGCACATAAGCTGGGTGAGGGGCAGAAGGAGATAGAGAAGTAGACTTTTTGCTGAGCAGGGAGCCCAACGCGATGCGGGGCTCAATCCCAGGACCCTGAGATCGATCATGACCTGAGCTGAAGGCAGATACTTAATTGACTGAGCCACCCAGGTACCCCCTCTCCTTTTAAAGATTGATTGATTGATTTGAGAGAGCATTCACAAGCAAGGGGGAAGGGGCACAGGGAAAGGGAGAGGATCTCAAGCAGACTACCCGCTGAGCATGGACCCCTCCCCCCTACATGGGGCTCTATCCCAGGATCCTGAGATCATGACTGGAGCCAAAATCAAGAGTCAGACACTTAACTAACTGAGACACTCAGGTGCCCCCAAAATTTGTCTGTTTCATGTAAATTATGAAATTTGTGGATATAGAGTTGTTTATAATCTTTTATTATCCTATTAAAGTCCATGGGATCAGTAATAATGACTCCTCTTTCATTTTTGATGTTAGTAATTGTGTCTTCTCTTTTTTTCCTTGATTAGCCTGGCTAGACATTTATTAATTATATCAATCTTTTCAAAGAACCAGTTGGAAGGACGGGATTTTTGGTTCATGTTATAGGTAAGAGGCATAATCTTGACTTTGAGTCAGTCTCTAAATTTTTGCCAGTAATCGCTGTATTTGTGTGTGCACAAAGGCATAAGTATGAAGATCTAATACAGAGATATCATTAGAACTTTTTAAGGACTTTCATTAATAAGACTAAGGCTTTCATTATTAACAGAATGGTGGGTCAGGGAGAACAACTTTGCTTGCTGGCTCCCTATGCTAGCTATGTATCACTGGGCAAGTGACTTCACCTGTCTTTAGTTTTATGTACTAATCGCTTCTCTGAGCATGTTAAAACTTGTAGCGCGCAAGTTCTTATTTTACTGTTTAGAATGAAAAATAGAGCTAACATAAAGTGTCTAATATATACCTAGTAGACTCTGTTTGCAGCTATTGTATTTCTAAAACACATCTTAGACTCATTAAAGATTCTCTGGGTTAAAAAAAAAAAGATTCTCTGGGTTTCTTCATACTCTAGGTCTTTGGGAAGTGATAAGGGCTTTCCTCTTATTCATTGATATGTGAAGCTGTATTTCTTCCCATAGAGAGTTTTTGGTTTTTGTAAATGGCTGCCTCTTGACTTGTACATTTAAAATTTGAGAAAGAAAAAGTTGTTTGTGGGAAAGCCATCCAGTTTGGGAAACTATTTTCCAGCCTTTATGGTCAAGTCTCTTATTTCTGATTTGGTAGATACTGGACACAGCATGGCCTTGCTTTTTCTGTCAGGTGTTTTGCCATGGTTCCTAGTCATCCAGTGTGAGTGCTGATTTTTGGCCAGACTCCAAGGACAGGGTAATGGGTGCTTTTGGGGAAAGGTAGGAAAGGAATTGGGCAAATAGCACAGATTTGGGAGGCTGATTAAATGCAGATCGCAGCAGAGTTCCTGAGACAGGCTCTGGGATTAAACTAGATTGAAACATAGTACAAATAGAGACAAAAAAGTGAGTGGACTTAGTTAAAGCCAAAAGTTCTGTTGTTGTTTTGTTTTGTTTTGTTTTTAATTTTCCAAAGTAATGTGCCTTGTTTAGCTGTTTTCACTAATGGAAATTGCAACTAGGTGGCTACAGCACTTACTAAGTTAGGGAGAAATGACTTTAAAAATTAGTTTTTTGGGGTTTTTTTTTTTTTAAGATTTTATTCATTTATTAGTGAGAGACAGAGATAGAGAGAGAGAGAGGCAGAGACACAGGCAGAGGGAGAAGCAGGCTTCACGCAGGGAGCCCGATGCGGACTCAATTCCGGGATCCAGGATCACGCCCTGGGCCAAAGGCAGATGCTCAACCACTGAGCCACCCAGGTGTCCCTAAAAATTAGTTTATTTTTTATTTTTATTTTTTAAAAGATTTTATTTATTTATTTATGAGAATACACAGAGAGGAGAGAGAGAGAGGCAGAGACACAGGCAGAAGGAGAAGCAGGCTCCACGCAGGGAGCCCGACGTGGGACTCAATCCCTGGTCTCTAGGATCACGCCCTGGGCTGAAGGCAGCGCTAAACCGCTGAGCCACCCGGGCTGCCCTCTAAAAATAAGTTTAATCAGAAAAGCTTAACACAGCAAAATTCATCTGTATAACCTGTTAAGTATGTATTTTCAGAAATAATTGCCTTGTTTTCTTTAAGAACAGAGTGTGATTTTTAGATATGAAACCATCTGCTTGGGGGAAGTTACTTTGGCTATGTAGAATGAAAGCAGGGAGGGGGTTACTAGTAAAGTGATTCTGAGAAGGAGATAGTTACTTATATCCTGAGTCTCTTGGTTCAGAGTAGATGGTGGCACTTGAATAAGAAGTCTTGGTCATGGACCAGATGCCGGGGGTGGGGTGGGGGGGCACAGTTAGCCACAGCCGAGAGATTACTTGCTGCCCCTTAGCCCCCTCAGAGTGCTCTGGCTTCATCTGCAAACCTCATGGACTTCACCTCACCTCCTTTCCTTTCACCTGGCCTTACAGTACCAGACCATTCCTCACACTGGGATTTACCCATTCGCAGAATGACTCTGAGCCTTAACAATGAGAGTGTTTAATTGTGTGCTGGACTGAATGTTCAAACCTCTTGGTCACTTCATGAAGAGAAGAAGTAAGGGAAGGAAGGCAGGGAAGGTGATGGAAGGAGAGAGCTCAGGACAAATGTCATATGAGGAAGGAAGGAAGGTTTCTCCTCGCAGGTGGTATAGTAAAAAGAACATTTCACAGGAAGATAGGCGGCTTCCATTTTCAGTCTAGTTCAGCTATTTACTGGCTGTTTTCTTTTCTTTTCTTTTTTTTTTTTTTTTTTTTTTTTACTGGCTGTTTTCTTTTCCGCAGTTTTCCCGTCTCTAAATTAAAAGTTTTGGGCAAGATGGTTTTAGGCACTGGAGATTGAGAGAGGAATAAAAACAAGGCCCCTGCCCTTGAGGAGTTCATACTCTGATGAAGGAGACAGGTTTGTTGTAAGCAAATAAAACAGAGTATTGGAAGGTTTTGAATAGAGGACTATAAAGAAAAGCTGTGGGTGAAGTTAATTCAGTCTGAAAAGTGGGATGACATTTCACTGGGGCTTTGAAGGATGTTTGAGATTTCACAGAGTTTAAAATAGGATGAGTCAGAATAGCAAGCATAAAGACAGGGGACACGTAGCTGGTGTCCAGGATGTGTACAAGAGTGTGGAAGGTGGTAGAGTCAGGTGACTGGGTAACTGGGAAGGGCTTGGGAAGATCCTTATTGCATGGCAGACTACGAAGCTTTCCCCATAGGCAAGAGAGAGCCATCAAAAGCTCTTTGGGAGGAATATCTGATTGTGTACGTATTTTAGAAAGTTAATAGTGACAACATTGTAGAAAAAAAAATTTTTTTAAGATTTTTGTTTATTTGACAAAGAGAGAGAGTGTGCACAAGCAAGGAGAATGGGAGGGGAAGAAGCAGACTCTCCGCTGAACAGGGAGCCCAATGACCTGAGCCGAAGGCAGACGTTTAACCGACTGAGCCACCCAGGCACCCCAAAAGTGTTTTTTATTTTTTGTTGAGAGAGAGAGACTTAAGGCAATCAAGATCATTTTGGAGATTATTTCAGGAGTAAGATAGCAATTTTGGAAGTGGAGAGGAAGGGACAAATTTGTGAACAGTTTTAGGATGTGGAATATCTGGGATTCGGTAACCCCCTGTTGACTCACTCACCTCCCCTAACCTCACTGTCACTTAAACTAGAGGTAAAGAGCCATTATGTACAATTCCTACAACATCCCCTAAAGTCCACTAGCCTTTGAAATCACTGACTCATTTGTTCCCTTCCCCTGGGGACTGGTACTGCCCTCTTTTGGGCAAGCTTGTTCTTAGCCTCTGTAATTGAAGAGCTCCATTCAGAAGCAAATGGGAATAATTGATTTTCATCCGCCAGAGGCTGGAAAAATCAAACACCACAAGAGGTTTTTTTAAAAAGGAGGCCAAGTCCAGAAATCAATTTTCTCCATACTCCTTCTTAAAAGAACTCTTAAGAATCTCATAAACAGAATTTGTGTCCCTGAAATAGATCTGGCTTCACTTAAAAAAAGAAAAAAAAGAAAAAAGAAAAGGTAGGCGTGTATTTGGGGAGGGGTTAAAAATTGTCTCACTATTGATAAAACAGTAAGGAAGAGTTTGTTGAAGACCACTGCAAGTGAAAAAAGATGAGGCTCCCTTCTGAATATAACAAGGACAAGTAGGGATTTATAGCCAAGGAGCAGGGAGGGTAAAGGGTCAGGGGATGAAACATTCCTAAGAGGAAGCAGCAGGGTAGGGGGATTCTTGCTAAACTGACCTAACTGGATTCTTGCCAAAGGCAGGCCAAGGACTTAAACCGCAAAGGTGGGGGATGAGAAACTGTATCAGATAGGGTGGGGAAAGCTCTTGTTGAACTTAACAGGATTCTTGCTAAAACTTACCTCAGCAGTCCAAAGACAGGATGAGGACCAAAGTCAAGGCCTAGTTGAAAAGAATACTCAGAGGAACCTGACTAAAGTTTGGTCAAGGAGAGAAGTGAGTCTTTATCAGTTTGTGTATGTGTGTGTGTACGTCTGTGTATATATTTGTGTGTTCTATTACATAAGTAATGCATGACTCACTCCCCAGAACTCATCAATCTAAACTGTTTGGTACATAGCCTTCCATATATAAGCAAAGGATTAGAAAAATACACCATTCCAACAGAAATGAGATCATACTCTATATACTGTTATGCAGGTGCATTTCCCACATCATATATCTTGCATGTTTTCTCGTGTCAGCACGTATATACTGACTGTTCTCATTCTTTAGAATGCCTTGCCTCACTTTAGATCCTGAGTCAAGCCCTTATATTTTTTTCAGGTTTTTTCATGCACATTCTCTCATTTATTCCATAAAAATAACCAGTTTACAGGGTTTTTCACCCACATTCTCCCATTTATTCCATAAAAATAACCCTCTCAGGTTAGGGAGAGGGCAAGTGACATCTCTACTGTACATAGGGGTTAGGTTATTTACTAGAGATTTTGCAGCTTAATCTGTTTGAAGTCTAGGCTTTACACATATGGGTCAGTTGCATGTGTGAATAAAATTGAGATCTTTGACATTAAGATTTCATGTTAGCCACATCCATAATACTATTTTTGTCTGTGGTGCTTGGGCCCTTAGGAACATGGTGTATGTAGGACCTGGAATCTCATAATAAATTTCATTTGAGGTGTTCATCCCTTTTGCAGGTATTAACTTCCATATATTGAAATTTTTGTCATTTTAATTTCCTTAAAACAACGGTAGTCATCTTAAATACCTTTAGATTAAATGAATTCAGTCAATTTGTATCTTTATACTGTTGATACTTTCAATAGTTACCTTAAGTAATGAAGTTTGTCACTAATTGGATTTCTGAAAATGTTATTAAGAGTCTTTCAGTTAACTGCCTCTACTCCTTGCCCTCTGGGACTTATTTTCTACCTAGAACGTAGTGCCTTTCTCTCTCAGCCCTTTTTATTAGTTTCCTATGACCCTGGTGAGAAAGAAAAGGAGCAAGACAGAATGAATGAGGAGTAGGGAATGTGAAGCAGGGCAGAAATAAGAGAGTATGAGCTATGGGGGAGTCATCTTATTCATGAATGAGAAAAATAGTGGGGAGAGCATATTTCAAGAAGTTGCATATAGCACAGTGGTTAAGATTTTGGAGTTAAACCCAGTGTCACCCATTCTAGCTCTATACCCCCGGTTAAGTTATTTACCTCTCAACTTGTCAGTTTCCTAGGACTCCCTTTTAGAGTTCTGGTGAAAAGTAAATAGTTATTTAATCCGCTTAATTAAAGTCTACTTGGGTCAAGGTAAACATTTAATGTTTGCTGTTGTTTCTAGGCCTTTTAGAGTCAAAATTAAAGAAATGGGTCTCAAAGTCTGGATGGAGTAAAGTGACCATATAATTTATTGTCCAGGTCAGGATGCTGTTAATAATTATTCTGGGACAACAGATATAAGTCAAGATTTATGATTTCTCTAAGGCAAGGCATCTTTGTCCTCAAATGTGACTGATTAAGGTACCCTACCTTCCCACCTCAGCCCAGTGAAGCCCCTGGACTTTGACAAGCCAGGGAGCAAATCATTCTTATAAGCACTTATTCAGACACACACACAGACACACACACAGACACAGACACACACACATTTTCACTAAACAAGAGAAGAAATAGTGCTTTTTCTTTCTAGGTAACATGTTATCTTAGGGTGGAATGAATCTGCATGCATATGTAGTAAAATTTGTGCAGTATTTTTTTTTTTAAGATTTCATTTATTTATTCATGAGAGACACACACACACACAGAGACAGAGGGAGAAACAGGCTCCATGCAGGGAGGGACCCCAATGTGGGACTCGACCCCGGGTCTCCAGGATCACACCCTGGGCCGAAAGCGGCGCTAAACCACTGAGTTACCCGGGCTGCCCTGTGCAGTATTTTTTTACCTAAGAAATCACTTGGCAGGGGCGCCTAGGTGGCTCAGTCGGTTAGGTGTCTGCCTTTGGCTCAGGTCGTGATCTCAGGGTCATGGGGCCAAGCCCCCACATCAGGCTCCCTGCTCAGAGTCTGCTTTTCCTCTCCCTCCCTGCTCAGTCTCTCTCTCTCTCTCTCTCTCTCTCTCTCTCTAATAAATAAAATATTTAAGAAAGGAAAGAAGGAACTTGACAGAAGATATTTGAGTTCTTATAGTCTCTATAATCTAAAAATTACCATACTTTTCTTTGAGTAGCTAGTCCCCCCTCATGCCATTAGATGTAGATTTCTCTTAATCTTTGAGCTTGCAGCGTGTGGCAGGTGCACTGCTTTCTTGGCAGTGAGTATATAGTGGTAAGCATAGTTGTTTGTATTCTAGTGAGAAAGACAGTCAAATAGTGACAAATACAGAACTCCACAAACTGAAATTGGAGCAATAAGGGCAAAGTAAAAGAAGCTCTATAAGTAGCTCATGAAGAGCCAGTCTTGCCTGGCCTGGGAAGAAAAGAAAGGAGTTCCCTGAGGAGGAGAGCTTTGCTCAAGCTGGATAGGAATTAAAGAGGTCAGTTGGAATGGGGAGTTGAAGAGGAGGGACAAAGGAGCCTGGCCTTCTAGGACAGGAGACCCTGAGTGGAAGAATGCAGAAAACCATGAAGTGTCTGCTTTTACAAGATCACCTTGGCTGCAGTGTGATCACACATTCTCCCTGCTGTCTGCAAATCCTGCTCATCCCTTTTCTTGCTAATGGAATGCCATTCATCCCAGCCTTCTTCCCTTAGCGTTTGCACAGTTCTTTATTTATTTTTTTTTAGAAGATTTATTTATTTATTTTTTTTATGATAGACACAGAGAGAGGCAGAGACACAGGAGGAGGGAGAAGCAGGCTCCATGCCGGGAGCCCAACGTGGGACTCGATCCAATCCGGGGACTCCAGGATCACGCCCTGGGCCAAAGGCAGGCGCCAAACCCCTGAGCCACCCAGGGATCCCCCGCACAGTTCTTTTATAACACAAATCACATTGCATTTTTGTTTCTGTGTCTCTGAAGTTCTTTAGAGCAGGGACTTGGTCTCATTTACTGCAAGGTACCTAGAAAAGCACAATGGCATTTCTCTTTCTTCCTTCTGGGCTCCAGATACTATGTAGTTGCTGCTTGGGAAGGTGGCACGAGACAGGCACAGTCCCTGCTGTCATAGAGCATACAGTGTGACAGCTGTTTGTCTTGCTCGGGGACTGAACGCATTGACTGATTCGCCAGTTCGAATCAGAATTTTGAACTCTAGAGGTCATTTTCATGCAGTTTAGTACTAACTTTTCTTGCAGCTATGGAACAGAAACAGTGTTAAGAAGCCATGTCAAGGTAAATTGAATCAAATAAAAGATAAGGGCCCCAAAGTAATAGTGTAAACCATGGGGGAGCTATGGCTTGGAAAAATTTCATTTATACATCAATCCTTCTGAATACATTATAGTAACAGCAGAGAACTCCTTTAGTGGCGTTCGCTTCATGGCAGCATACCTCCTAGGTGTCATGTCCAAGTCCACAGTGAGACAGCAGTTTCATTGTGCACCCCCTCATGCTGCCAGCTCAGATTCTGGCCCCCTGCTGTAGACATTGGAGGCAGTGCTAGGCTTACCTCAGAAAGTAGCCATTCTTGCAGTGAATGTCCAAGGACTGTCTCCCTGCCATAATGCAACTTGCTGACATGTGTGTGTATGTGGTCTAGAAGCAGAAGGGCCCCGAATAGAATGCCGTAGAGAGCAACACTGGACGTAACCAGTGTGTCTCTTCTGAACACCGTTGTTCTTGGCAGAAGGCAAAGGAGCACTCTTTGCTGGCTTTGTGGACCAAGGAGGCCATCCTTCCAAGGTAGAGGGTGTCAGTCATGTCAGCTGGGAAGTTAAAAGGAAGCATTGCCTTTCTGCTGGTGTTTCTCCCTCATGAGGGAATAAAGCCTTCAAGGTCACTGCCTCTCATTGTGCTCAAAACATAAAACACATGGCCACAAAAAGCCACAGTTACCAGAATTATACATTTCATAGTTTATTAGGGCTTATCCAATCTGTCATGTAGTGTCAGAATTGTTTCTGACGTTTTTACCAGAAGGCCATTTACACACACCTGAGTTCCTTTCCGGTAACCATTTCCAGCTCATAGCCCTCTGTAGCTGTATCATCCATATTTTGGATTATTATGCTTATTGCTGTTGTTTCTGGATTTTTAACTTTTAGGCATCCTCTGTCAGTCTTTGTTGTGAAGAGGTTTTAGCCTTCTTGCACTGTGTTAATCCACTGCCTCTTCACCCATCAGATAGTTCACAATTTTTAGTTATAGCAGTAACTAATGTTTATGTTGATATTATAATGGCTGTTAGTATTATTCACCTGCTGGCCCAATTAGCATACTACAATCTGATTTTTTTTTCCTATACAGTCCACTAACTACCTATCTTGTCAGTCTTCTAGTTTCCTATGCCCAGCTCATTCTTAATTCCCAAACTACAACCATATTTTTTAAATCCTTAAATGCTATTTTCCACATCCCGGGCAGACATATCTGTAGATCTTATCAGTTTCTTTTTCTCCTACAGGCAGGCCTCTGGAGCCCTGCGTCCTTTAGCCACGCTTGAGGCTTGCTGCATGGCTGATCCCCTTTGCCTTTTTTTTTTGCCCCATTTCCTGGATGTCTGTTTTCCCCTTTCTTGGTTTGCTCATTTATTTGGTAAAGCATATCCTCGAGTTGCTTCCTGATAAAAGGTGTGTGGGAGGTAAAATTTGAGACCCGGCATGTCTAAAAATAACTTTATTCTCTTCTCATACTTGTCTGATAATTTGTCTGCTATAGAATTCTAGGTTGGAAATCATTTCACCTCTTGAATTTTGAAATCATCACTCTTTTGTCTTATGGCTTCCAGAGATACTATTGAAAATTCTGATGCCACTCGATCCTTTGTGTGCCAACTGTTTTTTATTCCTGGAAAATGTATTCTCTTTATCCCATGACTTCTGAAATGTATTCAGAAATTTCACAGTGTTCCTTGGGGATGGGTCTTTTTAAAAATTATTCATTGTACTGAGCATAGGATGGACTCTCAACTGGAAGTTCGTATCCTTCAGTTCTAGGAGAATCTCTCAAGTTTTGTCTTTGATAATATTCTCCTTTCTGCTTTTCTCTTCTCTCTGGAACTCTTGGTCTTATAATCTGCTTATCTTTTCTCTTGTATTTCCCATCTTTTTCTTTGGTTACACTTTTTGTGAGACTTACTCAGATGTATCTTCTAGCTCTTTATTTCTGCTGTCCTTTTTTAGTTGCCAAAAACTTTGCACTGATTATTGCAGTTTTTTTCTGGTCCTGTTTTTGTGTGATAATAGTTTGTTGTTGCTGCTGTTGTTTTGGGTTGAGATTTTATTTGGTTTTCTGATTTCTATTCCTTTGAGTCCCTTTATTCTGTTTTGTGCTGTTTAATTTCATGTTAAACACCCTCCTCAAATGTCTTTGGTTGTCATTTTCATTTAAGAGCAAGTCACTAAAGAACCAATTGCATGGTCTGTATAGAGGTGGGAAGAACTTGACAAGGATAGGTTTTATATCATATAGAGTGATTGGGCAGGAACCCACCTGCTTTGATGGGGAATCCCCCAAAGTCAGGATCTGTTGAATTTTTCCAGGGAGTCCTTTGGCTTCTGCAGGAAAGACTCTTCCAAGTTTCTGTTTGGGGATGGGAGTGGGGCTGCCAGCATTCTGGGAGCAGAGCTGAGATCACATCCTTCAGGATATAGACTTCCTTTTAGGGTTTCTGTTTTCAGTACCGTGCTTCTCTGCCTTCTGCTGTTCCTGATGTCCCCACCTCTGGAGCTCATCTAGTTCAATTTCTTCACAGAACAGATCTACCTTCTCCTGCCTGGATACAGGGAGTAACCATCTACTGGCTGCCCTAGATGTAACCAGAGATGTAATGCTCTAACACCTCCATATAAACAGAATTTGTATCAAGTTCTTGTTTTTAACTGCTCCTTACCCCTGGCTTCATGTACCACCTGGTATCTCTAATCCCTGAGCCTTCCCAGGCTATGTATGTGTGAAGGCAAAAAAGGCATCCCCTTTTATGGCCACGGGGATTCACTTTCTCAGTTCTGCTAACTTCTATACTTTTCATTTTCCAAAAAATGTTGACATTTTATGTTCACTGTTCTCTTTCTCCTGTCCCTTGTTGGTTTTTACTTGCATTTTAATGGGGTTCAGGAGTGAGCAGAAATAAAATACATGTTCAGTTTTTCACCCTTAACTTGATTTTAGGGGAGGTTGCACTGTTTCTGGAGTTATGTGTCTAATTGCTTCATGTTGGTGAGCTGTGTCTTTTTCCAAAGATCACAAGCTTCTTTGACATTGGGGATGATTTCAGGGGCTCCTTGTTACCTCTTCGTTTAAACCTTAATAGTTAAGTATGTAGAAGGCATTTTAGTGAGGATGTGTCAAATTTGAGTAACATGAAGTCTTTTTAAAATTAGACTGGCTTTGGATAATGTTTCATTATATTGAAAAACTGCCAGCCCCACTTCAAGTTCAGAGAGAAATATGCCTTTGCTAGGATAACTGAAAGAGGAAAACAGCAAAGGCCTTTGGCAGAAAAACTGCTATTTAGACCTTAATGACTTCATGAAACTGTATGGAAAACTGCTCAGAACCTCTTACCCCTCATGTTTATTGCCATTGCTCTCTCTTCATAGAGCTGTGCTAGAGAAGGCCCTTTCCTGGCTTAGCACTCTGAGAGCCTTTGACCTCCTGAGAATTAGCACAGGAGGTGGACAGAGCTCCAAGTTGTTTCAACAGTCAAGTTCAAGATCCTGGAGAAACTGGGAAAAACATGCACTGACAGTCAAACATGGGATTTTGTTTCAGGGCTGCATGAATTAGCTGTATGATGATTAGCAGGTCATTCGAACTTCAGTTTTCTTACCTATAAAGATGGAAATAACACTCTGTACTTTGGTACTCCATAATATGGTTGTAGGGGTCAAATGTGGGGAACACACATGCAGGTAAACACTTGAACATGATCATTTTAAATTAATTACGTAACCAACACAGGGCATTCGGGACCCTCATCGACCCACCTGCTGACTAGACATCTATGTGTGGGAGTCCAAATCCATTTCAACCCTGAATAATCTGGTTCAAACTTTCTCTCCCTCCCCTCTTTTCTTCTCCCCTACCTGACAACATCACCATCACAAAACAAAGTGACCCTGGTTTTCCTCCCGAATTTACTCTCATTTGGCTCTTAATTTTTCCCTTCTCACCCACCCTCATGCTCCTACCCTGATTTAGCCACCAGATTTTCTTTTCATTGATTCTATCCTTTTTCCTCTGTCCTCCTTATGACTGCCTTCATTCAGGTCCTCACTTCATGCCTGAATTGCTAACTTCCAGCCAGGCTCCCTGGATCTAGTCACACACTTCTTCCTCTCCATCATCTACACAACTGCTTAGCATAATGATTTTTTTTTTCAAATTCTGAAATATATAAGACCATCACAACAGCATGGTAAATAGCAAGTTAGCTGTTGAGGTTCCCATCTCCTAGCTGTTAACAGAAGGATTTCTCTAAAACATACATCTGATTCTCCTCAAAACTTCAGTAGTTTCCGTGACCTTTCATAGCTGGCTCTGCCTGCCTCTCCATGCTTGCATTCACCATCCTTTCACTTCTGTGCTCCGGCCACTTCCAGTTACTTGTGTTGCCCCAGCAAACTGGGGCAACTTGGGAGACCGTGAATTGAGGTGTTTCCTCTTTGTTTCTTCTGTCTGGCAGATTCCTTCTCAACATTAAGGCTCTGTCCAAGGATCTTCTCTTCTGTAAAGCCTCTCATATTTCCATTTCCCTATAAGCTGCCCTTTGCGTATGTATGTAAGCTACTTCCTTCCCAGAATGTCACACACTGTTCAGTATTGTCATTTGTTTACTTGTGTGACTTCCCCAGTCTACTCAAGGATGGAGACTCTGTAGCACCCTGGCATATGGAAGATAGTGCATAAACATTTATTGAATTAAACTGGATTGAACACTGCTGGCGCATCGAGATGCCATTATTTGTGTAAAGTAAGCAGTCAAGTAGCTGGGCAGCCACACGAAGCAAGCTTACTGCCAGCAGAGACCACTATGGGGTATCATTGGGTCTTGAGACCTGATTCCATGGAGTAGTCACAGATGAAAATGTGCTGGGTACTTTGGTGCTAACTATGGTTCTTCTCTCTCTGTACTTTATGGACAGACATCTCAAATGCAGTATTCTTATGGTCCCATCAAGAGACTGTTGCCATTTTTAATGATTAGGTGTAGCAAGTCTGTTACTGCAAAGAGACCTTGTCTATTTAGGTAGCAGGTTGGTAAAAACCCAGTGTTAGAAGTTGCATAGTGGTGGCCCCAAGTCAATTCCCTGCATAGTTCTGTGCTCTTGGAAACATGAGGGATTTCCCTAAAGAGCTTAAAATATATGGTGCAGGGCAGCCCGGGTGGCTCAGCGGTTTAGCACCACCTTCAGCCCAGGGCCTGATTCTGAAGACCCAGGATCGAGTCCCACATCAGGCTCCCTGCATGGAGCCTGCTTCTTCCTCTGCCTGTGTCTCTGCCTCTGTGTGTGTGTGTGTGTGTGTGTGTGTGTGTGTGTGTCTCATGAATAAATAAAATCTTTAAAAATATATATATATGGTGCAGATGAGCAGCATAAAGAATTCACAATAGTTCAAGGTCAAAAATGATAAATGCCGTGGTGAAGCTGCCATAGATGATCTGGAAAATCTGAGGTGAGTGAGATTAATATCAGCCAGTGCAGTCAGGAAAGGTGTCATGGGCGAGGGCACATTTGAATGGGCCACTTTCTGTACTGGATAGAGTGTCTCCATGTATTTTCTGTTCTTACTTGATTTCACAGAGACTTCCGGTTTTTGCCTGAGTTTTGCTAGGTCTGAAGAGCGATATGTAGCTTTAAATATGGGTGTCATCGGGGATCCCTGGGTGGCTCAGCAGTTTGGTGCCTGCCTTTGGCCCAGGGCGTGATCCTGAAGACCCAGGATCGAGTCCCGCATTGGGTTCCCGGCATGGAGCCTGCTTCTCCCTCCTCCTGTGTTCTCTGCCTCTCTCTCTCTCTCTCTCTCTCTCTCTATCATAAATAAATAAATCTTTAAAAAAAATAAATATGGGTGTCATCAATGGACCTCTTAATTCAAATTGAAGGAACTCTGATTCCCTTTTAGAGATTTTGTGTTTGATCCCCATGGTTTGGACTTATTTTGAAAGTGCTCCCCCTCTCCTTTAGTGTGGACTTTGTGTCTTTCCCCAAGCCTGATGTATAGTAGGTGCTTATGGTTACTTCGCTGACCTTAACTCACCTGGGTGGCCTCTGTGAGCCTGATCCCTGCGCTCAGAGCCCCCTGCACTCAGAGCCCCCTGCTCCTCCTTGCTCTCCAGTTACACATCAAGCCTGCTCCTTCTCAGGCTGTTTGCATATGATGTTCTCTCTACCTGTCCTCCCCAACACACACACTGCACCTTTCTTCCCTTCATTCACATCTCTTCTCCGAGGTTCACCTTCTTAATGGGGTCTTTCCTGAGCCTGTCAGCCTTATTTAAATTGTCAGCCTGTCACATTTTATTCTCTTACTTTGCTTTGTTTCTTTATGGTACTTATCATTACCCACCACCATATTTCTATTTATTTGTTTATTTGCTCACTCTACCTCCCTCTAGATTCAAGATCCATGAAGGCAGAGACTTTGTCTTTTCCCATTTGCATTTCCAGGCCATGGAACAGGGCCCGGCACATAGAGGCCCACTTCACTTATCTATTGAATACATGCAAAGTAGCCTCATGAGCAGGCCCTCCGTCAGCACCTGTCCCACTGTAGAGAGTGGACTGTGTCTATATGGCTGGCCTGTTCTTCTTCATCACTACTTCCAGAGCCAGCATGCCACCTGCCATGGATCAATGTGTAGTCAGTTTGTAAATGGATGGAGAGAGGCCTTTCAGGTGGGACTCAAAGGCCACAGGTTCTCATCAGCCATATTCTTCCTTGCCCTCTCCAGTGTCTTTAGATGCCATCCCAAATGTAGGCACTTCTGAGTCCCAGAAGGCAAGACTTGCTGTCTGTGTGGTTGGGTTGCTGTGACACAGCTTAGGCTTCTCAACCCTAATACTATTAAACTGGTTCAAACCAGTTCTCGTTTTCATGAGCCAGTTAAGTCCTGGGGAGCCTATCACAGAAGAATTAACAGATGCAGAACAAGATTTGAAGGATTAAGGGACTTGTCCTACAACTGACAAGTGGCAGAGGTAGCTAACTACAGAGCCTCAACTCTTAGCCTGGGTACTATAGTTGCTTCATTCAGGGTCACTGGCACTCTTCTAAGACCCATCAAGGGTAGTGTGAGGGTTTGTTTTACAAATCAAGGGCAGCAATTGCATTTCTGTACGATCTATACAGGTTAGACTTGGTTTCAGAATCTCCTGGACTGTCCCTCTGTCACGCCACCCATTTTCTTGGTGCATTGTATTTTGCTTTTGTTTATTGGTGAACAACCCTTTGGTATTTACTATCAGAAAAACCTAATAGGACAGCTGTGATAGAGAGGAAGACCCAGACTGTAAATAGCTCTTTCTTGGGCTGCCATAAAGGAAGAAACTTGGGTGGAGGGGGATGTTACTACCATCCTGTGTGAAGCGAAAATTCTAAGCAGAGAGATTCAGTTCTCTGTTTTCATTTAGATGTTATTTAATATATTCCCCATTCGCCCAAATTTCTAGATGGATATTCAGAGGAGATGCTAGTTAGGGAAAAAAGCAGGGGAGGCGGGGAAGATCTTATTAGTTGGAGATGTTGCAGCTTTATGCAGGGAAGTCTTTTTCTTTCTTCCTTGTCCTTTGGAATTGTTTTTAGGGATATACAAGGGTAACCACCTCTAGACCAGAGACATGGAGGTAGGTGTTAGAGAGTGAAAGAAAGCTTGCTCAGTCCTGCCTTTCTGTTAAAAGCAAGGGCAGTTTAAGTCTTATATTCAGGTTATTTTGGGACCTGGACTGAGATCATTGTGGAGCTAACAGGTTCCTGAACGAGTCCTCAGAGCCCACAGACCTGTGCTCCTGACCACCTGACCCAGTACTGGTATTTTCTTTTTCCCAACTCCTGTTGGTTTATTCCAGTCATCTTGCTGTTGGATTGTTATTCCAGCCTTGTACTACGACATCTTTATGTCCTCTTGTCATCCCAGTTAGGTCATAAAGTCCTTGTGTGGCCAAATGCCAGACTCCAAATGTGAAGTTTGGGATCTGCCACCGATTTGGGGCCAATTATTTGTTTTTTGATTCTAAGTGTGTCATCTATTTCTTAATAGAATGACGATGTTTTGTCTGGTGGGTCACTTTGAAAATGAGTATGAGTATGAAAATCATACATCCTAGATTTCCAGACCCATTTCACTTTCTATCATTCTCATTGTCAGGTACAGGCATACAATTTTTGGTTTAGAAAATGAGGTTATCATATACATGTGACAAAGAGATATAATTGCTTTTAATTCTTTGCTTGGAAAGTGCTGTACGAATCCAAGCTCAATGGAGGATAGGGATGCCAGGATGTACCTCAGGCTCCTGACGCTGTTACCAGCATCCTTAATTGACAATCAACAAATAACCTGGATACTAAAGCATACGTATCTTCTCTTTTCACTTAAAATTTATCTTAAGATTTTAAACCTAATGTAGACATGCTCATTAAAGTGACCCAGGTCACACATATATAACCACTTATTATTAACAGTTCTCTTTTCCCTGTGCATAGTTTCTTTCCCCTCTTTTAAAAAATTATTAGTATAAAAACACATGAATGCATTTCTCATTGTGTTTTAAACAGTGTGTTGAAATACAGAGCAGAACATGAGAATCTCTCTTCACCATCTGTAGTGTCCCCCAATACACATTTCCTTACCCTTGGTAACCACTGTCAACTCTTGGCAACCACTTTTCCCATCACTCTCCACCCTATATGTGTATGTACATTCATACTTCTAAAGCAAGGACTCATATTTTGTGTACTACACAATGACTACTTTTTTTTTTTTTTTGCTTACCCATAACACAGTATGTTTTGGGAAATTTTTCTGTGTCAGGACACATAGTCCCAACTTGTTTTTTCCCCTTTGTTGTGGTTCTTATTGTTAATGGTTATGTAATAATTCATCATATGGGCATACCTGGTATATAACTGCCCACCTGTTGACAGACATGAAGTTTGTAGTTTTTGCTTTCACAGTGAAGCAGTCCTTTATAAGCAAATATCTTTGTGCATGTGTACAAGTATTTCTGTTGAATAGTTGCCAGGAAGTGGAAATGCTGGCTCAAACTGAATACCTATTTTTGGTTTGGCGGATGCTGCCAAATTGTCTTCCCAGAGGAATTCACCAATTCAAACTCATACCAGTGGTATATAAGAGTGCTTGTTTTCCTGATCTTTATAAATACTGTTATTCTCATTTTATTGTCAGTCTGATTGGTGAAAAGCAGTGTGTGATTAGTTTTTTAATTTTAAGTAATCTCTAAACGCAGTGTGGGGCTCAAACTCATAACCCTGAGATCAAGAGTCACATGCTCTACTGACTGAGCCAGCCAGATGCCGTAGAGTGTGATTATTTTAATTTCATTTTTCTAGGCTGTACCTCTGTAGATCAGACCTTGTCTAATTTCTGCTTTTTAGGAATTCCTCAACATTGTCAGTTACTTGATGAGTCTTTCTCTTTTTCTTGCCTGAATCTACCTGTTTGTCTGTCTTATCATCTATCCATCTGTGGTGTAGGGTGGGACTTGTTTCTATACTTCATAGAACTTTAGATAGGAATGGAGTAAACTTGTGTACTGAATCCAGTATCCTGGTCAGTTTCCCGGATAGTTTCTTTCTATATGGTATTAATAGTTTTGTTTCTTTTTTCTCCTTAACATCATATTATAATCTCTTTTCTTTCTTATTACATAGCAATATAAATTGTGATATCAGTGTGATGTTCTACTATATTCCTTAGTTATTTATCATAATCATTTCTCTATTGATGGACTTTTGGGCTATTTCCAAAATTTATTGTTATAACTAATGCTGTGTCCTACATCTAAGCATAAAGGCTTTGGGCCCAAATGGTTTTACTGGTAATTCTTTATGATTTAGGTGCTCTATGCTAATAATGATTCCTGAATATAGAAATGGGTAGATGGCTGCCCAGCTGATCTGTGACCCAGACCTAATACTAATATCCAATAGCCATACCACAAGAAACAAAAACTTTATTTTTTTAAATATTTTATTAATTTATTCATGAAAGACACACACACACACACACACACACACACAGAGAGGCAGAGACACAGGCAGAGGGAGTAGCAGGCTCCATGCAGGGAGCCCGATGCGGGACTCTATCCTGGGATTCCAGGATCACACCCTGGGCCAAAGGCAGGCACCCAACCGCTGAGCCACCCAGGGCCTCCCAAACAAAAACTTTAGATCAGCCTCATTTATGAATGCAGTTGTGAGAATCCTAATTAAAATACTCTTAAGTAGACACTCTTAAGTACAGTTCACCAAGATAGACATAATAGATAATGGCCAAATTAGAGGAATGAAAGAATGGCTCAGTATTAAACCTATTGATAACAACATGTTAGTTGGTTAAATGTAGAAAAACTGGGATTATTGTTACAGATGCAGAAAATGCATTTAAATTAACTATTTTTTTAAAAGTGTTTTTTTTTTTTTTATTTTTAAGTAATCTCTATACCCTATGTGGGGCTTAAACTCACAACCCTGAGATCCAGAGTCACATGCTCTGCTGACTGAGTCAGCCAGGCACCCCTAAATGACTATTTTTAATAACATTTTTAAAAGGAAAAAAAAGATACTTCTGGGGTGCCTGGGTGGCTCAATTGGTTAAGCATCTGCCTTTGATTCAAATCATGATCCCAGGGTCTTGGGATCAAGCCACACATTGGGCTCCCTGCTCCCTGCTTCTCCCTCTTCCTCTGCCTGCTTCTCCCCTATACTTGTGCTCGCTCGCTCTCTCTCTTTCTCTCTCTCTGTGTCAAATGAATAAATAAAATCTTTTTTTAAAAAAATAAGATACTTACTTTACATGTTACAGAGTATCTCAAACCAACTGCCAACAGTAGAGACATTCATTAAAAGCAAGAACAAAACAAGACTGTCCTCTGCTATTTAATATTATTTTGGAAATTCTGGCCAAGGGGCCTCTGGGTGGCTCAGTCAATTGAGCATCTGACTCTTGATTTTGGTTGGGTCCTGATCTCACCATCATGAGATCAAGCCTGCATCGGGCTCACACTGAGCAGGGAGCCTGCTTGAGGTTCTCTCCTTCCCCCCTCTTAAAAAAAAAAAAAAAAAGCTGCTCTGGCAGTGCAGTAAGGTGCGAAACAGAGGTAAAAATTAAGGCTTTGAGGATTAAGTTAGATGACACTTCAGCTTTCATAGTACAGTATTTTTTTTAAGATTTTATTTATTCATGAGAGAAACACACACACACACACACAGAGACAGAGACAGAGGCAGAGAGAGAAGCAGGCTCCATGCAGGAAGCTCAATGTAGGACTCGATCTTGGGACCCTGAGATCACACCCTGAGCCAAAGGCAGATGCTCAACCACTAAGCCACCCAGGCATCCCCATAGTTTTTCTGATTCAAATAAAGCATTCAAATTATAGATCTTTTTACTCTTCTTTTTAACAATAAGACATTTACAAAGGAAAGACCCATTGTCTCTTGCATCTTAACACACGTCCTGATGCTTTTATTAATGTGGATTCTTTCATCTTGGTTCTTGCTGGTTAAGTCATCCAGATTATCTGTAGGTCTGTGTTGAAGTCTCTCTTAAGTCTTCGGTCACCAGTGCAGAGCTTGGTATTAAATACCTGTGACTGAATGGTTGATTCTGTGCTATTTTTGATGATCTTTCAATGAACTGTTTTTACAATCCTGGGAGTATTCAGAGGCACAAGTCCCAGACTGAGTGAATAATGTGGTTAAAAATGAGAAGGGTACATGGGGTGCCTGGCTGGCTCAGTTGGTAGAGGGCATGTGACTCCTCTCAGGGTTGTGAGTTTGAGCCCTACGTTGTGGGTAGAGTTTACTTAGAGGAAAATGCACAAAAGAAGATGTAACACTTCAATGGCTTGTCATGGAGCAGAATTCAAACATATGAAGAGAAATGGATTTAATTTTTTAAAAATTAAAAAAAAAAAAAGATGAGAAGGGTACCGAAGAGCAAGCTCTTAAATGATGACACTATTATCTTGACACCTGACACCCTGTTCAGCAAACAATTGTGTATCCTTGGTGTTGTGCATTTCTGTAGTAAATAGCTACTGTCCTTTATCAGAAGTCATGTGGATGTAACTGGTTTGGTTAAACACCACAGAGAATTATTTTCTAAGCGATTAGCTGGCTCTAAATTTGGTTTGTGACTTCAGTCTTTTTTCCCCCCACCTCTATAGCATCTGGAGAGGGCCAAATGTGAACTGTGTTGACAGCACTGGCTATACACCTCTACACCATGCTGCTTTGAATGGCCATAAGTAAGTATTAATGTGCTATATTCTTGTCCTACTCTCTAGAACCCAGGCCTTTTGGTGGTCTTTTTGGGTTTCTATAAAGAATTACCAAGCAGTAGTGTTGAGGAACAGGGGAAAAACAAAACTAAATTCAGTCCAACCAGAGTTTCTGAGTCTCTTTTAGTGTATAATTTAAGCATCCTACTCCACCCCTTAAAAAACTTCAAAAGCTAAGTTTTACCTTTTCTTCTGTTTGTCCTTTTCTACTTGGAAAATGGTGCAGGGCTACATGATGATCTGAATATAAAGGTCATATTTGGGCAGCCAGATCATAAAGGTGCTGGATAATCTCTTAGGTAACCAGCACCTTTGTAACCTGAAAATAGATTAAGTGGTCATAAGAAACGTCCCTCCTATTAAAGTAGTTATTTATTTACTCTGTCTTTTTGCTTGCCATTCTTCCCTCGTACAGTTAGCCTTGTAAACAAAGGACCATTTTTAAGGAGAAAAATACCTAAATCATACGGCCTATTTAATTCTCTTAGGTGTTGGTTAGTAGTTGTTGGGTGGGATTTCTACAGAAAGTTTTCTGGAGAAGCTGTGCTTTGGGAGGAAGTCTAAAAGAAGATGACACAGGTATAAATGGTTTGGCAGCCTTTTCCAGAGGGCACTGTCCTCCAAATGAGAGAGAATGTGATGGCTCAGCCCAAGGGCAGGCACTGTAGTGGAGGACATTGAGTAGAATTGCCAGGACTTGGAAGAATGGAAACCAGAGTGCAGTAGTGTAGAGGGTGATAAGGAGAGTTTGAGGCATCATGCTCTAGGAGATACAAAGAAGTTTCATTTTTATAAGGAGGGATTATTGGAACCCTTTTAGATTCTGTTGAGCCAGGAGCAGGGTGCTTGCCACCTTGTGATATTCTGTATCACTTGTACAGTATTTGGCCCAGCCTAATGGACTCTGATGTGCCAAAAAGAGGTGATGATTGTTTCCTCCTACATGAAACTTTTCTGAAATATATCAGATGTGCTCATTATGTCTTCTCTCTGGCCATCTTCGACAAAGCTAACAAGGACTCTGTAGTGAACCCTCCCAACCCACTCAATAACTAGTGGGGTCACCCAAATTAAAGCGAATCTTGAACTTAAGTGACTAGGGCTTGTTAGCCAAGTTTATCTCCAGATGCTGTTTTTGTTTACAGTGGGGGTTTTCTTTGACCCCATGCACATGGAAATAATTATACATTTGTATCTGCTTCATTAGCGGTGTCACCACTAAGAAAGCCAACCCCTTCTTTCTGGATGTATCAAATGATACCATATGTGTCTGGCTTATGTTTGCAGCGACTTTAATTCTGCTCTGCCTGTCTGCTCTTAGCTCCCACATAACCAAATGCTCTGAATGATGTGGTGAATAATGATACTTGTTTTGCATGACTACCTTTATGTAAATTTTATCCCCATATGCTGTTTAAACATCACAAGCAAGGAAACATTGCAAGGTTTAGACAAGGGGACCAGACATATTCAAAATAATGGAATATAGATGGATTGTCTAGAAAACCTAGAGAAATGAGGAGGTGATAGGCAGTATCGGTTTGGCTCAAGATGTTTCAGCTGCATATCAGCAGCTGTACATGTAGCTCATGGAATAAAAGGAGGAGACTGGGTGATGAGCTCAGGTAGAAGGGGGCCAAGTGAGCTAGTATCTGAAAGGGCTTCATGCTGCTCACATGTGAAGCGCTGTTCTGCAAACTCATCATTGATTTTTGCCTTCTAGGGATGTGGTTGAGGTTCTTTTGAGGAACGATGCGCTGACCAACGTGGCTGATTCTAAAGGCTGTTACCCTCTGCACTTGGCAGCCTGGAAAGGAGATGCCCAGATAGTGCGGTTGCTCATCCATCAAGGGCCCTCACACACCAGAGTCAACGAACAGGTTGGAAGGAAGAGAAGTGTTCTTCCATTCGGTGATAGCCCGACCGTGGTGGGCCTAGCACTGTTTCAGTTCCATAGCACAGATCTCAGGGAACCAGCTCTTCCAGGCCCTACAAATGGTTCCCCTCATCCCAGCACTATGCTTGTGAGTGCACCAGGGAGATCTTAAACCCCAAGGATGCATTTTACATGCATTTACATTGTGCAGGTTTGGAGTCATGCTATAATGAAGATCTAAATACCTCACATGCAAAATGGGAAATAATGCAAATCCCGGAAAATTGCCTAGAGGCCATTGCAAACCTGCAGGCTTAATTAATTATACATTGTGTTTAGACCATTCACATGGCAGTGCAACGTTAGCCAGTAAATAGCAATCCTCCCAGTATGTATCAGTGCTCTGTGGACCATGCTGTTGTCTTACCTACATCACAGCTGGCAGAAGTGGACAGACTTGTACCGGGACTGAAAAAGGAACTCACAAAAACATCTGAGTAACCTCAGAGGTCAGAGGTAATTCAGCAGAGTGAAAATCATTTACACTT
Source organism: Canis lupus dingo (assembly GCF_003254725.2). NCBI lineage: Eukaryota > Metazoa > Chordata > Mammalia > Carnivora > Canidae > Canis > Canis lupus. Next base: position 4,262,796 of record NC_064254.1, read on the forward strand.
CAGAGTGTCATGTCAACTTCAGAGTGACCATGCTTTGACAAAGCAGAGATAATTCTTAGAAAATAAAAAAGACAGCATTTGAGCAAAAATACCTTAAAATGGCCATGGATTAGGTACTCTGAGACCATACTTCCTCTTTTTTACATTGATTCCTTTGGAAAAAGTTCTACTTCCATAATGCAAGTTCTAGACAGTCCTCTGATAAAATATCGTTTCCTGTAGTTTGGATCTGAGATCATGTGTCCCTTTGAGAGGAGGTGGGCTTTCTGTGTGTGACAAGCCATTCTGTGTTCCTCTGTGCTCTGAACTAAAGCAGGTACTTTTTTTAGTTGCTTGAATGAGAGAGATGCTGCTCTTTCTCAGTGAGCTCGGGACTATTCTCCTAATGACTTTGCTGAGAGGAGATTGTTACATTACCTGTAGGATTAGATCAAGGTTATTCCTCAAAAAATAGGAAATCACTCTTGCGAGCCCACCTATCAGCAAGGCTATGCACATTCTCATTGAGCTGTTAAGAGCATGACTGACTCAGAAGGGGAGCTTTACTCTGAGTTGTTTAAGAAAATTAAAGCAATGTGCCCAAATCTCTCAATTTGGAGATTGTGTGTTTGTAGCTGTTAATCAGCTTCCCTCTCCCCTCTCAGGCTGTTTTTTCTGGATAGGTAAGCCACAGAAATTTAAGATCATTGATGAGGATGTTTTTAAGAATGAAAATTGTCTCTAGAATTGCAGCTTTAGAATCTAAATGCAGTTTTACTCCTCCTGGCTAAAGTGATTATAATTTCTCCTATCTGGAGGAAATGTACAAGGAGGTTTGCTTTTAATCTAATATTCCTCAATGTTAAACAAACTATTAATGGGTGTTAAACACCCATTAAGTCCTTCTCGTTTAAGAAATTTTCGGCAACCATTTCTAATCCTGTCTTTGCTCACTTTTGCCTTGGAACACAGCTGCTTGGATTTTTGAACCACTTGAATGTGCTAGCTTGTCCTGCTCACAGCTGCCTCCCCCCTGGAGTATCCTGTTGATAGGTGGGACACCAGCCCAGTGTTCTGAGTATCTGACAGGCAGGTGGGTGGGGCAGGGGCTGGGCAAGACGTTTGCAGTAGCTGGAAGAACCTAATGGCTCGAGATAGTAGTACCACATTGATCTATTTAAAAACCATTAATGTGGTTCCAGTTGGATGCTTGGATAAGAGGGGGTGATGAGTGCTGTGCCCTCAAACCTGCCTTCCCCATTAACTTCCTTTCCAGGCACCCAGAAGGCAGATCCGAGTTGTTCTCATGTTGGGCCCCCTCGGAGCTGGGCATTGCTTTGATATATTTCATCCATTTTATCATCACATTTTCTTTTCCTCTCCTTTTTATAGAATACTCTTGAGATCAAAGAATTCAAAAAGTACGGCCCCTTTGACCCTTATATCAATGCCAAGGTGTGTACTTTGCTGCCAGGATTTCTCTGCATCATTTCTCCAAGCTGCGCTCCCTCTTTGGTCCTCTCTGGCTTCTACTCTTGTCCACTCAGGCTCCTCATCATCACCCTGGCTATTGTCTGCTTCGGCCCATCTGCTTTTGGCTTGTCTGGGAGTGGGAAAGTGCAGCTTCAGTGGGTTTGGGCTTTATTTTTAAAACCCATGCTAATTCTGGAAAGGTTGGGTGCTTTTCCTAGAATGTCTGAAGAGCTTAGAAATGGCCGAAATGGGGAAAGAGAAGGAACCATAATATACACATAATTTACCATTGTGATTGCTAAATTCATTTAAATTCAAAAAAGAAAAATTCAATTAAGAAATGTCAAACACATTAGCTTTTTAATAAGCATAGAAAAATGGTTAAATTGTACTTGCTGGATTAGCTTTTTTTTTTTTTTTCCTCTGCTTTATTTCTTTTAACGTAGAATCTAATTTTCAATAGCTGGTAGTGGAGATGTTGGGGAAGGGATATGGTGACTCTTGTTTTACTCTTAAAAGCTGTCCCTTGTGACTCCCTCCATATTTCCTAGAGTTCGTGCCTTTCTTCCTAGGACTTGAAAGCCTCAGTTGCTTCTCCCCAGCCATTAGCTTCTCTCACTGCTTGCTCATTCTTGGCCCTTGGAAGGGCTCTGAAATAGAAAAGGAAGTCACAGGGTCAAGCAGGGCACTGGCCTCAAGTCTCCCTCCTTGTGAGGCTGGGGAGAGTAGTGGCCTGGTAGGCCTGGTGATGAACGGCTCAGCCCCTCTGGCCTTGGCCACATCAAGAGGCAGAGCTTGTGCGTTGGTAATGGTTAGCCTCTCTCCTCAGTGCTCTCACCTGCTGGTTTTGATCTGAACCATTCACGTTGAGGTTTGCTTTTTGGCATCAGTCTGGAGTTTGGTTGAGTCAGTGCATTATTCACATTAGCTCCTTTCCCTTGCTCTGAATATAGTAACCTCAGGGAAGAGAAACATAAGGTACTTCTGCATGTTGCCAGATACAAGGCAGATATTCCTTAAGAAATACTGATTTAGCAAATGGACCTCCCCGTGGGCTGGATCTCCACAGCTTCTGTGGGCCATTTATTCAGCTGTCTGGCCTTGATGGGAATGGCAGATAAGCAGTTTGGGAATAGTGGAATCCATTAGCTTTTGTTTGGCCCTTTCTCTATAAATTCTGTTTTCTAATATTCAAAATAGGAAGATACTTTGTTTTCTTCTTTTTTGGGACATAGTGTAGTAGAGGAGAAAACTCTTAAATGTCACAGCCTTTCAAGTCAGGCCTAAGTTTGAATTCTGTGCTACTGCTTACTGGTTTTGTTGACTTCTATAAGTTACATTTCTGTAAGCCTCAGTTTCCTCTTCTGTAAAGTGCAGTGTACTATCTGTCTACCTTGCTGGATTAATTTGAAGTTAAAAATAAGAGAATGTACATTAAGTACAACTATCTAGTAACTAGTAATATTTGAAATCTGACTTTTAAAGGGTATATACCTTGTGGTATTTCTGAAACGGCACTTTGGAATTTGTTCTTTGTTACTGGTGGGTTGAAGCTTAATGAAACATTGCTCAATTAGTCTATTTAGGGTTTTGTTTTGTGGGGAGGCACCTTGAAGTGATTGTTTTCCCACTCGGTGGTTAGTTCAGTTAGCTTCTAAAGCTCTGATTAAAGGGTAGGCCTTTGGTTCTTAAAAGCACATTTTCTTACCCCTTGATTTCCCACACAAAAAAGAAAATTGGTCTAAATGGAATAAGAGCATACTTCTCTTTCTGAAAATACTGCCCTTTGCCTCCCTCCCACCCCGCAAAGACCAAATGATACAAACTGCACAAAGAGATAAAGTTGTTTGGATTTTACTACAAATGCAAATTCTCCTTGAGCTAGTTTGACTCTAACTTCACTAGGTTTTATCCTAATTTGCAGGTTTTTATTGACCTAGATTGTGTCTGGGAATTGTTTTGTGTGCTAAGTCCATTCAGGCACCTGTAGAAATTAGGAGTTCTGGGAGCAGAGGTGGTTTTCATGAGCTTTCATCTTCTTTGACATATGGAGCCTTTTCTTTTTCAGCAACTCAGCATAAATCAGTCCAAAATGTAGGTCATTCATAGCTAAGGTGCAACTACTAAAATTGTTTATTTGCCCCCTTTAAAAATAATTTTAACTTACTCTGAATATCATAAGATGAGCAATAGTCAACTTGGTTTTAGATCTATTTTCCTGCACACTTAAAAATAATTAAGTTTCAGAGCTGGAAGAGACCTGGAAGTTGTCTTGACCAATTGCCTCCACATTCTGGTGAGCTTATCTGGTTGCACCTGAAGCTTTTGTAAAACTTTTTATCTTGAAAAAATTTTCAATTTACATAAAGTTGCAAGCATGATTCAGTAGACTGCATTGTACTCTTCACCTAGGTTCACCAGTTGTTAACATTCTATCACATTTGCATGCATGTTTTCTCTCTCAAACATATATGTATATTGTTGCTATAGTTGATGATGAACTGTTTAATACTTAGTCATGACATCATGACTGTTTAACCTTGGAACTTCAGCATGTGTCTCCTAAAAACAAGGGCATTCACTTGTGTAATCACAGTACAGTTATCAAAATCAGAAAATTCAACATTGATAGAATACTAGAATCTAATACAGAATCTGTGTTCAGATTTCACCAGTTTCTCCAATAATATCCTTTAGAGCAATTTTTTTCCTGGCCCAGGATACAACCTAGGATCATATATAATCTGGAACAATTCTTTCACCCTTCTTAGTGTTTCATGACTAAGAAATACAAACATTATGTCTCTGGCTGTGACCGAACCACCAACCTTTCAGTAACAGCTAAACACGCTAACCATTTGCCACAGAGACCCCCAACATTGACAGTTTAGATTCAGGAATGCCACAGGAGTGATGTTATATCCTTCCTTCACGTCACAAGGCACATGATGTCAGTTTGTCTTGCTTTTTACCATGATAGATGATTGCTTGGTCAAGTTGGTACCTGCTAGGTTGGTAAGCATTTTAATAACAATCTTCCTGGGCTTTACCCTCTGAGGTGCTACCTTGGCAGGCCTGGGTGGGACTTAGTTACTTTTAAGCACTCATGTAATTCCAGGATGAAGCCAGTTTGAGAGCTACTGATCTAGGCCAACTTTCCATCCGGAATAGGAATCCTCTTCTCTCACCTGAAAGATGAGCCATCTACCCTTTGTTTCATCTGGTTGGTTGTTTCTCTTGGTAACGACCAGGCTTACCACTTGGCAGCATCTTTTTGGATTCTACTGATTTTGGTTTCTTATACTTGACTGATACCTGTCTTCTTAAACATTCCATCTTGTTGGTTAGGGTTCTGCCTTCCAGAGCACTGCAGAGTAAGTCTAACTCTTCTTCCATGTGGACTCTGTTCTCACGTTTCTCCTTTGTCTGCTAAATTTCAGGAGGCCCAGTTTGTCCTTTTGTTCCAATTTTAGTATATTTCTGAAACCTATACCTCTGCTGCTACAGAGATCTCTGTTGTTTCTAACTTAAGTATTTATCAACAGTGGACAAGAGTACAGTTGGGCTAAAATCTAAGCACTGGGAAGTGATGGTTTAGAATAGTTTCAAAAAAAAAAAAATAGAATAGTTTCAAGACGAGAAAAGCCACCAAATGTTTCTGTATAGTTTTCTATTGCTTGTAGTTTATGCATATGTTAGATAAATAGACGTAGACAATGCAGAAATATAACGGATTTACACGTTAAATGGGGTCTCCATATGTAAAGTATATTGGTATCTTTTTTCTTAGAGGTACTAACTGTAGCAAGGAGAAATGAAAGTGAGTATCCTCAAGATGGGCAGGAATGGAGAGTTTGTGCAAAGACCTTGGGGAAAATTGGGGTATTTGATCTTAGTCTCCTTCCTCAGTCCAAATACATAGTAATATGATTCTGGGAACTCTTGAGGTATATGGTGAGCACCTGTGGTGTGACTTGGTAGGTGTGAAAGAGGAAGATTCCAGGTCATGACAAATCTGTACTTCCTTGGAATCCTCCCTTCCTTTGGGTCCCTGAATCAACACTTAGTGGCTTCCTGCCCTGATAGTTGTCCCGTTCAAAGGGGAGCAGGTAGGAAGAGCTCATTATAATGGCCTGTGTTCAATAATCGAGAGATGGGGTCACCACAGACTTCAACTCAAGAGTATTATAGTTACCAGACCAGGTTTGACAAAGACTGAAGCATGAAAAAGATGCTTTCTACACTGTGAATTTGAGTACAACATTCTGCAGAGATGTGGTTAGGCCATTTTTAACAGAAGCAGGAAATTTGTCTGGTAGTGATCAAGACTTTGCTTTCAGTAAGGCAGCTTTGTGGTAGTTGCTTTAGTTCTCAAAAAAAAAAAAAAACAGAAAATTTTTCTTTTCTTTTCTTTTTTTTTTTTCTCCTGCTGGATAGTTTAGAGTTTTACAGTTCTTCAGGCCCTAACGGTATACTACTATTTTTTTTTTTAACAAAATCGAGGACAGATTATTCGAGTTGTTGGGAGACAACTTGGATATAAAAGAGACAGCAGTGTCTGCCTCAGAGTAAACAAGTTTTTCTGAATTGGAGTCTTAATAAGAATAAGCTGACTTTCTTGGCCCTGCTGTCATGCTAATCTTGAGATGTAAAACCCTGAGAATCCTCTTAAAACTTCTCTGGGTTGCTGCTCTGCCCTGGAACCACTGTAAAGAAAGCTCCTGTGTATTTTGTTGATGTAGCTGCCTTTCATGGTGAGAACATGAAGTGACAGCTCTAAGTTGGCTCAGGGAGCACCTGGTGTTCAATTGGAAATGGGCATTCCAAATGGGGGTCTTAAGTGGTTGGTTTGGCACTGGGAACCCCAAAGATCTGCTTTCTGCCCAGAGTTTCCCCTTCCCTTCAGACTTTTAGGTTGACATGTAACCCACCCCTTGGGCCCAGTTGTATCCTAGGAGGCCATTGCTAACCAGCTGTGTCCTGTGGCCAGTGAAGGCTGCCTGCACTTCAGCTGCTGTTCTCTTTGAGCTGTGTTTGAGCTCAGTGCTGCTTCCTCTATTTATCTGTGTGCATTTATCTTTGCATGTGGCTCCTGCTACCACCTTTTCTGTCCTTATTTCATTTAAAATTTCTTCTTTCTATCATTCTGACCTTGGGGGCTTCACTCCCAGTGGCTCTGGATCTTTCTGGTACACTTGGTGTAGCTGGAAAAAGTGATGCAGTCAAATGCCAGATTGAAAGCAGATGGAATTGCATGTGTGTTTGGGTAACTCCTGGACTTACTTTTAATGTAATTAATAGAATTAAAGCAGTTGTGGAAACATTGCATTTTTACCTTTTGATCACTGAAAGGTGCACAATATTGACTTGATGGACACATCACCCTCTAAGCTTTGTTTCCCTAAAGTGGCAGAAGACTCCTGGTTAAACTTAGGAATCTCAAAATCTTGTGGGAGAATTATTTTCATTAGTGCATCTAAAAAAGGGGAGAAGTCATGGAAATTACTTTATTCCTGCTCTAATTATACATTGGCAGTAGTAGTAAAAGAAGGAGCACAATTGGAATGACTAACATTTTGCTCCTGATGGTTGAAGCACAAACTTCTCCTATTTCATCCCAGGTTCTACCTGTTTTGAAACAAAATTGGCATTAAAGGACCATGGGGTTGTGAATTTGAATTGATGGTCCTGTTACAACTTTGAATATTTTGCACCTCTCACAAAACATTCCCGTGTGTGTGATTGTGATTGAATCTTTCCTACATAAGAAACACTTCCCTGTGTTGTCATTTGTGCATGCATTGTTTGGTGCAGGCTCTGGGAGTAGGCACAGGGTGACAGCAGGCCCCCCTCTCCCCCAAGTTCCTCTGTGACAGAGCTCCAGTACCTCCCTCCCCCTGGAAATGGCTGTGGCTGATATCTGAATGAGCGTGATGAGCGTGATGCTCCACTCTGTTACTTTGATTGTTGGCTGGTTGATTTGCATGCAAGAAGCTATGCAAATGACACACTCTTTCAAGAAAGCTTTCATATAAGGCAGTGGATGGTCAACAAATCTAGAATCAGTACTGCAGGGCTAACTGAATATAAACTGTAAAACCAGTTGAAGTTTAAAATGAGTCAATGGCAGTGATACTATTGGCATTCATGTGTTCCAGGGCTTCGGCCCAAGGCCTGCCACCTTCCCTCAGTTCACCTCCTTGCAAGGAGATACTTCCTTCATGGCACACAGGAGGAGACTATAAATCTGATAGTCTCTGATGACAGCTCCCCTCTGGCAGTACTGGGGCACAGTGTGGCTGATGGGAGTGGCCAGGCTTATTTGCTGGGGAGTATATCTGGAATCTGACCGACTTCTAGTAGCCTCCAAATATCGCTGCTATTTTTCTCATTTAAATTTCAGTGGTTTTCCACGTGTGCATCCCAAGTCATATGCCAGTCTGCCAGTTACCTTTCTGACAGGATCTGCTTGTTAAACTCTTTAGAACAACGACAACGAGACGGCCCTGCATTGTGCGGCACAGTACGGCCACACAGAGGTGGTGAAGGTCCTTTTAGAGGAGCTGACGGACCCCACCATGCGCAACAACAAGTTTGAGACCCCTCTGGACCTGGCCGCGCTGTACGGGAGACTAGAGGTGGTGAAGATGCTCCTCAATGCACACCCCAACCTCTTGAGCTGCAACACTAAAAAGCACACCCCTCTGCACCTGGCAGCAAGGAATGGCCACAAAGCTGTGGTCCAGGTCCTCCTTGACGCCGGCATGGATAGCAACTACCAGGTAGTGGGGCACATCTACCTCCTGGGCTCAGGGGGCCTGGTCTCTCTAGGGAAGGCACAAGTACCATGCTGCTGGGCTGTGTTCTCATTTAGCACGTTTCTCACCACGTGTCAAATGCTTCCATTTGTTGACTCATTTTAATGTGAAAACTTCAGGGAAACTCCTCAAGTGAGTCCATTACTGTTTTATTGTTATTTTTTATGTTTTTCTTTTCAGGGGTAACATATAGTCATTATGCCCTGAAAAGATGTGCTTGCGGACTCCCTCTCAAAATTAGAACAGTTTCATTATCTTCCTATACAGGTGTTCCCACCGCACGCATTGGCCACCTGCAAAGTCCCCTCAACTTGATCTTGCCAGCAGGAGACTTGGCATTTCCCTGCTGTCTTTAGGATTTGCATTGACCAAACCACATGGGACGTCAAGGTGGTTTTTTGTTTTTCCCCTGGTACTTTTCTTCTCATTACTCCTTTCAGCCAGGAAGGGGGAGCTTTGAGGAGCTCTCACCAATAGGTGGCTCCAAGAGCTGCTACACAGTTATTCCTGTGTGGCCTGATGGTGGCATTTCAAACACACTTCATGTCTGGGCCACAATTGTGGTTCCGGAATACAGACAAGAAAAGTAGGAAAGATAATGACAGAGGACTTTGTGTGGTTTATTTTATTTTCCTGCCCCTTCTTGTCTATATCCCGTTTGTCGTGTGGAGCCACACCAAACCTGGGTCACTGTTCTGATGACATGCTGCTCTGCGCTCTCGTTTGCTTTCCAGACGGAGAAGGGCAGTGCTTTGCATGAGGCTGCTCTGTTTGGCAAGACTGATGTGGTGCAAATCCTGCTGGCTGCAGGTGAGAGGTCGGCAGCGCTCTCGTCTACACAGCATGCCCGGGGTGGGCTTGTTTCTCCCTAGCCTCCCTGGAGGGGGATTTTTGCTGGCTGCCCTCCAACCCAATGTATGTATGTCTCCATTGGTTGATTGCAAGTGTACAAATTGTTCTACAAGAGCTGGATTAAATGTCTTTGGATGAAAAATGTTGGTTGTGCTACTGGGAGCGTTAGGAGTCCTGGAATTGGACCCCCTTTAAGGCTGTCTTGCAACTGCTCACTCCCCCTGTTCAACCTGGTGTGCCTTTCTAGGAATCGATGTCAACATCAAAGATAACCGTGGCCTGACTGCCCTAGACACTGTCCGGGAACTGCCTTCTCAAAAGAGCCAGCAGATAGCAGCACTTATTGAAGGTACCCGTTCATCTGCCTGTCGGGTTGGCCTGGGGACACACTAGCCAAACCAAGGAATTTGTATTTGCTGAAGCTTTTTTTGTCTTTCCACGTAGATCACATGACTGGAAAAAGAAGTGCAAAAGAGGTTGATAAAACCCTCAGGTCCCAGGGACCTCTCATCTCCAATATGGACTCCATATCCCAGAAGTCTCAGGGTAAGGCGGCCTTTCTCTGCCAACCAATGGGCTCTCACCTTGAAGAGTTGAACTGGCTTTGGTAGAATGCAAAAAGCTTCATTTAAATAATAACTTCAGGGGGTTGGGAGTACTTAATAAGTTCATAATCAAATGTATTGGTTTCCAGCTAGTATATGAACTTTTTTTTATTGGATATACCTTAGGCCTTTGAGCTTGGACCTCTTCTTTCCTACTTTATCTTATTCTCTAATTTATAGTTGGCTCTGTGAGGTCTGTTTTGGGATGTGTCATAGACAGGGTGATCTCAAGATGAATTCAAATCTCAAGGAAACCTTTTTCTATACACACGCTATCATGCTTTAAGCACAGTTGGCCCTCAATAAATAATAAACGAGTGTCATCTGGTTGGTAGACAGTATATGGCAGATTTTGATACTATATCATTTGGCTAACAAATGCAGTCTGGGCACTAGGTTGGGCAGTCCAGCCTCTCCATCATTAGCCCCTGAAATCCACCATTTCAGATTTATCGAGCAGCCTTTTGGGTCCCAGGTATGATGAACAAGAAAGACAAAATACTGACTGACACCTTCCTTCAGGTATTTACAAAGCACGGTAAAGACAGCCAGAGGAACAGAACAAAACCAGACACTGGAAGGGGAAAGGGATTTTTCAGAGGAGTGCAGGATGAGGTTAGAGGGTGCTCGGCCTGTCTTCACTGTGGAGTCCTCGTCTACCCCCTCCTCCACCACCCCCATACATTTTCTTGACCTCATAATCTACTAGTAATGGGATTAGTAGTTCACTAAGATGTTAGCTTTCAAGGATTTTACAGTTACGGTTTTGACTATTTGCCAGAGACCCGGAGATGGCTGATCCACAACAGTCCGTAACTTTTCAGAGTCGCAGACTCAGATCCCAGGTAGTCTGAGGTTCCTAGGTCTCTGGTGAGTGAGTTTAACCTTGCACAGCCTCCAAGATGTCAGAAAGGCATCACAGAATTTAAAGGATTACTTAAGTTTGCAGTTATACTTTGCTACGTTCTATGGTTTAAGGTTATGCTGTGATGGCATTGAGGTCCTTGGGAATTCATAAAGGTCTTGGGGAGGTATCCCTCATAGACGTCAAGGATTTGCTATAGTGAATTAGAGAAAAATCTCTTTAAGTCTCAGGGTATAAAGAGCAACTGAAACTCTCTGTATTGATTCCTGTCCCTGGAGCAAAGCAGTCATTTTCTTTTCCTGCTCTCAGCTACTGTTCATCAAATTCAGGCTGATGAGGGGCTTTGGGTGGTTGCAGTGGTTGGAAATCCGAAACTGCTCTCCAGCCATTGACTCTCACTCTCTGACCTTTTCAGGTGATGTGGAGAAAGCAGTGACTGAACTGATCATTGATTTTGACACAAATGCTGAAGAGGAGGGTCCCTACGAGGCGCTATATAATGCCGTCTCCTGCCATTCGTTGGACAGCATGGCCAGTGGGCGATCGTCTGACCGAGACTCTGTGAACAAGGAGACTGAGGCAGCAGGAGTGAAGGCTGCTGGAGTGAGGCCTGTATGTGGCCTGGGGCCCTCACCAAGCTGGGGACTGTGTTGTCAGCCTGTGCTTCACTGGGGCATGGCAGAGGGACTGTGCTCCGAGGGTGGCTCGCTTTCCAGAGGCCTGCACCCTGCTTCCGTGTCCCTCTGGGCACTGTCACATCTCACTCTTGCTTAGTGTGGCTAAATCGTATAGAGTGCCTTGAGGTCGAATTTTGGTTTTTCTGATTTCAGCATAATATGTGTGCATTGTCCTGTTAGTTTTGGGCCTTAGAGCAGATCGAAGCATTTTATTCCCCTTTGGCATCTGCTACTTCTGTCTTTGGGGTCTCTGCTGTGTATTGTTAGTTTTCTCTCTGGAGAGCAGTTCCACGGTGAAAGAGCTCAGTGAAGTAAGTTCTTGACTACCTGGAGTGCATTTGCACCTTCCATTTGCCCTCGGAGCATTATCCATTTGGATCTGGACAGATTCTGCCTTCAGCAGGGCGGTAGCAAGGCTTAATCAGACATCATATGTGTTAGCATGCAGCATTCCCATTTTTTCCCAATTACAATCTCTCCAGCCATTTCTTTCCCAAGGTCTACCTTCCCATCTCACTGCTTCTTTCTCTAGTACTTGCTTCTGCTTCCAGTCTTGTCCATCCTTCTCAAGATGTTTTACTCTCTTTTTCTCCCTCAGGGTTTTACTCTGAGCCTAAGCCTGAATCCATAGTCCCATCAACCTTCCTTTCTGCATTGCCGGGCACAAGAATTTCAGGCTTAGAGCACCACATTTTTGCCGAACTTGCCGTTGCTCTAACAGAATCCCAGTGATCCCAACTTGCAGCATATTTTCAGGTGTATATTAATTCTTCCTGTTGGAGAGGCTGGCCTTTCTGTTTGGTCTGAATCTTCCCCATGACTATTTGGATGACCCTTTGGCTACCAGGTGATCCTTTTCAGATGTGCCTGGGGATGGCTTGATGTTTCTTCATGTTCTTTTTTGGTTAGGCTCTGTGCCTTGTCCTAGAATAGTCCCATCATTTCTGTATGGATTTTGGCAAAGCCCACCAGTCTTGCAGTAGACCGCCATAGTGGGTATTATCAAGGGCTGATAAAACCCCCCGTGAGCGGTGGAAGCACACATACATGCCAAGCACCACCAGCACGGTGCTTCCGTGGTCAGAGCTGGTTTGTTTCACTTTCACCTGTGGAGAAGAGCATCGCTTTATGGTCCTTACAGGTGATGTCCATTAGAGGGAGCTGGAGGCTTTACAAGAAGAACGCAGGGTTCCTGAAGTAAGCTCTGAATGACCCAGTTCCTGTGGGTTTAGCCGCTCGCTGATTTATAGTCTCTTTGTTCCGTCCCACTCCAGGAATCTATCCTCTGGTGGTCTTGCTAAGTAAAAACTGACGCATTTGGGGGTGGTGGTGGGGGGGCGTTTGCGTGCTTTGCTATTTTTACTATGTTGTGGCTGTGCTACCTTCCTGGCCTTTGGTAATTAACTGTGGCCAAGGGACTGACTGTTCTGTGTCTTACAAATGCAATGGACGGTGAGCATAAATCAGCCTGGTGCTTACAGGACCTGGGTCAGGGTTTTCACATTAGAAAAGCAGAGGCTTTTGCTTCTCTCTCTCTTTCCAGAGTCCCTGGTGATCACTTCTTGCACGAGAAGAGCTCGTATTGTTTTTTCTAGGCTCCTTTAGTCTTGAGAAGGCTTCTGGGATGGACCCTTTTTGCTGTTGTTGTGTTTCATTTCATTTTTCCTCAGCTATCTTTACCCCAGGGTTGGATAACTGGTGTAGATTACAGGCCTGCTGCTTTTCCCATCCCCTTCCTTGTGGAGGTGACACCTGGAAGGAACCAAGCTTGTTTCTGCACTCCTGCAGTTAGACAGCTAGGAAAAGTGGATCCGAGTGGACAATCTGATCTAATAGTTTTGTTTGGCTTGAAAAGACGAATCTGTTTTGAAGTTGTTGCCGTGGGGCATCCATCTGGTTCCAGTAACTATTGGAAGGGCTGATTTATCAAGAATACTGAGTGCCGAGGCATATTTTAACAGAGAGAGATCATGGATGCCAAATGCTAACCAAATGCTAACTGACCCTGGTGGCTCCTGGGACATGGGAGACATCCTGCAGACTTCTCTGAGGCTCTTGCATAATTCAGCAGGTGCCTCCACCCTGGCTTTTATAAATATTCCTGTTCTAGCAACACAGTACACTAACCTACAAGCCAGGGAATGAGGCTACAAGCCAACTTCTGGTTCAGGTTTGTGGTAGGAATGTTGATTATGAAGCATGGTTTGGACTTTGGACTGTTGATAGTGCTGACGATATTGCAGGTACAACGGCAAACCTCTCCAGCTTTCTGCCACCAGATGTTGTGTGTATTCCTAAAGTCATCTACCTCGCTTGACCTCATGAATCTCTGCTTAAGGGTGCTTCTTGCTCTAGGGCATGGATTGGCAACATATGGCCCACAGACAGCTGCCCATTTTTGTGAATAAAGTTTTATTGGAATGCAGCCACACTCATCTACATATCTTCTCTGTCTACATTGTACTACAGTGGCAGGGTTGACCACAAAGCCTAAAATATTTCCTCTCTTGGAGAGGCCCTTTGAGAAAGAGCTTACCAGTCCTTGCTATAGGGCAGATAACTGACAAATACTCCATTTTTAAATAAGCTGAGATGAAAGGTTTTCATATATGAATGATACATAATAGTAATCATTGAAGGAGGTGACCAAGGATTAGAGACCTGTTCTGAGCTTTGATGAATAAATGGGGGTAGCATTTGAGTTTGAACAGAAATTGATATTTTTATCTTTGATTACTTTCCTCATTACTTCCTTAATAACTTGGGTTTGTTAGAACTTAGACAAATTGGTTCTTTTGATTTACTTCCTCTTTTTAACATTGTCAGAAAGTTGAGCCATTGGCCTTCCTAGGCTAGAGTTTTATTATGGATATGATGAAGGACATTTTCTGATGATGCAGCTCCATGGTTTCAGTGCTAATATTTCTCACCATGGTGTAGAATATGAAAGAAGTGTTTACAATCTCCGCCACAAACATCAAAAAGCGAGGCGCGTGCTGATTGAATTTTACGTGTGTATGTGTGTGGAGGAGGTGGTATATGTGCAGATACTAAGCCATCTGTTTAGATACAGATCCTTGAGTTTAGTCTCTCAGGGGAGTTCTTTACAGTATTCTTTTTCATTTCCAAGGGCTAAGATAAGAACAGAAAGTTAGATATTTGAAAAAAGAGGTAGTGAAATACTTTTTCTCTTCTACAGAGGGAACGTCCACCACCTCCTGCAAAGCCACCACCCGATGAAGAGGAGGAAGAGCGCATAGATAAGAAGTATTTTCCCTTGACAGCTTCTGAGGTAGAGGGTTGAGGGTTTATTGCCATCACTGAAATATGATTTTTTGGAAAATACGTTGATGTGTGCTTAAAGACGACTGTGCTTTTTCATTTTCTTATCGCCTCTTTGGATCAGTAAATTTGTATTGTGTATGTCAGTAATCTGGAACAAGACCTTTCCAACTCACTCAGAAGTATTAAGCAAAGAATTTTAATGGAGCTGTCTAGCAGACGGGCATTATTGATCTACATTGCATATTAATTATAACCATGCCTAATTTCTTCTGGCTCCAGTAGCTAAAGAGTTTGATTTTTTGCTTTTTTTTTTTCCTGTGTCATCTTTTGACACAAAATGTAGACTATGCCCCTAATCACTGTTGTAGAGACTATGTCACATTAGCAAGCTTTGGTGCTTCTGCCCCAAGTGTCATATTTCTGTTTTCATATTTTTCTTCTTCATTTCACGTGAAGAATCTACCAAGACAAATATGGAAAATGTCACAAAGACTCAATTAGAAGAGAAGTGGGAGTTGTGGGGGTGGGAGAAATCAAAGAAGTTTATTTGAGAAGTCTAGTCCATCTTTTTTAAAAAATAAATATTATCATAGAGTCAATAGTTCAATATTACCTCTTGGTTATATGAAGAAAATATCTTCTATGATCTTTCATTTTCAGAATGCTCCTTTAATACTTCCCACTGTGCAGAAAATGTTCAGTATTTATTTAAAATATTACATAATTTGGTTACTTTACAGCTCATTCAGTGGCCTATTGTTCTTTAATTTAAAAATCAGCTGTGGGGAATGTCTGGGTGGCTCAGCGGTTTAGCGCTGCCTTTGGCCCAGAGCATAATCCTGGAGTCCCGGGATTGAGTTCCATGTCGGGCTCCTTGCATGGAACCTGCTTTTCCCTCTGCCTGTGTCTCTGCCTCTCTGTCTCTCATGAATAAATAAAATAAAATCTTTAAAAGGAGAAACCTGGAGCAGATTCATTGGAGCTATGTCTCTATAAATGCCTTATGCCACTTCTTTTTTATTTTTTTTCAATTTTTTATATTGGAGTTCAATTTGCCAACATTTAGCATAACACCCAGTGCTCATCCCAAGTGCCCCGCTCAGTGCCCATCACCCAGTCACTCCAACCCCCCGCCCACCTCCCTTTCCACTACCCCTTGTTCATTTCCCAGTTAGGTGTCTCTCATGTTTTGTCACCCTCACTGATATTTTCACTCATTTTCTCTCCTTTTCCTTTATTACCTTTCACTAATTTTTATATTCCCCAAATGAATGAGACCATATAATGTTTGTCCTTTTCTGATCGACTTATTTCACTCAGCATAATACCCTCCAGGTCCACCCACGTCGGAGCAAATGGTGGGTATTTGTCATTTCTAATGGCTGAGTAATATTCCATTGTATACATAGACCACATCTTCTTTATCCATTCATCTTTTGATGGACACCGAGGCGCCTTCCACAGTTTGGCTATTGTGGACATTGCTGCTATAAACGTCGGTGTGCAGGTGTCCCGGCATTTCACTGGATCTGTATCTTTGGGGTAAATCCCCAGCAGTGCAATTGCTGGGTCATAGGGCAGATCTATTTTTAACTCTTTGAGGAACCTCCACACAGTTTTCCAGAGTGGCTGCACCAGTTCACATTTCCACCAACAGTGCAAGAGGGTTCCCCTTTCTCCACATCCTCTCCAACATTTGTTGTTTCCTGTCTTGTTAATTTTCCCCATTCTCATTGGTGTGAGGTGGTATCTCATTGTGGTTTTGATTTATATTTCCCTGATGGCCAATGATGCGGAGCATTTTCTCATGTGCTTGTTGGCCATGTCTATGTCTTCCTCTGTGAAATTGCTGTTCATGTCTTTTGTCCATTTCATGATTGGATTGTTTGTTTCTTTGCTGTTGGGTTTAATAAGTTCTTTATAGATCTTGGATACTAGCCCTTTATCTGATATGTCATTTGCAAATACCTTCTCCCATTCTGTAGGTTGTCTTTTAGTTTTGTTGACTGTTTCTTTTGCTGTGCAGAAGCTTTTTATCTTGATGAAGTCCCAATAATTCATTTTTGCTTTTGTTTCTCTTGCCTTCATGGATGTATCTTGCAAGAGGTTGCTGTGGCCAAGTTCAAAAAGGGTGTTGCCTGTGTTCTCCTCTAGGATTTTGATGGAATCTTGTCTCACATTTAGATCTTTCATCCATTTTGAGTTTATCTTTGTGTCTGGATGTATGAAAATGGTCTCGTTTCATTCTTCTGCGTGTGGATGTCCAATTTTCCCAGCACCATTTATTGAAGAGACTGTCTTTTTTCCAGTGGATAGTCTTTCTTGCTTTGTCGAATATTAGTTGACCGTAAAGTTGAGGGTCCACTTCTGGATTCTCTGTTCTGTTCCATTGATCTATGTGTCTGTTTTTGTGCCAGTACCACACTGTCTTGATGACCACAGCTTTGTAGTACAACCTTAAATCTGGCATTGTGATGCCCCCAGCTATGGTTTTCTTTTTTAATATTCCCCTGGCTATTCAAGGTCTTTTCTGATTCCACAGAAATCTTAAGATGATGTTCCAACTCTCTAAAGAAAGTCCATGGTATTTTGATAGGGATTGCATTAAATGTGTAAATTGCCCTGGGTAGCATGGACATTTTCACAATATTAATTCTTCCAATCCATGAGTGTGGAATAGTTTTTCACCTCTTTGTGTCTTTCTCAATTTCTTTCAGAAGCGTTCTGTAGTTTTTAGGGTATAGATCCTTTACCTCTTTGGTTAGGTTTATTCCTAGGTATCTTATGCTTTTGGGTGCAATTGTAAATAGGATTGACTCCTTAATTTCTCTTTCTTCAGTCTCATTGTTAGTGTATAGAAATGCCACTGATTTCTGGGCATTGATTTTGTATCCTGCCACACTGCCGAATTGCTGTATGAGTTCTAGCAATCTTGGGGTGGAGTCTTTTGGGTTTTCTATGTACAGTATCATCTCATCTGTGAAGGGAGAGTTTGTCTTCTTCTTTGCCAATTTGAACGTCTTTTATTTCTTTTTGTTGCCTGATTGCAGAGCTTATGCCACCTCTTTAACAATGACTTGGATTAGAATTCCTAATGTCCAAGGATAAGGGCAAGGCTCTTAAAGAAATATTAGATAATGAGGACTTTCTGTTCTCCCAAGGCTTTTCAGAGCATAAAATTTGTCAAAAAAGTGTCAAGAGAGGGGTACCTGGGTGGCTCAGTCAGTTGAGCATCTGTCTTCAGCTCAGGTCATGATCTCGGGTCCTGGGATCTGGCCTCATGTGAGGCTTCCTGCTCAGTGGGGAGTCTGCTTCTCTCTACCCGTCCTCTCAAATTAAAAAAATAAAATCTTAAAAAAAATAAAAACAGTGTCAAGAGATGGATGGAGAAATCTCCATATTACTCTTCTGGATAAGGGACTCTGAGATACTTATAGGACTTATTTCTGAATAGCCTGGGAGTCTGAATCAGTTGGACCACTGCAGTCAGAAGTTAGAAGACCATGAGAACCCCGGCTTTGCTTACTTAGTGATTATAAGTGCATAAATAAAGAGATGATGTGGTCTACATCATTATCCTTTTAATGATCAAGATAGATTATTTTTGCTATAGTTTGAATGAATAGGTCTTCTCCAAAAGTGAAGGGTTTTTTTTTTGTTTTGATTTGTTTTTTTTTGTTGTTGTTGTTGTTGTTTTGACTCTAGTCTTCTTTGTCTCGATTTCTTATACTCTAATAGCTTTACTACCGTAACACTCATATCCTAGGAAGCACTGGCTCATCACAGTTTAGACTTTTATATTTGGCACGCAATCAGCTTCAGTGTTTGTGTCCTATTCCCAAGACTTGCCATTGTCAGATGACCTGTAGAAGTCTTTTAAGGGGGGACAACTGGACAGCTCAGTGGTTGAGCGTCTGCCTTTGGCTCAGGTCATGATCCTGGGGTTCTGGATTGAGTCCTGCATCAAGCTCCCCACAGGGACCCTGCTTCTCCCTCTGCCTATGTTTCTGCCTCTTTTTCTGTGTCTCTAATAAATAAATAAATAAAATCTTAAGAAAGAGAAGCCATTAAAGGAAGCTGAGTATGGCTGGCCCTAGGAGAGCTTATTAGATTAATGACCAGGTCACGAAACTGGCTTAAAGAAATTAAACACACATGTGTGTGCACACATGCTATTGAGATGTTTTTGCCCTGCCAAATGGGCTGCCAGCTGCATCATACTGACCATGGTCTTTTCAGTGTTCAGATGTGTTAAACATTCATGGGAAGGTGCAGCTACTATGGTATCTCTTCCCAGAAAACTGCCCACACCCCGACCAGTCACTCAGTTGGTTACAGTTAGGTGGTGACTGGTAGTAGCTTCTCTCTGGTGCAAAAATATTGCTTTACTTATAGCAGAAAATATGGCTTTTTGGCTTTGATTTATTGCCAGCCCTAGAAGAAAGGGGCAGAAAAGATTAGGGAATAATCTAGTAAAGAGCAGAATCCTTTCTATTGAAAATCCGTTATTGCTATATTCAGTGTGACACAGGGCTTCTTGAGTGGGAGTTAGGAAGGCTCAAAGCAAAGCAGTCTATTGCTTTATTATGAGATTTTAATCCCCATAACTGGTGGGAGCCAGGACTAAAGCAGAAAAGATCACCCTAGAAGTTGTCTGGGTGTGAGCAGGGGACTCTCACTAGAGAGTCTGAAGAAGGGAAAGAGTTACAAATTGGATGGAAAGTCCTATTTCCCAGGAAAAAATGAGGCCATCTTGGTCCAGAATCAGGGGAAGTGAATTTTATGGCCCTGGTTCTTTCTGCTAGTTGCTCTCTATGTAACCTTGGGCAAGTCCCTAGACCCACCTGGGAACCTGGTTTGGGCATCTGCAAAATGACAGAGCCAGGTGCTCTTGAGCTGTGATTTTAATGGTTTGGGTCTCTCCCAGCATTTGTTGCTTCTATGCTTCAGTTGTTGTGCAAGGAGCCAGGCACAGAATGAATGAAGGTCGAGTGGACCTGATTTTCCAGATGGAAGTCATCAGCTGTCCTGCTTAAGAAAAAAGGATATTATAGGCTGGGTATCCAGACTGTCAACTACCTCTCAGACAAGCATGCCTGGGGCTATATGAGGGCCCTTGCTGTGTGCAGAACACTTACTGGAATCAGATTTCCAGGGCTCTGGCTAAGTGATAGCTATGGGTGTGTAAACCTGCAGAACACAAATTCCTGTCTGTAAAGCCTGTGGTATTAAGTTGACACTGTATGAACTGCTTAATGGTCCCTCTTTGTTCCTTTAATTGTGTTCCTATGAAGAGGTGAAAGGAGTAACTAATACAGGCAAATGGCTCGTTGTAATGAAATAGCTTTTAGCTTCCAGGTGGCTTTCAGTAAGTGGAGGTCCCTGCTGTGCTTAGCAGAATTTCAGAAAGGAACTATCATTCTGCCTTTGGAGTGGCAGTCTTGTTACCAAACAGGAGCCACAGCCTCTCATTTAGTCTGAGGCCACTAGAATCCTTGTTGTCTCATTAGGCTGTAATACTGTGAGCTACATCTCCCAGAAGCAAAACCCTGACGAGTCACAAACCCGATTCATTTCCAGTGAGCTGTGAGGCATATCTGAAGGAAGAGGTTTCTGCATGTACCAGAGAATCACATTTGTTAGGCTACCATTATTTGTTAGGTGGACTTGCGAGTTCCTCTGAACCCCTTTGTTCATAATCTATCCCTTCTCCTAGCCAAACTGCACAAGAAGAGGTTTTGTGGAATCAATTTAAACTTGTATTGCCATAAGTGTAGTAGGAAGCCAGCTTTTGAGAGAAACTTCCCTGTAACCCCCAGGGACCTATGAAGAAAGGCTCACAAAAATAGAGAAGGATACACAGGGTACTTTGTTTCTGGTAAATGTCAGTCATTCAGGGTCAGTCAGAAGTCATTTGATTCCTTCTTGAGAAGGTGGAAAGGATTCCAGCCTTGGAGTAGTATGTGTGCATATTAGGAAAGAATCATGGAGAGAGAAGGCCTTTGTGATGCACCCTAGCTAAAAACTGCTTGGAAGCTACTATCCACTGAAAAGAGACCGTGTAGACCACTGTGATGATGGGAGAGGAAGCAAGGGAAGGGTGGATCTTAGATTTTCTTAATGGCTTTTTGAAGGATAAAATGAGGTAAGAAAAGGAGAGTGTTTTAATCAAAGGCCATTGAGATTTGAGGTACAGGTGCATATCCAGAGAAGCAGATGTGGTTCCCTGTGACCCTGGAGCTGTTTACCTTCTCTCCCCATCTCCCTTCTTCTCTGGTGAAAAAGGAGCCAATAATCTCGAATTTGTTCTGCACAACCTGTCCTGGTATTAGCTACCCCATAAGAAGTTCTATGGTGTTTTCTCTCTTAGGTCTTGGCCATGAGGCCCTGGATTCAGGGAAGTGCAGCCAGGGAGGAGGACGAGCATCCTTATGAGCTGTTGTTAACAGCAGAAACAAAGAAGCTGGGATCCATGGATGGGGACGGAAAACCAAAAGGTACACCCCCTCCCCCACCCTGCTCCCAACAGAAGCAACCTCAACAGGATTTTTTAAATGTGTGATCCTGGGTGGGAAGGAGAGGGTGACAGTCCTTGAGATGGGGAAGTTGGGTGTCACAGCGTTGGAGGTGGCAGGTATATTATGACCTTTCATTTTAATACCCCGTGTCAGAGTTGGCTTGCCCCCCTTTAGCACGCAAAGGAAGGAGGTGGTGTTAGGTCAGACAGACCAGGTGGTCCCTGTGGAAGGAGAGATGGACCACAGTGTTACAAAGATTGATTTGGGGTCTCAAGTCAGAAACCCTCAAGTGAATGCTGTGGAAAAACCAGCCCAACAAGTCGGTCCCTTTGGGTTTAGGCTGACAGCACAGGCTCTGCTTTGAGTCCTGACCTCAGAGTGAGATGCTCCTGGGGAGGGGCCTGTGATTGGCTGCCATCCGGTAACTAGAATGCTCTGTCGCCTTGGCCTACTTTTATTGCCTCTGCAAAAATCTGTTTCCTCTGTGAGGGAGTGAGTGCTGCAGGACCGAGAGCCAGGCCACCGACCTAAACGCAGTCACAACAGAGGTGAGCATGCTGCCCTACCGGAGGATGGGCGACAGCCTCTGTTCTCAGAAAGAACAAGGGGCAGTGCCATTCCCACTGCACTTTGAAGGAACTACTGTGGCCTCTTCCAGCTCTTTATAGCTTCCAGGTACTAGGTCCTCCATGGGGTATTATTTGGCGCCTCCCCTCAATCCTGACAGTCACTGTTTGGTAAGAATGGGGGGTGCAATGGTTTCTTTGGAACCACCTTTTACTGGGCCTGTCGGAGGGTAGGGGGTGACAAAGAGAACATGTGCATAGTATGTGTATGACATTGTAGATATTCTTTTTAACGATCGGGTTTAAAAGGTTTCTCTTCCAGCACACAGAAACTTTGTGGTCATTTTTATAGTAGTTGTTTTGGTTTGGTTTTTTTAGGTTTCCATTTGGAGCTTTCTCTAAAAAGTTATAATTTAAATACAGTAACATTTACCCTTTTTGTGTACAGTTCCGTGAGTTGTGACAAGTACAGTTATATAACTACCACCCCAGTCAAAATATAGAATGGTTTTATCATACCAAAAATTCTCTTGTGTCCTTCTATAATTGGTCCTACACCCTTCCCTTACCTCTGGCAACCACTGTTTTTATGTCAATCCCAATAATTTTGCCTTTTCCAGAATGTCCTATAAATGGGAATAGTGCAGTATGTACTCTTTGAGTCAGGTACCTTGCACTTAGCATAATTCACTGAAAATTCATCCATGTTGTTGTGTATATCAGTAATTTGTTATTTTTCATTGCCAAGTAGTACTCTGCTGTGTGGATGTAGCACAGTTTATCCATCCTCTAGTTGAGGGGCATTTGGGTCATTTATAGTTCTTAGCAATTACAAATAAAACTATAAACATTTGCAGGGTTTTATGTGAACATTGTTTCACACCTCTTGGAAAAACACTAAAGTTGGGATTGCTGGGTCCTAGGTAACCATAGGTCCTAGGTAACTATATGTCACACTTTATAAGAGACTGCCAGGTCATGATCCTGAGGTCCTGGGATCGAGTCCCGCATCGGGCTCCTTGCAGGGAGCCTACTTCTCCCTCTGCCTCTCTCTCTGCCTCTCTCTGTGTCTCTCATGAATAAATAAAAATCTTGGAAAGGAAAGGAAAGGAAAGGAAAGGAAAGGAAAGGAAAGGAAAGGAAAGAAGGAAAGGAAGGAAAGGAGGAAGGAAGGAAGGAAGGAAGGAAGGAAGGAAGGAAGGAAGGAAGGAAGGAAGGAGAAAGAAAGAGAGAGAAAGAAAGAAAGAAAGAAAGAAAGAAAGAAAGAAAGAAAGAAAGAAAGAAAGAAAGAAAGAAAGAAAGGAAAAGAAATAAGAGAGGGAGAGAGGGAGGGAGGGAGGGAGGGAGGGAGGAAGGAAGGAAGGAAGGAAGGAAGGAAGGAAGGAAGGAAGGAAGGAAGGAAGGAAAAAGAAAAAGAAAGTAACTGCCACACCATTTTCCAGAGTGGTTATACCATTTTGCTTTTCCATCAGAGTTACAGTTGCTAGTGTCCTCCCTAGCACTTGATATTGTCAGTTTTTTAAAAATTGTAGTCATTCTAGTGAGTGTGTAGTACTATTTCATTGTGGATTTAATTTGTATTCCCCTAATGACTTATGATGTGAACATCTATTAATGTGATCATTTGACATCCATATAGCTAGTGAAGTGTCTGTTGAACTCTTTTACTCATTTTTAAAAATTGAGTTGTTTGTGTTCTGATTATTGAGTTGCAAGAGTTCTTTATATATTTTGGACATTATCAGATATGTAACTTTCTCCTAGTCTGTGATTTGTCTCTATTCCCTTAACAGTGTCTTTTGAAGAGCAGAGGTTCTTAATTTTGATGACATTCCATGTACCTTTTCTATTGTTTTATTCTTTCTTTTGGATAAGATCATAAATATTTTTTCCTATATTTCCTTCTAGAAATTTTGTAGGTTCAAGTATATATTTAGGTGTGTGACCCATTTTGAGGTAATTTTTTAATGTGATATGTGGTATAGGTAGAGATTCATTTTTTGCATATGGATAGCCAATTGTTTGAATGATCTGTCAAAGACCATCCTTTTCTTGCCTTGGTCACTTTGCTATTCTTTTTCAGAATTGTTTTAGATATTCTATTTCCTTTATCTTTCCATACAAAAATTTAGAATGAGCTGGTTGATTTCTATAAAAAGTCCTGCTGGATTTTTATTGGGATTGTGTTGGATCTGTATAGCAATTTGGAGAGCTATCTTAACTGTAGTGAGTCTTCTAATCATATTGGTAGGCTTTTAATTGAAACATTTAGAGAGGACAGCCCCAGTGGTGCAGCGGTTTAGCACCGCCTGCAGCCTGGGGTGTGATCCTGGGAACCCTGGATCGAGTCCTACATCGGGCTGCCTGTATGGAGCCTGCTTCTCCCTCTGGCTGTGCCTCTGCCCCCCCCGCCCCGCCCCTCTCTCTGTCTCTATGAATAAATAAATAAAATCTTTAAAAAAAAAAAAAAAGAAACATTTAGAGAGAGTGTAGTAGAGCACCAATGCATTCTCTAGTTGTTTAAGAATAAATCATACTGAAATTAACCCTTAAATAACAAGTACCTAGTTAATGTAATGCTCTATTTGAAAGCTGTTCTTAGGGAAGAATTTTTAGCATCAAGGAGGAAGTAGATTATGATTCTTTCTCTCTTTCAAAGGCTTATTCTGGACCCACTATAAGATAGCTGGCTCAGCATTTGGAAGGATGAAAAAGAGAAAGTCAGACAAACTTCATACATAAGGCTGGTCTCCTTGGCTGCCAACTCCAGGAACTTTCTTTTTTTTTTTTTTAAGATTTTATTTATTCATGAGAGACAGAGAGAGAGAAGACAGAGAGAGAGAGAGAGAGAGAGAGAGAGAGGCAGAGACACAGGCAGAGGGAGAAGCAGGCCCCATGCAGGGAGCCCAACATGGGACTCGATACCAGGTCTCCAGGATCACACCCTGGGCTGAAGGCGGCTCTAAACCACTGAGCCACCTGGGATGCCCCTCCAGGAACTTTCAATCCTCAAGTCAAGAGATCTCCAGGTTAAGGAGGGAACTGCCACAGAGGACTTAAGGCCTCACATCTCCTCCTCCTTTGCTTTGGTTCCTTCCAGCGTGGCAATACTGGGCTAACTGTTAAAAGTAGTGGTGCAGGAAGCAGATTTAATTGGACCACAGCATGTGGGGTGTGCCTGCCCCCAGGCAAGCTGTTGGATCACTCAAAGAGCTTTTAGACAAAGGAGTTGAGACATTAAATATGAAAATAGGCTCTGCCAGTTTCTCAGTAGCCTGGAAGAAATGCCTGCTAGAGTTGATAACTGAGCCAGTCAGCAGATGATATTATAGATTAGTACACAGTCAATCTTATCTGCTCTTCCACTAATGTCATTATCTTAAGCAGCTTTTATGAATTAATTCATCAATTCTCAAAAGGCCGTGTTAATAAGATTACTAGAGCTTTCAGCCCTCCTTACTATAATTCAAGAACTTAAGGTTAGGAGTAGGATGGGAGATTGTTTAAAGTAAGTTTAAAAAGTATATTTGTATTAGCTCACAGGAAAAAGAAAATTCAAACAATATAGAAGTGAATACAAGTAAAATGGTCAAGTCTTGTCACCACTTGGCTACTCACAGTTGGTAGAGGTGACCATAGTTTGAAAGTGTAGTGTCTGCTTCAGGCCTTTTGCTATCTTTATTTTTCAAAAAGTGACTATGTGAGATCATTTTGTTTTTAACCTAAAATAGGACCATATTTAATGAACTGTTTTGCATTCTTGTTTTGTTTTTTTAATTTACCTTGTCTATAGATCATGGGTACAATTTTTAGTTCTTAAAGATCTACCTTATTCTTTTCAAATGGTCGTTAACTATCCCATGACTAATTTTTCCATTCTCTAGTAGATGGATGTTTACATTTCCTCCAGTATTTCTCTGTTTTAAATGAAACTGCTATGGGCTTTCTATACACATATTCTTACATGCTTCCAAATGTATTTCCTTTTTTAAAAAAGTTTTTTAGGGATCCCTGGGTGGCACAGCGGTTTGGCACCTGCCTTTGGCCCAGGGCGCGATCCTGGAGACCCGGGATCGAATCCCACATCGGGCTCCCGGTACATGGAGCCTGCTTCTCCCTCTGCCTGTGTCTCTGCCTCTCTCTCTCTCTGTGACTATCATAAATAAATAAAAAATTAAAAAAAAAATTTTTTTTAAAGATTTTATTTTCTTTGTTAGAGCAAGTGAGCATGAGTAGGGGGAGGAGCAGAAGGAGAAGCAGACTCCCCGCTGAGCAAGGAGCCAATCCCAAGACCCCGGAATCATGACCTGAGCCAAAGACAGGCACTTACTTAATCATCTGAGCCACCCAGGCACCTCAAGAGTATTTCTTAAAAGACATTGATAGGAAGTAGAATTAGCTAGTCAGAGTTTAGGTACATGTCTAGGTCTAACTGGTGAAGCTGAATTGCCCTCTCTAGATGGTAAAGGAGAATACACTCTCCCATTCCTTCACCAACATGGCATATTAGCACTCTTTAATGGTTTTTTTACCATGATAAGCCAAAGAAATGTCTTTTGTAATTGGTCTCTGCCTGATCCCCAGTGAAATTGAGCATCTTGGTCATTAGTGTTAGGTAGTCTGTGAGTTATCTATCTTTTTTTCCTATTTTTATACTTAGAAAAGTAATTAATGGTGGTGGAAACAGTTCATGTTCTGATAATATTTGGCCAAAGTGATACTCAGAAGAAAGTTTATATCCTTAAATTTATTTGTTATAAATCAAGAAAGACCAGAGTTACTTGGGTGGCTCAGTTGGTTAAGCATCTGACTCTCGATTTCAGCTCAACTCTTGATTTCAGGGTCGTGAGTTTAAGCCCTGTAATGGACTCTGTGCCCAACAACCAACCAATAAACAAACAAACAAACTAAAACTTAACCAAAAGAAAGTAGCAGAGAGGAATTAATAAAGATAAAAGCATACTTTATGGTGTGCATGTTACACCTCATTTAGTTAAAGAAAAAATAAAGAAGAAAATAAAAGCAGAAATAATAAAGTAAAAAAAAAAAACAAACCAGTAGATTTGACCATTATAATGAAAACTTGTTTGCTTAAAAATTTTTTTTGATTATTTAATCAAGAAAAGAGGGGAAAAAACACAACATGGAGGAATAACATAATGAACACATACAAACAATTTAGAGATTTTAAAAATTAATAGTAAGACTTTATAGAAATAAATTTTTGTGCTTAGTTTGAGTTGCTGCCATCCTCCAGGATGAATTGTCTAGGAGACTTACTCGTCCATCACAATGACCAATTGCAGTAGAGTTTCTGGTGGCATTTAGTGCTCAGTGACTAAGCATCTTGCACTATCTATGCTAATTCCACAATTGCTGGATTGCTGTTTATGTCAGTAGATATAACAAAAATTGACAGAAGGAGAAAGCAGCCCATGAAGTAGAAAACTCATTCCTCCAGAAAGGTACTAGGCCCAGATGGTTTTATGATAGTTTTTTCCAATGAGGTATTCCTCTGTTATTTAAATGATTTCCAACATAGAAGTCTTCTGAAATATATTATTCAGGGCTAGCATAATTAGCAATGAAAGCAGTGTTTCTCCAGTTTCATGTGGCATAGTCATTAATTTCCCTTTGGCATTTAACTCTTTGCCCACTGGACATTCTGGACATACTGTTCAGAGAAACAGTAGACAACTTTCCAGGTTTGATAGCAAATGGGAAAGTAGCCAAGAGCTCTAAAAATCGTTGTTCTCTGTGATGCTCTTTTGCAGCATCCACTAATAGTGCTTAGGTCCCGGTGAAGTGGTTACTTAGCTGAGGACAGTGATACATGTGGACTCTTTGGCACACAGCTACATTCTGAGGTTTTTAAGAAGCAAGTAAGTCAATATTCCTGAGAGCCATGCATTTAGACCTAAGTGAAGTTTGTGCATGAGCATGATGAAGACGTCTATCGTTTTGGAGGGGAGGAAAATGTTCTCTTCGCTTCTTCCTCTACTCCCACATCCAGAGTGCTGCCAATCCCGAGCCTATAGGGAAATCTATAGTGTAAGCCTTGGCTTTTCCTTTTGCCAGCTTGGGATTCTTAGGTGTACATCCATGTGCAGCCCCATTTTTACATTTGGTTTAGTAAGACTTCAGGAAGAAGGCCAGATAAGTGTTCAATCTACCATCCTCACCTGGAAGCCCAGGCCAGATTCTCATGATCTATTCCAAGGAATAAGTTTGGATGCTTTTCCCAAAAGCAAAAAAAACATTAAATGACACAGTTTAATAATTAAGCCTTATCTTCAGCAGCTTCCTCTTCTCTCACCTTTGTGCATTAGAGGAACTCCTGCCAAAAGCCCTACAGTATAACTGTCTTGCTCTTATCAATTTATATTTCTGAGTTGAAATAGTTGCTTTTCTTTCCATTGTGGAACAAGTCCAAACCTTGTGAACTGTACATTCATATTTTCTCCCATGAAATGTATTGACAACCATTTATATACATATGTATACATGAGACATATGTAAAATACATAAAAGGGCAGAATATGTTAAAATTCTATAAAGTGGTACAAAGTAATTTTGGAGTTCAAAATAGGAATAAATTATGTTAGTGCAGGAGATCAGGGATGGCTTTGTGAAGGAAATAGCATTTGAGCTTAACCCCAAAATAGAGAATTCTTCTTGCTAGGCAGAAGTAAGGAGGAAGAAGAGGCCATTCCAGCCAGAGGGAGTGGCATAAACAACGGTAAGGTGTTGGGAGATGATAGAGCTCATGTTTAGAAAATGGTAAGTAATCCAGTTCAGCTGGAACAAAGAACTGGTTGTAGAGTATTGGATCTCAAATGTCAGTCATTATTCCAAAGACAGTGCAGTGTTGTTGAAGCTTTTTGAGTGAGATGGCAAGATAGAAGCCATGCTTTTATCATTGTGGAATCTTAGATTGCAGTTGGGGGAGACTAGAGGCAGGAATACTTTGAAGTCAAGAGACTTCAAGGAATCTCTTGAAGGAAATTAGGGTCCAACAATCAAATATGGGAGAATCAGGAAGAGAGGGTATTAAGGATGATTCTGAGGTTTTGAGCCTGGGAAAATAATGTGCAGCTAACAAATGGGGGATTGAGGAGGGATATGCTTGAAGGAAGATGTCAAGTTCAGTTTTGAGTTTGAGGGTTTCAGGTCCTAGGAGAACATCCAGCTAAAGACACTCCATAAACACTTAGAAATGTGAGTCTAGTTTTCAGGAGAGATAGAAAGGTTAGAAATGCAGATTCACTGATCATCCAAATTGAGGTGATGGTTAATGTAAAAGATAATCAGTTGCTGAGAGAAAAACTAGAAAGAGTGAAGAAGTCAAGAATACAACCTATATTTAGAATCACAAGGGTAAAGAAACACAGGAAGATAACCAGGATAATGCAGTGCCTTCGAGCTGAGGCTGAAAAAGATGGAACCCCAAAATAACTGTTGTTTAAACAAGATAGAAGTCCATAAACAAGGAATCCAGGGCTAGCATGGCAATTCATGGTGGTCAAGGAACCAGTCTTTTTCTGCCATCTCATGGTTCAAGGTGACTATTCAGGTTCATACTGTCAGCACAGGAAGGAAGGAAGGGGAGAAAGGAGGGTGCTTTAAAGTTCTCAAAAATTGCACACACCACTTTCACTTATAACTCATAGGCCAGAATTTGGTTATGTGACTATACCCACCTACAAAGAAGCTGGGAAATGTAGTCTTCAATATAAGTGGCTGTGAGCCAATCTAAAAAAATCCCATGACCCAGAAAGAAGGAGAGAGAGAGTACCAGGGATAACTGGTAAACTGTGTCAAATGATACAGAAAGAACTAGGCGAATGAAGACTAGCAAAAGGGTTCAGCAGTTAGAAGGCCATTGGTAAATTCAGGATGGGGAGATACTTCTCGGAGGTACGTGGGAAAAGATCAATCTGTCCCCAGGTTTTAACGTGTTATTGACAGTAGTTAAGGAGGTTTCTCTGGTCAGAGTCTTCTCAGGAAATTGGTGTGATTCTATCCAAGAGTGGAGGTGCTGTGGGAAAGATGACAATCTGAACAAAGTGGGGGAGATGAGGAATTCATCCTACAGTGACAGCACAGTTTTCCAGAGATAGATACAAGAGTGGGTAGGCCTGCTAGTCCACTTGGATCCTTGCTCTATGGCCTGAGGAAGCCGTTTAACCTGTGTGAGCCTGACTTTCTACATGTAAGGTAGGGATACAGATTCTTACCTCATGGTTGCTGTGAATATTAAGAAAAGGCTTAGCCGGGTGTCCAGCATAGAATAACTAGTACCTAACACCATGTAGCTGTTGAACGCTGGCTGAGCTAAAGAAATTGGTAGAGGACTCAGTCAGTTGTTTCTTGAGTATTCAGTGGGGCTCAACATTCCAGCAACTGGAGAAGAGAAGGCAAATGGTCACGATACCCAGTGTTGGAACTGGCAGAAGATCAAGGGGACAGAGATGTCAAGTGTGCTGTTAAATTAGGCACGGTTAAGTATCATGGCTGGTTGGAAACCGATCCAAGCAGAGCTGGTATACTGGGGCGGGGGTGGGGGAGGTTCAGGGGCCAGAGGTCCCCCAGCAGGAGTGAACAGACTGCCCAAGAGGAGCTGAAGGAAATGGGGGAGCTGTAAGGTAATCAGGACCGAGTCAAGGCAGGACAGTCCTGAGTCCCCAAACTGGGCTGTACCTATGGGTGTTGCAGTGGGTAGAGATGGGTCCTGACCTGAACATTCCCCACTGTGCTGCTACACGTCACCCTGCACTAAACTTGCAAGACTATTGGACAGTCCCCATCAGTGGAGTCTTATTCTGTCTAGTTCACAGGGCCCACAGAGAAGAAACCAGCCTCCTTTGCAGAGTTGGGAGAAAGGAAACCAGCCTCTGTGTGCAGTGTTAGTGTGAAGAGCAGTTCGGAAATGGTTGTAAATGAAGAATGATGATAATGATTGTAGCTACCACTTAATGAGTGCTTCTCAGGGACACCCATGTGCTGAGCCCGTCTACACTGATTAGGTCATTGTGTATCTCATGACAAATCTTCCGGGTGGGGGCTATTTTTATCACTGTGCAATAGATGAGGAAGAAGTTCAACGTTAGAGCTGGGTCTTCAGCCCTAGTCTGGCTGAATCCAAAGCCTGTTTAGCCATGAGGTTAAACCATTTTCATCCAGGGCCCTGCTGCTATACACATTCTTAAAGTCCTAGAACTGGAAGATTAGTTCATCTAATAAAAATCAAATCTTACTAACTCTCACAGCCCTAGAGAAATGCATCCCAGCCTTTCTTTCTCTCTTTCCCTTTTTTTTCTCTCTCTCTCCCTCTCTTTTTCCTTCCTTCCTTCCTTCCTTCCTTCCTTCCTTCCTTCCTTCCTTCCTTCCTTCCTTCCTTCCTTCCTTCCTTCCTTCCTTCTTCTTCTTCCCTTCTTTCCTTCTTTCCTTCCCTCTCTCCCTCCCTCCCTTCCCAGAGAGGGAGAAAAAAAATCACAGAGCTTGGACTATAATTTGGACCTCCTGAATCCCAGTCCAGACCTCTTTCTGTTTCTCTGGTTGCCGTGGACCAGAAAATGGACTTTAGGTCTACTTGTCTTATCAGATCACAGTGGCTGGCAAGTGTCTGCATAACCTAGTTAGCACCTTCCTTCTGAGGAAAACACAGTGACCTTCCATAAGTAGCCCTGTACTTGGGCATTTTCCTGGACACACACACTTTCTGGTTCCCACTGCCGTGACTGGGCATTTAGAGGGTTCCAATCCTAATGGAATAAAGAAAGTGGAGCAGTCTGGGTAACTGGGGTAACCTTCTTCAGGTTGGAGGGTTGATTTGACTTAGCAAGTTCTCATACAAGCCACATTTTTTTAACCTTAATCTAAACAGACAGGGGGGTGACTGAAAATGTGTAAATGTTAAAATGTTATTATTCAGAAGCCCTTGAGATCCCCATGGATCATCATCATAATTAGAATGCAACACAGAAGACCCCTTGCTTCAGCAGTTCACAGGGTAAAAGGAAAATGAATGTTCAGAATGAATAAAGATTGAAAGTTGAAGGGGCTGGTAATTAGCATGCTGGTGTGTGCCATTCAGTAGAGCAGCTGGCCTTGATATGTGGGGAGAGTAAGGAAACAGCTGTCCTTGTGTCCCGGCCCATTGTTTCTCTCCTAGAAGGGCAGGCTGTGGGACTGCTGAGGGCAGCTCAGGAGGAGGATCAGAAGCTGCATAGTTCTGAGGTGGGAGTGCAGTGATTCCCAGTAAGAGGGAGAGCCTCAGGCCTGATGGTCCTCTTCTGCAAGTCTGGGAGTCCCAGGAGTGCCCACACACGAGGTTCACATCCCTGATTTTTCTAATGTGTTTCTGCCAAACTGGAAGCCTGTCAAGGTCTTACTTGTCCTTCAGCACCCAGCTGATACTCTTCTGAGAATCCTTCTGGTTGAAAGTAATCACTCTCCCTCCTGCTCACTGTGTTTTTGGTTTATACTTTTCTAAAAGCATCTATTAATTTTGGCGTTGAATTCTAGTCATTTCTTCTGATAGCTGGTAAGCCCATTGGGGAAACTCAGAGTCTTCATCTTTTTAGCTCCTAGGTGCTCCCTGAAGGCAAACATTTTGCACATGCCCAGCCACAGTTCTGGGGCCCATTTCCCACTTCAGCCTTCTCACTGTATTATCTTCTATCTCCTCCTTCTGCTGTCCAGAGCTGTAAGGATAATGAAGGCAATGGATACTCTCACACATCATGTATACTGTCTTTGGTGATCTTTTCGACAGACCTATGAGCAACAGACTAGTTGTTGGTCTGATCTGTGAGCAAAGTATATTGTAATGGATCTGGTGTGGAGAATAATAATAATTGTTAACATCTCTTGAGAGCTGGCATGTGCCAGGTGTGGTTCTTGACATGTATAATTTAATTCTCACAACAATTCTATGAAGTCAGTGCTGTGGTGATCCCAAAATTATAGATGAGAATTCTGGGCACAGAGAAGTTAAGTAATTTGCTCAAGATCTGGTTCATGATCAGTACATTATATTGTTGCCACCTTGTTCCTAAGAGACCTAATATTATCCTGACTTTGCAGAAGGAAAGGATCACTGAGTAGTTCTTTTCCTACCTACAATTTGCCAGGATATCTAGCTTAGTCTTGGATATGGTTTTCTATGGGGAAGAGATCACTAGCTTATTAAGATCCTGAAGATCTTTGATCCTGACAAGCTTTTCAACCACCAAGGTATCTTTCCTAGAGAATTGCCTGGGTAAGTCATATAATCCTAAGAATCCTTTCCCAAGCTTTCTTATACTCCATAAAGTACTGGTAGGTTATGTTTCCCCTAATGGGATTATGGCCCTCAGGAATTCTTCCTCTTCACTTATTTCCTCCTTCCATAAGTTTCCATTCCTTCTTTCTGCCCACTTCCTTCCCCCGGCATCTGTCTGGTATTAAGCTCTTGGCATCGGTCTCTCTTTCTTCATTGATGGCTAGCATGAATGGGTGGCTGTTAGACAAGGCCTTCATTGTCAGCTCCCACAGCAGCAGTCAGAACATTCTCCATGGCCTGGCTTCTGAGGTCCACCCAGGCAGCATGAGCCAGGCTGACTCCCAGTTCTGGACTCCAGTGTTTCTCTTTTGTTGTTGGACTCCTCTCCCTCCCCAAAATATTGTGAAATAAGGAGCTAGATGCTGGCACAAAGGATTAGAAGCCTGTGTTCCTGCTACCAGAGTCCTCTTTTTGTATTCAAATGTAGTCAGAGGAACGTTGCACCTTGGGCCAAACTCTAGGACATTGGCCATTTTGGGTA
Source organism: Canis lupus dingo (assembly GCF_003254725.2). Lineage (NCBI taxonomy): Eukaryota > Metazoa > Chordata > Mammalia > Carnivora > Canidae > Canis > Canis lupus. The sequence goes on from NC_064254.1 coordinate 4,296,241, forward strand.
GGGTCTGAGAGGTACCAATTTTGACTCTCCCCATCAGCCTCTCCTAGGAAGCACTGTTGGTCTGAACCACCAGTAGATGGTCATGTGTCATCCTCTCTGGCCCCACCTTGCAACGCTACAGGGCAGTTTTGTTCAGGCTGCCAGTTGTCATACGCGGAATTCATAGCTGTGAAGTCATGGCTTCCTGGGGCTGAGTTAAGCTGGACGGAACTCTTATGTATGTGTGTACAACGTTTTTTCTTCCTAGAGAAATGATTTGAGTTGTTCAGGGCTTGTTCAGTGCGCTGGACCTGACCTTTGGGGGATACAGTTTGTGAGTTAGGGGTGTGAAAATCCCGAAGCAGTCAAGTGTAGAGGAAGGAGATTCCAAAGTTCATACTCCTGGACTCCTGTGGATAAGTAATCAGTGCCATAAAGTGGAGCTAATTGGCTGCCTCCTTGAAGCCCCAGCAGGCTTACCAAAAGCTAAACAGACTGTGGAGACTGAACCATTTTCTTGAGAAAGTGAGGTGAGTGGAACCATGTCCATGCTCAGGCCTCAGGGTGATGGGCTCAATATGAGAACTGGTTGTTGGCGGTCTTAAAGGCGGTCTTGGAAAAGCCAGCATTGTGGGACTTTGGCATTGGGCATGGGCAGTAAACACTGTGTCTTAACGCATCATGTTTATAAAGCACCCCCCTCCTCACCTCACGACCCTGTTCAGTTGTGGAACTGAGCTTCAAGGAGTCTTGGGCTGCAGGCAGGCTATTGAGGGAGAGTGGGTGCTATGTAAGAAGTTCCTGAGAGAAGCCCCTAGGCAGGGATCTGCAGCACTCCCCAAAGGGGAGAAATTTGCCATCACAGTGTGGTTAAGACTTGGATACTCATCACCATTGGAGCATAAAAGGGATTTTTAACAACTATGCAGTCCATCCTACTTATTTTAGATACCGAAGCTCAGCAGGATGAGGTCACACAGCTAGAGAGGAGCATAACCAGGACCAGAGTCAGGTGTTCAGAAAAGCCTAGGTTAAAGTCTTCTCCCCCACCACCTTGGACAAACCACTAAAGGCCTGAGGGCCTTAGATTTCTCATCTGTAAAAATAATTGAACTTGATCCTTTGGGTTCTAAGATTCTCTGAACCCACGAACAGTACTTAGGAACTTTGGGCAGACTAGGGAATTTAGTATCTATACTGTAGATTCCAATTATAGAGAAAATAACACTGAATATCAGCTTAGGAACATGAGCTAGTGCTGGGCACAGGGTTGTTCATCTATCCTGCTTATGTGGGTGAAAATCTCTCATGGGTCTGAGTTCATTCAGGGCAAGTCCCTTAGGTGTCCTAGTGTGATACTGATGTTGGACTCTGATTTGGTCAATTATTTATGCCACTCCAGGGCAGGGTATTTGATATCTTGGGTGAGTATACAGTCGTAGTTGGCCTCATGAGCTGGTAGTGTCAGATTTCTGGGATGTTGAGGAGGCCTTGAGAGAACTGCAAATGTTTCTGGGCATTGACAAATTAGACCATCCTGTTTTCAGTGGATCAGCTGAGGCTAAACTTAAGCAAATAGGAGCAGCTGGGAGGCTTTGGAAGGAGTGAGATGTGCACATTCTCAAAAAAAAAAAAAAAAAAAAAAAAAAGTCTGTGCTCCCTGAGGAAGGAAGGATGAGGCGTGGAGCCCTGAGCAGCCCCCCTGTGAGGAAGGAAGCAGTTATTTCTCTGCTGTTTTGTTTTGCACGTTCAGTCAAAGAATTCCAGAAGTTGCAGGTTGTGGATCCTGACCTCCATTTTTTCACCCTCTGTTGCTGCTTGCCAGAGGAAGGGAGGGCGGGTGGCTCTAAATAACACTTTGGCCTTTATGGAAATGTATCAGATGTTCCAGGAGTGAGTCTTGCCTGCTCCCTGGCGCTCTCTCTCTCTCTCTCTCTCTCTCTCTCTCTCTTTCTCTTTCTCACTTTTACTCCAGATTTGCTGTCTCCTTACCCGTGTCCTTTCTGTAGGATATAGTTAGTACTTCTCGCCTTATATAGCAAGGTCTGGTCGTTAATGTTAACAGAAACTTAACAACAGGGAAGGCTGCCAGCTAGCATTAATCAGGCCAGTGTTTGGAATTTCATAAATGCTCTGACTTTGGGTACAAATTGAACATTAAGAACAATATGAAACTGTTTTCTTCCTTCCTCTCTCTTCTTCTTTCCCTCTGCCCTCTCTCCAGCCCATCCAGCTTTTCTCTCTTTCCCCGTTTTTGAATTCCTCAGCTCTGCCGTACACTCGCTGCACTGGAACTTTGTTGATTTTTGCCACATTTAATTTTTTATTTCTCTGTCTCTCCGTCCACTCCAAGACCACAGGCGGAGCAGCAGCAGCCGGAGCCAGGACTCTGCGGAGGGGCAGGACGGGCAGGTCCCAGAGCAGTTCTCAGGTCTCCTCCACGGCTCCTCCCCGGTGTGTGAGGTGGGGCAGGACCCTTTCCAGCTGCTCTCTGCCACTGGCCAGAGCCATCCAGAAGGGTCCCCCGCACAGGGCGCCTGTCACGAGGCCAGCATGCAGCTGGAGGAGACGGGTGTACACGCTCCTGGAGCCTCCCCACCCAGTGTCCTGGACCAGGGTAAGAGAGTGGGTTACCCGGCCGGCCTGCCCACCACCACCAGCCAATCGCACCCCGAAACTTTGACTCACACAGCATCGCAACACCCTGGTGGTGCCGAGGAAGAAAAAGACCGGAGTGGGACTAGGAGCCGAGCCCCTCCCACCAGCAAACCCAAAGCTGAACTCAAACTCAGCCGCAGCTTGTCCAAGTCTGACTCTGATCTCCTGACCTGCTCACCCACGGAGGACACTACAATGGGGAGCCGGAGCGAGTCCTTGTCTAACTGCAGCATCGGGAAGAAGAGGCTGGAGAAATCGCCCTCCTTTGCCTCTGAGTGGGATGAGGTAAGGCCACGTGACATTAAAGGGAGCTGGGCTGGCCACAGCCCACCACAGCTACCCTGTGTGCTGACTCCCGGGCCCAGGACATGTGGGCCAGGGTTGCCCTGGTTCCTTCATACTGTGACTAGAGCATTTCTGACAACTGTGATGAGGCAAGCCCAAGTTGCTGGGGCAGGGGATCTTACTGTCCAGATGGCAAAGGATAGGCCCATTCATGGTTAAAACTAGAGGGTGGCGGCTCCAAGCAGAGCAAGTCTGAGGGTGAGGCAGTTCCTAGAAATGACACGCTGTTTGGAAATATTTGGATCCCATTAGCCACCATCCAGGGAGTCATACATACCCTGAAGCTGCTTAAGAAGAGCTAGAAAACCTAGTAGGAGTCTTCAGAAGGAAGAAGGAAGGTCCAGGGTCAGCTAGGAGGGGGTAAGAAGGGTGAGCTTTGGGATGCCTGGGTGGCTCAGCGGTTGGGCGCCTGCCTTTGGCTCAGGTCGTGATCCTGGGATCCAGGATCAAGTCCTGAATCAGGCTCCCTGCGAGGAGCCTTCTCCCTCTGTGTCTCTGCCTCTCTCTCTCTCTCTCTCTCTCTCTCTCTCTCTCTCCCCCCCTCCGCCCCCCCCCCGTCTGTGTCTCTCATGAATAAATAAATAAATCTTTAAAAAAAAAAAAAGGGTGAGCTTTGGGAGAAGCTGCTGAAAAGGGATCAGATGGGCTTTTCTATTCTCCACTCCTCCATGATTTTTCATACTGCATTCCCCTGGAAGACCAAACGTCTCTCCCAACAGAAACATTCTGCCCGTCCCACATTCCCGGGTTGATGAGGCAGAGGGCTAGGTGGTTCCAAAAACAAGGAGAGATTAGAGAGGAGAAAACATTTGGAGTCTGAGGCCCGGGTTCCTTTCACAACCATTGTTAGAGAATAGTTAGAAATATGTACCTGAATATTTTTTCAGTGACCTGTGACATGTCTTACTAGGCACAAGAATGTGTTTGTCAAAGATTGGTAAATACCCAGAGAATGTTCAAGTGCTACCTTTGCAGGCTTCTTGCTGAAAGGGAGCTGCCTCTGAAGGGGACTGGGTCTGTCTCCCAGGAACATTCTTAGGAGATGAATTTAGCTTGCAAATTGGAGGGGAACAGTGCAGCTGCCGTGTCCATTTGAGCAGTCTGTAGACAAAACGCCCTACCCAAATCTATTCAGGTTGCAGCTGCAAAGTTATATAAACCAAAGCGAATCCCATTCCCAGCGTGGGAACAGAGTGGGGGCAATTCCTACGGCACTCTTATCTCCAGATAAGATGTGGTTTAGGACTCAGGGACTGAGGGATCCTGTGCAATAGAAAGTTTTTACAGGTTCAGAAACCGAGATTGAGTGAGCCTGGACTAGACAGACGCTAGACCACTTAAGGAGAATCAGTTTGAGTTAACAGAGCTCCTGGCCCGTGGGAGATTACACACAAGAGTCTGTGTGCTCTACCTTTGCTTTTTCTTTCTTTTTTTTTTTTTAACTTTTTTTTAAAAAGATTTATTTATTTATTCATCAGAGACAGAGAGGCAGAGACATATGCAGAGGGAGAAGCAGGCTCCCTGCAGGGAACCCAGTGTGGGACTCGATCCTGAATCCTGGGATCATGCTCCGCATCCAGAATCCTGGGATCATGCTCCGCACGGAAGGCAGACGCCCAACCTCAGAGCCACCCAGGCATCCCTACCTTTGCTTTTTCAAAACAGAGGTTTTACTTGTTTACAGACAAGGATATAGGCTAAGGCAGCTTAAGAGTAAGAGAAGTCCAGTGTACTCTAAAATGGGAGGAGGGGCCAACGGAGAAAAACATCAGTGGGGGTGGGAGGGTGGAGATAAGTTTGAAGACAGAGGGTGGGAGGAGGCTTCAGGAAAGATCCCAGAGACATGGAATTTGATGTGGATTTAAAAAACCAAGTGCTTCAGGTTTCCCTGAAGCAGGTTGCAACTAGTTGAAATGAAGAAAGAGTTCTGGTGGAGAGAATAGTGTAAGCAAAGGCATCAAGCTGGGAAAGCTTGGGTCATTGGGTTTCCATAGAGAGTAGAGGTCGCATAGGGGAGCATAAGGAACAGGGGCATCACCTGGCTGGCTCAGTCAGTGGAACAGTGACTCTTGATCCCAGGGTTTTAAATTCGAGCCCCATGATATAGAGATCACTTAAGAATTAAAATCTAAAAGAAAAAGAAATAAGGGTAGAGGGTGAGATTGGGACCACCTAGTGGGAGTAGTCTGAACGTGAGGCTCAGAGTGTGTATTTGGTTTGAGATCAAGGCAGTATCTCAGAATCTTTCAAATGGGCTGGAAGACAGCTTTACCAATCGAATGAATTACCTCTTCTTTTTGGCTCTATCTCCTGAGCATGTACCTTCCACCCAAGAGGTCAATAATGCTGGGTGATTTGCCACAGGATTTCCATGCTCTGTTAACATGCAGCTTTGCCAGGCAGGCTTATAGCCTCACTATTTCCTCCTGGAGAAGAAACATGAAATCACTGAAGCACAGCCCAGCTTAATTGAAGTTGGCTGTTCAGGCTAACATGCTAGTTGTCCCTTGGCACCTTAGCGACAGGAGGTTCATATGTTTACATTTCTGTTCTTGGTAGAGCTTGCAGGTGGCTATAGTGAACCCTGGGACTGTTTGAGGTCTGGATGTCCTGGACCAGTTTGTAATGTGACTGAACCACCAGAAGCACTGTTACGCTTTAAATTTGAAAACCTAAGGCAACTGAGATCTTACTGGAAAAAATTCGGAAGATTGAGATTTGCTCATGAGATTTGCTTGTGTAGAGTATATTAGCAGGGCCCTCCATGTGTAATCCTTCATTGCTGTTTTTGAGTCACATTATACTTGGTTTTGGTGGATACCTCTGTCTAAAGAGAAACTTCAGAAGTGTTCTCCGCAGGGGTTGGCCCTAGACCGGAGAAGCCCTTGGCAGACTTTCCTAAAACAGGTCATTAGTTAATGGCTGCTCCCTGCCCTACCCCTGACCAATGCCTGAAGGCTGCTCTGCCTTATCTTGTACTTGAGATCTTTTCTTTATCTTCCCTAGATCCCTGGGAGGTTGGGGAAAGCTGCCCTGAAGGAGCTTGGGTCCCCGCTCAGCTCCTCACTGTGGAGCCCAGGCAGCTGTGATCCCTGCACAGATGGAGTTGCAGGCCAGTCTGCCAGGTTACTCCTAGAAGGCAGTGCAGGGAGATACACAGGACTCAGGCTCCAGAGTCAGCAGATGGAGCTTTGAGCCCCGGCTCCACCATTAGCTCCACCTTGTCGCATGAGTGGCCTCAGGAAACCGTCACGTTGTTACCAGTTCCTGTGAGACAGGCAGTCAGCTCTGTGTTTCAGAGGGATTTTGACCAGTTAGACATGTGTTTAAGTGCCTAACACAGTTTCTACTGTGCATAAAGTATTGAGTAAATGGTAGCTCTTCCTCTGATTGTTATGCCTGGAGCTTGGGAGAATGGCACCTGAGGCTCAGAGTGTCTCCAGAAATAAAGGCAGAATGTTGGGAGGCTTGTCTGGTGCTGGCAGAATGCTGGGGAAGCAGTGGAGTTCAAGCCCCTCACGTGGTGACCTATTGCGTGACTCAGGCCCGCCCTGGAGATAGAAGGGCCTGCCCAGCCTGGGAAAGTAGGGCAGCAGCCCCCCATTGTTCTTTGAGAAATTAATGAGCCTTCCTGCCAACTCCCAGGAGAAGAGAGAAGTAGGAGAGAAATCTGTGGCCTACTCTGTGGTTTATTTTTCAGATGTAGTCTTCTGTATAAGGGCTGGCAGTGGCTGCTTGATCGGTTGCTTGTTGGAGCTGATGTTATGTAGCTGGAGAACCTGCACAGCTGGTAGGTTAGGAGTCACTTTTTCCAAATACAGACTGCTCCTTGCAGGTGCTTCAGCCAGCCCTTGTTGATAACCCAGAATGAGAGGACTTTGAAAAGTTAGCCTGGTTAAGATGAACCTCTGAGATGGTATCCATTATGACACTAGCATTCTCCCTATTTTCCATTAGATTCTTAGTAACAAAAAATAATAGAGTTTGCTTTGAAAAGAGTTCAGCCTAGGAGGAAATCTAAATCCAAGCTTCAGTAGATACTTTTCTCTGTTCACCAGTCAAAAGTCAAAGCACTCCTTGTTATCTTAATGATGGGCAATAGAATAGGGGCATGATAGAAGGCAAATTGGAAAGCTATCCACCAAATATAACTTTAAAAATACATAGATTAGGAACGGGAGAATCACCTACATCTCTCTACAGGTTGTTAACCTCTGTTAACATTTTATGTATATCCAAATTTGAGCTCTTAGTGTATTTACCAAACTGTAGTTTGTGTTTCTTACCTAATTACTACATTTTGTGGGTATCTAACCGTGGCAGCATCCATAAGATCTGGATTCAAATCTGAATTCTGAAAGGCACAGTATCCTGTTATGTGGCTGTGTCAGAAGGCTAGTTTGTTGTTGTTGAAGCTATCCTCCAGTTGGGTGTCAAGGCACCTTGCAGGGCATCTTCTGTCTGCCCCTGGGATGTTTCTTACCTTTCTCTGCCTGCCCATGCACCCCAGAAGGTTCATCTGTGTGGCCTGCATCACAAAGCCAAGGAATCTTGGGTTGACCGTGTCCCCCTACTTAAGACCTGCTCTCCTATGGGGACCTTTCCTGAAAGCTGCTATCTCTGGGTTCTGGTAACCAGTCCCTCCCCTTGATACTTCCAGCCTGGGGCTTTTGGCTATGACTCCCTCTCCTCGCTTGTCACTCTCCTCCCTTGTTGCTCTCTCTTTTTCTCTCTTTCCTCTATCCAAATCTGTGTAAATTATCCCTTTATTAAGCTCCTTTGGTTGCCCAGTTTGTGTCATCTTTTTCCTGAGGGGACACTGAGTGGTACAGCCATTTGTAGCACTATTTCTGTCAAGGGTAAGCAAGCATAGATGGCTGTGTGCTGGAGCTGTAAACATGGCTCCTGCATGTAAATTGTGAATGAATCTTCATTTGCAGATGAGCCAGAGGTGTGGATATTCAGCGTACTTAGGATGCAGGAGAAGTTCATCATCTAACTTGAAATGTTTCCACCTCTGACTGTAGGGAAGAAGCCTGTTCTCCTTTCCAGAGTTGTTGGTGTGCCCAGAACCACCATCCCCTGATGGATTTCCATCCTATCTCTGCTGCGCTGCTGTGTGGTATGCCCCCGAGTGCACACAGCAGCAGCAGCAATTAGTGTCTGAAATACATAGCTCCTAAATAGAACAAAAATTACCTTCTGGTTGGATTGTGGCTTGGATGTATATAGTCTTGGGGGTCAGGTAGGTCTCTCATATATCAGCCTTTGAACGGGATTGAAGTTTATGGGAGACAAAACCTCAGAAGGCTGCATGTTTACTTAGCATAAACATTTGAGTAATTGAAAACTTGGCTGAACGCTTAAGTGATAAATTTGTGTTTTGTTGTTTTTTTTTTTTTAATTTGTGTTTTGTAATCAGCTTTCACAAGTGGGAAATGGGTGAAGAGCAAGGTCATGTGTTTTGTGTGCATTTTGTACGAGCTGAGAAAAATTTCTGGCCAGGGATTTGAGGAATGCCCTGGTTTCACCTGAAATAGTAGCCGAGGGAACCCTTGGCCCTCAGATCCCTCATTGAGCAGTGAAGTGGCAGCAGCAGGGAGGGCACCCTTCCCTTCGGGTCCCAGCCGCCCCACCCTTCCGGGCACACCAGTTGGAAGCATGATGTCATCAAGGGAAGAACTGATTGGTTGAACTCCACAGAGGCTTCGGTTGCTTTTAACCCTTGAGGGTTGAGTATGCTAAAAGAAGAATGGCCTAGATGTGAAATAAAGAGATCGGAGCTGGAGTTTCTGCTGACAATGACTAAAATTTCCATCCCATAGCCTGCAGTTTGTATTGTTCTTTATTATGTAAACAAGGATGCTGTGTGGTCTTTCTGGCTGAGCATTGCCTGCCCACTCTAGCTAGACAAGAATGTGACTCCTACCTCTAGAGACAAATCGGAGCCTGGAATGTCTGTTTAGTTGTTTCCTGGTATACACAGGAGTCATAACTTTTGTCCTAGAACCTCAAAATTTCCCTTGGTTTTAAGTGGCTTGGTAAAATTGAGGGGGTTTTCCCCCCCATATTTTATTTTTATTGTATATTTATTTATTTGTGAGAGATACAAAGAGGCAGAGACATAGGCAGAGGAAGAAGCAGGCTCCCTGTGGGGAGCCCGATGTGGGACTCGATCCCAGGACCCCAGGATCACATCCTGAACCAAAGGCAGACCCTCAATCACTGAGCCACCCAGGCGTCCCTTCCCCCGTATTTTAAAAAGAAACTCACTTAGTTTTAGGCACTCCTGAATAAACAGTTTTGCCTTTCTAGCTGCTAAATCCAGGTGATTTTGGTTGGCTCTGATTTAAAAAGGACATCTCCATGGCCTTGATGCTAACAGAACACCATACATAGTGTTATAAATAAGCCAGCATTAGTCCTGGCTGTACAGTTAGTGAGGGGAGGACTGGTGTGCTTGACCCCCGCCACAACCCACAGGACCACCCTTGATCACATCATGCCTCTGAGTGGACACCATGCCGTGCTGGAAGGGCGGGCCTGGCACCCAGTCTAGACGGGTACCCTCCCAGCTGCTGCCACTTCATTTAGCCTGGGGTTCTGGAGGGCCTGGCTTTTATCCTCCCTGTTCTCATTTCCCAGCATTCCTGTCCTCTCCAGCTTTCTTCCTGACTGCTTTACTACCTTTTTACCCCATCTGCTTCTTTCTTTTCATTTCCTTTTTTCCCCTTTACTCTTTCCTCTCTGTTCCTCTATGCTCTTTCCTGTCTTTTTTACTTTCTTCCTCCATACTTTCCTCATTGACTTTTCTTTTCATTCTTATCCTTCCTGCTGGCATCAAAGAGAGGCTTTTCTGATAGCCATTCCTCAGCCTTCACCACCTGAAGGGCTTTTCTTTTCTCTTTTTAACCCTTTCACCAGCATCCATTCATTTCTATATTCTACAGAGCATTTTAGTGCTCAGAGTTTTAGTGTTCAGTGTCCAGTGTGTATTTCACATCTAGGCCACTCTTTTAGCATATTCAACCCTCAAGGGTTAAAAGCAACTCTGTGGAGTTAAACCAATCAGCTCTTCCTTGCCCACAGGAGACTCATCCACACTGTCTGTCCCCCTGTCCTTTCAGAAACAACCTGGTTCCATTTAGCCTCATCAGCACAGCACCATCAAGGACTGGGTAGGGGGACGCCTGGGTGGCTCAGCGGTTGAGCGTCTGCCTTCGGCTCAGGGTGTGATCCCAGAGTCTGGGGATCGAGTCCCACATCAGGCTCCCTGCATAGAGCACAGAGCCTGCTTCTCCCTCTGTCTGTGTCTCTTCTCCCTCTCTCTCTGTGTCTCTCATGAATAAATAAATAAAATATTTAAAAAAAAAAAAAAGGACTGGGTAGGGATTTTGTGGTATTTGTGAAATTGCCAGAATATGAGAACTTTCCTTCTTTGCTCCTTTTTGTTTCCTTACATTTTGTTTTTTTTGAACACCAGACCAAAAGTATGGGTGACAGTGAATGTTAGTGAATCTGAGAAGAATTTGATCTTTAATGCCAGTGCATACAGATGCCAAGAATCACAGGAACATTTTCTGAAACATTCTTTTTATATACTTTGCTTCTGGTTTTATATCTCTCTTCCTTCTTTTTTTCTAGTAATGACATCCAGTTGGATACAGACTGATTTTATGTAATTTAAGGAATAGTAGTTGGTCTTACATGCTAAGCAATTGTGTTTGAAAATCATGTAGAGGTATTTTCACAAGATTGACAATATAAAATTGGAGTATACTTTTATTAGAATTTTTCATTCATTCAATTAATTTGTTGAATACCTGCTAAATTCCAGGTATTCTATTATTCAAGCACTGGAGATGAGCAGTGAACAAAACATACAAAAATCCCCTGCCTCAAGTAACTGACACACTAGAAAGCTAGAGGGGAAAGAGAGAAGACAGGAAGTAAAATCCTAGTATGCTAGTTGGTGATAAGAGTGCTAATGAGAAAAATAAAGCTAAGAGGAGGGATAGTGTGGTATGGGGGTAGGGTTGCGGGGGAGGGGGCTCCTAAAAGGAGGGACAGGGCGGGCTGTGCTGAGCCACCAAGCTGCTTTCTCTGTTAGTGATTAATTTTCCTGTCAGACAAATTTGAAATTCTATTCTACACTTATGTTGTCTTACAAGTGTAACTTATTACTTGACTTTTACTTTTAACTTTCTTTCTTTTTAACCACTACTACCACCTGCTTCTTTTCTCTTGTTTACCCCCCTCCCTCACTGATTTTTTTTTCTGGTAATTTGTGTTGGGGGATGTTTTATACATACATGTGTATGTACATATGTGCATATTTATGTATGTACATGCATACATATATTTATTAAGCTACTAAAGTAAAATGAAATATGAATTTACAAGAATTTCTCAAACTTGGGGGCACCTGGCTGGCTCAGTCAGAAGAGCATATGACTCTTGATCTGAGATCATGAGTTTGAGCCCTACATGTGGTGTAGAGATTGCTTAAACAAATAAAATTTAGGGACGCCTGGGGGCTCAGTAGTTTAGTGCCTGCCTTCAGCCCAGCCATGATCCTGGGGTCCTGGGATCGAGTCCTGCATCGGGCTCCCCATTGGGAGCCTGCTTCTCCCCGTGCCTGTCTCTGCCTCTCTCTGTGTGTCTCTCATGAATAAATAAATTAACGTAAGACTGGAAGAATGCAATTAATCTGGACCTCACCTGTAACGCAGAGCTCTTTCCTGGACCGTGGTGTTATCCCACCACCCTCGAGATGTGCTCTCTGCTTTCAGTTCTGTGTTTTCGTGGATGGCTCTCTGCCTTTACTTCCTTTACTTTTTTGTCCTGCTTTCTTCCCATGGATGTTCCCTTTTGATGCTTCCAGGTGAGTAGCCAGTGGGTAAGAAGAATGCCTGTGGCCTGGACAGGGCCAAGATGCTAAGCAGTCTTTCTCAGGCATCCTGTTCTGTCTTGCTCACATGCTCTAATGACCGAGTCCGTGGCGCCACAGGGCCCACCTGTCCATAACTCAAGGCAGCATGTTTATTTGTCTGGACAGGTGGAAAACTGCCCAAGCTCACCAGGGGCCTACAAATGACAATTTGTCTGGCAGTCTGTTCTTGCCTGTCCTGATTTAGATGGCCAGGAAGCCATCGTAAACTCAGATGAAATGGTGTGGTTTGTGTAAATGTTCTGGTGCTTTTCCACCTTGGAGCTAATTATTTTCAGCAGAGCCACCCCAAAAACCCACGGGAGGAGTGCCTTGTGTCTGTTATGCAGTCATTGTGCAGTCCTGGAAGAGCTTCCCTCACTGACTCCTGGAAGGTGAATGACCCTGGAGAAGTTTATCTCCAGGGCCTCACTGTTCCCTCTTTGCTGACCCAGAGGATAGGAGGGAAAACCATGCAACTTGGGGTGTAGTGGCAGAGGAGAGTACTTCAAGGGTAGGAATTGCCAAAACCCAAGGCGTTGACCTGTGCTGTGGGAGGGAATAGTTATCTTAAACAGCCTTCATATCTAACTGCGTATAGATGTTCAGGCAAAGCCAACCCTGGTAATGGAATTTTTGTACACTGGGGATTTTTTTTAAGCCATAATACTCAGTATTATATGGCTGAAATTTAAAAGGTACCAAAGAACATATAATTGTTTTAATGCTTCCCTCTCTCTCAGTCCTCCAGACACCCAGGTCCTTTCCTGAGTTTTAAGTATCCTTCTAGAAATATTTGTGCATTTATAAGCATATTGGACATATCAAATATTTTTCTTTTTAGGATAAGTGGTGCCATATTCTACTTCCTTTTCTCATTGAATAGTATATTTTTGGGATCCCTGGGTGACGCAGCGGTTTGGCGCCTGCCTTTGGCCCAGGGCGCGATCCTGGAGACCCGGGATCAAATCCCACATCAGGCTCCCGGTGCATGGAGCCTGCTTCTCCCTCTGCCTATGTCTCTGCCTCTCTCTCTCTGTGACTATCATAAATAAATAAAAAACTAAAAAAAATAGTATATTTTTGAAAATCATTCTAATTAAGTACATAAAGTATTTCCTTTTCTTTTTTATATTTCATAGGATTCTACAGTATAGATATACTTAATCATTTATTTTAAAAGTTTTCTCTAGATGGATATTTTAGATGTTACTCAGTTTTTACTAATTATAAGTAGAACTACAATGCTTATCCTCATATAAAGTCATTTTTAAGATAAATTTCTCGACACCTCACCGACCTGGAGGTGGTCAGCTTTTTAATCTCTTTTTGGTTAACAGATTGGTAATGTTATCTTGGTATAGTTTTGGGGTTTTTTTAAGATTTTATTTGTTTATTCATGAGAGACGCAGAGACATAGGAAGAGGGAGAAGCAGGCTTCCTGTGGGGAGCCCGGTGCAGGACTTGATCCCAGGACCCAGGATCACGCCCTGAGCCCAAGGCTCAACCACTGAGCCACCCAGGAGCCCCATCTTCGTATAGTTTTAAAGTGGGTGTCTTTTTTATTATGAGTGAGGCCAGCATCTTTTCACATGTTTAAAAAACACTTTTTCTTTTCTGGGCTCTGCTTGTTCCTTTGCTTTCTGTTTCCTCCCTCCTCCTCCTTTTCTTTTTCTTTTCTCATTATTCCCTTTCTTTTCTTTCTTAATTGCTGTTGTTGATTTGATCTCTTTCTTTGAATTTTTTTTTTTTTTTTTATTTATGATAGTCACAGAGAGAGAGAGGCGCAGAGACACAGGCAGAGGGAGAAGCAGGCTCCATGCACCGGGAGCCCGATGTGGGATTCGATCCCGGGTCTCCAGGATCGCGCCCTGGGCCAAAGGCAGGCGCCAAACCGCTGCGCCACCCAGGGATCCCTCTTTCTTTGAATTTATAGAAGCTCTTTATGTTTGAAGAAATTAGCCCTTTATCTAGAATATGAGTTGTCTTTTGGCTTTGTTTATGGCATTCAATGGATTTTTTAAAATTATTATTGAGTTATTATTGACATATAACACTGGATTTTTTTAACACAGAAATTTAAAATTTTGTACAGTTGAATCAATCTTTTCTTTAATGACTTCTGGATTTTGTGTCCTAGTTAAAAGGATCTTTCCTACTCACATTTTTAAAAAAATAATTTTCTTATTTTCTTCTAGTACTTTCATGGTTTTATGTTTCAGGTTTAAGTTTTTGTTTTTTTCTGGAATTTATTTTTATACAAGAGAGGATAAGCATCCTGTTGACTTTTTTCTAGCTTTATTTCTAACTTTACTTATTGTTTTAAAGATTTTATTTATTCATGAGAAACGAAAGAGAGAGAGAGAGAGAGAAAGAGACACAGGCAGAGGGAGAAGCAGGCTCCATGCAGGGAGCCTGACGAGGGACTCAATCCCGGGGCTCCAGGATCACACCGTGGGCTGAAGGTAGTGCTAAACTGCTGAGCCACCCAGGCTGCCCCAAGTTGATGATTTGATACACGTATACACTATGAAAGAATTCTCCTCATTGAGTTAATTAACATGTCCATCATCTCACATATTTTCCTCCTCCTCCTCCTCCTCCTCCTCCTCCTCCTCCTCCTGTTTTGTGAGAACATTTAAATTCTACTCTATCAGCAAATTTCAATTATATAATACATTGTTATCAACTATAGTCATTGTGTATGACTGTACACACAGTTTTTACTAATGTAAAATGTATAGATCTTCAGACCTTATAACTGAAAACTTGTACCCTTTTAACAGCCTCTCCCTGTTTCCCCCCCACCCTACAGCCCCTTCTTCTATAAGTTGGAGTTTTGTTGTTTTAATTTTTTTATGATTCCACGTATAAGTGATACCATACAGTTCTTATCCTTCTCTGATTTATTTCACCTTGCAGAGTATCCTCCAGTTTTTTTTTTTAATACCCTCCAGGTTTATTCATGTTGCAGCAAATGACAGGATTTCCTTCTTTTTTTTTTTTTTTTAATTTTTATTTATTTATGATAGTCACACAGAGAGAGAGAGGCAGAGACACAGGCAGAGGGAGAAGCAGGCTCCATGCACTGGGAGCCCGATGTGGGATTCGATCCCGGGTCTCCAGGATCGCGCCCTGGGCCAAAGGCAGGCGCCAAACCGCTGCGCCACCCAGGGATCCCGATTTCCTTCTTTTTTTAAGGCTGAATAATACTCCACTGTATATATACATACTATATGCATAATTATGTATAAATTGTATAAGTTATGCATACATAAATGTACATTACTATATTTCCTTATTCTATCCATCAATGAACACTTGGGTTGTTTCCATACTTTGGCTATCGTGAATAATGCTGTTGTAAACATGGGGGTGCATATATCTCTTCAAAATACTGATTATTTCCTTTGGATATATACCCAAAAGTGAAATTGCTGTATCATATGGTAGTTCTATTTTTAATTTCTTAAGGAACTTCCATACTGTTCTCCATAGTGGCTATACCAGTTTGCATTCCCACCAACAGGTTGCAGGGCTCCCTTTTCTCCACTTCCTTGGCAACGTTGGTTATTTCTTGTCTTTTGATTATAACCATTCTAACATATGTGAGGTGATCACTCACTGAGGTTTTGATTTGCATTTCCTTGATGTTGAGTGAAGTGGAGCATCTTTTCATGCACCTGTTAGCCATTGGTATATTTTCTTTGGAAAAATACTTCGTTACATCTTTTGCCCATCTTATTTTAAGTTAAGTTATTAACTTATTTATTTTAGAAATAGCAAGTAAGAAGGGGGAAGGGGCAGAGGAAGAGGGAGAAGGAGGATCTCAAGTAGACTCCACACTGAATGTGGAGCCCAGTGTGGGGCTCAACCCCATGTCCCTGAGATCACAACCCAAGCTGAAATCAAGAGTTAGACACTCAACTGACTGAGCCATCCAGGCGCTCCTCTTTAGCCCATGCTCGTTTTAAATTGAATTGGTGTTTTTTAGTTTGTTCGGTTTAGGTTAGGTTTTTTGGTGGGGGAGGGGGTTTGTTTTTTTGCTATTGAGTTTAAGCGCTCCTTGTATATTTTGAGTATCAAATATGTAGTTTGCAAATATCTTCTCCCATTCCATAGGTTGCCTTTTCGTTTTCTTGATAGTTTCCTTCACTGTGCAGAAGCTTTTTAGTTTGATGTACTCCCATTTCTTTATTATTGCTTTTGGTGTCAAATCCAAAAAATTGCCAAGACCAAACTTCCTGCTCATTTTTAGCAACTATTCGATCTAGCCCACCATTTGATTCCATTTTCCAAGTAAGGAAACTAAATTTCTAAGAGTTGAAAGAACTTGTTTAAGGTGTTAGAGTTGATAAATGAGGGAGGCCAGTTGGAGCTATCGCTTCTAAGTCTTAATAAGAGTGAATTTAAAGTAGAGGTGAGTTAAAGTATTGTTTTCACATTAATTTACAGTTACTTTTCAATTCCTCTTTTTTCAACCCAACTTATTACAGCGCTATCCTACTGCCCCCCTCCGCTCCCTGCTCACCCCGAACTCCAGACAAAAATGTTGTCAGTATATAAAGGAAAGTGACTTGGGAGAGGGAACTCCTGAGAGAAAACATGAGTTTTCCATTTCACTGTTTAAAGCTCGAATCATTTCTTCCCCTTCCTGCTGTCCAAGATGGAGGACTCTTACTTAGGTTTGGGATCTTTTCTGCTTTTGTTTTTATTTTGTGTAGGACTTGCAGAGTGGTGTGGTGATTTCAAACAAACTCTCAAATTAAGAGATTGAAGGAAACCTGAGTTACTCTGTCACCCACCTGCCTTAAACACAGTCACCTGTGTGTTGTCTAAAAGCAAACTTCTCCATAGAAACTCCAAGTGACTACCTCTGTGGTCCACCATTACTTGTGTGAAATCTCAGAAAATCCTTTCTCATTTCTGACTAAGATCTGTGCTTTCCACCCCATCAGTCTTAGTTCTACCTTGAGGGTCATGCACGCTGTTGTGCTTAATGGCTGTTTTGATATTTGAAGCTGCAGTTATGTCCTGCTGCTCTCAAACCTTTTTGTTTCCTTGCCAGGCACCCCAGTTCCTTCTCCTTTTCCTCAGATGACTTGACTTGTTCTCAAACTGCATCTGTCCTGGCTGTTGATGCATCCAGGTCATCAGGTCCTCTTGAAGTTGTATGACGTCATTGCAGATTTAATTATACAGTATGATGATTTTACTTGTCACATGGCCCCTGATAAAGCCTCATCAAGGAGTGTGATTGCCTCCTGCCCTCCTGAAAAATTAAAGGGGATAAATGTGTCTGTGAGCCCAAATCAAGGACTGTACGCAGGTACTCTCCAGAGCCCCTACACCCTCCTCAGGATGCCTTACACAGAGCTGCTCTGTGAAGTGACTGAGCTGCATGTGGCCTTGGGAAGCTTCTGCCTGTGAGACACAGCTGAGCCTCTCCCCTGTTGTGCAGACTCAATGTAGGTCCTCCTGGCACTCCATTATGGAACAATGCTTGTGACTGTTCTCCACCTGCCGGCAGAATATCTTGCTCTCGGTCCCCGAACCTTTCTCAGGCATTGTTGAACTCCCCATACCCTTAATTTGCAGGGAAAGCTGCTTTGGTACCAATTTTTCACTTGAAGTCAATAGGAGAGATGGGAACTAGGAAAGCCTATGTTGTATAAATGACCCCCTAGCAGGCCCTGTAAAGAGTGTCTAAAACCCTCACTTTCCCTGGACTCGAAACTCTTCCTCTTCTTCCCTCTTGTATCAGTGACCAGGTTTCTCCCCGCCATCTCTCCCATTCCCACCCACCGTCCTGGTACCCCCTCAACAGCTGCCTCCTTGGGATTCTCCTGCTCACCTTTGGGCTTCTGCTCTAGTCCTTCTTTCTTGTGGCTGCTTTTCACAATCCTGAATAGTTTGTATTACCTAGAAACCACCTTTGGTCCCTGATTTCTGCAGTACAGAGTCCACATTCTTCGCCTAGAGTTCATCGTACTCCAGGGATCCCTGGGTGGCACAGCGGTTTGGCGCCTGCCTTTGGCCCAGGGCATGATCCTGGAGACCCGGGATCGAATCCCACATCGGGCTCCCGGTGCATGGAGCCTGCTTCTCCCTCTGCCTGTGTCTCTGCCTCTCTCTCTCGCTCTCTCTGTGACTATCATAAATAAATAAAAATTAAAAAAAAAAAAATAGAGTTCATCGTACTCCAGAGAAAATGACCCCAGGGTCCAGCTTCTATACCTGGCTTTCTCTCTCATCTTCACTCTATTTTTTCCTGGCTCCAGGCAATTCCTTTACCCACAATTTTCCTCTACATTTTGGTTTACACCTTTTTTTTTCCTGCTGGAATGGCTGTCAACGTTTTATTGAAATTCTACCCTTCCTTAAAGGCCCGCTCATTCATTTATTCAACACATTATCAAGAGCCTGTTGCACAGCAGAGATTGGTTTAGGAGCTGGGTGTACAGAAGTGAAATAGCAAACAAACACTCAGCTTTTGAGGGACTTACAGTCCAAGGGGAAGATAGATGTTAAACCAGCACAAACAAAAATATTTCACAAATGAAGACAAATGCTCTTAAAGAAGAACACAGTGCTGTGAGGGATGAGAGGTGGGGTAGGCTGCGTTTAGATCGAAGGAGTTAGCCTGATGATGAACAGTGGTAGGGACCAGAGAGCCCAGTTGATGGAGAGAAGGAGGTCCAGTCTCTACTACAAACCCACCCGTGGGCACCTCAAGATCGCAGAGGCATCCCCTTTGGCTGTTGACTCCTCAAGGCACCGATTTGCACTTATGGGCATTGCTGATCTTATTTTTTTGTGCATGGCCTATCTCCCTAATGGGATCAGAGACATTTCAAGGATAGTAATCACAGTTCATTTTTACAAGCCCTTAGGTTCCCCTTCCCAGAATGGGCACTTAGAAATGTGAGCCAGTGGTTAAGGACCTCAGATGTTGGAGGTCCTGAGTCCATAAAATGTCATGTTCACTCCAAAGAGCTCAAGGTTTGGATTGCTAAAGACCTTGCCGTGTTTGGGCATAGATCTCTTTTTTTTTCTTCTCAAGGGAAATATAATAATTAAGTCCTTCTCCATCTCCCCCTTAAATTTTGAATTTTTTTTTTCATTCTCTAGTAATAAATCATAGGCCTTTTGTACTACCACTGAGGGATTCTAGAAAATATGTGATATAATTTGCTTCACAGATGAGAGCATAGAAATTTATGGGTTTCAGAAAAGGTTTATTGCTAATGTTTTGTGGATTTCTCAGTTTGATAGATTAGCTCCCCCCCCTTAATTTAAGTTGAAAATGTTTTACTAAAACATTTTGATTTTTGAAAGGGAGGGTTGAATTTGACATTTAAATGCCAGTATAAGTTTTAAGCTAACTCCATTTACTGCCTGCCCTCTCATACATAAACTAGTTAACATTTATAAAGAATGTTGAGAACAGAAGCCCCCTTGGAAATGTCACAGTGGATGTTACAACCCTTTCTACTTTCAAATCGCATATATTTAAGTCAAGAACAAAAATAGGTTTGGACTGTTCTTGGCCCTTCATCTTTTAAATTAGATTGAGAACAGAAAAGAACCAAACCAGATATGGGATATTTCAGTTAAAATACCAGCTTCTGCCCAGGTAGCTCCATCTGTCCCTGTAAGTCTCCAGAAGGGCTCGCTGCGGTGGAGTGAATGCATAACTAAACAAATCCTTAGCTGGGTCCGTGTGTTTAAAGCCATTTACAGACTTTATAGGCACTTAGTCGATAGAGCAGAAGAGTTAAGTTAGCATTTCTGACATATATGAATGCTGGTGGAATTGATTTGGCTAAAGAGAAAATTTCCCGACGCCCATTTTTTAAAAATCAGAAATATTGCTGCTAATTTAGAAATAAGGTCTTTGATGAGTCTCCCCCATTGGGGTATTAACCCAGAGATCTGGCCATGCTCCAGTTCAGATAATGCTGTTTCTCTGTGCTAAATTCCTCCTGAAGGTTCAATTAGATTTGGCCTTTATTCATCCTGGGCAACGACTGGAAAACTGCCAATTTCTAAGGCCGGAGCTTAGTGATGGATGCATTTGTCTCACTGCTGACAAAGATTTCAATGTATAATGTCCCAGGCCCTTGAGGGTGGAAACAGAGACTGATCTCAGTGAGGAACAAGTCTATTGGCCCTCACGCTGAGATGCGTTAACGTCTCTCTGTGCTCTGGAAAGGGTTCGCTTGCTAGGGTGGGCCCAAGCAGGCTGGATTTTGCTGCCTATTCAGACCCTGTAACTGGGAAAGAGGTCCACTAATTCGGTGTTTTATTCAAAGCCATCAGTGGTGTTAACATCCCCAGTTCCTTTGGTCTGTCAGTACACAAAGCAACATCTACTGGGTCTTGACACAGCTTGCGGAAAATGCCACCTGCATTTGGGGAGCATTGTGTGCCTCTACCAAGTTTGGGGCTGCGCACTTTACTGAATTTAGTTTAGACAGTGCTTCCTACTTGGATTAATGAAAATATATTTCCAAGTCTTTGTAGGCTTGACATTTCTTGGGTCATTGCATCATTTGCTAAATTTTATTCACTATGGTAATTGTGTCTATATTTCTTCAGTGTTGAGCTGGGAAAGGATGCAGCATCATAAATCAGGGGAGCTTAGTGAGAGGCAATCAAATCTACAAAGGTGAGGGCTCCACATTCAAAGAAAGGAAGCCTGAGCTGAGAGTGTGATTGACACCTGTAAAATCACAGGACTACAGAGGCCAGTCACAGCCCCGTTCCCAAATCCTAGCATAATGAGGTAAAACACAGATGTGGAAACTTGAAGGTGGTGTGTTAGAACAGCTCAACGAAACCACTCACGTTCCCTGGGTGGTAGTAATCCTGTGGGACTCATTACCCTCATGAATACGTTTGCTTAGGAACTGTCTTGCCATGAGTAACAGATGAAAAGGCATAGTCTGGGCTGGCCTCCCTGGAGCCCTGTTCCTAGCCACACTGCCTGTGGCCATCCAGGCTGGCTGAGAGGGTACACTTTATCAGCAGTTTGCTATAAGATGCCAACTACATGTCAGGCATTGTGCTAGGTGTTGGGTACAGGAGGTATAGATAAGGACACAGCTCTTTCTCTTAGGGCACTTTCTTGAAGGATATCAGGGGTGGCTTCTGAATTTTGTATAAGGAAGGTTTGGAGGCAGCAGTCTGATTGGAAGCAGAGGCTTGTCTTAATGATATACTTCACTGTTTTCACTTAAGTTTTATGTGTTAGATCAACAAAAATCGTTTCTAGATATGCTTTTATTTATGTCGTATGTAAGACTAAGAAAATGTTAGTTGTTTATACATTAAAGAATCTTTTCTTTGGGTTGGCTTGTCAAGGGACTGTTGAAATCACAGGTGGATAAATGTGCCCCAGCTCCAAGGTGCCCCTCCTTGAGGCAGCCATTGCCAGGCCCCATTTCTACATGTTTAATCTTAATGCCACATTGACATATGAGTCTTAAGGTAGTTGTTTGTTTTGCTGAGTTCCTTTCTACCTCAAGCCTGGCTACCTACCGGCCTAGAGGTTGCCATCCTGGGTCTGTCAGAGATCAGACAACTTCACCTCTCTTCCCAGTCTCACAGTTGATCTGTTGGTGATTTTGAGCAAATTATGGCCAACTCTGAGTAACAGTTTCTCCTTCTATAAAATAAAATAAAATGAGAATTTTCCGGCAGGCTCTCCCCATGGAATCTGAAAGGTCAGTGCTTTGCCTAGGACACATCAGGAGATTTGTTCAAAAGCCCAGCCTCTCAGAAATATAGTGGTGTCATCAGTGGCTGCCCTTCACAGGTGGCTGCCCCACCTCTCTCCACTCGCATCCTGCTTTGCATTCAGAGCAGGAAAGCTGTTCACACTAGGCTCATTTAAAACCACAGTTGAGGAGGTTATCATAGGATCCTTAATTTAGTGAGAGGCTCCAGTTTTCCCCTCAGCAGTTGGAGTGATTAAATGTCACACTATATCAGGGGAGTACCATTTAAGAACATGGATTTCATGCTGGGTGCTTCTACGTTCCCTGGTTGGTTTGGGGCATAGGACTGACCTACCTTGGCAGCACCTTGAATTGGGGCATTCGTTGAATTGAATTGGACTGACCAGCCAGAAGGATCTCAGGACCAGGACTGCTGTGAGGGCTTCACCTGCCCTGTCACAGTCAGCCCCCTGGAGCAGCTAAGATGTTATCCATATTTCTCATCATGCTGCCCAGACAGCCGGGCAGAACATTTTTGCTTTGAGCTCCAGTGCTTGCTTTCATTCATTGTAAAATGTTTGAGCCAGATAGTTCCCCAAATAGTAGTTCCTCTCCTTACAGATTAGTAAACTGAGGCCCACAAAGGATGCGACCTATCCAGAGTCTTGCAAGACCTTTGACGGTGCCCAGACCTCTGTTGCCTAGCAACATCTTTGGGACAGAGTAGGGACTGTTACTTGTTGAATAAATGAACACACCCAGATCTCCTGGGATTTTGAGTAACAGTTCATTTTTCCTTTTTTGGTTTAAACTGTCAGCCTACCAAATCTGTTGGTTCAATGACTGATCTAGAATGATAGAAGATTACACCTATTTTCATGAAACAGATGATCACCCTTCCTGTTGCAAATGCCAAATGGAAAGTTTAACTCCTCATTGTTCTTTCCCTCATTTATGGCACTTTCAAGTAGTGGTCCTCAGGGTGTGAGTACAGACCGCACATAGGGACGTAGTAGAAATGAGAATCTTGGACTACTGAATTGACCCCTCTGGGGGTGAAGCCCAGCAACCAAAAACAGCCTCTCTAGGCAATTCCCTTGGTGCCGAAGTTTGACAACCACTGCTTCAAGAGCTGTCTTGGCAGAGTTTCCTCTAATGTAGGGTTGTATAACATTAGTAATCAAATAAAATTTAGTGCAAGTTTTATCTGACACATTTAATATATCCGTGGTAGTTAGTGTGCTAGCAGTAATTAGGCAAATGAAAAGCAGTTCTTTTAAATGGCTATTAGGAGTATTACCCAGGCAAATCAAGTTTTTATAGTTTTTTTCCCCCCCTCTGTTAGCTTTCTCCAGTATCTGATAGCGGCCATGCTGTTGGCAATTTCCCTCATTACACAGATCTACATCCTTCAGACACCCACAGAAATAACACTCATTCATATTTGAAGCTAGCTCTAATTTCTCAATTGTTGCAGTTCCCTGTGACCATCTATCTTAGGTTGAGTTCCCCTCAAAAGCAGGATTTAGATGCAAATAGTTTATTTGGGAGGTGATCTCCAGAAGCACTGGTAGGGGTTGGGGTCGTGAGAAAGAAAAGAAAGCAAGAAAAGGTTTGTGATCTCGGGGTTACCTCTCTGAACCCTGCAGCTCAGCCCCACTGGGAAACTCTGACAGATGGCTTCAGTTATCCCAGTGGAGGGTCGAGGGGGCAGGGTGTTCACTACCTCCAGTCAGTCTGGGTGAGAGCTGCCCCCATAGTTGGAAGAGAGGCAAGACATTACTGCCCTGGCACTTCCAGTCTACTCAGGATTTGGGCCTGGAGGGCTCTGGTGGCCAGAGAAAACCCACAGAGGGTTGCAGGTGCTTGTGGTTGCACACTCTCTGATGAAGCAGGCTCAGAAATGATGAGTGCTGAGAGAATATAGGCCAGTACTGATGGTACCTGTGACACCACCCATCAGTGGTCCCAGGTTTTTTTGCATGCACCCCTCCCCACCCCCAGGAGGTCTTTGTGGAGCACCACCATTATCCCTCTTGGCACTTCTTGGGACAGACCTGCTCCTGGGGTCCCGGTCCTGGAGGGGACCTAAAAGCAGCTACCAAGGATGGTGTCAGGAGGAAGGGAGACTGTGCTGTGAGAATACTCTGGATCTTAGAGTCTGAGCCAGGGAGAGGGCAAGATAGAGTAAATGAAAAAAGTCTGGCACTGTGCAAAGACGAAAAGGCAAAGCAGAGGATTCTAGGTAAGAGGAGTAGAAGGCAGAAGAGAAACTTAAATTTCTTGTCAGCAAAGCCTAACATGCCCTTTCCCCCAACCCTGAACAGCACTCTCGACTTGCCCACTCTTGGGTTCTAGTCTCTCCTGGCTACAAAGAATGATCAGAAGCCAGCCAGGCTGAGAAGAAAGGGAGCTGTGTGCCAGGCCTCCCTTTGGGTGGATCTGTTGGCACATTGTGGTTGCTTGCCAGACTGCAGAGGATAGAGGAACCAGAATTTTGCACTCTTACTGAGGTAGTCCTAACCTAGTTTTGACCGGTCAATGATAAAAGGAAAAAACTAAGGACAATGAGGAATGTCATGGTAGCACTGATAGGGTTTGGTTACCAGCTGTCTTTATTCAGATTATGTCTATTCTTTTTTTGTGCTTCATTGTCCTTTCTTCTATAAAACGAAGGAGATAATTTTCATGTTAACTTAATTTTTTTCCCATATTCAAGTTTTTTATTTTGAAATAATTATAGATTCACAGGGAGTTGTGGAAATAATAACAGAGAGATCCTTCACCCAGTGCCCTTCACCCAGCCTCTGCAATGGTAGTATATTACATAACCCTCATACAATATCAGAACCAGAAAAATTACATTGGTATAATCCACACACCTTACCCACATTCCACCAGTTTAACATGTTCATGTGTGCACACACACATGCATGTATGGTTCTTAATGGTTTTATTAGGTAGTAGGTTCATGTAATAACCACCACCACAATCAAGATAAGAACTGCTCTGTCATAAAGCTCTCCCTTGTACTTCCATCATGTTCATTTCTAAAGTCCTTGTTTACCATGAGAAATAAAATGGCAACCATATAACTTTCCCTTGATCCCAGTTAGGAGGGAAAATGGCCTACAAACTTGCTAAGTTTAGGGACCACTGCCCTGTGTCCCTTGTTGGAGTGAGACAGCGCAACACTCTGCCCAGAAGCCATTTTCCTTCCAGAGGCAAGTGTCCAGGGATGCAGAGACTTAAGGATAAGAACACTCATCTCTACCTGAGGCCTTTGCCTTCAGGGTTCAGCCTCTAGGGGCTTCAGTATCTTCCCCAAAGGTTGCTCCATGTTCTGACACTTCCCCAACTTGCAAAATCAGTGGGTATCTCAGCAGAGAGGCAGGAAGCAAGGTTGTAGGCCCTGTCTTGCCCATCTCCTTGCCTTGGTCAGGTTACTTAGCCTCTCCAAGCCCTTGTTTCCTTACTTGCCAAACTGAGAGCCATGTCTTCCTGTCCTTTTGTCACCACTGGCATGGTGATGAGTCCAGACGGCTAAATTCATTGATCCTTGTACCAGCTGTACTCACTTATTCCCACTTCTGGGAGCAAAGCATTTTTGAAAAAGGGGTAGAAGTTTTGTACTTCACAGTTTTGACTAGAACCATCCTGTTTATTTTCAACTGTGTAGGAGCATATTTGAGATTCTGATGCATGTGCACACACACAGAAACACACACTCACACATAGACAGCCTGAGCTCAAAGACGTTTGAGAAAAACAAATCTCTTGTTGATCATGGCTACAGTGGATACTACACTTCCTTCAGTCTAAACTTACACTTTCTCTACACCAGTTCATGTGTTGCCCAATCCTTTAATTGGATAAGAGGTAGAATCTTAGATGACAAAGTATCCTGTACATCAGTTGATGGTAGCACCAGGAAGCCCCTCCTGGAACCCCTGCCTGATCTTTTGCCAGGGACTCTTGGGGGCCTCAACAAGCTTCTCCTTGTCCCATTCATTCTCTCCTCTAGGCCTAAGGGATTGGCACGCCTGTTCAGGCTAGATGGCCTGCCCTCTGTCTCTTCCCTCTCTCGTCTTATTCCAGCACTCTATGAGGAAATGACAAAGTTTTCCAGGGTCTCCCCAGTTTTGCTATAACTGAAATAGCCACACAGTCCTCTTTTTACTGCTGGTAACAAAAATGGAAAACTCAGAGGCCAGAAGAAATAGCCAATAAGTGGCCAACAATGGAGATGTTATAAAGTTATTGGAAATATTTAAGGCAATAATTATCCTGGGTATTAACTCAAACATTAATAAACCAGTTCTTTCCTTGGCTCCTCTGACTGACTTCTTCCTCATGAGGTTGTTGTCTTGAGGCTATGCATAGCTCCCTACCTCCTGGGCCTGCATGCAAAGCCCCTAGAGAACAGTTCTTGGCAGTGATAAATGCTTGCAAAAGAGTTGAGCCTGGTTGGTTGTGGTTGCTCGGGAATCTCGGTGCAGGCTGAGGCTAGAGATGGTCTTTGGTGGGTGGCCTGGGGATCTCCCAGACCAAAGGTTTTGCAATGTGGAGAGTACAGCATGTCCATCTTTTCTGCCTTTCTTCTCCCTGTATGCCACTTTTATTGATGATCTTCCTGAGAATATTCGTGCACTCTGTAATTGCAAAGCTCCCTTGGTAACAGGCCCAAGGGTGCAAGTCCACAGGGCTTCTTCTGGTGCAGGCAGTCTTCAGTGAGACTGTTTTGAAAAGGCTGTGTTTTTTCTGGTTATATGATGTGGTTGTATATTTGAACATGTAAGTTTAGCCCACACAGTTTCATGCTGCTGCCCATATAGGGAATAGCTTCTCTCAGGAGTCCCAGAAGACTGTGACCTTGCCCTGCCAGCCCACTGAGAAGCAAGGGCTTATGGCTCTCCCTTTACCAGTGTTCTTTCTTCAGCTGCTGGATCCTTTCCAAGGCCTCCCACTCCCCCTGCAGTCAAAGAGAGCATCTGACCTTGAGCCAGCGTCTCAGAATTTATTGGGCTAATTCAAGGATATCAAGTGAGATGGCAACTGACATGCTTTAGGAATACTGACATGGATGGCAAACTCCAAAGAAAAGCCAAGGGGGTGATAGCATTTAATCCAAGAGGCCCATGGCCCAGAGGAGCATGGAAGGGAGGCAGTGGCTTAGGAAAGGCATGCTGTTTAGTGACCGTGTTCTATTTCCTACAGTGGGTGGTGGGCTTATGGATGAGTTATTTCTTCCTGATGTCTGAAATCATAATATTATAAAATAGACCCTTTGGAATTTAAGAAATACTTCATTTTTTCAAGAGGAAAGAACACAGTTACTTGTGGAGGCCAGCCTAGGACTGATAATAGAGGTTGTTGACTGAGGAGTTTAGCAGTGAGACAGTGAGGGTGCAGATGGAGGCATGTTAGGTGGAAAGACTCCACATATCTGGGAAAGCTACCACTTTCCTCCTCTCATTTTCTCTTTGGGGAAAAAAAAATCTCAGATCCAAGAGAGATGGATTGTTCTAAACCCATCCCTCCCTAAGAATCGGTTAGATGTAACCACTTTAAAGGCTCTTCATCTGTTTTTCCACTGGGTATTGACTACACCCGTTCAGTGCTGGGTACTGGCTAGGAACCCCCATGGGAAATACAGAAGGAGCTGAAGGGGCATGGCGTGCACATGTTGAAGGACCAGGGATCATCCTCAGACTATATGTGAGATGTTTGCATTAGTATAGTATAGCTGGGCTGCCTCTGCCCAGAGATCCTAAAACAATGACCTTAGATGCAATTAGTCCAGAAAGGGTGCTGGCAGGGAACCGTGCTTTTCAAACACCAGCTGTGTGCCAGCCACTTACCCATGTTACCACATTTAATCCCATACCTTAGTGTGAAGCAGGTGTCATCATCCAAATTTATAGACGAGGTTCAGGTAGGTTCTGCATTTTGCCAGAGGGACAATCCAAGGAGAGAGCCTTGCTCTGACCCCCAAAACTTGTTTATGTTAGACTGCACACAATGTGGATAAGCATGGATGACTTGAGCTAGTCCTGGACAGAATCATAGGGTGAGGATTTGGGGACCACAGAGAAATTGAGAGAGAAGAGGCCTGCCCAGCTCGGGCTTGGGATCTCTCAAGCAGCAGGGATGTAGGTTGGTAGGTAGGGTGGGGTAAGAGGTAGACACCACCATTAGGCCTCCGACCAGGGTCAGATATCCCAGGTGCACCATTGTCCCTGGTCTCAAATTCTGCCTTCCTACCCAGAAAGTAATCATCCTCCATGTCCTTATTCTCATGGATAAGAGAGTTATTGGAAATATTTAAGGCAATAATTATCCTGGGTATTACTCAAACATTAATAAACCAGTTCTTTCCTTGGCTCCTCTGACTGACTTCTTCCTCATGAGGTTGTTCCACATATCTTACCCCCATGAGTATACTTGGGGGATATAAGGATGCCATTCCCATAGTTTTTTGGACTCCCTGATGGGTAGGGCAGGGCACAGACTAGTTCCTAGCTCAGGTTTTTACTTTAGGGTGACCTTAGATGCCCTTGAGCTTCAGAAAACATGTAAAAGACTTGGAAGACTCAGGGTAGGTAAAGGGTACCATGTGGAGGGGAAGGATCTTAGTTAGCCTGGTGACTCTCTGTCTCAGAGCTCCAGTTTGAGATCTGGGCTGCCAGGAATTCCTGCTACCAAGTGCTGTGTGCAAGTGAATGGTGGCTGGAAATTTGACTTGCCTAAGATAGCCTCTGAGTGGATAGAATGTAAGAGGCCATGACTTGCTATTGCCTTTGATCTGTAACTCACACGGCCCTAGCTGGTTGGCCCTGGCCCCTGGCAGTGATTAGTGAAGGCATAAGGCATTGTGCAAACAGGAACTGCAGTGAGGAAGAAGGAAGGGCTGAGAGTACTCTGGGATTCACCTAGGTTTGTTTACCAGCCCTCAGTGGAGAGGCTTTTCAGAAAGAAGAAGCCAGAGAGGGGTTCTGGGTCTCTGGTGTTTAGACTTATTTGATAATGAAAGCAGTTTGTGAATTACGGTGTGTCCGGGCTCCCAGTATCCATGATGCGCTAGTGTTTATCGGGCACTGCTGCTGGCTCCCCACAGAGGCTTTCTATGTGGAGACTTGGGACGGGAGTAATTACAAAACTCTGTTAAAGGAGGAAATCACTTTTAAAGAGAATACAAACATTTTAATTTAACCCAAAACGGATAGGTGGGAGTCCCCATTTTTTGATGTGGAGCTGGAGACTTTTCTTCCCCTATTGACCTGCTAATTTGGAGTTCTCTGTCCACTCTGTTCCATGAATCACAGTCCTAAAACATCACTGGTTAATACCTCCAGCTCAAATTTCTTAAAAGTAAAGCAAGAATTTAGCCATTTATGAAACAATTGGAGTATAGAATCCTTTTAGGATGTTTTGTAGTTTATTTCTCCAACGATGCCTAATCCAAGAGCGTATTTTTAAAAATGATTCTATTGTTGGGTCTCTTCAAAGCTTCCACTTGATTGTCACAGAAACTGCTATTTCTCTGCTCATTCCATCATTTATGTAACGTTTAATTAAATTTTCTGTTCTCATCAACAAATATACAACCGTCCTAAACAGTTTAGGAAAAGATCCCAACTGATCCTTGGTAAGTGGTACACCCAGTGGGTAGAAGCAGAAGACCTGCAGGTGCGCTCAGGAGAATCCTGCGGGCTGGGAATGTGGGCATGAGTTTACTGAGGGGAATAGCCAGTGTGCATTTCAGTCAGCAAGGTAGAGGTCATTAACGGACCTGGGAGGTAGATGTCATTAGTTCTGTTGCAGATGGCCCTGCTGATTCCACAATCTGCCTGTCTTTACTGCCTGCTGACCCTGCCCTGCGGGAGCCAGCTTCCTCAGAGACACAGGGCATGCCGGCAGCACCATGGCCTCTAGGCCTCACCTCTACCTCTGCCAGGCTGAATTGAGACCCTGCTTCCTCTCCCTCCCTCTCCTCTTTCCAGTGTTGTCTTGGGTCCTCCGTGTTCTTGCCAAAGAGCTCCCTTATAGAAAAGCGGCACCTCCCTCACATGAAACGTTTTGTCCTGAATGGAGAAGCAGCCTCCAGCTGAGTGTCCAGGAAGTGAGCTATTGTTCACACAGCACGTTCTAAACATTTTCTGCCAGAAGGAAGCCCTTTCCCTCTGGTTTGTCCCTTCTTTTTTTTTTTTTTTTTTTTTTTTAACAAAACAAACAGAGGAACCTGGGTTTTGATTAACTTGTTTTTAAGGTAGACTTCTGCTTATTTTGGAACCAGATGAATGTGAATCATGAGTGCAGACCCCTTCTAATCTCTATAAACTGAAATGAGCAACAGAGTAGGACTGTCTGGGCTGTTTGCCTGGCATCTGTGCTTTTATAAGATCCACAGACATTTCTCAATGTAAGCAATCCTTACATCTGGCCAAGTGGGTTCCAGAGTGGAATCTAAATGACTCTTAGGCTCAACCCTATTTTTTCCAAGGACTTAACTTTACAATGCTCCTTGGTAGTTTCTGCTATGGCCCCAGGACAAGGACACCAAAGCTTCCCAGTAACAGGGGCAGACAGACATTGCCTTGGGAGAAGGAGCAATCTCATTTTCTGTGCTTACAGTAGCAAGAAGCTTGTCTTCACCTACAGGATGGGAAAGAATGAATCACACAAGGACCCCATTTCTTTTAGACAGTGCAGAGCTTGCTCAAGTATCATAATAAATGAACTCCTCATCACAGCTTCCCCTGGGAACCAGACTTCTTGTACAATGTCCCGCAACTGTGAAGCGGCCCTGTGCTGATATCTTCATGTTGTTGTCTTTGAAGAAACCGAGGCTTGAAGAGGGGTCAAGTAGTTTGCTCGTGGCGGTGATCCCATATATGAGGAATTTTTCCACACTTAATGGAAGAGGAAATTGAAGTTAAATGACTTAAGGTTCTGCAACTGATTTTAAGAGGATCTTCAGAATTTTTTTTATTCCAAAGTCTTGGTTCTTTTCTCCACTGTGCAAACCCCATTTAGTGTTTCCCAGTCCCGTGTATTTGAAATTGTGCCCTGAGCTTTAATAGAGCAGAAGCTAAGCCTTAAGTAAGCTGGACAGCATGAGCTAGAAAAATAATGAGTTGGGCACTGGTTCTGTATTTCTAGAACTCTGACCATGGGTGTTATTTAACTTCTCTAAATATTTGGTTTCCTCTTCTGTAAAGTGGGCAGAATGAGAGCTCTACCCTGGGCTGACTGTCAGGACGAAGCAAACCACTGGCAGTGTACTTAGTCAATGCTCAGAGCAGAGTGCCCCCACTGACAGAACCTGGCCCTGGGACCTAACAACCCTAGAAGGCCCGAGTGGTAATGTTGATCAAAAGTATTTTCCAGGGACGCCTGGATGGTTCAGTGGTTAGGCATCTACCTTTGCGGCTCAGGGAGTGATCCTGGGTCCAGGGATCAAGTCCCACATTGGGCTCCCTGCAAGGAGCCTGCTTCTCCCTCTATGTCTCTGCCTCTTTCTGTGTGTATCTCATGAATAAATAAATAAAATCTTAAAAAAAAAAAAAAAAAAAAAAAACACTTTCCAAAGGATACCTTACTGTGAGCACCCAAATTCGATTTTCAGGAAAGACGACCTCCCGAAGTAGGAAAGGGATCATCTAGTAAGTAAGCTCTCTACACAATCCACCCCCGTTTCCCTTGTCCTGTCAGTGTTCTGAGGGCGGATTTGATCTCATTTTATTGATTCAGGCCATAGAGGATACAAGTGCATTCTCTTAGCTGAGTATTCTAATGTACTACTTATCATGCCGATGTAAGTCAACGATGGAGGGATCAGGGTCTTTTTGAGTCAGATTAATATGAACCAGTTTCCCAGGGTTTGCTCTCATCCTTGGGAACACTGATAATTGAGCTTTCAGACTGTCAAGACTGAGGTTAGCCTGGGTTCCAGAATAGAGAAAGCCACACCACAACAGAGAAGCTATGCTGAGAGCCCTTCACCCTGAAAGCCTGGTGACACGGAATAATGGTAAAGTCAGCTTTCCCACATTCCTTTCTGTTTGTTTCCTTTGCC
The DNA here is from genome assembly GCF_003254725.2 of Canis lupus dingo. NCBI lineage: Eukaryota > Metazoa > Chordata > Mammalia > Carnivora > Canidae > Canis > Canis lupus. Next base: position 4,327,952 of record NC_064254.1, read on the forward strand.
TGCTGGGCAATGTCTCTGCTTATTAGCATGTTGAGTGGAGTTCATTACAAATGATGAAACTCACATCAGTGTTGATCTTAAAATTTATTGTTTTCTAAAAGATGTGATCCTGAAAGAAATATTTTTCCCAGTCTTTTATTCTGAAAATTTTTGAACTTGCATAAACTTGAAAGAGACTCAAATAGTGAATACCTGTATATCCACCACCCGGAGCCTAGATTCTACAATTGCAATTTACTATACTTGTTTTATCTCACATCAACCCATCCCCCAGTCCACTTAGAAATTGCCTATTTTTTGATGCACTTTAGAGTAACTTACAGACGTCATACATTTCACCCCTAAACAGTTTAACCATGTGTACCACTAACTAGAGTTTGAGAGATACTTGTTCATAGGGTTTGGGGGGAGAGGCAACTCTACCATTCCCTGAGTTTTGATAGATACCTATCTTTGTGTGGCCCAAATTCCTACCAAGATGCAGAATATTGCCATAAACCCAGAAAGTCCCTCATGCCCCTTCCCAGGTACTCCTTACCACTCCCTTACACCCAACAACTACTCTTCTGAAATTTTTCCATCTCCATAGATTAGTTCTCCCTGTTCTAGAACTTTATAAATGGAATCAATGCATGTGTGTGCTTTTGTGTAAGGCTTGTTAAAAACAAAACCACAGGCAGGCCCAAAATGGCATCCACTGGGCCAGGTCACCAGACTGGGGCTTTTTTTTTTTTTTTTTTTAATTATTTATTCATGAGAGACAGAGACAGAGAGAGAGGCAGAGACACACAGGCAGAGGGAGAAGCAGGCTCCATGCAGGGAGCCTGACATAGGACTCGATCCCAGGTCTCCAGGATCACACCCTGGGCTGAGGGCAGGCGCTAAACCGCTGTGCCACCCAGGCTGCCCATAGACTGGGGCTTCATTAACCTAACCTAATTGCACTTTGAACCTCCTCTAGAAATGTACTCTTAATGGATCAGTCTGGAATTTTTCTGGTCAGCACCAATAAGCTAACCTATGACATTCCCCAAAGAAAGACAAGGTAATCTACCTGTCAAGACCCTTTGGTCCCCCAAAGAAGGTGACCTTACCTGAAATAATCCTTTTTTCTGTTTTTTGACTTCCTCGTCCTGTCTTTAAAATCCTTTCCCTTCCTGTAGCTCTTTGGAGCTCTCATCTACTTGCTAGATGGGATGCTGCTCGATTCATGAATCATTTAGTAAAGCCAATTAGACCTTTAAATTTACTCAGTTGAATTTTGTTTTTTAACAGGCTTATCTGAAGGATTTTAACTAGTGCTTTAAAATGAATTTTGAGAATTCTGTCAACTTAATTTATCTAACTTCTTCCTATTTTGTAGCATCAGAGACAGAAAAATCTGCAGATTTGCCGAAAATCTAGGGCAGCTGATGGGTATTAAATATATATGAATTAAATGTATTAAATATAATGTATTAAATATATATGAATTTTTTATAAAATATAAAAATATAATATCTAGGGCAGCTGATGGGTATTAAATATATATGAATTAAATGTATTAAATATAGTGTATTAAATATATATGAATTTTTTTTTTTAACATCTTAAGTGTATGTCATTTGGTGCTTCCAAGTTTTACATCTGACTCCCCTCATATTATGAGCCAGATGTTCCCCTGCAGAATCTGAGGAGCCGGTGGTTGTAGGATCCTTTCCCGGGCCACACTAGGGAGGAGAAATCCATTCTGAATGGAAATTTAGAGTGTTTTCCTTGGGCTGGTTTAATCGATAGCCAGGCTGACAGTACAGCCTGCATGCAATCATGAAATTCGATTATGGAAGAATGGGAGCAAGGGAAGGTTAGTTACTTGGTGATAGTGAAAGAAAAACCAAGGAAGGTCCTCAAAGCTGGTTGCCTGGTATGTGAGAGAACTGCAGCGTCTCTGAGGTGTGTGTACTTCCTCCTCATTCCTCCCCACTCCCTGAATATAAGCCTCCTCTTGAATAGAAAGAAGATTAGAATAGAACTCAGATACATAATCCTCATTAATCTTTCAGATTCTCATCCCACTTATTAAAGCCAGTATTTGGCACATAACCCAGAGTTATGTGGTAAGCAATAATAAAGTTAATTGGAATCTAGGTCTCCCAACTTTATTCTTCTTTCAGCAGCTTCTTGGGGCCTTTTGAGTTAAAGAATGCCTGGGTAGCAGGCTGCTCTAGAATGAGAAGGTCGTTGGCAAGGCTTGTTGGCCCATAAGGTCTTCCTCCCTGTCAAAGATGCCAGGTCTGGAGTGTGCTGGAAGAAGTGGAGTGGGAGCTACTTTGGAGGGCAAGGCCCAGTCAGTATCCCAAGAGATGTGTGAAAGGTAGGAATGAGGAAGGAAGAGAGGGTTTGGGGACTGAAGTGCAGTGGGGAAGCAGGAGTGTCTCTGGCTTTCCCATCTCTACCAGCCTAGCCTGGGGCAAGTGCACACCAGCTTTAATGTGAGATGGTCAGCAACACAAGTATAAAACACTTCTGAAACAGAACCACTCTGTGGTCTCCCAGCCTGGTCAAAAGTGAGGGATTGAGAAGGAAGGTAACAATGTAAAGGGGATTCAAGTGGAAGTGTGGGTAGGGGTACAACCATAAATACAGCAGCAATCTGTGTGCCCCCCTGAGATGAGACAATTAAAGCCTCCACTAACAAAAAAAAAAAAAAAAAAAAAAAAAAAAAAAAAAAAAAAAAAAAAAAAGCCTCCACTAACAATGTGCTCTGCGGAAAAGAAGTCTCATTGCTAGCGGAGCTGCCACCACAACCTCTGCCTCCTCCCTGCCTCAAAAGGCAGCCCTGTCTGTTGGCAGACTTTTATTCATTCCCTGCCCTCTTCTCTCCTCCCCCATCCTCTCCTGCCTCCCTCTCCTAAAAGCAGTTGGCAAGGTTAGAAAATCAGGACAAATAATTTACTTCAATCCATCTCTGTCTTTCCCGAGGCCGTGTGTAATTTGCTCAGGGGTGGGGCGAGAGGGAAAAGAGTAACCTCAGACCCTGGTCAGTGACCCTTTTTCAAATGTGGAATCAAAGCCCACTCTAGGCTGCAAGTCTGTCTGCTGCTGAGAGGCAATAAGACAGAGATGGTGATGAATTCTTATGTGGTTTCTGGGCCCAGGAGTGCAGCTGTCAGCAATCTTTAGGGCTCCTTGCCCAGCTGGACGAGTGAGCCAGCCGACTTGCACGTCAGCAGTCACCTGATGGCATGGACACAGCAGCCAGAGAGATGGAGATGGTTAAGGCTCAGTTCCTTAGCCCTGTGCTCCTGGGAATGGGGAGCGCTGTCCAAGCAAAGCCATCTGGCCGGAGGAGAAGGCCTGCCCCCTAGGTACCCCAGCTCAGGGAACTCGAGCTCACCGGGGGAGCAGGCTCAGCCACTGATGGCACTTAGCAGAAGTGAGAGCTGTGGCATCCATGAGGAGTTTGGGAGTCTGCCCGCAGAGTAAAGCTCCAATTCCCTCACCTGAAAAATGGGATAATACGTTTGCTTGGCAGTGAGTTGAGGCTCTGCAGGACTTTTGAGGGAAAGGGCCAGCTGGTAGTTGGAGGGTGTGAGATTGCTGTGCCAGCAACCTGGGGAAGTTGGAGAAAGAGAAACATGAAGGCAGGGAAGTTGGAGAATCGAGGCTGGGGTCCAGAAGTGTCGGCTGCCTCTCCCTTCCTACTCTAATAGTGAGGTGACTAGCCTGACGTGGGCATTTAACAGTGTAGCTGTTCTTTGTCACCGGCCACCTCCAGTGGGCCAGCTCTCTCTGTGCATGGCCCCATGTGGAATCTAAAAGAGACAATATACGGGTCCTTACCATTAGTGATTCTATAGTCTATGTGTCTCTGGGACACATCATAGAACAGTTAATCAGGGAAGTAACAGTGCAAACAAGAGTGTATTCCTGAGCCAATAATATATTAAACATTGGGGCACAGAAGGAGAGGTAGAAGGAGTCTCCAGCTCTGGTGGTACAGGCCCAAGGGGACTAGTACATATTTTCCAACTGGTAGGAGAGTCATAGGGAGCTGAGAACTACCCAGGCAGCAGAAAGAGGGTTGGGAGGGAATGTCTGACATCAGGAGCCAAATGTGGCTGGTGAATCTCAGAAACCCCTCCCTTTGTGTTCCCATTTGCCCCAAAGGAAGATAGGAGAAAGGTGATTCCTTTCCCTTTCTCCTCTACATTAGCCCCAAACTTATGGGCATGTTGACCAGACTAATTGCTCTGTCCTGATATTTGACTATGGCACAAATGGGAGCCCCATTGCTTCTAACTTGTACCACCTTCCGGAAGGGAGGTTTCACATAGGCCTTGGCACCAAGTTGCACCAAGGCTTGTGGTCCTCCTGTGGACTTCCTGTGCCTGGAGAAGTATTTCTGTCCCCAACAGCTGTCTTCTCCCTCCCCTCACTCCAATAAAAAGAGTAGTATAATCTGACTTGTTCCTGGAAGCCAGGGCATAGTGATAGGGTATGGAGGCCTCTTTATCTGTATATAGAATATCACCTCCCATTGCCAGCTTTTGAGCACCCAGGATCCTGTGTTCTAAACAAGCACATGTCAGCAGACCTGAACAGCAGTATCTCTAGTGTTTGTTCTTATTTTTCAGCCACATGGGGAATATGATTATACATCCCTAGTGGGGGTGGGAGGGAAGAGTCTGATCCTGAATGCATTCTGAAATGGAATATTTCCAAGCATTTTTAAAATACATGTATCCATCATGGTGATAAATTTCAGGCATTACCTTACCAAACACAAACAAGTTCCCTATAGAGCTTATGTGAAGTGCAATATTAAAGTGTGGCCATTGTCTATCTCTCCGCCAACATACCAGTAAAGAGAACATTGAACTGTGCCTTTCCATGACATTCCACCTGTCTCTTTCTTCCTTGAGATGCAGAACATTTCTGGGAAAACAGCCTAATCAGATTGGTTTTAAACTCAAGCCTAAATGGTGAAACTACACAAAGCATATAGATCAGAATGGAATCTCTTTTCTGTGACAGCTCCTCTTTGTCTAGACTGAAGTGACCATATTCTGTCTCTACTGGTTCTAGGCCATGGAGGGTATGGCAGAGACAGAAAATGAGGTGCAGCTTCTTCCTGTGTCCCCAGCCCAGATTGAGGGGCTGGATAGGATCACAGCCCCAGACAGCTCAGTGCTTCTAGTGTCCGGGTGGGCATCTGCCAGTCTCTGCCCAAATAGGACCCCTTCACTACCAATATTCCTCCTAGGCCTGTGTCTCCACCAAGACAGGAAGGGGTGCTTGGTTATAAACTGTCAATAAGTTGCTGAGTACTCCTAGTTCCTCTATAAACTAGAATCTTCTCAGTTTGACTTAGCTACTACAGTTCACAGGACAACAAAGCATAGTGTACAGTTTCAATGAAACAGTTGTGAGTGTCCTTGCATACCCCCACCAGAGGGTAGGCTGTGGAAACATGGGCTGTCCCTAGCCCTTTGTAGTTGGTGTGAGAGTGACTCCTGGGGCAGGCAGGCAGGAAGGAACAGAGCAAAGAAGCAGCAGGGTGTTCTGTTCATTGTGATTTCAAAAGGCCCTTTGGCAAAATCTCATGAATTGGGCCAGGAGGCATTGATTGGTTAGGTCTGCAGGTGCTTTGGATGTCAGGTGATTATGAGGACAATGAAATATGTACTGTAGGTGACTTGACTTTATATGAAAAGCTACTTGGGATCATCCTCTATTTCAACTCTTTCTCCCTTGACACTCTGCATGGCCTTGGGAAAACAGCTTTTTCACTACTGGCTCTAAGTAAGTGGAAACTCCCCCCATCCTACTTGTTTCATTCATTCAGTAGGTTGCCTATTTAAGAAGAGCCAAGCCAAGGGAGTAAAAGGGCAAGTAAAACATGCTTTCTTCTAACCCTCATGGTTCTTGCAGTGGTGATCTTCCCACCTATACCCTCTTTAGCCTGAAAGAGGGATCCATAGCCTGGTGGAGCCATTCCAGGGAAAAGGACCCATCATCCCCTCTCCACTACCATGTAGGAAAAAGTTTTCTCACCTGGACCACCATACTTTTTTTTTTTTTTTTTTAAGATTTATTTATTTATTTGAGAGAGAGCACAAGCAGGCGGGGAGGGGCAAAGGAAAGAGGGAGGGGAAGCAGGCTCCCTGTGGAGCCAGATTTGGAGCTCAATCTCTCCAGACCCTGAGATCATGACCTGAACCGAAATCTAGAGATCTAGAGACGGATACCCAACTGACTGAGCCACCCAAGTGCCCTCCGAGGACCCTAATTTTCTCCTATAAATATAGAAAAGGGCAAGGAAGGCACATCAGCAGATATCTACAGAGTACCTGCTCTTTGCCCAGTGTGGAGGGTTCTGTGATCTGAGTAACCCAGGCTTTTCAGTGCAGCCTCTGTGTGGGGGAGCATCTTGGTCTGTAAAACTAAAAGCTGTCTACCAATATCCCTAAGCCTTCCCTGTGAAAGAGGAGGTGCTCTAGGGGAATAACCAGACCAGTGGGTTGAAGTTGGATAAAAAAAAGTTTGAATCTGTAAAAAGACAGATGTTACAAATTTGGCACTTTCTGCAAATAGGACAAACTGATGAGAGATAACAAGTGTCCCATCTCTAGAAGGCCCTTAGCAAAATTAGACATGGAGTTGGAGTTGAGATTATATGACTTGTGGGGTCCCTGCTGCAAATTCCAGATTTTGTGCCTGGAAGAACTGTCAAGAGAGAAATTAGGATTTATCCTACAGATACCCTTACATGTGTTTGTTCTACAAATGTGTATAGAATAGTCATGGCACTGTTGAGAATCGAAAAGATTGGAAACTACACATGTGCCCACCAAGGGACTGGTTAAATAAATAGCCACACACTGGAAGACATACCTTATCCATTAAAAAAAAAAAAAAAAAAAAGATGTTCTTATGAACCGTGGAAAGAATTCCAATGTATTATTAGAGAACAAGATGCAGAACAGCATATATAGACATCCTCTTAGTATGGGAGTAGAATATCTTTATATGTTTACTTACATGTGACTGCAACAGTCATCTGGAAGCATACTTAAGAAACTAGTTATACCAGTTTCTGCAGAGAGGAGAGCTAGACAGCTGGGAGATAAAGATAGGGAGGTTTTTCTCTGAATAACCTTTGTACCTTTTGAACTTTGAACATATAGATGTAGGACTTGTCAAAACATACAAGTAAAAACATTTTAAAAATAACAAGGTCTTACTAGATTAGAGTTCTGAGAAAAACAGAAGGGAAGTGGAAAACAAATGAGCCTTTTACTGGGTATCTACTAAGCCAGGTCTTTGGCCAGATGCTACTTTTAATCCATACAACAACCACTTACCGGAGGCAAGACCCATGCCTGTTTTTGTAGATTTAACTGAGGCTGGGAAAGGGTGAACATGCTAGCCTGTCCACATGGGTGGACATTGCACCATGCTGTCCGTTGAAGGAAGCAGCTCTTGAAATGGGGGCAGGGGAGGCCAAAGAAAGTGATACAGTAGGAAGGGAAGGAGGAGGGCATTATCTTCCAGGGACAGGGCAGACCTGCTGTGGTACCGCCCATTTCTCTGCCAGCCTCTGCACTGTGGGGCCAGTAAGCAGAGGCACACCTCCCTGTGCTCCACAGGTCAGATGTGTTGTGTTTCTCTTGGCTCTTGCTGAGCTCAGGGATGGAGTTCACCATGCCTGTCAACAGGCCATCAGGTGACTGCTGGGTAGGCAGTCATTTCTGTGGCTGGAGGAAAACAGCCTCAGCTCCCAGCTGCAAAGGGAACAACGGTGCTTGTTCTGTGCTCTTCTGCTAGGTGTCAAATGTGCCATCTTTATCTGCCAGCTGGAGGCTGGCTGGAAAGTTGTTGGGTTTTTTGTTTGTTTGTTTGTTTGTTGTGATTGTCAGACCCAGGCTCCTTACTTACACTTGAGGGAAAAGGCATCCAAGTTCTGGTACAAAAGGTTCTCGTTTCTTTTTTTCTTTTTTTTTTTTTTTTTTTGGAAAAAAAGCTACAAATGAGCTCATTATCACAGCAAACCCAAAAGAGGGGGAGGAGAGGAAAAGAAGGTGGCCTCCTTGTTACTGCTGTGTCCTGCCCCTGGCCAGATTTCCTGGAGTGGGGGGTCTTGGATCTGGCTCAGGGTGACCAAAGCCAGATGGCTGGAACAGGTGGTCCACACAGGGGGCAATGCCGGAGACATTGTGTACTTTGAGACCAGCTCTCTCTGCTGAGATCCAGAGGAAGGATACGTGTCTGTACCTTCAGGGATCAAAAAATCATGCCTACCTCCTTTTGACTTCTAAGAGGTTCCTGTGTTCAGGTTCTCTGCTGGTCCCAGCTCTCAAAATTGTCAGACCTCAGAGCCAGCAGTCAGGCAATATCAGTTATATGTTGAATCCTTAGGATTTTGGCAGGCACTGCTCTAGGCACTGGGGGTGTTGCACGAGACCAAGTTGGCGAAGTCTCTACTCATGGAATTTAAGTTCTGGTGTGACCAGTGAAATGTGCCAGGTCTGGCCTGCTGTTGGCCCCAGTGCCCTGTCTCTGCTGGGCTGGGGGAACTGCTGCAAGGAATGATACATAAATGCCTTGGAAGGAAGATTCTCTGGCATTTCCAGCAGCTGAGCACAGGTTGTTTCCCACTTCCTCTCTTTGGAGCGTGTCTTTCACCCCCCTGTTAGGCTGTGGTCACAGAACAGCCTTGGTCTGTGCGGCAGAGTTCTGATCCCTTGCAGGTTGGTGCTGGACCTTGGAATTCCCTGGAAGAGACCTGGAGGGCTTCCCCACCCTCCCACCCCCGCCCCAGGCGCTGATGGTGAGCTGGCAATGTTTAACCTGAACCTGACAGCCTCTCTTTGTTCCTCTTCTGTTTCAGATTGAGAAAATCATGAGCTCTATTGGAGAAGGAATTGACTTTTCTCAGGAACAGAAGAAGATCTCAGGTATTGTACCAAGCAGCCGTTCTTGCCATGACTCTTTTCTGGCTTGGGTTTTTTCCTCTGACTCAGAAGACAGACATTTGGTGTGTGAGAGAGAGGTCAGCCTCAGCCCCGAATCATGCTCTTGCAGTTCAGAATCTCATGTGTCTATATGGCCTATTGAGCTGTTACTTTAGGGCTATGACACTTTTTACATACTGGAGGGGAAATTGCATTTTTGGCGGGCCTTTTAGGAAAGTTTCTCTCTCTCTCTCTCTCTCTCTTTAAAGGTTGTCACTTATCCATAATTATTTCTGTAAATATAGGCTTTTTTCAATTGGCCCATATTGGAGTGTACCTCAGCGTTGGTCTCTCCAGCTTCCCAGACAGGTCTGGCACTAGCCCTTCGTGAGAAAGTGGCTCTCCTTTGCCTGCTCCATGGCAGTGGCAGTGTTGGGTTGGATCAGTGGGCTCAGACTGTTAGCCTGTATCACCCAGAGGGAGTGGCTTTGCCGCTCCTCCTTGTCTTTTTCTTCATTTTTACATTTATTTAGTCATTCATCATTTTTACTCCAGATCACTGCTACTCTGGACATTGTTTTCTTTTCAAAGCCCTATGGGGTGAGGCCTGCCTCATTTTCCTTTGTTTGAAGCAGGCAGCTAGAGAGGCCATATCTGAGCTGTTTTCTTTGATAATGGAATTGTGGTTGTGTTATTTTCTCGAGTGAGGTGACCTTTCTAAAGGTGCCTCTTAGCTAGAGCAAATCTCACACCTTATCCTTAAGCATCTGTAGACCATCCTGCTGCCAGAACCCCTGCTGAGAACAGCTTCATGGGGCCTGGCCTCTCCCTATCTTTGAGGAAATGCCTCTCTAACTGAAGGGATGGTATTCCCTGCTCACTCAGGAGGCTGCATCCAGGATTGACCTGTGACCCCTCTCATTCCTCTGGCCGTGTCAGGAAGTCTGAGGGGTGGGGACAAGTATATCAGTGCTTGTGGAAAGAGCATGGGTTACATACAGGTCTTGGGCGAGTCACTTAGTCTCCCTAAGCCCCCAATTCTCTATCTTCAACATTTGAATAAGAGTACCTGCCTCATGGATTTGTTGGGAATGAGTACTCTATACAAATACTTGAGCAGAAGAGGTAAACAGTAGATCTGCTTGGTTTTTGTCCATGAAATAATTACTTAATTGTACTGAAAAACCTAAAGGAGAGGGGCATCTGCTCCCCTGGCTTGTCTCCCTCTACCACTTTTCCACCTGGGATTCCTGGAGCCTCTTCCCTCCAGCAGCCTTCTTTCCCTGGTTCCTAGCAAAGAGGGCCCAGCTGGGTTTGGTCTGTCTCTGTTGGTCTTGGATCATGCTGGGGTCTGCAGAGGTGGCTCTGCTGGCTAAGAGTTTGTGGCTCTGTTTCCCCATGCTCAGGCAAACAACCTCACACTCTGTTGTAGCATGCGGGCTTTATCAAGAGTCAAGTGTTTGTTGGGAATAGATGTTCAGTACTGAGACAAACACCGTTGCCTGTTTTCCAAGCTGTGCTTTGGGGGCAGCCAAGAATGGAGTAGATAGCATTCAGTTCAGTTGAAGCTGCTTTCTGCTTCCCTGTACCCCTGCATGTCCAGGACTGCATGTGCTTGCGAGTTTGGGTCAGAGTAGGCCATTACCTCTCAACTTTGATAAATCAGGAGATGGGGCAGCACCTCTGAAAAACACATTTCTGGAAGAGCCCCTCTCGGAGATGGTGACACTGAGCTCTTTCCTTGCCCCATGGGTCCCACCCAGCAGTTCTTACCCCTGCAAACCCATATGAGTGGTGAGAGCTGGTCTGGCTACCTGCCTACATCATTGGATCCCAACCAGTGGTCCTGTTTTAGCACTGTGGAGTTGAGCTATCCTCCATCTAGCCCCTTAGGAGAGTCCAGGGCAAGCACAAAAGAACAGCTACCTGAACAGAGGGTGCGTCCACCCAAGCTGCAGAGTCCTGGCCCACTGTGTGTGTACTGCTACCAGGCCAGGAAGCATGGAGAGAGTAGAACTGTCTGCCCATGAACTCTGTCTTCTACCAGATGAGTCAGGAAGAGGCTTTCCCCAGGACCTCAGGGAGCATTAGCCTTCATCTCAGACCAGAGCAGAATTCTTATTTATTTTGAATGGTCAGTAGCAGGGTCCAGATTGTCCTTAGATTTCTGGATCTAGAAGAGGCCTGGGCTCTGGGGTTGCCAGCCTAGGAAGAAGAGGAGCAGGCCTTCCAGCAGGAAGCCATTAACAAGCATAGTATTGCTCAGTGTGACTGGTTTTGCAGAGGACATGTCCTGAAGGATGAGACCCTAAGAGGAACTGGAGTCTTATTCTTGTCTTGGGCCTTGGGAACCTCAGCTGCCAGCAATGGACCTAGTTACCCAAATCCCCAACAGACAGGTTTCACAACTCATTCTGCTGTCAGGAGTCCCAGGAAGGGATGCCTTCCTCCTGGCCCAGGCCCCCTGGCTGCTTTCAACAAAAGCTTGTGTGTGGAGCAGCAGAAGAGATCACTTGCTTTCTTTTGCTAAAGCCAGCCTTTTAGCTGTTGAGTAGCCGTTCAATGCAGGCTCCTTCCGGAGCCTGACCTCCCTGCACACAGAGCCCCCTTCTTCGCCAGGGCCATCTACAGCCTGTTGAGCTGTAGGTACCCCCCAGCATGTTTAGAGGTGACCTATGGTCCCAGGGTCTTTGTTTCTACATGTTCCCTTCGCTGTCTTCACAGCTGTACTTGGGCTTTGGTCCTTTACCTTGGCACCTCCCCTCCCATGTCCTCCTCTAGGTTGTGAGGAGCCTGCTCTGGGCCTGGTGCTTCTCCCTTGGGCTCCGAGAGGCCCCAAGAGAAGTCTCTTGCCAAGTTGTTGAGTACGCTCGCTCACCTGAGGAATATTAGGTGTAACATCTTTATTTCATTGCCGTTTTTGTGATGCCCCATGGCTTTTCCTCTTGGCAGGGAGGCACACTCTTTCTTACATGGTGAGTGGGGTAGGGGGGTCACTTCACCTGTGGGCTGTGCCCTCAGGGCCGTGTCATTCCTCTGTCCCCTTCTCTGGCTGTCCTAGAAGCTAATGGCCCAAACTGTAGGAATGTGCCTTCTGCCCCCGATAAGCTGTTTCCAGCCCCTTGAGCTGCAGGTAGAGTCTCCTCCATCTCCGCCTTTCATACGCATGTGTGTCAGCCGACATGAGATGCTGAGGAACCTGTCATTTTGCTCTGGTGCTTGTGCTGCCGTGTCCTTCTCTCTTGGTGGCGGCAGCAGCAGCTTCTGCTCCGATGTCCGATCCCTGATGTATTTTCCTGAGCGTGGAAGGGAGGAGGGTGATGGGGAGGGGAGAGGGGGAGGGCCAGACATTATGAGAGCGAGCGAGGGCTGTGGGGCCGGCAGCAGGCAGCGTGGAGCCCAGGAGCCTCCAGACAAAGCACTCTGCTGCCGTTCTGTGAGGGCACACATCCACCGGCAGCAGGACCACAGCTGCCTGGCTGGGGGATTACAAGCAGGAATGAATCAGCAGCCGGGGACACTTGACTTCATAGACACACAAGAGCCTGCCGCCTAGGTTCCCTGGAGCAGACAGCCCCACTCAAGGGCAGGGCACCCAGCGTCTCGGAGGGCTGCTGCAGCGTGCATCGGGAGGCCGCCGGGTCCCAGACCACCAGCTGTTCTGCAGAGGACAGAGGAAGGGGAGCCTAGGACAGTGGGTTGCCAGGGGCTCCCAGATAACCAGGCCAGTTGGCCTTGGCCCGCCTCGAAGGGCAGAAAGTGCCAGGAACAACAGAATGACTTTCACCGTGTCAAGAGTTCTCTGGAGGTGATGTTTTCATAGTTGGTTCTTCTTTTTCCTTCCTTGCTCTTTTTCCCTTCTTTCATCCGTTCTTACCCAGGAGAACTGGAGAAGCAGGTGGGGTTTAGGTGCTCAGCCTAGGTCTGTAGGGAGGGCTGAACTCGGTTCCTCCCCACCCCACCACACGCCCCTGTCCGCCGTGAGCAGAGCAGATACATGTCGTCCCTTCCCCACTTGCCCTCAGAGGAGAACGTCAAGATCAGGAGACCCAGGGAGGACAGTTGCTGTCTTTATCACTCAGCCGAACAGAGGACGGCGCCGAACGTGAATAGACTTAAGCTGCCACAGCTCAGCTGACAGAGGACTGCTTCCTTTTCCCCTTTCTTTCATCCGGGCTGGGTTTTGTCATCTTTAGCCAAGGACTGGATTGCCTGCCGGCTTTCCACCTGAGCAGGCAGGCGAGTCACAGGAGCAGCCACTATCAGGAGAGGAAAATGAATGCCCAGCCCCGGCAAAAGAGCCCGGCCCGGGAAGGCAACCCTTCAGACAGCGTCCTGGCGTGGGAGACGCCCCGCTCGCCAGCAGCCAGAGTCTAGCTGGGGACTGGGCTCCTGGCCTCCGCTGGCCACGCAGCCCAAAGGAGTGCCATGTCACCGTCACAGCCGAGCCACACCTGAGCCCAACCCCCGGGCCCCTGGCCCATGCGCCACTCCTGGCCCCTCTGCCTTGAGCCTCTGAGCACAAAGGGCCGGTGGCCATGGTGTGCTTATTCCGGGACTGCTGGGGCAAAACAAGTAAAAGTCTCTTTTCTCCCCACTGCCGGGTTCTGTGCTGCTTGCGTTGCATGTGCCGGGTCCCTGTGAACGCCGCCGCCACCGCTTGGCCCTCGGAGCCCTCGCTGTGTGCCTGTGCCCCTCAGCTGCATGAAGATGTGTGTGCTCTCCTGACCAGTGTGTGCTGCCAGGTTGCAGGACTTGCCCCTCGCCCACAGCCCCACGGGGGCTCCAGAAGTTGCATGGATGAGAGGAGCCCCTGAGCCCCTCTAGTGCCCGTGGGAACAGACTTCCTGAAATACCTCAGTGTGAACGCTGACACGGAGTCCCCCCGATCTGTGGGCAGAGACCGTGCATGTGCCACTGCGGCCCTGGAGCAGCTCGGACAGAGGGGGTGGGTGTGTGTGCAGCCCAGGCTGTCCTGCCCTTGGCCTGCACCCGGAAGAGGAGCTGCGGGTCCTCTGCTCTCTGGTCTCTTATACATAGTCTGGCTGCTTTATGGTAATGACTATGATGTGGCAGTGCCACCTGTCTTCCTCTGAGTGCCGCTGCTACCACCTTAATGGTTTTTCCCTTTTCAAGCGTCTGCCGATTCCTCTCTCGTCAGGTTCGCGGACGCTGGAGCAGAGCGTTGGGGAGTGGCTGGAGGCGGTGGGGCTGCAGCAGTATGAGAGCAAGTTGCTTCTGAATGGCTTTGACGATGTCCGCTTCCTGGTAAGTGCCCAGAGGCCTCCTCAGGGGCGGGGTGCAGCCCCGAGGAACCCTGCCTCTGATCTCCCTGTGGGCATGTGAGAAACAGTAGGTAGAGTTCTCTAAAGTGACTTTCGACATCTGGGAAGTCAGCCTGAGTGTCTTGTGCCTTCTTTCTAAACTCTGTTCCCTTCAGCTCTGCTCCCTGAAACAGTTCTGTAGTGAGAGCTCTTTGCCAGTCTGTGTCTGAAGGGGTAGGGTCCCTGCCTGCAGACTTTTTCCCTGCACTGGTCCCCTTCTCGGCTTTCAGACCCAGTGTTGTGCGGTGAGGCCTCAAGGCTGTCTTGTTCTGGGTCAGACCCTAGGAGTTTGGGAGGGCAAGACAGCCAAGTTTCCTGTGATGACTCCCTGTCCCATCTTTGTTGGATACCAGAAGTTTCCTTTATCTGGAAGTTTCCTTCCAGAGTGCTGTTGTCAGGCAGGTAGTCATTGAAGCAAGGAGCCTTGTCCAACAGAAAGGCTTCTTCCCTGCCTACCCCACGCCAAGCATCAGGGCTGGGAAATGTGGCCATGAAACCTCAGGGAATCATAACCTCAGGGATGGCCCAGAGGAGAGGCTGAATTAGTGGTTTGAAGGATTGGTTGCTTTTCCGAGGTATAATTTTGTACTATCTTTTTATACAGCACAAGGTGCCAAAGAAAAAGAAAAATCTAGGTGCCTTTCCTCAGGTTGCCTGTGAAGTACAGGCTGGCTGTGATCCTGGGCGTAGAATCCAGTGCTCCTTTTTTCGGTCCAGAAAGTAGCTCAGGCAGGGTACCCACGAGCATCCCTCTCCTGGAGGCCCTCCAGGAAATGGTAAAGTAAAGGAGTCAGGGCCAGTCAGCCCAGAGCTCCTGTCTCCAGTGTGGGTTCCTGTGGGCTTCCCACTGATGGGCTTGCATTTGGTGCTTCCCAAATAGCAGCTTGCCCCGAGTGCTAGTCTGGGGCTGCCGGGAGCAACGCTGACAAGGACAGACTCACCTCACCTGGGCCATCTCCATCTCCAGGGCAGACAGTAAAGTTTGCAGCAAACAACCCTTCCAAAGCCAGCTGACAGCCAGTTATTTTTCAGCCTTTAAAATTCTTAGGTTCTTAAATAGCAATTTTTTAAAGTTAAACTGGATATGTTTATGGTTCTTATAACCTAACCCCTGACTCACCATGTTCCTGGGGGAAGGCTGACAAATCCAGCATAGAGGTGGTGGCTCAGCCAGTGAGCTGGGCAGTTGGTTCCTGGTGCTGAGCACTGAGGAACCTTCCCTCTCCGAGCACGCCCTCTTCACCAGACCAGCTGTCAGACAGGCAAGGGAGGGGAGCTGTGGACTTCACAGTGTCCCTTCCTTTTGCTTCAGGATTTTAGAGGCTGAGCTCTTAACTTCTCACCCCTTCTGCTAATTTTGGAAAGGGTAAGGTTCCCAACCCTTGAACATCAAGACTCCCTTTAAAACCGCTTCCCTGCCCCTCCCCATGCTCAGACCCAGAAAGTAGCTAGGCGGGCATCTTGGTTAAGTCTGGCCCTGAACCAAATGTCCATGCAGGATATAGGGCCTCTGTTAGAACGGCTCTTTCTTTTGGGGAAGGATACTCATTGAGGGAGGCAGGTACCTCAGTCTTTCCAGGACCCTTCTAGGCCCCTCCCATTGCCCTGGGTAGAGTCTGTTAGTCCTCACTGCTCTCTCATTTCGGGTGGGGTGCTGGCAGGTGGAATCTGTGTAGGAAGAAATGCTGATTACACCTCAGTTGAACATGTTACTTCTGATACCTAGAGTGGCCTAAGTAGCCATGCAAAGCATCCTGGGTAATTGCATGTAAATTGCCAGATGTACTGGAAGACTAATTGTTTTAGCAACCAGAAAAAGGGTAAAAAATACACAAGAAGGGGACATATTTATTTAGAAACGTTCTCTTGGTACATATGGTATAATTTCCGTCGCATTAGCTATGGTATGTGCCCATGTAGTTAGGCTTTCGGTAGATTGTAAATGTTTTTCTCGGTTCTGAAATGCCCGGGAGACTCTTCTACAAGATACACAAGTAACTGCCAGGGAGCCAGGCTCTAGATGTTGGTCATCTGGACATGAAGAGTGTTTCACAGACAAGGTGTTGCTGTATCACTTCCCTGTGACAAGGGTCCCAATCAGGGTGGGAGGGACTTTACCATCACATGTTCTAATCATCTGTGCCTTTAACCCTTCCAGATAATCTTGGCTTTGGTGCTTTCTAGTGACACAGAATTCACCATCTTACAAAGTAGTAGCCTCTCATTCTTTGCATTGCTCAGGCTGAGCCAAGATCTCTTTCCTTGTGGTTTCTGTCTCCTGGCCCCAGGTTTACCTTTTGGGCCAAATAGAACACACTGAAGCCCTTTAGAAAATTGAAGACTTTCTGTCCTGTCCCCCTGGGTCTGGTCTTGTCTAGGTCCAGCATCCTCTTACTCCAGGCTGTTCCTCCTGTGATGTGAGGACTGAGCTGGGCAAACATTGTACCTTGAACTTTATTCACATCCTCTTGCCTATTGGCAGAAAGCACCTTTGATTTGCAGGTGTCAGGGCCAGGGCAGCAGGAGCTGCCAAGTGTTCCCGAGGCTGATCCAGCTGATGCCTAAGAGACAGGGCCAGGAATGTAGCTCCCACCTCTGCTGGCCAGCCCCCAACCCTGACTCACACATCACAGCCAGTCCATTTTTCACAAGTCCTGCCCATAGGAAGGGGGCTTTCTTAGGAGAAGAGTGAAAGTGTATTGTATCAACATGGCAGGAAGGTAATTGGTGGTGGACGAGTTTGTGGCTCAATGCATGCTGATGCAGGAGGTCTCCACATCTGGGGACTGAAACTGACCTCCTTCAGAGGGTGATAGTTGAATCAGGGATGGTGCTCCACGTGCTGGAATGTCATGTGGGTGTTAAAAACATGTTTTTGAAGAACGTCTGACGTTCACCAAGGGGAAACGTTCACCTCGGAATGTTGAGTGAAGAAATCAAGACACAGAAATCCATATGCGACACAATCTTAATTTCCAAAAAAGAAAACCTCTGCACGAGAGGTGCAAGGGTGTAAGCCAAAACATTTTCGGTGGTTATCTAAAGAGGATTGTAGTTGACTTCCTCTCTTTTTTAGAATGTAATAGTTGTTCTGCATTTCCTACAATGAATGGATCAGAAGTCAGAAAAGCAAATAATGCATGTGTCTGAAGGAACTTGATGGTCTAGCTGGGAAAACAAGACACATAAAGCAATTAAAAACAATAGACCAGCTAGGTGTCAAGTGCTGTGGTGAGGCATATAGATGCTGCAGGAGCACAGGGGAGGAGAACCCACCTTCCCAAGCATGGACCGTGTGCTGGGTGCTGAGCTGGCTCACAACCCTGGGCATACTGTTGGTCGAGTCTTCAGATGGAGCTGTAAGGTCCAGAGGATGAAGGCACTGCCAGTAAGTAGCAGGGTCAAGATGCTAGCCCAGATCTGTCCAGCTTTGAACTTCTGGGTTGTGCTTGCTCTGTGAGAGTTTACAGAGGCTGTGGGACTTGGAGGGACCACACAGAGGAGGGGCGAGTGTGGGGCTGAGCGACCTGCTGTGAGTAAGGAGACCAGTGGAGTGAGTATTGTGAGGGAGGGGGCCTTGGCTAGGCAGGAGAGGTGGGCTGGGCTCGACCGTGAGGGACTTTGACAGCCACATTACAGGAGGCCCTCTGGTTACGCCCTCATCAGATGGAGAGCCCCCGGAGTCCGGGTGCACCTTAGATGGCAGGGCACAGTGGAGAGCGGGCACTGGTGGATGCAGCGCTGGGTGGACAAATGGAATGTGGAAATGAGTCTGAGCCAGCTCAGGATGGGTTAGAAACAGACTGAGCCACAAGCCTGTCACCTCGAACAGCATCGTCAGGGAGGCCTCTAGCTCCTCCTGTCAATTTATTTCTCCACAGGTTTCTACCACGTGAAGATAGGCTCCTACTGTTTTCCTGTCTGTTTCTGAGACCATGGCCAGCTTGTTCCTGTGCATTGGGGAGAGATGACTGACAAATAGGAGTAGTCCCCGAAAGAGCTAAAAGGCACAGGCTCAGGGAGGAGGTCATTCTTTATTGTTTCCAGCCTGGTCCTCAGACCCTGGAGCTTCTCTTTCTGTTCTGTCCCTAGATTATCTCCTCACTCTTTAGCCCCGGAAGCCAGCATTCTGTGCATAGTGAGGCCATGCCCTTGGGTTCCTACCCTGGCTTCCTGTGCTCCTTCCCTTTGCCTTCTTCCTCTCAGGCTCCAAAGGGCCTCTTTTGGCCTGGGCAGAAGTGCTATGGCACTGCTGCCTGGACACCTCCCTGCCCCGACTTCCTCTCCAGCTGCCCAGCCCTGTCTTCTCCCCACATAGCACTCTAACTGCTGGCTGCTGTGTCAGAATTTTCTGTGCCCCAGTGTGAAGCAGGACCCAAGAGGGAAATTTTCCTCAACTAGGGACATTGGAGGGTCCATAGAGCTGGGCTTTGAAAGGGATACTGTCAGTGTGGCTCCTGCCTCCTGGACTAATTTCTGTGACCACTTAACTCTGGGGTGGCGGAGGCGGTGGTGGTCAAGGGTTGACACACCACCAAATGCTTCCTCATCTCTGCTGGGCCCTTTAACCTTGAGACAAAGCAGGCTTACTCTGGGGCCCTTTCCAGACCAAGCCTCTTGCTCTTCTTCTTCCTTTCTCTCTGCCAGACCATGTGGAGTTCTTCGGGGTTGAGGTATCAGCTGGCATCCCCAGTAACTCCACTCTGGCTTTGTCCTGTCCCCTTTACAGTAGAAGAAATTGAGAACTGTTTTCATGGCTGTGAAATTAACTAAGTACACTTTAAGATGGATTCGGACTGTTCCGTGGCTTCTGATTGCTAACACCTCAATGTGAACAGCAACAGGGGGTTCTGTGTTGGTGTCTCAGACTGTCCGAGTGTTTATGTATTCCAGTCTGTACCATGTGCATGTGCAGAAAGTGAAGCCAGCGAGGCAGGGCCCAGGGACCCATATGTCTCTATCGGAGGCACAGACCTCCTCACACACCAAGTGTCAGGTAAAATCCAGGTGTTCACTGGCATCCCTGAAGCCCGTCAGCAGACTCTTGGGGTCCATAGACTCCCACTGAGGACTCTTGGATTAAGTCATTTGCCCAAGGTTACTCCTCAAACAGATGGCTGAGCGTAACTAGAAGTTCTCCGGGACCCAGAGCCGTCTCCCACTGACCACTCTAGTCTCCACACCTCCTTTCCCAGGAACATGCTATGCCTGGGCCTTGTGCTCCAGTGTATCGCCTCAAAGAAGGGGCCTGGTGTGTGAGCCAGTGAGCTAGGCTAGTGCTACTGCCATCCCTTGCAGGTGCCAATCTGAGTCAGGCAGACCATTCCATCTATCTACTGTGTGTTGGGGGCCACTCCCAAGAAGGCTGGGAAAAGGAGCCCATGGGAATCAGATCCCAGTAAGCTCTTGGCCTTGGCTAGGGGCCCCACAGAAGCCCTTTGGCTCTGCAGCTCCCACCAGCACAGGTCAGTGATGGTAGGTGCCCCTGCTTTGCATTCTCAGCGAAGGTCAGCAGCTGGCTGAGGCCACAGTTAAATTGAACTGGGGGGAGAAAGCCTCAAAGGAAAAGTTGAGGTTCTACTTACTTGTAAGAGAACCAGACTAGGAGTCAGGAAATTTGAGTTTTCCTCTAGGCACCCCCATAAGATTTTGGACAGGTTGTTCAGCTGCCCTGTTAATCCCATCCCATGGCATCTCATTTGACTGCTTATTTTAGGGGGGCATTAGCTCTTGCAGGGGACATACTGTTCCCTGTGGTGATGCAGAATAGCCACTGAGACCAACCATGACCATACTAGCATAAGGCAGTAAGGTGGCATGTTCTTTGCAATGGAGGGCAGATAGCAGTTGTTCTCTGCAGGATGCAGATTGGCTTTGTCCTCAGATGCATGGTGTAAAGCTTGCTTTGAGGCGGTCTTGGAACTTGAGCCCTTTGACTCCAGATTGCCTTGGGCCTAGCTAACTTCCACTGTTGATTTGGGGGGCAGGGTGAATACAGCACCTTAACCTCTACTAAGGCTTCAAAAAGGCAGATGTTCGGAGGTAATGGGTAGCAGATGGATGGCAGGATGCTGTGCCTGGTATGAAGAGAATGGGGATGCCAAGACCTGACCAGGAAAGCAAGGGTCATGAAGGGGTGTTGTTTCCACGAAATTGGGAGGTGAGGCCCAACAGAGGTGCTGTTGTTGGCACCCATCCTCAGGAGCCCTTTGAAGATTGACGGGTGGAGAGGGCCTCTGGCTTCGGAAACAGAACTGGTAATGTTTGTGCTTCTTCCTCCTCTTCTATGAAACTGCACTTGTCACCATCAAGCTCTCTCTCCAGGTGAGGACAGGTCTGTGCTGCAGCGGGGTAGGGGATCACTAGGAGAGCA
Organism: Canis lupus dingo; assembly: GCF_003254725.2. Taxonomy (NCBI): domain Eukaryota; kingdom Metazoa; phylum Chordata; class Mammalia; order Carnivora; family Canidae; genus Canis; species Canis lupus. The sequence continues at coordinate 4,348,585 of NC_064254.1, forward strand.
GGGAGTGTGGGGTTGAGATAAGCTGCTCTTGCTGCTCAGGGCACTGAGCTGAGGGAAGGTGTCAGTTCGGGAAGTTCTGTGACACAGCCCCCGGGAGGCACAGATTGGCTGGGCCAGACTGCAGTGAACAGAGAAACACAAGACGACTCCTTGAGCACCTGGCTCCTGCCAGCAGGTCCATGCTCAGGGCTATGGGAAAGAAGCAGCTCTGTGAACTGAATATGGCAGGGACGGGGCTATGTGACCTCAGGCAAGTTAGTCCTTTGCTGGACCTCAGCTTTCTTGTGACTAAACAGGATAGCTTCCCTCTGCCCTGAGCAGGACCAGCTAACTCCCTGGCATAGCCCCCGAGCCCAGGCCCACATCCCCGCTTCCACTGCCCGGAACTTGTCACTGCCCTCAACTTGTCACTGCCCTCAACTTGTCACTGCCCTCAAGAATGGTGGCTTCTGTCACAGCTACCTGTGCTTGTGCTGTGCCCTCAGCTGGGGAGGCTCATGACCCACTTCTCTGCCCTCTTCCCACCTCCATGTCAAACTCCCCCCTGGACCCGGCCACCACCCTGCCCCCGAGGCCTGCACATCCCTGAGGCTCCCCTTCCCCACCCCAGCACATCCCCACCTCTCCCAGTCCTCATCCTTGTCCCTCACAGAGGTCTCCAAAAGGTCACAATTGTAAAGTCAGCAGCACTTATTTTGACTATTCAGACTCTTCTTTTTATATCTGTGGTGTCCCCTCCAACCATAAGTTCCCTTGGTCACTCAACATTTTTATTGCATACGGACAACATACCAGGCATTGCTCTAGATGTAGGTGACAAAGCTATGAGTGAAACAGGCAGAGGTCTCTGGCCTCTAACAGCCTTGGAACCCTCTCAGCAAGCCTCTCAGCCTCTTTTCCCTTTGGCTGAGAAGGGTCCACCCCAATGTGCCACATTCCCAAATGTTCGTTCTTAGGCCTTTCTGCTATTTTTTGAAGACATGCCCAACAGTTAAAGAAATTTCCAGCAAAATATCAACAAGTGAGATACCTCTCAAGACACAAAAGAATGTTTCCTTCTGCTAAAATTATATGGTCAGGAAGACTCTGAAGATAACCAGAGCCCTGGAGGGCCAGGGAAACCTAGGGAGAAAGGGCTGTGGGTCCTGCAACAGCCCTTCCCTCCACCTCTGCCAGGACTCTCCTCTGGACTCCCAGAGGCATTTCTTGCTGTCCATGCTCCTTCCCTGGCCCCTGGCTGCAGGTATCTCTGTTCCCCTCTCCACATATCCACTGAGCTATATGCCCAGGCTCTGGGCCTTGGAATCCCCACTCGGCACCAACAAGCCCCGTTTGAGATAACTTTCTGTGCCCACACTGGTGAAGCCCAATGACGGATACTGGCAGGAAGGAGAAACCATTCAAATGGAAAGTAAAATTAATTACAGCTGCGACAGCAGGCACAATTTCTCATTTATACATTCTCAAGGAAGGACACCCAGATGCTGTGTGGTGGTGTGAGTCAGTCCACTGAGCAGGTTCAAGCTGTCCTGCATGAGCTCTGACGGGTCAGCCTCTCCCTGAGTCAGCCTGCTCTAGGCCCCTAGATGCTGAAGGCCCTGGGCCCGGTGCTTGGGCTGCATATACCAAGGCCTGGGCCATGTCCTGACCCTGCTTCTCCCTCACTGTGAGGCCATGGCCAGCCCTCCCCTCACCCACCTCCAGAGGTCCACGCAGTGCTAAGAGTTGGGATTCTGTATCGGTAAAGAAGTAATCACTGCCCCTGCCCCAGAGGTGGAGAGCAGGTGGGTGAGAGGGAGGTTCTGCGGTAGGGACATTAGTGCTAGAGCCCAAGTGCGCCCCGGCCCTAGGATGGATTCCCTGCTCTGGTTCTCTGGCTGCTGCTCCCTGCACCTTCCACACTCTGCTTTGTCTACAACAGACCCCACCTAAGCAAGAAGAAAGAGCCTGGAACACGACTTTAGGGTTTGTCAGATAGAGGTTTAACTGTCCCTTTGTCACTGAAAAGCTCTGTGACCTTGGATAAGCCACTTCTCTTTGAGCCTCAGTTTCTTTGTATAATTGGGCAGTTCCTATTTCAAAGGTTTGTTGACAGAGCTTTTTTTCAAGTGATGAATGCACAGTCCTTGCACAGTGTCAGGATGTAGTCAGGACCCGTGGTCACAGGCACTTTGTGTGTCACCTCCCCCACAAAGACCAGCAGACGGTGCCCGGGGAACTCTTGTGACCCTGAGGACTAATGCTTGCTGTGCTTTTCCTTAGATGTCTAGAGAGCAGGTGTGGCCAAGATGGCAGGATCCTGGCACCACCACTGGCCGTGAAGCCTGGTTCCTGGCCTGTAAAGGGAGGAACAGGGTAAACACCTGCCAGGTTGTGAGCACGGAGTGACAGGACAGTGAATGGCTGAAGCAGAGTCTGGAATGAGGAGGCCCTGACACTCTGTCCCACCTCTGTCCTCCTTCCTTGGAACTGAACCCAGCCAGGCAGAGTGTCAACTAGTTATGGGTTTCAGATTTCTCTTAGACTAAGAAGCCTTTTTTTTTTTTAATCTAAGAAATAACCTCTATTCACTGAAATGCTTAGGTCAATGAGCTGTTCTACTTTCTTAGCTCCCTAATTAGGAACTCAGCGCAGTGCCTGGTTCATAGTAGCCCTTGGTTATAAACATTCGTGGTAGAAGGTGAAATAGAAATTCTAGTCTCTACCCCATAGCCCTCCTCAGGAAGATGCTTCTGAAAGGCAGGGGCCCCTTTCTCCCTTTAGTAAAGAGGTGTGGAAACTTCTAGAATGTTTCTGGCCTTTGAAGATTTGGAGCACCTTAGAGTCCCCCCATAAACTAATCCAGGAGGATGTCAATGTGGCATGTGCAGGAAATCAGGAGACCCTGCCTGCCCCCAGGATGAGCTTGGCAACTGCCCACTTTGATTTTCTGTCACATCCTTTGTTTTTATTTTGTTTCCCTCTGTCTGTGTCTCCTCAAAGCCACATGCAGCCCCCGGGCCTCCTGACTGGGTAATGAAGGCCCTGTCTCCAGCTGGATTTGGGCTTCCTGGTTGTCTTCAATTCAGCATTAATGTTGCCTGAAAAGCTTGTGAGGGGTTGGGAGTAAATGTTGGAGCTTCAGCAGGACTTCAGAAACTTCCTGAACTGCACTGTTCTGTGCAGGAACTGAACTCACCAGTGTCCTCATCATCAGGCAGAGAGTCTGTGCGGGTAGCTGCCTCTCTCTGCCTTTCCCATCAGCACACGCTAAACCTGGGCCCAGAGGGACTACAGGAACTCTGGGTGCTGACTCCTGGGCTTGGGGTGACTAAGGAGCTGCCCTCACCTGGGGTGGTGCCCTTTCACAGGGGCCTTTCCGTAGGCCCAGGCCTCCCTGATGTCCCTGCAAAGGAGTGTGTTCTATCTGCAGGCTGAGCAGAGGGAGCTTCCAGCCTGGCTTCAAAGCTCCCTCCACCTGGGCTCCCTTGAGCTTAACGCTTGGAAGGTATCCTCTGTGGGGCAAAGGTTTTGTCACCATGCACAGGCTCCGGGGAGGCTACCGCAGTGGCATTCAGTGTAGCTCAGGTACAAAGGTGAGGCCACCAGGTGATGGTCTCTGTGAGCTGCCATGAGTCACTCAACCTCTTTTATCTGTAAAGTGGGCATAGAAATACTCACATCAGTAGAATAGGTAGTCCAGAAAGAATCTCAGAAACACAGGAATTGAGGAAACATCAGAGGTCATCTCAGATTGGTAGGGAAAAGATAGCTCCTTCAAGAAATGGACAACTTGGGATGCCTGGGTGGCTCAGCAGTTTAGCACCACCTTCAACCCAGGAAGTGATCCTGGAGACCAGGGATCAAGTCCCACGTCGGGCTCCCTGCATGGAGCCTGCTTCTCCCTCTGCCTATGTCTCTGCCTCTCTCTCTCTCTCTGTGTATCTCTCATGAATAAGTAAATAAAAATCTTTTTAAAAATCCAGATAGATTAAAGATTTAGTTTTAAAAAAATGAAATTAAAACTACAGCAAGAAAATATGCAAGAATTGTTTTTATAAATCTTGGAGAGGGGAAGAGAAGAGTTCTTTCTAAGTCTGATAGCACTGAGGGAAGCTCTACAAGGTACAGGTACAGACCAATAACATTTCTGCACAAATAAAGCCAACATGAAAGTCATGTTGAAAAACAAATGTCTTATAAATGTTTCTTATTCATAGATAAAAGGCATTAATTTTCTTTATAAAGAATTTCTCCAAATCCAATACAGAAAAGATCAGCACCTCCAGAGATAAACACACAAAGGCTATCAGGGGGTCATTCCTGGAAAAGGAGCTACGGATGCTCCCACACGTGTGGTCCTAGAGCATCTGGACAGGAGCCCCTGGCCGAATCCTGGCTCCATGCTTACATATGTGACCCCCACAAGGTCTTCATGTTCTCTGGGCCTCAACTTCCTGAGCATAAAGTGGAGGTAACCACAGTCCACTTTATTAAGTGGGTTAGCAAGCATCAAGAATGTGGAGTGGGATAGTAATTGTTATGTAAATGCTTGATTGATAAAACCTGGAGAGATGCCATGGTGCCCCTATGAGTAGGACGCTCTTACGATAAGAAATAAGCAGTGATGAGCCATTTCTCCGCCATGCTGCTGACAGTGCAAGGAATCTAGCACCCATATCACTGATGGGAGTATAGATACGTGTTAGACTTCTAAATACGCTGTGACCAAGCAGTCTCTTGGATAACCATCCTTGAGATGACGCACATATGGAAGTATTCCTACAATACTACTTGTAAAAGCTAAAATTGGAAATAGTCCTCCTTCAGTGGGGAACTGGTTAAATACTTTATAATATCAATATGCTTCTAATCTCAATGATTATGCAGCTTGGAAAAAAGGGGCAAGTTTACCTGTACTGATAGGGAGCAATCTCCTGTGTCCAGGCTTACCTTGTTTTATTGCACTTTGCTTTATTGTACTTTGAAGATACCGCATTTTTTTGTTTGTTTGTTTGTTTGCAAATTGAAGGTTTGTGGTAACTCTGTGTCAATCAAGTCTGTGGGCACCATTTTTCCAACAGCATTTGTTCATTTAGTGTCTGTCATATTTTGGTGATTCTTGCAATATTCTAAATTTTTTTATTATTTTTTACGATGATCTGTGATTATAACTCACTGAAAGTTTAGATGGTGGTTAGCATTTTTTAGAAGCATTTTACAATTAAGGTATGTTTATAATTTTTAAAGACATAATTGCTATTGCATACTCAATGGACTGCAGTATTGTATGAGATAGAAACCAAAAATTTCATTTGACTCATTTTATTGCAATATTCACCCAACTCATAATATCTCCAAGGCATGCCTGTGTATTAAGTAGTAAGAATAAGGTGTCAAACAACATGTACAAGAATTCCATTCGTGGGAAAGGGAAGCTGGCTCCGAAGGGACATTCGAGAAAGCAATCAGTTGCTTCTGGGGGCATGCTGGGGCTGAAAGCGGAATGGAACCTGTGAGTTTTCGTGGATCATAATCTGATAAAACCTACAAGGCAACACTACTGTGAGGGGTGTAACATCCTCCTAGAGGCCGGAGACAGGGAGCAGCCAGGTCTTAGCTCCACCACGAGATGCGTGGCCTCAGTACGTTCCTGACCTTTGTGCCTCTTTTTCCTCATCCGCAAAATAAGGATGCAGACAACCCCCAAGGTCATGAGTGTGAAATGGGGTAATCCGAGTCAAAGCACTGGGGCCCTGTGAGCACCAGCCCTCCTCCTCCCCATCACGTTCAGTGGCCCAGCCCTAGCATTCCCCAGTTCCCTGGCCAGCCAGACGCCTTTTTCTAAGGGCTCCGCTTTGAGGCTCCCTGCCTCCCTGGGATAAGTCTGGTTCCTAGGCTGCCCATCTGACTTGGCTGCTACAGCCTTCCCTTCAAGTTAGGAAAGCATGTCTGTGAGGAAGCTCTCAGATGCTTGTGAACCTGAGGCACATGCACTCAGGGTGAGCCAGGGCACACTGTGCCCCCCAAGGCCCCATCAGCACTGGCACGCAGCACTGCAGAGCTCACCTGGGGGCTGCTCAGGCAGGAGTGGGCTGTCTGGGCAGACTTGTCTGCTGCTTGCCGCACCCCCTACCTGCACAAGACTTCTCGTTGCCTGGTCTGGCCTCTGTGGGTTGCTGGGGTCTGCATTCCTCTTAGTGCCTTTGGGGAAGGAGGAGAATTTGGTTAAGGGGCCACAGGAAGCTGCCACTAGGCTTGCATCCGTTCGGCAGGGTGCTTACGTTAATCTCTTCTGCTTGCAGGGGTCTAACGTGATGGAGGAGCAAGACCTGCGGGATATTGGCATCACTGACCCCCAGCACCGGCGAAAGCTTCTCCAGGCAGCAAAGTCCCTGCCCAAGGTGACTGGCAGCTCTGTAGCCTCAGCCTGGGTTGGAGCCGGGTCCCCTCCCTGATGCCCCCTGGACCCAGAAGAGGGAAAGTGCTCAGCTCCAGGGCATACAGATTACTGCAAGGTGTCTGCCCTGCATCCTGGGGGACCCAGCAGGCAGCATAGAGGCCTGTTTGCCTTGTTGCCCAGTCTTAAGGCCCCAGAAAGGCAGCAGAGACTAGGGACAGTTGACTCAGTCCAGGGTCCGGAGGGAGGCTCCAGGCTTCTGCCCAGCACAGGAGCTGGTACCCACAGGCTTGACCTGTCACCTGGAGCCTCTTTGGGTTCTTTCCTGACTTTGAAGACCAGGCCAGCCTGCATCTGACCCCCAACATCACACTTTCCTCAGGAAGGCAGAGGGATGCTCAGGGCAGCAGACGAGGCAGTTTTTCCCTGGAGAGCCAGGGGCCAGTAGGCCCACAGGTCTCTCCCTTGACCTCACTGGTGCTAATAAGTCCAGTGTACCCTTGTTCGTTCCACTCACCCCAAGCTTGGGAAGTACAAACAAGTCCCACCAGTGAGCCCAGTACCCACTTCACAGGTGCCACCAAGTCTGTGACCTTGCCAGAGCTCAGTGAGAGCCCTTCTGCAAACCCTTCCTCCCCGCTAGCCATACCCTCTAGGGCTGTCTGCCCCAGGCTGGTGTGCTCTCAGAGCCCTGCCTCTCAGATAGGGGAGCCGAAACCAGAGCAGCAGAAGAAGGGGCTGTGTGAAGGGAGGGGCCCCTGGGCTTTTGTCCCATGAGGGCTGTGATGTCAGTCCTTCCACCCCTTCTCGGCACATAGGTGAAAGCTCTGGGCTATGATGGCAACAGCCCCCCATCAGTGCCCTCCTGGCTGGACTCCCTGGGGCTGCAGGACTATGTGCACTCCTTCCTGTCGAGTGGCTACAGCTCTATTGATACTGTGAAGAACCTCTGGGAACTGGAGCTTGTCAACGTGAGTGTAGCCTGTGCTTGGGCCTGGCCTGGCCCCCCAAGGGTGCAGACTGGGGGTGGGAGAGGAGCTGTGGGTGCAGGCACAGCCTGACCCTTCCTCCCACCCCCGTCCAGGTCCTGAAGGTGCACCTCCTTGGCCATCGCAAGCGCATCATCGCCTCGCTCGCAGACAGGCCCTATGAGGAACCACCCCAGAAGCCCCCACGGTTTTCCCAGCTGAGGGTGAGTCGGAGAGGGATGGAAAGGGAGAGATGTGTGTTCTTCGTATTGCTAGGAATTAAAAATAATTCTTGAGGAATTCTTTGGAGACAGTGTGACCTCCATAGAAGAGGTGCGAACAATCTGATACCTCTTGTCACTGGGGCCAGTCTGTCCCCGGTGCACATCTTGAGAGGAGCATGGGGCAGGAGTTGTTAAGACTTGATTATTTATCAATTACGTGCCTCCTATCTCCATCGGAGAAGTCTGGCGGGGCCTATGATAAAGCGTCAAGTTGAAATATAAGTAGAAACTAAAATGTTAGAAAAAGTAGGAAAACAAATATCCAAATCCCAGCTGTTAGGCATGAGTGGCAGTTCAGGTGAGGGGCAGGAGGACCCCCTTCCAGATAGTCTGACATGAACCCGAGACCAAGCTGGAAATCTATGACAGGACTTGTATCCTCCCCAGGTCCTCTGAAGTAAAATCCCTGCAGTGGGGTGGACTAGAGAAGCAGCGACTTTAAAAACCTCACAGATGCTTTGTTGCTCAAGCCAGATAATCCCTGACTGCAGGTTAGAGTCAGGGCCCCACGGAGGTCTGGGACTATATCTGTTCTTGAGCCAGAGTGCCCGACAGGTGCTGCACCTCCACCCATTCCCGGCAGCCTCACCCAGTGGGTGTCATCTTATCCCCCTTGTACACAGGAGCCCGGTCTGAGGAGCAAATGCAGGGCTGGTATTCAGTTATAAAAGCTGAGGAGACAGGACCTCAGGGTGCTGACAGCGCTGTGTGTTTTCTCAAGGAAATGCTTTGCATTTGGTCGTGTGCCCCAGGAAGCTGCAGTGAATTATGACAGATGATTCTATCTTTGATGAATATAAAAGCAGCTTCCCCTACGGCTCCAGGCCGAGGAGTGTGCTGGTAAAGTGAGGGTGCCATGGTGACTGTGTGCCCGCAGGACTGGGACGCCAGGGCCTCCTGGCAGGTCAGAGCTGGTTGCTTTGACTGTACCTGGGCTGGGCCCAGGGGCCAGGCTCCCCACAGGTCTGTGGGCCAGCGTGCCATCTATTTGGTGCCCACTGGTGTCGGTCCTTAGCTTCACCCCAATTCTCACTGATACACCTGCCCCTCTTGGGCCCTAAGTAGCCCCAGCACTGGCTGACATCTACAATTTAGAGACTGGCTGAACGGGTTCCAAGTTTTACCTGGATTTCTCCCCACCACAGTGCCAAGATTTGCTCTCCCAGACATCGTCCCCACTGAGCCAAAATGACTCCTGCACTGGCCGTTCTGCTGACCTGCTGCTGCCTCCTGGGGACACAGGCAAGAGGAGGCATGACAGTCTTCATGACCCTGCAGCACCTTCCCGAGCAGAGCGCTTCAGAGTCCAGGTGGGGCAGGCGGGGAGCTGTGAACGGGGGTCCCCAGACCAGGCCAGAGCCCCCAGAACCCTTCACTGTCCTTGTGTCCCCTGAGGCAGACCCTGAGTGGGAGAAGGGGGGATAGGAGGCCACTATGATCCAGGTGCCAGGATCAGCAGCAGGAGGAAGCCACCGCCTCCTCTCCTCAGCCCCACCCAGCCTGTGTCTGGCATCCAGCCCCAAGACTCCCAGGGCTATAACAACATGACTGTCATCAGCTGTCACTGCATGTGGCCACAGAAGTTCAGATCCACTGTCTGTTCTTTGACTACAGCCTCTACCTTCCAGCCCCTCAGGCCACCAGTCCCATTTCTGCCCCACTCTCAGCTGCTTCTTGGTCCCCAGTTGCTTGCCCTCCTATTCCCCAGAGCAGCTTTCTCCCCTCCACAGCTCCACACCCTGTACCCCACCTGCCCAGCAAAATCACAGCCCAGGTTAGACTCCGTTCTTCCTGCTGCGTTTCTGCAGGAAGGGTCAGGTGCAACAGGGAGGCACATCTAGCTGTGCCATCTCCCCTCACAGAAGCCCCTCAACCCCTATTGTGCCCTGCAGCCCTTGCCCTAGGCCGGCCCCGGCCCACAGTCCTGGTTCACCCGCACGGGGCCTTGCATTCGGGCTCCTGGTTGTATTTCCCTGCCCTTCCTCCTGCCCTACACATGGATCCCGGGCTTTGTCTCTTGTCCCCCATCTTGCCAGCTGGACACAGGATTGGCACCTGTCCCTCACACCCACCCCATTCACTGCTTTTTCCTCTTGACTCATACTCCTCCTCTCCAGTACCTGGGGATGTCCTTCACCTTTGTACAGTCACAGCTGTGAATTTGACAAGATTTGAAAAAGCATGTTTTCCAGGAGTTTCAGTTGTTCCATATCAGACTTCTGCACAGTGCCAGGAACAGAAATCATAAATATTTCCTCTTTTCCCGCCTCCCCATTCTTTGTATCCTAGTTAGGGCACCCGTCAGCTGGCACCTGCATTTCGGTGGCTTCCTGCCCCTTCCTCTGCACCAGGTTCCACCTCAGGAGACAATATAAAATGCCTCCCTAGCACTGGACACTTGCCCATCCCAGAATCAGATCCAGAGGCCCTGACTTGGAGGTGGGGCTTCCAGGGATCTGGAATCCTTCCTGCTTTGTACTTATTTTCCCCTCTTTGGTTTTAGTCATTTCCTATCTCTACCTCAGAGCCTTCCCCACAGAGCCTGCCTTCAGGTGGCTTAGGTCCCTGCCTCTCCACCTTTCCCCTCCGCCACAGTGCATCTGCTTGGCTTGTCTCCCGCCCTCCCCCACTACCCTTGAACCCCCGTGGCTGGCTCCTGTGCCCTCAAGTGTGCTGGAGCCCGCAGAGCACCCAGGAGTTCCTCTGGAGGGGGTAGGCAGATCTGTGACCCCACCCGTTGTACAGGAAGAGCAGCGCGAAGCCAAACTGACCCTTCGGCCCCCCAGCCTGGCTGCGCCTTACGCCCCAGTGCAGAGTTGGCAACACCAGCCAGAGAAACTCATCTTCGAGTCCTGCGGTTACGAAGCCAATGTGAGTTGCCCGTGCCCTCCCGGCCTGGCCAGACTCCCTGCTGCCTGCCCCTGGGGCCAGGTCCAGGGCTCCAGTGCTGTTCTCTGCTCCCCAGACACCCCAGCACCTGGGGGACGGGGGCCTCCCAGCCAGGCTAGGGGAAGGAGGTTGGGAGAGGGAACCGTCTGACTGTGGTCCCAGCCTGGCTACTGCCCTGCTCCCTCAGTATCTGGGCTCCATGCTGATCAAAGATCTCCGAGGGACAGAATCCACACAGGATGCCTGTGCCAAGATGCGGGTAGGTTGTCTGTGTGTGTGGTGGATGGGGGCTGGCAGGGCTGGGAGGCTTCGCTAGGGGCACCTGCTGCAGCCTCTTGGCCCTTACACATTATGTGAGGTTTGGGGGGAGGCTGGGGCCTAGGGGCCCCGAGGGGCGTGGCCTTGAGAAGGGACATTCACAGGCCCACTCCTCGTTTCCTGTAGAAATCCACCGAGCACATGAAGAAGATCCCCACTATCATCCTGTCCATCACATACAAAGGTGTCAAGTTCATCGATGCCTCCAACAAGGTGCGCTTCTCACAGCACTGTCGGTGGGAGGGGATCCCTCTCCCTACCCTCAGTGCCCAGCCCCCGGCAGCTGGGCATCCTGCCTAGTGTGTTCCCAGCCCTTTGTCTTCCTCTGTATTCCTACTGCCTTGCCCAGGTGCCTGCCTCTCAGCTGCCACACGTCCTGATCCTGGGGCCCTGCCCAAGTGACAGGTGCCCCTGGTCTTCCTCAGCGTGGGTTCCTCTTACCTGTTCACACCTAGCGATGTGATTCTCTTAAGGAGCAAAGGACTCCCTCCATGCTCCACACCTGGTACCCCACCCACCTGATGCCCTCCCCACCTTGCCCCAACCCTGGAGAGCTGGTGGTCACATGTGAACGTTTTACCCCTCGGTTGCTGTGGTCCAGGGTGGAGACCCCTAAACCTAAATTGGGCAAGGTTAGACACCACCCCCCCCACCACCAGACAGACTGATAAGAGAAGTCGTGGCATTGGGCTAACAGCCTGGGCTGGAACAAAGAAAAGGTGGTGGTGCAGAAGGCTCGAGGTGTGCCTCGGGCCGAGGATTCCAGACCCCACTTTCCCTGGCAGAATGTTATTGCGGAGCACGAGATCCGGAACATTTCCTGTGCGGCCCAGGACCCAGAGGACCTCTGTACCTTTGCCTACATCACCAAGGACCTGCAGACCAGCCACCACTATTGCCATGTTTTCAGCACAGTGGACGTGGTGGGTGGCGACCCGCAGCCAGGGGGGGCCTCAGGGCCGTGCTGTCTCAGCACGCGGGTGGCACTGGGCCAGCATCTGGTTCAGGGTGAGGTCCCAGCGGCCATCTGGGCTAGGCCCCTGTAGACAGTGATGGAACTGAAGCACAGAGGTGGAGGGTGGCTCACCTGGGGTTCTAGGGACAGGTTTTCCCCGCTTCCAGCCAGGGGTCTCCTCCCTGCAGCTGCATGTCCACTCGCCACCCCATCCCCCAACCCTGCAGGGGCCGGTTCCCTGAAGTGCCCTGGAGCTTCCTCTGGGGGGCAGCAGTGCCCTCCTGACAGCCGGCTTCCTTTTCACAGTGGTGCTGAGAGGGGGGCCTCCCCCCAGGCCCCTCTCCAGAGCTCTGCCATCCTTCGGGAGAATAGCTAGTTCCCAAATCTCTGGCTTCTGGAACACAGCTGGCCAGGCATTCTCAGCCCCAGGAAGTCCATGCTTGCTCCAGCCTGGCATCAGACACCTGGCTCTGCCACTTGCTAGCTGTGTGGTCTTAGAATTGGGCTCTGCGTCTGAAAAGGGGCTATAATGTGAGCAATTTCATGGGGTTTGTTCTGAAGGTAAAGGGGGTCCTCTACCCATACTTGTAGTTCCTGCCACTTTTACCCAGAGCTCACATTTCCCAGTCATTTCTGCTGTAACACAGTACACACGCTCCTGAAGATCAAAGGCTACAGCTCACCTAGTAAAAAGCAGGGTTTGTGGGGAGACAGGGCTGGGGGCACAACACTCAGAAACTTCGTCAGTGGCACATTAGAACAGGAACCTAATAAAAACACCGGCCCTGCTCTGTTCACATCTGCTGGTTGAGAAGTCCATAGCTGCTCCGGTCAGCAACCCCCCGCGCCCCTGACCACCACCACCAGCCTGTGCTCAGGGCCGTGAGGCTGGGCTGGGGGTCTGGGCAAAGGGGTCCGTCTGGTGGCTCCTCGACCTTGGTGCTGAAGCTGGGCTCTGTCTCCTCCCAGAACCTGACCTACGAGATCATCCTGACGCTGGGGCAGGCGTTTGAGGTGGCCTACCAGCTGGCCCTGCAGGCCCAAAAGTCCCGGCCGCTAGGGGCCTCCGCTGCCGAGACGATTGAAACAAAATCTTCCAAGCCGGTGCCTAAGCCTCGGGTTGGCACGAGGAAGTCAGCAGTACGTGGGCCCAGACCCCTACCCCCCACCCCAGCGGGCTCTGGGGGCTTGGGGTGGAGCGGGCACCAGGAGGGGCTTCTCACGCAGCAGCCAGCACCTCCCCCATGAGCCCCCACTGTCCCCCACGGGCTTCCATCCCCTCCCTCGCCGGGCACCCCTGGTAACACCACCCCGTGTCTGTGTCTGCTTTGCTCTGCACCCCAGGTGCCGCTGCCCCCCGATAGTCGCTGTTGTCACTGTCACACCTGCACCACCCATCGTCCTTCCTACGTACCGCTGCCGTCTGTTAGTCCCGGAGTCAAGGTCTTTACACCTCCTGCTGTCTGTGTGTCAGTCTCCCCGAAGTGACTGTGAGCTTCCTGAGATGCTAGTGCCTCTCTTCCCTGAGCTGCCCTCCTGCTGTCCCTGCATCTGCTTCAGCTGTCTGTCTGTGTGTCCTCACTGCACAGGCCTACCCGGGGTGCGCCCTCAGCCTGGCCCAGGAAACCGGAGGCTTGGTGTTTTCCTGCCTCCATGAATAGGTCTGGGGCTCAGAGCATGAGGCTCTTTACCTGAGCAGCTCTGAGAAGTTGCCCCTGAGAGGCCTAGAGGTAGCCCTCCTGTGAAGCTCCGGGAGGGTGCCACTCCTGCCACCCCAGCCCTAGGGAGCTTGCTCTTCAAGGAGAACGGAGGCTGCCCCTCATGTGCCCTGTGCTGGCATGACATCAGCATGGCCCCGGCAGGAGGAAGGGACAGCTGGGCCCTGGCCCACCCTGGCCCGGCCCGGCCCAGCCCGGCGCTCCCTCTCTGACCCCTTGCCCTCCTTCTTGGCAGCTGGAACCGCCCGACCTGGACCCGGACACCCAGTCCCATGCCAGCGTCTCCTGGGTTGTGGACCCTAAGCCAGACTCTAAGCGGAGCCTCAGCACCAAGTATGAGACCACTATCTTCTAACTGCTCGCTCCCTGTCTCCACTAGTCTCACTGTGCCTTGCCATCCGACCTCTACTCTTCTCAGCTCTCCTTCCAGCTGCTGACACCAAGGCCGCAGTCCTGGGGGGACCTGCTCTCCTCCCGGGCGGCAGCTCTAGACACTCTCCACTCACAGCTTGTACCCAACACCACCGGACACTGTGAAGTCCCCCCTGGGCAAGAACAGCTTGGCGGGGAGGGGGGTGAGTTGCCCCAGAAGTGGGCGCCCCGAGGGCTGAGGGTGCCCTGGTGTGCCCAGGAGGCCTCAGCGGGAAGGTGCTGTGAGTCCTGAGGGGTGGGCAGTCTTCAAGCAGCATCCAGACAGCGCCAGTGACCACTCCCTCTGAGCAGGCGGGCCTGTGTGCTCCCCTCTCCCGTCTTCTGTGCCGAGCCGTGGCTGGCTGCCGCTGCCCAGAGAAAACTGTCTTTTTGCACCTTTCCTGACACAACCAACCACTGTGACCACTGGTGCCAGAACCCCTTGCACTCTGCTCACGCTGGCCTGCGGCCCTGTCCCTCTGTCCTCTGCTGTATGGTGCTGGCCTCCCCACAGGAGAGCCCGAGCTCAGCGGTGTGGCCTGACTGGGGTCCGACTGCGTTCTGTGAGGGGCCCAAGGGCCTCGGGCACATGCCTGACTCCACAGCCTGGAGCTCTGCGCATCTGGACCCCGCGGGCTGGCTTCCCTCAGCAGGGCTCCTGTCCCGCTGGGCCTTCCGCTCCGAGGAATGGGACGGCAGGTGTGCGGTCGGCCCCTCAGGTCTTCGCCAGCGAGTCACGAGGAGGCTGGCTCCGGGGCCCAGCTCGCCAAGGGGCAGGCCCTTCCGTAGGCCCCGGCCAGAGGGAGGCCTGTCCCAGCACACACGGTCTGCCTTCTTCCCTCCCAGAACGGAGCCGCTCGAGGACAGGGAGCCCATTGCCCTCTGGGGGCTGACACCTGTCCACGGTGTGGGGTCAGAGCTAGGCAGCCACCACCCACTCCTTCCCCGGTTGGCCACCCTCGGCCCCCTGCGTCCCCTGAGAGGGGAGGCCGTACGGGCTGCCCAGCTGGGATGGTGGAGCTGAGGCTTTTGAAGAAGCCACAGTCGCCCCTAAGGGCAGATCAGCTCAGAGGCAGGAACCGGGAGCAACGGTTCCGGGAGGAAGCGTAGACCAGTAGAGAAGCCGGGCAGCTCCAGCAGCGAGTTCAGAGCAGAAGCCCCAGGTGATGAAGCAGAGAGGGTGTCCTGTCTGCCCGCCTGTCCTGGGGCCTCCCGCGCAGAGGCCGCAGTGGGCGCTGGGCGCTCGGGGGAGGCTGTGCGGGACGGTCAGGCTGCTTCCACGTTTCCCTTCAGTTTCCTCCACCCTGTGCAGGCCCCCACGGTTAACCCTTTCCTCCCCCCATTGTGTTTGCTTCTGCCAAGCTGAGCCACTGAGGAGCCAACCGTGCTGCGGAGACACAGACGTGGGGAGCACAGGCTCCCGCCGCTGCCACCGCCGCCACCACTACTGTGTCACCTGCAGCTTTGAAGACCCAGGCCCAGCCTCTACCTGTCGCAGCCCCTTGGGGCTGCTTGGCCTGGACCTGCCACCACCAGGTCTTACAGAGCAAGCCGCACTCCAGGCCTCGAGCAGACGAGACTGAACTCCAGAGAGTCAAGAAGTGACTTGTCCAGAAGACATTTTTTAATAGAAAACAACTTTTCTATAAAATGAATTTTTAAGACTTGGCTCAAACCTCCAGGTTAAACTGCCAACCTTTAGACAGGCGGCCATCGGATCAGAGGGCAGGGGACCCAAGCATGGCTATAAGGCCAGTCTGAGAAGCCTTCTGTCCTAGGACAGGATGTTGGCGTGTTCCAGGAAGGCGCCGGCCTCTGGGTGCACTGAAAGCAGGCACGAGTGGGCAAAATCGAGCGGGTTTGTTCGAGTCTACCTTTCAAACCCAACCACGTCTGTCGCTGTTCCTTACGAGCTGCGCAACTTCCCGTGCCCGTCCGGAGCTGGATACCGCCTCTGCGGTAAGAACACAGCCGCAGAGACACGTGGCAAAGCAAAGGCTCCCGGCCCATTTCAGGGGTTCCAAATGTGCAGGCCCCGAGGCCAGAGCTGAGGGAGCAGTTCCTGGTGCCACAAAGTCTGAGCCGGCACCAGAGCCCTGGGCCACCCCTGGGTGCCTGCCCTGCTGGCGGCCAGGCACTTGCCCATGCTGCCCGGCAGCCTCGGGTCGCCCGAGTTCAGTCAGAAAGTAGAAAAGCAGCTTTGTTTCGGGCATTAACAGGTAGGTCGCTAAGACTGCTACCTGCCAATCTGTGATTTGTCTGATCAGGTCTGTGTGATTAGGACTCACTTTGATTCTCTGAATTATTGGTTTGACTGTTGTATTTCAGCTGCTGGATTCATCCCTGGCTCCAAGTGTAGAGAAGGCTAAATAAGGTGACAGTTGATTCGAGTCTCCCCCAGTGTGGCCTTCGGGGTGGGCTGGGGTCCTGGTGCACCACTGCCACCACCCTTCTGCTGCCTTGCTTGGTTTTTTAACTGGGAATCTTGCTCTGTACTCCTGAAGTTGGTAGAGGCAACCGGGGTCATTCCCGTGAGGCCAAGGGGCAGAGGCGGCTCAGCTGCTTGTCTGGTACCTTCCAGAGTAGGGAACAGAGGGGAGCCCTTCCTCCTGTGGGTAATTGAGCAGTCCTCTTGCTTTACTGGCATGGGGCACGCTGCTCCCTGGGCCCACATCCTCAGCTTCGTGGGACTTCTTTCCCAGCAAAGGCTGTGAATTGACCTTCCCTGTGGGTTCTGTGCAGGGAGAGTGCTCTTAGGCGCACTCACAACCCCTGCGATTGGCCAGACATGGAAAGCCTGGCCCCCGCCAACTTGAGGCTGGACCCCAGGGGTGGCACCCCCCTCTCTGGGCAAGGGTAGGGGACCCTCCACTCTCCGGTACTAAACAAGGACCTCAATGCCTGCGCATCACTTCGCTTCCTGCTTCTCTCAAGGCCCGTGAGCCTGCCATCAGCTGCCACCATGCGGTGCTGGCACAGTTCCCTCCCCCCTGCAAGAGGCCTGGCCCCGGCTACATGCACCTCTCTGGAGGCGGCAGGTCCAAACAGCAAACTGTAGACACTACGATGAGCTGCTCGAGCTGTCTTTTTGTTTTTAAATCATATGTAGGTGTTTCCTCCCCTTGAAGCTGCTATATATTTATTCAGGGTGTTTTTGTATTGGAAAGCCTTGGCTAGTGGCTCTGGCTCTGGGTTTGCTTTTGAGATTGGTTTATTTCTGAATAGTCAAGCAGGGTAGGAACTGGATCTTTCTTTCCTCTTTACTTCTCCTCTGGGGCAGGTACTCCCTATTCCCTAGACAGCAGTGGTGTGACTCCAAGGACAGGCTTCAGGTAGAAAAGCCTCGGCTTCTGCACCTGTCGGAGTTCCGAGCGGGCTCCGAGCTGTGCAAGGCCCCTTCTAGGCGGACTTCAGGGGACCCAGTGTCTTCACCAGCCACAGGTTCTCCGCTTGCCCCTCTCCTGCTTTCGTAGGACCCTTCCCGCTGCTCCACATTCACAGTGCCCCACATCCCCCTGGTCTCTAGCACCACGTTCTAGCAGGAGTTCCCCGAGAAGCCTCGGGCTGCATAGGCAGCAAACACGGCTGCAATCGGTCCCACACGAGAGAGTTAGCCTGATCCGGGCCCACTCCTGAGATGCCTGGGCCTGCGGGAGGCTGGTCAGGTGCGGTTCACAACAGTGTTGTTGCTTGCTAATGGGGTGGCAATGGGACTGAATTGTAATAAAACTGTTATTTAATCTTTGTCTCTGTATTTTGATACTTGAATGAATTCCCCTTTTATTTTACTGTACATATAATTGTTAGTCTGATTTTGTCCGATTTACGAACATCTTGTGGTACCAAACATACCCACTCTGTGCAACGACATAGACTGACCTCACTACACAGGAGAGAGTGTAAATATTCCTGGGCTTCCGGCTTTGGTTTTGTTATTTTCATAACTGTACAACTTAGAACGATTAATAATAAATGAGAAGCAACACGAAATCAGCCTTCCTTTTTGGGAGTTCTTGAATTAGCTTCTTGGCAGTTTTCTGGCAGAAGCACAGGCACAGGCTGTACGCTGGCTCCAGCTCACTGATGAGCATCCGCACTGTCTGGGGTAAGTGTGGGGACCTGCTCTGTCCAGCACGCTTCCAGGGGGGAAGCTGCCAAGGCTCGTCCGTTCCCGTTCACTCTTTTAGCTGTAAGGCCCCTGTGGGTCCCCTTCTCCTCCTTAGAACATCTCATGTGAATCCCAAGCAGGGGCCATATGCTGGTTATGGCTGTGGCTCCTCTGCGTCCTGGTCTGGGCTCCTGGACCCACAAATATGTATCAAATGTCTGCTTCCAAGGCCAGGGTGGAGGATTGACAGCTGTGGAAGAAGAGTGTCCCCCTCAAGGAACTTCATCCAATTGTGGAGATTCAGTTTGACACACGTACAACTAGCTACTGGCCCAAAGCCACACCGTGAGGCCACGATGTATGGTCCTGTGAGCACCCACAAGGGCAGGAGTGCTCCCGGAGCTGGGGGCGGGGTGGGAGGGGGCAGGGGAGGAGGGGCAGGCACCTGAGCTGGTATTTAAAGGCAAGGGTTTAGAAAGGCACAGATGATATGACTAACCCCCCCCACGGTGCCCCAAACCCCAAAGATGGGAGCTTTGCAGGCACCCATCTTGTTCTGACAACTTTCTGGGTGTGATCTCTATAGAGTAAGCAACAGAGGCTCGGAAAGTCCCGCACCTTCCCAGGGCCAGCTGGCTTCACGCGTCCTCAGAGCCCCTCGCCCCATGCTGGCTTCCACCCAAGCTGCCCAGCACTGAACACTTAGGAGGACGGACTGACTAGAGTGAGAGACTCGGGGGAAGGGCAGAGGGAGAGGGAGAGACTCTCGAGTAGACCCTGCACTGAGCACAGTGCCAGACATGGGGCTTGGGGTTTGATCTCAGGACCCTGAGACCATGACCAGAGCCAAAACCAAGAGTTGGATGCTTAACAGACTGAGCCACCCAGGCACTGAGCGCTTATAAGTTTCTGTGAAATACTGTCAAGGGCTTTAAAAGCAAAAATCACTGATTTAATCTAATATCCCGTTGTATATTTATGAAGAAAACAAGGCCCAGAGCAGGGAAATCTCCTTCCCAGCCAGCCAGCTAATGGAGAGGCGACCAGTCCTAGCCGCTGAGGCCAGGTCGCACCTGCCATCAGGCAGACGGAAGCCTGGCCGTGGACGGCCCCACCTGGCTTTCCAGCCCAGGCAGTTCACCGCCCCCGCACCCCCACACACACCCGTGCTCTCGGGCCTTGGCGCTCTTCCCTACGCAAAAGAAACCCTACAGCTAGGAGAGAAAGGTCTGGTCATAATCGGGGTCCCTGTTGCTCTGGGGGACAGGGCTGCAGGATGTGTTCCATCCCCTTGGCACCATTCAGAAGCCTCACAGCTGTGACTCGGGCCGCCCAGGCCGAGCACTGCGGGGCTCATCGTGCCTCGGGAGCCTGCCGGGTGCGTAGACGGACTGATTCCTGCCGTCGGGCCACAGGTAGAGCTGGCAGGAGGAGTGGGTTGAGGCAGCTCCAAGAAAGGAACGGATGCGGCCCCCGAGCTGCCCGCCCTGCTCGCCGCGCCTCCGTCTAGAAAGGGCTCTACACACACGTCTCTGGCAGGCCCCCCACGCCCCCTCTGTCATCTCAGCGAGGAGTGAGGTAGAGCCTCCCAGGCCTCCCCTCTCCGCCATCACACCCCCAGGTCCTCAGTGGTTCCCCTCAGACACCCTGTGGCCCAGGAAGCCGGGCGGCAGGGTGGCCCTTCGAGCAGTGGCCAGGCCACCGAGGAAGCAGAACTGCATGGACCGGAGCACGTCCCAGGGCAGCTCCAAACGCCCTCAGCCCTGGCCACCCCTGGCCTCCTACACTGACAGGCTGCCGGGTCCCACCGGCTCCTGGCACGCGGCCACTTTCAGAATGGACGTGGTCCAAGCTGTGTGGCTCCCACAGCACCAGCTGCCATCACCTAACACCCAAGGAGTACAGGGGTGCAAACTGGCCATTGCTCAGGGCCGTGTCTACACCTCTGCCATTCCGTCCTTCCGGACTCTGCTATTAGGAACATTATTTTAAGCAAGTCTTTTTTTTTATAATTTTTTTTAATAATTTTTTAAAAATTTATTTATGATAGTCACACAGAGAGAGAGGGGGGCAGAGACACAGGCAGAGGGAGAAGCAGGCTCCATGCATCGGGAGCCCGACGTGGGACTCGATCCCTGGTCTCTAGGATCATGCCCTGGGCCAAAGGCAGGCGCTAAACCACTGCGCCACCCAGGGATCCCAGCAACTCTTTATCAGGTAAAAGAATTTCCCTAACACCACAAAATAGTTGTTATCCAGTACATGGGCCTGGGACGACTGCATGGCCATGAGGCTGGTGGGGACAGTACAGGGAGATTCCTAGGCCTACTTACAACAAAATAAATTCCAGGTGGCTCACATACTTAAAATGTAGAAAAAAAAAAAAATCCCAACAAAGCTAGAAGAAAATGGAGACTTTTTTCATAATCTTAGTACAACAAAGCTCTTTCCAAGCATGCTACAGAACTCTGAATCCATTTTTTAAAAGATTCATATATTCAACTATATAAAAATCAAACATTTCTGCAAAGCCCAGTGCACATTTAAAAAATTGAAAATAATATTTTATCACATGTAACAAAGGACAAAACTTGACAATAGCTATTAAAAAGTAACTGGGTTAATGGGATCCCTGGGTGGCGCAGCGGTTTGGCGCCTGCATTTGGCCCAGGGCGTGATCCCGGAGTCCCGGGATCGAATCCCACGTCAGGCTCCCGGTGCATGGAGCCTGCTTCTCCCTCTGCCTGTGTCTCTGCGCCTCTCTCTCTCTATCATAAATAAATAAAAATTTAAAAAAAATAAAATAAAAAGTAAACTGGAACGTTTAGTTCCAGGAAGATCAAGTAGACATACTTTTCCCTATTCTTCTTGCGAAGGACAAATAAAAGCCCCAGCCAAGACAATGGCACAGACAAAGCCCAAACAACAGTCTTCTCTCTCTAGCCAAAGGACCAGAAGAGAGGCAGCCTGGCAGGACAGAAAGATGTGAAGACACTGGGTACCTAGGTGCCTCAGTGGTTGAGCAACTGCCTCTGGCTCAGGGCGTGGTCACGGGATCGAGTCCTGTGTTGGGCTCCCCACAGAAGCTCCCTGCTTCTCCCTCTGTGTGTCTCATAAATAAATATAAAATAAATAAAATCTTTTTAAAAAATATGAAGACACTAACTGCTGTACTCCATCCAAACAAGACAGAAAAACAGCTGTGCCCACCAGAGGCCAGCAGAGACCTCACTTTCTACCCTCACCAGGTTACCATAGGGGCCCACTTGCCCACCAGGATGGTACCAGAGGAGGCCTGGTAGAAACCCACTGTTGCCCAGCAGTACCAGGGCTATTCCTGAAAAATACAATAACCAAAACTGAAATCCCAGTGGACGGACAGGAAAGAGAATCCACCCACTAGAAGAACAATGGAGACGACCCAATCTGGACAGAAAGAGAACATAGACTGGGAGGAATGAATATAGAGTCTCAGGGACCCAGAACTCTTAACATAAGATCGAACATTTGTGTCATCAGAGTCCCAAAAGGTGGGGTGGGGGCGGGAGGGTTAAAAAAGCACCCAAAAAATAATGGCTGAAAACTTCTCAAATTTGGTGGGAGAAGTCAACCTGCAGATTCAAGAAGCTGAGTACACCCTAAGCCAGACAAACTGGAAAAAAATCCATCACACATCATATCCAAGATACATCAACCTTAACTTTCTGAAAATGAAAAACAAAACATTTCTGAGTGCACGTTACGTTGCCTACAAGGGACAAGTAATGTGAATAACGGTGGATTTCTCAGCAGAGCTGTGGAGCCAGAAGGAAGTAGTGTATTTCTCGGGTGCTGAAAAAAACGAGCCAGGTCCTACAGCCTCCAGAGATATCCTTCAGGAATGAAGAAGAATCAAGACATCCTCAGATGAAGGACAAGAAAGGACTTAGCTGCCAGCAGACCTACCCTAAAAGAATGATGAAAAAGCTTTCCAAACAGAAAAAGGAAATGATGTAGGAAGGAGCTTTGGAACATCTTTGGAAGCTTTGGAGCTTTGGAAAGATGACCAAATGTTAAACAAAGATACGAGTAAACCCAAAAGATTTTCCCTCTCCTCTTCAGCTTTCTAAAGTGTTTGATAGTTGAAGCAAAAATCGAAATACAGTCTATTGTGTTTCTAAATATACGTAGAAGAAATATTTTAAATGATTATCTTTTAAATGGGGAAGGTAAAGGGACCAGTAGACTGTGGAGACTGTGGTGAGCTATGCATACATGTAATACCTAGGGAAGACACCAAAAAAATTACACAAAGAGATAAACTCAAAAACGCTATGAGTAAATCAAAAAGTGTCACTTTTTTTCAAGTAACTCAAAGGAAGTCAGAAAAAAATACAAATATGAGAACAGAATAGCCAGAAAACAAAAAATGGCACATGTAAGCACTAACATCATAATTACACCTAATTAAATGGTCTAAAAACACCAATTAAAAGAGATTGGCAGAGTAAATTAAAAAATATGAACTATATGCTCTCAAGAAACACACCGCAAATAATAATATAAACAGGCCGAGAGCAAAAGGATAGAAAAAGAGACATAACACAAACCTCAATCAAAGGAGAGCAGGCGTGGTGGTGTTAGTATCTCATAGAGTTCAGAGCGGGAGAAAATTACAAGAGAGAGGGAGCGTCACCTAACAATACAGGGGCAGAGCGCCAAACACCAGGACTGCCAAGTACACAGAGCAAAACCCTGACTGAACTGAAAAGGGAAGTGGACAGATCCATAAACACTGCAGGTGGAAATGTGTCCTTCCAAAATTCCTAGGGTGAAGCCCTAACCCGGGGGGGGGGGGGGGGGGGGCTGTACTTGAAGATAGAGCTTTTAGGAGGTAATTAAGGTTAAAGGAGCTCCTCGGGGTGAGGTCCCAGTCCAGTTGGACTGCTGGCCTTGCAGGCGGGGGGAGGGCAGGGAAGGGAGAGGGAGATCTCCAGGCACAGGCACAGTGGGAAGACCCAGGAGGACATAGTGGGAAGCGTCCCATCCACAAGCCAGGAAGTGAGTCCTTGTCAGAAACTGACCCTGCCAGTCTGGGACTTCCCAGCTTTCCAAACGTGAAAAACAAAGTTTTGTTTTTTAAGCCACCCAGTCTATGGTTAATTTGTATGGCAGCCTGAGAAGACGAATACAATAAATAGAGCTGGAGACTTCAACTCAACTAGAGACTATCAACAACTGATAGAACAACTAGAGAGAAGATCGTCAAGGATATATTAGAACCCAACACCATCGACCAACAGGATCTCACTGATATTTATAAAACAGTTTGGCCACAAAAGCACATTGCACATTGTTTTCAAGTGCCCATGGAACACATACCGAGATAAACTGATCCTGGGCCACAGAACAAACCTCAACAAATTTAAAAGAATTAGAAATCATACACAATGTGCTCTTGAACAACAACAGAATCAAAGTAAAAATCAGTAACATGAAGATAACAGGAAGTTCTCTAAACATTTGTAATAAATACGCTTCTACAAAACACATGAGTCAAAAAGAAAGCCTCAAGGGAAATCAGAATATACATTACACTGAATGAAAATGTACACAAATGTACACAAATCAAAATTTGTGGAACAAGGTAAAGTAGTACCAAGAGGGAAATTCACAGCACTAAATAAATGCATACATTGGGAAAGAAGAAAAGTCTTAAATCAATAGGCTAAGCCTCTATCCTCAAGAGCCTTGAAAAAAAGAGAATAAAGCCAAAGCAAGGAAAAGGAAAGAAAAGGAAAGATAAAAACAAATCAACGGAAACGCTTGGGGGGCTTAGTGGTTGAATGTCTCCTTCGACTCAGGTTGTGATCCTGGTGTCCCGGGATTGAGTCCCACACTGGGTTCCCTGCCTGGAGCCTGCTTCTCCCTCTGCCTGTCTCTGCTTCTCTCTGTGTGTCTCTCATGAATAAGTAAATAAAATCTTTAAAAAACCCAAATCAATGAAAATGAAACACAAAAATTGGGAAAGTATCAACGAAGCAGAGGTTTTTAAATGAAATGACCAATAAAACTGACAAACCTGTAGCCAAACTGACCAAAAAAAAAAAAAAAAAAAAAGAGAGATTACCAATATTAAGAATGAAACAAGGACTCACTACAGACCCTATAAACACCAAAAGGATGTGAGTACTTTGCACAACCCTACACATAAATTTGGGAATTTAGACAAAATAGACCAATTCCTCAAAAATTATATACTACCATAACTCACTCAATGTGAAATAGATAATTCAAATAGCATTATAAATATTGGATCTATAATTTTTAAAAATTTCCAAAACCAGATAAATTCGCTGGAGACTCCTACCAAATGTTTAAAGAATAATTAACACCCAACACTACACAATCTGTTCCAGAAGACAGAAGAGGAGGAACACTTCCTAATTCATTCAATGAGCTAGTATTACCCTGATACTAAACCAAAGTACAAAAAAAAAAAAAAAAAAAAAAAAAAAGGCCCTATGGATTAATACACCCCATGAGTATAGGCACAAAAAAATCAGTAACAAAATAGTAGCAAACAGGGGATCCCTGGGTGGCTCAGCGGTTGAGCGTCTGCCTTCAGCCCAGGGTGTGATCCTGGAGACCTGGGATCGAGTCCCACATCGGGCTCCCTGCATGGAGCCTGCTTCTGCCTCTGCCCGTGTCTCTGCCACCCCCTCCCCCGTGTCTCTCATGAATAAACAAATAAATAAATATTTTTTAAAAACCCAAAATAATAGCAAACAGAATTCAGATATATAGGGGCACTGGGTGGCTCAGTCCATTAAGCATCTGCCTTTGGCTCAGGTTATGATACCAGGGTCCTGGGATGGAGCCCCATGCCTCTGCTCATCAGGGAGCCTGCTTCTCCCTCTCCCTCTGCCTGCTGATCCCCCTGTTTGTGCATGCATGTGCACTATCAAATAAATAAAATCTTTTTTTAAGATTTTATTTATTTCTTCATGATAGACATAGAGAGAGAGAAGCAGAAACACAGAGAGAGGGAGAAGCAAGCTCCCCATAGGGAGCCTGATGCGGGACTCAATCCCCAGACCCCAAGATCACAACCTGAGCCAAAGGCAGATGCTCAACCACTGAGCCACCCAGGTGTCCCAATAAAATATTTTTCTAAAAAAGAATTCAAATATATAACAAGAATTATACACTATAACTAAAGGAAGTTAATTCTGAGGATACAAGGCTGGTCAATAGTTGAAGATCAGTCGATATAATCTGACATATTAACAATCTAAAGAAAAAAATTCCCATTAACTATTGATGCAGAGAAAAACACTGACAAAATTCAGTACCTATTCATGATGAAAAAAAAAAAACTCTCAAGAAAATGGAAATAGAGGGTGAATAATAGCTCCCTAAAGATGTCCACATCCTAGTCAACAGAACCTATGATTATGTTACCTTAAATGGCAAAAGATAATTTGCAAATCTGATTCAATCTTGTAATGGGGAGATTACCCTGGATTATGTGGATGGGCCTTAAATCCAGTCATAAGTATCCTTGTAAGAGAGAGGCAGAGGGAGTTTAGATACACACAGAAGATCATGTAACTCCATGTGACCATGGCAGCAGACATTAGAGTAATGCAGCCACAAGCCAAGGAATGCCAGCAGCCACTAGAAGCTAGAAGAAGCAAGAAGAGATTCTCCCCTAAAGTCTCCAGTGGTAGCACAGCTTTCCCCACAGTTTGATTTTTGACCTTCAGAACTGTGAAAGACTATATTTCTGGTTTTGTTAAGCCACTCAGTTTGTGTGAATTGGTTGCAGCTACCATAGGAAACTAATTCCTCCCTGGAGCCTCATGCAGCTTAATTTTAGCCTGTAAGATTCACTGTGGACTTCTCACACCCAGAACTGTAGATAATAAATTTGCCTTGTCTCGAGACATTAAATTTGTGGTACTTAACACAGACAGGGATTTCTTCAACTTAAGAACATTTACAAAAACCTACAACCAATATTATATTTCTTTGTGAAAAACTGAATGTTTTCCCCTTAAAACTAGGAACAAGAAAGGGATTCCACTATTATCAGTCTTAAAATTCTGGGAGTTCTGTCAGTGCAATAAGGCAAGAAAAGGAAATAATAGGCATCAATATCAAAAAAGAAATAAATCTGTCCCTATCTGCAGATCACATGATTATCTATGTAGAAAATTCCAAAGAATCTACAAGAAAATTATTAGAATGAGTTAAGATCACAGAATATAAAATAAACATGCAGAAGTCCATTCTATTTGTAGAAATGAACATGTGGACACCACAATTAAAAATAAAACACCATTTGTAATCACACACACAAAAAAGAAATTCTTAGATGTAAATCTAACATGTTCCAGACTTAAATAATAAAAACTACACAGTCCTAGGGTTCCTGGCTGGCTCAGTCAGAAGAGCATGTGACTCTTGATCTCAGGATTTTAAGTTCTGGGTGTTGAGATTACTAAAAAAAAAATAAAACTTAAAAAAAAATCTACACAGTCCTGATGAAAGACTTTAAGATCTAAATAACTTGAGAGATATACCATACTCATGGACTGGAACTTTCAACTTAGTAAAAATGTCAATTCTCCCCAAATTGATACACAGGTTTAATATAATATCTATCAAAATTCCAGCAAGGTTGTATTTTTTTGGTAGATATAGACAAGATTAGTCCATAGAAAGGCAAAGAAACTAGAATTGCTTAAAAAAACAACAAAAAAAAAAAACACTGAAAAAGAATAAAATGGGAAGAATCATTCTACTCAATTTCAAGACTTATTATATAGTTACAGTAATCAATACTGTGTTGCATGGAAGAGAGACAGGCACATACATCAGTGGAATGGAATAGAAAACCCAGAAAGAGACCCAGACAAATACACCAACCTTTTTTTTTTTTTTAATTTATTTACTTGTTTATTCAGAGAGAGAGAGAGAGGCAGAGACACAGGCAGACTCCATGCCCAACGTGGGACTCGATCCCGGGCCTCCAGGATCACACCCCGGGCTGCAGGCAGTGCTAAACCGCTGCACCACAGGGTCTGCCCACACCAACCTTATTAAATGCAAAAACAAGAGAGAAAAGGTAGCCTTTTCAATAAATGATACTGGAGCAATTGGACATCCATAGACAAGTGGGGGAAAACAAAGTAACTCAACCAAGTCTCATGCCTTACAGAAAATTAACTCTAAATGGATCATAAACTTAAATGTAAAACACAAAATGATACTTTTAGCAAAAAAACATAAAAGGAAATCTGAGCAGCACCAGTGGCGCAGTGGTTTAGCGCCACCTGCAGCCTGGGGTGTGATCCTGGAGACCCCAGATCGAGTCCTACATCAGGCTTCCTGGATCCTGCTTCTCCCTCTGCCTGTGTGTGTGTGTGTGTGTGTGTGTGTGTGTGTGTGTGTCTATGAATAAATAAAAATAATAATAATAAGGAAATATTTAAGATCTAGGGCCAAGCACAGAGTTCCTAAGCTTGATGGCAAAAGCACAATCCATAAAAAGGAAACTTGATAAATTGGACTTCATCAAAATTAAAACTTTTGTGCATCAAAGGACACTATAAAGAAAGTAAAGAAAGTATCCACAGAACAGGAGAATATATTTTCAAATCATTTACCTACCAAGCGTCTACTATCCAGAATATATAAAGAACTCCTACAACCCAACAACAACAACAAAAAACCAATTCAAAAATGGGCAGGGATGCCTGGGTGGCTCAGGGGTTTGAGAGTCTGCCTTCTGCCTAGGGCATGATCCCTGGAGTCCCAGGATCTAGTCCCACATCAGGCTCCCCACAGGAGGCCTGCTTCTCCCTCTGCCTGTATCTCTTCCTCTCTCTCCTGAATAAATAAAATCTTAAAAAAAAAGGGGGGGGAACTAAAATAAACATCTTCCCCCAGAAGAGATACAAACACCCAAGAAAACATTAAAAGATGCCCAAGATCATTAACTATCAGGGAAATGGAAATCAAACCACAGTGAGATTTCACTTCACACCCACCAAAATTTCTGTAATTTAAAGAAAAAAATCAGTGTTAGTGGAAATGTGAAGACACTGGAACCCCTCACACACTGCTGGTGGGAATGTAAAAATGATGCAGCCACTGTGTAAAACAGGTTAGTAGTTTCTCAGTAAACCAAGAAATACCATACAACCCACCAATTCCATTTCTGGGTATAAGCACTGAAAATAAGTATTCAAACAAAAACTTATACCGTACACAAATATTCACAGGAGCACTATTCACAAAAAGCCAAAAGGTGAGGGTTGCCTGGGTGGTTCAGTTGGTTGTCAGACTCTTGGTTTCAGCTCAGGTCATGATCTCAGGGGCATGGGATCAAGCCCCGTGTCGGGCTCTGCAGTCAACAGGGAGTCTGCTTGAGATTCTCGCTCTCCCTCTGCCCCTTTCCTGCTGGTGTGCACCTGTGCACCTGCATGTGCTCTCTCTCTCTCAAATAAACCTTTAAGAAAAAAAATTCATTGAAACAAAAAGCAGAGTAGTGGGTGCCAGAGGCTCGGAAGAGGGAAGAATAAAAAGTGAGAGGTTAATGGGTATTTGATTTCCTTTTGAGGTAATGAAAATGTTCTATGGTAAATTTTATGTGTATTTTCCCCACAATGTTAAAAATATATATCCGTCAAGCCAGGGGCAAGATGAAATGGAGCTAGCTTTCGTTATTTAGGAAAATAGCTTTCCTTATTCAGGATCCCTGTGTCCTCTGTGTGGAAGCACAAGAAAATCAACTCAAAATTTGTAAGAAATGGGTCATTCCAGATCTTAACGATGAAGCATAAAGCAAGGTTCCACTGTCCGCTCAGTGTCTGCAGCCACCGCCCAGCAGTCCTTCTCATAGATGTCCCTGCAGAGCACCTCTGGCTCTATGAAGAGGCTTCCAAACTGTGGATTTTTTTAAAAAAGATTTTATTCATGAGAAACAGAGAGAGAGATGCAAAGACACAGGCAGAGGGAAAAGCAGGCTCCCTGTAGGGAGCCCGATGTGGGACTCGATCCTGGGACCCCAGGATCATGCCTGAGCCAAAGGCAGACACTCAACCACTGAGCCACCCAGACATCCCTAAGATCTGGGCTTTTAAGAAATTCAAACCCATCATTGCAGATTGGAGAACCCATCTGGGCAAGTTTTGCTGTTGATGAAACACGCCCCTTTCCTAGGCTTCCCCATCCTGAGGGGGGTCTCTCCAGGCCCTCCAGCCTGTCACAGCCACTCTGGTGACCCGGCTGCATCCCCCTTCTGGGTTATCCTTCTAGAAAGGAAGTCAGTTAAGAACAAACCCGGGGCTGATGGAACTCAGATGCCTCTTCTGCGTCCTTCCTGGATTCTGTGTCACACATGGCTCCCTCCATTCTCAAAATGGTAAGAACATTGTTCCCTTCACATTACCTTGACAGCCCATAAGGGAATGTTCATTTCCCCTTGACTGATATTTAAAGGGGGCCAAGCCTAAGGGCAACATGTTCCTCACCTTGCCACCCTAGATGGGACTGGTCGGTTTGCAGTCAGCTGGAGGAGGGTAGGCTGCATCTCTCCAGTGCCAGCAGGCAAGGGCTGGCCCTCCCCAGAACCAACCGACAGAGTCCCAGCCTGGAAGAGGGAAGGAGGACAGAGGCTGAAGCACCTTTAAGTGCCCACTTGGCCTGTCAGAGCGGGGTGTCTAAGCTTAGAGACGAGGGAACAGGAAACTGGCACAGTCGTAGGATAGGACCAACTGCAGACATGATGGAAGTCAATCACAGAGCAAACCGTTCAAGCCCACCCCTTGACTGCTGGAGAGGAGTCCCAGGAACCCCAAGACCCGCCCTCTATGAATCGCAGGCTCACAGCCAACACCCATTCCTGTGCCCTTAGTCTGCGCCCCTGCTCTTGCTCCCCACAGATCCACCCACAGAAGCAGCAGCTGAGCCTCTTACTATTTCTTGATTTCTTGCTGCATCATTGGAAACCTTCAGGGGAATCTGGTCCTAGAAATGAAGTTTCCAAAAACTTTGTTCACATGCCCAATCCTGAGCTGAACTGGACAAAATGAATTTCTGGCTTTCAGAGAAGCCCTTATACTCACACTTTGGATACCTCTACAGGCTTCTCAGAGCCCTGAGATAAATGTTTTACCCTTAAGAACACTAGGGCCTGGGTGTCTCAGCTTCTCAGCTCCACATGCCAGAGGGAGTGCCCAGCCCGTGGAGGAAGACTGGGGGTCTTCTGGCTTCTCGGCTAGTCGGGGGCTCAGGGCACAGGGCCCAGACACAGCCACAGCACAGGAGGAGTGGAGGTTTGCCTGGGGTTCAGAAGTTTATTAGTAAGGGAGTTTGGGCCAGCGGGTATTTACACGCTGCTTGCTACAGCCCTGGTGTGCCAGCTGCAGGAGGGAGGAGGGCTTCCTGCTCTGACGGTCACTGGTCAGCCACCCCAGAGAACGATGAGCTTCTCTCCTGGGATCCAGGGGCCAGGGCTTTGAGCTGGTGCATTCAGATGGACTCCACCTCTGTGTCCAGGGCCTGGGCTGGAGGGACGAGGGTTTTTAGGATCTCTGTGTAGTAGGGGCCAAACACTTTCTGATTGTGATGCGTTAGGCTGACAAACTTTTGGCCTAGTTCCGCCAGTTCTGCTTCGATGACAGTGAGGCCTCCAGGGAGGTCTAAGAGAGATCTCTGCACACCGAGGACCAAACAGCATTTGAGAAACAGGTGGATCCGCTGATCTATGAGCAGGATAAGACAGTGAGCAAACAACTTTCAGGAAGCAACACAGCCTCTACACTCCACTCACTCAAGTTCTAAGTTAACCAAGATATTCACTAGCCTACCCACTCACCTGGAGATAAGGAAATTTGTGTTGCTCCAGAAGGGGGATGCTATCTAGCTCCCAAGGACAAAGCAAAGGTCACAGACTAGTGGGCTAGTAAATTCCTGACTAGTCAAAAGATGACTTAAGCTTCCACCAGTAGATCTTGAGTGAGTATCTAACATGAAGGATCTTAGACTGATGCTTTGGATGGCTGAGGTTAAGAGCAAGGTCAGGTTCATGCCGTCCATTCCAACAGGGATGAGTCCTTGCTGCAGGAACATGTCCTCTAGCTGATTCAGCATCAGTTTCTTGTTGCTGGTAGGTGAGGGCTATGTCATGTCTTGGACTAATCAGAAAATGACCCAGAAGGCCAGGGATGACTTAACCAGGTTGGTTGAACAGGATGTCATACCCAGAAGTCATGAATCCTGGGTGCAAACATTCCTTAGAACCAGAATCAGTCTTTAAACTGAAAGAAACAGGGCAGCCCCGGTGGCTCAGCGGTTTAGCACTGCCTTCAGTCCAGGGCATGATCCTGGAGACCCCGGATCGAGTCCCACATCGGGCTCCCTGCATAAAGCCTGCTTCTCCCTCTACCTGTGTCTCTGCCTCTCTCTCTCTCTTTCTCTCTCTCTGTGTGTCTCACTAATAAATAAATAAAATCTTTAAAAAAATAAACTGAAAGAAATATATTTTCAACCCAGCATTTTGAAAAAACTAAAGCCTAAACAAGTGACTTGTCTAGTAATCATGCTTTCTATCATTAAATGGTTCAGTAACTGACTTCCAGGGATGGGATCTACCTCTCCCCAAAACACTCTCACCACTTCCATGGTCACGCTCACCAATGACACTGCGGACACAATTTTCCTTCTTGGCAATGTTCTGGAGCTGTCCTATCAGAGATGCTGTGTTGTCACTGCTCAGAGCAGCAAGGCCCATGTTCTTGAGGCTTTGATGGATTTCCTGAGACACCTGTTCACTCACAGTCTGCAGAGCCTCCTCAGGCCTAGACCATGAAGGAGAGTAAGCTGGGACCCAGCAGATGGCAATGCCACAGACCCAGAGCCACAGAGCCGGGGAAGCTCCATGCCAAAAGCTGGGCCCATTTGAGGGAGACTCTCAGTCATCTCCCTGCCCTCACCCCAGTCCCTGTAAGTAGGTAGGTTCACCCTCCTCACTGCTATGCTCCAGATCCTGACTACTCTCTATATATGATACCATGTTCTACTTCTTAGAAAACAAGATAAATTATAAAATCAACTCTGGGTAAGAGTTTGGTGTCCACTCAATTCTTCAGCCCTGTGGAATTTATTTATATATGTGTATATATACATTTTTAAGACTTTCTTGGACATTTTCCATGGTCATTGGTCCTACTGTCACCAAAAATCCATGCAGCTCACCTGGACTTAAACTCCTCCATCAGGTCTTTGGTTATATGTTTCAGCTTATCCACAAACTGAGGTGAGCCAAACAAAACACTGCCTGAGAAACTACTGGCCACTAGCAGAACTGAGGCCAGGATGGTCAACTGGTGCAACTGAGACTCCAGCTCCTGCAGCCGGGTCCTGTCCATCAGCAGTGTCTGGGGAAGCCAGGAAGGAGAGGCCGTCAGGAGGGGAGAGTCATGAGGGAGTGCCGAGTACACTGTCAGGGGATGCCCTCCACAGGCCTACCTCAGGGAACTCTTCATTTTCCGGGTCCCAGAGAAGGAGGTTCAGGAAACCCTGCGATAGCACCATTGTAGGGCTAAGGGGCTCTGGGCTGCTGACTGCCTCGTTCGGGGAGGAGGAGGCCATACTGGTGGAGTCCAAAGTGTCGGGGCAAGTCGGGAGTGGCATGGTGAGGTCTGCTGCTGCTTGGGTCAGCCACTTGGTGGTGTGATCTAGGAGACCTAGGGTAGGAAGAGGGTGGGCAGGCATCTTCAGCATCCAGTGTTCCTAAAGCTTCAAGACTAACGTTCTTTTCAAGATCTGCTCCTGGTCAATAAATAAATGCTTTGGTTGGGGGGAAGGGGGAGTGGTTTGTCTTAGACCACTCTTCCGTCTCCCCTACCCCAACCCCACCTGAGGAAGAAATTTTCTGTTCCCAAGAGACAGAGTATTCTCTAACATCACAGAAGCCAGATCCAAACAAGATCACATCTTCTCACTTCTGCCCTCAAGTTATTTACATACTTGGCTGTTTATTGAGGAGTTCCTGGAACGTAGCCCGTTCGTGCTGGATGGAATGTTCCTGCAGGTGAGGCTGAAGGCTCTGGATAGTGTAGTTCACC
Source organism: Canis lupus dingo (assembly GCF_003254725.2). Taxonomy (NCBI): domain Eukaryota; kingdom Metazoa; phylum Chordata; class Mammalia; order Carnivora; family Canidae; genus Canis; species Canis lupus. Next base: position 4,381,734 of record NC_064254.1, read on the forward strand.
ATGTCCATTTTCATCAGCCCCAGAACCTGGAAGATCCCTCTGACATAAAAGAAAATAAAATATACCATGAAAGGAAATCCAGCGAGAGGGAAGTGTCATTAAATCACTGTATTCCAGGGTTAGAAGGGGCTTGAAAATTAGTCCCATCTCCTAAATTTACAAAAGATGGCTCTGTGGACCCGAGGCCCCAGAGTAAGTGATGGCAGAGCAAGGAACAGAGAGGTCTCTGGAACTTGAAGCCTCCAGGCTAGCTCTCTTTCCACAGGATGATTCTATCGTCTTTTTAAAAGGTAGAGTCAGAGAAAGGAAACACACCCGCGTGCTAATTAATCTGTCTGGAAAGAGGGATTATAGGTGATGCTGTATCTGAAGCAATTTCTAGGCCAATCGCTTGTCCCCCCACCCTTCTTCTAATTTTCTGGGTCTTGGTTCCTACAGTTATTAAGTAGGGATAGCCTCCCATCCCTGTCCCCTCATGCTGTATAAACTGCAATGAGAAAATGTGGGGACAGGGTATTTGAATACCTTGGAAGGATCACATACTCTAACGTTTTATGATATGATGTTCTACAGGAGGCCTGACCAACCTAAGGCCATCTTTGGGACAAAAAAAGAAGCTAACAGGTCAGTGAAGAGCAAAGAACAATGCTCAGGTCTTCAGGAGGGAAGAGCCAGCCAAGACAGGGGTTGTAATTGAGTGTCTGGCCCTGCTTTTCCTGGCCCAGGGGCTGAGGCAGGTTTCCAAGGACAGCAGCCAAGTTTCACACCTCAGCAACCGAACAGGGTCCGTAATGTTCTCTAGATTCTGTACTGCTTCGTCTCGAACTGGTGCGCACAGCAAAGTCATCATGTTGAGAATGTACTTAGAGAGATGAGGGACATTCAGGGCTCCATGTTCTGCTTTCTGATTGAGGAGCTCTGTATCCAGTGCTTCTTCAATCTCACTTCTTAGGCGGCTCTGGCGTGGTAACAGCAGTGAGAGCAAGATCTGCCCAAGAAAGAAAGTCAGAGGGAGTTGCACTCTGTGTGGAGCCCCAAACCTTCTCTAACGCACAACCCCTTTAGCCAAGGGCATCAGCCTGTCTCTTAGGAACCGAGAAGCAGGGTCACTAAATTTTCCCGAGAATATTATTTATCTTTGTTGAGAGGCCAATGATAGTTCAGGGCTTTAGGTCAGTACAACCACAGTGCATCATTTTCTAGGCAGAATGAGATGAAGAGATAAGTAAAATCAAGGAATGTGGAAAAAAGAAATGCAAAGTACAACAAATATAAAATACACATATCACATGGTGATGAGGTGCTCTTAATTTTAAAAGGTGGGTTTGCTTTATTATTTATTTGTTTGAGAGAGCAAGTGCTTAGGGGAAGGGGGGCAGAGAGAGAGAGTGAGTGAGAATCTCAAGCAGACTTTGCAGAGTGTGGGGCTTGACATGGGGCTTGATCTTATGACCTGAGATCATAACTTGAGCTGAAAGCAAGAGTCACACGCCTACCTGACTGAGCCACCCACATGCCCCAAAGCAGGCATTTTTAAAGATTATTTTACTTCAAATGGCAAGGATGAAATAGGCCAAGGACCAGTTAAGAGGCATTGGAAATAGCCTTTTAACTCCAAAACATAAGCTCCCTGTGAAGAGAGACTCTCTTATTCATTTCTGTGCCTCAGTAACACCATGCCGGGGGATGCAGTGGTGTGGTCCAGTTACCAGTTGTTTTTAATTGAATGGACTACTGTGTGGTCAGAGCAGGATTCCCAGCTGTTTCACTTCATCTTAAATACAAGTTTCTCTGCACTATTTAAAATGGTGCAGCTCACCGGTTAGCAGTCGAAGGCCCTCTGTGCCAACTCTACCCTCCTTCAGGGCCTACGCAATGGTAACAGAGCCAAGCCCTTCATCTGTTTTTCCCTTGCTGGCTGGCATGAGGTTAAGTTTTGTTAATAGAGGGTGCTAAAGAGAAACTGCCCAAGGGAGAGGTCCCCCTGCCTGGGCTCTGGTGAGCTCCTCTGTGGCACCACCTATGCTGCTGCAGCTTTGCTTCACTCAGAAGCAAAGTGTGGGTTCCTTCTCCTGATCGGACCCTGACTGATACAAAATCGTATCGTACCACGGGTGAGGCCTGACTCAAAGGCCATATATCCACTGGCTCTGATGAGCATGAGTAGCACGAGTAGCAAGTACCTTAGATGCCTTAGGGAAATGTGCAAATTACAGGATGGCAGATAATCCCCACAAAATGTCAGCAGCCTCTCACCTCAGTGAAGGTGCCAGAGCTTCAGTGGTCTGCACCTTGTCAAGCTATCCCCCTCCAAGCTGAGTCAACTTGCTGTACCTCAGACCACCTACCATGAAAGAAGAGGCACAATACTTGTAGGCCTTTCTGGGTTTTTGAGGCAACATAGGCCACCTTTGAGTTTACTCCTGCAGAACTCATTTAGAGTCACTCAAAAGGTTTCCAGTTTCAAGTGGGAACCAGAGCAAAAGTAGGCTCTGCCATTTGGGCTTTATAATCCAGCAGGTTCAATGATACTTACAGTGTCTGCGGCAAGTAAGGTTGCTGTAATACAGCCTCTGGCAGGTTCCAAAGAGAGCATCACAACAAGACCTTTAGGAATTTAGAGCAAATCTATGCCTTTTTCTGCCAATCATGGTTTGCCTTTTGAGAAATAGTTTCTGGCTTGCTCCTGGGCTTCTGTAGAAGTAAACACCTCACATACGACATGGGTGGCCACGTGGCCTGAGCTTTCCATGAGGAACTATGTGTTGTCCAGCCTACCTAACCATAAGATTAGGCCCGGCCCACAGCAATCTATTACCAGATGAAATGGCCCAAAGGTGACCAAGCATATACTGGAATAGGACAGATCTACAGAACAGAAGAACAGAATAGGAAGCCCAGAAATAAAACCTGGAGATATGGTCAAATGTTTTTAAACAATGCCAAGACCATTCAATGGAAAAAGGACAGTATCTTCAACAAATGGTGAATAAACTGGGTAGTTATCCATGCAAAAGAATGAAGTCGGGTGGGTCAGCTGCGAGTTGGCTTCAACTCAGGTTGTGATCTCTGGGTCATGAGATCAAGCCTAGCATTGGGCTCTGTGCTAAGCATGGAGTCTGCTTAAGACTTTTCCCCTCTTCCTCCTTCTGCCCCTTCCCTACTCTCTAAAATAAGTAAATTAATATTTTTTTAAAAGTTGAAGTTGGGGGATCCCTGGGTGGTTCAGCGGTTTAGACCTGCCTGGAGGTGCCAGGGCGAGATCCTGGAGACCCGGGATCGAGTCCCACATTGGGCTCCCTGCGTGGAGCCTGCTTCTCCCTCTCTGTGTCTCTGCCCCTCTCTGTGTCTTTCATGAATGAATTAATAAATAAAATCTTAAAAAAAAGTTGAAGTTGGACCCTTATCTAACATCTTATTTTAAAAAATAGCTCAAAATGGGGGATCCCTGGGTGGTGCAGTGGTTTGGCCCCTGCCTTTGGCCCAGGGCACGATCCTGGAGACCCGGGATGGAATCCCACGTCAGGCTCCCGGTGCAAAAGTCTGCTTCTCCTCTGCCTGTGTCTCTGCCTCTCTCTCTCTCTCTCTCTCTGTGACTATCATAAATAAATAAAAATTTAAAAAAAAAAAAAGCTCAAAATGGATCAAAGATCTAAACAGAGGAGCTAAAATTCTAAAACTCTTCAAAGAAAATAAAGGGATAAATCTTCATAATCCTGGATCTGGTAAGACAGGACACCAAAGGCAGAAGGAACAGGCTGGATCAACTGGGCTTCATCAGAAATAAAACTTTTGTGCCCAAGAAACTATCAAGAGAGTGAAAAGACTACCCACAGAATGGGAGAATATATTTGCAAATCACTTACCTAACAAGGGGCTACTTTCCTTGAATAGAATATATAAAGAACTCTTACAACTCAACAAAAGACAAACAACCTCATTTAAAAATGGACAAGGCGGGGGGGGGGGGGGGGGGGGGATTCCTGGGTGGCTCAGTGGTTTAGCACTGCCTTTGGCTCAGGGCATAATCCTGGAGACCTGGATCGAGTCCCACATTGGGCTCCCTGTGTGGAGCCTGCTTCTCCCTCTCTGTGTCTCTGCCTCTCTCTGTGTCTCTCATGAATAAATAAATAAAATCTTAAAAAAAAAAAAAAAAAAAAAAAAAAGGTTGACAAAGGGCTTGAGTCAACCTTTCTCCAAAGATGGCAGACCTTGGGCAATAAGCACAGGGAAAGATGCTCAACACCATTAACCACCCATCAGGGAAGTGCAGACCTAAACCACAGTGAGATTCCACTTCATAGCCACTAAGATGGCTATAATGATAAGAGAAAAAAAGCATTGGGGAAAACGTGGGAAAAACTGGAACCCTTATACCTTGCTGGCAGGAATGTAAAGCGGCGCAGCCACTGTAGTTTCTCAAATTCAGCAATGGCACCCCTTGGTATATACCCAAAAGAGCAGAAAACAGGCGTTCAAACAAAAACTTGCACACAAATATTCATAGCAGTATTACTCACAATAGCAAAAATGTGAAAACGACACAAACATCCATCAACAGATAAATGGGTAAACAAAACACAGAATATCTCCATACAATGGAATTTTATGGGGTCATAAAGAGGAATGAAATTCTGACCCATGCTGACAACAGGGATGAACCTTGAAAACATTATACTAAAGTGAAATCTGCCATATACAAAAGGACAAATATCATACAATTCCCCTTATAGGAGGTACCTAGGGTAGTCAAGCACACAGACACAAAAGTATAATGGAGGATACCAGACTCCGGAGGAAGAAGAGAATGAAGAGTTACTGTTAATGGGTACAGTTTCTGCTTGGGAAGAGAAGAACGTTCTGGAAATGGATAGTATGATGGTCACAAAACATTGTGAATGTACTTAATGCCACTGAATTTTAACACTGAGAAATAATTAAAATGGTGGGGTGTCTGGCTAGCTCAATTGGTAGAGCCTAAAGCTCTTGATCTCAGGGTCATGAGTTCAATCCCCACGTTGGTCACGGAGCCTACTTTAAAAAGAAAATAATAATTAAAACGGTAAAAATTTTATGTATGTTTACAATTTAAAAAATCCTAAAAAACACAAATGACTAAGCCATTCCCCAGGAAGGATGAGCCAGCCACCTAGTGGCAGATGACTTCTTTGGACCTTCTACCACTATGGAGGCAGCAGTCACTCTCACTGTAACAGATATATATTTTGGATATGGATTTGTCTTCTCTCTCTGCAATGCTTCTATCAGCACCAACATCTGTGTACTTACAGACTGCCTGATCCACCGTCTCGGCATGCCCCATACCATTGCCCCTGATCACAGAGCACTTTATAACACAGGAAATACAGCAATGGGTTCATACCCCTTGAATCAACAGGCCTTAACTGAAAAGTGGAATGGCTTATTGAAGACTCTATTACAGCATGAGTTGAGGGACAATATCTTGAAAAGAAGAGGTTCTATCTTATAAGATGCAATATATTCTTTGAATCAAAGGCCATTCCATGGTACAGTTTCCCAAAGCCAGAAAACAGGGTCCTAGGAATCTAGGGGTGGAAAGAGGACTGGTTCCTTTTACTATTATACTTAATAACCTCTCTGCAGAATTTTTGTTGCCCATCTTGCCAACTTTAGGCTTTGCTGATTTGGGAGGAATGCTTGCACTGGTCCCAGTGAATTAGAAGATGAGACTGCATATGTTCATTCTGTGCTCCTTATACCACTGAACCAATATGGTGAAAAAGGGATTATTCTACAGGTGAGAGTAAATGATCCTGAGTATGGGGACACCTGGGTGGCTTGGCGGTTGGGTTTCTGCCTTTGGCTCAGGGCTCCCGGGATCAAGTCTCACATTGGGCTCCCTGCATGGAGCTCTGCTTCTCCCTCTGCCTGTGTCTCTGCTTCTCTCTCTGTGTCTCTCATGAATAAGTCAATAAAATCTTTTTAAAAAAACATGATCCTGAGTATGAAGGAGAAACCAGGTTGATGCTACACAATGAAGGCAAGATGATTCTCTTAGGTTTCTTTCAGTGCTTTCACATCCAGTAACAAAAGTTAATGGAAAACCACAGCAAACAAACAACAGCAAAATGCTTAAGGACTCAGACTCTTTGGCAGTGAAGGTTTGGGTCACTTCACCATATAAAGACATCCAACCCAGCTAAGGCTTGGGCTGAGGGCAAGGGAAATATGGAATAAAAAGTAGAAGGAAGCCATGGATATCCACCATAGACTTGTGACCAATTACAGAAATGATGACTACAAGTTTTCTCTTTGCCTGTCACAGGCACAGGTTTATCTGTACACGTTAACCACTTTCTTCTCTCCTCCTCTTCCCACTATTATTTTACAGATTGGTTGTTGTAAGCTAACTGTACAATTTAGACTTTAAGTAACAGAATATTTGGTGGCACTCTGAATTTGATAACAAAAGACACAGCAACTGTTGGGACCGTGAGTCTCCTCATTTTCTGGAAAGAATGAAAATGAGGAAATGTCTGGAAAGACAACTGCATCTTAGCAGGCAGAAATAGAGATCTTTTCATAAACTGAAATGCGTGTGGACAGGTGCATACAGAAGCTGAGCAGCCAGCAGAGGGGAATGTGACAGTTATCAACTGTCTCTCAATTCCAAATTCATCATTCATGTCTCTGCTCTGAGAAAATGAAGCCCTTGCAATATCTTTTCTTTACCAGGTGGCACAATGGTTAAGTTTAATCTGTAGAGGGCACTAGTAGTTTTCTGGGCTGTATAACAAATTACTATAAACGGAGAGGTTAAAAAATAAATAAAATAATAAAATAATAAAATAAAATAAAATTAAATTAAATTAAATTAAATTAAATTAAAATAAAATAAAATAAAATAAAATAAATAAAATAAAATAATAAACAGGTTTACCACAGCACATACATTTATCTCACAATTTCTGTGGGGCAGGAGCCCAGGCATGGTTTAACTTGGCCCTCTGTCCCGCATCCCGCAAGGTGTTGTCAAGGTGTTGGCTGAGGTACATTCTCACTGGGAAGCTTGACTGGGTAGGACTCTGCTACCAAGCTCATTCAAATGGCACAGTTCGTTACAGCAGACTTGCTGGATGGATGCTGCTGTCAGATCCTACAGGCCGTGCATTTCCCTGCCCCATGACCCTCTCCAGAGGCAGTTCACTATACACCCATCCACTTCTTCAAGGCCAGCAAGAGAGTTTCTCCAGTCGGCTAAGACAGAGTCTCACCTAGCGAAATGTATTTCTAGGAGCAGCATCTCAGCACCCTTGCATATTGGTTAGAGGCAAATTATAGATCTCATCCACACTCAAGGAGAGCGGACTATATACAAAGGTGTGGATCACTGGGGGGTCACCCTAGGGTGTGCCCACCACATACTACAAAGACATTGGAAGAGGCAAGAGCTTCTCTTCACGGTTCTGCAATACTCACTTCGCGTTCTGCAAAATGGGTGTGTGGCTTTGCCTGTGGCTGGCTCCTGCAGCCTGAGCACCTTCACCAGTGTGTTCAGCTCCTGCAGGGCAAGTGGCTACTTGTCCAGTGCCAGGCTCCGCCTGCACAGGCAGCTGTCCCAGCACCAGATCCTGCAGCGCAGGATGGGCAGAAGCAACACACCCACACCCTCCCAAACACTGCTGTGAGTGTTCTATCGCAGCCCTAGGGGTAGGGTGTATCTTCCTCCTCTCTGATATTTTAGCACACTTTAGAGTTTTCTTTGCTTTTTATTAGCTCAAAGCTCTTGTTTCTTTGATTCCATGTTATAATCATTTTTATGTTGAAACTACTGTGTGATTTCTGTCTACTGATGAGACTCTGACTGAGTCCTGGACTGTGTTCAGGTTGGATCTGTTAGCCACTGCCACCCAATGACCTTGGGGATGTGTAGGAAATTTACATCTACAGATGGAAGATCGGTCACTCACCTCTTTAATTTCTTTCAGAAGTTCAAGAGCACAGCTGAAGTCTGGGGGAGTAGCTGACAATTGCTCTTTGAGATGGTTCCAAAAGGCATTGTGCATGGTCTCCTTGACCTTATCTTCCAAACTGTAAAGAGGGTTAAATGAGCAAATTACTTTCTCTAAAAACTGTTATAAGGTCATTCTCTCCCAAGACCCAAATAAACATATTTGATATGACAAAGACAATCACACTGACAGGAAAAGGCCAGGAACTATGTTTGGGCCGCAGCAAAGTTGAACAAGCTGGGGTCAGACCTGGATGCCAAGCACATTAGTGAAAGCTCTCAAGAGGGCTTCTCATGATTCCAAGCAGCCCTCCCTCTGCAGCAGGAAGAACCCTCAAGAGAGGTCAAGCCAGCTTTAGTACCGACTTTGCAACTAGGCTAGATAATACATGACTTAGTTTCCATTTATGCATACATACAGCAAGAAACTAAAGGATCTTTTATTCTCTTATAGTCCTAAAATCTGGAAAAGGATTCTCCTTCCTTGCTAATACTGAAATATCCACAGGTACTTCCAAATCAGCAGGTCTAAAACTCAATTCAGTATCTTCCCCTTCCAAACCTGTCCCTCCTGTATTCCCAATCGTAGTGGCACTACCAGGTAGCCAGTGATGGAGGCCAGAAAGATGTTATCTCTTCTCCTTTAAAAAAAAAAATAGTGATGCCTGGGTGGCTCAGGCAGTTGAGCATCTGCCTTAAGCTCAGGGGGTGATCCCGGGTCCTGAGATCGAGTCCTGCATCGGGTTCCCTGCAGGGAGCTTGCTTCTCCCTCTGTGTCTCTGCTCTCTCTCTGTGTCTCTCATGAACAAATAAAATCTTTAAATAAAATAAAAAATAGAAGCAAAAGGCAATTCAATTTAGACAGGATAGGCTCTTCAGCATGTGGTGCTAGAACAAGTGGATCTCCATAAACAAACAAAAAAAATGTATCTTATAGCTTCCACAGATAGATCCCAGACCTACATGTAAAATGTAGATGACAACACAGGAGAAAAGTAGGTGACCTTGGGTTTGGCAGTGACGTTTTAAATACAACAACAAGGGACGCCTGGGTGGCTCAGCGATTGAGCGCCGCCTTCAGCCCAGGGCCTGATCCTGGAGACCTGGGATGGAGTCCCACATCAGGCTCCCTGCATGGAGCCTGCTTCTCCCTCTGCCTGTGTCTCTGCCTCTCTCTCTCTGTCTTTCATGAATAAATAAATAAGATCTTTAAAAAAAAAAAAAAAAAAGACCCAATATCCAAAATACTGAGTCTTAAGACTCAGCAAGAAGAAAACAACTCAATTTTTAAAATGGGGAAAGCTCTGAACAGACACTTCACCAAAGTCATCATACAGATGGCAAATAAGCATATGAAAGATGTTCAACATCTTGTCATCAGGGAACTGCAAGTTAAAATAACAATGACATACCCATATAAGCCTATGAGACTGCCCCGATCAAAATACTGACACCACCAAAATGCTGGTGAGGATATGGAGCAATTCTAGGAACTCTAACTCATTGCTGGGGGAAATGCAAAATGGTACAGCCACTCTGGAAGACAGTTTGGCAGTTTCGTTTCTTTTCTTTTTTTAAAAGATTTATTCATTCATTCATTCATTCATTCATTCATGAGAGACACAGACAGGCAGAGACACAGGCAGAGGAAGAAGCAGGCTCCATGCAGGGAGCCCAATGCAGGACTCAATCCTAGATCCCGGGATCACGACCTGAGCCTAAGACAGGTGCCCAACCGCTGCGCCACCCAGGCATCCCAGTTTGGCAGTTTCTTAGAAAATTAAACATACTCTTGTCATATGGTCTAGCAATTGTCCTTTGTATTTGAGCAAATGAGGTGAAAACTTATATCCACCCAAAAACTTGCACAGGGAGGTTTAGACCAGTTTTATTCATAATTTCCAAAACTTGGAAGCCACCAAGATGTCATCCTGTAGGTGAGTGGTAAATAAACTGTGGTATATCTGGATAATGGGATATTATTCAGCATTAAAAAGAAATGAACCATCAAGCCCCAAAAAGACACAGAAGAATCTTAAATGCATACTGCTAAATGAAAGAAGCCAACCTGAAAAGGCTACATACTGTAAGATTCTAATTATAGGACATTCTGGGAATCAATGGAAACAGTAAAAAGATCAGTGGTTGCTGAGGAATCATGGGGCAGGAAGAAAAAGGTGTACAGGAGATTTTTAGGACAGTGAAATCACTGCTTTGGATACAAAAATGATGAATACATAACATTATACATTTGTAAAAAAAACCCACAAAATATACAAAAAACGAACTCTAATGTACACTATGGACTTGAGTTAATAATAACATATTAATACTAGGATCACCAACTATGATAAATGACTTACTGCAAGACGTAAACAATGAGGGAATCTGTGTGCTGCAGAGGGAGGGGTGTGTGGGAACTCTGTACTTTCTGATTTTTCTGTAAAACAAAACTACTTTTAAAAATGTGTCTGGTGGGTGGGGGATTGGGGTAATTGGGTGACAAGCACTTGAGGAAATGAGCATTGGGTATTATATGCTCAACTGATGAATCACTAAACTCTACCTCTGAAACTAATAATACACTATATGTTAACTAAATTGAAAATATGTTAATAGAAAATTTAAAAACTAAACATTTAATGTGTTTTTTTTTAATTTTTATTTATTTATGATAGTCACACAGAGAGAGAGAGAGAGAGAGAGGCAGAGACATAGGCAGAGGGAGAAGCAGGCTCCATGCACCGGGAGCCTGATGTGGGATTCGATCTCGGGTCTCCAGGATCGCGCCCTGGGCCAAAGGCAGGCGCCAAACCGCTGCGCCACCCAGGGATCCCCATTTAATGTGTATTAATTTAAAAAAAGAAATGACAAGAATTTTCCTCTCAAAGTTTATTAAAATGTTTCTTGTCTACAGGTGAGAGTTGTAAGAAGAAAAAGAAGCATTTGAAAAGTACAAGTCTGTACCTAGTCATTGCCAAGTAGCTACTGGTTTTCTTGAATTAAACATCCCCCTTAAAAAAAAATACAGCAGTAACACATGCTCCTTGTGAAAGAAACAAAAAACAAGCAATATGAGGATGAATAAAACAAAAAGTCAAAGTTCCTCTCCCAATACACCACTTTCACTCATCAGAGGTAACCAACTATAATCTGCCCAATGATCTAAAGTGTACTAGACTTGTTCTCAACTCTTCTCTTCATCCTGTCTATCCAATCCATCTCCAAGTTTCATAAATCGTGCTTCTTAAGTGCCTCCGGAATCCATCCCTTCCTTCCATGATCTCTTACCTGGACTACTGCCATAGTCCATTCACTGGTCCCCCTGCTTTCAGTCTTGTCCCTTTTCAATCGGTTCTCCACCAATTCATTCTAAAACCAAGGACTTCTAAAGTGTGATTCTCATCAGGATGCCACGCTCATTTAAAGTCCTCACCATAGCAAAAACCACTTACAGGACCCTTCTGGATACTGCTCTGCCTCCCACTCTGGTTTATCTCCTCCTATCTCACATTTCATGCTCAGCCACACCAAGGTACCTGTAAAAAACATACCATATTCTTGCCTCTGACATAGCTTCCTCTACCAGGAGCATTCTTTCTCATGTTGACCATCTGGACAGCATCTATTCCTCCTCTAAAATCAACTCAAGTCTTCATAAGCAACTCAGGTCTTCCTCTCTAGGCAGATCTTCTCTGACCCTCCTTAAGCAATTGAGCACTCTCATGAGACTCTATAGACACAACTATGAGTGAACTGATCATTTTTTTTTCTGTTATTCAACTGTCCCCCTACAAAAGCTTCCTGACAGCGGTGACAGTCCCTTATCTATCTATAGCTATATCTCTATCTATCCCCAGCACCCAGCATTTTGCCCGCCACATAAGTGCTCAATATATGCCTGATGAGTGAATGCTCAAATGTGGGATTTCCCTTTGTAGTGTGCAATTGTCACTAGCACTGTCCTTTGCACAAAGGAGAGCCAATTGCCAAAAATGAGTCAAACTCTATTTCAACCTCTTTCTTGATCTAAATTCTGTATTACCTTATGTGAAAACACAGCTCTGACTAGTACTATTTACTCTGTTCATTCCTCCCTCTCTCATCACCTCTACCTGCCCCCCCAACTCCCTCATTAGCACCCCTTTAGCAGACCTTCACTCCCGGTTTTAGTTTTGCTCTTCTCTCCTGCCGTCAACAACATACCTAAGCAGTGACAGAGACGTTAGGGGATGTGGGTTTAGGTGAAAACCTGGTCCCACAGAAGCTGTGCTTGGTATGGACAACCTGCTGGCAGCAGGCAAGGGCATGGAGAGGAGGGGAATGAAGTGTGGTAGAGAACAGCACTTAGTAACTGCTGCCAGATAACAAAGGCATTCAAGGAAGCCGAATGATCACGAGCTGCCCTCATGTAGCTACTGGTGGGAAATTAGAACTGTTTTTAAAACCTGACACTGAATTTACCCATTCAACCACCAATAAACCAGCACAGCCATTGAATTCATACTTCCTAAATGGTTCTTATTTGTGACACCTTCCATATAACTAAGAACCAAAGCAAAGCTTGATGGAGGTGGGAGAGCATTATTTATCAACAGAGTTCTGATCCTGATTCATAAATTAAACTGACTTATGAAGTCGGAAAGAAAAGAAATGAAAACACTACTATTCGAACATTCACATTTTATCTGTGCCTGCTTCATCTATGGTCACTTAAAAGAGTAACTGGAGGGAACTATGAGGCAGGCAGCCAACAGGATAATCCCAAAGATCTAGGATTCCTGGTATTCACGCTGGTGTATAGTCTCATCTCTGGGAGTTGTGGGCTGGGTTTAGCATCTACCTTCTGGCAAACAGAATGTAGCCAAGGTGATGGGATGTCACTTCTGAGATGAGGCAACAAAAATACTGTGGGTTCTGTCTTGGGCACCATCTCCTCACATCCTTATTCTCTCACTCACTCTGAGTGTGGCAAGGAGCTGAGGAGGCTCTGGCCAACACTCAACACGTTGACTGCAGCCTCGTGGGGAACCGAGAGCCAGAGGCACACCGTTAAGCCATGCCCATATCTCTGACCCACAGAAACCGTGAAATAATGAACACCATTTCAGCCACTAAGTTTTGGGATAACTTGATGGCCACAATAGCTAGCTACTCAGGCTACTTCCTCCACATCTATCAGAGAAGATCTGAAATCCATCAGACTGATGTTTTATTATTAATGGGGGCTGCAAAGTGAACATTCCAATAATAATCACTTTGGCTTATTCACTCATTAAATAACATTTGCTTCTTGACCCTCTAATACTAAAAACTATTATTTTTTAAGTTGTTGAGATCTTTTAAGTTTTATAGTCAAACATCATATCCCCCCCCCCCCCCCCCCCCCCGGTTTTCTTGACTATTATTAAATAAAAATGCTTCGAGTCTGGTCAAAAGCCATTATTGCTAAATAGTTATGCCGGGATGAATAAAATGGGAAAATCAGAAGAGCCGGTACCTGCTTGGAGGCGAAACCTTTTCTTCCATGTGCAAACCACGATTCTTTCCAACCTTGTTGCTCAGCTTAGAAACATCATCAACCGTGTCTATCAGACCTGGGACAGAAAGAACTTTGGGTGAACACCTGAAACTAATGTTAACATCAATTTTACCTCCATTAAAAAAAAGAAAAAGAACTTACAGTGGACACAAGTCATTCTGAATTTCTATTTTATTCAGAGATTCCCTCTGAGTAGGCCCCAAATTTAGATTCATCAAACTGATCTTATACAAACTCATTCAACTGTTCTAGTCATTTATATTTTCTGAACTTTGGGCCTAGAGTACTCCAGCACATAGTAGCCAGCAGTCCTTGGCCTGGATGCATAGTAGTGCTGTGTGGTGGTAAGGGAAGACAGAGCATCTCTTTTACAAATAACAAAAACTAATTACAAGCTTTTCTCTTGAAAAGTAAAATAATAATTAAGGCATCAAAGAAACAATAATTTGTGAGTTGCAAAAATAAGCATTTCTCTAGGGTTATTCTGATTCTACTTTCCTCGTCCTGCCTCTGATGAAAGCTAAATTCTCCATACAGATGGGACTGAACAGCACCAGTGTCACTTGGTCTCAGAAAACAGTTCCAGGTGTTGGAATTTCACAGGCTACTAACATTTCCAAAAAGATTCTGAGCAACCGACAACTTGCCAACTTTGGACAGTGAGACAAGCACATAAGCAAATAAAAAAATCCACTCTACCATCATTTCATAAAAGAAGAACTTAACTGCCCAAAAAAACAAACCCCCCCCCACACACACACACAAACAGAAAGGGACTGTTGTCAGAATAAAGAGTAGTCCTTTACATTGAATCAATTTAGCTTTAGGAAAAACTCATTACAGCATCTTTATTTCCTTTCACTAAATATTGCTAAGAATTTTGTCACAAACCAGCACTAGCATTTGGGAACCACTGCCTTAAGTTCTTAGTAAAGACCCAGCTGAGGGCATTCTCATGTAATAGGCAGAACATAGTTATAAGGACCACGTGGTATGTGGAACAAAGCTGCACAGAGTAAATTGTATTTTCTCATTCTCTTTCAGTAGCGCTTCATAATTTGTCCACAGAAGAGTATCTGGTTCCGAGATGTGGAAGGGATATAGATGAAGTAAGATGCACCATGGAGTTGATCATTGTTGAAGCTGGGTAATGAGTAAACATGGTTCCTCACGCTAGTCTACTTTTGTAAATGTTTAAATTGTCCATAAGTAAGAAGATTTAAAAAAGGAAAAAGCGTTATTGTTGAAAAGAGGTTACATGAGAATGCCTTTATTCTTAGGAGATACATGATCACATTTTTGAAGCCATGACTCCAACTTTCAGTAAGAAAGGAAAATTATACATATATGTAGAGAGAGAGTGCAATGTCACAGAATGTTAACAATGTGGGCATTCACTGATTAGTTTACTTTTCAACAAAGTTGAATATTTTGAAATTAAAATAAAAATTTATGGGTAAAAAGTGATTGAAAATTTACCAAAAAGCCACTGAGCCCTTGCTTAGGTAAAAATAAAGATGAACTGAGCCTCAAGTGGACAGTTGAAGTTCCCTTTGTTTTTGAAGCCTCTTGGAAGCCTTTGGTTTCAGCTAAAATGGCAAAACACAGTCAAATATGTAAAGAGACAATCCATTACTTCATTAATCAGAAATAAAAGAAAATCTTCCACGGGAAACTGAGATATAGCAGCTTATTGAAGGACTGAAGGAAAAATTATCCACAGAAACAGTTTCCAACTATAAGTCAAAGTCCAGAGCCTCCTTTGACAAGATGGTTTGGCCGCTCACAAGAACGGTACTATTCAACTCTATAAAAATTCAGGGAAGGGGAGGGACCAAAGAGAAATGAGAGGTAAAATACAACTAAAGTAGATTTCTAAAATCCATATCCCAAGAACAAAGAAATTTTCAACACGATATATAGTAACTGAACCAAGTCAACCTCACCTACAAAATTTCAAATTCCTTTTTATTTAAAGGGGGAATTTCGTTACTCATTTTAGGGCTGTTTTGCCTATGGATTCATTTAAACAGCCGCTTAAGAACTTAAGTCGTTTACACCGTATTTACCAAAAAATTGGCTTTCACCCTACAATAGGTTCATTCACATCTAAATAAATCCTCAGGCACCCGATGTGCCACTTTGGGGCCATTTTGTTAGCCAGCAGCGACCCCATGCGGCTACAGGAGAAACCGGTGTCCTTCAACCTCGTAGCCCCGGGACCTTGAACTACTTTCTGCCGTTTCAATCTTCAAGAGGTCAACTCTGCCTGTGGAGAGAGGCCTTCGGACTGAGGCCTGTTTACGTTCGCGAGAGGCACTGCTGTAAGAGGGATGCCGGAGTCCCGGGGAGGGCAGACCTACGGAAGCATGGAAGAGACCTGGGACCCGAAGGAACGCTGAAATACTAGAGCCCGGGGCAGTCGTTTGCGAGTCCATGAAGCGCCCAGCGATTCCCATCAGGGATCACCGGGGGTCTCTAAAAACCCTCAAGTTCCACCTGCAAACTCAAACGACAAGGATGGCTGCGAACGCACTGGGCCCCAGACCCCGTCCGACTCAAGTAAGGCCGCCTGGGTCACTGCTCCCCGCGGGCCGAGCGGGAGGCCGGAGCCGTGAGCAGACGCCCGGCGGGGGCAGCGGAGGCGGGCGGGGCCGAGGGCGAACCCCGGGCCCGAGGCCCCTCCCCTCCGCCCGGCCGCACCCCTGGCGCCCTGGAGCGGCGGCGGGCGGGCGCGCGGGACCTACAGGCGGGGGCGTCCTCCACGCCGCTCGCGCCGTCCCGGGTCGGGGCGGAGGTCTCGGGCCTGCAGGACCTGCACTCGGCGTCGCCCGGGTCCGTCAGGGGCATTCTGTCCTCGACGTCCGGCATGTTGCGGATGGAATCTGGACTGGGGAGAAAGGACGCGCCGTGGGCGTCGGGGAAGGGGGCTCTCCACCTGCCGCCGCGGGTGCGGAGCCCCGCCCGGCGCGCCCGGCCTGGCCACGCGGCGGGAGCAGGCGGGCGGCTCCGGGGCCGCTCGGGGGCCAGCGGGACAGGGGAGCCGGGCGGCGGGGTGCGGGGGCCCGAGGGGCGGCGCGGGGGGCGGCCCTCCTGGCCCGGGACCCCCGGCTCGAGCCCGCTGCGGCTCCGGCGGCAGGGGGAGCCCTCGGCGCTCCGGCCCCGCGCCGCTCACCTCCTCCCGGGCCACCGGCCGCCGGCTCTGGGTAGGCGTGGCGGCTGCGCGGCCTGGAGGCCCGGACCGTACCACCCGCGGCGCGGCGGCGGGGGGCGGGCGGCCGCGAGGGGCCGCGAGGGGCCGCGCGGCGACGCGGAGGCCCCGGGCCGACCCCGCGCGCACCCCCGCCGCCGCGCCGGGCCGCCGGGTGGCACAGTCGGGGCTTGGGGAACAAAGCGCCGCCCGTCTCCCGGGCAACCGGCGGGGTCACGTGGCCGCCCCGCGCTCCGCCGCGCGCCCGGGGGCTGGGACCCGGGCGGCCGGGCTCAGGCTGGGTGTCGCGTAGCCCCTGAGGCCCGGGGTGCCGTGGGCTCCGCGGCCGGGCCCTGCCTGGTATCTCGGGGCCGCCGCGAGAAAGATCACCTGCAACCACTCAGGGAGGGGAGAGGCCGCGGCTCAGCTAACCCGAGAAACGAGCGCACCCGGGAGGGTCGTTTCTTTCCAGCAAGGCCCCGCTACCTGGCGCTCGGCAGGCGCGGAAACCCAGCCCCGGCCGGTCCCGGTTGGTGGCGGCGGGGCGGCAGCGTGGGCTCGTCCACTGGACTCCTGGGCTGGGCTCACCTGGACCTGCAGGCTGGCCCCCCGGACTCCGGGCTCCGTCCCGGGCCTGTCTCGGTCCCGAGTCGGCTGTTGCCCCTGGAGTGACTTAGGACCCCTGTCCCCTCCAACGATCACTGTACTTCGGGGGGTGGGGGACGAAAAGAAGTGTCCGCTGTACTCTCCTATCCCTTTTTATTAACGGACTTGATTTCTTACAACAAAAGCTTGCTTTAAAAAAATAAAATAGGGCAGCCCCGGTGCCTTAGCGGTTTAGCCCCGCCTTCAGCCTGGGCCATGATCCTGGAGACCAAATCGAGTCCCACGTCGGGCTCCCTGCATGGAGCCTGCTTCTCCCTCTGCCTGTGTCTCTGCCTCTCTGTGTGTATGTGTCTCTAATAAAAAAATAAAATCTTTTAAAAAAATGAATAAAATAGAGCGACTGAGTGGCTCAGTGATTAAACATTCTGCCTTCAGCCCAGGGCGTGATCCCAGAGTCCCAGGATCGAGTCCCGAGTCGGGCTCCTTGCATGAAGCCTGCTTCTCCCTCTGCCTGTGTCTCTGCCTCTCTGTGTGTCTCTCATGAATAAATAAGCTAAAACATAAGATGAAATCATTGCCTGTATCAAGTTCTTATTATAACCTTTGCCTTGTTAGTGTGCAATGTGGATTTTTCTTGCACAACATACGCGTTTTGAGGGAGAGGATCATGAAGAGGCCCAAGAACACTTTTTTTCCTTCCTGCCTGCCTGCCTGCCTTCCTCTCTATGCCTAACATGAGGTCTGAACTCATAACCCCAGAGATCAAGAGTTGCGTGCTCTACTAACTGAACCAGCCGCGGGTCCCTGAACACACATTTCTGCATAAGAAAGTCCGCTCTAGGATCCCTGGGTGGCTCAGCAGTTTAGCGCCTGCCTTCAGCTCAGGTTGTGATCCTGGAGTCCTGGGATCGAGTCCTGCTTCTGGCTCCCTGCACGGAGCCTGCTTCTCCCTCTGCCTGGGTCTCTGCCTCTCTCTGTGTCTTATGAATAAATAAATAAAATATTTTTTTTTAAAAGTCCACTCTGAGGTCAAAGAAGATATGAGGGGAACGGCCTAGTAAATTACCGTTCAGCTGAAGGGTTCTTAATCCTGTACATGTTAAACCTGCCCCTTACCCCCTCCTCAACCTTTCCTGGTATTTCCCGCAGAGATGTTAACTGTGAAGCAAGCAGGCAGGTCTTCACCGCAAACTCAGAAGGGAGGGGAATTGTCTGAGTTCACCAAAGAATTCAATGAAAATATGATTTTTCATTATTACATAGGAGTTATTTTGGCTGGGTCTCCTCAAAACAAAACAAAACAAAACAAAACAAAAAACAGATCTCTGTTTGGGCGTTTTATTCTGGGAGAAAGTTTCCAGAATAACACCAGTTCATTTGCCCACAAAAATGGCATTGCCATAAAGCTTTTCTTGCTGATGTCTGAAATTACCTCCAGCAGTTCATTGATATACATTACACAGCCTCCTTAAGTGCCCTCTTAATACCCGAATGCTCTGGAAGGGGCAGTGGGAAGAAAAGCAGTGTGGGAGCATGTGGGGGTGGGTGGGGGTAGGGACTGAAGCCAGAAAGGGAGTAAAGGATGGGGGTAGGAGAGAAAGCCAGAGCTAGAGTTTTCCCAGGGTCAACCTGGGGACAGCAGTTCATGGTCTTTATCACTAATAGTTATCAGAACCAACTAGGCAAAGTTAAAAGTTGAGGGGAATAGAAAGATGATGTGAGAGATATGCCCTCCTTCTCTTTGGGGTCTTAGTTAATAATAACTGATTTTTGTTTAATGATTTACAAAACACTCTTACATTGCAAATCCATATGCTCTGCACACAATCCTACCCAGTTGGGTGGGCAAGGTGGGTGTTACTTTGCACCTTGTAATAGATGAGCAAACTGGCAACCAGAGAGATTTCAGGAAGTAACCAAAAGTCACATGGCAAGCAAGGTCTTGACTCTCAATTACATGTTTTTTTTCTTAATTCACCCTACCTCCCTGACTCTAGCTGAGAAGCTGTATAAACAAGAAAATATAACTAACGTGAAATGGTATGTTCAGGACCAGAGCTGGGGGTACAGACGTGAAATAATCGCAGAGGTCAGAGAAAGGGTGAGAGATCTTCTAGATGTTTGGAGCAGTTCGAACCCAGCCTGTAGCCAGGATACTAAGCAAGATTATGTAACCAATTTGGGTTTTGGAAATGGGTTCTTTGTTCAGCCTGGTTCCCTCTCAACCTCAGGACTCTCTTTGAACTCTCCTAATGGATGAAATTGGATTTTCCACCCATGACCACTATTTATCAGGAATGCCCTTCCTGAGTGACTTTGCACCTTTACTTCACACTCTGATAGTGTGCACATCTCAAAAGACCTATAAGACAATTTTCTCTCACATTGCAGTGTGCCAAAGCTGTCCAACTCCAGGTTCTTCTTTTATATTAAAATATCATATGACTTTTATCTTCCATTCACAATATATCCATATTCATCTCGATATTTTCGCTCCTCAAATCTTTGAGTAGAATTCTTGTTCCAGAAGGAAGGGTTTCCTTCTCGCTGGCACACCTCCATATACCCGTATGGGTTCATACATCCCAGGTTGAGAAGCCATCTAAAGAAATCTCAGGCCTGTAGCTAGAATGTCCCTGCTTCTCAGCCACTTCCTCACATATGTGAGCTTTATTTTTTTTTTAAGATTTTATTTATTTATTCATGAGAGGCAGAGAGAGAGAGAGGCAGAAACATAGGCTGAGGGAGAAGCAGGCTCCATGCAGGGAGCCCGACGTGGGACTCGATCCTGGGACTCCAGGAGCACACCCTGGCTGAAGGCAGACGCTCAACCACCCAGGTGTACCTCATATGTGAGCTTTAACCCATGCTCAACAGTATGCTGTGTTTTCATTTACTAAATACTATCCTGGGTGTGCTACCACACTAAAGCAATTATACAGAGAGTTGGTCCTACCCTCAAAGACACTCTGAAAGAAGGGTGGATCGAGACAAAAATGTAAGAAAAATAGTACTGGATGACTGTAAGAGGCACAGAACCTCAGAATTTCAGAGGAATCCTGAATATGGATCCGCTAGCTTCCTAAAACAGAACAAAATAACGGAAATAAAAAAAAAAAAAACACCTAGTTTTACAAAGTATCTTAGGCTTGGTGAGGTTAAATGACTTGACTAAGGTCATCCCCAGTTTATGGAAAAGTTCAGGACTAGAACCCATATCACAGGCTGTGTGCTTTCTGACATATAGGGCTCAGCAAGAGTAAAAACTAATACTGTAAATAAATATTCACATTTCCTAACGAAAAATGTAAATGACAGGCCACGGAACGGAAAAAGTAAGAGACGGAATTACATAGAGGCCAAGCCTGCAAGTTCAGTAGACTACACTGGAAGATAAACAGTCAACTAAAGCAGGGACTCGTAAATACAGGGTGGGACATTTAAATGAAACCATTTGGAGTCATGTAAACCGGGACTGACTTCATTATAGCCTCCCTTATGGTACAGAACCGCACGTCAAAACTATTGACTTTAGTCTTTTGATAAATGTGTTTTCTTCATAGAACCCAAGAGGAATGTGAGAAAGGTTTCGGTAATCTGAGGGCAGTCTGGACATAGCCCTTTGAAGCTCAAAGTGAAGTGTGATGGATGGGGAAGCCATTACAAATGTTTTAAGGAAAGAGGACAAAGAAAATTCTGGAGCCGCATTAAACATCCTACTTCGTTAGCCACATCATTTCACCATACCAGCAAGACCCAAGAGGCCCTTGCTCCTTCCTGCCTCAGGGTCTTTGCACACGCTATCCCTTCCCTCTGGGATCCTTCCCCTTCCTCTACCCCCTCATACCTCACTGACTCCCTCTCATTCTTCAGCTCCAGCTTACCAGGCCTGACTTCCTCAGAGAAACTTCTATGAACCTCATGAGCTTCTCTCAACACCCCCTACGTTGCATTCATAGCCTTCACTGCAGTTTGTAATTATGTGTTTGTTGGCATGATTGCCTTTGTTCAGTGCTGAACTCCGCCACGAGACTGTAAGCTGTCTGAGAGTAGGGACCCTGTGCACTCCATTTACCGCTTTGCCTGGAACAGGGGAGATGGCCAATCCCGACCGGTAGCACCAACAGGCAGGCGCAAACAGGGGCACGGCAGGGTGGCGGGGCCACCTAGCATGAGCCCCTGCTCCCCCACACGCTGGAGAAGTCAGGCAAACTGTGTCTCTCTGGACCCAGTTTCAGTTACCAGCATGTCTTTCTTTTTATGTCACAGACACATTTCCTCTCTTTCCATCTCTCTGCCCTTGAATCTTTGAAACCCTCAGACAACTTCTGAGAGAAAAGGAAGGGTGTTTAGGGTCCTGTGACAGGGAGGTTCCCCCAACTTGGACCGGAAGGTGGCAGTAGAGGGCAGTGGCACCCTGGGAGTAACTTCCAGAAGGAGGCTCCTGGTTTGAGAGAGGGACTCTCTCTCTCTCTCTCTCTAGAGCAAGCCAGGGTCAGCAGCAGCCCAAAGCCACAAAAACTGACTTTAAAAGTCCTCCTAAGAGCTACGTCTTTCGACTCCCCAAAACAATCCTGCCTTGTGCCCCAGGACACGGCGCAGAGTTACACACTTAAAGCAGTTTCCACAGAACCGCATTCAGTTGGTTTTAAACTCTGGGGAAAGCTGGCAGCCTCTTTGTGGGTTTTTTAAAAAAACTAGTTAGAGGGACAATTAAACCTTTATGGGTCCCAGAATGTACCTATGCAGACGTAAATAAGGATCATTCTTCATCACCACAGAGAATCCACTTTCTGGCAATAGATATGTTTTCCTACCTTCACAGGACAGAGTTGAGCTCCCACCTGAGAGCCTTTATGATGAGGGCAGGTGATGGGGGGTCAGCCCGGGCAGAGGTAGAACTTTGTTCTCAAAATGGACACATCACAGACCTTGGGCTTAGCTGGTCTTAAATAAATCACAAACTCCCAAAGCCTTCCCAGAAAGCTGCCCAGATTTGAGGCCAAGAAAACTCGTCTTGCTACCCACCCCCCCCTTGTGTTACTTTGGGCCAAAATGGTCCATTTGTCAAAGAGTCCTGACTCCTTTATTCCCACCCTTACAACACAATACAATGCATTCACGTATTTACAGTGCAGTGTCCTTGAATGGTCGGATGGCTTTTTTTTTTTTAATCCAATAATATCATTAAATGCACCAGGGAGCTAACTTTTTAAAGGAACCTTTGAGTAAACTCTTTTGTTAAGTGAATCAGTCTTTTGTAAGGCAAATCATCAGCCACCAATTTGTTTTCCAAATCAGAGATTTCACATAGGAGATTTTCTTAAACCAGGCCCACTTGAGATGGAGGCCTGTACGTTTTCTTTGATTTTTCTGTCTTTGGTAAAGACGAGCTCTTCCTAAATAGACAGTCTTGGGTAGGGATGAAGGAATCTCAAACACTTGAGAAGTAAATCAGTTTCAATCATTCCTGTCTGTCATCCATAATTCTCTAGAACCACCAGCCTAAAGCAAAGTATAATGATCTCCTGACAAAGAATCCGGCTGCTTAGATTCGAAGGCCAGTCTATTTGAAGTCAGTTTCAAAAGAAATGCAAAGAATGGGGTTTTGAAAAAAAAAAAAAAAAAAAACTTGTAGATTTTTCTACTGAGGCCAAATACACAGCATGATATTTATTGTTTTAACAATTCGTAAGTGTACCATTCAGTTGCATTAAATAAACTAAATTCACAATGTTGTGTAACCAACACCACTATTGATATCCAAATTTTTCATCATCCCCCACAAAAAACTCTACCCATTAAACAACAACTCTTCCGCCCCTCCTCCCAACCGTCCTTCTCAGCACCCCATAACCTCTATTCTACTTTTTGGGTCTATGAATAGGGGGATAGTTTTAGACTCTGGCTCTGCTTTGGGCCTCTTTTTCTTCCTGTGCTGTGGTGTGGCGGGAGAAGAGAGAAAGTATGGCCACCCTCTTTTCACCCCATAAACTCTTCCCATTGCTGCCTCGCTGCTCCCCTTTCCTCCACCTCCCGGGCTAGGAGCTGTGGGGCGGCGGGCTGGGCAGGCGGGCGGCAGGAGTTCACTTGGATGGTGGAACTTGCAGAGGGGCTGCAGCCCCCAGTGGGAACAAAAGGAGGTCACTGGGTCTAAGTCTCCCTTACTAGCTCAGGAATGGCAAGAATTTTCTGACTTCAATAGTCTGAGGAAGTAGGAACAGGATGAGTAGATGGCTGCTTTGGCCTCCGCAGGCAGCATGTGGCCTCCACTGAGCACCCATCAACTCCTGCCTTACACACATCTGAGATCTGTCAGGGCTAAGAGAGATGGGACTGCAAGGGCAGGCATAAGGGCTCCCTTGGGTATCCTCAAACTCCATGCTTGGGATTTCTTGCATTGAAAAACACTGGCTAAACCACTCATAACCCCCCCTCCCCCAGAATTTACATTTCTTGGATCCTTTGGTGGCCAATAGAGGCACACTCTGAATGATTCCCATCCTACAGTTTGAGGTTTACTTTGTTGGCCATGCTTAGAAATTCTCCAAGTTAGCACTTACCCACCCCCTCTCTTCCCCCCACATCCCCCAACTCTGCCTCCCCCCTTCCCCAAATGCACAACCCAGGATAAGAGGAGACTTGGCTTAGGAAATCTGATTTGCAATTGGTTCAAGTTCTCCTTGGGGACCCCAGCCTTGCCTCCCTAACTCCAGGAACCGTGAGTCTGCCTGCCAGGGCCTCTAGGGCAACTGGAGCAAAGTGGTTCTTGGCACAGAGAAACAGCTATGGGGTGGAGAGAGGGGAATCACCTCAAAAGCAGGAGGCCTGAATTCCTTCTACTGCCCACTTGCTGGTGACCTGGGGCAAGTCAATTTTACAGCTCTGTCCTCATTTCCCTCAAGCTGTGTGGGAGGGCCCTCCAACTATGAGAATTTGTGATAAGAGAGAGAAACAAGGCTTCCTGATATCTGGAATTCTCAAAATAGGAATCCAAATCCATTGTTTCTCATTGGCGCTGACATTCATGGAAGTATGGCTGCAGGGAGGTAGAGGAGGAAATTTCGGTAAAGAGAACAGTGGATGGGTATATTGTAGGACAGGTTGAGAATAAAGTTTTGGTTGGATCTTTATGAGAAAATGTTCAACAGGTAGGCAGGACTAAGCAGCTGGAATTAGGGAGAGAGATTGAAACAAATGGATAACAAGAACAGAGTCCAGAGAGATGGTTAATAGATGAAATAGTCTTAATAATACCAGAAACAAATCAAATGCTTAGCATGTGCCAGGACCTTGGGGAGCCCTTCACATGCATGTGCTATTACCATTCTCACAACACCCGTATGAGGTTGTTAAAAGATTTATTTTTACACCTGCTTTACAGATGAGGAAAGCTTTAGTATCCTGCTCAAGGTCACACAAGGAATAAGTGGTAGCAAGACAGGGACTTGAACTTGGTGAGTCTAACCTCAGAGCCTTTGATCAGTTGTTTGTTTGTTAAGGTTTTATTTATTTATTTGAGAAAGAACGAGCAGGGGGAGGGGAGGGGCAAAGGGAGGAGGAGACTCCTAGCTGAGTGAGGAACTTAAGACAGGACTCATCCCAGGACCCTGAGATCTTGACCTGAGTGGAAGGCAGATGCTCAACCCACTGAGCCACCAGGCGCCCCTGGACCAGTCTTTCACACCTCCTAAAAGGGGAGGGGGAGGAACCCAAGAGAATAGCAATGCAGGTGAAAGACAGAACTTTGACAAATACCTGTAAGTAGTACTCTCTATTCTTGATTGACTGTGACCTAAAATCAGATTCTGAGAAGATGAAGATGTGGGTCAGAAACAAACTGAGAAGCATCCAGGTGTATCTAGTGATGCTGTCAACTGGTCTGGCTCTGCACTGGCTCCACAGCGATACTGAGCGCTTCCTGTGAGCCAGGCACTGTCCTCAGAGGCATCACCTCTGTCATCGCATTTTGTCCGCTCACAAATCCCATGAAGAAGGTGCCCGTTTCATAGGAGAGGAAACGGGGGTCCCAAGGGCTTAAGGGATGTTACCCAGCTAAAAAGGCTCAGGACCAGGCACTCAGAGGTCCTTCCTGACTGCCTCTCAACAGTCACAGAGTGAAACCACTAGACATTTCTGAAACGTTTGTCTAAGTTTACTCCCTTGAATTAGTTTGTAATTGAAAACTGTATTTGAAGTCAATGATTCTGGAAGTTGCTAAAGGGTTATCAGCTGCCTGGAACTCATGTTTGAGTTTACAATGTGCATATTTGAGTTAATTTGGCCCAACTAGAAGAAAGCAGGGACTCTCCCTTTTGATCTGGGAGACAAACCCAGCCAGGTCCTGCCACCCCCATTTCTTAAGCAGCACCCTGATTTGTCTAAGAGTAATCCCTCTAAGTCCACTTCATCACGCTTCTGTCTGGAAGGGAGGGTCTTTCCTCCAGACTTTGTCTGGCTGGGGTGATAGCCAGGGAACTGGCCCTGGCGGCAGTGTCACTACCAAGCCTCTCCCTCAGAGGGTCACAGGGAACCCGTGAAGCCCTGCCTCCTGTCTAAGATTGCTCAGCATCAAGCCAATACATTTATTGTTTAAGCCAGTTAGACTTGGGATGTTGACAGCTCCCAGCTTCCACTGGAATGTAAGCAGTGTGAGCATAAATCACATCTCCCTTCTTACCTGCTGTATCCCCAGCCTTTACTACATCATCTAGCACAAAGGTAGAACTCATTATGTACTTGAATGAGTGTGTGACAGGAGCAATGAAAGAATCTCAGATGATAAAATAGCTGGAAAACATTTTTTAAAAGTTCTTTTAGTTTATTCATGAAAGACACAGAAAGAGAGAGGCAGAGACAGAGGCAGAGGGAGAAGCAGGCTCCATGCAGGGAGCCCGATGTGGGACTCAATCTGGGATCACAAGATCACACCCTGGGCCAAAGGCGGATGCCCAACGGCTGAGCCACCCAGGCGTCCCTGGAAAACACTTTTAAAATCTTGAATCCAAGTCTTCTCTCTTTTCTTTCTTTTTAGATTTTTTTATTTTTAAGTAATCCCTACACCCAGTGTGGGGCTCAATCTCATAACCTTGAGATCAAGAATCACAAGCTCCAGCTCCACCAACTGAGCCAGCCACACACCCCTCTCTTCTTTCTACTCTGTGATGAGAAAAGAAGCAAGAGTTGCTGTGTTAGGTTAATAGTAATTTTCCCTCTTAATTAGGGCAGACACACTCTGGTGCCTGCAGCAGGAGCCTTCATTCTCCATTAGGCAAGCATCCTGGAGGGGCTTTGATGCGGTGCCGAGTCCAAGCTAGAGAACAAGACATCAGGAAGGACTCATCCCCAGGGTTAATAAAACCAACATCTGTTGAGGATGGAAATGGGGACTTGGCAAGAAAGATACCAAATTTTACATTATAAATTTAAGTACAAAATATCTCTGAGTGTTGGTTAATATTTATTGTTGACTATTTTTCATGAATAAACAATGGGAAATACATGGTTATAACTCTATGGGCCTTTAGAATGGGGAGCTCCATCTGTGTCTTTGGACATAGGCTGAGACTACCCGCAGATCCCTTTGCTGGAGACACACCTCTGCAAAACTCCAAAATTACAAAATGAAAGACATGAAGCATTGGTAGACTTCATGACTCTCTCACATTGCATGTCCTTTTCACATAATATTTTGTTTAAAATCAACTTTATTGAGAGATACCTGGGTAGCCCAGTTAATTAAACATCCAGCTCTTGATTTTGGCTCAGGTCATGATCTCAGGGTCGTGAAACTCATCCCTGTGTTGGTCTCTGCACTCAGCAGGGAGGGAGTCTACTTGAGATTCTCTTCCTCTCCCTCTCCCCATTCCCCCACTCACATGGGCTCTTTCTCTCAAAGAAACAAATCTTTAAAAAATAAAATCAGCTTTATTGAGGTATAATTTTCATGAATAAAATGTACCAACTTTAACTATACAGTTTAATGAGTTTTGACAAATATATATACCAGGTAACCATCACCACCACCACCACCACCACTACCACAGTCAGAATACTTCTATTATATCCAAAATTTCCTTGAGCCCATTTCCAGTTAATACCCATCTCTTTATCCCAGGCCCCAGGCAACCACTGATCTACTTTCTGTCACTATAGATTAGGTTTACCTGTTCTAAAACTTTATATAAATGTAGTTTATATAATTGTATTAGTCAAGTACCTTTTTTTTTTTTTGAGAGAGTGTATGCATGCGAGCAGAGAGGGTTAGGGGCATATTGAGAGAGAGAGAGAGAGAGAGAGAGAGAATCTTAAGCAGGCTCCAGGCTGAGAATGGAGCCTGAAGCAGGGCTCAATCCCACCACCCCAAGATCATGACCCCAGGCCAAATCAAGAGTTCAAGGCTTAACCAACTGAGCCACCCAGGTACCATGATACTTTTTTAAAAGATTGATTGATTGGTTGATTGACTGATTGATTGATTAATTTGAGAGAGAGAGAGAGAATGTGTGTGGGCGAGAGCAAGGAGACAGCCAGAAGGAGAGAGAGTCTCAAGCAGACTCCCTGTTGAGCGCTGAGCCCTGGGGCTCCATCTCACGACCTTGAGATTTATGGGATTTATGAGAGGACTAAATGAGATAATATAGGTGATGCCTCTGAGTACAGTGCCTGGCTCGCCGCAGTAAGTGCTCAGTATTACCGTGGAACCCATGAGGAGGTAATCCAAGAATCATGACCCAAGTAGAAATCAAGAGTCGGACGCCCAACCGACTGAGCCACCTCCTTTTTTTTATGTTTCTTTATTTAAAAGAATTGTTTGGGGGTGCACTGTGAGGAAGATATACTTTCAAGGGAGAACACAGGTTCTAGAAGGAATGACTGGGGCAGAAACACATGGGAGTGAGGAGGGGGGAGGTCCCTGGGGGCTGCCATAAAATACCATAAACTGGGAGGCTGACACAACAGAACTTTATTTTCTCACTGTTCTAGAGGTTGGAAGACCAAGATCAAGGTGTTGACAGGTGTGGTTTCTCCTGAGGCCTTTCTCTTTGCCTTGCAGATGTCTGCCTTCTCGCTATGTCCTTATATGCCCTTTTCTCTGTATGGGCACATCACTGGTGTCTCTTCCTCTTTTTTTAAGGACACTGGTCCTATTGGATTAGGGTCCCACAATCCTTATGACCTTATTCAACCTTAATTACTTCCCTAAAGTCCCTGTCTCCAAATACAGTCACATTGGTTAGAGCTTCAACATATGAATTTGGAGACACAATTCAGTCCATAACACTAGTCTTGTGTCTAATGTCTGTGACTCAGCATAATGTCTGTGTGATTCATCCATTTTGTGGCACTCATTGGTAGTTTTTTCCTTTTTATTGCAGAGTAGTAGTCCACTGTATGAATATACCACAGTTTGTTTATCTATTTATCTATGATGGATATTTAGGTTATTTCTAGTTTTTTTTTTTTGTTTTTTTTTTTTACTATTATGAATAAAGCTCCTATAAATATCCCAGCGTGTCTTTTTGTGGATATATGTTTTTATTTCTCCCTTGGGTAAATACCTGAGAGTGGAATTGGTGGATTACATGGTAAATAAGTTTAATTTTATAAGAAACTGTCAAACATTTCTCAGGGTGGTTGTCTCATTTTATACCTCCACCAGCAGTGTACAGAAGTTTCCATTGTTCCACATCCTTACCAATACTTGATATTGTTCATCCCTCTCTTTTCTAAAAGCTGTTCTAGGGTGTAGTGGTTTCTCATTGTGGTTTTATTTGCATTTCCATGATGACTAATAATGTTGAGTAACTTTTTTTTTTTAATTTTTATTTATTTACAATAGTCACAGAGAGAGAGAGAGAGAGAGAGAGAGAGAGAGAGGCAGAGGCACAGGCAGAGGGAGAAGCAGGCTCCATGCACTGGGAGCCTGATGTGGGATTCGATCCCAGGTCTCCAGGATCGTGCCCTGGGCCAAAGGCAGGTGCCAAACCGCTGCGCCACCCAGGGATCCCCTGTTGAGTAACTTTTAATGTGCTTATTTATCACCTACATGTCTCCTTCGGTGAAATGTCCATTCAAAGCTTTTGCTTGGTTTTAAAATTGCGTTGTTTTCTTATTACTAAGTTATAAGAGCTCTTTACATGCTCCAACTACAACTTCTTTATCGGTTAAATGCTTTGTAAATGTTTTTCTCTCAGTGTTTTGGCTTTTTATTCTCCTAATAGCATCTTTCATAGAGGAGAAGTTTTTCATTTGAAGTCTGGCTTATCAAATTTTCTTTAAGAATCATGCTTGGCTTAAATAAAGACCGTTTTACTACTTCCTTCCCAATATAAATGCCTTTTTTTTTCTTGCCTCATTGCACTGGTTAAAACCAGTTCAAACTATGTTGAATAGAAGTGATATGAGCAGTATCCTTTATCTTGCTCCTCATCTTATTTTTTTTAAGATTTTATTTATTTATTCATGATAGTCACACAGAGAGAGAGGGAGAGAGAGAGGCAGAGACACAGGCAGAGGGAGAAGCAGGCTCCATGCATGGAACCCGACATGGGATTCGATCCCGGGTCTCCAAGATCACGCCCTGGGCCAAAGGCAGGCGCCAAACCGCTGCGCCACCCAGGGATCTCTTTGCTCCTAATCTTAGAGGGAAAGCGTTCAGTCTTACCATTAAGTATGATGTTAGCCATAGGTTTTTCATGGATGGTCCTGATCAGGTTGAGGAAGTTCTTTTCTATTACTAGTTTGCTGAGTTTTTAATTCGGTTTGTTTTTCTATTTCTTTTTTCTTTTCTCTCTCTCTCTCTCTCTGTTTTTTTTTGTTTTGTTTTGTTTTTTGTTTTTGTTTTTGTTTTTTGAGAGAGAGGAGAGAGGACAAGCTGGGGCTGGAGGAACAGAGGAAGAGGGAGAGAGAGAATCTTAAGCAGGTTCCGTGCCCAGCATGGAGCTCAACACAGGGCTCAGTCTCATGGCCCTAAGATCATGACCTGAGCTGAAATCAAGAATTGGATGCTTAAAAAAAAAAAAAAAAAAAAGAATTGGATGCTTAACCAATTGAGCCACCAGGTGCCCCTGGATGTTGTATTTTCGTCAAGTTTTTTTTTTTCTTCATCTGTTAAGATGCTTGTATGCTTTTTTTTCTTATTTTGTTAATATTGTGAAGTGTATTGATTTTCTAATGTTAAATCAACCCCACTGAAATAAACCCCACTTGATCATGATATATTTTATCTTTTTACATATTGTTAGATTTGATTTGATAAAATTTTGTTTGGAATTTTTCTATGTTCATGAGGGCTGTTGGTCTATAGTTTTCTTATAAATGTGTTTGTCTGATTTCAGTATCAGAGTTAATACTCGCCTCAAAATGAGGTGGGAAGTTTCTCTCCCCTTCAGTCTTTTGGATTTGTATGGAATTGGTATTTTTTTCCTTCTTTAATATTTGTTGAATTTACCAGTGAAGTTGTCTAAGCCTGGAGTTTTCTTTAGGGAAAAGTTTTAAATTAGAAACTCAATTTAGAGAGATACCTGAGTGGCTCAGTCAGTTGGGTACATGCCTTCAGCTTGGGTCATGATCTTGAGGTCCTGGGATCAAGCCCTATGTTGGGCTCTCTGCTCAGTGGGGAGTCTGCTTCTCCCTCTCCCTCTGTGCTTTCTCGTTCTCAAATAAATAAATAAAATTTTTAAAAATATATTTTATTTATTTATTTGTGAGGGACACACAGAGAGAGGCAGAGACATAGGCAGAGGGAGAAGCAGGCTCCATGCAGGGTGTCCAATGCAGGACTCGATCCTGGTACACCGGGATCACAACCTGAGCCAAAGGCAGACACTCAACCACTGAGCCACCTAGGCGTCCCTAATTAAATAAAATCTTAAAAAAAAAAAAGAAATTCAATTTAGATATTATTCAGATTATTGATTCTTATGAAATGAGTTTCAGTAGTTTATCTTTCAAGGAATTTGTCCATTGTCTTATGTGTTGGTATTTATTGTTCATTGTTGACAATGACAAAGTTGTCCAAAATATTCTCTTATCCTTTTTTTAACCTATAAAGTCTGTAGGGATGTCATCTCCCTCATTACTGATATTGGTCATTTGTGTCTCCTCTCCATTTTCCTTATCCATGTGGCTGAAGGTTTATCAATTATTACCGATCTTCTCACCTAACTATCTTTTGGTTCCATTGATCTTCATTGCTTTGCTGTAGTCAATTTCATTAATTAATTAATTAATTTCTGCTCTGATTTTTACTATTTCATTACTTCTGCACATATCAGGTTTCATTTGCTTTTCTTTTTTTAGTTCTTTAAGGTAGAAGCTGAGATTATTGACTTGAGAACTTTCAAGTACCAATTTTGGTAGGATGAGTTTTATTTTATTTTCATTCCATTCAATATACATTCTGGTTTCCCTTTTGTATTTTAATTCAACCATGGGAATTTAGAAGGGTATTGTCTAGTTTCAAAATATTTGGAGATTTTCCAGGAATCTTTTTGTCACTGACTTCTAACTTAATTCCATTATGATGAGAGGACATATTTTTTATGACTTGAGTCTTTTAAAATTATTGTGATTTGTTTTATGGCCCAGAATATGGCCTATTTTGGTAAATGTTCCATACGCATTTCAAAAGAATGTACATACTGCTCTTGTTGGATGGAATGTTCTATAAATATCAATTAGGTCAAGTTGATTGATGTTTTTTTTTTCTGCTATACCCTTGATTATGTTCTACCTGTCAATATCATTTATTAAGAGGGACTGTTAAAATCTCTCACTATAGTTGTGATTTGCTTATTTGTCTTTGCCATTCTGTCAGTTTTTGTTTCATGTATTTTGAAACTCTGTTACTAGGTGCATAAACTTTTAGAATTAAGTAATCTTGATGAACTGACCCCTTTATCATATGAAATTATATATATATATATATTTGATATTCTTTATACCTGGCAACATTCTTTGTTCTGAAATCTACTTTTTCTCTTTCATTTTTTAAAAGATTTTATTTGTTTATTTGAGAGACATAGCACGAGAGAGAGAGAGCGAGAGAGAGAGAGAGCAAACATGAGTTAGGGGCAGAGGGGAGGGAGAAGCAGGTTCTCCGCTGACCAGGGAACCTGATGTGGGGCTCCATCCCAGGACCTTGGGATCACAACCTGAGCTGAAGGCAGACGCTTAACCAACTGAGCCACCCAGGAGCCCATGAAACCTACTTTTTCTGATGTTAATCAGCCTTCTTCCCTTCCTTTCTTCCTTCTTTCCTTTCTTTTTCTTTTTATTTTGTTGCACAACTATGTTAAATTTAATAGATCATGGACATATTTCCAAGTCATAGATCTCTTTTTTGAGATAAAATTGACATATAGCATTATAGTAGTTTCATGATATAACATATTGATTCAATTCAAAATGGTCACCACATTAAGTCTAGTTAACATCCATCATCATACAGTTATAAATTTTTTTCTTATGTTGAGAAATTTTTAAAAGGATTTATTTATTTATTTTAGGGGGGTTAGTGAGGGGAGAGGAAGAGGCAGAGAGGGAATCCCAAGCAGACTCCCTGGTGAGCACAGAGCCTGATGACCCAGAGATCATGGCCTGAACAAAAATCAAGAGTTGGATGCCTAAACAGTGCCTAACCTGAGTCACCCAGGTGCCCCTCATGCTGAGAACTTTTAAGATCTACTCTCTTATGGGCAGCCCGGGTGGCTCAGCCGTTTAGCACCGACTTCGGCCGGGCCTGATCCTGGGGTGCCGGGATCGAGTCCCACGTCGGGCTCCCTGCATGGAGCCTTCTTCTCCCTCTGCCTGTGTCTCTGCCTCTCTCTCTCTCTGTCTCTCATGAATAAATACGTAAAATCTTAAAAAAATATATCTACTCTCTTAGCAACTTCCAAGTATACAGTACAGTAGTATTAACTATAGTCACCATGCTGTACATTACATTGCCAGGTCCATCTTTCTTTTTATTAATGTTAGCATGGTATATCTTTTCCTACCCTTCTATTTTTTTTTTAGGATTTTATTTATTTATTCAGGAGAGAGAGAGAGAGAGAGAGAGAGAGAGAGAGAGACAGGCAGAGGGAGAAGCAGGCTCCATGCAGGGAGCCTGATGTGGGACTCGATCCTGGGTCTCCAGGATCACACCCTGGGCTGAAGGCAGTGCTAAATCGCTGAGCCACCTGGGCTGCCCTACTTTTTTTTTTTTTTTAAGATTTTATTTATTTATTCATGAGAGACAGAGAGAGAGAGAGAGAGAGAGAGATACCCTTCTACTTTTTGACATATCTGTGTCTTTATATTTAAAGTGTATTTCCTTTACCCAAGATCACATAGTTTATGCCACACAGTGATGGAGCGAGGATTATGAGCTCAATCAGGCCATCCCTGTAGTCCATGCTCTTGACCTCAATGATATATGATCTCCTAAAGATTGTCTTGAACCTACTTTTCTTTATCTCCAACACCCTATCCGCACTCAAGACCATCTCTCTCCTGATATACCTACATCAGAGCAGAATGAAAACTTTTCCTCTACCCTTTTAGCTTCAGTAGCTAGGGACTATGAATTAAATTGACAAAAGACGGACTAACAAAAAAGACAGATTTTTATTCAAGTACTAGGCAGTTAGAATTTGAGAGCTTATTACCAACTTAATAAGGGAAGCAGAGAAGGTGAAGGTTCTTACAAGGAAAACAAATGACATTTAGGAAAGATGAATGGACCCACAGGAGAACTGATGAGAGGTATTATTGATGGTTTGGTGACAATGTCTGGGTTTATCAGGTGATAAAAGCCAATCTTTCCCTGGTTGCTCCTGAGAAGGGGATTTAGGACAACTGAGTTATTTTGGGAGGCCTTGCTTTTAGTTAAGGGAGTTCAGGAAAAAGCCTATTTTCAGCTCAAAATAATTTTCATGCCACAGTGGCATATTTGGATCCCTCCACCTGTAACAGCCCCTGGCTTATCTCCCTGCTCCCTCTTACTCTCTCCAGTCCCTTCTCCTTGCCTGCTATAGTGATCATTTCAAAATGTAGATATGACTGTCTTGATCCCATGGCAACCCACAGTCTTCCCTTGCTTAGGATGTTCCCCATACCTCCAAGGTTGAAAAACAAAATCCCTGACAAGATGTGCATGATCCTGCTGCTCTGCCCTGCCCCTGTCTGCCCCCTGCCCTCTCTCTCACTGACCTGTACCCAGGCCTGCCTGAGGGCTCCTCCACCAGAGGCATTTACCTGGCCACTTTTGCTGAGGCATCTCCTCCTTCTCCCCTTGGTCATACTGCTAACCTCGTTTTCCCAGGAAGGCCCACTGTCTTTGGACAAGGTAATTCCCCCCACTGTAAACTTTCTGAGCCCCATGACCTTACCCTTTCAGCATTGGGTGTGGTGGCCACAGGCAGGACTCCATCAGGGCAGGGACTGACCAGGTGGATGTCAGTGCACATGTGTCTGTGTCTCTAGGGACTCAAGCATGACTGGCACACAGTGGGCACTCAGAACATCTGTTATGAGTGAGTATGGAAATGAGTCATCTGAGGAAAGAAGGGCCAGCTAGGGATGAGGTGAGGCATAGGGCAGAACTTCCAAACTCACTGTGTAGAGAGATACTCTCAGCATCTGGAAAAGACAATGGATCCCTGCCTGGAACCTTCCTTTGAACTATTTTAAATAATATATTGCATTACAAAAGGAGTACTAATACTGAAATGCAAATACCAAAATATAAAAATACAGACACATTTGTGATTAAATAAAATAAAGTGTGTTTCTTATAAGCACCATATAATTTGGCCTTGTTTTTTTTATCCAATCTGGCCTCTGCCTTTTAATTAAAACATTTAGACTTGTTTTCACCTCAGAGAAATACATGGATTTTTTTCTTGTTTGATTTGGTTTGGTTTTGTGGTAAAATACACAAAAGAGAATTTAACATCTTAACCATTTTAAATATACAGTTCAGTAGCGTTAACAGTGTCACATTGTTTCGCAAACAATTTCTAGGACTTTTTCATCTTGCAAAACTGAAACTCTACCCATAAGCAATTAAGTCCTTCTTTGCCCCTCCCCCAACCCCTGGCAAGCATCATTCTACTTTCTATTTCTTTCTTCTTTCTTTCTTTCTTTCTTTCTTTCTTTCTTTCTTTCTTTCTTTCTTTCTTTCTTTCTTTCTTTCTCTTTCTTTCTTCCTTTCTTCCTTTCTTCCTTTCTTTCTTTCTTTCTTTCTTCTTTCTTTCTTCTTTCTTTCTTTCTTTCTTTCTTTCTTTCTTTCTTTCTTTCTTTCTTTCTTTCTTTCTTTCAAGATTTTATTCATTGATTCATGAGAGACATGGAGAGAGAGGTAGAGACACAGGCAGAGGGAGAAGCAGGCTCTCTGTGGGAAGCTGATGTGGGACTCCATCCCAGGATCACGCCCTGAGCCAAAGGC